>NW_026694286.1:0-2400000 GCF_021218885.2 Marmota monax | reverse complement strand
AAATATTTTTAAATCCTATTTTATTTTATGAAGAAAAAAGGTTTATGACAAACATTACTCTATTTTCACTGATTTTAAAATGAGGTAGAGCACTCTTGGGCTTCTGCTTACTCATCTGTCAAATAAGACACTGAATTCTTAGTCTTTTATAACTCTAAGCAAATTCTGGGACTCTCCAAGGAGATTATAGTAAGTCAGTTGTCTCTGACATTGGTTAATGGAGACAGACTCTGGGAGAGAAATTAGGACTCCGTGGTCCAGACTGCAACAACTTACTGACCTCCTGGACCCAGTGTTCCTCTTGGTGAGGTTGAGTTCTTAGATTAAATCAACTGTGACAGATCTTCCAGCTCTAAGAGTTATATAATCCCATGTTGGCAAAACTAACTTAAGAGAAAAGCAATTTATAGGATTTATATCTATGATGATTTTTAAGGAGATAGATAAGTTCTGATCATCTCTCTCTCTCTCCCCTCTGCCTGTTCCCCCTCACCCTCTCATGTTAGTATATTTTTCTGGAGGCTGGAAGAATTTAAAGACCCCTTCACTTCTGTGTTTCTACAAAGTGTTCAGTGTTCTAATATTTTCTTTTAAATTTGTCTCTTGGAGCATTTTAGATTTTACTTGTATAAGTTCTCTTTGTGTTTTTTTTTTTCCTGGTTGTTTTGTTTTTTGATCTCTTTTTAACAAGCAAAGTCTTCTTGCTTGTTCTTTTGAGTGTGTGTGTAGTGTGTGTGTGTTCCTTTGTGTTGAATATATTGCATATAATGACTAACTTTAGTTATATGGCTGCATTCTTCTTCTCAAATCCACACTTTAGGTTTTTTTTCCCCCAACATCACATGAATCTACTTTTAAATAAATTGTTTTAGCAGTGGAATATTTTAAAAATTTTTTGTTTCACAAACCAACTCTACTTTCAACCCTATTGGAGGGAAGGGTATTTTCACTCCATAATAGGAAGTTACATAGACCAGGTATTGACACAGCTTTTCTTCCTTCATTTGAAGTTTTTTCATTAAAATTACTGCTTAGAAATAAGTACAACAGTTATGAGAAGGTACAGATGCTGCTAAATCTGAACCCAAAATTACAAGGACAAATGTTCCTGAGCTGAAAAAAAAAAGTTTAGTCCCACAGTAATTTAATGAAACATGAAACACAAAACTGTAGCAAAATAATCTTTAATGGTGATCTTTAAAACTGTTAGCATCAGGACTTTCTCAGGTACAGAGAATGTGTGACACTGCAGCTGACGAGATTATTTTTTGTTCCTGTTAACTGCTCAAGTAGGTGACAGCTCTGAGTGTGGTACCTCACAGCAGAAGTAAGCTCAGCACAAGTTATAAATGCCAAGGTGAATGTGATAACCTCTCCCATGTAGACATTATGCCTTCTTTGATAAAAAGAAGAAGAAGACAAGGAGGAGGAGGAGGAAGAAGGAGGGCTTCTATTAAGTCTAAAAGATGGTTTCTCATTTGCAACTGCTGTTGAGGAACAAGGGCAAAGGAAGGATCTTGAAGTCAAGGGGAAGAGCTTCCCCCAAGGTAACTAACATCAAGCCCTTCCCTCCAATCATGTTCCGGCATTTTCTAGACTTGCAGGTACAGATTTGCTTAGTAGAATGTAAACTTTTGCTCTTTAAAGAGGCACAGAAGTGAGTTAACAACTCCAGGGAGTGTGCTGGGGACTCAGGAGATACTCCATCCCCATTTGATAAATTTTAATATCAGAAATAAAATAACATGGAGAGTATTTGGTTGGTTTATTTTGATGTAGCTAAAATTATATTCTGAAATGTTGTAGTCTCTTAAGCATGGTTTTCACTTTCTGTGGATATTTTGTTTTTTTCATTATTCAAATTTCAAACCCAGCTGGATACTGACCCCTTTGTTTAGTTACATGATTAGGGGTACTTAATGGGAAGTATGCAAAAATATAATTAGAGAATTGATTTGTTAAAATAACAAAAAAAGTACAAAGAGGTGAAGTGACCTGCCCACAGACATATGACTGAATGACATGACCTTAGAGACTCTTAGATATAACTGGGGACAGTGGAAGAGAAGGACAGAGAGAGAAGTTTTTATGGGGAGAAAGACTGGGAAGCAAATACTGAAGTGTGTTGTTATGGAATAGCTAATATATTTTCATAGAGTAAAACCGTTGCCTGATTTCTTTAGGCAGGCCTGTCTGATATGCACAGCCAATATTCACTTATTTTTCTTTGCCAGAAATTTCAACACAGCCAGACCATTTAATGGAAATGCTCCTTAGTACTCCCAAACAGCCAGGTACACAATTGGTATTTTCACATCCAGGCTCTTTTTCTTATTTCACACAATGTAATTCCATTCATCGCTCACTCGTCGAGTTATTAATTGAAGAAATCTACACTGAGCCTTTACTACGTGCCAGACAGAGTTCTGCGTATTGGAAATAGAGTATGAACAAAATAGACTTGGTGCATTCACATCCTAGAGGGAGTATACAGTAATGAAAAAATAATAAGTTATTACAAAGATGTATGGTATATGATATGATGATAAGGGAACAGAGAAAGATAAGGCAGGGAAATAGGTGGAGTGTGTTGGGATTTCCAGTAGAAAAGTGAAGGGATACAGTCCCACTGAGCATGCACCTTTTCATAGATGGGAGTTAGATGTGCAGGCAACCTGGGTGGATATGTTGGCCTGGTTGTCCAGGCCATGACAGCACACACATATGGATGAACTAATGCACTGAAGAAGCAGGGACTGTGGACAGAGAGATAAGGTCACAGGGATGCAAATGCTGTGCCCTGAAGTGGCATCCATGGTGATGACTTTGGTTTCACTGCAGGACAGAGGGGGCCAGTTGATGTGTTTCAAGAAAGGAGTAATAGGATTTGACTGATTTCAACAGAACCATTCTGGCTACCATGTTGAATACAGATGGAAAAGGAGCAATTCAGGGAGAGGTCTTAAGCTTGAGAGGTATGGTAGACATCCAGGTGGAGAGGAGGAGGGGGCCTCCTGGTAGAAGAGTCTAGAGTCCAAGGGACCTTTCCCTTTTCTACATTCATAGTAAACATGTCTAAATGTCTCCACTCTCCTTTTGAATGATTCAACAGATTCAGCAGTGTCTGTAAGAAAATGATGGAACTGGCAGTTAATTAAAGCTAAGGGCCATTGTGAGCCTGATTTGCTGGGAAATAATAGGAAAGAAAAGAAAGTTTTACTTCAGGATAAAGTAACTTCTTATTTAGTGAAATTAAAAAATTGCTGCAGACTCCAAGGAGTACCTGTCTTGAAGGAACTGAAAATACGGCTGGGGCCCTTGCATTTTCCTCTTCATTTAACTGTGAAGGTTATTGTTAATTGTTTCTCCTGAGTTTTAAAGTCAACATTGATATTCCTTTCTTTATTTTTTTTCCTTCTAAGCTGATTAATACAGCTATATAGGAACCCCAAGATAGGCTTGCAAAAAAGCAGCCCAGATTTGCAGCTGCATCCCTAGTGAAGGGCCAGGGAATCGGGAGTGCTACACCTAGGGCTGCCATTTGAGGGTGACTTTCACCAGAATCATGGGTATCTATTTTCATCTTTTTATCCCCTGCCTTCCATGTTAAAACCCAAGAAATTAAGATGACTTTCCTTTATCACAGCATATTGAAGTTTAGATCTCAGGGTTTACTGAGTTCTTACTTAATGGAGATTTATGGTAAAATAGAAACAAGAGTGAAAATTCCAGTTAGATCCCAAGAGCTATCATTTAGTGACCTTGGAAAAGAAATTTGATCCTCTTGATGGCAGTATCTTTATCTTTCAAACCTGGGCTATGAAAAATACATTGTATAACATTTCTGAGAATACTTTTCAAGGTAAAGAGGTAAATAAATAAGTCAATATATTATAGCTATTAAAACTAAGAAAGCTTAGGCCACACTGTGTGGGTTCAAATTCTGATTTTTTTCCTTAGTAACTAGGTGAACTTGGCCAAGTTACTTAACCTCTGTGCACTTCAATTTCATAACCTGAAAAAAAGTGGGAATGAGTATAATATCAAATTTAACAGGTAATTTGGAAGATTAAATAACTTCATACATGAAAAATGCTTATAGTAGTGCCAAACACATGGATGCACTACTCAGTAATGATTTAAAGTAGAGGGCTATTGTGATCCTGATTTGCCAATATAGGATCCTCTCTTCTGCCACATTGCTCTTTCAGTAACATGCTATCAATACAGTTCAAAAACATTGACTCATTAAGTCCTAAGTGTCCAATTCCATATAGGATGGTGTCACATGTGGATAAAAGAGAAAATTCCAGAAACAAACAACTTATAGTTTTTAAAAAGCCACTTTTATGGGTGAAATTTTATGCTATCCGTCTCCATCCTACCTATGACTCATACCTTTGTCCAGTGTGTCCATGTTGTAATGCTGCCTTCCTGTTAATCACTTAGTAACCATTTCCATTATCAGATCAACTGTCTTGGGATCCCAAGTGTTTGTTTTTAAGTAGTCCTTACTTTACTTAATAATGGGCTCAAGGCATAAGAGGAGTGATGCTGACAATTTGGATGCACCAAAGGAAGCAATAATGTGCTTCCTTTAAGTGAAAAGGTGAAAGTACAATAGAGTAGGAGGGAAGAGATTTATATAACCTTTATTGCAGGATATTGCTGTAATTTTTTATATTTTATTGTCATTTTTAATATCTTACCTAGATTGACTTATAAATGAAACTTTGACATAGGTATGTATGGATAGGGAAAAATAGTATATATAGATTTTGGTACTACCTGTGATGTCAGGCAACCCTCTGGAGGTCTTGGAACATACCTCTGAGAGAAGGCTAGACTTATTACACTATTTCTTCCTCCTCCTCTTTTTCCTCCTCTTTCTCTTGCTTTTCTTCCTCCTTGAATGACTATGAATGACTAATACTATTACCTCTACTCTAACCCAGGTGAAAATTTTAATGTAATCAAATCTTAGAGACTAGCTGAATTTCAAGACATTATCTTGGAACAAGATAAGAGAGCTCATCTCATAAAGCATCTTTGAAACAAGATATTATAATAAAAGTATTCATCTCTCTTTCCTTTTTCTTCCCTGTCTCTCTTATAAGGTGAGAAATAAAGGTAAAGTGAGTTAACAAATGTCACTGTGAATTGAAAAGAAACTAACAACTATCTAAGACAGCTTTTTAAATAACCCTGTTGTCTTGGTTTCAATCTTTGTCCTGTGATAATCTAAGTAATGACCCTTAAGACTGATAAGTCCTGATAAGCAAGAAAGATGCCCTGGGGCAGAGCTGGGCATGTATGGAGACCCAGGTAGGATCCTGTCCTTCCAGCCTGAGGTTTGACATTATTGCCTAAGCTGACTCCTCACTGGAGTGAGAGGTGGTGGCCTGTTCTCTGTGAGGTCCTCAGCATCCCGAAGTAGGAGCACCAGGTATGGTGATATCCTGGTTTGAGTCATTAGCACTACATTCAGTTTAGGTATTCCAAATTCTTTGTGCTCAGGAAACCTGGCCCTTTTATTTATTTAAAAATATTTTTAGAGCATTATAACTATACATGATAGTTGGGGGTCATCCCAACAAAATCATACATGCATGGAATTCAATTTCAGTTCATGTTCTTCCATTTTCCCTCTCTTCCTCCCTCCCCACATTCTCCTTCTTCTACTCAACTGATCTTCCTTTTGCTCAACTATTTATTATTTTCAATTGGCTTTTTTCTACTTACACATAAAGGCAGCATTCCCTCTGGTATATTTGTATATGCATATCATATAATCTTTAAAAATTCATTCTGCATTTCCTCCTCGCTCCCTCTTGATCCACTTCTTCTACTCTACATCTTCCCTGTATCTTTATGATATGCAGTTCTCTCCTCCTACTTTCCTTTACTTTGCTCTAACTTTCATATGTGAGAAAAGACACTCAATCCTTAATTTTCTGAGTCTGGCTTGTTTGACTTTAGCATGATGTTCTCCATTTTAACCCATTTACTGGCAAATGCCATAATTTCATTCTTCTTTATGGCTGAGTATCCATTCATCTATTGACAAGCATCTGGGTTGATTCCATAATTTGGCTATTGTGAATTGTGCTGCTACAAACATTGATGTGGCTGTATTGCTATAGTATGCTAATTTTAATTCTTTTTGGATAAATACGAAGGAGTATGATAGCTGTGTCATATGGTGGTTCCATTCCTAGTTTTTTGAAGAATCTCCATACTACTTTCCAGGCTGATTGTACTAGTCTGCCGTGCCAGTGTCATTGTACAAGTGCACTTTCCCCCCACATCCTCTCCAGCATTTATTATTGTTTGTATTCTTGATAATTGCCCTTTTGACTGGAATGAGATGACATTTTATTATAGTTCTGTTTTGTATGTCCCTGATTGCTAGAAATGTTGAACATTTTGTTTTAATATATCTATTGTTGGCCTCCTGTAAAATAAGACTTAAAAGAAAAAAAAAGCACTATAAAACAGAACACTAATAATAAAGGCTATCTGTAACACAGAACAGCATGTACTGGTTTGAAATAATAAATGCATCTTTTTAAAATTAGACATACATACCTATTCTGGAGTTAGTCACATATATACAAATGTTGATGATGCAATTAGTGTATACTCTTCTATTACTGACAAATTGTGCATACTGTTATACATAAATTCTTTGTCTGAGAATTCTAAATAAAATTTGTTTGCCTTTCTTGAAATAACACCTGCTTGGGTTTTTTTTCTCTCTCTCTTTTTTAAAAATCAGAAAATGAAAAAAAAATCATTTAGAACATTTCCTTAGTATTTATGTTAAAAATATCATAAACCTAATTACATTTAAATACATTTTATAATTATTTCATACTGTTCCTATAGGAAAATATCAGATACATATCCCCAAGCTAGATCCAGCACACATACACATTAATAACATACAAACTCTTCAATATGGTAAGACAGAGACATATAGGAAGGGTTTCTTTCTTGTCACCAAGTGATGCTAACAAACTAGCAGCTGTCAGGTCTTCTGGGAAATCTTTGAAGCTGTATTTCTGAGATTTGGTTTTCATTAAAGGGTTCCCCCACCCTGTTCCATGATGATGCTGCTTTCCAGCATGTTGGTACTATCATGTTAGGTGGATAAAAGAGCATGTTTGCATTTCATTGATATAAATGCTCTCAACCTCTCTCAAAATAGCAGCAAAATCAAATCTTACTTAAAAAGGAAGCTTAATGCTTCTTGGCAAAGTGATATTGCCCAAGTGGATTCTGATGATACATCATTATTTCCTGCTGTAAGGTCAATGAATTGCTCTGGGACTCTGTGTTATCTCTGTGCTGCTGTAATTTGGAACTTGCTGCTCATTTTAAAATCTAGATCTATTGCTTATAAGGAAAAATAGCTTTGTTAAGATAAGACTTTGGAGAGATTGGAATGTTTGTTTTATTGCATTAGGAAAAAAAACCACAGCAATAAACCTGCTGAAATAGCAAGCTTTGCTTTTTAAAAATTTTTTTTTCCTTTTTGAAATCCCTTACTTCACTAAAGAAAGATGCTGGGAAATCTCTTTGAAACATAAGCTTTTAAAACAGAACATATGTATTTTGTGGATTTCACGTCATGATTTTTAATACATCACAATGCATGGATTCACTGTAGTTTTGCATAACATGTTGGAGCATCCAAAGCAATTGGTGTGGAAATATTTGGACTCTACAGAATCCGTTAATTGCCATTAGTATAGCCCTCTTAAATTGAGCACACTTTCATAATCAGGTTCAAGAACTTACACAATTTCAATATTGAGGTAATATTCTAAGTAATAGTAGTAGTAGCTAAAACAGTAGTGGACAATATCTATTGTAATTGCTGGTTTGAACAATATAAAATTGGTAATAGTACATCATTTTAAACTATAAAATGATAATTTCATGTGATTTAACTTTATTTATTACCATAAGGAAGAACTGTGTATTGAATTTTACAAACTATTTAAGAAATATATTGCTAGATACTTGCAATAAGAACAATTTTCCAATATGGCAGGCCACTGCAGTGTACTTGGCAAAGACCTGTTCTATTACACTGGATTACAGCAGATATCATTGAGATGCATAAAGCTTGGATTTATGTTATACTCTGTTGCCTGTGAACCAAAAGCAATTTCATACTATTTCCTTTATCCTCTTAACATCCTGTGATGTCAATGGTGATATGAACCTGCCTATTGTACAGTTGAAGAAAATTATATACAGATCAGTTAACTGTAGTCACCTAAATATTTTGATTTGGGAGAAGGACAACCTTTGATATAGAATCAACAAAGAATGACCAACAATATTTATATTATTGTCACTGCCATTTCTCCTGTCACTAATGTGGCAACTCTTATTTCTGATTATTCTACACATCTAAAGCAGTATTGACCCTAGAATGTAATATAACACATAATTTGATATAAGGGTAAATAGGTAAATTGTGTAAGAAGGTACTTTTAAATTTTCAGGATATGAATTTGGTATATTATGATACTCTAAAAATATAGGAGGCATCTAAACAAAAATCTAGAAAACAAAGGGTGTTATTTAATGTGTGATTCTTGTTAAACAGAAAACCAAAGTTGTTTGTTAAATTCTTAAGAACTTAGTTGTGTTAAGCATGTTCCTGTCTAGGTAAGACTTGGAGGAAGAAGATGAACTTTATTAACCCAGATTTCCTCCTGACACTTTCACCCATGAAAATAGATTTCAAATGATGGTGCTAATAAGATGGGGTGCACTTTAGTTAGGTAAGTGATATTTCACATGGCTTACCTTTTAGACACAGAGTAGGGTAACCCATTTAAGCAAAAGAAATGTGGGTTTTATTTTTTCCCCTAACTCAAAGCTATACACTTGAATAAAATATCCCATTTTTCATATTTTAACACATCTGACGCCAAGGGGAAATCTGAAAATGGTGATATTTATCATCAAAATAAACAGTTTAGAAATAAGCATAGACATGGGATATCATGGACTATCATATTACAATGGCATTGTTTTGTCTGATATTCAGATTTGTTGGTATTGCCATGGACTTGATAGTGAAATCACAAACATATTATAGAATATAAAGTGATCTTGAATTAGTTCTTTTTACACAATATCAGTGATGAAGAATATCTTCTACCATAGGGATGAGTTCTCTTCTCATAATGCCCAGGAATGCAGAGTCTTTTGAGAATCTGGCAGTAAACACAGAAGCAAAATCTGGGACAAGACTCCTCTAGCACTGTGCATCCATTATTTCTAAATTACCTCTACATACCTTAGAGGTGATAATAATTCCTGTTCTTGTTGTCACTCTTATGTATGGAGCACTTGTGAAATGCCAGGCACTGTATACACTGGCACTTCCTGTGAGAAAAAAAAAATCTATTACTGTGTCAGTTTTACAGATGGGAAAATTAGAACTTAGACTTTAAGTTACATGTTTCAATAAATTGGTTTTTTAGTCTCCAAGAATGATTCCAGAACTCGTCCACTTAAACACTATTCCACAATGCACAAGCCTCACAAAACATTTCCTAATAATTAGCTCTAGTTTTGGGGTGCTGGGCGGGCAGCGGTATTAGTCATACATCCTCCCCTTTCTCCCTGACATGTCCTCACCTCGCTGGTGCAAGAGGGAGCCATGAGGATGGTTTGTGCACCTTGGCTCCTTGCATTGCTGCACATCTAACCCTGTCCTGTATCATCCCCAGGGCAGCTGCCTTCCCTTCTCCCCCTCTTCTTCCTCCCAGTTGTCCTACTGTTTCAGAAAAGAATTTTTGAATGAGCACAATAACAAGACCCCCTTGCTCCGCCATTTCTCAAAGGAAATCATGGCTCTTCTCTGAAGGAGAAATTTGTTTTCTGACTTTGTATTTCTAAGACCAGATCTATCCCAAATCCCCTGAGTGCCTGGCTGCCAGTGGCCTCCTTCATTTCAGATCCGTCTATCAGGATTCTAGGCGTGCATTCTAGCACTCTCAGGAAAAGTCAGCTGCAAGAGCTGCTTGTGTCCTTGAAAAGGTGATCCATGAGCCAAGTTAATTCTAGTGGATTAAAATATGTGTGAAATGTTTTTAGACAAATCTTGATTATGTTGTCCTATGGAGAATACTCCTTTGGCCCCTAAAAAGACCGGGAACAAGGCTATGAGCTTCCCAAAACAAAGAAATGGAGCATATATTTCATTTTTTTGGAAAGATACTTTCTGAAAAAAATCATAACCATACAACACTAGGCTAAAATCTATAGAGATGAGCAGGAACACTTTTGTGCATCAAGGGATATGTCTGGCACCTGATGGTATCTGTGACAGACTCATAATAATGTTTTATTTGTCTACATAATGGCAGATGGCCATCCCAGATAAGGAACTATAAAAGAATACTTTATTTAACTATTCCTATATATGTAAACATGTGTGTGTGTGTATATTCACAGACATAAATATGTCTATATTTCAAAATGTGTACAATAAATACATAAAATATTTATTTTTTAACTTAAAAAGTATATTTTAAAACTCTTAAAAATATAAGAAAAAAGTCCCAAGACATTATCATTGGCCATTCAATATTCTAATGAAATTATTGCCTGGGTTTCATTCCAAAATATTTGGAAGCACACTAATGTGTAGCAATACAATGCAGTCCATAAAACAAATGTTTTATTTTTTTAGAATAAAGAAAGGAATGAGGCTCCATAATTTTTACCGGTAGCATCCCATTTCTTCAGCCAGTACTATGGAATTTTGAATTTTTATTTCTTTCCCATTAATGGTAAATTATTTCTGTTTTCTTATTCACCCATTTAACAATGATTTTCTTTTCATAGGCTCTGGATAAGTTCTGGCATACATTTGTATTTCATATGAAACCATTCTTGCTAAGAGTTGTGTTTTAAACTGATGCAATATATTTTTGTGTCAATTTTGTCTGTGGATTTTACAGTCAGATTTCATGATCAGAATTTACTGGAAATGAAAGGCAGTCTATAAAAAATGACAGAGTGGTTTACTTACCAGTGCTATGACCCAACTGTGGTTCCAAAATGGGATCAACATCACCTGGGAACTTGTTAGAAATACAAATTTGGGGCCCTAACCCCAGACCTACCAAATCCAGAACTCTGGAATGGAACCTCAGTGATTTAAGACCTACAGTATATCAGAAGCCCCTAGAAAGAACTGCTCAATCTCACATTGCTGAGTCCCAGAAATCCTGAATTCCTGTAAGAGGGCAATTTCCTTACAGAGAGGAAAGAACCATAACTTAGGCCCATTTAAATTATTGGTTTGGCTTTCACTAGACCAACAATGAGTTGTTCAAGTTAACCAAGAAAATAGATGAAAGGGTCATTGGTTCTTTGTTTTATTTTGTTTTGTTTTTTTTTCTCCATTAGCTCTCAGTATCTCCATTAATGTGAGGAGTGAAGTGATAGTGAATAGTGGATCTATTAATACTGAGATCAAAGGACTTGTGCTCCTTGTATTCTATTTGTTATCCATCATCACTGAGCCAAAATGAAATCGTGTTAAGTTCGTATGATTGCATGAAGGTCTCGTGGAACTTACGAGAATCCCATCAATTGATGGTCTTTTCAACAGCATGCCTTGGAAGAAATCCAGAACTTGTGCCAATTTCTGATCAAATGCTTTCCAAATTCTAATACTCTCAATCAGCAGCTCCCTTTACATCAGAAAAGTTGAAGTTGTTTCTGTGGTTCATAACTAGAATCATCTAGAAGGCCTTGATTATGTGAATTACTTTAAAGAAGTGTATGATTTTATTCTATTTGTTAATTTTTATATTTATACATAGGAAGAGAAAATCATCTTAATCTCCTTTTTCAAGTTTTCAATGTGGTCTTTTAAGAGTACCACTTTTATCAGAAAATCAGATTTCAGATTTGTTATTAATATGATATTGATTTTCTAGGAACGTATCAAAAAGAATTGCTTAAGATCCCACATAATTTTTCTTTCAGTTCTCAATTTTTTTCTGAAGCAGTATTTTTATCTTAAGTATATTTCCTTTAGAAGTATATTTGGTAAATAAATTGAAGTCATCCTGGCCTCATTGACACTGATAAATTATACCAACTAGATTTTGATACATAAGTACAGATGGGATAAAATACACTGTCAGGGCTGTAAGAAAAATCTACACTTTTTTCACTAAAAAAAAAAGCACAAATAATTTGGAAACTAAGTGAACAGTAATTATTCACTGGGATTACCTGGCCTATTAAAAACACCAACACAAATCTGATAACTAGTTTACATTTCAGAGAAGGACTACTTGGTTAATTGAGAATTTTTCGCACAAGTAAATTACCAGAAAAGGAAATGTCTCTTTGGAGGGCAAACTTGACATGCTTGAAGGACTAAGAAGATGAAAGAAGAGATTTAAATAAACAAATAGAGCATGGAAAAAGAGAATAAAAGATGTGGGGAGGAAATGATATTAAGTACGTGCTAATGGATTCAGTGTGGATTTGAAGAACCACATTCAAACTGAAAATGTGTTCTTGAAGTTGAACCAACTTGAATGACCTGCCATGAGGAAAGCAATATCTTTCTTTTCAACCTTCTAAATAAATATGATTTTAGAGTCTATTACTGAAAATATTCATAAACACGCATATAACCAAGGAGGCTTATGTGGTTTCATTTTAAATGGAAAACAATTTGGTTTGCATGTGATTTTAAGAAATGGGTGTCGCAAAGCTACAGTTCTTGACTGTGGCTTCCAGGATTGCTAACCCTGATTATCACTTAAATGTGGCCAATTTTTATAATGTGAGACTAATTTTTAAAGCAGCAAGTCAGTTTTTTGTACTATTTTCCTACAAGGAAAATAAGAAATGGATTTTAATACATTTTTTCAGGGATCTTTTGAGACTAATAACCACAGACTAAAAACTAACCTGATCTCATTAGCTAAAATTACTTGTACTTTAATGGTTCAACATTTCTAAACAAAAGATTTTCCTTCTTCTTTTTTTCTTTTCACCTTCCACTCTCTGGTTTAAAAGCCTAGATTCCAATTGGAGTGAAACAAATTGATTTTTCAAAATGATGTTGATAATTCATTCAAGATTTAAGAGGCAGATCAAAATATAACCTTTCATATATTTCATAATATGACAGTGAAAACCTGAGGGTTGAAAGTTATGAATGGTAGATATGTTTATTACCAAGTTGATAATTACCCAACATATATATGAAACAAAAGTTTGCACAAATATATACAAATATTATGTGTAAAAATACAAGTACTAATAGGGTGGATTCTTTCAGTTGTTGTTTTGGAAATGTCCTGGAAATAATATGAATCAATCAGAGCTGCTCTACAGGATAGTCCATGATATCAACAATGCCCTCCAATATTGTGCAGTGCACAGCCCTCGACATTGCTTAGTGACCTGATTGGCCTTCTGTCTACACAGGGATAACATCTACCACAGAGGATTTGCATTTTTATGTTCATGAAAACTATGAGAAGTTTATTACCAGTGCTTATTCAAATTTCTCCTTAAGAAATTGTAAGTAAATAATTTGGAAGGTGCATTTCACAAATCTGCTCTGCTGAAAAGTAATTCTAACTAGTTTGGAGGCAGAGGGTCCATGGATTACACTTGGAGAGATCTTTGCCTAAAGGGTGCTCATGTCTAACATTCAGGAAGAATTAAGTAACTCTCACTACCAGCTCATTTGCTTTTAGTAACCTGATAGGACAGTTATTACATATTTTTGCTCATAATTAATAGTGCTACTATAAATCTATATCCCCTCATTATCATGTATCATCTTGTTCTTTTTTTTTTTACAGAATACATCTCCTCAATAAGTAGTTATGAAATCAGTTTTATTGGAGGAAAGATAACAAAAAATAGAGACTGAAAAAAGGGGTATTATTTCTCAAAACATATACTGTTTATTTACATAATTTTTAAAAAAAATTCAAACACTAAGAACTCTTTCCTGCTTCTATTTAATTAAAAGAAAATGCAATTCATCAAAACATTGTCAGAAAGTTGTCAAATTGAGTTAACAAGCTAGATTTATTCCTTTGTATGATCTAAATAACTTCTGATATCAGCCTTTTTTATTCTACTTCAAAAGGGCATAAATTTGACGTTTGATTTCCAATAGAATATAGTTTGGAAGGGCTGTTTAGATTTGGGTCATAATTTATGGAGGCTCTTCTAAGAATGTTCACAGGTATTATCTCATCTAATTCATGATACTTCTAAAAAGGTGGTTATTCTCCTGTATAGATGATGACACAGGCTGAGAGGAAGTTTACCTGTACAAATAGAGGCTTGCTATGTCTGAAATACTTTAAATGACATGGCATCTGCAGATTATTTTTGCTAGTAACAGATCCAAAGGAATTTTTCATTTTGCATGTATAATAATATCACATCATAATATTATATCTTTACAACTCATAGTAACTCATTCCATCCTAGTCATGATTAGTGAGCCAAAGTAATTACAAAGTGATTCATGTTAATGTAACTTAGTTTAAATTTAATCATTCATTCTGTCATTGGAGCCATTTGTACCTATCAAATTTCAGTACACTCATAACTCAAGCAACAATTGTTTCTCTGTTATTTTTTCCCTTCAAAACTGGTGTCTGTTAGGGTTTCTTGCTGTAAACAGAAACTAACTCTGGGTAGCATAAGCAAATCAGAAGGAATTCTTGATAAGTGTCCTGAGGAAACGGCCAAGTCTGAAGGGAAGACTTCAGAGTACTAGAAAAAGCAGGAAGCTAGGCACTGCAGAGCTGTTGATGGTGGGCACACCCACTCTGTAACTGAAGCAGAATCAAGGCATTAACTCCCACCACACCTTCTGCCTTGGGTTTTTCCACTTAATTCATATTCTTATCAAAAAGAGCCTCCAGGGACTCATTGAGCTTCCCAGATTTATCATTTCACGATGACAGTATCTGTGGAAGGAGACAAAAATTCCCCAAATGAACTTGGTGTGCTGTTGAGAAGGGAAATAAATATTAGCTGGCAAACAATAACAATGAGAGAATGAATGTCTGCTGCAGTGTTTCTGAGAGACAGTAATAAATACTTTCCCTTTTACTCTTCTGAATCTGGAACATACACATATGTTCACGTGTGCACATGCACACAACAGAGATGTCACAGATGACAATGTCACCTCTTTAAGTCCACCAAGAAAGCTGACTGGAGAATGTGACATTAGAATTGTGGCCAAGTGGGCTTGTCAGACTTCACCTCTTAATGAGAAAGACATTGGGGCAGCTGTTGAACTCCAGCCTGCCCCAGAGACCCCCATCAAACGACAACAAGCAGACCAGCATGTGGCCTCTTCACTGGCAGGCAAGTGCCCCCAAGGAAGGGACAGTTGCTGAGCTGAGCAGGCTGCACTTCTTCCTGCTCCTCATCCACTAAAAGTCATCCCTTTTGCCATGGGGAAGAGTAAGGGTGAGTAGAAAGACTCAGCATTTTATTCTACCAGAAATTTCTTAAAATAACAACAGCAGCAAAACAAAACAACCAACCAACAAACAAATGAAGAAACCTCTTCCACAAGAAACATGGTGTTGGGGAATTTGGGACCACCCAAAAAACAATATCCTTTATAACTTGATTTTTGTATCATACAAGTAATTCTTGCACAGTGTAAAAACTGAACCAATAAAGAAGGTTGTGAATGACAAAATTAAATTTCTTCATAAAATTATTACCTGTCCAAATAACCAGTGTTTATATTCTAATGTTGTTGCTTATTTAATTCCATTTATGCACATATACACATTTACATATTGTAATATATACTTTAACACATGTATCCTGGCATACATATACTTTGGAATACAGTGATTCGTAATTATGCTTTTTTGCATGCTTTTCTTTTTAGTTTTTAAAAGTGCTTTTGAGTGTGTTATAGTCATACATATGGTGGAGTTTATTTTGACATAGTCATATGAGCATGAAGTATAATTTGTTCCATTTCAATCCCTAGTACTTCCTCTTTTCCTCCCTTCCTCCCTCTCTTCTTCCCCTTTTTCTACTCTACTGGTCTTCCTTCTATTTATTGCCTGTTTTTATAGATGCACATAAAAGTGGAATTTGCTGTGGTATATTCAGAAATGTTCCTAGCATAATTTGGTCAATTTCTTTCTGTTTTTGAAAAGCATTTAATAACGATATTAGAAATTTGTTAGAGATTGTTGATGTGACTAATTCAACAGAGAGAGAAGCCTATAGGGTTTCCAAGGATCGTTGTTCAGATGTGTCAAGTGGTGCCAATTCTGTCCAATAGAGGATGAGAAAGGATCCCTGCAAGTGGCGGTGGTAAGCAGCCACAACCTCCATAGTGAGCACTGACCGCTTTAACATCAGCAGAACAGCATCACCATTTGTCTGCTTTCCAGAAATCATGTTATCCATTTCCTCAACTTTGCAGGCATAGAAACTGAAGGCCAAAAACTGTAACTGAGCCACCTCTAAGCCAAGGTCAGTGCTTTCCAATCCCTTCTCCCACCATAATGTGTGACTTACCAAAAGTGAAGCCAAGAAAACTATGCAATGTAAGGAAATGATCGTTTAACAGCACATAGTACGTGCTAGTTGTTTTGCTCATAACTTACATAACTTCATCCCTATATCAATTCTTAAAACAAAAAATTATTATATTCATTCCTGAGATGACACTATGTAGGGCCAGAGTTGCCCTAGGAATAGTAAGTATCCAAATTCAATTTTGTCTAGTTCTAAACTTCTTGAAAGCATTACCTTGTATTCAAACTCGCCACCACATAGTACATCTCTGAATATAAGAGATAAATCATGATTCCTGATTTCTCACCCATATCTAGAAATGTAAAGTGTACGCTTTACACTTACAATAATCCTTATAACAAATCAACAAAGAAGAACATATATATCATCTGAATCAAAGAGATTAAGTAACTTCCCCATTGGAGAACATCCGAGTTATACTATAATCTCTCTACTTTGCTACGGAACTACACTGGTAATATTTTCAATGGAGATAACAGAGCAAATTATTAATTTTACTAAAATTGGAAGAATATCCAGTGACAAAGTATCTACAAATCTATCCTGTCCTTCAAACTGTAAGTAGGTAAGGACCATAGCATCAAATAGAGCTTGGTCATTAATGGGTGAATTCAGGATTAAAAACAGAAAGCCAACTCTACCATTCCCCTTGTTAGAGCTTCCTCCTTCCTAGCACTGGGCCACTCATTAGCCCTAGATCATGTCCTCTGGATGTTCTGTGGAGATATTAGTCGGGACTAATCCCTCCCCTATGTGTTGGAGTAAGCATGCCTGACTGGGAGGGTGGTTTATTTAGTTTTCAATGACCAGAGAATGGCTTATTTGTAGGTTTTCCATACTAAATTGCACCACCAAGAACATGTCTTTGAACTGCTAAGTAAATATAACTAAATAAAATGAGGGGGTAATAATAAAGGGCCCACATAAAAGCAATTGGCAATTCACTCTTCTATAGATTGGTAGAGTCATGGTTCATCAGTCAGCTAAAAAAGACAATTACGTATGTAGTGTCACTTTCTTTTATGTAGTTGGAATCATCCTCTCCAGATAAATATCGATGGCAATAGTTCAACTTGTTGAATAAACAACATTGCATTAAAATTTTATGATAATTCATTTAAGGGGGAGGGGGAAGAAACCAAGGTTTAAAGGGTCTGAGCTATAAAATGCAGGCTGTGAATCAAGGAGTTCCATTTGACTGGCCTTTGAAAACTGCCTCAGTGGGCTACTGTGGCCCCTGGGCCAACTGATTCCTGATCATCACTGGGAAAAGGGAAACCAGACAATGTTTTACCATATTAGTGCAATTATCTGTCTCTCCAAGATACATAATGGAGTTGAAGAACCAGTGAAGGAATTTTAATGACTGTTGAGATTATGACATATACACTCATAATTGTAACAGTCACACCCAACACTGCTTTAGTTCTTACTGTATGCCAGCCCATATAGGAACTTTTTTTCATCTATTCACTGACTGAATCCTACGAGGCAGAGAATGACATTTTATCCTCATCATGCAATGGTCAAAGACTTTAATGACTTCCACAAGTCAGACTGTTGAACTCGGCAAACGCAAGATTGGAACCCTGACAATCTGGTCTTACATCTATGCTAGAACTATAGGAACAATATGTAAGGGAAATCCATGCTCTGTTATGGAAAGATGAAGGTAGATAAAAAATATTATTAAAACTTATAGGACTTAAATCATGCTAATGGATAAAATTTGCATTTGTCCTTCACTTCTCAAAATATTGAGAATTAGTTATATTTTCAGATGAATAAGAGAAAGCTTATATCTTATCCTTGAGATGTTGCAGGCTGAAACAAATAGATGAGAGCAAACTTTTCACTGAATGCATTATTTCAAATGGTATTAAGAATAGAATACCAGAAGGTTTACAAAAGGCTTAGATAATTTTATGGATGTTGGCTCTATAAGCAGAACTTCTATTTTTTAGACAAAAATGAACAATTCTCATGTAGATCATATGATGTTAATCTCATTTTACTGTAAGGATGTTGCTGGTCTCTGGTCACCCCCTTCATATTTCAGGGGGAGAATGCACCAGGCTCTGAGCCTCTGTTTCTTCCCCTCCTCTCATGATAGGCTACTGTCATAGGTGATAGTGTCCTGGTTACTTCCCTTTCCTTCCAACTTATGCCAGCGATTTCTTCATGTTGGCATACCTTGAATCTTTCCATTACCTAAACACCTCCATATGTGAGAATTTTAATTGGCAGTAAGCCATTCTTAATCCTTTCATTTATTCTTATTACCCCATATCATTTTCCAACTTAACTGAGGTTGCTAATCACTCAAATTCTTCTTTCTTTTCTGAATTCGCAGTCTCTCCTGGATAAATTTCATTTCCTAACTGGCCAGTCATTTCATTGATATTTTAGCAACATCCTCAATTCCTTGACCTCATACTCATTGGACTAGACCTTGACCACACCTTGATCCCATTCTTAAATCCAGCCAAGCTTTCCTTTCTACTTCTGCTTATAGATTCCTGGAGAGGGTCTAAGAAATAAGCTTCCTAATATTTGACTGAAAGATATTAAATAATTTGATAAATGAATGAATCGGTGCATTAGAAGATAGAACACTTTTCTTAATTGGTTCTCCCACATTCATGATTTCCAACTTCTGATGGTTCATTATTATCCATCAAGCTCCCTTACATATGGTAGATAATAAACTGATACCAAAACCACAGTTAAGGACAACTAAACTCCAAGCCTTAATTTCCACATCTCTAAATGGGGAATAACAATAGTTCACACTTCAGATTAATTTCCTTCTGTTCCCACCCTTTCTATCCCACTTACTGTGATTCCCTAATTTTTTCCATGGACTACATGCAGTTTTTAAATTTTTAAAAGAAGTGTTGGTTTTAAATTTTAATATGTATTTATTTATTGGGGGGGGGGTGTACCAGGGATTAAACTCCAGGGCACTTGCCCACTGAGCCATATCCCCAGCCCTATTTTGTATTTTATTTAGAGACAGGGTCTCACTGAGTTACTTGGCACCTCACTTTTGCTGAGGCTGGCTTTGAACTTGCAATCCTCCTGCCTCAGTTTCCTCAGCTGCTGGGACGACAGGCATGTGCCACTGTATCCAGCTAATAAATATTTAATAGGTGTCCACTGTGATACGGACACCATGAGGGTACAAGATGAGTATGCCATGCTTCCTAATATCAAGCTGTGCCTCCTCAAACAGCAGAGGAATATAAAACATTCTTCATGAGGTCAGAAAAGGGGACACCACTAACCTAGCTGAAGGCAGGACACTGTTCATAAATGAGGCAAAGTTGACTCTGGAATCTTTTTCATCTCATACAAAAATGAAGAAAGAAAGGGAGGAAGGAGGAAGATACTAAAAAGATGAGTCTTGTGGTCTTCCTGCACATGATACTATATTAGTGCCTCTGTGTTATCTATCCATAGGTCTTTGTTTAGATTTATTTTTATGAAAAGGAAAAAAGGAGATGAAGAATGTCAGTATCTAATCAAAGCATGCTGAGTAGAGGGTTGCATTGAGAACTGACACAGAGTCTCTTGCTCTTTCATAATGACTAGTTGTCAGAGTGGCACTAGATTTGTTCACCTATTATTCTTCTGAAAGGGTATATATTTCTAAAATATGGAAGAAGTGCTGTTTTGATAACTTCAAGAACAAAGGGACCATATGATATAAAATATTTTGCACTTGATATATTCTTCTGTCAAAGTTAAAAACCTAAAGACTTGTTCAGAGAAAATTATTGTTATCAGAAGGAAGGATGGAAGAGTTTATGGTTTCGAAATTAAATTGGCTGGTGAAATTGCTAAGAACAAAGTAAACACTTGCAGCACTTGAATCATTCTGTTATCATTGTGTTGAATCACAAATTTTGCTTGGTTACTGTCAAAGGCAAATAGAAACTAAATTTAAACAGTGCTTATTAAGAATTGTTAGTCCGAAGAGCACTTCATCAGCTCTTAAGTATATATAAGTGTCATGGCTAATTAAAAATTGAATTCCAGTACTTCTAATATAATTTTCAGTCTTAAAAAATCTGCTATCTGGGAACCTCTCCAGTACTTCATTTAAGATGTTCTTGGTACCATTATTAATATTCACTGGGAACTATTATAATAGATAATATCTATTTGACCTTCCTATCAAGAAACTGAAAAATAAAGCAAAACAAGAAACTTTATGTGTCTTATGTCTGTAGAACAATTTTTGGTGTAATTTTATAGATTTGGAATTTTTCTCAAGTTGAATCTGGTGAAAATGAAGATATTTAGGTATTACAATCATGCTTCTCAAAGTTCGTTTTTTTAAATAAATGTTGAGGTAGTTCATTTATGATAAGAGGAAAGCATAATTAATCCAGATTATGATTCGGATATTAAATTAAATATAGAAATAAATGATGAGGGCTATGAGTAATCAAAATGAAGCTAAAATGTTTTCTCCAGTGCTATTTTCCCTTTCCTTATATAGTCTTCTCTTACCATCAGAGAGATACATTTTCAAACAAAAACTAATTGATCACTAAGGGGATTTTAACGTTGGTCCACAAGTTTTTTGAAAACACTCCCTCTAGGAGGTGGAGATTCATTTCCTTCTCTTTGAGTATCAGTCACTTAATAACTTGCTTCTAACAAACTATAGAAAGGGGAAAACAGTACATTTACAGGGAAGAGAAGTGCCACACAACATCTTAACCGGGTAAGATAAATACAGCATTGATAAGTCACATACCCTGTGATATGTTGTAATATAAAGGGCACCTCAATCTTAGGGTGTTTTCCCAAAAACCCATAACTCCAGTTTATTTGTGAAAAACATATCAGATAATGCCAAATTGAAGGACATTCTAAAATATCTCATCAGTGTTCTTCAAAGTTTTCAAGGTCATGAAAGACGAGTAAATATAAAGAAAGTCTCACTGATTGGAACTGACAAAAGAGACAAGACAACAAAATTTGATGTACTTTTCTGACATAGATTGGGAAATAGTTAAATTGGTTTAAAAAAAACTGGAGAAGCCAAGTAAAAGCTATATGTGAGGTCATAACATTGTACCATTGTTTCTTAATTGGGGGGTGGAGGATGGTGATTGTATTGGTCAGTTGTTTATCACTGCGAGTAAAGTGCCTGACAAGAACAGCTTCCAGGAGGAACTGTTCATTTTGGTCTCACGGTTTTAGAGATTCAGTCCATGTTTGGTGGAATCCATTGCTGGGGTCACAAGATGAGGCAGAACATCATGGTAGAAAAGTGAGGTCAGAGAGTGCTGCTCCATTCATGGCAGCCAGGAAGCAGAGAACAAGGCGAAGGGGCCACAGTGAAGAAGGAACAGAGCCTTCCAGCCATGCCCCACCTGCCTACAGTCACCTCATTGGTCCATCCAAACTAGGATGGGCTGATTAGGTTACACTCTCATAATCTAATCATTTCAACTCTGAATATTTCTGCATTAGCACAGGACCTTTTGGGGGAGACCTAACATCCAAAGCATAATGGGGATAACAGTCATATAGGATGTTAACATTAGGGAAAGGTGGGTCAAATGTATAGGACATTCTCTGAACTAATTTTTCAATCTTTTTTAAATCTAAAATTATTTCAAAATAAAATCTTTAAAAAATAAACTCATGAGTAGTTGCGATTTTCATAATTAGTTATTCTGGTAGCCAAGATCCAAGGTATGTCTCCTATAATCCTTGCCTCCTCTATACCCACACTTGTAGTTCCCTCTTATGATGGATCAGAGCTGACCTGTGTAAAAGACTACTGCCGCAGTGATAGTGGTGGCTTCTGAAACTAGATTATAAAAGGTGTTGTGGCTTTCACATGGTCTCTTGGGTGGCTTGCTCTGGGGGAGGTTGGCTTCTATTGCTATAAGGACCCTAATGCAGCCTTGAAGAAAGTCCCATTTGGAGGAGAACTAATATCTCCCACCACTAACCTACTCACAACTTACTTGCATATGTGAGCCACCATGTAATGGGGCTCTCCAGAGGACTATAGACCCAACCAACATCTAACTGCAACTCCATAAACATCCTCACAACCATAAACACCCACATGATGTTCATTGTTGTTTTTAAGCTATAAAACTTTAGGTGATTTGTTATGCATGAACTGTAATTAGTAAAATAACTTAAGTTGTAATATGTATGGTTCTCAGATGCTACTATGACCAAGGAAATGACACGACGTATTATAAACAAGTCTTATACATATTTAATGATGCCTACAGTATTTTAGCATTTCTATGAATGAAACGATCAGCAGTATAATTTGCTATAGATTTTGAATTCAATGCTTAATGAAAAATGCACTTATATTGAAAATAATATAAGTCAACAGAGGCCAAAACACAGCAAACTGATGTATGTTTATATTAAATTTTAAATATTCATATTCCTTTGATTTGGTTCTGCTTTGAAACTACTACTATTTCTGCCATAACCATTTGGTGAATGGAATGCATTCTTGTTTCTAGAAGAGTAAAAACTTTGTGAAATCTGAGATCAACTAGAGAGTCAACCTCTAAGGAAATTTTATACACATTTCATATTCTGCCAGTTGTACTCAGAGTAACATTTTTGTTTCACATTTATCTGCTCTTATATTTTTTTAATCAATGAACTATATCATGTATTTATTCTTAACTATGAATTGAGTTATAGTCTTTAGATCCACCAATCAGAGTCTGCAAAATTTCCAGCATTTGTTATGTTGGAACTATATTTTCCTGTTTTTAATATCTAATTATTAAGAGTTGATTGTAAATTCGGGCTCTTACACTTCTTTCTTCCTGAGCCTTTTTACATTACAACAGGCTTGTCCTTTAAATTCTCTTGCACTGTCATAATCTTTACTCTTTCATTGATAAGACAATAAATGCATTAGATCAGCCAATAGACTCTTTGCAGGTGCCACTGTGTTGCAGGAAAATCATTATTGAGCAGACAAGTCTAACCATTTATAATTTCTCTGTTGTGTGTGCTCTGTATTCTGACTGACACATTGTAAGTTAATAAATGTATCTGTCCTATGAAAGAGTATCTTAAGCCACATTAAATTTCAGTCAAGCTGCTTTCAAATAGGATTTCTAAAATAATTTAAGCACCTGTCAGTATAAACTGAGACTATCTATGCTTTTTCTGTAAGGTTGCATTTTCTGACCAACAATGTCTATTTCTGTGTTGGATGGCAAATGTGATTAGAGTATCCTTGATGTTAGTAGTACTTTATTCTAAAATGTTTAGTTTACCTATTAGTAACCTCTAAATAATGATGAGATAGTAAATACTTATTATTTACTTGGTTTTACATAAATTGAACAAATATATGCTAGTACTTATTTATAATAAATGCAGTAGGCTAAACATTGGGAATTGAACAATGACCAAGTGACCACATATTTGCATACATATGCTTAAATCTATTCCCTGCTAACTTCTATAGCTTATTGGAACTTGATCCTCAGTTTTATTTACTAATAATCTGTCTTTTCATTGATATGTGTTGGCTGTGATTCAGATGCCTTCTGTATCATCTATAGTCCTAGCAGGAAATAGGATGCCCTCAGATGGTTTAAATGAAGAAAAGGTTTTTTTTTCATTTTTTGTTTTTAATGAAAAATTTACTTACAGAATGGTTAGCAGGACTATGGGAAAAATATATGAAAGTAACAGAGAACAACAATAGTATGAATAAAGTATTTTCCTTAAAAACCAAGATAAAAGGGGTTAAACCTGGAAAGAACTGGAGCCCTAAAAAGAGATCACCCAAAGAAAGTAGTAGTCTTAAAACACCTAATTGCTTCCTGATACTTTGGCCAAAGCAACATGTATGCAGGAATAAAATACCCAAATTTTCTTTAATCCTGCCTTATAATCTCTTGCTGTACTGCAGATAAATTCCACATGCAAAATAATGTGAGTTGCTATCTAGCTTGGCAACATGGTCTACATATCTGCCACTTAGGCCTCTAGAAAGGAACAGAAAAGTATGGAAGAGGGACTTTGGAAAGGAGGAGAATGGATAATAAACAGCATACCTTCATAAGAAAATACTTTATTGTATCAGGAATGTTGTTTTTCTTTCTAGTCATATTTGAAATGTATTTCAATATAAGGAAGGGTTTATAGGTGTTTGAAAATTTATTCAAACATTAATATAAATTGAATAATTACATATATTTCTGAATATAATGTTGCTTTTTCTCAAGAGATAATATGTCTGAAAATAAATAAGCAGTAAAAATTACCTGATAGATAATCTTGAAGTTAGTTTTTATAAATTTTGACTAAGTAACAAAATATGCCCCAGTGGATGTCCTCTTCAGGACCACGGACAGATTCCCTATGGCTGCTTTTGAGTTTTCACTGGGACTTATGTTCAGTCCCATTACTTTGGCTAAAATTGCCCCAATTGTATTTAAATAAATATTTGATGGGTTATATGAAGATATTGTGTGATCACATCTGAGAATTGTATTATAACAATTAGACTTTTTGGTGCAGATGTTTTCCTTCAAGTGGCAATTTGTGTATCTGCCATGATGATGCTCTTATGGCTATTTCTCTATTCTTGTGCAGAATGAGAAGGATGGAGTTTCAAGTTTCAGAAATGAATGCTATAAAAAGTGAGTCTGTTACTATTACAACTTCAAGGAAATTAGCGTTTCTGTATGGGGATACAAACATTTAGAATCACTATTAGCATCATAGTAATGCCTTTATGTATCTTTGTACTGTGAACTATTGTGACCTAATCTTGAAATTTATTGAAATCATGATACAATTCCTTGACTTCACTAACCATATTTTCCCAACCTCATCAATTAGATCATTTCCTGTAAAACTAAAACCATGGTACTTGTTGCTTGTTCTTTTGGTTTTTTGCCCTTAGTGCATCTTGTCCAGATGTCAAATGCACCCGCTAATACCTCAAAGTGCTATATAAAAAGGCTGACACAATTTTTGGTACACAATTTTAGACTAACCCACTAAACTATAAGGTTTTAAAACATGCATCAGTTCTTGGAATAGTTCTTCAGTAAATATGAAATACAGTAAACTGAGCCAATCTTACTCTTTAGTGAATTATAAATTTTACTCCCCATAAACATGCTTTATACTCAGTTGTAGATAAGAAAATACATTTTTTATATTTTGTTAAATATTAATTTAACAAGACATAATGTTTATAAAACATCTATAAGATAAAGAAGAACTATGCATTCAATACTATGTAATCCACACACTATTTAAAAAGAAAATGGTAACAGAATCCTGAATATGTGTTAACCAATTTTTAATTTTTTTTTATGGTCACTCCAAACTTGAATTATGTCTACTTACTTCGCTTCTACATTTTAACTTACTGACATTATTATGGTTTTATGCGGAAAGTGCTTGTTTAGATTTTTACACCAAATTGCTGCATTTCCATCCCTCATTATTTTTATATTTCAGCTTCTGTCTAGTGTAATTTTCCTTCTGCCTGAAATATATCTTTGGGAATACCATATAGAGTGGAGCCACTGGCAATAAACCTTTCCAATTTTGTTTATACAAAAACAAACATCATTCTGATTTATTCTTGAAAAATATTTTTCATCAAATATACAATGCTAAATTGATCATATTTTCTCACAGACTCTTAAATACATTATTCTGATACTTTCTGATTTCCATTGTTGTTGCTGAAATATTAGCTGTATGAAGATATTCAATCATCTAAAAACAAACTAGCTCTTTGTTTTATGTTAAGATTGTATCCTTACCTGCCCTTTCACCTTGATGAGTGCACTTGTTAATTTTTTAATACTTAACATACTTTGAAGTATATAAATTTCTATATCAGATACTATGAGTTTCAAAAATGAGCTTGATTCTATATTATGGAGCTTATGAAGATATGAGGGAAAATTAAATAAACACCACAAATAAACCTTGTTTGGTGCAAGGGTTTAGACATGATGTTTTTGGAATACTGAAAACTGATGTATCTTTAAAGCAAAAAACAAAGAAGGAAATTTTTCACATGAGTCAGATACTCAGAGAAGTTTGGATTGAAGATATTAGTTTGAACATCACCAAGTAAACAAAGAAAAAAAATCACGGACTGGGAAACATTGTCTAAGAAGAGAATATAATGAGAAGAGATGGAATTTTAGGAGACAATCTTGAAAAGTATTTTATTATTTATTTAATGGTAAAGGAAATGGGGCATGAGAGACTGAGAGTAAGCAGCAAGATATCGGAGTAAAGTCAGGAATATTCTGTACCCAGAGATTGCAAAAGAATCTTTAAGGGACTGTTTCCAAAAAAAGAAGGAATGAATGACCAACTATTTGAAATGCTGCTTAGGGAAATCACCTAAAATAATACAGGAAAATATTCATTTAACAAACTGACATGTAAAAGTGAAGAAATAATGCTGGAGTCAGGTTAAAGCAGTTGAAGAGTAATGGGAAGGGAGAAAATGGAGGCAACAAGTTATGTAGACAAGAGTATGAGGCCGTAAAGACAACAATTCTAGTAGGAATGCTGTGTGCAGTGTTGCAAACCTGTAATCTCAGCTATTGGAAAGTCTGAGACAGGGGATTGCAAGTTGAAGACCAGTCTCTCATCAACTTAGTGACACCCTGCATCAAAAATAAAATAAAAAAGGGATTGAGATGTAGCTCAGTGGTAAGGGCTCCTCAGTTCAATCTCCGGTACTGGAAAAAAAATATTAGGCACATTATCACAAAGGTAAATTTCACGCTCAAGCCGTCATCCTTGATAGATTGACCTCAGCTCTGCTGGTGTTGAACAGCACACAGGACCAGAATGGAGCAGCAGCCACCATCTGAGGCAATGGTGATATTTTTAGTGGGAGAAAAACAGGAGCAGAACTATGTAACTCCTGTAAAGGTTTCTTCTTGGAAGGCACATATCACTTTCATATATATTTCACTGATTCAGGAAAGAAGTGTGATGAAACCTGATTTCAGAAGGCCGCAATGGACAGGTAATATTTTAATCAAATTTACAATCTACATATGATTAATGAACTCTTTTGGTTATTTTCATTATAAATTAGGAGAATGGAAAATATATAACCCTGTAAGTTGAGAGAATTTTTTTAGATGGAGAAAACTGAAGATGTTTGATTATCATGGGCAAAGAGTCTGATTGTAAGAATATTATTAGATATGTGGGAAAAAGAAATGTTGGTTGCTATTTTGAGGTTTGAAATAATTAGGGTCTGACTTATAAGGGAAGGTCTTAACCCTAGATAGGAAGACTTTCTTCCCCATTCATGAAAGAGAAAGAAAAAAAAAAACCTAAAAAATTAGAGTTTATATAGGTAGATTGGTAGGTTTGTTAGAGGGTACTTGATGGAGTTCCCATATGTACGATGGCTTCTCTTTGTGAAATAAAACATAGAAAACCTACTGGCACAGTGGAAAACATTAAGGAATGTGTCAAAGGCTAAGGATAATGGAAAAGTTTTGAAATAATCATTGTGGGGAAAAGTAGAGAGGTAAAACAGAAAAATATAGTCATTTTGGTAAATGGTCCTAAGGGCCAATTTGATATTGCTGATTATAAACTTACAGTGTCACCGTCTGCCCTCTTCTGATTCCTCCAGCTGTGTTTGCTCAAATGTAGACAAAATAAAGTAGCTGACTTACATGCATGCACAGTTGGAGTTTTGCCAGATGGAAGTGAACAAATGAGAGAAATGAACAAAAGAGTCCAAGTTCTTGGCAAAAGTGTTAATGAAATTATGAATCATGGAATCCGAGCTAGAAGCTTAAGAAAGTGAAGATATAATTGGATGTACTGGGATGAAGGTAGATGGAACCTGAGTTTTTGATTAGGAAAAAAAAAAAACCCTAAACCTTAATGACGCCAGAAAAAGATACACAGATGGCAATTGTGCATATGAAAAGACACTTAGCATCCTACACCTTTAGGGAACTGCAAATTAAACGACCACAAAACTATTAGAATGGCTAAAATCCCCTCTCCCTGCAAAAAAAAAAAAAAAAAATGAACAATACCAAATGCTAGTGGAGATGAAGAGAAATGAAGTCTTTTTGATTGCTGGTGGGAATGCAAAACAGTAAAACTAGTTTGGAAGAAAGTTTGAGAGTCTCTTACAAAATATGACCTTATGTTTTAGCAATCACATTCGTAAGTATTCATCCCAATGCTTCTGAAAACTTATATATACACAATAACCTACACATGAATATTTCTATCAACTTTATTTGTATTGTCAAAACTTGGAGACCACCAAGATGTCCTTCAGTGAATGAATGGATTAATAAACAATGGCAGCCATATAGCAGAATATTTTTCAGCTCTAAAAAAATGGCAGGAAAATGGATGTATTTAGAGAATATCATGCTAAGTGAAGTAAGCCAATCCCCAAAAAAACAAAGGCTGAGTGTTTTCTCTGATAAGTGATGCTAATCCATAATGGGGAGGGGGGCATAGGATGAATGGAGGAAATTTTGATGGGGCAAAGGGGAGGGGCAGAGGGGGCATGGGAGTAGGAAAGATGGTAAAATGAGAAGGGCATCATTACCCTTACTTACATATATGATTTGTGCACGAATGGTGTGACCTACTTTGGGTACAACCAGAGAAGTCAAAAGTTGTGCTCCATTTGTGTATAATGAATTGAAGAGCATTCTGCTGTCATGTATAACTGATTAGAAGACATAAATAAATTAAAACTTAAAAAAATAAAAAATAAAAGAAATGGGAAATCATGCCATGAAAAGGTGTGGAGGAACCTTATATGGATATTGCTAAGTGAAAGAAGCCAGTCTAAAATGCTACATAAACCCAATTACATGACATTCTGGATAAGACAAAAGTATAGGTGGTAAAATGATCACTGGTTGCCAGGAGTTCAGGGAGTGTGAGAGAGGGATGAATAGATGATATTCAGGGATGTTTAAGGGCAGTGAAACTATTCAGTATGATACTTTAATGATGGAACATAATATTACATATTTGTGAAAATTCATAGAACTCTATAGCACAAAGATTGAACCATAATATAAGTAGTTAATACTGGAACCTAAAAGTGATCTAAAAATAAAATCTATCAATTTAAAAACATCAATCTTAACCCAAACTCCTTAACTCTGATTGTTTTTCACCTGTCTCAATAACCAAATCCTACAATGATGGTTGCAAGCTGAATCTGTAGAGTTAGTCATTGTTATATTCAGTATATATTTATTTGTGGTTAGCAAAATAATATGAACATAGTTTTGTATATGTGTTTATGGACACCATGACTGTGTTTGTCAGAAACATTTAAAACACCATCCAAAAATTCACTATGAACGTAATGAAAAGATATACAAGAGGAAAATGAAAGGGAATGCAACAATTAAAATCTGTTGGTAGGAAGCAGAGAATTTAAAGGATGCAATGTGTTGTATGTTCTACAGTTGCTTCAGATTTACCCATTTTGTCTCTCTCTTTCTGGTGTAACTGGTGAGTTTGTTCCAGTAAATTCCCAAGACTCCACCTCCCTTCCCAAACCTGTTCCTGCTTCTGCTTTTGGCAAGAGAAAAAGAGACACCTGCATTAGGAGTAAGCGTACTGCCAGAATGTGATGTTTTACCTTTGCCATAAAAACTGCATCAGCCCTTGTTTTAAAACCCCACCAAGCCATTAAAAATCTGCCAATATCCTTGGCACAAAGAGGATGCCCCAAATTAACACTGACCCTCTTCACTTTTGGCTGGTAAAAGAGCCCATCTGTTTTAATGATGGAGAAAAAAAAATGTCCCCCTTCCTTGCCACATGGAACCAGAAATACTGACTGAAGAATCAGGGGTGATCGCTGTCCTTCCAAGAGTATTTATGTCTAAGGTTCCTTTGGTAAATCAGTTTAAAAAAAAAAAAAACAGAATCGAGGCTGACAGAAATCTGGATCACATGAGATGAGCTGCTCAAAAATATGAGACATGTTTGTCCCTTTACTTATTTGTTAATATATTCACTCTTTCTCTTGAAAGTCTTGTGTAAAGCCTGTCTTTAAAATATTGACATAGATAATTGGTAGCAATATAAATGTTACATAAAACAACATTTTGTCATGCATAGCTTTTATTTAAAGATATTTTATTGTGATCTCTCATAACAGTTGATGATAACGTCATTGTGTCTTCATGTTGAAGTATTTTTTAAATAGTTGAGTGCTATTTAAATTTGTACAATAAATGTAAATTATGCATATGGCATCATTTCAAAGTACTTTAGATCATGTTATCACTTTTCTTCTCTGTGAGATCTATAGATATATTAATAGCACAAAATATCTTACATCTTATGAAAAGTGAAACTGGTACAAAAATACAGCAGAATACATCTGATTTTACAGGAAAATAAATCCCTGATAAATAAGTCTGAACTTTTCATTTATCTTTCCTTAACTATGTATAGGTCTAAAACGTCATTCTCATTTTAATACACATTGTATTATGAAAGAAAAAAGGTACTGCATCAAAAATTGCATCAAGGATCCTAATAATTAAGGAAAAATTTCTGGTGTGTGTTTGGGTTTTGTTTTTGTTTTTGTTCTGTTGGGGTTCTTTCCCTAAATGAACCAGATAATTAATCATGTTCTCTAGAGTGGAAAATTGGCCTGATTAGATCAAGGTCAAAATGCAATTCACTGCTCAGGTTAATTAATTCCAGCCTCTTGGCCAGATTAATAACTAATGTATCCATGTAGTGGTCAGCATTTATAAGATTAGTATTTGTAATTATATTAGAGAAGGTGGACTATTTCAATATTGGTTTCCATGTCTAAGAGTTAGAAAGGTTTATAGAGCTTTTTTGTACTCAGTGCAAACCCTACACCAGTGCCAGCATTATCACAGATTATTTTGGATTGGAGATGTGTGTGCGGCTTCCTTGTCGGGGGAACCCTGTTCAATTGACCACTATATGCATTGTGTGCTTTGCATGAATAGGAAAAAATGGGCCACTCTGTGAGTGAAATCAGAGTCACATACAATGTTTTAAACTGAATATTTTCCCCCATTAGAAAGCCCGACCTCCTTACCCTGTACTTGTATGCCTTGACCTATCTGTGACCTTCAGTTCCTGCCTCACCTGCCTCCTCATCTACTCATTAGTCTGCTTCACTTGTTTTTGCACCTCTGATCTTCCTTTACTTTGTTTTTTTTTTCTTGTTGTTTATTTGTTTGTTTTTTTTTACCATAAAGCATTTCTATCTTCAAAAAAGCAAAATCCCAAGGTCTTTACAGTGGTGTTCTTGGAAGCAGTGTCTTCACATAATGTCTCCAACCTTCTCATAACCACTCAATCCAGGACACTCTGACCTGCATGGAAACTTCTTTGACCAAGATCCCAGATGACTCTTTGGTGCCAAATCAGAAAGTCTTCTGAACTAGATTATGAATGAACCAATGCCCTCAACCATGTTCCTTTTTTTGGCCTTTGGCTTCCAGGACAATGATGTCACTCATTAATTTTCCTTTGGCTTGTCTGGCTCTTTTCCAGTCTTCTAGTCTGATTTGTCATGACTTAAATGTCATTATTTAAACTACGGAGCCCAAGATTTGTTCTTGCTTTTGTCTTGTAAGCATTCCCTGATAGGGTGGGTGTTCCCTCCATGGTCTTCTGTGCCTGTTAACCTCTGTCAATCCCTGTATGTCTATAGATCCCACTGGAATATCTCCCCTGAGTTTTAAGGGGACCCATTTATACCAGCATTCCTCATTGGTATTTCCAGTATGAAGTGTCCAAATTTTGTCTTATCATTTTCCTAAGATTTACTTACTATTTTTCTAATATTGCACACCATTGAGCAGTACTGTCATCTGTCCAGAGGCCCAAATTAAAACTTCAGAATAACTTCTCCCTCTATTAATTCTCAAACTACTGGATATTGCGCTCTTAATGTCCCTCCAATTTGCATCCTTTTTCTCCCTTCTTCCATTGACTCAATGTTAGTTCAAGGGCCTGCCTGGCATCTTTCTTTGCCTGAATTATTTCAGTGACCTTCCAACTGATTCCCTTCAATCATTTCCCATGCTAATAGAAAAGATTGGCATGGAAAATGATTGGAGGGAAATTTCACTTGGCTCCTCCAAGCCTTTCAGTGATTCTCTGCTGCCATCAGTGTAAAGGTGAAATCTCTTAGGATTGACATTCATGTTTGGGCCCCTGTGTGTTCTGGAATATGTTTCATAGAAGGAAAGAGATCACATCTATTTATATCCGTAGTTCTAGCATAGTGCCTTGTGCTTAATTAATGCCCAAAACATGTTTGTTCAAAACATAAGCAAATAGATGGAAATAATATTATTAATATATTTTAATACCGGGGAGAGAAACCTTATGAAATAATGTAAATATAACTTGTATGTCACTTTATAATCTATGAATTTCTTGTAAGATGATTTATTGAGAGAAATCTCACAATAAATATGATAGTTTTTCTCAATACTACTGATTTATTGGACCTTCCTGAAGAACTTTTTGGATGATTAAAATTGATAAATCATACTACATATGAATTCAGTGATGGGATACTTTTTGTGCTGATTAAAAAATTGATAATTCATATATAGTATACACTGATTCCCAAGTAACCAGGATATTTATGTTATAAATGGCTTCATTAAAAGTCTATTGATACCAATTAGTCTATGTAATTTTCATAAAAGTTCTGTGATGTGGTATGATTATTATCCCTACTCTAAAAAACAAAATCACCTTATTCACCCCTCTTACATTTCCAGTTTAATAGCAGAATCTTTCAGTTTGGGAGTGACTGATAGAGATGATGTATGTTAAGGATCAAAATGGTTTTGGTGGTATTTATGGTCCAGAGGTTGCATTGAAAGTCATCAAGTCCAATGACATTTGGAGTTCAGTGTCACTTGCCCCTTCTGCACAGTGCTGTACATTAGGCATGAAGTTGCCTTCCTACCCTCCTTTTTGTCACAGAATTAAACTATATATGATTTGACCTCTGTAGATTCTAATGCTGCAGAGAAAATGTATTCCTACTGGGAGTATCTGCTTTTGTAAAAAGAAAACCAGAAAGGAAACAGCATATAGAAAGAGTGATATATTAGAACATTTTCAAAAATTCATACAAAACACATACTTATATACTTATGTTATTAAAGAGAGTTTCTCAGGACTACTGGAAATATGAAAAGATGCTTGAGTTCTCTCTTAATTAGGTGAATGAACTGAGAAAGAATGACCAACAGAGATGCTGGGCATGGTGGTGCATGCCTGTAATCCCAGTGGCTTGGGAAGCTGAGGCAGGAGGATCACAAGTTCAAAGCCAGCCTCATCAAATTAGCAAAGCCCTAAGCAACTTAATGAGACCCTGTCTCTAAATAAAATATAAAAAATAGATAGGGATGTGGCTCAGTGGTTAAGTACCTGGTGCCAGAAAAAAAAATCAAAAAAGAAGGGTTAAGGACTGAAGCTAAAATCTAATCCAGAAAAGCCTCAGTAGTGTAATGACTTATGTTGACATGACAAGAGCAGTGCCCTGTCACTTGCCTGTAGTGATTCAATCATTTTACATAGGGAGCCACTGTTTCATCTTGTCTTGAGACTAAACAAAGATCCTGACCGTTGTGCCTCTGAAGCAGCATATTGAGTGATTGCTGATATTTCTGCATAAAATGCAGTGCATAGTGATTTACCACCAGACCTTGCAAATAGGGTCTGAGCTGTCATGTACTCATATTTTGGGAACTGTCTAGGATGTTCCATGGAAGAAACACTTAATAGGCCAGAGGTGTCACTGGGCTCTAACAGGGCATAAACTCATATCCCATTCTGTCATTCGGAAAGAACAGATCTGATGCCTCCTAGATTTAAACAAGACCCAATTAAATAGAACAACAGAATGATATCCTTTGATAACCCTTCCTAATGTTTACTGATGAAAAGAATCAACACATACATATCCAAGTCAGTGACACTATGAGGAATCTTAATCATATGGTCCATCCTTTTTGTTTTGTACTGAGGAATTATGATGAACAGCTGTTTAGCATTCTCTACAGGATGCTCATGATTAATGCCATTAGGAACTCACCCCTCTGCTTAAAGCACCCTGCCATCTGGCAGATGAATCGTTATCATCGCTGGTCTAGAAAATCTGTGGGGTTGCGCTGGCTTATTGTGATCTTGGCTGACTAAGCAACGTGGCTGCTTTGTGCAGCATGGCTCCATCTCAGTCTCATGCTTTGGTACTCAAGTTGAGGGAGGAAGTTTCTACCTTCCAATATATTATTTAAAATGTCTTGTTATAAGCAGATTAAGCTTCATTGTCTTTTTTGAATTTTAGTCTTCCACCTTCTGGTTAATTCTTGTGCTTCTTTTAGGATTAATGCTGAGTCCTGGTCTCAAGGTCAAGAACCTGGGTCTGTCATCCTAGCTCTGCTCATAATGACCCACAGGATGCCATGGAGCTATCCTGGGCTGTTTCCTTACATGTAAATGAAAGAGTTGACCTAGATCAGGGGCGCTCTTTGCACATCAGGATTGCATAAAGAACTTCTTAATAGATTCTTAGACCCCAGTCAGAGGTGGTGAATTAGAGTTTCTGGTACTAGAATCAGGAATCTCCTAAATTTTGGCTCTCCTGTAGCTGTTCTTCATCTGAGACTCACTGAGGTTGGTACATTCTTATCCACTCCAGCTCTGCAGTTTCACATCTGTCCTGACAGGCTGGCATCTCCTGCCACCTGCAAAGTTTTCCATTCCCCTAGCTCATTTTCCTGAGTGGTATTGTATGTGTATGTAAGTCTTTGAAGGAAAATAAAAATTTTAAAAAATTCTGTTATTCTTGAATTCTCTTTTCCTTTTTATAGCCCAGTACATGTGAAGTATTAATAATAACTGTGAATCCATTTTTCCAACCACTAGTGCCCCTACCTCCATAAAAAGATACCTAAAGCACTTAGGATCTTTCTGCATTTCCACATTCATCTCCCATCACTCTTTACTTTAAACATGATGTTTTATTATTATTATTATATAGCTATTTACTTATTTATTTATTTACTTATTTTTGGTACCAGGGATTAAACCCAAGGTCACTTAATTACTGAGCCACATCCCAGTTCTTTATTATATTTTATTTAGAAACAGGGTCTCACTGAGTGGCCTATGGTCTTGCTAAGTTGCTGAGGCTGGCTTTTACTTAAGGTCCCCCTGCCTCAGCCTCCCAAGCCACCAGGATTATAGGTGTGTGCCACCATGCCTGGCTTCACTCCTTTGTTCATCTATTCATACATCAGATACTTACTCAGCAGTTTTTAATTACCATACACTTTGTAGGGAAGTGAGTAATGGTGAACCTCACTAAAATGGTGTCAACCTTCAGGGAACTAATTGGCCAGTGAAAGACAGTCAATGAATTGTTTAAAAAAAAAAAAACTATGATGCATGGTGCAGGACATTGAGCACACCATGGGACCTCACAGAAGGAGCAATTAACCCTTTATGTATGATTAGGAAAGGTTTTCCAAAGAAGTGAATTTTAAGCCCAAACAGGACTATTGGAGAAATTAAGCTGAATAAGGACCTTTCAAATCCAGTGGGAAGTCGGTGAAGGCTCAGGGAACTATGTATTTACAGAGCAGCTCTGACATCAGATTTCAATAAGTTATGGAATAGTGGGGAAGCCAAAAAGTATAGATATGGAATAATTTGTATCCTTGCTTTTCCTAAAACTCTTCCTTGATTCTTCTCCTGGAGGCACTGATAAGTCCTCTCATTGACCTCTGCATCAGGCTCAATAATGCACTGACTACATTGTTCTAATGTACTGCTCATCCATCTGTCCACCCCCACTACTAATACTGAGCTCATTGAAGGCAAGGGCTGTCTTATTCTTCAGCCTCTAACATTGAACAGCATGTGGAGTAAGCACTCAAATTGCTATTGAACTGAGCTGAACTAGCATCTGCCTCTATCCACATCTCCACATCCTCCTTGACCATTACCTTGTATAAGTACCATCTCACCTTTGCTATAGAAATATTTTCTTGATTGGTTACGTTGACCTTGAACCTGCCCTTTTACACTCTATTCTTCATCTGTACCCAAATATAGGTTCTCTAGAAAACCAAGATGAATAGGTTTTTCCTTGTTTAAACTTTTCTGAGGATAGAGGACGGACATTTTTCATGTACAGGTGGCTTTTCTTCCTTTAGGATTTCCTTTCTGTCTTGACCTTGTGAAAACTTTATAATCAATAAATTATATTTTCTGCAACAAGGAAAAGATTACCTTTTCTCCAACTGTCTTAAACAGTGGCAGCAAATTATATCTCTAACAAAAAACGATGCTGAGGCAGAACAGTCTCTGGTCACTGTGTATCAGGCTCCAGCTTTGAAACCTATTTGTGAAATCCTGAGCTCAGCCCTTCTAAGTGTAATGCTTCACCCTCAAGTTGGTAGCGAAACAGCTACAGCAACAGCACCAAGTGTCATATTCCAACTTGGCAATGTCCAGAAGAAAAAGAGGGGTTTCCACTCCTCTTGTTGCTTTCTTAATAGTAAAGTGTTTTCCCCACAAACTCCCAGAAGATGTATGCTCATGCTTATCATCCAAAATGAGAACAGGCAAAGAGTTACCTTATGGTTGTGGCTTAATCAGAATTTACCTGCTTGTCTCAGGCTGGAGTCATCTTCTTCTGGACTAGGAGAGTGAGAGACAGAGACCTTAATAGGATTAGGACTCTCTGTAACACCTTCTGGATCCAGCTCATACCATCTGTCCCTAGCATTAACTGCTCTCATGCCCTTAATATTCCATGGGTCTAACTAGAAGTTTTCTTCCTACTTCTTTCTCTCCTCTTGTACTTGGGTAACTCCAGGTACATCATGTATCAGTTCTCTACATAGAAGTCACTTAAAAAAAAAAAAAAAATATATATATATATATATACATATATATATATATATATTTGTAGATGGACACAATATCTTTATTTTATTTATTTATTTATTTATTTGGTGCTGAGGATCAAACCAGTGCCTCACGGATGCAAGGCAAGTGCTTAAGCACTGAGCCACAACCCCAGCCCCTAGAAGTCTCTTCTTAAAGGAACTTTTCCCGGCCCTCTGATACCACAGCAACCTCCATTTATCCTATCATAATCCTGTCATAATACATCTGAAAATGCATGGCATTTCTCTGCTTTTCTATCCTTTCTGTTGTGCTTCATCTTCCGAGGGGGCATAAACTACGTCTTTCTTACACATCATTATATTCACTCCACCTGACATAGACCCTGGCACTGTTACGCACACAACAAAATTGTTTCTGATGAATTAAACTTTATAAATCATAGTTAAATTTCCATCACATATTAAGTAATGTAGTACCCTGCTTTATAATGTGTTTACTTACAGGCTTCTTATCAGCCCCCAAAGAGAATTTAAGTTGATATAATGTTGCCATCATAAATATATTAAAGTATAAGGCACAAAATCTTTGAAATTTTATTAAATAAAAATATAAGTGTGTGTGCTGGGGTTGTGGCTCAGTGGCAGAGTGTTTGTCTTGCACATGTGAGGCACTGGGTTGGATTCTCAGCACCATATAAAAATAAATAAAGATATTGTGTCCATATATAACTAAGAAAAAAAAATTTTAAATGTAAGTATACACCATGGTGTTCAATATACAATTACTCAGTATCTTAGCTTTTTTGCTGCTGTGACTAAAGGATCTGTCCAGAACAATTTTAAGGAGGAAAAGTTTATTTGAGGGCTCAAGGTTTCAGAGGTCTTAGTCCAGAGAAGGCTGGCTCCATTCCTCGGGGGGCTCCAGGTGAGGCAGAACATCATGGCGAGAGAGTGCAGCAGAGGGAGGCAGCTCACATCACGGTGGTCAAGAAGCAGAGAGACTCCAGCTCTAGATACAAAATACATACCTAGTAGCCAAGTCCCCAATTAACCACTTCCTCCAGCCACACCCCACCAGCTTCTAGCCCCCACCCAATTAATCCCATCAGGGATTAATTCACTGATTGGGTTAAGACTCTCACAATCCAATCTTTCTCCTCTGAACCTCCTTGCATTGTCTCACATGTGAGCCTTTGGGGGGTACCTCAGATCCAAACCACAACACTCAGGCAGAAAGACTTATTCAAAAGAAGGCTTTGGAATAGTAACCAAAGTAGATCTGCTAGTCACATACTCAGGGCTGCCAGTCGGTCTACGATTTACACATCCTTAACTCACTGCTGTTCTTTAGGTGTCCATGGTGTTTTTCTTCACGCCCCTCTTGTCTTCTGGCAAGAATAGCTTTAGTCTGCCTCTTTGGGTCTCCTTATGGCTCTAGTTCTTTCTTCCAGGCCACTTGGGGTCTGCCTTGTGGTGCTTAACTACTGCCATTACTCTAATCCTTGCCTCTTTAGCTCCAGAGCAAAGGGAACCTCTGGTCCTCTGCCTGCTTTTGCTGGTACAAGTGGATTCAATCTTGTCCTCCACTGAGCCTCCTCCTCAGCATCAGTTCATTGGATTGTAACCCTTCCCCATCTTGCCTTTGATAGAGGGAGTGGCATTCCCCTCTCACCTGAGGAGAGTTCGTGTCCTCTGCTTCTCTCCCCACTACTTGGCAACCTCATTGCCACAGATAATTGCTATCAAGTGGGGAGCTCTCTCTGCGCTCTCCTGCCAAGTGGGCGCTCTTCTCTCCTGCAGGTAATGATTTCCCAGCCTGTTTTATCTGCCGTTATTCTTACTCTTCCTGGGTCATGTCTGCTTGACATGTCATGCTGGATAGTTTCATAATGATCCTTAGCTCTCTCTCCTCTGTCTCTCTTTTTTTTTCTCCCTCACTCCCTCTTTCTTGGCCTTGGTGGGAGAGGGGGCATTGGATACTTTGGGGTCTAAAGGTGGTGGAAATCAAAATGTATTCCTTGGCTCCAGTCATCTTTTCCTGCTGAAGCACCCTCAGACTGTGGTCTGAATCTCCCACTTACCATTCTATTCATTCTAAATTCCAATAACATGTTCCTGGCATAATGGAAATAGACCAACATGAGTGCCATATCCACCTATGGCTCAGATTCCAGCATTAAATTGGTCAAGTCCCTGGGCTTTGTATGAGTTCCAAAAGTGTTTGAATGCAAGAGGAAAACAGATTGTGATTCCATATGCTATTTTCTATTACTTCATGCAAATTTATGGTATTTCAAGTATATTGTGTATCAAATTTGCTTTTATGAGCAGGCCTGCAAACCTAATTACAATTTGTAATATTTTTTCCTATGGAAATTATGTTCTGTATCCCAAATGTGCAATTTACAAGTGAACTTTCGAAACGCAGCCTGCTCCTAAGGTGGGGACAACATGTACAGGAATTTATAATGGCAGAGATTTTTATCTTTTATTTCCTCTTTGATAGTTTTAATAAGAATAAACAGAATGAAATCTTTATGTTTAAATGTAATTGTGTAAAAAATTATCTTTAGGTGGCTGAAACGAACTTTCATTGAAAGTGAAAAATATCTTACAGATAAGGATCCACAGGGTCTGGGAAGATTCTAAGTATTTGAACTGACATGGGCACCTGGAATCATTATTTAGGAAAAGTAGCATGTTCATTGCTTCAAAAGATGTGTGAGATTTCTGTTAGATGACTCAGGATTTGAGGCACATCAATGATTTTTAAAAATTGGGGAAATAAAGAAGCTTGAAAGACAGAAGCAGGATTCAGACTAAGATCATTATATCCCTGAATAGAAACACAAAACCAAGAGTTCCAAAACAACAGGTTTTGCTGGTTGCAATTTGGCTTTCTTGGAGATTCAAGGATTAAACTTGTTCCATGTGAAAGAGGGGTGGGTCCAAAGTGTGGCTCCGTGTTTGCCATCTCCCAAAGCTGGAGACAGTGCTCCCAAGCCCTCCCAGAAATCACAATTTGTATGGAGCTAAGGGAATAGGGAAGAGAGCCCAGCCCTACTGCAGGAGGACTTGGTGACTGTCCCAGGTAGATAATTCCTTTGGAGTCCTTAGAATTCAGGTAAGATGATTTCTCCTCTGTGATCCACATTTTTACCTCCTTTTATTCTAGAATGATTGAGGAGTGGTCCTTCCATCACTCCGGTGCCAATCCACCATTAGTATTTCTTTTTTTTTTTTTAATTTTTATTGTTGGTTGTTCAAAACATTACATAGTTCTTGACATATCATATTTCACACTTTGATTCAAGTGGGTTATGAACTCCCATTTTTACCCCGTATACAGATTGCAGAATCACATCGGTTACACATCCATTGATTTACATATTGCCATACTAGTGTCTGTTGTATTCTGCTGCCTTTCCTATCCTCTACTATCCCCCCCTCCCCTCCCCTCCCCTCCCCTCTTCTCTCTCTACCCCCTCTACTGACATTCATTTGTCCCCCTTGTATTATTTTTCCCTTTCCCCTCACTTCCTCTTGTATGTAATTTTGTATAACCCTGAGGGTCTCCTTCCATTTCCATGCATTTTCCCTTCTCTCTCCCTTTCCCTCCCACCTCTCATCCCTGTTTAATGTTAATCTTCTTCTCCTGCTCTTCCTCCCTACTCTGTTCTTAGTTACTCTCCTTATATCAAAGAAGACATTTGGCATTTGGTTTTTAGGGATTGGCCAGCTTCACTTAGCATAATCACCATCAGTATTTCATCCCATCTACTCCAATTTCCTGTGACACCTCGTCATCAGGCTTTCTTTTCTTTCTTTTCTGTATCTTGGTCTTTTATTCTCTCTTTTCCATGGGGATCTAGACATATCCAGCTGACACTCATCCCAAGGAAATCCCACCTCAATTCTTTGTCTGCCTCTATCATCAATGCTTTGCCTGGCCTTCTATGACTCTTTTCCTAAACCGGGGGCTGAGTAGGGATGATTTCCTGGGAATCAAGCAGGAAATTGGTGGAGATGAATGAAGGTAGCAGTCGTTTTGGAGTTAGAGTAAACCTATTTGTGAAGTAAGGAATAAAGCAAATGGAAAAGGGAATCAGGGGGGAGGGATCATGAAGAAGGAAGAAGGAAGAAGTAGGCTACTGAAGCCTTAAAATGTGGTGCAAAACGTGCACCATTTCCTTAGTGAAGAGTGGGCAAACCCTGGCATGCCAACGTGGGATCTCTCCAGGCACCTGTGCATTAAAGACTGGAAGCCACAGCTAAGCAGTCATTTTGTGTGGGCATCACTCATCCTCACGACGTAGAATTTGGGTGACAGAAGGGAGCATCAGCCACTTTTTCTGTGTATGATTCCTGTGCACTTCTTTTTCACAGGTAGTAAAATGAAGTGGAAAAACCTTAAGCCCAGACTTACTCATCATGTTTGCCAACTTGAGCCTCGGCTCTCCTTTGTTTCTTCAACTTAGTTTGAAAACTTTAGGAATCAATTGAAAACTTAAAATGCTTGTTTGGGGCAGTTGAGCAAGGCAAAATTTTCAAAGGAAAAAAAATGTCACTAGAACTTACTTTTTCATTAGTTCTTTTTAATTACACATGACATTAGGATTCATTTTGACATCATTATAAAAGGATGGGATACAATTTCCTTTCATTCAGTCCCCAGTACTTCCCTTCTCCCTTCCATCCTCCCTCCCCTTGTTCCCTTCCCTCTGCTCATCTTTCTGCTATTAATTTATACTTTCTAAAATTTAGTGCATTATAATATGCATAAAAGAGAGATTCACTATGGTATGTTCATATATGTACATAAGAAAATTAGGTCACATTCATTCCATTGTCCTGCCCTGATCCTGTCCCTCCTGCCTCCCCTTCAGTCCGCTTCCACTTCTCCACTGGTCTTTCTTCTATTTTGATGGGATGCCCCCCATCCTTTTTTCTTTAGAAATTACTTTTGAGACCTTTTGAGACCTTATCCAGGCATCCTCTCTCAGCCAAGTTACCTCAAACTCAACAGGTTAAAAATAAACTAATCTCTTCTCCAGCCCAACTAAAAATCCCTCTAATGTCCTCCCTCAAGGGCATTGCCATCCTTGATTCTACCCCTCAAAAATATTCTGAAATGGGCAACTGCACAGTTTTGATTCATCCATTAAACCGTTACCTTCTTACTGGCCTCCTGCCTCCATTCCCACCCACCTCCAAGCCAATCTTTCAGAGTATATTAGTTATGATTTTAAATCCCACACAGTTTGCAACTCAGCCTCTTGCTTTATAATTAGCTATTTAATTTGGCTGCTTGTTATTTAAAGCAGAGCTGTTTTTCAGTATTTTCAGTGATAAGAGAAACATTCTATATCTATGCCATCCAATATGGTAGCCATGAGTAACATGTGACTATTAAGTACTTGAAATGTGGCCAGAGCAACTGAATTTTTGTTTGTATTTATTTTTAATTGAAATTTAAATGGCCATCTGTGGAAAGTGACTATTGTATTGGATGTTGTATGTCTAAAGAGTACGATCCAAAATCTTTGGCATGGCATGTAAAATCCTCCACAGCATTCCCATTTTACCTCTCCCATTACATCGATTGGTACCATAGGCTGAAGACTCGCACAACTACTTAGCATCTCTCTAGACCTCCAAGAGGGCCCCTTGTTCTGACTTCTTCTGTATTTGTGTTGGTTTATGTGGGTTATTGTATAATGCATTTTTTTTCTTCTTAACCTCCTGTATACATCCACAAATCCTATAAGGGAAGGCTCCAATGTGACATTCAGATGTTATTCCTTTTACATCTTTAGCATTTATCAACATCCTTGAGGGGATTCCCATAACAACTTGAAAATTATCTAACCAATCACTGTATATACTTCTTTTTAATGTCTATATTAGTTTATTATTTTGAGGTACAATTAACATAAGACAAATGCACAGATCTGGAGCATGCATTGCAGTGATTTTGACCATTGTACACAAATGTGTAATCACCATTTAAAAAAGATATGCAACACTCCCATCACCCCCAGAAAGTTCCTTTATGCCATTTCCAGTTAATTTCTATCTCCTATCAGAAAATAGTCACCATTTTGTTCCTCCTCCTCCTCCTTCTCCTCCTCCTCCTCCTCCTCCTCCTTCTCCTTCTTTTTCTCATTCCTCTGGCTGTACATGATGCAGAGTCACTCCAGTAGTATAATCTGTACATTCTTCTTGGTGATTTTTTGTTTCCTTGTTGTTTATCCTCAATCTTATTTTTCCCCATTAAGCTGTCAGAAAATACATTTCAAAATTATTTCATATGAAGGCTAGGGTATAGCTCAGTGGTACAGCACTTGCCTAGCATGCATTGAGGCCCTGGGTTCAATCCCTAGTACCATACATGCACAAAATCATTACATATGATAGATAAGAAATATGTTTGTGTCAAGGGAGACTCAAGTTAAATTTCAAATGAATTATAAAACAGAAGAAGGAAAAATTAAGAGTGAAGAGGCTCACCATTGATATCACCACTGCATACTCCAGTGCATGTAAGTCTTTTGAGGGAACTTAAGGGAAAGAGTTGACTTTGACCTTCATACAACACCTAGCATTTCCCTTTGCAATTCTGAACTGAATTCTTTTAGCTCTTACTTCATCTATATTTCAAATGTGTTCCTGTTTGATGTCAAATCTCTTAAAACTAATTAAGTAATAGATTTTCCATTGAGCACACCATATATCTTTCAAGGTTAAGGAAAACTAAAATGCTTTGTCTAGAATTTCCATGGTGAAATTGATGGTGGGGAAGAAGGATGTTTTTAAAGTGATACACTACAGTAGGAAAAACAGTCCTGTCAATTAAAACTGCTAGATACAGACAGCCTTATAAATGTTTTATGATCTTTGTAAAAAATCAAAGTGAATTAATGATATTTTTTTTAATTCCTGGAAAAATTAGTTCCTGCTCATTGAGTTATCTTGGAAAGACTCCCACCTTATGGGCTTACTGGAAAGTAATGAGAGTAGCATCCTTCTTTCTTGACTTTATGGGATACAAAGCAATATGCTTTGTTTTTGAGAATGTTACTCTTGCCATTAAAAAAAGGAGATGATTTAAAAGAATCTCCTCCTTAGTACCTATTCAAGTTATTCTAGTTTAATTGACACTATTATATAGAGATGGTTGAAAGAATTATGGCTGTTAAACAGAGTTGATTATGATAGAAAATTAATACATAATGACTGGATTTCTGTTACTTCCTATTTTTATTATGAAGAGTTTCATAAGCAACCTGATTTCAAATTGTGGACCATGTGATATTTGACAGTCAAACATGGAAATAATAGTAATTCTCAAACCTCTTGTTTTTGTGGAAATCGTATTAGGAAGGAATTTTTGAGAAAGAATCAAGCCATCAACCAATCTGCCACCTATTTTTATCTTCTCTGAACTCCTGGGGGTAGAGTGGGAATCCTCTCCTATGGGCTTAAAGCATCCTGTGTTCCTATGCATTCATCACTAAGCTTACCAGGTTATATTGTAATTAGGTGTCCACATTTGTGCATCCACTGGCCTGGGAACCTCTTGAAGCCAGGTTCCATACACTGTTAAGTCATCATTGCGTCTCCCAGAACCTAGCATGGAGCCAAGAACTAAATAAGTAAGGATTTAGGCAAGGAGAAGGGGAGGAAGGGGTGGTTATTTTCTGGGCCTTCTTTCAATGATGAGCATATTCTCATTCAATATTATGAGACCTAAAATCTCCTAAATGTTAGGAGATCTAAAGAAAATAGAAACCCAAAATAGAAACCCAAATAAAAACTCATGGAAGAACAGTCATATATTTCAAAGATTGATAATGGCTTCTGTATCAAAGATCTGAAAAATGGAAGTATACCCTACCCATTGCTAAATTTGGGTTCTTAGGAGAAAAATGATAAATTTGGGTTCTTAGGAGGAAAAAATGGGGGAGGGAGTGCCCTGAGGTGGAACCCAGGGCCTTATGAATGCTAAGCACACACTCTACCACTGAGCATCACCCTCAGACCAGAAAATATTCAATGAGTATTTCAGGAATGCATTCTTGCAACTGGGAAGTATCTTATACTAAATTTATGCTTTAAAATAATGACTTTTTCAAGAGCTTAATATTTTAGTAAAGGAGAAAAATCTGTGATCAATGCATACCTCCTAAAATGTAACATTATTTAAATTACCATCTTCCTATCAAATATTCTTTTGGCATAAAATGTTTATGTTGAAATAATAAGTGTGCGAACAATGTATTTCCCATTGGTGTTGCCTTGGTATGTTTTATTTAGATATTAGTACCACATTCCAGGATCCTTCAGCTGGAAAGTCATTCTATAAGTCAATTATATTAAAATCGGTTTCAGAAATCTACCCCAGCATGACATGTCTGTCCATATTACCTTACTCCACTTCTGACTTTAGAGAATCATAATCTAATTTAGTGAATTTACATGAGTGTTTGGGAAAGCATACCCACAAAATTACCATTAATTGTTTGTTAATTTTACAGATTATAAGACTGTTTTTAAAAAGGTTTTGCCTAATCTTGTATCTTGGTCACCCTATTGACAACTTTCTTAGGAAAACTAACCTTTCAATTGTCCAGTGGAACCTTTGAACATTCAGGGAACTTAGGAAAATTGACCTGAGCCCCCTGACTGTCCTCACGCCACTGTTTTACTCTCAATTATCAGATTGTTCCCTGACACTACCCACTCTACTGTTCAAACAAATATCATTAAAAAAAATACCTTTCAAGGCCTGAGCATCTTAAAACCAAGCATCTATTGGTAAATTCTATTCTGAGATATCTTAGCCTGTTTGATTCACTAAGTGATAAAGTGGGATAAAACTTTGAGACTCCAGTTGGCAAAGTCTTTTTGCAAAACTACTTCTATCTTTATTCTGCCAAACGAAAGTCTAATCTAACATGCCATAAATTGTCTTAAACATTCTTAAAGCCACATGGATTGAAAAAATCACAAGATTGAATGCATGCTAACATTAGTGTGATTGTTATGGGTTGGATGTGAGGTAGCCCTCAAAAGCTCATGTGAGAGACAATGCAAGAAGATTCAGAGAAGAAACGATTGGATTAGGAGAGCCTTAACCCAATCGGTGAATTAATCACATGGTGGGATTAATTGAGTGGTAACTGAAAGCAGGTGGGGTGTAGCTGGAGGAGGTGGGTCACTGGGGGGTGCATGGCTATGGAGTAAATATTTTGTTTCTGGAGAGTGGAGTCTTTCTCTTTGCTTCTGATCATAATGTGAGCTGATTTCCTCTGCCATACTCTTCTGCATGATGTCCTGCCTTACTTCAACCCCTGAGGAATGGAGCCAGCCTTCTCTAGACTAAGACGGAAGAAACCATGAGCCCTCAAATAAACTCTTCTCCTCTACAGTTGTGCTGGCCAGGTAGTTAAGGCACAGAAGTGTAAAAGCTGACTAAAACAGTGAGGTTGCATTTTTAAACTTTCATTATCGAGGATGAAATCTGTACTTGCTTTCTTCTCTTAAAAAATTAGAAAAGTATTCCTAAATACTCCTCTCTTGACATAATATGTTGGTTTTATCTCTTACTTTTTAATGTATTTTTATTTTTCTACTGTAAATGATAGAAAAATGAAATCTTTCTAGTTAAATTTTATTCAAAATCTAAATAGAGAAATCAAGCAGAAGAGGTTCTTAATACAAAATTGTGAAGATCATTATAAAGTGACCCTAATCATTTGTCTAAGACCTTCATATTTTCCAAATTTCTTATCTCTGCAGTATTTGGAGGTAAATTTGTTCTGTTAGATGAACAGTAACTTCACCTAGAAAAATTATGACCAAACACTTGCCTTATACATGGAAATTTAGAGCCAGAATTAAGAGCCCTAATTTCAACATATACTAAAGTTAACGAATTAGAATCAACTACTGGGGCTGCAGTTATGTCTCAGTGGTAGAGCGCTTGACTAGCACAAGTGAGGCACTGGGTTTGAACCTCAGCCCCAGACAAAAACTAAACAAACAGCCTGTAATACCAGAGACTTGGTAGGCTGAGGATCGCAAGTTCAAAGCCAGCCTCAGCAACTTAGCAAGGACCTATGCAACTTACTGAGCCCCCGTCTCTAAGTAAAACATAAAAAGGGCTGGGGATGTGACTCAGTGGTAAAGTGCAGCTGAGTTAAATTCCCAGTACCAAAAAGAAAATAAATAAATAAACAAATAAAAATAAAGTTATGAATTTTTTTTTAAAAAGAATCAACTACTATATAAGAAATAAGAAATAAAAGTGTGGTCCTTCATATCACCTTAATTATTTAATATTCCTTTAAACTTCTGGCCAGCAAAATAAGAAAAAGACAGAGGTAGAGATGTAAATATTAGAATAATTCCATATGACATTCTTTTTAATTGATGTTATTGTCTATTTTAAAGAGCAAAAAGAATCAATTGGGAAAAAAGTATAATTTAAAAAATATTGGTAACTTGGCAAGGTAAAATATAGACAACAGTCAATTGTAAGTTTGTGAACATGCTTTTAGAAAATAAAACAGAAAATGTTTCATTTATAGTGGCAAAATTATATAAAGTACCTGGTAATGATTTTAATAAGAATTACATCTGAATAAACTGAAAAATCATGAAACAGAGTTGCCTGTATTTTAGGTTTTTCAATTCTCCATGATTTGACAGTTTTATCACAATCCTGATCAAAATCTTCAAAACCATCTTTTTTAATAACATAACTACACATGATTTATCAGAAATATTGAGGAGGAAATATAAATATATAAAAATAAGAAAGGAGGTCACAAGCAAAAGTGAGCATTATAAGATATTTGCACAATGATAATCATTAGAATTATAAGCAAGGACAGATTTATTAGCCCCCAAACTGACTCTGATGTATCTAGAAATTAAACATATTACTAAAAGCATCACAAATTTCTGAGGAAGAGAAAAATTATTCAGTACATGATATCAGAATAATTTCTAGCAAAAATACCTAGAATTATATCAACTTCAACCCTCGATTCATATACTGTAGTAAAATAAATCCTTAAGAATTAAAAAAAGTTTCTTTTATTGAATAGATTATGAAGAAATTACCAACTTTCTTAATGGTAGAGGGGAAAAATGCAAGCTTTCAAAAAAATACATGGAAAAGTAGATATATTTAATATAAAAACTTGTCAACTTCTGGATATTAAAAACCAACATATAAAAGGCATTTAGCAGAATTCTGCATAATATATTTATTATATGAAATAAAATAATTGAGAAAACTAAAATAATGGAATATATAAATGATGTGAACAGGGGAATTCTGATCATCAAACAAACATATGGAAGTTATTCAACCTTGTAATTAAAAGAAATACAATTTAGGAATCATTTTTCATATATTAGAAAAGGCCAAAAATAAAAGTGAAGCTAATTATCATACCTAAAGTTTAGAACAAATGGATTCTACACTATTATAATTAGTATCTGAATAACTAGAGTACATGTTCTACAAAAGCCATGAAAAATGTGTCTTCATTAATATCATGTCATATTTATTAAAATCTACCTGAAGTTATATTTCAAAGTACACAAATCTTATGGCTTTCTAATTAGCATATATCAGAAACACTAGAAAAAGTCATGTATAGAATATAGTTTGTACTTAAGATATTATTCCCCAGCCATTAGAGATGTCGGTTAACAAATGCTGGATGCTACTCAGAAAATACTTGTAATTCAGATGTAGCTAAATAGACACAAGATACAAAATTGTACACACATATGTTAACAGTGTAAAATATGTTTATGAAGAAAGTCTAGAAGGCAAAATCCATTATATTATTAGTTGTGTATTTGTCTGATTATACATCTTTGAAAAGGAAAAATTTATTGAAGTGTAGGATCCTTCGAAAATGAGTTATTTGTTGGATGTGGTGGTGCCCAACTACCATTCCAGCGACTCGGGAGGCGAAGGTAGGAGGATTGAAAGTTTGAGGCAACTTAAGGAGGCCCTGTCTCAGAATCAAAAAATAAAAAGGGCTGGGGATGTACCTCACTGGTAAATATCCTCTGGTTTCAATCCTGAGTACCAAAAAAATAAAAATAAACAGGAAAAGGAAAAATAAAATAAAATGAATTATCTCACATATAGTCTTTACTGGCTTAATCACCTGTAAAGCTCTTGAAGAAGTTTTCAACCATAACTTTACATCCTCTTATAATACAGAGGATGCCAATGCTTTTAGAAGAAACTACCTCTGATGATTAACAAAACAACCTTCCTTCCTCCCTCGCTCTCCCATGGTCCTAAAGATAATCCATTAAAACAGTTTTCCAAAAATGACTTACTTTTTATAGGCAAATCAGAAGCCAGAGATTCTCCAGGTAAATATGGTGGTCATTTTAAGGCAGTAGTTTAACAGCAGAACAGACTTAGCAGTTCACACAACCTGGATACACTAACACTGATTACATGCTCCCATAGGCATGGCCAAGATTTTTCACAATTATCTTAATTTACCAAATCTGACTCCAGTTATAAAATATGTTTTGTGTACCACTGAGTCAAAACACAAAAATGTATGTAATTGAAGATATGTTATTGATTGTAAGAAGCATCCTTCCTTCACAGTGTTAAAACGTTTCTAAACGCATATTAAAATTAATGAAAACATTGATATTAACACGTTGCAATTACTTCTCCTTTACACTACTCAGAAGATGTCTCAATGCAAACAGGAGGAGCCAAAGATGCTTACCAGAGGATGATCAGGAGATCCATCCTCCTCAGGGGCAGAAGGTCTGGAAAAAGCACTATACCAGGATACCACACCTCTGATGATTCTCCACTATTCTCCAATTTCAATTTACAACAGTTTCTACTATTGTCCATTACCAATGAAAAATAGGGTAAGCAAGGAAGAAGGCCCCTCACCTAGTGTACCACAGGAGCTGTCTCAGGCTGCACCTCCCCTTGGGATGATGAGCTCTTGAGGGAGCCCAGCCTTTTGCTGACCATCCATCAATGCTTCTCCCTTGAATCTCAGGAGGTCATAGTTTTCTCTCACTACTCCAACGCAGGTATCCAAGAATGGCATTGTTCTAAGGATGGTACTGACTCTATCTTAATTACTTCAAAACGTATCCTTGAAAATCTGGCACCTAACACATTATTTGATGAACACCTGTAAGAAGTTTGGGAAGAAAGGTGTAATTAATTAGAGCTTGAGGCCAAATGACATCAATCTGTCCTTACTCTTCTTAAAGTTCCGGCAAATTAGATCATCTGAAAGATGTCATTTAAAAAACTGCAAAACTTGAAATCTTCTACTATAATGTAAGAATGTCAGAGAGTAGCAATTGGTTGACATTCCTGGTCAATTCTTTCATCCTGTTAAATTTGATGGATTTAATTTTTGAAGTTACAGAGCTTTTATTGTATTATCAATGACCATCCCAATCTATTTTTAAAGGATTAGAAAGAGTAGAACCTGTCTGATGTCTTATTCAAAGTGCATTATTCAGAAATGTTCTCTGACAACATTGCTAATTTTTAGTGGATATACTGTGGCACTTAAATAAAAGAGAATAAATGCACATGGTGTGGCATTCAAGAGAACAGAGCTCATTGCTTTCATTGATAAGACCATTATTTGAAATCATTTTGAGTTCTGGCTTCTTCCCCAGGTAGTGGATATTCCTCAAACAGACCATGGGCCTCTGTAGAAATCTAAGAATGGGTTTTAACTTCTCTCCAAAGTTTTCCATGTATTTCATCGTCATGGTTTCGATATGGTGTCCCCCAAAAGCTCACATGTGAGACAATGCAAGAAGGTTTGGAGGAGAGATGGTTGGGTTATATCCTTAACCTAACTAGTGAATTAATTCCTACTGGGATTAAGTGGTAACTGGAGGCAGATGGAGTGTGGCTGGAGGAAGTGGTTGATTGGGGGACTGGCTATAGGGTGTATATTTTGTATCTGGAGAGTGGTATCTCTCTCTTTCTCACTGCTTGCTGATCAACATGTAAGCTGCTTCCCTCTACCATACACTTCTGCCATGATGTCCTGCCTTACCTCCAGCCCAGAGGTGGGGAGCTGGCTGGCTGTGGATTGAGAACTCTGAAACCATAAGCATCCAGATAAACTCTACAGTTGTTCTGGTTGGGTCTTTTAGTCACAGCAGTGAAAAAGCTGATTAAAACATGCATCAACCAGACTGGTGTTATGGCTAAGTGGTAGAGCACTCACCTAGCAAGTGTGAGGCGTTAGGTTCAATCCTCAGCACCACATAAAAATAAATAAAAGGTACTATGTCCAACTACAACTAAAACATAAATATTAAAAAAATAAACATGCATCAACCAAAAGGGCACTGCAAAGAAGTGCTGGCTCCCAATCTTCTCATTTAATAATTTCTCCCTATATGATCTCTAATATCCAAGCATTTCAACTCACCCCTGAATGAAAATGATTTCCAGTTCTCATATCCTGACCTCTCTTAGAAATTCCAGTCCTGGGTATTCATGCTTGAACTTTGCATGGCTAAAGTGGAACCCATCTTTCCCCCTCCTTATCTATTTCTACTCTGTCATATATCTCATTTAAAACATTCCCATCTTCTTGGCAATCCAGAGTAGAAACATTTGAAATTTTTAAAAGTTGCCCTCTCCCTTTGAGCCCACATTTAATGAATTGTCATATCCTACTGGCCTAATTATACTCTGCCACTTCCCACTGCCACCAGCATTATCTTCCTCAATTGCAGATTTGGTCATCCCTCCCAGACACAGCCAGAGACTCACGCCTGCACGCCTTGTCTGCCATTCTCAAATGCCTATATTTTGAAATCCACCTATTTCTGCAAAACTTCTGCCCTGTGCATCCTCTGGAGGCATCTTCTGTTGCCCAACTTAACAACAGTGCTGCCTTTGCCACTACAGTTTTGAAATGTCCTGTCTCTGCCTTTTTTCATGTTTGGATAGTTCTGTCCCTTTGGAAAAGCTGTCCATAAGGGTTGTTTCTTCTTTTTCTAGTTTTCTCTTAATATCCATTTTTATGCCTCTCTTCTTTTTGAGAAAGATGAGAATTCATACCCTATTTGAATCAAATGTATGATATGTCAAGATCATTGTATTATCTTGAGCAACTAATAAAAAAAAGGTTTTAAACTGTCTCACAAAATGTATTGTATGTTCTAGTGTACAAATGACTTAAAATAGGAGCAAAGTAGGACATGAAATAAACATTCACACACAACACAAAACCAGAAAGAAGCTTTATCGGAATATTTTTCAATGGCAGTTAATTCGAAGAGCTTGATAAGACATCTTTGCCATTGGGATTATCCCCACCTTCCTGCTATGAGATCCCTCTGACTTTTAATTGCTCCTTTATCAGATCTCAACAATGCATTTTCCTGTGTACACAGTTTTGTGTCTTTCTGTTCAAATAGTGAATTACCAGAAGTGGAGAGTGTGTCACTTTCATATTTGTGTTGCTGACATGCTGGGTAGGTGCTGCTTGGGTAGTAAACATTCAGTGTTTTCATTAATGAATAATGCATGAGTATGATGTGAAACTGAAAATAAAGTCCATGTGGTAATCAATATTCTTTTTTTTTAATTTTCTGGTAGTTGTAGATGGACAGAATGCCTTTAGTTTGTTTATTTTTAGGTGGTGCTAAAGATCAAACCCAGTGCCTTACCACACGCTAGGCAAGTGCTCTGCCACTGAGCTACAGCCCTAGCCCAGCAATTAGTATTCTTGTTTTCATTCTTTAAGTTTGGAGCTGAGAGCTTTTGTTTTATTCTCTAAAGGTGAAATTCATGGAAGCATTGCCAATAATCAGGTGCAGTCAATTTCCATTCTTATATTCTCATACCTACCATCTCACCATGGCCCTTTCTTAGTTTGCAGACATTTATACATTAGTGTGAGTCTTTATTGTCTTCCTTCATGTAATGTTCATGAGAACTGCCTGGCCCTGTTCACAATGATAATCCAGTGCCTGGCTAGATGGTGTTCAGATGATTGTCAACTATTAAATGGAACACTGGAGAAATGGGCAGTGGTCCCACATGGATTTTGTTCACTCATTCATCTTTTCTATGCTGATACTAGCACCTGGATGAGCAGGAAGTCTATCCTCCCCAGGGGCAGAAGGTCTGGGCAGGAATATAGGTCTTCCATGTTGCCTCCCCATGTGGCTGGCACAGTGTCCACAGTCACAAGAATCAACTCACCCCTGACAATCACAATGTCAGATGTGAGCAGTGTGGATTTTCAGTGTGCAGATTCGCTTATTCCTAAGTTTTATCTTCATGTCTGGAAAACTTCCTCATCTTTGAATGTGTCAACTACCATAGATAATAGGGTCTTTTTTACAAGAGCAGTCTTCAATGAGAAGCACTGTCACCTGGGGCTGGGGATGTGGCTTTAAGGCAGAGTATTGCCAACATGGCTAAGACCCTGGGTTCCATCCCCAGCACTGCAAAAATGAAAAACAAACATCATATGATATTCTGATGACAGTTTTTAAAAGTTTTAATAGGCATGCCCAAATTTCCCCTTCTTCATCATTTTTAGAATAAAGACATGGGAGAATTAGGTAGTGAAGGATGCAATACGTCTGAAGCTAACTCTACTGTGCCTATGTGTAAGTTAAAGAGCTTTTAAAGATGCATAATGTTTCCTCAAATAGCTTATTATTTTTTAAAAAAATGGCTTGTTTTCTTACAGAGTTATTTTTCATAATGTAAAAAGAATTTTTACAGTCTTTCATATACGACGTCTCATGAATCATGGAGAGAAACCACTTAATTCAGGTGTCTTCAAGCGTAGATAGAATTTTCTAGAGTTATAGATGATGATAGAACTCTCTAGTGTTATTAACTATCTGCCTGAATCTTTGGAATGGCAATCATTAATGGCAGTTTCAAATACTTTGGCATTTCTTTTTCTGCAAAAGATCCGTGTGTTAAAAACTCTCTGACAGGAGGAATAGGTTTTGAGTTCTACTGTCCAGCGTGAGACTGGAGTTAATGATAATGTATTGTATTTCGAAGTAAATAAGAGGAAATTTAACATGTCCTTCCACAAAAATGATAGTGGGAGGATTGATATGTAAATTAGCCCGATGTAACCACTTTTGTCTATCAAAATAACACGTCACATTGTACCCCTTGTGTGTATACAACTATGATTTTTCAACAAAAATAACGTTAATAAAAAAGTAAAATATCCCTATAAAGTCTATTAAATAATTTTTAAAATTTACATTTAACTTTCAATTTTGTTAAATACAACTACTGACATGATTTAAATAACTAGAGTTTTTCATTGCTAAATTTGGCTCAACGTGATTTATGTATCAAGAAAATATTAGGTATAACACTAGACTATGCTTTAAAAACAAACACTCATATAGCTATATAGAGATACACACAGGCATCATTAATAAGAAGTCTTTATTGGTGTTAGTTCTGAACAATTTCATGGTTGGTTTGTCCTTGAATTTGCTAATCCAATTTGATAAGTTTTTTTAATCTGCAGCCAAGCTAGTGATTTAATAGTTGAAGAATATATGTCTTAATCCCTTTATCTCAGCATTTTTCACCAACTCAGAGATGTTTCAAATTTGCAGCTTCAATTTCAATTTTTGAAAAAGAGGGGCTGAGGAATGTGGAGGAAAAAAAAGAAAGAAACACAGAAGATTAATTCCTTCTGCATTTATATATTTCTGTTAAATTTCCAGATTTTCATATAAGTGTTTATATCTAAGTATCTAAATCATTTAATTTTTTTTAATTGATGGAGGTGTTAATGAGTTTAGTGGGACTTTCAAAATAGTCTCAGAACAGAAAGGCATAATGCCAATGTGAAAGAGAACATGTAAGGTGTTGGCTTTTAGCTTTGTTTCTTTTGACCTTCCATCCCAAGTTCTTTTATTATTTTATACATTTAACAATATTCAATAAAGATTAACAATCTTTCATCCTAACATAAAATCCTACAAGATATAGTTGTGTCTATAATCAATAATTTTAAATTAAAAAAAAAAACATAAAACTGTTTCATTTTCATCTTATAGATTCTAGGATGGAAATTGGTATTTGACTGTTTTTCCCTCAAAGCTATTGTTTCTGGGTAGATTCATAGTTGTGTAATATTGGCTCAACTTTAATGCTACTACAAATCTTATCTTAAGGCTTTATGTTTGCTTGGGACTGGTTGCAAAGGTGCCATGAATTATTAACTATACTTGGCTAATGATTTTAGTTTTTACCAGCATTAAATAATGTGTGTATAATAATCTGGAAAACATATTAAAAAGGAGATCCAATATGAGTTCTAGCCAGGGCTAGCCATGTCCCACTCCTGAAATCCTGGCCAGTTTTACATCCAGCTCAGCCATGTCTCTGCAATAAGTTCCAGAAAAGCCCTATTATCATAGCATGGAATGTGGAGTCAGTTGAGTCCTTAACAAGTGTCACTGGGACATACAAATAGACTTGATAGCACTGACTTCCAGTTGCCATCAGTGGTTGAACACCCATCAAGGGAGATATGAGAATCTTCTGTATTACATAGTTCTACATTCATCCTTCAAGGGATTAAATGCATTAAGGTCTCTTTTCTTGCAATCTGGATAACCAGTGTCTTTCTTCAATGAGAAGTTGATTCCTATCTTTGCCTCTCTTTTCACATCAATAACTTCTGAAAACATTTTATATAAATCATGCCCCAAATTCCTCCCAAGCTATAAAGCCCATAATTTGGCATCTTTCTGCAGCTTCAACCTCATTTCTGGTTGGCAACAGCCACATGGCCTTATTTGGTTTCATTACTCTACATTAGGGGACACTCACTCTTTGCTTTAGTCTGGAATTTTCCTCTTCCACATCTTCACATCATTGTCTGCTCTTTCGTTTCAGCTCAAGAGAAACACAATGTTGTTATATAATCATAGAAATAGGAAAGATCCAAATCTGTTACAGTTGTCTCTCTCTCTCCACTGTAAGTATATTCCAGGCATAGCTTCTGCTTTTAAAAATTAAATTATGTTTATCTCAGTATCACTTTTAGGAGCTGGAAGTGTGGGGGTTAAAACAAGTTGTAGTAGTTATCAAGTGATATGATTAAGGTATTCCCATTCTTGCTTTGAAAGGTGCACTCTGCACAAATCATAATTGTTATTTCTTAAGGAGCACTGTGTAAGTTAGATTTTCATCACCATCACCAAAATAGCTGACAAGAATAATTTAAGAGGAGGAAGAGTGTATCTGGGACTCATGCTTTCAGAGGTTGTATCCATGGTTGGCTGACTTCTCTGCTCTGGGCCCAAGGTGAGGCAGAACCTCATGGCAGAAGGGTATGGTAGAGAAAAGCTGCTCAACTCCTGAAAGCCAGGAAGTAGGGAGAGAGAGGGCAAGGAGCCAGCCATAAGATGTTGTCCAGAACCATGCCCCACTGACCTTCTTCCTTTAGCCACACCCCTTGCCTACAGTTACTACCTGGTACCAAAAATGTGGTGTGCATACAGAATGGAATTTTATTCATCCATAAAGGAGAATGAAATTATGTCATTTGCAGAAAAATGGATGGATTTTAAGACCATTATGTTAAGTGAAATAAGCCAAATCTCCCAAAGTCAAGTGTCATATATTTTTCTCCCCTATGTGGATGTTAGAAAGGAAAAGGGGAAAGAAATATAAGAGGGATCTCATGAGAATTCAAGGAATATCAGTGGGGTTGTGGGAAGAGACTAGGAGGGAGGGAAAGAGAAAATACTAGGGAATAATATTGACCAAATTATATTGTTATATTATGTGCATGTACCAATATGTCAGAACAAATCCCACCATTATGTGTTATTATAACGTACCAATAAAAAATATGGAAAAAATAGTGATTTACATTTCATTCCTTAAAATTAGGAATGCAACAACAGCAACAGCAACAAAACCTGAGCTATTTAAAGGCTATAGTTGACCCCTCTAATAAATTATTAATCTATCAGATGGATAATCCACTGTTAAGAATAGAGCTTTTATGCTATAACCACTTTACCACTGAAATTACTAAGCAACTACTGTTCTTTCTTTTACTCAATTAACTGGCTCATCTGGCACTTTGGAACAGAATAAAAATTCAAATCAGGTTTTGGGTTTTTTTTTTAATTATTTTTCTGAGGGTAATGGGAGAGGATTTATGAGAAATAGATCTTCCTTTCTCACCCTTAGGAAATTTTATAAATAAGAACTTTTCAATGCTCAGGGGGAGAAATGATGTCTTAAACCAAATGAATTACTGAGCCTTCTTTCCTCACGTAGTCAGTTATATTATCATAGTTGATTACTTTCTCCCTTACTTTCTGTCATCTCTTTACCTTGACCTTGCTTCTGACTTGTCTTGGTGGTGATATAATCAATCAAGGAACCCAAGTCAGGTTTGATAGACACTTCTTCTGTATGCCCACAAAGTTCACTTTCCCTTAACAGGGCAAACAGTGCTTGGGTAATTATACAGATTACTCTGTCATTGCAGTGGGACAGGTACTCGGAAGGAAACAGCATCCTGAGATTGTCTGGGGTGTCCTCATCGGCTAAGTAGAGGTTCAGAATATGTGTCACTAAGAAGCTACATGGAAGCTGAGTTCTGAAGGGCACAATTAGCCACTGAGGAGGGGAGGAAAGAGTGAACTGTGCACTCAGAATCTTTGAGGATATTAAGCATGTGACATGATCAGACTGTGCTTTAGCAAGATCGCTATGGTGACTCTTTAAAGAATGGATTAGAAAGGAGGAAAAATGGAATCAGAGAACAGTTAAGAGGCTATTAAAGCTGCCCATGAAAGAGACAGTGGTACCTTAGGTGAGGTAAGAGGATTGGAGATGGGATGAGCAGATATTTTTTGAGATATAATTAAATCTTATGAAAGTACTACATGAGAACTTCAGAATTCTAATTAATAGTACATCTGTGGTTTTCATCATTTTGTATTCAGGTTTTGGAAAATGTACATGATGAGGACTTCTTTTGTGATGAAGTATTAAGTTGAAAGAACATTTAAAAATGTACTTGGATTATCACATTTTATGGAGTAATCACAAAATTCATGAGGCAATCATGAAAAGTGTAGAAATAAAATAAATGGAAAACTGAAGGAAAATGTGATCCTGTCTGTTATTACAGCAAACATATTTTGATGTGCCACATGTAGCAAAAAATCATTTAAAGGAAAAAAATCTATTTCAGATACACATCCATGAAGAAGAAAAAAAATAAAGTTTGTAACTTTTGGTGAGGAGGTTTATATGAAGTAGAGTCTTTCTAGATACTTCCTCATTCTAAATCAAGGGATTAATGCAAAGTCTTTTAAGCCATTAGTTTCTTATTATATATATATATATATATGAAATATATATATGTATATATATGAAATATATATATATATATATATATATACACTTTGAAATGTTTCAGATGACAATAACATTTTCAAATAAACTTTATTTACTCAGGGAATATTGTTTGTGGAAAACAATTAAAACTTTTTTTAAAGAGTAAAAAATTACCTTAATTAGGACTTAACGTGGAGAGCAAATTGACCTCCGTTTCTTCATGTTCCAAATTTGCACAAAGGTTTCATGAAAATTTATGATTAAGAATGCAATAATGGTTACTTTTAAAAATACTTTGTTTTTAGAGCACTTTTATATTTATAAGAAAGCTATATGAAAAGTAGAGTCCCTTTTGGCCTCACTCCTTCTTCATACTTTATCTAATTAGTATCTTGCATTAATGTGGTGCATTTGTTACAATTGATGAACCAATATTGATTCACTACTATTAGAAATTTTTCATAGAGTTCATTCTGTGTTGTCTAGTATAGGTTTTGACAAATGGATAATATTGGGGATCTATCCTTATAATATCTTACAGAAAAGTGTCACTGGCCTAAAATCCCCCCATGCTTCAACTATTCATCCCTCTCCATTACCCACTGGATCCCTGTCACCTGTCAATCAGTGTACTCTTTAGAGTTATCCCTTTTCCAGAATGTCATATAGTTAGAATCATAAAGTATATCTCTTTTTAAGACTGCCTTCTTTCATTTAGCAATATTTATTTAAAATCCCTCTATTTCTTTTTCATATATTTATTTTTGTAGCTTGATAGCTTATTCCTTTACAATCCATTGTCTAGATGTATCACAGTCTATTAATCCAGTCACCTGTTCGAGGATCTTGGTTACTTTCCGTGTGGCAATCATGAATAAAGCTGCTAAAAATAACATTCATGTGCAGACTTTTTATGTGCACATAAGTTGTCAACTCATTGGATAAATAGCTAGGAATACGATTCTGGATCATGTGATAAGCCTATGTGACCCTTTGTAAATAACGGCTAATGTGTTTGCTGAAGTTGCTATACAATTTTGCATTCCAACCAGCAGTGCACAAGAGTTGCTGCTGCTTTAGGGTCAATGATGATGATGATGATGATGATGTCCTTCCCCTCCTCCTTCTCTTCCTCCCACTTCCAGTCCGTTGGTCCAGAATCATGTTTTGAAAAGTCTCTCCTTTCTTCAATGAATTACCTTTGCTCATTTATCAACGATAAATTGACTGCATTTGTGTGGGTTCTCCATTCCTTTCAATTGATCTGTTGTCTATTGTTTCACAAATGCTGCAGTACCTTGATCATTGTAGTTTTACAGTAAGCCTGAAGTCAGGTAATGTCAGTCCTCTCACTCGGTCTTCCTTAGTGTTGTGTTGATCATTCAGGTTCTTTTCACCTTTCCACATAACCTTTGGAATCAATTTGTTGAAATCCACAGAATAATTTTCTGGGAGTTGGGGGTTACATGGAAAAAATAAAAATAAAATAAAATCCAGTCATTGAGGACAGATAGGCCCTAGTTGCAAAGTGTTCATCGAATGGAAATGACTTTCATAAAAATTGCAATTTTTATATCTGATGGTATAGTTGAGAAAAACTGACATCTTAATCATATTAAGTCCCTCTTGTTCTGTTCATTACTTAGATCTTCTTTGATTTCTATCATCAGAGTTCTGTAGGTTCACTGCCTCCTTTCTAGATGACCTGTTTTGCAAGTTAATATTTCTCAATATAAATATAGTATAATTCTAACCACTTCCACTTTTAAACTACCACTGTTTTTAAATAATATTCTCTAGTAGTCAAGAACAAAAGGAAAAGTTATGTCTGGAAAGGACTTAATGAAATAAAAACAAAAATTACATGAGTAATAGCGGGGAGTTACTAAGAAACAATTTCTTCAATATTTTTAAGGCATAAAATCCAGTCATTGAGGACAGATAGGCCCTAGTTGCAAAGTGTTCATCGAATAGAAATGACTTTCATAAAAACTGCAATTTTTATATCTGATGGTATAGTTTCTGAGTTTTTATAATCTTCTGCAAATTACAAAAGAAACTAAAAAGTAATCCATAATTATTGAGAGTGTTTATGATTAAATGCTTAATATGATGAAATGTGGAATAATAAAACATTGACAACAATATAATTTAAAAATGATGTCCCAATAGTGAAATCCACTGATTTAAAGGTCTCCACATGAAAATGTCTGATTTAATTTGATCTCTCAATGACTTTAAGTTTTCTACATCACTGCAAAGTGAATCTGAGACAGTTCATACGAGTCAGTCCTGCTGGGAAATATTGTAAAACATAGTTGATTTTTAATAATTTTTAAAAATTGAATTAGTAGATAAAATAAACAAATAGAAAGTAACTAGGATTCATAAAAAGTTATTACAGTTTTTAGATGGAACATATAAATAAGCACAAAAACTGACACAAATTTTTGAAAAAGGAGCTTCTTCTCAATCAAAACAAGGAAGGAAAGATATTCAGATACCAATGTTCTTTACACATGAATTTTAGTTATAAAATTTATTCTTTAAAGAACAATTTGCTGATGAAAAAGAAAAGATAATACAATATTACAGGCAAGACTAGTTCCTTTTTGGTCAAAGTTGTGTATCACTTTGTTTAGAATTATATCGAATATCATAGTGACAATACAGAAAATGAATGATAATAATCACAATTTAATTTTCATCTAGTGGAATTCTTTTATTTTTTTGGTACAGGGGATTTAACCCAGGAATGCTTAACCACTGAGCCACATCCCCAGCCCTTTTTATATAGTTAGTTAGCTATTTTTGAGACAGGGTCTTACTGAGTTGCTTAGGGCCTCTCTAAGTTGCTGAGGCTGGCTTTGAACTCCTTCCTCAATCTCCTGAGCTGCTGGGATTACAGGCATGTACCAGCATGCCTGGTGATTGAAATCTTATACTTACATTTATATGCATACAATATTAATACACTAGGAATTTTAAAAGGGAGTTTCTCTAAGAAAGGTTTTAGTTCTTATTGTGTCATTGTCTAAAATTATACTAAAAACCAACTAAAATACTTTAAAGAAAGAAATTAAACGTTAAATACAAAGAATTATTTGGGACATGTTTATAGGAGCATTTGCTTTATGCCTTGGTAAATGCACTAAATGTTGAGGTAAATAGTATTTAACAGGTACTTTACAGGGCCCTGGGAATAAAAAGATGAGTAAGAACACAATGATAACAGAATTACACAATCTTGCGGAAGGTAGGAATGTGAGCTGATCATTAGAATCAGCTGTAGTAGGTGGTCTAATATTATATGAATGTCCATAAAATGTCAAAGGAGCCCAGAATAGTTGTGAGATTGGAAGAATATCTGAGTGACAGTGCTGAACACTGTTTACATATAATTCAACACTCAAAATATTAATGGTGCTTTGGGGGCACTTGGAATAGAGGAAAACATTGATTCATTATAGTGGTACATATGGTAGCTTGTACAAGTATTGTGAGATCCCCAAACTCTAGCAAAATAGGCTATTTTCCCTCCTAACAAAATAAGAGCACAGTGATTTTCTTTTTTAATTACAAAAGAGAAGGCAGAGAGCTTTTGGTCTTTTATCCAAGTAGTGGGACCCTGGGTGGTATGTTTTACTCTCTTCATAGGTTTATTGATGCTTAGAAATACTGTCATTGAACGAATCAGCATGGCTGTTTGTGAGGTTTATATACATCCCCAATTTACTAAATAGATTTTGAATAATAACCCTAATGTATATAGTGAGAGATTTGTCTTCTCTGGGTAAACTAAAATTATGGTCTGCCAAAGCCCAACAGGACAATTCTTGGCTTTTGAAACAGTTTATTTTTAATGCAGCATTAGCTGGTAAAGACCTGGTTATCTGGTCTAACAACAGAATATCTTTGTCTCCATGTTAATAAACATAAATAATTAACGTACCGTTTGGTAATGCTAGAATGGCTGTGGATTTTCTTCCCTAAGGGTTTCCGTTGGAGTGCCTAATGCTGCTCCATGAACTGTGCAGAAGCAAATTTAGGTCATGATCAATACGAGCAATTAAAAAGCCTTTAACAAAGTGGCTACGGCTTTGAATTCATTTAATTATCTTACACCCAGTGTGAGAAAAGGTTACTTTTTCCTCTTAGAGTTTATCCGGAATTATTTCTAACATTTAAAAGATCTTTCTTCCTTTTTGGAATACAGATTTGCTTTGCATGAACCAGTTCTATTAGTCTAAATATAGACTCCTCGTAGAATATTATGAACTTTCCTGGGTGGGTATTTATGTACACTCTGTGCTGTCACTCTCTACAGTAAGATGAGAAAATACCCTCAGGTCTCTTTTCTACTGTGAAAGCTCTATGGAAAAAAAAATGAAAGGAAAAGATTTGCTTGGACCCTATTTGATGTGAAGAAGAGGACAGTGTTTTCAGATCTTAGTGATAGAGTCAAAGGCATAATTAATTTACAGATGCTACTAAGGCTTAAAGAAATGGATCCCCATAAAACCTATGTAAATGTTATTTGTTGTCTTCCAAGGGAACCTACGTGGCACATAGCTTTTCTTGGCTTCTAGAAGGAACGTTGGAATCCAAGAATCTTTCCTCGTTGAAGGAAAGAGGATACACAGGACCTTAAAGTAACCACATAATCCAAACAAAATAAAAATTTACCGAAGTCAAGAAAGAAGGCTAAAATCTCAGGAGAGAGAGTAAAAAGGCACTGGAAAATTTTGTCAATAATCATAAATATATAATTTATATATATATAGTCAATAAATACACATATTTATTGAAAAGGCAAATATATGTAAGATATATAAGGAAACTTTCTTTTTAATCTATTTACTCTGATTCCATTTATGAAATCTTGATAGAGCCCTCTTCTAAGTACTTATTTCCTCAGCCTCTCATAGTCAATCAATTAACAGTCATTCTGTTTTGTGCTATAACTAAACTTGTGCATTAAACTCAATTAGTGAAAAGCATTTGCTTTGAGTCGGGCATAAAAAGGGTTGATGGTTTTCAGCCTGACTGGTGCATTCAACGTTTTTGCATATTCAAGATGCGAAGAAGTTGATTTGAGTTAACTTTTTATTTTTGAAGACGCTTTTTGTGTGTTTGTGTTTGTTTAGTTTTCTTATAGCCTGTTTTGGCAGCTCATGTTTCTGCAACCATCAGATCTTAACTAGTCTGTAAATAATAGAGATTAATTTATAATTGCTACTTTTAACAAGTTTAACTATGATCATCTTCAACTTCCTTCCTTGTCCACAGTCTTCTCCAAATATTGTTCTCTTCCTTCTTATCTTTATGAAGTGAATTCAGTGTCATCAATCATTACCAGACATCTGGGCTTCATATGGGCAGCTGTTTTTTATTTCACTTGGTTCTACCTTTCCATGATCCAGTGTTTTCTAACCAGATTCCTAACCAAAAGATCCTCTAGAGTCAGTGGTGTGTAGCTGGTAATATGTGTCTGGTAATAGTTAATAACCAGCATAGGGGAATAAAATGTTTTCCTTCAACTGAGCTGGAATAAAACCCCATAATGAAAGATAGCTTCAGGTACACACCTGTAATCCCAGCAGATCAGGAGGCTGAGGCAGGAGGAGGGCTCGTTCAAGGCCAGCCTATGCAACTAAGTGAGACCCTAAACAATTTAGCAAGATTCTGTCTCAAAATTAAAAGGGCTGGGGATGTAGCTCAGTGGTTAAGTGCCCCTTGGTTCAATCCCCATTTCCTAATAACGGAAGACTCTTTCACAAGAGAAAAATAAACAAAAACGACATGTATAAACACACACACATACACACGCGTGCATACACACACACACTACCCAGAGAATAAATATAGTTCTCAAGGAAGTAACTGTGAATTCCAGGTTATATGGCATCTTCAACAACAACAACAACAACAAAAAAAAAAAAACAGTACATTTTTAAAGCGGTGTCAAGCCAGACAAAGGACTTTGAGTCTCTAGAAGTGGCAACGTGTGGGATAGCAAATAAATGGAAGACAAAGGCTAGTTAATCTTGTTAATGTAGATTCCCCTAGTACCATCTCCGGGCTCCTAAGGGTCCAAGTTGTCTTCACTGGTTAGCCATTGCTCTCCCTGATAAATGGTGGGGGGAATACGGTTTGCCTTTATAAACTATACCTTTCTTTTAGGCAAATAGAAGAATGTCAGAGAACTGTCCTGCTTCTGCTTTTCCTTATTTGCCTTCAGCTCAACCATCCTGATTCCCCAGAGACATACTTTGAGGTACCATATTCTGGGAACACTTGCTAGCTTCCAGAGGATTGGTACCAATTTCTTTGACCAACTTCATGCTACTAGCTTCAAGCTACTAGTAAGTCTCCACAAACCTCTGCTTAGGATAGACATGTGCACAGTGTCCCAACTGGTGGTCACAGCCCCAGCACACTACTGCACAGTAGACCTTGGCATGAGGTTCTAAATCCCTGCATGGTCTTCTTCTGCATGGTCTTCATCGAGAACTGCAGATTGAAATACACATATTGCTAGTAACCCTTATATCAATTAGTAATACTGATGCTACTTTCTCAATTAAAAACTCCCCTCATTTGTTTCCTCATAACAAACAGAACATCATCTACACAAAGGGTAGACTACAGATGTGTTTATTGGAACAACACATGAATACGTTCCATGTGAGAACTGACAATTTGAAATACCAAACATTAAAAAAAAAGAAATTTTAATGAGAGAAATAAACTATTAAAGGTTGATTTTTTTTGTTTGTTTGGATATAGTAATAAAGATGTTGCAAGTTGGGTCCTTGAAATGCAATCAGAAGATTAGATAGAGGAGCTTTAGGTTTTGTCATGAATAAAAATGTTTGACCAAGATAAAAGTGCTTCTCCTCATTTACTGACATATGACAGGTAACCATTGCTACATTTTCTCCTTTATGCCACCCTAGTATATTTTTCAACCAACTGTGAAATTAAAAAATCCTCCCTGTAGTAGTTGGATCCAGTTTGTTAGTTTGTATCTTATCAAAAACTGTTTAAATGCATCTCTGGTGACATTTCAATGATAATTAAAAGCTGGATCACAAAGTTTCAGGAGTGAAGCATATATTTTCAGTTACTACTTTACCCATCTAGTATAATCAGGCAAGAAATGAGTCTATTATACGAAATAAGGGCCTAATTTTTATATAGTCTTAATTTTATTATTCCATTTATGAATAACCAGGATGAGAAAATGGATAAATGGGTCTCTGTTTTATAAAAGAAATATAAAAAAATCCTAGACATAAGTCATCTTAGGTCAGATAGTCATGGACACTAACAAAATATTATTTCATTTTTACTCTGTGTCTTATGTCCATTAGTTTAAATTCTTGGTGTTGAAACTGCTGAGCAGTCTCCTAACTGGTTCCTCTCTCTAGACCATTCTTTTCTAGACCTTACTACACACCACACTAACTGCCATCTTCTGAAAGTAGTGATCTAAACATTTGACTACCTGGTAACTTTTTGCTGAAGGCCAGTTTCTGGTACCTCTTCTGATTTAGAAGCCGTCTCTCCTTCCTCTGAATGTATCTACATACTATGTTAAAAATGTAAAAACCTTCTCTGTCTAGAAAACATCTTTATGATAAAGCAAAGCAATAAAATGTTAATAGTAGGTGGATCTTGGTAAAGAGTCTATGTATTCGGTGGTAGATGCCTATAAAAAAAATGACAGGGGAGACTGATGCAGGAGGATCACAAGTTCAAGGGGGAGCCTCAGCAAGTTAGCAAGACCCTGTCCCAAAATAAAAAATAAAAAAAAAAGGTCTGGGGATGTAGTTCTGTGGTAAAGCGCTTCTGGGTTCAATCCCCCCACCCACACACATACAAAGAAAAGACTTTTATTCTTTGTACTATTCTTGCAACTTGTTTTGTATTTAATATTTATTTCTAGATAAGTAATTGTAGAAAAACCCTTAATATACAATCTCAATCAATAAAATAGCAATGATTTTCCTTTATATGCCATCTGCTCCAGTTACGTCAGGTGATTATGGTATCCGCTTTGAATGAAGCCTTTCAAGGTCTGCATTTCCTGATAGAGAAATTTTCTACACATTTGATATATCATATTTGGCATATTTAACTTTGCCTCCTAACTGGCTTCTTTTTCCAGACTGTTATTTTCTAGACCTTTTTACCAGGAGGAAAAGTCAAATATGCAGAAAATTAAGAAAAGGTAAGTTGTTTTGGGTGGTATGATCAACTTTCCCAGTTTTCCTGAGACTGGTGGGTTTCCCAAACATAAGATTTCCATTGCTAAAAATAGTACTGTTCCAGGTAAACCAGAGTGAGTTAGTCACCAGCTTTGGAGGAACTCTGAGCAGATGATTATTGCTAACACCAAAAGCCGGTGTCGAGAGTGCTGGGTAATAGCTTCAGATGAAGGCACTTCAGTTTCATCCTGTGGGCAGTGGGGAACCAAACAAGTGCTTTCAACTGCCATGGGAGAGAGTTTTGTTGGCAGAAAACTAATCTTTGGTAAACACACCATGGTCCTGTGGAAGATGTAGTTTGCTCCATTGTTTGAACCTCCATATTGCCTACTCAGTGAAATCCAATTTCCTTAAGTCAGAGTAGAAGAAATAAGAATTACCATACACATGGGGCTATATAACTGACTCTCCCTCTTACCCCCAAAGTTGTGTTGCTGTGCTCAGTTAGCAAATATGGACCCAGAGGTCAGAAAGGGGAAGTACTCCTACCCAGGCACTGAGTTGCATGTGGGAACATTAGAAATCACACTAGTGGCTGCCTCCAGAATTCTCTTTTCTGGTCCCTGTTTGACACAACCTACTCCCCATTGAAAGCCATGTGCGAACCACACAGCTCTGCTCACATTTTGAGATAAGCTGCATGCTTTTCCTTTGTAGGCAGCTCATTCTTAGGTTCCACTCACCTAAAACCTTTTCATTCTTTAATGATACTTCCTCCATGTGAATTCCTTGATATTGATCCAGCTACAAATGGTCTCTCCTATCTCGGAACACCTGGCATATTTTGTTTATTTCGTTCACATAACACTTCCTATTTGGACATATACTTAAGAGATAATATAATAAAAATATATGTTTGCAGACAAGATCTCAATCATCTCAAATTGTGGGTAGTATGCCATCTTCATCTGTCGCCCTATGCTAATTGAAATGATCTTAAGAATTTTAGTTTACACAGAAAATTTTATACCACAAGGGAAGTGGTATAAAGATAGCCTGATCTCTGAACCATCATCAATAATGCAATTTTAGACCTCTTAAGGTCAAAAAATGTACCTCCCAAAGTTTTTGTTTTCTTTTTTTTTTTTGATACTAAGCACTATATTTTGAACATATAAGGCATTTGATAAATGTTTAATGGCTAAATCAAAGGCTTTATATAGGATGGTGGCATTGGAATGGAAATAAAAAAGGATTGTTGTAAGGAAGAATAATAACTAAGATTTGATAAACGGCTAGATATATGTTGAATGTAGCTTCTGAGAGAGAATTCAAAATGACTGAAGTTTTAATTCTAGGATTCACAAATGAAAAAGAAGAAAGAGTTCATTTCCTTTTTCCTTTTTTTTTAAAGATTAAATTATCAAGCCAATAAAACCACATAAGATTGCTGTAAGGCTCCTTGGTGTTAAAACACCTATATGTCAGACGCTAGGCAAATGTACTAGTCATCCCAGTAGTATGATTTTTTTAATATATTATTCTGTACCTTGGTTTCCTCATCTCTCATAGAATGATTATTATAGTATTTCTCATAATTAATGGAAAACATTTACCAGAATACCTTGTAGTCAGTGAGCACTAAATCAACAAGAACAATAACAGAAGTAGTGACAATTATTTTAATGTCTAAAGGAAATGATCTTAAGAATTTTAGTTGATATAGAAACTAGCGCAACATATTTTATTGAACAGTGAACATTTCTGCCTGGGAACATCATTAAGGCCATTATTTTGACAGCCCTTACAGTTGTTGGTGTCATTTAGCAGAATTCACTGCACTTTCAGACAATTCCAATCAACAGTGATGACTTTTCACTTATTGCATGATGACATTTTTATGTTCCAAAATCCCCATCAACTTGAAGGTTAAAAAATTGCAGATTTATCCAATAAATAAAAAGCTTGTTTCTTTATCTTAAGTTTAAAGGACAGAATTGCCTTTTAATCTATACTTTGCTGTCCTGCTGCTTGACTGATAGTAAAAGCAAAGGAGCTGCTTTTAAATAAATCTCTTAACACATAAATATTTGACAATTTTAGAATAGGAATCAGGTTTCTAACATATTGTGATTTTCATAATAGATTCATAGTTTTCTTGCAATTGATTGGTTGATTATAAAAGAAAAGGTACTGGAGACTGAATTAGAACAAGATATATTCCATGCTTTTGTAATTATGTCAAAATGGATTCTATTGTCATGTATAACTAAAAAGAACCAATAAAAATGTTATGAATAAAGTTATATTTCTAAATATCCTGACATCGCATAAGTAGTCATTTTCATTATGATTTAGACTTTTCTATATTGAATAGTCTTTGTAACTATACAAATACTCTAAAAAGCAATATGAAAATTCATTTCAAAGAAAAAATATATATATATTATATATTATATATTATATATTATATATATTATATATTATATTATAAATATATATTTACTATTTATATTTAACTTGCATGAGATTTGTCAAGCTCTGTACATTTTAAGACTCTTAGAATCAAATCGCTTGGAATTTTTTAATATAAAGTTTAAAAAGTCTTTCCTTTCAACATAGTTTAAATTAACACCATTCTGAATTTTCATGAATGTTGTTGACTAATTTGTCAAGGAAATGGGCATGAAAAAATATCTATTTGAACACACACTAAGCAGACATTTAATTTAAGCACCTAATTCTATTTCTCAGTCACCATCCTAGGTAGTATAGGTTGCATAAAGATAAATAAGATTTACTTTATGACCTTAAGAAGATTATTCCTATTTAAAAGTAAAACCACTGTACAAAACAGAAAATACATCATAAAACGAACTGTGATATCTTCTAAAATGTTTTAGGATCAAGGTAGACAGTGACCAAAATACCTATTTATGGGAATAATAAAAGATTTCATTTGAAACAATCTGAGAGTGTAAAAACATATATATGTGATCATGTGTGTGTGTGTGATGTGTGTGTATGTGTATACACCTTTCAGAAGAGTGTTGGTCAGCACTGTACATTTCAGTGCATTATTTTTAAAAATATTTTTTTCTAATCTCAAAGAGATTTTACTTGAAACATAGATTTTGAGATGCTCCAAGAATCACACATGTAACAAATATAAAGGCAAAATTTTTAAAGACTTTATGTGACTATCTTTTCCAGGACTCTCTGATTTCTATAGGTAGACTGTCTCCATGGTAGTGTAATCTGAATTTCAAAAGTTCATAGTAGCTGAATGGAATTTAATAAAGATTTGAACAAAAATGGTAAGGATTGAAACATGATCAGTATGGAATGATATTTCAATAGGAAGAATTGGATTTCGATGGAATATGATTTGAATGGGGTGTGAATAATAGAGATGCGGAAATATGTCTGGAAACTTAAGGATAAAAGAACTAGAATATAATGAGTGGGAATCAGATTTCTTTCCAAGCAAAGGAAATTGTGTATATGCATCTGTGTGTGTGTGTTACGTTCAAAAGCAAGACACATGCATTAGTCAAGTGTTAATCATGAAAACAGCTTCTATGAACATTGTGGGAATGTAGTATTTAATATGGGAATTAGACCCTGAACAATTGAGGCAAAAGGTAGGAGAGGGAAAATATGTCAGGGCTGTCCTGCAGGATCAGGGCAACAGCCCTTCCCTAGACCATGTTAGGGTGAAGCCTTCATGGAAATCCAGTCAATCAATCATATTATTTCAATGACATGAAACCACAAAGATGGAGCTTATGGAGAGGTGAGTGAGTGCCAGCCCTGGGGAAACTGTGGCTCCTGAGTAGCTCCCATCTCTAAGGGACTGCGGACACCCAAGAGCCAGCTGGGAACCTGGGACTGGTGTTGATCAGCCAAGCCAATGTGTAGGAAGTTTATCTGGACACCGATGCAGGAAGCAAGGACAGCTAAAACTTGCTGGGCCCCTTTGACTCTTTCTTTTCCTTTTTGGCACAAACCACGCCTGAGTGCATGTGCACACCCCACCCCCCCTCCCCATACAAACACACAATCTTCAGTTGCAAGGATCCAATAGAAAGCCAAATGAGGAGATCATAAACAACGTGATTCCTCTGTGATACATCTAATGAAACCGACTTTGAAGCCATTTTTCATTTTTTTAAAATTTATTGGCACATAATAATAATCAATCATTATGAAATTCAATACACATATACAGTGTGTGCCTCTACATCTTTTTATCACCATGACTCCCCTTGACAACTTCTCAAGAATAGGAGCACCTGTGCCATACCACCTTCCAAATCTCACACAGGCTCCTCTTAGCCAACCTAACTCAGAACAATGGGAGAAGACGGGATTCTGGGCCAAGTAATTCTTAGGCCCAGCGCTGGCACAATATGACCCAGGGCATGAACCCTGTGACATATTAGTAGTATTCATGTTAATAATGTGTGGACCAAAAATGGAGTGAGGGTGAGGAAGAAGAAGGAAGGGATCACTACAGTAGTACAGGAGAGTACAATAAGCATCCAAATTAGGTAACAGTAGAGATGTAAAGAAGGTTCCTGGAAAGGGACAGGGGGAGGAAGACTAAAATCAAAAGACAATATTACAACGAGTTTAGCTTGAAAACCTTAATTGACTTTTCCAACTCTTTTTAGGTGGTGGTACCGGGGATTGAACTCAGGGGCACTTGACCAAATAAATATTTTATTTAGAGACAGGTTCACACTGAGTTGCTTAGTGACTCACTGTTGCTGAGGCTGGCTTTGAACTTGCAATTCTCCTGCCTCAGCCTCACGAGCCTCTGGGATTACAGGCATGTGCCACTATGTCCAGCCTTAATTGACTTTTATTTGCAATTCTGGAGTTGGAAAACAATTCCTTTCATAAAACACAAGGAACGTTCTGATAACCTGAACAGAGAAGCTTGGTTGTGTAAACAGAAAAGGCTGAAGAGAGCAGAAACAAAATCCAAAAAGCAGATTGTCATTTCAAAGTTACTTTCCTTGTAAAGTTTAAAGCAAAAGAGATACTTCCTTATCATGCAGGTTAAAACTGGCTTGTTTGGGGTTTTGACTATTATCTCTCATTTTTTCAATTTCTCTGAAGGTCAAATAAACCACTGAGTTTGGACTTGGTGACATGGAACTTTAGCATGAGTGACTCCATTTTTGTTGGGCCAGTTGGGCCTAGATCAGGAGCTCAACCCCAAATCAATGGCTGCCTGTAAGCTTTCTTTAACACTAAGATGTAGAAGTTACCTCCAGGACTTTGTACTTGTGTAACATGAATTTGCTGAAAAAGAAGCCTGGTTTGTAATAGAAATAAACTTGGTTTTCGAGGTGTGAAGGTGTGGCATAACTCGTGAGAAACAGAGCACAGTAAACATCCAGAAATGAAGATCTGGGACCCTTGAGACAGAAATTCAGGGGTCATTCCTTTAGAAATGACAGGGTCAGTACAACGTATAACATGTAGTGAAAAGGAAATTCAGAGAGTCCAAGCTTCTCACCTAGAGAAAGGCAATAGATGAGGTGGCTGCCATCTTTGTGTTGCATGTCTAGGGAATGTGGGGCACCTGGAAGGGAAAAGAAGCTATGTGGACAGTTCTACATATTTCCTGTCTATTTTTCAGAGCTGGGGTATACCTGCTGAGTGTGTATTTGGAAAACAATGATAATCCTGAGGCTTCTTCTGCCTCTGAAGAGAGTAAAGAAGAATGTCACTTAATCAGCTGGTTTCCAACTGGAAAAGGCAGCTTAACCTCAACACTTAGAATCCCTATCAGTGGGAAATCTGAGAAAATAAAACCAACAAATATAAATGCATGCATACATACACATATAATCATATTTCCTGGGAATGTTTTGCAGTGCCAATACAATCATCTTTGCTGATAAGAACATGGATATTGAGTTTCTTCTTTATATTTCCCTTATTTATATTTTCCTTTAAAATTTTTTTAACCATGTAATGCTTTTAAAATTGGAAAAATAAATGAAACTTCATGAAGAAAAAAAAGAGAGAAAGGGAATGGAGAAATTAAACAGTGTGTCCAGGCTATCTCAAGGCAGGTTTCAGGCCCTGATACTAGGACTAGAATTCCTAGGCAGGAAGTCCCTTCTTGGAGGGAAGGCTAGACTCTGGACTGGGATGGGGTGTCTAAGATTGAGATAACTGGGAGTGCTGTGTTTGGGGTCTACCCCAAGGCATCTAAGACTAGTGCCCTGGGAGTATTAGACTAAATGTATGGTTGACTCAAAGAAGACTAGAGGTGACTGTGAGAGTTGCATGAATCCTAAGTCTTAAGAGAATAATTTATTTGTAACTTTCAGCTTGGTTAAGTGAGTGAAAAGGAAGTCAGGCAGAGTTAGGGGTGCAGAAAGTAAAGTGAAATCCATGTCCATTTGAGACAGAATCTTCCTCTGTGGATACAAAAACTGAAGAGATTCTGGAAGCCAGGTAGACATGATGAGTGGTTCCAATGGGGTCTAATAATTGGGGAAAAGAAAGGAAAGTGACCATGTGCCTGAAATTGTCCTTTTGTTAGGGAGTGAACTCTCTGCAGCCATCACATAGCTCATGCTTCCACCAGGTCTGTTCACTTCATCTCTTGCCTTTCACCAGATTATAGGTTTTTCTGGCTCAAGATCCAACTTAATTTTCTGGCTCAAGATCCAACTTAATTTTGTTTTCCTCCTTTTGACTGAGACTTACTAGTTTCAAGTCCACACCTGAGGTACTCTGGCTTTGAATTTTAGTGGATAGAGCTCAGATTTGTCAGTTTTCAAATAGAAAACACAGAACATGAATTGGTTAAAATAGCAGATATCACAAATGTTTGAACCTCATCCAACTTCCAGTGCTCAATAAGGCCACATGCCAGGTAAACCCTAGGGAAAGAGACATTCCATGGCCACATCACCTCTACTTTGACTCATTGCAAACATATGGGCTTCTAGAGAAACCAGCATAGAATACCTACAGAAAGTCTATTATCTAGAAAAATCCTGGGGCTCTATGGAAACCTTGACTTCCATGCATGTTCAACCTAATATGATGGTACCTCCAATTATTGGGTGTATTCTCTTGGCTCTTGCAACTGATTTAACTCTACTGTCAGGGTCCCTGGACCCCTCAAGATGACATCATCTCTAAAACTAAGAAACTAGCTAGTGTTCACAAAAGCTGTTCCTTCCAAGAGTTAGACTATATTATAGTTATTGGCATCCACCTTTGATACACAATGGAAAAGAATCTAACCCACCCTACACTCTGGAAATGCCCAGTGATCAAATTCGTTCATGAAATATGCACCAAATATATGCAGTTTTTTAGCTCATAGGAAGGCAAAAATTTACAGATTTTTATTTAATGAAATTTTAAAATATTTATATTAATCAGGTAGTTCATTTTGGATCTTAACATTCTTCTAGTACTAATGAAGTAGATTCATAACTTCAGCAAAATTTCCTCTCAAAGGATCTTTTAAAAAAAACTGGAAGACCTTTTATCTGAGAAAAATAAATAAAGAATAGATTTTTCTCTAACATTGCAAGAAACACATCCGTCTGTATGAGAACAATTTAGGAAGTTTTAGCTTCAGAGTACTTGGCTTTGAATGTTCTAATCAGAATGTCTTTCAGCCTGTACTAGAACATTTACAGCTACTAAGGAATAGTATCATTTAACACATTCACTCTCCCAGTTTCTTTTGTTAAAGAAAAATGTCATGTATGACTTTAACATGGATTATGCTTTTTTCCAAGAATATTTCTTCTAATTTTTTGGTGGTGAAGCAGCTGCGGTTGCTATGCCATCAGCTCCGTTGCTATGGGGGATGCCTTGGGTGTTTGCCAGAAAATGATTGGTTATTTCAGCACCCTTATGTTCAGCAGTTGACATTTTCCTATGTTGAATCATGCTATTTTATTTTAATTTGATGGGTAGGCTCAATAATGTTGATCAGCTTTGAAAGAATTGAAATTACATATAAGAGCATCCATTATTTCTCTCTTTAGAAAACATTAATAATTCAAGTGGTATGCATAGAAAACATGCATGTATACAAGAGCATGTACTAAATGGTGAGATATATATATAGAAATTTGCCTGCGTACAAGACATGAGACTTTTAAATCATGAGATTCAGAGAAATAAAAAGGGACGAACATTGGCATTTAGGCAGTTATCTGAAACAGAGAAATTATTTCAAATTGAAGGTGGCCACATCCTGTTAACATCAATGACAACTGTCAAAATCAATATAAGAATTGCTATTTGCATTTCATTCTCCACAAATGCAGTTCTCTGCTTTCCTGTAGTTTAAAAGCAGTATCAAGATGTGTCTGGAATAAAGGTTTTCTGTCATTGGCTCCACTTTCTAATCTGTTATCTTTGCCTTTGTAATATGATAATGCTAATTGAGTGTTTCAGGTGGTTGGCAATGCAAAATTTGAAATTCTTTGAAAAGAAAAAGATAAATTCTTTTTTATAATGACTGAGGTCTTGATCTTCTGTACCTCAAGGGCCAGCAGAAATAACCTTTGGAAACCAAGATCCAGGAGCTCCTGTACCCTGGTTGCTTAGTCACTAATCTGTTAAAACAGGGTAAGACACAAGTTTGTAATTTTTCCAAATAAATATTCATAAGAGGGCTTATGGAAGGAATATAAGTAAGTTGGCTTAATACTGGAACATCAAGACTTTGCTACCTAGAAGCACATAATGGCTATATATTATAATGATTTTTTCCTACAGCATTTGTACTCTTTGATATTAGAGAACATTGGAAGCCAGGTTTATGAGCAAATGTGACATTTCTATAATACAATTTATTTTAGAAAGTAACTGAATCATTTCCTGGAAGTATTTATTCTCCAATGCTGAGTCAGTTTTTCATCGAAATAATTCCCCTCCTAGAAATAATACTTTGTCTTTAACAATTAAAGAGGTTTTATGTGTTTGGGTTGCAGAAAAAAAAATATTTAACATTATTTCAAGGGTTTGTTGTTCATATAGGACTGTTCTAACTAGTGATATTTATACACGCATCTAGATACAGATATTACACTCGAATAAAAAGTAAGTTTTTTCATTCTAGACAGAAAACAATAACTGAGGAGGACTTCAAAACAGAAATAATCCTCATGTTCAATTCATGAGGATATAGATGTTCACATATATGAATACATTTTCTCATATCAATACATAGTTAAATCTTAAATTGTGGCATGTTAAGGAGCAGAGCCGTGCAGTGAAGGTACAAGGGCAGAAGTCTGTGTATGTGGTTCTCAATCCACATCTCTCCATCCATCTTCACGCCACCACCAAAGGCAAGTAAATATACACATGTAAGACCTGAATGAATGCTAGTATTTTTCAATTATTTGCAAAATAATATGAATTATTATGTTTATGGAAAACATTTGGGAGGGCAGTAGGTAACTTTATTCTTTTACATAATTTGCTCTTATTTTCATCTTTAGAGTAGATTGTGCTATATAGTTCCATTCATCCTTCCCCCTCAGATTGGCTTCTCCCATATTGTTGTCTGATAACTGAAGCCAGACCTGGTGGGGCCCTGAAGGAGGCCTCCCCATCTCTTGTATTTCGGCTCCAGTTGGTCATCAAGTTCCATTAAACACTCCCAGGTCCCTTTCTTCATTCAGTCCAGAGAATTATTTCAGGCTTTATCTTATTTTTTGCTTGACCAGTACCATGGTTTCTTTTCATCTGGTCCCTATCTCCAGTCTCAGTCCTCTACAGGCATTTTTCAAAATAATAAGAAGAACAACAAAAAGTCTGCTTGCCCTCCTTCTTCTTTCATATGTCTGGTGGGCCTTTCATAATTTTAACATGTTCAAACCTAACATTTGAACTTTCCTAATACCTGAAACTTTCTTAACCTCACTCTTTTACATCAAAATAAATAATCCCATGGTGAATCCCACTTCTAAAGCTAAGAACCCAATAACACTGCCTGAGCATATGTGTAGAATCTTACCATCTTTTACACAAGAGGAGAAATGCTGTCTGTTTCCACTAATGCGGGGTAGCAAGAATGAGCAAATTCACAAACAAAAAGTAGAATAATGTTTCCTTGGGGATCTGATAGAAGTGGGGAATGTGGAGCTATAGCCAAATGGGTTCAGGGTTTTACTTTGGAATGGGGAAAGTTCTGGAAGTGGATAACAGTGATGAGTGGAGTGCACCGCACTGGGACTATAGTTTGTACCAGTGTTGCACACTTTATGATTAAATGGTCAATTTTACATTATTTATATTTTTTCACAGTAAAAACTTATTATCCAAAAAAGAATCCAAAATTCAAATCACAGAGTGACCTTATGATGAGTTGAGTATATATTGTATTAAAAATATAAATTATTCTATTGTTTTGTGTTATCTTTTAGGATTTCAATTTTCCCTGAAACTTAAATTTAAAAATCCAAAATTATTATTTGTGACTGAATATATTATTAATGATAGTTTATATACTGTTATGAAAATGAGGCTGAGAGATACCATGTACATTTTAATCAGTTTTCTCCAATGGTAACATCTTTTAAAAAACCATAGAGTCATATTACAGCCTTGTTACAGACACCAATAAAATCCACCAACCTTATTCAGATTTTCATAGTTTTACTTCTGTGTGTGTGTGTGTGTGTGTGTGCACGCATGCACCTGTGCACTATTATTCCATGTAGGGTCATAGATCCACCAATACGGTCAAAATTCAGAACAGCTCCATCACCACATGGACTTCATGAGGCAAACACCTCCCTTTACTGCTGTCCCTTCCTCTATCACCTGCTTCCCCCCGACCCTAGCAAGCACTGATCTGTTCTATCTCAATAATGCTGTCATATCAAAACAACATGTAAATGGAATACATAGAGAGTGTAACAATTTTAGGATTGACTTTTTTTCGCTTGGTGGCATAATTCCCTAGGGAGTCATCTAGATTGCTGGATCAATATTTCATTCCTTTATAATTTGTTTTGCAGAGTAAGATTCTATTACATTTTTACTTAACTCATCACCTCTTGTAGGCTTTTATATATATATATATATATATATATATATATATATATATATAGAGAGAGAGAGAGAGAGAGAGAGAGAGAGAGAGAGGATTTGGTATACAAATAAAGCTACTATAAACATAAAACAGGGGTTTTTTCCCATGCAAATATAAATTTTCAATTCTCTGGAATAAATGCAAAAGGATGCATTTTTTTCTCATTTCTGGAATAAATGTTCAAGATTGCTGAGTCATATGGTTGTTGTATGTTTAGTCTCATAAGAATCTGCCCAGGTGATTTCTAGAGTGACTAGAAGATTGCAAAATATTGTAATTACAGAATAAGCCTGGTAGAGTACTTTAAACTGCAGTGCTTTTGTTTTCCATCATTAAATAGCTTTAGGGTGGCTGTTTATATTCAGTCTAATAGCAAATGTAACCAGACTTTGTGACCAAGCACTCAATTTTATCACCTCATTTCTATAATTATTGGCAAAAGCAAGAGGTTGTCTATCGACTTGGAGGCAAATTTACATTTTATTACTAGGTCTCTGCCACTGGACATGTTGATATAAAATAAGATATTAAAAATCAGATATAAAAAGACTTTAGGTAGATCAATTCCAGAAAATTTTAACTGTAGTTTGGGGACTTCAGATTATTTACTTATAGTTATAATAGAGTCAGCTCAGCAGCTCTAGAAAATGATTTTTAATAGTCACAGAGTGAAAGATAATGTGTAAATGTTATTTAATTTGCCTAAATAAAATTAGTATCAGGAAAAAAGACTCTCCTCTTTTCTACATGACTTATATTTCATCCTTAAGCTCCTTGCAAACAGAGACCTTATCTTTTCCATCTCTCCACTGGTATCACATAACCTGTAGCAATCCTATTTATGAATCTCCATACTTCTTCCCAGTGTAATGATGGGGCTTTAATGATAGGTGCAAAACTGTAGATATTAGTCAGGGTCTTCCAGGGAGCCAGAACCAACAAGATAGAGAAGACAGATGGATGGATAGATGGAAAGATAGATAGATAGATAGATAGATAGATAGATAGATAGATAGATAAGGATTTTTTGAATTGGCTCACATGATTATGGAGGTTGAGAAGGACCATGCAGCCATCTTGCAAGCTGGAGACCTTTGGTTGTTGGTAGCATGTCTCAGCCCAAGTTCAAAGGCCCCAGAGCCAGAGAAACTGAAGGTATAACAATTCAAAGCAGAAGACCTGAAACCCCAGGTGGCTTCTGGTGTAATCCTGGAGTCTAGAGGTCAGAAATCCTGGAGTTCTGCAGTCCAAGGGCAATAGAAGAGAGTGTCCCAGCTCCAGGAGAGAGAGAAAAAAACTGCTGTTTTGACTACCAGCTGCTCAGCTGATTGGATGCTGCCCACCCACATTGAATTCCCCACCTAGTCCACTGACTCACACTCCAGTTTCCTCCAGAAACACTACACAGACAACATCCAGAAATTCTCATTTACTAGTTCTCTAGATAATCCTTAATTCAGTCAAGTTGATGCCTAAAATAATAAACTCTTCTGTCTGAGACATTATAGCTTTGTATCATACTTATTTCAAGACAGTGCTCCTGATCACTTTTTTTCTAACAGTAAGTAAATTCAAGGTAACTTAAACTCATTACACATTTTATCATTTGACAATTGGTTATATTTTCACATTGTAATACCAGGACAGAAGGCTCCAGGAGGACAGGATTTTTTTTTTCCTTTTTGTCTACTATCCTGTCTCCAGTACCTGGGAAACTGTCGGACACAGAGTAGCCATGCAATATTTATTGTGTAAATTGGTATTTTTAACACTGTGAAAAAAAGTTTGCTTGGAAATCTGGGGAATGGAACCACCGTTTGACCCAGCTATCCCTCTCCTCAGACATATATGCCCAAAGGAATTAAAAACGGCATACTACAGGGACACAGCCACATCAATGTTTATAGCTGCATAATTCACAATGGCTAAACTGTGGAGCCAACCTAGATGCCCTTCAGTGGATGAATGGATTAAAAAAATGTGGGATATATACACAATGGAATTTACTCAGCAATAAAAGAGAATAAAATCATGGCATTTGCAGGTAAATGGAAGGCATTGGAGAAGATAATACTAAGTAGAGTTAGCCAATCCCAAAAAAACAAATGCCAAATGTTTTCTTTGATACAAGGAGGCTCACTCATTGTGGGGTAGGGAGGGGGAGCATGGGAAGAATAGATGAATTCTAGATAGGGAAGAGGGGTGGGAGGGAAAGGGAGTAGCAAGGGGTTAGCAAGCAAAGTACATGTATGAAGACATGAATTGGGTGTCAACCTACTTTATATACAAACAGAGATATGAAAAATTGTGGTATATATGTGTAATAAGAATTGTAATGCATTCTGCTATCATTTTTTATATGATTGTATAGAATGCCTTTTTGTGTGTGGGGTAAGGACACCAGATTTAATATGAAGATGTCTCAATGATTGTCCAAGCTCTGCTGGGATGAATTTTCTATTTGTGTAGGACTTTGCTACATGTACACCACTTAAATTCTCTGTGCCTTTCTTACCTTTAAAATGAAGAAATTTGTCTGATGAATGATAAAGTTCAGTTTGTGTTTAAAAATGTTTGATTCACTGGTGATTACACTTGGGAAATGGCTAGCTGGGAAGGGTGATACAGTTTGTGGTCAGGGAACCAGTATTGCCAACTGGCAAATCAAGGTTTGGAAATAAGACTATGTTCTCATTGGCAACTGAATGTTTGGCTCTAACAATTACACTAGTCACCAACTTGATTAAAAATATAATAAGGCTCTTTTATACTTTGGCACAGAAAATTGACTTTGAAGAATAAGGACATCTAAATCTGATACAAAAGAAAGACGTGTTAACATAATGATAAAAAGAAGGAGATTAAATCCTGGCTCTGAGATTTTTCACTAAGACTTTGGCCAAATAATATCTTTGTTCTCCAATTTTAGCATCTAGGAAATGGATGTTGATAATAATATCTAGATGAAGCAATTCATTTAAAGATCCTGGAACATAGTAAGCTCTGATAATTTCTATCTAGATTGATATGTGTCTTGGGGAAAACACCAAGAATCGACATGGAGACCAGCCTGTATCTGTCTGTATCTTGGAACCTCTACTTACCAGATATAATAATTAGGTCAGTTTCTTAACATCTCTGCATCACAGTCTCCTCTTCTATAAAATGGCAATAATAACAGCTCCTATTTCATAGGGTGATTGCAGAATATACAGGAAATAATCCATGTAATATTCTCACAACAATATCTGGCATATAGTAAATTCAATATATGTAGCTTTTCCTGTTATGTGCATTAAGCTCCAGTGTGGAGGGAATTGATAGAGATACAGAAGGTGGGTCAGTCCAAATTTAGAGAGAGCAATGGGATTCATCTTTTAGGCTGCATAGCTTCTGATAGTCTATTGGGTCTCTTAAAATTTTTATTTTAGAAAACTATGTGAAATCGTACTGAAACCTTTGAGATTTTAGGGGGAAATGACTTTCAAACTGTAAGATATTGAATGATTCCCTACTTAAGGCATTGAAAATTAATATCAGTCTTCAAATGAAGATATAAGGATAGGGGTTGGAGATGTGGCTTAAGTGGTAGCGCACTCACCTGGCATGTATGAGGCACTGGGTTCGATCCTCAGCACCACATAAAAATAAAATAAAGAAATTATGTCCACCTAAAACTAAAAAATAAATATTAAAAAAAGATATAAGGATAGGATGGAAGTACACAGGTAAAAAAATAAAAACAGTAAAATGAAGGCTCAGTTTCCAACTAGCACTACACATTTTAAAGTGCATTTTAATTTTGGCAAGCTTTAAAGAAACAGGAAATAAACTTAACACATTTCATGACTGAGAGGCCCTTTTCAATTAGGGGAAAATGTTCGCTTACATTGAACACACATTATTTCATTTAAATTAAAAGTATAATTGTTCAAAAATAAGTGACCACCTGTTCTGTCAAGGGAGTAGGGATAAAAGGGGGCTTCTTAGCAGAGAGTAATATAAAATATTTTTCCCTTAAAAACATTGTTTCTTACACATAATTAAGTTCATTTAGGCTTAACAAGTGTTTTTAAGGCTTTATTGAGGTTTGATTGGTTTATAAAATGATTTACATACTTAATGGATCTGATTTGATGAATTTGGACACATGCTTTTTAAAAATATGAATATCTCTTGAGAGTTCAGGTAGCTCTACTTTTCACACTTGAGAGTAAATTGCTTTTATCATGACTTTTCTCTCTTCTCCAACTGAGTATTTGACCTTCAGGGCAGTGGAGTTTCAAAAGTAATATTAAGTTAAATTAGAAGTTAAATTGAATTAAAAGCTGGGGGACTTTTGAGCAGGTTTGAGTTGAATTAGCAACTTTGGTCAGATGTCCACGGAATCATTTGGGAGACAGCAAAAACACACTCAGGGAAACATAGACTAAATTAATCTAGTTTTCTGTTGTACTAGGACTTTCAGAAGATGGTGATCTATTTCCAAAATCCTATATAATGCTTAGTACTATATAATACTTAGTCTATATGTTAATAATGCTTGAAGGGCTTGCTAGAGTCTGCACCCGTTCATTACAACAGGGTGAATGCAAATGGGTACAGAATTTGCAGGGCCCCAGGGAACAATGAAAATGCAGGTCCCTTTTCAGAAAGGATCATTAAAAATACTAGAAAAGAAAAACACAGTATTTCCTTTCTTTCACCATCTCTCTCTTGACATATCCGAGTGATTTTTATTTGCTAGTTAATGTTGTTGCAAGTAAAAAAGAAGAAAGAGAACCCAAAGCACAAATTATTGGCATGAATTTTACCATCCAGCTTTATATTGCACAATGGAAATATAAGCATAAATAACTTGCATGCAAAAATCACCAAACATTTCACAATTCAAATTTTGTAGATCATATTTATATGTGTCATTCTGACCAGCGCAGTGAAAAATGCCACACAAAACTCTCAACTAACTACCAACACGGTCTCCTTTACTTCACTGATGAGTAGGGAAGGACTGCATGAAAAAGAACCATGGATTGCTCTTTCTTTTATTCTTTTTCCTGTATCATCTTTTTCAACCCAAGTGGTTGGCTAAACCAGGGAAATAAAACAAGGATGAACATTTATGATAGGTATGTGTTTCTTAGAACACCATCCCCTCCTTGCCAGTTTTGAAGGAAGTTCTGGTTCCAATGAAGGTGTGCAGCTCCCCAGTTAGACATAGACAGAGCACACTTAACTCTTTGTTCTTATGTTGAATCTCACTGAATGCCTTTAAATGGTGTGTCCATCAAAATGCACCATCATGAACACCATGTGCAGATGAGGCCATAAGGAGTAGCCACAGACATGCATGTTGTGTAGCTACCCCTGGCTCCCTGCATGCTCACTGCCCCACTGGACACATCCTCAAAACAATGGTGTACATTAAACAAAGAACAGTGCCTCCCTAAGCATGAACCCTTTACAGCTGCGCTGGTTACTCATCCATGAACCCAGACTTGCCTTTTCTTACATGCAAAAGAAAGTGGTAACTTACTAGTTCTCTTTTTCTTATTACATGATTTAACACTACCTCAGACAGATGGGAAGTCACAGGATTGTTCTGAAGTTTATTTTTGTTATGGTTTGTATGTGAGGTGTCTCCCAAAAGCTCACATAGGAGACAATGCAAAAAGGTTCAAAGGGAAAATAATTGGGTTGTGAGAGCCTTAAACTAGTTACTGAATTGGGCTGGGGTTATGGCTCAGCGGTAGACCACTTGCCTACTATGTGTGAAGCACTGGGTTCGATTCTCAGCAGCACATATAAATAAATAAATAAAGGTTCATCAACATCTAAAAATATATTTTAAAAATCTACTTAGTGAATTAATCACCTGATGGGATTAGCTGAATGGTAACTGAAGGCAGGTGTGAGTTGGCTGGAGAAGGTGGGCATTGGGGGTGTGGCTTTGGGCTATATATTTGTATCTGGCAAGTGATAATCTCTCTCTGCTCTCTGATCATCCTGGGAGCCACTTCCCTCTGCCACACTCTTCTGCCATGAGGTTCTGCCTCACCTCGAGCCCCAAGGAATGGAGCCAGCCTTCTCTGGACTGAGATCTCTGAAACCATGAGCCCCCAAATATACTCTTCCTCCTCTACAATTTTTCTGGTTGGGTCTTTTAGTCCCAGCAGCAAAATAACTGGCTAAAATAATTTTACTCCAAGAACTGCCAGCCTGAGGGGGCCAGCATGAGGGGCTGGCAGCTCCTTTAACATTGTCTTCAAGCAGACGTAATGATTTATGGATTTTGTTGTAAATAGTAAGTAAAAGTTCAGATAAAACATGAGATTCCAAATGAATGATGCTGCTCATTAAGTAAAAGCGATACTTGGGGTAAAACTTTAAAATATTGGAACAGAAGGACAGCTCTGCTGAGAGTGGAAGGCCTGGGGGCCTGTCCTGGCTTTCTGTTGGCCGTGATCTCAGAAAAGCCCTTTCTGGTGCCCATGACACTCCTCTGTAAAATGGAGTTTGAATATAGATGGTTTCCAATTGGAGATTTTTCTCATCAAAGAGGCATTTATAAATCTAGGAATCTGTTTTAAAGATACAATAGTAGAATTTAAAAATCCTTGCTAGAATTTCCAGGGGTCCTCAGCTCACCTCTGACCAATGTACTTCCTCGGCTCTACACTTGGACTTAGGGTTTAAATGATCTTCTTTCCCACATCTCTGCATCTTCTTCATCCCAAAGGGTTACCGATCATTACTAAAGGGCACATAAGTTAGGACTAGAGAGTAAAATTAAAAAAAAAAAAGATAACTACTACCCCCCCCCCCCCCGTGGATCCAGGGATGTCTGAGAGAAAGTCCAGTAACTTTTTAGATTCCTAGATTTATTTCTGTTCTGTTTTCATTTTAAATTTAGATCTTTCAGTTCTTGTCCAAACTAAAATTTACCTAGCTATCTGAAAATTCTATTTTATGACTTACTTGGTACTGTTATTATTTTATCAGATTTTCCCCCTATATTTTAAAAAGAACTGAGAAAATATAAAGCATGATTTTTTTATTAGGTCTTGCAGAAAATTGATTTTTTTCACAGAAAGATGGGTTCAATCTTATTATGCAGTCAATAGAAAAATAAGTATTTTAAAATTCAGGAAACAGAAGAGAATTAAAATATGTTGAATTCATGTTATGCACCAGTTACTGCCCTTTACATATATTATTTGGTTTAACCCCTACAAAAATCATCTGTGGCTGGTAAAAATAAGATTACCACCAGTTCCCTCTGCTCTGCAGAATGGTTTTAATGCAAACCCAGCCTGGACCTCTCTCCCTCATTCCAGTGTTGCATTTCTGTGTGTGTTGGCCTTTCATCACTATGACCAAAATACCTGACAAGAACAACTTGCAGAGGGAAAAATTTATTTCAGCTTATGGTTTCAGAGATTCAGCCCATGGTTGGTCGATTACATTACTAGGGCCCAAGATGATTCAGAACATCATGGTGGAACATGATAGAAGAGAGCTGCTTACCTCATTGAGGTGGCCAGAAAAGATAGATAGATAGATAGATAGATAGATAGATAGATAGATAGATAGATAGAAGAGAGGAGAACCAGGGACACAAGAGACAGTTCCCAAAAGCCTACCCTCAGCAACCCACTTCCTTTAACACCTGGCACAGCAGTCTTTTCAAATTTTCAATTCATAGGATGGATTAACCCACTGATTCGGTCATAGATTTCATGATCCAATCATTTCACCCCTGAACATTCCTACATTAATGCACCCTTATATCCAAACCATATACAAACCATAGCAATATCCAACCATCCATGTGACGAGCCACTTGACACGGACATCTCAAAGTCAACATGGCCAAATTGATCTCATCATCTTTTCCCTTAAGCTGATCTACCATAGCTTTTCTCATCTCAAATCACGGCAAGGTTGCTTAGGCTAAAAACCTTGGGGTCATCCTTGTCTCCTTTCTTCTCACCTTTGTCACACAATTCATCAGGAGATCCTGTCAGCTGGATCCTGTCAACTGTTTCACATTGAGTCCAACATGGAGTCACTCACTCCCAATGGAGCTGACGCTACCTCTCCCAGATAATCAATGAGGTTTCCAGCTACTTCTGTTTTGACCTCCCTTTGTTCTGGTCCCAGCCAATAGCCAAGGTGAACCATTGAAACAAAATCCATGTCAGTCGTGATCTCAGATTCCTGAGATGGCCTCCCATTTTACTCTCAGAGTGAAAACAAAAAGCCGTGAGCCACCCCCTTCTTCCACTTCCCCGTCATTCCCCCCCACCACAGGACCATTCTCCCATCTAATTGTCCTCCCTCACTTCACTCCATCCTTGATGACTTCCTTGAAATTCCAAGACCAACCAGGTATACTCCCACTGTAGGCCTTGATCCCAGCAGGTCCCTCCTCCTGGAACATCCCATTCTTGCAGATGACCAACTGTCTCCAATACTTCAAGCTTTGGGTCAAATTTCACTTCTTAATGAAATCCTGTATGAGTCCACTTTCTGTTGCTCTAGCAAAATATCTAAGAGTGGGTACAGGAATAAAGAAAAGAAACTTAGAAGTAAAGCTCACAGCATTGGAAACTCCAAGGGCATGACACCAGCATTAGCTTGGTTCTGGTGAGGACCTGATGGAAGATTACAAGACAATGGCAGACCTGTGTGCAAGATCAAGAATCACAGGGTGAGACACGAAGCCAGAGAGAGGGGAGAGGCCAGTCCTGCTCTTTATAACAACCTTTTCATGAGCATTAGCTAGAGTCCCAAGGGAACTTTATTAATTACTTTTGACTTCGGTGCCCCCAATGACAAATGGGCTTTCAGGAGGCTCCACTTCTCAAAGGCCCCACCACCTCTTAACATCACCACAGTGGTTGGCAAGGATGTGGGGAAATAGGTACACTCATACACTGCTGGTGGGACTGCAGGTTGGTGCAGCTAATATGGAAAGTGGTATGGAGAATCCTTGGAAAACTGGGAATGGAACCACCATTTGACCCAGCTATCCCTCTCCTCAGTCTATAACCATAGGTCTTAAAAACAGCATACTACAGGGACACAGCCACATCAGTGTTTATAGCAGCACAATTCACAATAGCAAAACCATGGAACCAACATAGATGCCCTTCAGTACCTAAAAAAAAATGTGGCATATATACACAATGGAATATTACTCAGCAATAAAAGAGAATAAAATCATGGCGTTTGCAGGTAAATGGATGGCATTAGAGAAGATAATGTTAAGTGAAGTTAGCCAATCCCCCCCAAAACAAATGCTGAATGTTTTCTCTGATATAAGGAGGCTGATTTATAGTGGGGTAGGGAGGGGGAGCATGGGAGAAATAGACGAACTCTAGATAGAGAAGAAGAGTGGGAGGAAAAGGGAGGGGGCAGGGGGTTAGCAAGGATGGTGGAATGTGATGGACATCATTATCCAAAGTACATGTATGAAGACATGAATTGGTGTCAACATACTTTATATACAACCAGAGATATGAAAAATTGTGCTGTATATGTGTAATAAGAATTGTAATGCATTCTGCTGTCATTTATTTAAAAAAAAATCAATTAAAAATATTTTTTAAAAAATCACCACAATGGGTACCAAGTTTCCAACATGTGATACCTTTGGCAAAAACATTCAAACCATATCCAGACCCTAGCAGGCCCTCCACTTTCTCATACATTTCCAATCCATGCACTTCTGATACCCTTTACCTTGATCTATTTTTTGACATCCACAGCATATTTTACCTTCTGTTATATACTCTATAGTTTACTGCTTCACCATGTTTACTATTTTCTGTTGACTCATCTACACCAGAATGAAATATTAGTTGATATATTCCCCCACTTTTGTATGATGCTTGGCATATTATAGGTGCTAAACAGATCTTTTTGGAATGATGAGATGAATAAGTAAGTGAGGAAATGAGTATTCCTCATACTCACCTAAGATTAGTCAAGAGATATTTTACAAATAAGGTCATTGAAACTCAAGGAAGCTAGGTAACATCAACATGTCAGAAATCCTCTAAGAGCTAAAATGAAAAGAGAATCCTCTGAACCGGATCTTTTCTACTTTATCACACATCATCACATGTACTTTGTAAAAATATAAGTATTCCATCAAATGCTATGCATTTATAATGTTTATTTCCCTTTCGTCATGCTCTTAGTCAATAGTTTTTCTTTTTTTTAATACACGACAGCAGAATGCATTACAATTCTTATTACACATATAGAGTACAACTTTTCATATCTTTATATATAGAGTATGTTCACACCAATTCATGTCTTTATTCATGTACTTTGCTTTTATTCATTAGAATTCTTATTATACATATATGCCACAATTTTTCATATCTCTGTTTATATATAAAGTACATGTATGAAAGACACCCAATTCCTGTCTTCATACATGTACTTTGGACAATAATGTCCATCACATTCCACCATCCTTGCTAATCCCCTGCCCCCTCCCTTTCCCTACCCCCCTCTTCCCTATCTAGAATTCATCTATTCCTCCCATGCTCCCCCTCCCTACCCCACAATGAGTCAGCCTCCTGGTTACCTACACCGTCCTGAGGGCAGAATAGCCAATAGATTTTCAATGAACCTCTTAGAACACTGTAACTCAAATGACTGTATTGTAGAATAACACACTTAAAATAAATGATATGAGATGTATTTGTTTGGACTCTGACCGCAGAGTTATAGAAACAAACAAATTTGAGCTAGCTCAAGTCAAAAAATTAATTTAAAAATAAATAATTAAAGGGTTATTGATCTCCTGGAAGCCACACAAAAAAAGGAAAGATAAATGAGTGGGAACAGGAGGCAGATTATTTTAAATAGTTTCCACTCTACTTTCCATACGTCTTTTTCATCCTTTCTCTACAGTTTACAAATATTTGCTCCCTGTGTCTGTAGGAGACAAGGAGAAGATGCTCCATCCATCACTCTTTAAACCTGAGCAAGGCTGCGGTTTGCTTGTCCTTAAGTTTTGAGCCCTGTTTAGGTAAAATCTTTCTCCTGATCCAATCAACAATAGCCAGGAATGAGGACTCAGTGTGTAAATGATGATAGAGGACACTTTGCTGATAGGGGGATGGGGAGAGCAGGGTACACCCCAGAGAAATCAGCTCAGCACACAACCCAAAAGTGGTTGACCGTAGAATAAGACAGTAGAAGAGAGAAAGCACACTATTCTGTCGAACAAGCTAAGTTGAAATTCCTATTTCTTATCTTTTATCTGTGTAAGTTCAAGGTCGTTACTGATGAGAAAGCCTATGTGACTCTTCTCATACTCAAATAATTATTGTCCTTTTGCTCTCATTTTTTTCTCCACTATGGGGGCTAATTACTGTTACTTAATAATAGGAAAGACCAGAGAGAAAAAAAAACAGAAAACGGAGAGTTGGGGTCAGGAAGAGGAGAGAGAATATCAGAGAGCCAGGAGTTCTGCATTATAATCTCACTTCTGTCACTGGGAAACAAATGCCTTGGGCAAGTTCATTCTCTGATCTCTGTTGTCTTGATTGTCCAGTGAGGAATGACAATCAATAGCTTTCCAAACTAGCATGATCAGTGTAATGAGCTGGGAGCATTTTCAAAATGCAGATTCCCCTGACTTACCCACGAATATTCTGATTTATAAGACTTTGCATAACCCAGTGTTATGATTTGGATATGAGGTATTCCCCAAAACTCCTGTGTTGATTTAGGAATACTCAGAGGTGAAATTATTAGATTCTTGGAGCTGTAACCTTATCAGTCCATCCTAGTTAGAATGGACTGGGTAGTAATGTAAGTAGGTGGGATGTGTCTACAGGAGGTGGGTCACGGGGGGATGTGCTCTGGAAGAGTTCATTTTTTTCCTGGAAGGTCTCCTCCCCTCCCCTCATCCCCCCACCCACCCTGCTTCCTGGCCACCATAAACAAAGCAGTGCTCCTCCACCACACCCTTTCACCAGGATGCTCTGCCTCAACTCAGGCTCAGAGCACCGGAGTCATCTGACCATGGACTGAACCTCTGAAACTATGAGCCAAAAGAAACTTCCCTCCTCTAAGTTGTTCTTATTAGGTATCTTGGTCATAGTGATGAAAACCTAACCAACACCAGGTGTGATAGCAGACATCTGTACTCCCAGCTACTCAGGAGGCTGAGGCAGGAGGATTATTTGGAGCCAACCTAGACAACATAGAAAGAAAGACTCTGTCTCCAAAAACAGTACACACACACACACACATACACACACACACAGAGAGATATTACATGAAGCTCTCTATTTTGTACTTCCAAGCAGCTTTCTGGATGATTATGATGACCAACTATATATGGAAACCACAAGACTAGAAGATATTTAAGGCCGCATTTAGTGTTTAAAATATTCGTTTGCCTAATAATCATCTCACTTAGAAGATACTCTGATTGTAATTAAATTTATTTCTTACTTATGCTTAATTGTCATCTTCAGGAGTTACCTAATATTTCCATTTTGTTTTTACTGAAACGTAAGAACACTATTTAGCACAAAATAGATTCTCAATAAACATTTATGAGGGCTGGGGTTGCGGCTCAGCAGTAGAGCGCTCACCTAGCACATGCAAGGTTCTGGGTTCAATCCTCAGCACCACATAAAAGTAAATTAAGAAGAAGAAGAAGAAGAAGAAGAAGAAGAAGAAGAAGAAGAAGAAGAAGAAGAAAAAGAAGTAAATAAATAAAATAAAGGTTAAAAAAGAAAAAATAGATGCAGTCATTGCCTTTTCAAACAAAATAAGCTTTTATGTATGGATAAGTAGTTAGTTCTATATGTTTTCCAAATGAACTCTCATATATTATCCCTTGAGTATCTTTGTCCTCACAAATATGGGAAAGGAATTCCTTTTGGATTCTGTCCAGTTTACTGGAACATTCAGAACACCTAATGTGATAATAGTATATAAATCAAAGTTCATAATCTCTAAATTATTCCTGAAAGTTTATGATGGTGGAATATCATTTTAAAGCATAGATAAATCAGATTTATGTGAAAGTGTAATATTGTCAATGCGCTTTGTTAAGTGCTGTGCAGATTCGTGATGCTGTTGTGTTACTATTTTTGCATTTCTCCATCCACAGCATTCTAATATCTCTGAGCTTTATCAGTATCAAAATAGTGCTTTAAATTGTTCTGCAGAGGATTTTACTGGTGCTGAAATTTTTGAATGTCCAGTATGTTTTTAGGAAACTAAAGGTCTTGGTTTCTAAAGGCCTGGATTTCTAGACATCGTACCTGTGCCTACCAACTATACAAAACTGATCAAGCCAAGTCACATCCCCTCAAATTTCTCTTCTATATTATGAGTTCTACATTCTTTTAGACACTATATTTTCTCTTTTTTACAGTACTGGGAATTGAACTCACTCTATCACTAACCTATATCCCCAGCCCTTTTTAATTTTTTTATTTTAAAACAGTCTTGCTAAATTGCCCAGACCAGCCTTAAACACGCGATCCTCCTGCCTGAGACTCCCAAGTCACTGAGATTATAGGCATGCCTCACTGCCCCCAGCCCTGCATTGTAATTCTCACAAATAATTAAGAGGTTAAAAAATTGAAATTGGTATTCTCATTTCTGAATCTGATTACATCTCTGCTGATCACTTAGATTCACCATTTTTCTCATTCTCTTCTGAGAATATTTTTATATGCTTCCTTGGTCCACAAAATTATATTGCTGAAAAAAAATAGAAGCAGATCTCTATAGACTCCTACATTTTCCAACACCAGATCATGTGTGTGTATGACACCAGTCCTTTTCTCTGACCTTTCAGAAAGGAAAATCACAGCTCAACATATAGCATGTGATGTGATCTGAAATGCTTTCCTCTCCCACTACTTTGGGCCCAGGTATGGGTTCCATTTTGTCTCTTTCCTATGAAAGCATCATTAATAATTAGGAGTAATGGTTTGGCTTGGGTATCAGGAAGCCCACAGAAGCATATCTGGGATTACCGTACCATGATTGGATCCTTCTTTGATGTTGAAAGAATCACCCTAGAAAGAACGATATTTTTAGTCCTTTTACAGTCATGGTGATTTAGTTGCAGTGGTGATAAAACAAATAATGCACAGAATATGAATACAATCTTGTATTTATGCTGAATATTATAAAAATCGTATCATTGATGTTTGTATTTTATTGCTTTTGAAATAGTAGTAGTAGAAAGATATTTTGTGAATATCAAACATTTATTACAGTGACTTTTTAGATTTTTTGTGGTTGATTTTATTTTCTGAAAAATATAAAAATATAAAATATGGCATCATGTAATAACAGCTGCCGTGTAAATTTTCTATGCAACTCATTACTCATCATTGAATTTAATGTCTGCTAATGTAATTCTTGTGAGACCATTCTTAACTTTATTTCCAGGTTAGTCATTATATGTAATCATTGCATTGTTATCTTTCAGATTATTTGAATAAAACATACCAAAAGTGACATCAGATTAAAAAAAAATCCTGCACTTTGGATCTTTTTCTGCTTTGGAAGCAAGAAAAATGGAAAATTAATAAACAAAGGTAAAACATTCCTTTTTCCCTTATATAACACATTTTACTGCTTTCTCATCAGTCATTTCTTTCTTTGGGGAAAAAAACTAAAAAAAGTAGGTGGTGTTTTTTGAACAAAAATATTTCTACGTTGGAATTCCACACATATTACAGGTTGCTGAGCTTAAAGTTTGTTTTTTTTTATTTTTTTAAAAACTCCTTGGTTACATGCATGGACTCTGGACCTGATGTAGTTTGTGTGTTTAATCTCTGTTACTGTTGCTAACCTAGAATAACATATCAGTCAAATGCCATTTTCATGAATCTGTGAACCGAACTATTATATGTTATGTTAGGCACAGAATTATGAAAGTAGAAAATATAATATCTGCTTTATTTATATATTTATTGATTAGCATGTTGTACAGAATTTGCAAACAGACATGCTCACCATGATCTAAATATGTTAAGGAAGACAATGGAAACACTGGAGTCCATGCTTCAATCTCCACTCATGGAAGGGGAAGAAGAGCAAGTATTAACCATGTAGAAAAAAAGATAGTACAAAAATGACATCACATCAGAAGGGAACTGATAATGCAGAATACATTGATACGTTATTGTCTTTGGGTTACTTGTCCACCAGTCAATGACTTGAATATAGCCGTGTAATGGGACGCTGATCCCAAACATAAAGGTTTTGAAGCAAGAAAAGTGAGTCAGTAAAGAAGCACAGGTCAAAATATGGGTACATGAATAAGTCCACCATTGTGGACCCTGGGAATTTGGTTCCTAGTAGGCTTCCCAAGATGGGTATAGATACTTTCTGGAATTTCTGCCTGGAGGAGGTGCTACAAGAGTTTTATACACTGACTCTTTCCTGCTGGTTGTGAATGGCCATCAGAGGCATGAGTTTCCCAATCTAGAGTGCTCTGCTGCCACATGATGCAGGAAGCACATACCCAGTTGTCCCTTGAGGTGGACACTAGGAAGACAAGGATAATCCAAGCAGGCATAGGAATATCTGTCCCTACAGCGATGGGCTACAATCACAAGTGGGCCCAGGGACTTGAGGCAGACAACAACTGGTAAATGTTATGGTTCCTTTTACTTTATTTTAAAACATAGCATTTTCTTCCTAAGTTAAATACCTCCATAAAGAACATTTTTGTGTGTTTTAAAGTTATACCCAAGTGTCATGGAACCAGAGTAAATTCTGTCTCAAAAGTATCTCTTTCATCAATAAATTTTCTCTGTTCAGAATGAGACATGCATCTTGGTTCACAAGTATATTTTTTAAATTATATAATAAGATTTGAAGTATGGTAAACATTTTGGAATAGTTAGAAATACTATAACAAAATTTCACAGTACCAGTATTTATTAGTCACTGTCTATTGTTTCATATACAAGAAAGTGTCTGTGGATAGATCTTAAAGCAGTACCATGGTATTTCCTATGTGGAAACTATAAGAAAAGAACTGAATGAAGGAAATAAAGAGAAAAGAGAGGCAGCTCAACAGGAACATAGGTTCATTAGAGACAAACCTGCGGAGGGAAGGCCCACTGAAGACTTAGACCTGTCTTATCCTTACAGCCTAGGGAAGTTGTAAGGGATGAGGAAGTTGGGGAATTTTTGCAGTTAGGCCATTGCTAGGGGGTCATCAGAAAAGGGTCCTTGGGTTTGTCAGAGAAGGGTCCTTGTAATTGTCACCTCTCTTCTTTGAGGCAGTCACTGTACCTTGTCCAACCAGGTGTTTTTCAGGATTTCAGTCTCAGATAAAATTTTCCCTTCTTTGTATGACAATGGAGTCTGGGGATTAGGTCAGGCTGAGTCAGAGTGACTGTGAGGTGACTGTTGTGCTAGGATAGAGGAGATATTTCAAAATGGCGCTGCCTGTGTCAAATTCTTCTGATCATAAACAACCCTGTAGGCCATGGCATTATTTTTGTGAAAAGCATGACTGACATTGAGTCTAGTTGACATAATGTTAGACGGATGGATGGTCAGCTAGCAAAACAGTACCTTAGAGTGAATCAAAGTATGCTTTTTTTTGTTTTTTGGCTTTAGGTTTTTTATTTCTGTGTGAGAACATTAACAGATTAAAGTTGGGGGTAGGCTGTTTTGACCTAAAACATCACATATTCAGAAGAACAATATTATCTGTGAACTCTAAGCAGCATCTATTAAAAATAAAACAGACATCAACAAACATCTGAACTAATACATATTAGCATGCAATTTTCTAGTAAAAGAAATGAAATTGGAGGGGGAGCAGAAAATGGTAGAGCAGGGAAACAGGGAGGTTATGGCAGATGGCAAGATGGAAATACCAAAAAAGTGGACACAATCAAACCATAGGGTAAAGACAAACCATATTCTGAGCACAGAATGCTCACTGGGTGAATGACCCATCAATTTGAGACATGATGAATTCCAGAATCACCAACAAAGGGTGAATTTACTGTGTCTTCTCACTTTAACAGTATAATCGCCTCTTTAATTGGCTTCTCTTTGTCTCCAGAGTCGACCTGGACAAGAGCTAGGATCATGTCTGCTTTTTGCTCAGAAAGTATTCTCAGATTTAACCAATTCATTGTTGTCCAAACTCCTAAACCAGATACTCAAAGCCTGCCACTCAAGTTTTCTAACATTTCTTATCCTTGACTTCACTTACAAGTAGCCTATCCCATTGTCTAGAAATGTCATCTCCGTGATTTATCAAGCTTTCAATTGATTTTGTGGATTTATGATTCTCAAACACGATTGGATCTAAGATCAGGTCCAAGAATTTGTGTTTCTGTCAAGTTCTCAGGTGATGCTGATCTTGCTGGTCCAAAGACTTGACTTGGAGAATCACACTGTACAAAAAATTATCCCCACTGGCACTATAATGTCTGCATTACAGTTGGAATCAAAGAGAGTACAATAAAAGACGTCCTTACCAGCATCACCGTCGTGGGGAGTTGTGTTAGTTTACAAATGGGATCTGTGTCTGATAGTCAAAAACCATCTTAATATCATAAAATTCCCAACAATAAGATTTTTGATACATTTTTATATCTCCCACTGCATTAAAGAGTTTGGCGATCCATAAATATTTGTTGAGTGGATGAATAGGTGGAGGGGGGCTTGGGAGTGAAAGAAATATGGACAGGTTTAGCAACTCATTTCAGCAAGAAAATTAACTCCTTATAAAGAAACTTGCCTGGCATGTGGTAATAGAGAAAGACTGACTTCCTTAACATGGAAACCTTCTCATAAGACCATCCTCAATATATAAGACATTTTATAAGGTGGACCAAGTCTATTCAAAACCTAAGTAGCTGATATCTATAGCATTGTGCTCTTTAATAAGCAGAGCTTTGCACAAAAGACTTTTTGCTATTTGATTGAGTACAATGGGAGAAATGTCATTTTTATCAAGACACATTGTACATTTTATTTTATAAAAGAGCCACGGGATATGTGAAACCAGGAAATCACATCAATTTAATAAATTCCTTTGCAAATGTCTCTTCCTTGAGTTTAAATTTTGCAGCTGCAGCATAATTTGAATGTTTATTCACATTTAGGACAATTGTGCTTTCTGGGTTTTTTTTTTTTTTTTTTTTTTTTTTGCTTTCTTGCATTCAAATGTGTTCATGTATCAATGTTGCACATTTTCTCTCTGCATCTTTTATCTGCATACATCATCCCATGATTGGCTTGGTAAATTTATCCTACTTTTCTTGCTAAAATAACTGTTCCTGCTGTTTTCTGCCTACTCTTTGATTTATTCCAGAAATTGGGCTTAATGCCTACTTTTAGAGCTCAGTGTGAAATTTATTCTGTATGTTTTTATCCCGAATTCCCACATTTTTTTTTCTGTTATGTATTCTGTTGTAGAGTCAACTTCAAATTGTACCCATGAAAAATCTATAATTATATATTGGCATAAATAATCACAATGGATGGTTAACAGAAACGCTTGAAATTTTATTTTTATAAATTTATTTCATAATTTACTTCGATAATAGAAAATTAAAATTTTCATTTATTTTATGGTAGGCCTAATATTAAAGCTTAAATTAAAAGTCCTTGTCCCAACTTTATCATGACCTTGATATATGAACTAAGCTGAGTCCCTATGGCTCAGTTACCTCGGTTAGAAAAATAAGGGTTTGGCCTGCAGAGGCCTGCTGAGAACTGGAATTCTAAAAGACAAATATGTCTGGAAGTCTGTGGTGCAAGGTGGTTTTTCATGGATATAAGCCAGGGCCTTGGAACTCATCTCTTCTTAAAATTGAAGGTGTTGCTGGGTGCAGTGCTGCACACCTGTAATCTCAGCATCCTAGCAGGCTAAGACGAGAGGATCATGAGTTCAAAGCCAGCCTCAGCAACGATGAGGCGCTAAGCTACTCAGTGTGACCCTGTTCTCTAAATAAAATACAATGTAGGGCTGGGGATGTGGCTCAGTGGTCAAGTGCCCTGAGTTCAATCCTCAGTACCCACCCACCCCTCCCCCCAAAAAACTGAAGGTGTTGGTGGGCACCAGGGTGCATGCCTATATTCTTAGGAGCTTGGAAGGCTGAAGCAAGAGGATGGCAATTTCTAGACCACTTCAATAACCTAGAAAAACTCTTGTGTCAAAAATAACATAAGGGCTGGGGTTGTGGCTCAGTGGTAGAGCACTTGCCTGGCAAGTATGAGGCACTGGATTTGATCCTCAGCACCACATAGAAAAATAAATAAAGCTATCTATAATTAAAAATATTTTTTTAAATAATAAAAACATAAAAGGGGGTGGAGATGCAACTCAGTGATATAGAACCTCTGGATTCAGTCCCCAGTATCAAAAAAAGGTGAAGGTGTTCATACCCAAGATAAAATCGGGTTCTAGTTGGCCACTGGATATACTTATGTGTACAAAACAAAATAAAAAAATAACCAGTGACTCCTGGTGGCAAATGAAACAGAGCCAGTCATCCTGGAAAGGTACCTCATGCCCTTAGAAAACAGTGGCATGGTTCCTGTAACGTGTCGAACAACCTTTCTGCTAAGCCATTAGACACAAAGTCTGTGTGATGCTATACTCCTCAAAGATTAAAGAAATAAAATTAGATTTGTTCTTTTGCATTTGTTTGTTTGTTTTGTTTTGTTTTGTTGTTGTTTTTGTTGTTGTAGTTGTTGCTTTGGAAAAGAAAGAAAAAGAAAGTTTAGGATAACCCTGGTCTTTGTTGCAGTGCCTTATCATGCAATCTTAGCATAAAGTGAACCAATTAGAAGTACAAGTGAATCAATCAATCAATCAACTCACAGCACATATTTGAAGGCAGAGTTGAAAGGTCAGGGTTTTGGACACAGAAAGATTTCAATTCATAACCCAGATATTTTATTCACCAAGTGGGTAAGCTTACAGACTATTCCGAACCTCTCGTTATCTCCATCTGTAAAACGAGAACAGTGTTTTATAATTATCTGCATGGTTGCTTTAGATAAAAGATAATACACAGAATATCTAGAATGTAATAGAAGCTGCACCTATAGCTCTAAAGACTTGTCCAGGCCTCAAAGCTGACTGGAGCCCCAACCAAGATTTTCAGAGGTTAATGGAGATTATTACACTCTCCTCCAATGTGATTCTACAAAGTTAAGAAATTGTACTCAGGACTCTAAAAGATGAAAACAGTTTAGAAAAATGTATCCACAAGTCAGTCATTCTGAGTCTTCAAAAGCTAATGGTAAAATTCAATATAGTGTTTTAATGTAGACAGGACACCTCTTCCTCTGCACATTGCCAGTGATCACAGGTGACAAATGAAATCCCTTTCATCTAGAGTAACCCCTTCAGCATCAAGTATGATCTTTGCACATTGCATCCTGTCATCTGTTCTGTAATTGAGCCACAGCCTGGGCAGAAACCAAAATAAAGATTCTTCGAGCCATAGATTTATCCTCATTGACAATTTATATATTCTTGATTTTTATCTGATTCCAGTATGTACATAATTATTCTTTCTTCCTCTGATTTTTCCTCTTCTTCCTTTTCTTCTTCTCCTTGTCTCCCAAACAGTCCAGTCTGCCTGATGTACCCTTATACCCAGAGGCGAAAGAAATAAAATTTTAGTCAATAGATGATTCCTTTACTGCAGGATTCACGCACATATTGAGCATTTTTCTGGTCTTTTGTGTCCTTTTGAGGTTGAATTGTCACTTTGCTATTGGTTGACTTCAGTACTTTGTCAGCAGAAATTCAGAGCTGTCTGTTTAATAGGATATCAGTAAAGTTTTGGTGTAATATTTCATCAATCCTAGAAGATTTAATTCTGTTGGCTTTTTTCCACTATTTCAATATTCTATAAATCTCCTGCAAGTTTGTATGTTTTGAGATAAATTATACTTTTTACAATTCTATCCTTTATGTCAGAAATAATTTAGAAATTGTGAACTTCTTGTGTTATTTGAGTACCTTGATTATTTCAGACATCTGGGCAATCACTAACATCTGACTGTGGAATGTTAAGTTTGCCTATTTGTCATGTTTCAGCAGCAAATCACCTTTGCAATGAAAATCATACGGATGAGGGGTCTCAAGCCTTATGAGGTAGAGACAGACAGATGGATATAGTGTGTGTGGTGGTGGTGATAATGGTGATGATACTGTTTATTTGCACAACCTGTTCATCCTCATTAGCATAGTTACTTCTAAATAGACTAATTATTACTGACATTGATATTTTATGATATGAACTATTAAATATTCTCTAAAAATGCTATTTTGTACAATAGAAGAATTTGTACTATAAAGGAGTTTATTGAGAATCACGTTTTTGAGTATTTTTTTTTTCGCTGTAAAAATATCAAAGGACATTTACTGTGCAGTACAAGGATGCTGCTTGCAAGAACTATAGGAAAAGGAGCAAAGACTTGTTGGCTTATTTCATGAGGGGTTTATTTCATTCTTGCTGTATTCTCAACATGTGCTACAAATTTCCAACTAAAGTACCTCATTCATTTAAAAAGCTAAGGTTAGGGGGAGAATGAATGAATGAGCATTCATGCTAAGATTTCTTTATCTTTCCAATGAAGTCAGGGAAGTTAAAAATCAAATAAAAGAGAAATTTGAAAAAATAATCATAGTCGTACATAGTGCCCATCTCTCTGGCACTTCAAATATTAGAGTTGGCATTTCTGTGTAATCAAAAGCATAATAGCAAACATATATTATGTGGTTGGGTGTATGCCAACCGTTGTTTTAGACACTTTCCCTAAGTTGTCTCACTTAATCCTTACTACAGCTCTAGGAAAATTCTATACAACTAAGGAAGAAATTGACAGATCTGCTGCCATAGGAACGGACTTCAAGATATTTTTTCTCAATCAATGACAGAGGAAGTTTACAGGAAAAAGAAAAATTAATTGAAAATACAGAGGATATAACCAACACACTAAAGACTTCATTTAGGGGTCATACAGAGATGTCTTCACTGAATAGTTGAAGAACACCATTTCTTTTCAAGTGTATGTGTGATTATGCACTAAGCTATCAGACCTAACACCTACTCTCCATTTCACAGACGACAAAATTAGGGACAGAGAATTTAAATCACTTTTGAAGGAAAATGGCATTAGCATGTTCGGAGCCAGGCATTAAATCCATGAATCCAGACAATTTGCTAGCAAAGCATACTAGATCATCATTTGCATGTGTGTGTGTGTGTGTGTGTGTTAGGAAAAGGAGACTAAACTTAATTTGTTACATTGTATTTTGAAGCAGGGATGTTGTTGCCATGATTTGAGATCAACCCATTGTCACCTTGGCAGAATAAAACAATTCAAGCCACAAACTAAAAGTATGTTTAAAGGATTTTGTTAAATGCTGAAATTGCAAAACAAATTGAAGGATATACAATTGTGTGTCACTTAACAATGGGGCTGCTTTCTGAGAAATCCATCATGTATTCACATGGATACTTATGCACTCAAAGATGGCTGCAACAACCTTAGGTGATATAATCCTAAGAGATCACCATTGTATGTGCGGCCCATCATTGTGGGATATTTTTAATGTGCAGATGACCATAGTTAAAATTACCTTAAATTAATTGCCCTTAATAAATATGACCTGAATTATTGATCATGTTGAGAGCCTGTGTATTAAATGTTAGGACCTCATATGTGTTTTGTAGCCATCAAACTCAGCCTTTCCAAATTTGAACTTTTGTTCCCCCTGTATTCCCTCCCCATGCTTCTCCCTCTTTGGCTGTTCCCTGTCTCAGACTGTGACACCAGTCTTCACCCACTCAACTTCTTAAGTTAGAAACCCAGGAGTCATCTGTGAAATCTCCTTCACACACACCCCCAACCTTGGGCAAATTTGAATGAATTTCTTGAATGAAATACCATATTACCCATCTAATATTTTAATGCCCAATTAGACAGATGGTTACAGTCAGAGAGAGTTTGAAGATCAAATATTCAACTCTACAGATGTTTTCTAATGTGTGTTGGTTTCTGGGCACACCATTCAATTCCTGTGTATGGTTTGCTTTTGCTTTTTCATTTTGTTGGTAGTGATGTGGTTAAGGTTGAGCAGCCTCAAAGCTCAATGGAAGATCTGTTCCTGAAGATGTAGATATCTTGCCTCTCCATGGAAGTATTGCATTTATTGACAAATACAGCATATTGCCTTTGGCAAACACACACTGTCAGCAGTATTACCCCCTTTAATTATGTCCTTTGGGGAAAAAAATTCCATTTCCTGGCAAGACAGCATTCCTAATCAAAGACTTCCTGGGTCTTGAGTAATAAAAAAAACTCAAATACTTCAAGCTGCAATGTATAGTAGGGCTTAATTGGGTATGTACTTGAATCTCCTTTGGGGATCAAGAAACTCTAAATGTTATGCATAAGAAAATATTTCATGAGGTACACAAGGAACATTTTGCACATTTTGAACCATTTTTATTTAAGAAATATTACTGGTAAATAACATATGCATTTGTAATAAAAACTTGAATAATTTCTCTTTCTTGACTTTGAAAGTACTGCTTCTTTCTTGATATTTTTATCATCATTATTTTTCATTCAATCCTGTGTCTAAGTATGGAAAATTCTGCAGAGTTGGATTATGGGGGAGGGTGCCTTGGGCAGGTAAACTGAAGGCCTGGGTTCTAATAAGATATGAAAAATAAGAATAAGAAATGTTGGATATTAAAAGTGAAACCAATCTCCAACCTCCCACCCCAGGGAGACAATTTATAGAAAAAGAGAAAGACTATGGCTTGGACTCCAGGGAAGGCCCTTATTGAGACAGCAGCAGAGGAAGAAGCACTACTTGGGAAGGCTGCAGTGAGACATGGAGACCACAGATGGTTTTTAACATAAAGGCCAAAAGGAAAGTTTCAGAATTCAGACCAGAAAATTTAATTAACATGGTCATGTCATAATTTTAAACTTAGAAACTTCTTTCAAATATGGCATCTATCTTACAAAGCTTATATATTTATACATTTTGAAATGATAAATTCCATCACCCCATCTCAGCTATCTGACCTCTCATTTTTCAAAATAGGGCCACCATTACATCAATGTCAAAACCTCGAGGTGATCTTTGACTTATTGCTCACTTCCTTCCCACTTACTTAACACTGGGTTCTTGGTTATTTTCTCCTCATCCTTTCAAGCCACTGCTTTCCTAACATCCTCATCCAGGTCTTTCTGCCTCCTGCCTCAGCTGCTGCAGTATCCTGCCAACCTCGTTCCAAAATTTCATTTTGCAAGCCATCTCGGTACTAACATCCCCCAAATACCATTTCCAATATATTTTTGATAGTGTTTCTTGAGTCCTCATGTAACAGACACTATGCTAAGTGTACAATCTTATTTAATTCTTAGAGCCAATGTTAGACAGAAATGGATAAGAAAATTGGTCTTTAAAGGATTTGGAGGAACTCACCCAAGGTTGCAACAGCTAAGCAGGAAAGTATAACTCCAGTCATTTGAAATGAGTCATGGCACAGTACCTACTATGGCTATGTAGGAAAGATACAATGGTGACCAGATTCCAGGGGATGAAGCTGAGTATGCTAGATCAAATTGTGAAAGATTCAGCCAGGCGTGGTTGTGCACACCTGTAATCCCAGCGACTCAGAAGGCTGAGACAGGAGGATGGCAAGTTTGAGGTCAGCCTTCAGCCACTTAGCAAGACCTTGTCTCAAAATAAAAAAATAAAAAGGTTTGGGGATGTGGCTGAGTGGTTAAGTACCTCTGAGTTCAATCCTGAGTACCAAAGATGGGGAGGGCAGTTACAAAAGAAAAGAAAAATTGTGGAAGATTCAATAAATTTTATTCAACAGGGAAAAATTTATTCAAGGTTTTTACGCAAGGGCTAGGGAAACACAGGGCCAAATTTGTTGCTGTGCTCTCTGCAAGGGATGCTCTTACTGACCTTCTTGCCTCCTGAACCTCCCTCGAGACTTTCCTCCATTGCTCCTCTGGGGAGGAGTACTGAGTCTCTCCTTTGCACCCTTACAGCTTAACTCCAAGCTAGGGTGTTGCCAGTATATCCTTCTGCCACCCATTGTTCAGCAATTCTCATAGGAATCACGAAATCTTGTTGAGGTGTTGCTACCCCTACTTCAAGGATAAGCAAAGCAATACTCTCAGCCTCGATGTGAGTTTCCTCTGTAAACTGTAACTGAAGCACATTTGCATTAACAATGCCTGCAACCTGGTAAATGCTCAATAAATGTGTAATGAATATATTGATTTCTTTTATCTGTTTATGCCTTTTCTTTTATTAAAAAGGTTTAAGACTTCTGGATGACAGGAAGTACTCTTCCCAGAGCTTTTTAGTTCTCATCAAACCCACCACTGTGTATTGTACAGATCCAGTAAAAGTACTTGATATATTTATCATACGAGGCTTTCATTTTGTTTTCCTTTTTCTGTTTTAAATGCAAGATGCTTTCAAGTAGAATTTTAAAAAAATTCTGTTTTGCCAGAAATCTGTAGGATGGACACCAGACTTTCAGGGAGGACCATTTTTGACCTATAAATACATGATGCTTATATATAACAGAAACTAGTGTATCTGGTAAAATGAAGGTAGAAGTTGAAATACTGTTATCAACTTTTGTTAAAGTTTGACTACGTAATAGGAACTATGCTTTACAGGAAATATCTCATTTTATTCTCATAATACCCTAGGCTGTAGGTAATATTTTTATCCTTGTTTTATCCCCAAGGAAAGCACAGAAAGGTTAAGTAATTTCTCCCAAGGTCATACCACTAATTAGTAGCTGAGCTGGAATTTTAACTCAGGCACCATAGCTTAGAGTTTATTTCCATTTACTCAATTAATAAGCAGTTTTATGCCCTAGTATATATCAGCCAGTCTCTTATAGGTGTTCAGCAAATGTGTGCTTAATGATTGTACCATATGAGTACTTAGGCAGGCCGAGTATTCACTGACTGGTGTATAAAAAATAGATTTATAATTTAATGGCAGTTGAATCATTTCAGTGAAAAAAAAAATTAGTTGCCTGAAGCATCCATTTTTAGTTTTCAAATTTTACATGCTGTACCAATTCATACTCAATTAAAAGAAAGCAATTTCGAAGTGACTAGGAAATAGTCAATTATTGTTTGAGCTGCCAAGCTTCAGGAATTAGCATTCTAGAATTTGCAAAAATGTTAAGCCAGGAAAAAAAAAAGAAGTCATGAAATACCATTTCAATGGCTTTTGAAATTCTGCCAGATATTAGTGATTGTATTATAATTTAAATTTTTGGACTCTTAGAATTTTAGCGTTGGAAGGAAACTTTGGAATTATCTGTGCCAACCTACTACCTCATGCCAGAAATGTTCATACAACGTTTTAAAAATAAGATCTTTGACAAATGTTCCTCAAACATTTGCATAGAGTCAATAGAAACAATTATGGATTTTCTTTTGACACTATCATATAACTTTGTGCCTATGGCTAGTGAAATATTGAAATACCTAGAATGTAATCCAGCAAGACTTCCTGTCACTCTTCCCTGGCTCTTTCTCATGCCCACATTTTAGGAATCTTGATATTTCAGAATTATCCTTTTGAGTAGTATTTTGCATTGCTTTCTAGTCCTCTAAAGCAGGGGTCAACAAACCTCATCCCAAATCTGGCCCATCTCCTATTAGTGTAGATAAAATCTAGCTGGGACACAGCCACACAGCTTTTGGCATTATTTTTTGAAGTACTTGGGATCACACCCAGGACCCTGTGTGTGCTAGACAAGCTCTCCAATCTCTTGACCACTGAGCAAATATATCCCTCCTGTTATGGTTTGGATGTGAGGTGTCCCTCAAAAGCTCACATGAGAGACAATGCAAGAATTTTTGGAGAAGAAATGATTGGGTTATAACCTTAACCTAATCAGTGAATTAATCCCTAATGGAATTAACTAAGTGGTAACTGGAGGCAGGTGGGTTGTGGCTGGAGGAAGTGGTTCATTGGGGGTGTAACTATTGGGTATATATTTTGTATCTGGAGAGCAGAGTCTCTGTCTCTGCTTCCTGACCATCATGTGAGCTGCTTCCCTCTGCCACACTCTTCTATGCCATAGTCCGGCTAGGCTGCCCAAGTCCGGCTAGGCTGCCCAAGTCCGGCTAGGCAAAATAACCGAGAGGTGACAAGCAACTTGAAGGTTGAAGCAGGAACTACTTTATTGCCAGTGAACTCAGCAGGAACTTAGAACTCAAAGTAGCAGTAGCAGGCACCCAGGGTAGCAGGAGCCTCCTCTCTGCCGGACTGTAGAGGTACATATACCCAACTAATTACACACAGCTTAACTTAATTGACATCATCTTGACACAGCAGTCAGTCATTTAGGAATCCTCATCATCTTAATGGCTTGCTGGCGTTACTTCACAAACCACTCCTCTTGGCATACTGCCAGGCGCCCTCTTAACTTGGTTGTGGCCCTCATCACTTCTAACATGATATACTGCCTCACCTCAAGCCCCAAGGAATGGAGCCGTCCTTCTTTGGACCAAGAACTCTGAAACCATGAGCCCTTGAACTTTTCCTCCTCTACAATTGTTCTGGTTGGGTCCTTTAGTCACAACAGTGAGAAAAGCTGACTTAAAACACCACCCCTGCTCCTACATTTCACTTGTGGCTGCTTTTGTACAAGAAAGGCCAAGCAGGGCGAGGGCAGTGGTGACAGAAAAGTGTCACCCACAAAGCTGAAAACATTATTATGTGACCCTTTCAGAAAAAAGCTTGTCAATCTGTGCTGTAAAGTTTTCTAGCTCTTCATATTTTTTTTATGTTGTCTCATTATTTCTTATTCTATCTGTCATATTGAACAAAATGATGTGGTGGCCTTAAGACAGGAAGAGAGTCCACACACAGTTTGACTTTCTTCTCATAATGTTAGTAAACAATAGAGCCACCCCCACAGGTCCCCCTCCCTCACATGCACTTTTTCCTGAACCTGATGAACTGGGCACAATAATGGTCTTTGTTTCTGTGCAAAGTCAGGATGTCTACAGTTGCCCTGGGATACAAATGACATCACCACATCTTAATATATTTCTGAAAAAGATATGGCGTTGGGGTTATTTACTATTAAGGATATTATTTACGAGTTTGTTATATATTTATGACTTTTAAAAAAGTGAATTAGATGCAAAGATTTCTTTCTTCAGTAGTTTCTTCTCCCTGCCACCCTTTCCCACCATCCTTCCCAATGGTTACCTCCTCCACCACCAGGGTGGGCTGTTTCCTTCCAGTGTTTGCCAAAGGCCAACTCCTTGCTACTTCTGCCAGACATTCTCTGGTCTTTTTCCTGCCTCCTATGTCCCTTTTTATCTCTTTGCCAAACTGTCACTCTGTCAGCTAGCTTTCCTTGGCCTACAACGTCTCCCTCAGTTCCTTTTCTGTGGTGTTTCTGAATGCTCATCACAAGGTACAGCTCTCTCCTGGTCCACACACATGTTCTATGTGTGTGTGAGTGGTGGGCAGGGCCCCCTGCCCTCTCTACTGACATGTAAGTTTCACAGGAGCAAGGATTGAACCTGTGGTACTGAACCATTATTTTCCTAGTTTCTAATATAGTAGGTACTCAAAAACCAAAAAACAAAAAATTAAATAAATGAATGTCTTGTAAATGTTGATGTTGTAAGAGATTTTAATGCACATTCAAGTGTCCCTAAGATCTTTACCCAGTTGTGCTAATACCATTAATGTTTTTGTTTATAAATCAATCCCATACCATTGAGTAATCATTATTTCAGATACTGTGTTTGTGTCTCCCTTTCATTCTTGGGAGATGTATATCAGCAATGTCTCTGGAATTTACTATTAAGAATTTTTGGAAAATAGTAGACAGTCACCTATCATCAACAGAGAAGGTTCTATAGAGTAAATGGAACTTTCTAGACTGGCTTGAAAGACTGACAGGGCATATGTTGGATGTTCTTGTAATGAAACATGTAATGTTCTTGCAATGAAATTGAATGGGCTCTAATAGTTTAAACCACAATACCCAAGAAGGTTTGAACATGATAGGGATTGGATGAATATGCAATTAAGCTTTTCCAATATGACAAGGCATCTGTTTAGCATGCTTTGGACAGGGCCCAGAATGCCCTGTTCAGATATATAATAAGTAGTTCAGCTAGTACTGCTGTCAGGAGAGGTGGCTCATGCCTGTAATCTCAACTACTCAGGAGACTGAGGCAGGAAGACTGCAAGTTGGCGGGCCCCCTGGGCATCTTAGCAAGACCTTGTCTCAAAAAGTCCTGTGGATACAGCTCAGTGGTAAACCGCTCCCCTCCCCCCGCCGCCCCCTGTTTAATTTAAGATAGTACTGATTATGTCATATGTCATGTTATTTTCCTGGTGGGAAAAACACTTTGAAAGATTATTTTCTAGATTCTTATTCCTCAAATCACGATTTGAGAAAGAGCTTTGCCTAATGAATCAAGTATATTCACAGAAGAGCTGTGACTGAATCCCATAGATTTGATTCTCCTAAGTAACCCATTGCCAAAGTTCGCCTTGGTAGCAGGCTCAGAGGGTGGAATGGTCAGAGGAAAGTTAAAACAAGTCCATGACTTCCCATCTATCTTTCCTTACCTTCCAGTAATCCAGAAGCCTCAGGGGAGGCAGCTGGGTTCATTATGGTCTTAAAAACTACAGTAATGCAGATTGGCTTCTGAGGCTGATGGATCAGTGGTGCCTGATGATTTTCATGCCTGCATGAACCATTGTTTCCCACTCTCCTCTTTGTGATTTGGGAAAGGTGGGAGGAGCTGCCCAGTGTGGACCAATATGACAGTTGCCAAGCATGAAAGAATGATAAGATGCCACCCCAACATAACTGGCACTCCTGACAGCTGCAGGTTTGCCCAACCAACAGTATATGAGTGTAATCCTTTAATTGAGGTTGGAAATCAGAAGCTCTTTATGAGTTCCTCTTAAGCATACAGAATCTTTAAAGGCCTTTCCTATTTTCATCTCCAAATCTCTTGATGATGGTTTTTCTTTCTGTGGAACTTATCAAAGGGACATCTTTATTTTCTGGTGCTGCATGCAGTAATTTAGCTGTCACATTTCTGTAGCCCATCTGTTGGTGTTTTATTAATTAAGACCCAAGAACACAACTGTGCTTAAGGATGCACCTTGACTGCAGATGCCTCTCCCCTTGGCTTCCCTTACCAAGTAAACACACACACACACACAGACACACACACACACACACACTTCTGTTTACTCTATAAGCTCTTTAACTGTTAGGAATTTATCAAGTACTCAACATAACCTTTAGTGTGAAGTCTGCAGGCATTTGGGTCAAACTATTAGAAAAAAAAAAGAAGAAGCTAGTTTCCTATGCTTTTCAACATGTAATAATAATAATTCATTTTTGGTCTTTAGAGCATTCCAGTCTTCTATGGCCCCAAATCTTTCATTTGTTTCTAGCATGGTTTTTTTTTCTAGCTTGATCATGGACTCTGTTGATCTTGGAAATGTATTTTACCCTCTGTGTTGTTAAATGCAGCCTGGCTTTGGAGGTTTTGTGAACTAACTTGGTCTCTGCTGATATCATGTGCCCTTCTCCTGATCTTGCATGCCAATAGCTCCTTGTAAGGACTCACTTACCTGTGTAAAGACAGAGTACTGAGTTTCTGTTCTTTCCATCACATCTTGCTGTGCATTGGGGCTCTTCTTTTCTAATCCATTTTAATAACATGAAGAGAGTGAAAAGCATGTAGAGAACAGGAAGTGGCACACAACGGGTAAGTAATATAATCATATTTTCACATGTGGAATCAGCAATTGCAGAAGATATATCATTGCCTCTAGTGACATAGAACGCTCTCACTGAACTTTGTGGTATTCCCAAGGGACAATGTTATGCAGCTAAAAAAGGAAAAAAAAAATGGCTCCATTAAACACAAGACTTATCTCAAACTGAAAATGCTTTTGAAAAACCTCCGCCTTATTGTAGACTATTGTATTCGGTATTTTCTTTTGACACATGAGCTTATTTTATACAGTCTTGAGCCGTGTGAAATGAGTTTTCTATTTTTCTTTTCACAGTGACTGGATGGTTTAAGTAAATTGAATAAGCCAAGGAATCACATATAAAAGCTTAATATAGCATGTTCCATATCTGGGATAGATAGCTTTGAAATTTTCTGTATTTTAGATCTTATTTTCTGAGGTTTTAATTCACTAACATACTAGAAGAGACATTAGTAATAATGTAACATTTTAATATTTTCTTGTTTTCTAGAAAATATGTGAACTTCTCAATTAGGTTCTATGATACTTCTCAGATAATACAATTTATTTGAAAAAATCATTATCAGTCGTATGATACTGTGATAGGTCTCTATTTGACTCCTTCAAATCAATTGATGCTTGTTTCATCAGTGTGTCCATTTTTTAATGAATACTTCCAAACATATTCCTCTACTATTCTTCCTCTGCTTTTGAAATCTTTCTTTTAATTCCTTTTCCTCCTTCTTTTTTTAGGGGGCGGGGAGGAGGAGGGGTGTACCAGGAGTTGAACTCAGGGGCACTAAACCACTGAGCCACATCCCCACCCCTATTTTGTATTTTATTTAGAGACAGGGTCTCTCTGAGTTGCTTAGTGCCTCCCTTTTGCTGAGGCTGGCTTTGAACTCACGATCCTCCTGCCTCAGCCTCTGGAGCCTCTGGGATTACAGGCATGTGTCACCATGCCTGTACCTTTTCCTCCTTCTTATCTCTGCTTCTCTTTTCCCTCTGTGCTGCACCCCCACACCTGCGAAGTAAAACGTGACTAATGATTACAAGAAGGATGTCAGTAGTTGTGTTAGTCTGCTTTCTGTCACTGTAACAAATACCTAAGATAATAAACTTGTAAAGAGAAACAGTTAATTCTGGAGGTTTTAATCCATAGCCACTTGGTCCCCATTGCTTTGGGGTCAGAATAAGCAATAAATCGTGGTGGAAAGCCTGTGATTAGCAATTAGCAAACTCATTCACCAGGAAGCAAAAGAGGAAGAAGGGGCTGAGGTACTACTACCCCCTTCAAGGGCATGTTGCCAGTGACCTAAAGTCCTCCCAGGAGGTCCCATGTCTGTCCTTCCCCTCTCTCTCTCTCTCTCTCTCTCTTTCTCTCCAGTGCTGGGATAGAATCAGGGCCTTCAATGTGCTGGGAAAGCACTCTACCACTGAGCTACATCCCCAGCCCCAAAGGCCCCTTCCTAAAGCACCTCTCAGTAGTGCTGCAGGCTGAGATCTAGGCATTTAATGTGTAAGCCTTTGGGGGACATTTCAAATCCAAATTGTAACAGTAGTCAATACCATCTTATGTTTGGAAGAAGAGATTAAACATCGTTCTTTTAGCTTCTGGAAAGAATCCTGAAAATGTATCACAAGCTGCTACCCTGTTTCCCCAGCATTAAGTCCTACATTGTGAAGATGTATGTGTGGCTGTTGAATGACCTTGAGGATGCATGCTAGCTCCTGTTCATGTGCAGAATTGCCACTCTGCCTGTGGATTCTACTCAGGTGGCATCTTCCCCTTCCTCTTCTGAAATGATGAAACTATTCTTGGAAATTCTGACTGATATTACCATATTCTGGGTCAAATGACTAGGAATGTGAAAATACCGTTATGCAAATCTGTGTCTTTAAGGTGGAACTGGCAGACTATTGCTAGAAATGTTCAGAAGAGCAAACCAAAGGAGATTCCTTTTCTGGAGATCCCCTGGTGCTACCTTTCGCTCTCTTTCTTGTGGGATGTTCCCATTTCCCTTGAGGCAGAAGGGTTTCATTAATCTGGGACAGAGATCTCAAGAGGTTTTATCCCTTTTAGAGTTGGCCTTTGAAAAGTGTCTTTGATAGCTGTACATCTGAGTTTCTGTGATTTAAAAATTTAAAAAAAAAGAAGAAATCTCTCAGCATCATATGTAACGACTGTTAGAGTAATGGGGTTGCTACCAGGAAGCTGCACAACAACTTGTGACCAGTCAAGGGAGAAGCCACTTAATGATTTTAAACAGCTATAATTCCCTACAAAGAACCTCCAAGATGAAAGGCATCCTCACTTTTTTAGAATCATAAATGTATCGCTAATAAATGTAGACACATGTAAATATCTGTATTTTTCCACTATAATATGTATATATATGTATGTATGTTTGTGTGTATATGTATACGTATGCATATATATGCAACACATACACAGAGACATGTACTCCATTTGCACATCAATATAATTAAAACAGATATGGAGGTGCTTAAAATTGTGCTTTGCAAAAAAACCTACTCATTTTTGCATAGTATCTAACAGGTTAACTCTGAGCTGGATCATAAACAAGCTTTGTATTTTACTGAGAGATGAGATCGTAGAAGTTGTCCTTTTGTGATCGTGAGCAAATGAGTTTGTGCACTACTGAGATTCCTATTGCCGTCTCTGCACTTAAGGGCACTCCAAAGTCATCTCAGAGACAAAGTGTTTAATAATGGTAGAGAGATCGGCTCTATCCATCTCTGCGATGGCTTTTATTTATTTTGTGATGTGGTCCCCCCACCCCTACTCATGAGAGGATTCACTTACAAAAAGCTACAGCTGTGTCCCTGCCCTGTGCGGGCCACGTTGGCCAGGTGCTTGAAATTGCAAGCTTCTGTCCGTGAGCCCGAGACCAGCTGTGCTGGGATTGATTTCTGCCACACAGGAAATGAAAGAGGAAGCCTGAACTAGGTCAGAAAACTGCCTGGCTCATCAGGTCATGCCAACTCTAGCTTGTGCCCTTGTTTCCTTCTTTGCTGATGCCTGTTCCCTGGTCTCTGTGGTCCCCGGGTGCTGAGGTTGCAGTCACTTTAGCGCTGTAGAAGTTTCTAGCATCCACCTCTGGACCCAAATCCAGGCTCTGACTTTGGGACAAGTTCTTGGCCCCATCAAGAGCAGTAAATCTCTGACCAAAGGACAAATCAGTGTGTATCTAGAATGACTGCTTTGGCATGTTCAATTTAGTACCCCCAGTTTTTATGTCCCTTAGTTTTACCTGTGATTAGAATCCATGCCCTGGGGCCTAATCCACTCTCTTCCTGCATTGATTGATTGATTAATTGATTGATTTTTTTTTTGAGTCCACAGATCAGCCTTTCTGGGGTTTCCACCCTTCCCTTACCCAACCATGATTCATGTAGAGTCCTCTAAGTCTCCAGTATCCCAGTCCTATCTGGACTGCTACCACTGTGTCTGGGTCTTTGGCCAACATTGCTTGAGTCTCTGTGATCCTTAACAACCCAGTTAGAGGGCAGCCTGTTTACCCGAATGATTGGAATGTTCCTTTCCTTTGGTGAATTGCTTTACATCAGTTGTGACTCAGGCATCCATTCCTCATGAAGCCTCCTCCTCCATACTCCCTACCCACCACTGCTAGAGACTGGGCTAGTGGCTGCTCACTGCATTCTCAATATGACCTGTGCATATTATTTCAAACATAAGCACTGATGTACGTTGTAATTGTCCACTTACACATCTATCACCCACTCCTGTCTGTCTGTGGGCCTCCCAGTGCCTAGCATAAAGCCTGTACTTGTGTGCATTTTTCAAATGTTCCTTGAGTGAATGAATGCGTCCTCAGCTTGGTGTTTCTATGTGCTAAGTCCACATGCCTGACCTTTTGCCTTGCTCTTATAAGCTGAGCCTCAAGCTCCATCCAACTCTAAATACTTTAATCGATGACATCTGTCCAACAACCTGGACCACATGTTTGCTTGCCTCAAGCTCTCTTCTTGCCCATTAACTCTTAGTGTGGATGGTCTCCAGGAAGAGCCATTAAAATTTCTACTGCTGTTGACAATGGTGCACATTCTGGGGTAGATGTATGGCCTTTCTCTTTTTCCAGCTGGGAAATGATCCGCATGAAGATAAAGTAAGTCTCGTAAACTCTGAACTCTTGAAAGAAAATGCCAAGCACATAAACCTTCTTCCTTAATAGAAAAATAAAAAGTATTGAATGAAACACCTTTAACACCTTTAATGGTGATTAATGAGGTAGCCAAATATTTTATGGTGAAAATTTTCTGAAAATTTAAGGCCATTATTTCAAAATGAGCTGATGGTGTCAGCTGAGACCCAAGCTCTGCCTGGGGTCAAAAGCTGTTCTGTACCTTGTGAGCCAGACGCACTGACCTATCGTTATGTTTCTAGATTTGGAATCCAAAATACTGAGACCTTCCATCCTCAGCTTCACCAAAATTCAATATTCGTAGCTATTGAGAGTTGGTGAGAGCTATGGCTGCTTTTAGAGTCTGGAGATTATTGAAACTTTTCCCCATGATATTATGCTCTCAGAGAATTTGTTTAGGGGACAAAGTCAAGCCATATACTGCCATTGAAAATCTGACTTATGAATAGTTTTCTGTTTTATCCAAAATCTCCATGAGAAGTCGAGATGAGGTTAAGTCACCGAGGTAGGATCAGGTGAGCCCCACTTTTTCATATTCACAGAGCTGTTGCTGACAAGATTCTATCTTCGTTTCCAGGACTCTTTGAGTCAGTGTCTTCAGTCAGGAACTCCTGTTACTTCCTTGGAGATTGAAGAGTAGATCAGCTTCTCTAATTGCTTTGACCAGCTGGGCACTTAGAATCGCCTTGTTTCTGTTCTGCATTCAGAGAAAATTCTAATAAATGTGTCTTATTAGACCCTTCCCATTTTCTTCTCTCCTTTTCTTCTGTATTTCTTTGTACAAGCTTTCATGGGTCTACCATGAACTTGATGTTGCACACGGTCCCTGTTGCAGAAGTATAGTTTCCTCTGCCTACATTTAACTTAGTAACATTTATCCTCCTTACTCCTTTCCTGCACCTGGGATACAGGAAGAAAACCAGCCCCAGGGCTGATCTCCCAGGTCACTGAAAGTCCCCTCACTACACCCTCCTTCGCACCAGCCACCTGCACAGGCTGGCACTTCTGACTTCAGTTTTCAATACATGTACTTATTAACTTTACCCTGATTGCAAAAGAGGGAAGGAAAACCGTAGGGATAAATGAAAGGGGAAGAGAGAGGAAGAAGAAGAGGAGGGAGACAGGAAACATTAGGAATGATTTGTTTTCTTGACTGAGTACTTTGAATTCAGAAGAAAAACCACCTTTGGAAAAGGGGGGTAGGGGAGAATCACTCTGCTATTTTCTGATTTCTTCTCTTGTCAAGAGGAATCTTCAGCCCTCCCTTTCTGCTTTGAGCATGGATCTCATTCTTACCTGTCTATCATTACTTTCCTGACATTGCAGATTTTATGATTACGAGTTACGTCTCAGTGATTCACATCAAGATTAAACGGCGGACAACAGTTATGAAAAGCCAAGAGTGATGTGAAATCCACCTTTTCCTACTGGCTTTCTGTCATGCCACTGATTAGACATAGAATCAGGTTGTCTGATTGTTTCCTGAAATTGAAGGCTTTAACTTTAGCCTTTTCTACCAGTGACGCCATCAGATGACCTGCAACAATTTAATTGGGCACTGTGATATATTTAGTAGGAGCTTGCTGCTCTTTTCAACGATTGCGAACATGAATGTCTGAACAAGTGGGAGCTGAATGTTACGGCTGTTTTTCAAATAACGGAGAGTTTTTAAAGGTCTCTTAATAAATAACATTATAATTAATCTTCATTAGTTATCCATCACGATAAATAGACATTTTCAAAATAGTGGTTTTGTTGAAGAGAATTTTTCAGTAAATGCCTAGCTGTAACTCAGCACACTGTCTTTTATTAACTTAGCCAGCCCCCTCTGCTGTTAAAAGCTTAGCGTTTGGTGGGGTATTTCTGTTTTGTTTTGTTTCATGTTCAATGGCTTTTGTTTTTTCAACTCAAAGAGATACTTAAAATTCAGTCTTTGCACCAAATAAAGAATAGGTGCGTATGTCAAGTCATTCAACCACTGAGAATATTTCTATAACCAGATGATGTCTCATTTCATAGGAAATCTTATCAAAAGCACAAGTTTCATCACATTGTGACTGAATTAAAATATGCAAAGAGAAAATTTCTAGGTTAATAAAGATCTACCCAAATCTTTTTGGGTAGATATGCCACTATTCAACACAGAACATAATTTTTTTTAAGTGTTCTTTTTTTTTGGGGGGGGGAGGTACTGAGGATGCAACCTAAGTCCTCACATCTGCCCCTCTACTGATGAGCTATATCTACCCAGCCCTAGTAGTACTTTTTCTTATTTAAAAAAAAAATGTGAGAGTTGGAAGTCTGGAGCCCTGGACAATAGCCCAGCTCTGTCAGGACCATCCTTATTAGCCTCACTGTATTTCCATATTATTGAGAACATTCCAGCCACTTTCTAGTGTGGACAAGGTGCTATTATAATTTCAATAGACTGGAAACAATGAAGCACTATTCAAATGCAAACCCAAGTGAGAGGGTATTGTTCTCCACTCTGCCCTACCCTATACAAAATATTGGTGGTTCTAATCTATAAAATACTAAGATAGATTTATTAGTATATAAAACATATATAAAAGTAATAGAAGATGTCATCTTTGTCATGAAATAATATATACCCAAAGGGAAGGTTTATTTGTTTTTGTAATAATACAAATAATACATTATTTGTATTATTTTAATAATTTATTATTTGTATTATTTTCATTATTTATCATTCAAGGGAAAGATGACTCCAGAGGAAGAGAAAGGATCACCTCAAATTCTCTCCCCAGCAAACATCCACTTACATGGAGAAAACAAAAAAATCAATCATCATTTAAAGGAAATTGTCCTATGGGCTGGGGATGTGGCTCCCCTGTCATGCGTGCGGCCCAGGTTCGATCCTCAGCACCACATACAAACAAAGAATGTTGTGTCCGCCGAAAACTAAAAAATAAAAATATTAAAATTCTCTCTCTCTCTCTCTCTCTCTCCCCTCTTAAAAAAAAAGGAAATTGTCCTAAAGATATAGAGCAAATAGATAAATACTCATTCAGTTCTTGAATCTCAGTTCTTAAATCTCATTAAGACAATAATATGTAGCACGTGAGCTGTGCCTTCTACTTCAGCCCCACACATGGGGAAACCAGCTAAGGCACACTCTTCCAGACAGAGGCTTCCAAGAACTGGAGCTCTTCCTGTCTTCCCCTGGTTCCCAAGTTGGGGCCACAGTGCCCCACTGGGAGGAAAGGAGGGATTGGCAATGCTCCCTTATATCTTTCAGCCCCATTCTGCAGCACCTTCATTCCAGGCAGGTTGACAAAGAGGTCCAAGACTCCTTTCCTCCAACTAACCCCATTTATGGGACAGAATCTCTACCACAGGCAGAAAGTCAAGAATACCAGGGCACTGATCACCCTCACCTCAGCTCACTGAAGCTGGGGTTTGACACCAGAAGTGGCAATCCAGGCAGAGGGAGGCCACATGCACACCTGCACTAGGCTATCCTTATAAGAAAAACAAGCACCTGACCTGCCCCTAGCCCTTGTGCACTGGAATAGAGGTTCTTCTGCCCAGGAAGAAAGGCAGGTCTCAAGGATGAAGAACTCCACAGCCCTGCCCAAGGGAGCTGACTTTATTTAGAACAGAGCATGGAGTATTCCAAGCCCAAGGGCATTGTCAAAAACAATGAACATCTTGGTGGAGAGCAACTGAGAAGGCCCTCATAGCTCCCTGATGGAAGCAGCAAAAAAAAAAAAAAAAAACAAACAGGCAGATCAGTCAGAAGTTTAACCAAGAGAACAATGGGAACAGACAGCCTAGAAGAGCGCTCCTGGGATCACACATGACCCTGGTTGTCGGAAGGTTATGTTGTGCTAGGCTATACTCACCCAGAAGCAATTTGAGCAAAATATGGGCGGACTTGCAAACCTCCCCAAACCACACAGAGTCAGCTGACACAGGGTAGAAGCTTCACCAGTACCAAAAACTGGCTGAACCATGAGCTTCTCTGATCCAGAGGTATCTCTTGGGAAGGCAGACCTACCAAAAATCATAACTACTTCTGCCACTGGAAAATTCTATATACATGCCTAAAACTGTACCTTCTCAAAAGTGACAAGAGAAGGAAATTCCAAGCTCATAGTCCCTGACAAAATGTGGAGGCAAACCTATGAACTATTTAAACTGAGATTGTTATAGGATTCATGCAGAGAGAGACTGGGGCATGCAATAGGAAACAGTGTTTATTTTTGTGTCAGCACTGGATTAGCGGACTATTATCCCAAGGCCAAGTCCCAAACACAGAGGCATCCCCTTATATATCTTTGCAAGCTCTTTGTCTCCTATATAAATCAATGCACATTTGATTTAGTATTCTCATGTTATAGAGTTGCAACATGATAGTGTCATGTATAAGCAAGTCACAACAAAGTCACAATAGATTTATGGCAGAGTTGGCATGCACACTAAGTGTGACACATAGCCTTTTCTTTATTCGAGAAGAACCCCTACCTCAAGATAGCAGCCTGCAAGCCATATATACATCCAAAGGTAAGGAGTTTAAGCAAAACCTATAACTAGTAAGTGTTTTATGCTGAGTCAGGGAAAAATCTCTAGGTAGGCAGTCTAAAAGACACAAACAAGAGGCTATATACTGTGGGAGAAATGCACTTCAAGTCACTAAATATGTAAACAAATTACTGAGAAAGGAACACTTCCAATAAACCTCTTGGAGTAGAGAAGGAGCAATCAGTAAGCAGAGTTGCTACAATTTATTATATAAAAATGTATCATTTTCAACAAAATAATGATAAGCCATACAAAAGACAGGAAAATGTGACCCTGTCATAGTTTGCTAGGGATGCCATTACAAGGAACTATGGACTGTGTGACATCATCAACAGGAATTTATTTTCTCAAAATTTCAAATGCTAAAAGTCCAAGACCAAGATGTCAGCAGAGCTGGTTTCTCCTAAGACCTCTTTCCTTAACTTGTAGATGGTCATCTTTCTGGGGAATCTTCACATGGTTTGGTGCATCTGTGCCTAATCTTTTCTTAGAAGAAGTCATGCTGGATTATAGCCCAAGCTAATGACTTCATTTTACCTCAGTTACCTCTTTAATGGCCCTATATCCAAATACAGTCATATTCTGAGGTTCTGAGGATTCGATTTTCAGCATCTGCATTGTGGGGTGACACAGTTCAGCCCATGGCAGACCCAGAAAAACAGAAGAAAGGCAGAAAATACAAAATGCTTTTGAGGGAGCCTAAATGGCTATCTCAACAAAGTCTTTGAAGCAATTATTATCAATATGCTCTATGAGCTACAAGAGATCATAAAAAATTAAAATGTCTCATAAAATAAAAAAATATATAAGTTTTAAGACTTATTTTAAAAGTACCAAATGTAAATTCTGGCCTTGGAAAATACAACATGAATGAAAGAATGACCAGAGCAACTCAACAGATTTGAACTAGCACAAAAAAAAAGCAGCAGTGGATTCGAAGACAGATCAGTAGAGATTATGTAATCACTTTGGAAAGAGAGGAGAAAAGACTATGGAATAATGATCTGTGCCTCAGAGAAATGTGGGACACCCTTCAGTGTACCAACTTAGGCATAATAGGAGTACCAGAAGAAGAGGACAGAGAAAAAGGAATAGGAATATATATATATATATATATATATATATATATATATATATATATATATATTCTTATTCAGGAAATATTTCAGGAAACAGTGCCTGAACAATTCCTCAATTTGGTGTGAAAAGGATTTATCTACACATTCAAGAAGCTCAATAAACTCCAAACAGAGAAATAGAAAGAAATCAGAGCTGGACACAGTGTAGTCAAAATTTTGAAAGACAGAAAAAAAAAATAGCAAGAAGTAAATGACTCATCACTTACAGGGGAGCTTAAGAAGATTAAGTTGACCTTTCTTTTTAAAAATAATGGAAGCCGTTAAGGACTGGATGATATATATAACATGCCCAAAGTAAAACCTATTGACCAAGAATCTAGCAAAATTATCCTTGAAAAAAGAAGGCAAATTTAAAACATCCCCGGATGCATATATTTTAAAAAGCTGTTTTTTGACCTGGCTTACAAGGAATGGTAATAAATAATTTGAACCCACATGAAAAAATAAAGAGTGCTAACAAAGTTAATTATGTACATAATTTGTATAGTTGATTACTTAACTCTCTTCTCTACACTGATTTTTTTTTTTGAAGGGGATATTGGGAATTGAACTCAGGGGCACTCAACCACTGAGTCACACCCCCAACCCTGTTTTGTATTTTATTTAGAGAAAGGGTCTCACTGAGTTGCTTAGCACCTTGTTTTTACTAAAGCTGGCTTTGAACTTGTGATCTTCCTGCCTCAGCCTCCGGAGCTGCTGGGATTACAGGTGTGTGTCACTGTGCCCAGCCTCTATACTGATTTTAAAAAGATATTGAATGAAAACATGTATTATTTAGTTCATATCAAAATTTAATCTACTTGTCAACAGCACAGAGAAGGTGGTTTACAAAGAAGAGATTTTATTGGAGGAAGAAAATGGAATCATGTGGTAGTTTGAATCCATAGGAATGAAGAGATCATAAATGGCATAGAAGAAGGTGAATGCAACAAACTCCAGAAATGTGTACTTACTCTCCTTTGTTTGTCTTTAAAAGATGTCGATTATATAAAATAATAACAATGTAGTTTTTGGCTTATAACATAGATAGCCTAATATAAATGACATTAATAGCACCCCGGAGGAATTTTGGTTTCCATGACCAACTTCAGGTGAGAGGGGAGGAGAGAAGGTTAGAGGGATCTTCTTGCTTTTGCTACTTTCTGACATTTCCTTAAACTTAAAACACTCAGTAGATCCTTTTATGGCTCAAAAGTGCAACAAATAGGTTTTCATGCCATTGCACGAGATGTGTCTCCCGCAAGCCTTGCTCCAGCACCTTAGAAATCTGCCCTAAACTTAGGGAAAAAATACTCAGCATGCTAAAATACCACATTTGGGGGGGAACATTTCCTGCACCACATTAATAGGTTTCTCAATTCACTGAGAGTAATAAAACAAATAAACAAACAAAAAGACTTTTGGTCAGACATAAAGCAGGAAAAAGAAAAATCTAGAAAGAGAATCAAACACATGAACACTGCAAGGAATCTTTAAAAAACTGGAAAATGGATGAACAGTCAATCTGTGTTGAAAAACAGGAGAAATGAAACATTCATTGCACAGGTTATGATCTTAAAACGAGAGAAATGCCTACATCTTTTTTAACAGCTTCACTGAAAAATGTTCACATCCCACATCTAAATAGAGTTCCCACATTTAAAGTGTCCAATTCAGTGGTTTTTACTATATGCCTTCACAGTGTTGTGCAGCCATCAACACAATTTAAAATTCATTCCCCAGGAGAAAGGCACTGAAATCTCCTTTTTTTATCAAGGTGAAGTAGAAAGCATCATAATCCATTAGGGGTCATGGGGAGCAAGTTAGATCAGAAAATGAAAGGGGGGGGGAGTGGATATGATGTCTGTTTTCTCTGTTGATTGCATGGGACATTGTGCTTCTACTAGAAGGAGGCAGACATCTTCGAAAAGGTTTTCCCTGGTAAATTTGGCTTGTGGAAAATTCACCGTGTGATTCCATTTAAGCCTAATGGGAGCGTCAGGGCTTATAAAGAGGCAGAATTGTGAATTACATTCCTCACCACAGTGTTCTCCCTGTCCTTTCCAAAGGGTTCATGCTGAACCTGAATTTAAACACAGTGTGTGTTTTGCTTCAGCCGAGGCCATTGTAATCAAGCGAGGCTGTGCTTTAGCTGGGCAATTTTAAAACAAATAGTTTCATTGGGGAGGCTTTTCATAAGATCTGAATGGGTTTTCTTTGATTTTTATTCCTAACTTGCAGAGACCAAAGTGTTAAAGACAATCTAATGCATTTTACTTTAAAATGACCAGAAGGGGACTAGAACGTTGATAGACAGCATACTGTTATAAGAAAATGCACAAATCATTTCTAGGAGTCATAAACTCTGAATTGATCTACAGATTGACTAAAACGTGGATGGTAGCCAGGATTCATACTGTATCTGGCTTTCTTCTCCCTCACCCCTGTCCCAGTTTGGGTGTATCTGAAAGTCTTTACACTGGACACATGCAGTACTCATTAGATTGTATTGATCTAATGTTGAAAGCATTGGTAAACATCCATTGTCAAAAATTCGATTTTTCTAAAGAAACCAGGGAAAACAGCTTTTGGTTTTGGTTCTTGTATGTGAAGACAAGCAGCAGTTCGAAGTCTGATCCTCTTTTCCCTCTGCCGGCTAAAGAGAAGTACTACTGGCACTTTGTAGCATTTTTATTTTTTTATTTTTTTGGCAAATCTGGGAGCACATTTTCTGCCTTGCATAATTAAAACAGCTGAATGAAATGCAGTGATCAATCTTCAAATTTCCAAAGAGAAATTAAATTTTTTCTACCCACTCCTCTTTCTGGCCTTTTCCTCTACCCACAAAATGTGAGAAGGTGATACCCACTGGAATTGAGGACGTGGCAGCTATTGAGGTACCCACGTAGTGAATGCAAAAGGAATGAATTTCAAGGAAGGAAGTGCTGTGTAAGGGAAGTTGTCCAGAAGAGTTTAGTATCCCATATTAGTGATTTCACACTATGCATTATGGTTTGGATCTTAAACACCCTCCCCAAAGATCTGATAAAGGCTTGATTGACAGATTGTGTGCTATTGGTAAGTGGTGGGACCTTTGGAAGGAAGGATCTAGTGGAAGGAACTTAGGAGGTCATTGGGGGAATGCCCTTGAAAGAGATATTAGGACCCTGGCCCCTTCCGATCTTTCTCTTTGCCTCCCTGCTGCCATGAAGTGAGGAGCTTTGACCCAAAGCAAAGGAGCTGACTGACCATGGACTGAAACCTCAAAACTGTGACCCCAAATAAATCTTTCCTCTTTACAAGTTGATTATCTCAGGTATTTTGTCACAGTAACAGAAAGCTGACCAACCCAGTAGGTATCATGGCACCGAATATGCTGTTTTTTAGTCGTTGTCCTCTGAGTTGAGGAGATGGGAACATGTCACTTCTTCCCATCATGTATTGTCTCTCAGCTAGAGAAAGTAACTAACTGCTACTTGTTTAAAGAAAAATAAAAAATATTTTGTTTTAACTTCAGCAATTTCTTGTTTGGCTACTGCTTGGGTTAGTGAGCTTTCTGTTGCTTATTTATTATCAGAAAAACAACTTAGAAAAGACTTATTTTGCTCAACTTTTCAGAGGTTTCAATCCATGTTGGCTTAGTTCCATTGTTGAGGCCTGTAAAGAGAAAGCACTTCATGTTAGAAAATTCATGGCAGAGTCAATCACCTCATGGTGGCCAGAAAGCAAAACCAGAAAAAGAGGGGAGCCCAGGGTCCCGGTGTCCTCTTAAAGTCACAATCCCAGTGACATCACTTACATCCACTAGTCCTCACCTCCTAAAGGTCCTCTACCATTTCCGAATAGTCCCATAGGCTGGTGACCAAGCCTTTAGTTTATAGCCTTTGGGGGACATTTCAGATCCCAACCATAATGCTTGAGAGCTATTTCTGGGCACTTGAGATGAGAATGTTCTAAATCATCCTGCTCTTTTGAAATATGCTACACATTAGAATGTGAACCAAAGGAAGAGGATCAGACAAACCTAATAGGGTGGTGTTAAAATAATTGTGGGAACTGTAAAAATTAGCAATTCATGTTTTTGGGTTTTTTTGGTTTTGTTTGTTAGCTAGAAAAGGGAAGAACATTGGTTCAGTTGCCAAGACCAACATCTTATTATTTTATTCTTTTTTTTTTTTTCGTACATATTCTGGAACCAAGGGAGAGAGACAGATAAAAATGAAACATGATGCCATATGTAATCTCCAATCTAAAATCAGAACTTATAAGAAAAAGAATTATCAGAAAAATAAGTGTCTATGAAGACTTTTCAAAAATAGAAAGGCATGAGGCAGAAATGATCAAAACAGATAAATAAATAATAGTGGAGTAGGAACAAATAAAAAAATAAAAACCTGATTCCTTGAATTGACCAGTGAAATTGACAATCTCTTGACAAGGCTGATCAAGGAGGAAAAAAATAAATGGTCCAAGTAAGTAGTGTTAGTATTAAAAAGGGGGGCATAATTACAGATAAGGGGGAACTTGAGTAATAGGCAAGTTGAAAAATTCTAGGTGCAATTATTAGCTTTTAAAAATACAAACATTACCAAAATTGCTTAAATGAACAGAAAATTTTAAGAGAACAATAATAAGAGAGTCAGTTAGGTAGTCAAAAAACATCTATAGGCATGAGAGTCAAAAAAATTTATAAGTGATTTCTACTAAACCTTTAAAAAAACAAACAATTTTTAAATTATAAAAATCCTACATCCAGATAATACAAAAAGATTGCAAATAACTAATCAGCAAACACTGATACCAAATTAAATGAGAGATTATACCCACAGAAGAAAAACTGTAAGCCAATCTCACTTACAAATATGGAAACAAAATTCCTAGATAAACCAATAGTAATTAAAATACAGCAACGCCTCTACAGAATTAAATGTGTGGACTAATTGCCACTTATAGTAACTGTGTAAATCAGTTCGGTTGAGGAAATCCATTAATGTTATTATCTATGTTAACAGAGGAAGAAAACATATGATTATATTCTGAAAAGAGCATTTAATAAAATACAAACCCATTGCTGAATTTTGAAAAAATAGCAAGCAATAGAGGAAATTTCTTCTAACTTGCTGTTATAGCAAGCATTATAATGATAAGACATTAACTAAATATCAACAAAAATGTGAACAAGAGGTGGTTATCTGACATCTCAGCTATTTTTCAATTCCGTAGAATTCCTAGCCAAGGCAATTAAATCCAAAACATGTAGTTGGTGACAGGAGCACATTGTTATTATTTAAGATAATTGCATTGACTATCTAGAATCAAAGATGAACAGCTAATTATTAGAACTAATGAAAGATTAAATGAGTCTAAAAACAAAATGCCAAAACCATGTTGGTCAGAATAGAAATCAATAAGCAAAAATAAAGGGTTTTTCTACACCCACAACTCATGAGTAACCCTCTTTATCAAAATAATCAATATCATAAAATTCCTAGGAACAGCTATACAGAAATATAAAACTTACTGAAGACAACTACTAAACTTTTATGAAATGCATAAAGGCCCTGAGTAAATAGAAACATATGTCAATCTTCTGAAAAGAAAAGCTCTGTTTTTAGAAAACCAGTTGTTCTCAAGTTATTCCATAAATTTAATACAACCTCAATCAAACGGCCAGAAGGAGCTTTCATCAGTTCTATAATGTTGACCTAAAAATGCATATGAAAGGACAAATGTGCAACTCAAAGAAATTTAGAGGCCGAAAAGGGAGGCACAGCATGGAGGTCAAGACAGTCCCCTGGGGCCACACCCCACCAAGTGCCTCTGCTCATTGGGTAAGAATTGTCAATCAATTCATAAGGTGGTTAGGAATCGAAATGCAATGCCCTGCACTGGTGGAAAAGCAGAGTAGAGACTACTGCATGGGCTTCCCCTGGAATTTCTTCCCTGAAATTTCGTACACCCACCAGGTGAGAGGGCAGAACACCTGAGCAGAGTAGGCACCTCCTATGGAGCAGGAGGTCAGGTCAGGGCACTCAACCCCGGGAGGAAGCAGAAAGTGATTCTGCAGGTCCCAGAGACAGAAGGCAAGAACATCATTTTCTCAATCAAATCACTTCCCTTTCAAATCACTTCCATTTCAGGGAAAAGGGCGAGTTGGTATATGGAAAGAGGAGAGGGAAATCCCCTCTAAGAAGTATGGAGCTAAATGCAAGAGTTTCTCCTACACAAAACAGGTTGAACCCCACCCCACTTCCACCTCCACATCTGAAGCACTTGGGACTTAGAAGAGTTTGGATTTTAGATTAGTGTTTTTTTTTTTTTTGGAATATTTGCAAATGCATAATGAAGTATTTTGGAGATGGAACCCAAGTCTAAGCACAGAGTTCATTTATGTGTCACATACATCTTACAAGCGTAGCCTGAAGGTAATTTTACTTTTCACTTCATTTTTAGTGCATCTGTATTTTGACTGTACCTGTCATGTGAGGTCAGATGTGGAATTTGTGTCATTGGCAAGGGAGTCTTTTGGTTTACTGTATTGGTAGTATTTTTTTGACACCAGTAGCATATTTAATTATAACTTTTTTGTGTTAGAATTCAGTTAATATGTTGAAAACAGAGAATTCAGATGAGAATAGACTTAGAGAGGACAGAACATAAAATCTCAACCCCAAGGCTGGTCTCACCAGTGTGGAGCTTGGAGCAGTTCCCAGCACAGAGATACCAAATGCGGATAGGACAGAACCATGAGGCAGTTAGCATTAACTTGTGAGGAAATGAGTGAAGGACCACTGGGAATAGGGAGCTGCTCTCTATATATAGCAGATGAATTCTGCTATCCATCTAGACTTGGAAAGGAATAAGGAAAATATGGAACCCAAAGAACGGCAGCAAGTACACTTAGAGTGCTTTCCTAAGCTGCCAAAGGATGATCTGGTGGTGAACATAAACACAAGTCAATTGTATTAGAAAGAACCACCAGCAGCAATGACTTGTCTTCTTGCTGGTCTTGCCCTTCATGGACTCAAAGCACTCCATGTCTTCCATGACACCCCTGCTCTCATTAACCTTCCCAAAGACCACACATAGTTACCATCCATCCACTCCGTCTTGATAATACAGATGAAACACTGGGGACTGTTTGTGTTTGGTCCACATTTGCCATAGACAATTTGCCGTGCTTTGTAGGCTTCTGGATGGAGTCCTCATCATCAAAATTCTCCCTGTAGATGGACTTGCCACCGATGCAATTATGGCATGTGACTTCACCATCCTAACACATAAATCCGGGAATAATTCTGTGAAAGCAGAAGTCCTTATCACCAAGTCCTCTCTCTCTAGTGCTCAGAGCACAGAAGCATTCTACTATTTTTGGCATTTTCTTTGCAAATAGCTCCAAGGGGACACAACCAATGAATCACTATCAGTGGTAATGTCAAAGAACATGGTGGGGTGGACCATGGCTGGCAGCAGGCAATTGCAGTTGACAGGGCATCTGCAAAAAAGCTCTTTTTAGGTTCTTAATAATGCAGCTCCTGTCATAAATACATGCATGCATACATACATGCATAAAAAATAATGCAGCTCCATGGGCCAGCAGTACTGTAGCTCAGTGACAGAGTTCTCACCTAGCATGTGCAAGATTTCATCCCCAGCACCACACACACACACACATACACACACACACAATTCAAAAGGAAAGAAAAGAACAGAGCTGCCGACAGTTGTACAATTACTCACCTAAGAAGGCCAATTTACAGCTCGGGTTCCTCTAATTCCTTATCCCTTCTTTTGATCTTCTCCATTCTTGCTGCTATTGATTGAATCATTGAGAAGATTCGATTGTCCTCCAGCTTATAAGTACTTGAGAACATGCGAGCTTGCTTATTTTTCTTTTTTTTTTTTCGTGAATGTATTCATTTGCTCTTTTACTTCAAGAAATGGCAAGTTCACCAAAAAAATAATAATAATAAATAATAATGGGTTATAATAGAATTGCCTCTTACTTCCACAAATAGACTTTTATTTGCCCCATTAAGAAGTTAAAAAAGCTTTTTAATCTATATAGCAAAAAGATCAACTTCTCTGGTATTAAAAACACATTAAAACATTTTCACCCACCACATTAACAAAGAGTTTTTGAAATACCAAATGATACTAAATGCCAGGTGAAGTGATAGAACCAGTACTCTGTCATTACTGACAGAGTATCAGAAAACAGTGCAGCGATAACCCATAATGTTGGCCTAAACATTAGTCAGCAATTCCTCAAATGTGATCTATATGAAGAAAAACATCTTAATTTAAGACTGAATGCACATACATCAACGTGTCTGCTATCTGTGGATAATTTTCTTTCCTTTACACTTTTGCAGTTTCCAAATTTTCAGTTGTGAACATGACTTACTTTTATGATGGGAGGAAGTCATCTTTACTTTTAAAAGAGAGGAAGATCATGGACCAGAGTATCAGGCCGATCTAAATTCAAAGCTGCCGATCATATTTTGTGACTTTGGGGAAATCACTTCATCACTGAGGCCTGTCACACTGAGTGGCTGTAAAAATTAAGTGCATAAATGTTATGTTGCTCGACTGAGAGTAGCACATCAGTGCTGATTCTGTGTGTGTGTGTGTGTGTGTGTGTGTGTGTGTGTGTGTTTGTCCTGACTTCTCATTTCAAGTTCTAGGGTCCCTGGAGCAGCTGTGGTATTAAAGTAATATAATAGGTCAAGACTTTGTTAAAACTTTTATCAATGTGCCAATTACCATGTAAGTACTTTATGTTGTTTCATTCTTACTGTAAATTGAGAAGATGGAGAGCACAGCTGGAGGAGTTGAAGTTATTTGTGTGAAATCACAGAGGTTGGCAGCTTAAAGAAACAAGATGCAAATCCAAAAGCTGGGCTGATGTCAAATCTAGTGCTCTTGGGGGATCTAGGGATTCGAACAATTGAATACATTGAGATTTCTCCACTTGGGATATTGGATAATTTACTTTAACCTCTTTGAACTTTGAAGGATGTCTAGAGATCTCAAAAAATAATAATAATGACTATAAAGGGGATTTATAAAGCATACATTGCTACCCAAAGACCTGCCATCTGTTGGATATGTATTCTTAAACCTCCGATCTTCCTGCAAACCCAGTTTTCCTAATATTGCATTAATTCTGTTCTCTCTGTTCTTGTTCCCCTACTATCCCTAAGATTTCTTCCTCTATTTTCTATATTTGGGTAGTTTTAATGACTTTCTAGGATTCAGATGTTTGAGGTAGCTGAAGCTGTTCCTTCTTCCTTTGACCCCACTTCATCTCTTGTCCTGTTGGCTCCTTCACGCATCTTTGTTCCTCCTTTCTCTCCCATCCCCTGTGCTGCAGCTGCAGTCCTGTCCCAGTCACTGCAGCCTGCACTAGGGAAAGATTCACCTCTCCTGTCTTACCAACTGCGTTCTCTCCTTGGATGTCAAAGCCTTTTCTTTTATTTCCATATCACTCAGTGGCATAACAATTATTTTTTATTGATTTATACTATGAAGATAATTTATCTTGTTCCTATATCTTAAGTAATTACCCATATATTCTGTTTTTTTTTTTTCCTAAAAGCCACTATTTAGATAATGGGATTCTTATGTTTTTGTTTCACTTTGACTCCCAATTTAAAATCTGCAGCCATCAATTGTATATTGAGCTATAGAAAGGATGCTAAATGTTTTTTTTGTTTGTTTGTCTGCTTGTTTTTTGTTTTTGTTTTTGTTTTTGTTTTTTGGTGGTGGGGAGGGCTACTGGGGATTGAACTCAGGGGCACTCAATCACTGAGCCACATCCCCAGCCCTATTTTGTATTTTATTTAGGGACAGGGTCTCACTGAGTTGCTTAGCACCTTGCTTTTGCTGAGGCTGGCTTTGAACTCATGATCCTTCTGGCCTCAGCCTCTGCCCCCTTCCCTGCCACCTGCTGGGATTATAGGCTCCAACACACCCAGCAGTTACAGGACTAATAACATTCTCCCTTGTAGAAAAACATCCCATTGTATTTGTTGACATTCAACAGTTTATAACATCTTGAGAATAAGTATATCTATCTGAATGTTTTTGTCAAAACATTTAAAACTTTCATTTTTAAGTTAGTTCTGCTGTATGGTGCATCAAAAGTATAAACAATAATATTATGCACTCTTCTCCTTAACTAGGGCTTATCTATATTGGTTATAACAACAATAACTATATGTTGAGTTCCCGTCACATGAAAGGCTCACTGCTGAAACTTCAGAGAATATATACCATTAAGTTTAAATGCTGCCTGTGAGAAATCTGGATAAATCTGGAGTCAGGGAAGGAAGAATGGAGAGTGGCTACACAGACTATGCAAATTTCTGCAGCTCTTAGTACTGAAGAACTCCTAACACACTCAGGAGCATTTCACAGGCCAAGAGATCACATTGGTTGGAACAGTTATGATTGACATCCTGGAGAAGGTAGGATTAAGATAGGATGTGATGGATATAAACAGAGAAGACGGGGAGTATTGGGGGCAGTTACAACAACTCAGCAGCAGGAAAGAAGATAACAGTGATAACTTGAGAACTAGAATACTAACAAGGGTACAAAGGAGCATTACATAATGACAAAATTATTGAAGAATTTACAGTCTAAGTATGTATGAACCTAACAACAGACCTTCAAAATACATGGGGCAAAGACTAGTAGAATTGAATGTTGATATAAACAAATCCACAATTATATTTGGAAACTGCAACACTTCTCTCTCAGTAATTAATAGAACAAGTAGACAGAAAGTCAGTAACGGTTTAGAAGAATCCAGCAATACCAGTAGCTGACTTGACCTGATAGTTTTAGAACTTTCAACTCAACGGTAGTAGAATATACATTTTTCTAAATGCACATGAAACATTCATCAAGATAGATCATATTGTAGGTCATTAAATAAATGTCAACAAATTACATAGAATTGAGAACATACCAAGTATATTTTCTGATCACAATGGAATTAAGTCAGATTTTTTAAAAAAACATATAGATAGAAAAATCCCCAATATTTAAAATTAAACATCACACTGCTTAGTAACCCATGGGTTAAAGAAAAGTCAAAATAAAATTTTACAATCATTAGGAGTGGAATGAAAATGAAAACACCAGCTAGGGAAGGTGGCACATGCCTGTAATCCCGGCAACTTGGGAGGCTGAGGCAGGAGGATTGCAAGTTCGAGTCCAGCCTCAGCAAATTAACAAGGCCCAGAGAACTGAGTGGCAGCCTGTCTCAAAAAAACTAAGAGAGTTGGGGATATAGCTCAGTAGTAAAGTGCCCTTGAGCTCAGTGATAAAGTGCCCTTGGGTTGGATCCACAGTACAAAAAAAAGAGAAAAAAAAATTTAAACACAACATAGCAAAACTGTGTGACACAATGAAAGCAGTACTTGTAGGAAAATTTTAGCATTAAATGCTTATATTAATAAAGTGATTATGTTATTAGCTTAATAAGTTAATTAGCAACAATGTTGTCTTTATTTAGTTCTCAGAGAGCAGTTTGTAGTTTTGTTCATTTTTTGTTATTTGATCTTTACATAAAGAGACAAAGACAAAAGAGAAACTGAATGATCCAGTCTAAACCAGATTTAGCAGATGGCAAACTAAACCTAATCTCAAATTCAGGGATCTTTACAATGCCCTCCCAGCCTTCTTTTTTATCAAGTCCTGATCCAACAGCTTCTTCACAGATTTCTCCCACACTGTTCCCAGGCCTAACGTGTATCAGTAACTCAGATTGTCCCCAGCAGCAAGATAGAATTGAGCATCCTACAGTCTCCACTTTTTAAATACATAAAAAGGAATTATTTGGCACAAATGACCTTTTCTGCCCAGCTTAAGTTCCATTGAAGTTACCAAATTATGAAATCAAATCAACTTGATAGCAAATCAATGATCACTTTCAAAAGAACTCTCCAATGTTAAGCAAAGTAGAGATAATGGGGAATTCAAGAGAAGGAAAATAGAAATATGTCTGCAAAGTTGAAGGTAGAGAGAGTTCAGGTCAAAGAAAAATACAGGACTGTAGTTTCAGATTATTTGGCTGGAACAGAGAAATACCTTCTGAGGTTATGTGAGGAAATCACTTTGTGTTAAAAGTGAAAAACACATTTTGTTTTCTTTTGGGACAGAGACTGAGATCAAGCAGGTCGAGTTGCCAACAAGACACCCTGGGATTTGAAAAACTACATCAAAGAAACACAGCCTTGTAAAGTTTGTAAAACAGATATTGACCGTTGGAAACATTCTTTCAAATGATATCTATGTGTCATTCGATCTATTTCTAAAAATACTGAGTGACAACTCTACATCTTGACCCAGGTATAAAAAAAATGAATAGCCTTGTCCTAAACACCAAAGAAGTTTCTGCCATGGTAAGAAAGGGATGGTTTCTTACAAAGCAAACTTCTGACTTAAGCTGGTTTTGCTGAATTAAACAAACGAAACAGATTTTTCAATGAAAATACAGCCTCTAATTAGCATGTAAGTGAATCGGATACTGATGCATATAATCACTGCTTGGGGGAAATAATCAAACCTCATGACCGCCCACATTTTTTTTTTCTGTCTTAGTGACTTGTCTGGGCAGTAAATAATTAGCTTCTTGATTTTTAAAGAGGCTGACATTTGGAAAGATTCTGCAAATAGTATTTTCCCTCTCCCTTTTCATGGACCCTGTTTAATTCTACCATTCAGTTTTACCGAGACTGCCTGGTTTGCCTCAGTAATTTTCTTATGAAATATATAGAACAATATAGAATGATCTGATCTATTTGAATGTCCTGTAAATATCAAACACCTTTCTGATTCATAGACTTATAATCTTCCGTTGTGAGACTGTGATGCATTCCCACTTAACCATTCGACCAGGTTGAGGCCTTCACCTTACCCATGTTCACTTTTTAGAGTCAATTAGAAAAAGCAGATTTCAAAAGGAGATGAAAGGGAAAAAAAAGATTTTCCTCAAGTGCCTTAGTGTTCCTGGCTGGTTGTGAAAGTAACTCAAAAAGATTAACTTGGAGAAAAGCATATGAATTAATTTAATAAATTTTCATATTACAAGGGAATCATCATAAGGAAATTAGGCCCACATATATGGGCAACCTCATGTATCTTCATGCTGAGTTTGATGATAGTTGTGGAGAATGATCTGAAAAGGAGGACATGACCTAATAATCATCAGTCAGTGATGGACAGGTGCTTATCAAGGACTGTTTCTTCAAATTATGCTCCGTAACCTTCAAAGATAAGAATGTTCCTATCCTCTGGGAATAGGGTGGAAATCTTTCACAGGAAGGTCATATGACCCCATATGAGGGAAGAAAAGTGGGAAAAGGTCAAAGAGACCGTCCTCCTTCTTCTGTTTTCTCAGTTTCCTTCAGTATAAAGAACTCGTTATGCCAAAGTGCCATATTTTCGGGTGATGTGTTCTGAATCACTCCAAGAATAAATTTAAATTTTGAATAATGGAAAGTCATTAAACAAATTATAATAGTCTATTTTCCATTAAATAAATCCTTAAAATAAAATAAATTTAGAGGCCAGGGCTGTAGCATAGTGGTAGAATGCTTGCCTAACATGCCCAAGGTCCTGGATTTATTTCCCAGAATCAAAGGAAGGAAAAAAATCTGGGGCACGGGGGTAAAAAAGGAGTCCACAGGGTTCAAATTCAAGTCATGAATGCTGATACAAGATGGACAGATGCATGGATGGATGAATAGATATCAGCAGAAATAAAAATACACAAAATGCATATAAATATATACCTATACATATGTAAATATATAAAGAAAAAATATTGTAAATAATGTATATCAAAATATTTTCTCCAATGGGTTAATTATGTGTAAACTTTATTTTATACTTCACAAGGGTGCCGTGTTTCTGTTCTCGCGACTAAAAGGCTCAGGGGTCACTCCAGTTAAACTGGGCTAACTGGGCTGTGCAAAATAACCACACAAGAGACACAAATACCTTTTTTTGGGGGGGTCGCTGTGACGGCTCCTCTGACCTTAAGGGTCCTCAGGAAGAGAGAGCGAGAGCACGCGCTGACCCCTTTTATTGAGGAGAAGCTATTCAAATGAGGCAAGGGGTCAGGTTTTAGGGGGCTGAGTCTATCTTCATGATGTCCACTGTCAGCAGGTTGACTGACACCTGGGTAGGCCACACCCAAGGGCACGGTAAGAGAAGGGGACACATCCAAGGCACTTCTATGGAAGATTATATCCTAAATAGGGCAAGGGGTTATATTACAAAGGAACAGGTGAGCATAGCTTCACCCATGGGGCTGTAGCAAGACACACCCATGCATGAGACACCGACCCTTGGACCCAAGAAGGGTGGAGAAAGCTCTGCCACATTTCTGTGACTGAGCGCCTCAGTACCCAGCCGGGGAGTGTAACCCAGTCACTTGTAAGGTTGGTCTTCCACACAAGGGAATATTTATTACTTTTTTTTTCATTCCAGTAATGGGGATTAAAACCAGGGGTGTTCTACATTTATTACTTTTATGATCAAGAAAGGGACATATAATTTGTTAAATAACTCTATTTATTTATTTATTTATAAATGTGGCACTGAGGATCAAACCTAAGGCCTTATGCATGCTAAGCAAGCGCTCTACCACTGAGCTACAATCTTAGCCTGGACATATACTTTTAATAGCAAGTGAAAGAAGAGCATCTAGTAGAGCTGCTGTGTCCATAATTTAACCAGAAATTACAACAAAATGTTATGAAACAAAGCAAAATTAGAACAAAGTCACTCAGAAACATAAGCAAAAATTTATGAGATCAAACCCTTATTAGTACATACATTCTTATAAACATTTACATGGAAATATTTCAAGCATTCCTTCCCTGAGCAGTTTTATATTTTACCCCCACTGACGTTAGGAATTCCATGTCCATTTATCTCACAATGACTAGAAATTCTTGAGAATTTCTGACTTCAAGCTCCAAATGTTTGGGGGATCCTAACCTGAAGCATCCCATGTCAATAAAGTCAACCGTAAAATTGGCAAGGTGTTATGCAAAATGAAAACCTACACCCTGTTGCTCAAAAATTATTAAGAATTTTAAGGTGGCTACAGCAGAGGTGAATCAAGCACAGGGCTCTGAGAGACTGCACAGGTCTCCCATTCCTGGAAGAGACCATGTGCTTTAGAGCAAGGCAGACCTCAGTTGCAATCTTGTTCTGACACCAGCTGCCTGACTTTCCCAACTTATTCATTCTGTCAGAGCCTCAGTTACCTCATCTACAAATATGGACACAAGTTATATGAGTCTTTCATGAACTGGTTAAGTAATAAATGCAAAAGATATGCCTGCAACACAGTGCTCAATATATTATAGTCTCTTTCCCCTTCCCTAAACATGCATTTCCTCCATTGTACCCAAAGATGGAAAACAAGAAAGCAGCCATCTTGAAAATCCCACTTAATTCCTTACTTTACATTTTCCTTTATTTATGTTTTATTTATTTTTTCACAGTGCTGGGGATTGAACCCAAGACCTTGTGCATGTGAGGCAAATCCTGTACCTCTGAGTTACATCTCCAGTCCTGCATTTTTTTTTACTCTAAACAATTCCAGTTACCATTAATAAGATTTCATTAAGAGCCACAGTGTGGCACAGTGAAATAGGATTTAAAATTAAATCCTGATTCCCCAAAAACAAATTTTTATAGAGGAAAGTACTACAATGTGTGTATTTTTAGGTATAAAGAGAAACTCAGAATCTATTGTTCCCTCACTTCACATTCCTGGTAAATAAGGAATAGCTCTTTCACAAGATGCCATGAAGCATTTTTAATGGAACAAAATTGAATTTGAAATTTTCTCTAAAGTTGGAGATTACCCAGCACAGGGGAAATAAATGGTTCCTAGGTAGTTTATGATACCAACTTTATTTTTGTCTTGTTTCTGAACCTACTTAATGAAGAAGAATTTGATGAAAGTAGATTTTAATATTCTGAGTTAAACCATGGAAGAAATTTATTATGAGAGACACATCTGCTGGGTAATGGCTGATTGGAGCCATTGTTCCTCAATAGTGTGTAAGAATCACTTGAGGGAGAGGGTTTAAATTGCAGATTCCTGGCTCCACTTCTAGGTTCACTGAATCAGAGACGCAAACATGAAACCACCCAGAAATCTGGTTGTTTGGGTTTTTTGTTTAATTTATATATTGATAGACCTTTATGTTAGTTATTTATATGTGATGCTGAGAATCGAATCCAGTGCCTCACACATGCACTACCACTGAGCCACAACCCCAGCCCAGAAATCTGATTGTTAAGAAGCTGGTGGCTCCTATCCACATCAAAGCTGGACAACCACACCCATATAACGTGTTATTCATGTGAGCGCAGATGAAAGCTGAGTGATTAACAAATTTGCAAATATGTCAGGAACAAAAGCACAACTTTCTATTTCTTCTGTTTCCTCCTCAAGGCAGTTCTGTTTCTGCCCCTAGGATTCCACTGTGAGCAGGACATTGCCTGCCACCATCCAACTCAAGACCCAACCTCAATCTAAAGAAAATGAAACCTGAAAGTGACCACATAGCTGATACACAATGGGAACAATTCCTCATACATAGACACCTTCCCAAGGATTTATCTCATTCTTCCCAAACCAATGGATGCCAGATGGTAGGCATATGCCCGGTGAGGACAAGAGCTCAAATCTGCCCCATTTATACTTGGTTTGCTTTGAATTTTTGTGGAAAGTCGGTGTTCTGATCATCCACAAGTATGGGCTAGAAGGTGTTGATCTTTTAAAGCTCCTTAAAGCACACTTGTTTATCTAAGAACAAGAATACTTATTTGCATACTGATCAACATTTAAGGCATATAATCTGTGGCCATAAATTTGAGACCCACGGCCTCATCCACATGGAGAATGAGTCTATGTTCTGTATCTCATTATCCCAGGGCAGTAAAGCTGCAACCTGACCTTCAGGTTTCAAGGAAAATAAATCCATGTATGTACCCATCCATATCTCCCACCTTCCTCCCTTGAATCCCCCGTTCTTCCACCCAACAAACAGCAAATACCAAGTTTCCAGATTGTAACATCCCTTCAAGTCAATCAGACAGACCATCAGTGCTTTGTAAAAATGTGGAACTGGCACTAATTGTGTGTTTATAGAACTTCTTTGTGGACTATTTTTTCTTAAATCTGAAGAAAAGGAGACTCTGAGGATTTAATCTGACCTGACGTGTGAAGTCTCTAGCGCTTGACTTCACATTCACTTTCTCACTTGCCCTGGGGGTTGTCAACCACCATTTTTCAGGCACCATAGGGAGCTACTGAAAATACCACCTCATGGGTTCCTCCCTTGAATTTCAGAGTGTGTTTTCTGGGCCACTTGCCTCGCTGTAGGCTGTTTGATGACTTCTGTTTAAAGATAAATGTGTACAATTTCTAGAAGTCAGAAGGAGTGACACATAGAGTGTCACGCACAAGATCAGGTCCCCTGACACTGGTTGTGCTGCCTCAGTTATTAATGGCAGGTGCTTTATTTTCTGAGTATTTTTGTCTTAATTCTATGTTATACAGAATACCCTTTCTAGAAGGATATATTAGAGATAACAAAGATTAGATCCCTTTGTAACTCTGTCAACTCTCAAGCTCTAATAATTTACTCACCTGAAAAAGGATCAAATTTATTTGAAAAAGCTCGTAGCCATGAGAACCCCGTGACATATTCCACAACAGCCAGAATATGTTGTGGAATTGCCCTCTGTGTCTAGGCCACATTGCAACATTCCACCTGTTTAAATTCCCCTTAGGTAAAATCGGCTCAGAAATCTCAAGTCCCAAGGACTCTCTGTACAGAAGCCTAAATGACTTCCAAAGATTATCTTATAGCTAGTTTAGCTTTACAGAGGGCCTGGGGACCTGTATACTTGTAAATTGCTTAATTTCTCTACTATCATTTGCAAGATTTGAGAATTTACATATCAAGAAAACATTGGTTTCAAACACGGCTCTTAACCTAGAGTTGAGTAACTTTGTTAAAAGGCTGTGTCAAACCCGGACCCAGATCATTGGGAACTTAACTTTTTACTTAATCCCTTTCCTTGATATATTTACATTAATTATGCATTTTGATGATGCAGTACTAAAAGGACAAAATCTCATTCTCAAACCATGAGTAGCACAGAGTGAAGATAATCCATTTCTAAGTTAATTCTACTAGTATTTTCCATATACTTGCTCTGAACAGGACCAGTCCCTGCCTTTGTGGAGTTTGGGAGGACAGTTTCATATAAATGACATTTATATCAAGGTACCAAGCTTTAGCAATGCTGTCTCCAAGTATAGCATGCATTCTCTTTATTTTCCCAAACTAAGCTCTTTGTTATTATGGTTTTCTCTTCTGATTTTTTCCTACTTTGTTTTATGAATTCGTCATTTTTTACCAATTCCATGCATAAAAGTACAGTTTGAGCACTTACAAAGTACGGATTCAATTTTGAATGCCTTGGTAAATGAAAGCTTTATTGTATCTTTGTTAATTGTCAGTTCTACCAAACTACCGTGAGCTCTTTCCCTTATGTATAATTTTAAAAAAAAAAGTATATGGTACATTTCTGAGGAGTCAAGAAAAATAGGCATTTTTTACGGAAGCTACCCTGAGCTGAGAACCAAAAAGAAAAATAATTTAAAGTTCCAGCTCTTTCTTCTGTAATTACAAATCATTGGGTGTCAACAAAATGAGTTGTTCACTTATTTTTGAGAAAATTCTGAAGGATAGAAAGGAATGAGAGGGTAAGGTTAGCAGGAGAACAGAGAATCACCAGAAAACCAAGAGTCTTGGAAACTCAACAGGCAGAGATACAGATTGAGAAAGAAAGAGAATGAAATAGAGAGTTGGCTATGGAAGGAACCCAAGGGCTATAGAGGATTCAGGGCTAACAGTGAGCTCCATTATTAGATTTAGAACAAAAGATTCCAATTAAAAAAAAAAACAGCCTTAGAGTATTCCTTAAATAATCAACACATGTCTTGTAAAGCATTACAAACTCATGTTGCATTTAAATTAATGCAACTAAACAAAGAATAACTCTACAATGAGAAACAGTGTTTGACTTCTTGTCAGAAAGAAATATCAAGTTGAATCCATTGTTGTCTCACATAATGGTATTATCACTAATATTTACATTCTAGATAATTATACAGCATTCTATGCTGGTGGTTGTTTTTTATGCTAATCATGCCAGAAAAAACAAGCTGTCTCCACGGGTGTGCTCAATGAGGTCCTTGTCACTCATTCTTTACTGTACATATTTCAGGAACTTAAATAATTTCTCCAGTTGGGGGCTCCGCCTCATTTTTCCCATGTAAATGTAGCCAGGAGGAAAAACAGATGCCTTCAAATGGGTTAAAGTTGCTAAAATCTTGCCTCATTATTAGGGATTCCAGTTGGTTGAGCATTTTTTAAAGTGCTGTGTTTGCTAAGAGTAAAAAGAAGAAAAAGTATTTTTATTTGTTTTAAGAAGCGATTTCTTTTTATACAGTGAAGGAAGGCTGATCCGCTCATAGCTCAGAAGACTGGAAGTAGCAATCATTAAAATGTTTGAAGATTTCTTGCTCTTACTCACCAGCACCATATGGTTTTGGAAAAAGAAATCTTATCTGGAGAAATGACTGTCACTGATAGTTTTTTTTTTTTTTTTAAGTGTAATGATGCTGAGAAAGCTGTTTAATGTCAAGTGGCTGCCCCCACAAAGTCAACAAGAGGAAAATTCCCCTTGGTAAATTTTGGTGATTCTGAAGTGGAAAAGGTTTAAGTCACTTTTCTGTCAAGAAAACTAATGAGACTAAAGATTTGACCTTCAAAGTTTAGATTAATGGAAAAAAAAAAAAACAGGAAAACATTCTGAACCAGAAAAACCAAGCTTTCTTAGGAGAAACCGGAAGTTTTATTCTTCTGATTTGTCCTATGTATGTTAGGAATGGTAGTTCTCCCATTCATTCAGTAAGCATTTTCTGAAGGCCAACTCTTTGCCACTATGAAATATACTTTCTCCCACACTGAAAACTTGCCCTTACAATTTTGAGAACATGACTAGTCCTTATCTAGGGTTTTCAGAAAACTACATGTTGCATTTATTCAGTAGGAGTTAATGATACAGGTAGAGCTTGGTGATCACATATTTGCTGTGATTTGACATTTTCAGTAGAATGTTTTTTAAATCTCCTCAACCCCTGGTAAAGAAGACATTGAGATTTAGAAAACTAATAGAAGCAACTGAACCATGTTTAAATCATATATTCACTTCTAAGAAAAAACACACACACACACACACCTTTTATCAATTGATTTCCAGAATTGAAACTAACACTAAAAAGTTTCTGAAGGTCATGCTGAAATTATAGAATATTGACAATTCTGAGTTTAAAAATAGATTTAATTGTAAGATAGCAGATTCTTCCTTTCTAGAGCACACAGCCACTTTTATGAAAATTCAAGTGACCAAAGCTTGCTGTACAACTTTGAGTCCTAAGATACTAGATAATTGAGACTATGTGTCTAAGTGACAGGTGAGAGGCAGGAAGAACCTTATAGATAATATATCCATCCAATAATCTAAACAAAAAATATTTGCCAATGCAAGATGAGGTGAACCTGTTTACCCTAGTTGAAGCTGTTATTAGAACTAGGTCTCAAATCCTGATGTATTGTTTCCTAGCTCAAAGGTCTTTATTTTACATGAATTTTTCTCACCTGCTGCATACATATCTTTATATATAAATACTTAAATCTTTGTAAAGCATTAGTTATAAGGAAAAGAGGAATTTCACTCTCTTTCTTCCTACAAATAATATTATCAACTTATGAATCAGCTTAAAAAATATTCTTCAATACCTTTACCTTGAGGTTATACTTTCTGTTGAAGATCTTGACCCTGTTTCATTCGTTTTTTACTTTATCTCCGAAAAAGTCCAATTGAATTGGTTGTTTGTGTTATTTAAATTGTGGACTAAGAAAATCTTTGCTTGGAATAATCTGATGTATTTGTTTAAGGAGCCCAAAACAGAGTGATTATTCATTTGTGAAGGTCCTTTTCTCCCAGTGTTAACATAGATATTTTTTTCTCTCTCTCTTCTTGAGCAGCTGATATGGAAAATAATCCTTTCTAGGAAATTATTAGAATTTCTATTTATCTCATTGTATGCCAAGAATCTTAACTTATTTATTTGGTTTCTAAAATATGATCACATTAATTTATGCATGAAAATACTTTGGTCAGGACTTTTAGATATGTTCCATCTTTTTTTTTTTCCTCCATCAGAGAGCATCACCTAAAGGTAGCTTTCCTGACTTGAAAGTGTTAAGTTGGAGCCTGCAAATGAAGTCATCTCTGTGCTGGAGAAATATGCACCAGAAGCAGACATTTACTAAATCCTGCTCTTAATTTTTTAAAAATTTGTGGATAAAAAAGAGCCTGGATGTTAAGACATCTGTAGATGACAACCACAGATATGACCATTGAAGCCTAGCAAGACAGGCTTATGCTGCAAATTTTTTTCTCATCTTCTCCCTTTGTACAAGTTGTGCTTCTCCTCTTCCTCATCCCATCTCAATCTCTTTGGTATGTGTCCATCATTAATGTGCCACTTTTTCAGATGAGGAAACAACAGTTCGGGAAAGTTAAAACAGTTTGCCCACCGTTGCAAGTTAGTAATGGTGATCCAGACTTTGAATACAAGTAGGTTTGGTCTAGGGCCCAAATTCTGACGCCAGTAGCCACATACAGCTTCCTTAAATTCCTTTACCCTCTCCTCTTCATCTGTCCCATAGAGGTGTCGATAGAGGTTGTTGAATTAAGTGAGTTAATACTTACCTATGACATAATAAAAAAAGTGATTGCAAAGATCAAAGTGATAAATGAAAAAGATAGCAATGATGATGATGATGATGATATTGATAATGTCGATGGATTATGTCTTATACGATTAATACATTGGCCTTTTAGGACTGATCACATGTAAGAGAAGACAAACTACCAAAAAAAAAATTCTCTGAAATTAAAGGTGGTTGAGCATTGCCAATTGGAATCAGATTTCAACTAAAAATGCAGTATGGGCATCGTGTTTGTGCTACAAATATCTGGGTTCCTTCAAAGAATTCTTGAGAGAGAGACTGCAGGATAACATTGACTTGAAATCTTTGCTACATGATGCTCAGCATCCACACAACTGAAGAATTAACTACTTAGTATTCCCTCTCAGTTGTGCTGGTATTGGACCACACACAGGCACAGCATATGCTCTCAGCCTCTACAAGGAAGCTGTAGGAACCAGAGATAATTAAAATTTGGACACACATATGTGAGCACATTCTCTTTGTTCTGTATAAAGAAATACTTACCTTAAGTCAATCCGAAACTTCTTTGCAGTACAGCTGTAGAGACTGCTATAGGAAGAAGAATGGGAATTTTAGAATAAACGAAGTTGAAATTCTCTCTGTAACAATGAATGGGTATTTGAACAGTTTGAAAATCATAATGACAGGCTGCAAGTAAAACAGGAGGCTCTCATTGTCTCTTCCTCCTGTCCTTAGAAACAACTCAAATAACCTGACTGCTCCTTGGGAGCTTATTACAATGTCGAGACAAACTTTTTTTGTGCAGTATGAGATTTCAAAATATTGTCATTGTTACACATTGTGAAAGAATACACACTAGAGAGGTGGTACTCTTATTATAGATAATGCTACCTTGGAATGTGGCAATGACCACATCATTTTCCTGAGATAACACTAAGGTATTGTGTGTTACTTGGGAGCTGTGGGAGTTGACTCTGGACTAGATAGACTACAACTTCCTTCACTGTGCTTACAATGATGAAATTGTGAAGGATTTTAGATAGTAAATTGGCAATCAACCAGAAGAAATTTAAATAATTATAAGTTTTATAATTTTATCATTTTAATATGCATATTATTGCCTCCTTATGGGAATGCTGTAATGTTGATATTAATTGCCCCAAGGAAACCTTCAAATGGGTAATTTTGCTTTTCCAACAAGTATCTTCGGTATTTGAATACACATACACACGCATATCTACATTTTTATATTTAGTTTTAGGCTTTAAATTTTTGTTTTTCCATTTCAAAAAGTCAATCTTAAGGAAATAAGTCAAATATTTATGTTCACAGTTGTAGAATTATGTACAATAGCTTAATTTTTAAATATCCAGAAGAGACAATCTCCCTAATTAGCTTGGGTTATCTCTAACTTAGGGAAAAAAAAATACCCATTCCTCAAAAATTATTGGAAGTCCCCCAAAGCTATTTTTAGTTGAATACAGATGAGAATAAGATTACAGCCTTAGACATGGGTGCAGTGGTACATGCCTATCATCCCAGAGCTGTTTCAGGGGTTGAGGCAAGAGGTTTGTAAATTGAAGGTTGGTATGGGACACTCAACAAGACCTTCTGTGTTAGCTTTTCATTGCTGTTACCAAAATACCGGAAAGAACAACTTAGGAGAGGAAAAGTTGATTACTGGGCTCCTAGTTTCAGAGGTTCAGTCCACTGTCAATGGGGGCTGACTCCAATGTTCTGGACCCTGAGATGGGAGGCAGAGGAAAGCAGCTCTGTTCAGGGGTCCAGTAGCCCTCAGTGACTAACCTCCTCCAGCTACACCCCATATGTCTTGTTACCACTCAGTCCTTTCAAATTAATTCATCAAAGGTTTTATTCCACTGATTAGGTTACAGCTCTCATAATCTAATCAATTTACCTCTTGCGTTGACACAGAAGCTTTGGGGGATACCTTAAATGCAAACCATATCTCAAAATAAGATGTTAAAAAATCTAGGGATGTCAATCAGTGGCAGAGCATTCTGGGTTCGATTCCCAGGACTGAGGTAGGGGTGGCCTTAGAATAACACCAATTTTTTGACATGGGACCAAAAATGATGATTCTCTCACCTTTTAAAAATTTAATCACTTGAGAGATTTCTGAAACACGAGTATCTTTCAACATGATTTTTTAACTGCTTTTTACCAAGTTGTTTGTATCATATATTTGAAAAGCTCTGTTCCCGATGTTTACATCTACCATGTGTTTGTAGATTAAGCCTTTTTATGTCTATGAAAACACCCCCTTTTGTTCCATGAATTCTGTTTTATTTCAGATTAATACTTCCTCACTTCTTCTCATTATTAGCCTGATGTGTATTTTTAAATCCACTTATTATCCACTTTCTGTGTCACTTAGTTTTAGATGTGCCAGTTGTAAGTAGAAATTTTGTGGTTTTGAGTTTTCTTTTGCTGTCTCAGATTATGTAAGAGTCTCTATCTTTTAAGCTGATTTCATCCATTTGAATAGTTATGGTGACTCACATGTTTGAAATCATAATTTTATTAAAAATTCTTTTTTTCTTTTATTTTATCCACCAATTTTCTTTTTCTTTTTAAATGATGTCCAAGAATCTTATTTCTATCTCTGTAGAAGTTATACTTAAATCTTTAGTGCACTGATGGGTGTGTTGATTTGGGGGAGATACATAGATGGGTAGATCATTCCCTAATTAAGGACATTTAACATGCTTTTATTTTCTCCCTTCAGTCATCCTAACTCACCAGTCCTGTTTGATCCCTCACTGAGATCTCATTTCATTGTTACTTATTTTTCACATTGTACATCAATCATCATTTGTGTGTGTGTGTGTGTGTGTAACAGGTTTAATCGCTACTGTTTCTCATTTTCCAATTCCTTTTGCTTAGATACATGTCTTATTTTGACAGAGTAAAATCCATGCCTCTTTCAAGAAAAAAAGGCTAAATCAATTAGACATAAAATTATAGTTTCAAAGGTTTCTATCTGAATTTTGGAGATATCCATTATATTCAAGGCTCTTAAAGTAAAACTGTCAAATTGATTCTCTTCTTTTGCAGATCACTAGTCTTCTTCCTTGAAGCCCTGAAGAATTCACTTATCTGAAATTTCAACATATGATTTGAGTCTCATTAGTCCTTCTTGTCGGATCTTTCTATCTGAAGACTTTGGACTCTTAAGCTAATTAGATGTTGGAACTTTCAGAATTATTTCCAAATCTCTTTCCTTTTTTTCTTACACTTTCTATCTCTGCTTATTAATTTTATATTCTGGGAGATTCCCTCCCCTTTCATTTTCCGGCTCATGATATACCACTTCACCATGTCTATGGTACTATTCAACCAACCTTTTGGTTCTTAAAATATTTATGATAAAAAAATTTACAACATCTGTTTTTATTGTCTAATCCAGGTGTTCTTTAGCACCTGTAATACTGAACGTTAGTTATATTCAATTAATGAAGGTTTTGATCTGCTCTGTTACACAGGTCTCCCAGGGCATTCTCCTAATTGTTCATTTTTGTCTTTCTTTTTGATGGTATTGATCTGTAGCTGCCATTTGATTATGCTTGGCTGTCAACCCAGGTTTGTGTTTGCAAATCTCTGTTCCCATTCCTAAGGATGTGAGTTTTTGAGCTCTTGCTTCAGGGAGCAGACTCCAACTTGCTACCAGCCAGATGTGCAGGGACCTTATTTTCTGGAAGCACCAGAGAACCCGGGCACAGTTTGCTCCTTCCTTCCCAGCACCTACATTCACTTACAGATCCTGAGGGAAAACAAGTGTATGTGGAGTCCCTCAGTACAGTGTAAGTAATCCCCTGGCCAACCACACTGCAGGGGTCCTCTGTGATTCTGCCTCTGGTAGCTCAGCTCAGCAAACCCAGCATTATTCTCATCTCTGTAGCCATCTGCTTTGGGGACCTGATTTCTCCAGTCTTGTTCCTTTTTTATCTGGTTGCTCTTGCTTTATGTCCCTCACAAATCTCTTAAATGAATTTTTATGTTTCTGGTGATTGTAAACTTTTCTGGTGATTTTTGTGAGAGGTTTCATAAAATATTGTCTGCATCATTTCCCAGGGTTTGGAGCAAAGGAGGTGGTACACAAATGTGAAGAGTTATCATCGTATCCAACTTCCAGTCTGTTCCTGATGCACCGATTTAAGAGTCATAAATTCTAAATTTGTAAACCCTAACAACTTAAAAATTATTTTCCAGCTGTTAATTTTCATTTTAGCAGCACTTTTCTGCTTACTCTGCTCTTACAAACTCAATCATATTTAATTTTAGACTCTTTAAAGAGCTCAAAGAATGTTTTATAAAATAACATTACTTCTAATGAAATAGCATTAAAGAATGACATATTATGATGTTTATAGTCATTCTCTTAGCATTCATTCCCTGTCATTTGCATTTTTGTTATCATTTATATTTTAAAACAAATCTAATTATATTTTTATATTGCATGCATGTACAAATACGTAACAACAAATCCCACCATTACGAATGAACAACTATAATACGCCAATTGAAAATGTGAAAAAAAAAAGACAAAATAGAAATCTATCATTTAAGACATAGATTGTCACTGGTTGTCAGTAAGAGAGATGGTTTTTCTCACTACTGTTACTCTGGCTCAGATCTCAGAAAGGAACAATTTCATATCCATCATATTCTGAAAACATTTTTATTCAAAAATGTTTATTTTGTAAATAACTTTCCTATAACTTCTTTGTATCTGAATATTCTAAGACTGATATTCTCTTTTCAGAGACTGAGTTGTGTTAAGCATATGATTTCTGTGGAGGCATTGGAAAAAGTCTGATATTTAGAAAACATGGAATTAAGCTTTTGTCTATAAACTTAGTTTGAATCAAAAGCAGTGTATAAGAACATACAAGAACTATAAGTTATGACTTGAATGAAACACACTGGCATATTGGTAAATCAGGACACATTATGAAACACAAAGAGAGAAATTGGTCAATATTCTTTGCACTTTATAAAATAGAAATATTAATCCCCAATGCATGATTTTTAGTGTAAGTTTTAATGATATGTGAGGAACATTGATTATTTATGATCTTTCAGGTATTTAAGATGTACTTATTAAGTACTTATTAAAGACCAAGTGCTTTGGATACTTCATGATACTGAGAATTTCATGATAAAATACCTTTGCTATGAAAGAACTTACTTTCTATGAGGATGTGTTTACTATACCTTCATCATAGTCTTGTGTGCTGAGTGCCAGATAACACAGAGATCTTCTTACAGCAATTATGTAATGCAAACATAATCAACTCTCAAAAAACACTAACTCACAGACCATACAGCCAAAATGCTAAACCAAGCCTGACTCTGGGACACACACCGCTACAGGCACTGTTTTCACACTCAGCTCTTCTAGCAACAATACATACATCCAGCTTGCAAGTCACTTAATTGTTCTTGTCTTTTTTTTCTCTTCTGTACAAACAGAAGCAGGATAGGATATTTTATAAGCTTCATTCCAACTTAGCTTTCAGATATTTGACCTGCTCACTGTTGTTTTACTGATGCACAGCAGATGGCAGTATAGAGCAAGGACCAGCCAACCTGGCCTCCTTCCCTCAGGCCCCGATTCCATAAGTAATAATTCCTCTTCTTTTCTCTTATTAGGTATTACACAGTCACGGAAAATATAAAAACATTCTTATATGATGTTATACACTGTAAAGAATATTTTATCATATATATAATTGAGCATTATGCTTATCAATATATGCAAATAGACATCTAAATCAATCCATGATAGTATTAATGTTTTAAATCTTGAAATCAGAAGGTTAAAGTTATGATTTCAAGATATAGACATACATAAAAATGTGTAAGATTAACCTATTTTGTATATCACACATACAGTTTAAAGTTTATGTCAAAGCACACACTGTATCATTCACTCATTCAGTATTTATCAAGCACCTACTGATTAAGGCAATCTTACATAAAAATAAAAGAGGATGTTAGTGTATATATATATAAGGTAAGCCATTAATAAATGTAAAAAGAAAAAAAGCATGAAAGAGAAATATGTTTACGTGGGAAGGACGTGTGTGTGCACATGTGTGGAAGACATTTATCTGTATATCTATATGTATAAATATATAGATATACACACATGTACATACAGTATAATAAATAATATATGTTATGTATTATATATACATATTATATGTATATGGTTTTATGATAAGAGCTGGTTAGAGAATTTAAAATACATGTGATATTGTCCTTTTAATTCAAATGAGAATCACTTAGTGAAAAAAACCAAGGCAGAGCCTAAGTACTATATTATGGAATATAGAAGATTTCTATAGAATATCAGATCAAGGGCAATAAAGCTTTGGAATACTAATGCTAGACCTGAAAAGGCTGGGCAAGTTTTAGATCCATGTGGATATTCCAGGTGAGCAAAACTAACAGAAGGAAAGACTGGATTTGAAAATGGATATTTTTTAAGCTTTCTCTCTTTTGCATATATTTATATATTCAGATAACAGACGTTCCTGCCATGCAACACTGCCTTAGCCAAGTTTCTATACAGATGGTCTTCCCATTCTTTGGGCTCAAGATATAAAGTTATTACTACTGGACCACAAAGACAAAGCACAGCCCTCCACAAATTTGTAACAAACTCCAATATTGAATACCAGCCAGAGAGTAAATGTTATCTAATTCCATGACCTTCCTCTGTTTAGGGAGTAGCCAGCAGGTTTCCTCCCACTAAAGAAAGTTTATTCTTGTGTCTTATTATCTAGAAACTTCTATTTAGACACCACAATTATATGTAGCATATACTCTGAGTCCCTAATATTTCCAAGAATAAATAAATAAATATGGTATCTAATAAATACAAAGGAGAGTGACAGAAATCTCCTTGTCAGCCTCTCCAGCCTGCTACCAATCTGTCCCACACTTAGTCCAGTTATCGCCTGGAAGTACAGGTGGATTAGGAAAATGCTAAAGTACATTGGGCTTTGATTACCTTGAAAACTCCTCGATAACAAAAGAGGACTGTAGATTCTTTGAAGGTCTTTTCCTGGGCTTGATCTGGACATTTGAAACCAGACCAGACCCCCCCCCCAGGCATTTTTTAGTGTATTTCTCAATTCTTAGGTGGCACCTGTGGATCTAGACCTCTCTCAAATTCTCCAGACTCCACAAGGCTTCAGTCCCAGATGATGGTATTTTGTTGGCAATGATGAGTTAACATTCTTTACCTTCCGAAGTTGTTTGTTGATTAGTGCAGCAGTTGTTAGCTTACTTTGAAACTGGACTATCCAAGTAAAACCAGTGCTAATATTGGAATTGAAAATTCTAAAAACCTTGTGTGGCAGCCATTAAAAAAAAAATGTGCCACTCAGGTCTCTTGCTGCAGGGAGCATAACTGTCTGAGGGTCATCTGCTAACTGCTCTGGATCTGCCACCATATTGGTGTCAAGTTTCATGGTTCCAATGTGGGACTTTTAGCCAGTGACAAAGTACATCAGAAGTATGAAGACAGACTCATCCACCAAACTGAGTCCTCCCTGCAGGCGACTGTGGTTCATGGACTCCCACCAGCCTGCCCAGCCATGCAGTCTGAAGCCCCTCTTTCCTTTCAGCTCTCTTCCCACAGGTGTGACACCTGCACTGGGGTCTGAGTCACCTCCTACCTTCTTCTAGTGCTTCCCCCATAAATATCTTGCATATCTAATCTCATCTTTGTCATCTGCTTTCTGGCACACTTGAGTTAACGTGTCACAGGAATAGGTATGTCTTTTAATATCAAGGCAAGCAACCCTCTGTTTTCCTCTTCCTTGCAGTTACACACCCTTTTTAATGCATGATCTTCTGTGAAAGTCATCAGTCTTGTGTCAACCTTGAAAGAGCCAACCTTGGCAACAGTGGATAAAGATGATTCGTCTGACTGCACATCTCACCTTTCTTATTTATGACAATTTAATTAATTTTGGCATTTTTATGATGTCCCATTTAACAGGCATGTCTGATGGCATTAGGGACACTTGGGTGACACATCTCATCATTCTGTAGTCACATCAGTGCTATTCACCAAATATTGCCAGCTCTTTCCATCTCTCTCTGAACACATGGTAGAACTATACCTCCTGTCCCCTTTAAAGTTAGGTGTGACCACAGGACTTGCTTAGGCTTAGAGAATATGAGCAGAGTGTCTTGTCACTTCTGGGAAGAATAAGGACCTATGTGTAAACCCAAGTCTCTTCTCACAGCTGTGGTGAACTTGGAGAAGCACATTCACATAAAACCTGCCCGTCTGCATCCCCCAGTGACCATGGTGGCTGAAACTCCAGGGCCAACCTCACAGGTCATATGGTGCAAGAAAAAACCAACTTGTACCAAGTGACTGGGATATTTGAAGTTGTTCACATCACATGCTGACATCTGGCTCCCCCATTTAAAAGCACCTTGGGGGGAAAAAGTCACAACCTATCAACTGCTGCTCCCCAAACACAAAATAATAACTCAGGATAAATGTCTGTTGAAAGGGTATTTATTCATAAAATCTGATATCAACTCGATTCAAAGTTTGGGTGCCTACTACCTAAAAATTAAAAAAAAATAGAACTTTATGCATTTTTCAAAGCCAGTGCTTGAATATGTGCTGAAGAAAACAGTCATTTTCCTTGAACAACATGTAACCAAAGAAGGAATGTTATGGAGCACATGAAGTGGTGGCTGACAATGGAGACAAGCTATAAACATAGCCCCTGTTCAGGTTAATGTCATCTAGTGTGAACATCTGGGTGTGTTCAACTCTTCGTATACATTCAGTGTAGTATTTAAGACCACAACTAAAGAGAGTAGAGTTAGAGGGGCTTTTCAATTTATTAAATACATCCTAAGACTTAAAGCAGTGTATTCTGCTCTTGTTAAAGGGATGACACGTCCCTTTTGTCTCTCTATGTACACTGCTGTGTGGTTATGATTTATACCTGTGGATTTTCAGTAGCTATAAACCTGGAAATATTATTATATGAATTGTGATCTAATTCATAGAGATTAGGGATTCTTTTCAACTCAGAAGAAATATGCACTCTTTGAAGACAGACTAATGGCTTACTTTGCCATCCTGAGAAAGCTTTTGAATAAAACCTTTGAGGAAAAAAATAATAATTTTAAAGGAATCACATCATGAAGAATTTTATGTCTTTTCTCCTCCCTACCAATTCAGTGTCCTTCATGGGGTTCCCATAGTGACGAGTGCATAATACTACCACACAGAAGAGCTTCCAAGGACAAATATTTAGACCTACAGAATCTGAGAGCAAATGAAAATCACTGGGGGGAGGGGGAGTTCTCTATTCTACAAAACCAAGTGTCAAAATCACCTGGTGGCAAATGGCATGGGACAAACAGGATGCTGATCACCCTTTGGTTGTAAGGTTGTTCTCTGCCTAAAGAGTTACAAAATGATTTTTTAGATGTCTAGAATATCCTTGCTTCAAAGTAATCAAGATCCTGTAAAATCACTTTGAAGATCTCTGTACAGAATCCACATCTTAACGGTTTTTCATTATGTGATGTTCAACGCCAGGCTTTCCCTATCCTTCCAGAAATCAGGTAAATAGAAAAATGGAGTAGCCAGGATGTGGTAACATCACGTGCCCTTGAATTTCACCTCGTCGCTTGTCATGGCGGACCGAGGGAGGCTGACCTGAAAGAAAACTCATGACTGAGGTTGTAGGACACCGACTCTAGGAGAAATGAAAGGCAGATTGACATATGAAAAAAGAAAAGAGGAAGCAAGTGACATGTAGGAACGCGTTCTGGTGAATCTAATTAGATATGACAACAGATGATAAAGGATGAGCCTTCCCCATAGTGCCTTGGGGAGGAAAAATGCCACAGAACTTCAGTCATGAATCAGAGTTACCAAGTGTTCTTTGGGAAATGTTGCCAGAGCTACCTGCTGTTTTTTGTCAGGATTGAGTAATGATCTCACGTCTTTCAGAGATAAGAGACAAGCGATTTCGTCTTTCCACCTCCCCTCTTAAGTTCATGGATTAAAGTAATAAACACTTAATGGAAGATAAATCAACACTTCAGAGTTCTGTGCTTTTGTCCTTTGTCACTTTTGCAGAACAGATGACATACAAGGCCATCCCCGTGAGCGTTAAACTGTTTTCAAAAGAGACAGCAATGACTGGAACTGATGTTACCAAGACGTTAGGAACTATATAAAATTCCACTGTGTCCTTTGAATACAGCACGTAGAATTTTATATTAGCGATAATAAGGCTTGGGTGTTTATTTTTTCAACTCTAAACTTTGCTAAGCTGTCTTCCAAGAGTTCTCAGTTTATTTTCTATAAAAAAGAAGACGAAAGTAGTACCTACCCTCCATGTACCTCACTGGTATGTTCTAAAGATTGAATAAAATCTATAAATAAATATTTGCATATTGCAAAGCTCCATACACATTTAGGTGTTATTCTGTAAACATGCATATAATATTAATGCTTGCTCTCTTGACCTTATAATGATAGCTTTTATTTTCTCTAAAATTCTTTTAAAAAAAAAAGTTAAAATATTAACCTTTTTGGCCTCCATAAAGTATAGCTGTGTGCACACAGAGACCAAGAGGAAGACAGAATGTACAGAAATTTGGCCCAGGACCCACCTACTCTAGCAGATGTGTGGGAGAGCTACTCATCACACTTGATTGTAATTGTTTATTTAACTCTCTCTTTTCTCCTAGAACATGGATAACATCTGTCTTAGAAACCACTGTGTCTCTAGCATTTAAAGCACATGGCCTGGCATATAGTAAGCCCTGAATAAATATGAAAGAATAAATAAATGAAATGTGGATGGATGGATAAACCCAAAGGCAGTTTTGACAACAGTATAGGGAAAAAAATCAAAACCCAGTTCAAGTTCATGATTATCGATGGGGTGTCTTAATGACAGGTCTGGTACTAGGTGGTGGGCTCGGTAGGCATTCTGCATCTGCAAATTCTATCCTTGGGTGGCCTGCTGGAGATGAGGACTGACAAGAACAAAACAAAGCCTCTGACTTGGCAGTAGTCAAACTCAGAAATAGGACTAAAGCACATGACCCAGCTCCCAGAAGGAAACTTAATTGTTTTCCCTTTATTGTTTTTTTTTTTTTTTTTTTTTGGCAGGGGTGGGGTACCAAGGATTGAACTCAGGGGCACTAACCACTGAGCAACATCCCCAGCCCTATTTTGCATTTTATTTAGAGACATCGTCTCACTGAGTTGCTTAGTGCCTCACTTTTGCTGAGGCTGGCTTTGAACTCATGATCCTCCTGCCTCATCCTCCGGAGCTGCTGGGATTACAGCTGTGCGCCACTGCGCCTGGCTAGAGCCATATTTTGAAAACAGAGATAATAGTGAGAGGCTGGGCTGACAGAACCTGTTAAGGAGCATAGAACATAAGACAACCAGTATGAGTGGGTTGGCCAAATAGAAGGAAGAGAGGGGGAGCCACTCAGTCAGGATTAACTTGGGAATGCAGGCATGAGGGCAGCATCCCTGAGCACTACTCTGCAGACCTTAGCATAGCCCAGGCAGTGGCTGGCATCTCTGTAGCATGATCTTTTATGCCCATGAGAATCAGGCTTTTCATTTACATGAGACTAGGGGTTATAGGTGGACCAATGGTTTGCAAAGAGTAGAAACATTTTAAACTATGCATACAAGTCATTTCCAGTTCCTAGAGTAGAACTTACACCGAGAAAGTATTGTTTTTAGAGACAGGGACAAGTGTCAGAGCTTCTTTTTCAATCCTTAGGCAGCCTTTTCCTACTGCTTTTGCCTTGATAGCTAATAGTCAGACTCCCCATAAATGTTGGCACTTAGAGTCAAATTGTTTTCTCTCCCATGGTGTGGAGCAGGATCAACCCAGCAGAGGCCACAAGTTGATCATGTCACAGTTTTCAGGATCTTTCAGTCCATCCACCTTCTGGGATTCGTATGATGGTCAAAGAAATGGAAAACAAAAATCAAATTCCCCCCTGAAGTCTGACTTAGATTATTATATTGCCTGGGTGAGTGGGCATTGTTTGACTGACAGGCCCATCAAGATATATCCTACTTTGGATCAAAAAAAGATTTGGCAAACTGCAGGCTTCATGCTTTGTCATGCTGTGGAAAAAAACAAAACAAAACAAAAAAACCAAAAAAACTCCAAGTAATTTAGAATCAATATGGTACAAGATAAGTATAAAAGGCAAAATTTGAATTTCATTACTTTAAAATGTCAAGAATAGGCTCTGATAGCTTAGATTTGTGTTTTGATTCTTCATCTTAAATCTGAGCCACTGCATTTCTTCAAAAACTAACACATTTCTTGAAAACGGCCAAATAAGAGCCTTTCTGTCCTTCTGGCATGATGTAATTCATAAATCTACATTTTATGAATTTTTTTGAATCATCTATTAAGATTAAAATGGGGAGGATGAACAACCTTCTAATTTAGATAGAAGTTTTGTTCCTCATTAAACCTCCGTGATGTAATGGGAGAAACCACTTCACAATCAGTAAGCAGCTGCATTAACAATTCAGTTCTTGACAGGGAGGAATGTGATGGACCAAGGTTTTTAGAAGGCTTATGTTAGGCCCTGACACAGCTGATAAAAATAGACTAAAAATAATAACATCAACACCCACCCCAAGCCACTGACACCTAGGTCACATAGGATTTCGTTTCTAGTTTGAGTTTATCAACTTCTCTCATCATATATAACCTTGAAGTTACATTTCATAGCTAAATATTCTTCATTTCATAAATAAGGTCTTAAATGTTTCTTGTCTTCTGTGTGTGTATGTGTGTGTGTGTGGGTGTGTGTGTGTGTGTGATCAGCTACTGTACGTAAAACTTGATCATGAAGCAAGAAATGTGGTACAAGGCAATTTTTTATTATAACTGAAATCTTACTACATTCACCCAGTAATATTTATAAAGTATCTTTCCAAGTCAAAATGTTTTGGATTCTTGGCAATTCCTTATTCCACCATTCACCATATGCACATTGATAGACTAATTATACATGTGTTATGATAGTCAAAGTAAGCCATTTTATTTCTTTGGAAGATGGTTTGAGAATTTCTCATAAGGACAAGAAACTCCTGGACTGGAACTTAGAAACAGTTACACAAAGAACAGGGATATTGCCAGGCATGATGGTGCACACCTGTAATCCCAGTGGCTCAGGAGGCTGAGGCAGGAGGATCATGAGTTCAAAGCCAATCTCAGCAAAGGTGAGGTGCTAAGCAACTCAGTGAGACCCTGTCTCTAAATAAAATTAAAAAAAGGGCTGGGGATGTGTCTCAGTGGTCGAGTGACCCTGAGTTCAATCCTCAGTACCCGACCCCTCCTCCCAAAAAAATAACAGTGATATCCTTTCTGCTGTGTTTCAAAGGCAGGTTAAGGTTTGATTTTAATTTTCCTCTGGAAATCAAACAGTGGAATAAGTTACTATAGTGGACCAGAAATTTCTTTTCTTATAATTCTATATCAAAATCTCTTGGTTCAGCATTAGGAACCTGAAGTCAAAGAACAAGGGTAATTAGTGGATCGGTCTGGTCTTAGCCTGACATTAAAAACTGGTCCCATCTCCTGGAGTTCTGGGCATTTGGTTTTGTGCTGCTGAGGTTGCTCTGTTTGAAGAGCAAAGATTAAGACACTGTTTTTCTCAGACTTGATCTGAGACCCATCTATCCAACTGTCTCCATCTGTGTTTCACATACCCTTCACACTTAGCCTCTCCAAGAAGGAACTTTTTTATTTTTTCAGTACTGGGGATTGAATGCAGGTGCACTCTACCACTGAGCTATATGCCCAGCCCTTTTAATTTTATTTTGAGGCAGGATCTTACTACATTGCTCAGGCTGGCCTCAAACTTTCGATCCTCCTGCCTCAACCTCCAGAGTAGTTGGGATTGCAGGTGTGCACCCCTGTACCTGGCTCCCTGAAAGAACTTTCTATCAACCCACAGCCTCCAAGGTCAGAGAGCCTCCAATGAATTCACTCCTTTCATTTCTAATAGTGTAAGACAACTTACTTACTTATTTTTCTCCCAAGAATTTCTTAAGAACACTTTAGCACTAGTCTAAGTCCTAGATGAAGATTTAAAAAGATAAGGGGGGTGACTCAGAATGGGATAGGGAGGAAGAGCATGAGAAGAAGACTACCACTAAATAGGGAAGAGAGGTGGGAGGGAAAAAGAGGGAGAGGGGGAGTTGAATGGAAGATGGAAGGAGAACCTCATCGTTATACAGAATACATGTATGATGTTGTGATGAGAAAAAGAAAAAAAAAGTGTGTCACATTAGATTGGATAGAGAGAAAGGATGGGAGAGGAGGGGAGGAGTAGGGGGGATAGGAAGGGCAGCAGAATAGAATAGACAATATGATTGATGTATGTACATTCCATGTATGTATTATATGTCAAAATACATTCCGCTGTCATGTATGACTAAAAAAAATAAAAATAAAAAATCCCAAAAAAAATAAAAATAAATAAAAAGATAATGCTCCAACACAGAGAATGGACACACCCTTTACTTGAGTTGCAGTATGTTTCACAGACTTATATACCAATGCTTTGTTTCTTGGTATATATGATTTTTCATGAGACTTTGACCCCAAGGCTTGTATTTCTGTATCCCAAGAATTGTTCAGTCAACATTCATTGCACAGTAAGACAACTATGGAAAGACAACTATTTTTCTTGGGCAGGGAACACTAGGTTAAGTCATTTATTGCCACCCATCCTCATCCCAAGTAATACTGCTCAAATTATTGAGATTTGGGCAATAGATCACATGTAATATTTAGAAGCTATGTCAATAGATCCAAAATTGTACAACCAGCCCCAAGGAATAATTGTTTTAAAAAAACTGTCTATGATTTTGTTTATCACAATTTTAAATAATCAGCTTATGGGTCAATTCTGTTGCCACCTTTGAGGTAGATGCCCGATGGAGACATATAGACTGCAGGTAAAGGGAAGTATCTTTTTCTTTTGGAATCTTCAGATGTTAGTGCTGTAATGTAAACTTGGCTCTTCTGAGGTCATTTCTATTTGTAGTTGCTGTTTAAAGCAGTGTTTAAAAAAAGTTTAAGAGTCTGAAAGAATATTAGAAGACTACCCTTTTAAACAAAGAATGCCAAAGGGTGGTAAAATGGCATGATTAGCAACAAATTCTAATTAATATTACATCAATCAACTAAATGGTACAGTGAAGTACAGAAATATGATTATGATATCAAATATATATATATACATATATATATGTATATATATATATATATATATAAGTTTTGTGGTATTAGCTACAATCTGATCTCTTCTTTCTAGAAACTCAAAACTTAGCTAACTAGAACTTAGAAGTCAATGATCAAGAATTATTGAGTGGGGCATGGTGGTGCACACTTGTAATCCCAGCCGCTTGGGAAGCTGAGGCAGGAGGATCACGAGTTCCAAGCCAGCTTCAGCAAAAGTGAGGCACCAAGCAACTCAGTGAGACCCTGTCTCAAATTAAATAAAAAATAGGGCTGGGGATATGGCTCAGTGATTCAGTGCTCCTGAGTTTAATCCCTGGTACTTCAAAAAAATAATTATTGAAAGATCCCAAGGACTTATCAGTTTCTTTTTTTCTATGTTCTTGGATGAATATGAAACTGTCTTGTTTTAATAGAAAAAGTGAGAAGATTAGAAAGTTCTGTGGAGTGTTCCTGAGAAGAGGCCACAGAGCTGGGTGAACAGTGTGAGCACTGAAGTCAGGAAGAGACGAGAGTGGCCACCCTGGGGATGGTGTTGCTCACTGGGACACAGCCACCTCTCAGAAGGGACAAAAGTACGGTGTTGTTCTAGGAAGTAAGTTGGGTCAGGTATCATAACAGCTTGCCCTTCCTTACTTGTCTCGTGGATTCGTAGCCATTTAGTTTATACTGGTGTTTGCTGATGTATTCTTTATGGGGAACGAAGGCACATTCACTGTTCCCCAAATCTGACCAACAATAAATCTCAATAACCCTTATGAAATGGGGGTTGCCAGAATTCTTCTCTGGCCACACTATTCATTCTGCCTAAGGGTCATCCTGGAGGGTTGCATTTCTTATCAGCGTTCTTGTTGATTTTTAACACCCGTCAATTTGGAGAGACGTGTTTGCTATTTTGTGCTCTTTGTTTGGTGTGCTCAAAACGGGTGTGTAGAGATGTTTCTTGTGGCTTTTTTCAATTGGAAGTGACATCTCTTTTATGTGATGCCCTGAACAGCGTTTAGATGGAACTGATTCATTTTGGGGTGGCCGGGACCATGAATATCCCCAAACCGGACATTAGGTAAAGTGATTGACCCCACGAGGAAACAAAGACTAAACTTTAAAAAACACTGTTCTACAGTTTGAATCTTGCATGTCCCTTGAAGGTCAATCTGTGTTAAAGACTTGTACTCATCTTGGTGCTACTGAGAGACTGTGGAAACATTGAGAGGTGAGGCCTAGTGGGAGGTCTTTTAAGTCACTGGGTATGTCCTCCAAGAGGACTGTGAGACCCCAGTCACTTTCTCTCTGTATTTTTTTTTTTCTTTCTGACTATGAAGTAAGCAGTTTTGCTCCACCATTTGTTTCTGCCATGACATGCTGCCTTTCTAAAGCCAAAGCATCAGGGCCAGTCCTGTGTGGATTGGAACCTCCAAAACCATGAGCCAACATAAACCTTTTCTCTTTGCAAATTGATTTTCTCGGGTATTTTATTATAGCAATGGGAAGCTGACTAACACACACTATAGAAGAATATCAATTTTCCTTTGGACTTTGCCTTTGTCTTTTGTAAGAAATTTATTGTTCTTTGAATCTCATTGCTTATTTTTTGTTTTGGTACCAGGGATTGAACCCAGTGACACTTAACCACTGTGCCACATCCCCAGACATATATATATATATATATTTCTTTTATTTGGGGACAGGGTCTTGCTAAGTTGCTTAAATCATCACTAAGTTGCTGAGGCTGACCTTGAACTTGGAATCCTCTTGCCTCAGCCTCCCAAGTTGCTAGGATTATAGGCATGCCCCACCACACCCAGTTGAATCTTAATTTTTTTAAAAGAATTTTAGTTTTCAGAGATGAACTTTGCATTTTTTCTTATTTCTTACTCTCTTCTCCATGTGCTTTTCTCTTTCACTGATGGTGCCTGCTAAGTGTCTTGGTAACTATCTTTGCAACTTCTACATTCAAACAACAGAATAGAGGAAATATTCTACATTTACAACTAATTTTAAATGCTTTATAAATGCACAACAACAACATTTATCATTCTTTATTATTCACTCTTAAGATAATGTTCAAAAGTAAAATCAATTTCACCTGAGTTTCTTTTCATTTGCTAATGCTTGAGATAATGATAAATTAGGAAGTATCTCACCATCAAAGATTAAAAAAAAAAATTAGCTTCCTCTTTCATTCTTTCTCTCAGTTATTTTCTGCTAAGATGTGCTAGCCCTGTTTCTCTAATGTATCCTTGAAGGGAAAAACAAATCACTTCTTTGAATATTATAGATTAGAGCAGTGGTCCATAAAGCCTGGTGTCTGAGGGCACTCTAACTTATTAAATCAAACGGTGGATGTTGAAATATAAAAGAGAAAATGTGTCTATCTTTCAAAGACAATCTTCAGAGATAAAAGGGAAAAAAATAAGATGTAGGTTACAACAAAACTGGTCTTCCTTTTGAAATCTTCCACACAAATATCCTCTACCTGGAGATTTTTTGCTGAGCTAAATATAACATCTGGTTTGTTGGAGAAGATTTAGTACAAATAAATGTTAGTGTTCATCAGAAGAAAGAGCGAGAGATCTGCCCAGAAACCATAGATTTAGAGGCTGTTATGACTCATACATTTCTGCCTTGATAAATTCCTGTTTTAATGTCAGACATTTGGTGATTAATTTCAGGCTTGTCATTTTCTATATTTGCATAAAGTCCAGCCAGGCTGGCTATGCAAATGCTTTTTTGTTAATTAGATTTGACTGTATTGCCTACACTGGGTATAGAAATTATATTTACAATAAATATTTCCAATAGAAATTAGTATGTGCAAATATTACTACAGAAATGAAAATCCTTTGAGGATATAGATTCTTTCCTCTGTTTCCAAACACAGAATCAAGAGAATGGCTAATGTCTAGATTATTGGTGGGTACAGATATAAGCACATTTTTAGAGGCTGGAATCTAAAATATTATATTTTTGTCTCAAATGATTTCAAATCACATAAATGAATGTCTAAGAAGAGAGAAATTGTCTATGTCCTGGTGTTTCCTGTTGCTCTTTTATAAACTTGGAGCCTTTTAGGTTGATGTAGCCATTATGATAATCCTTAGGGGGAAATTGGGAACACAGAAACTATTAGAAATTAAAAGTTGTCTGCATTGTGGCTTTGAACCATATTTTTTAAAATAAAATAATTCATACTTTGAGTTCGGAATCTGTGCTTGTTTTCTATCACTGCGTAACAACTTACCACAAGCTTAATAGCTTAAAATAATGACTAGGTGTTGACTCCCAGTTCTATGGGTCAGAAGCTCAGGCAGGCTTGGCTGGGTGCTCTGTTCAGGGTACCATAGGACTGCAGTCGAGGAGTCAGCTGGCCTGGGCTCTTCTCTAGAGGCTTGGAGGGAAGTATCTGACTTGCCTGATTGTGGGCATGTGTGAGCTCTATGCAGTTGTTAGACTGCAGCTCTGCTTCCAGCTATTGTCAAGGTTTGCTCTCATTCTAGAGGGCACCTGCATTCCTTGGCTTATGATGCTATCCATCTTCAAAGCCAGCAATGGTAGATAGAATCCCTCCAGGGCATCCCATCACCCTGACATCAGTTTTTGTTTTCCTCCTCTGTCTTTTAAAGGGCTGTTGTCATTAAATAAATCCCAAAAGATCATCTCTATAGCTTAAAGATGCTGGACTTGGGATTTTAATCACAACAACTAAATGCCTGCCAAGATTTTAATCTGATTGGATAGCCAAGGGCTGGGAACCCTGGGGTCCATCTCTAGACTCCTACTAACCCCAGAGAACTGCAGTTCTCTGACATCTGTCTTCTTCACCTTGGTGAAAACCAACTGCTTGAATTCTAGTCTCACACATAGAAACTTTATAGAATGTCAGAACATATGGTACAATAGAATATTTGAGAAAATTATAAAAGTCTGAAAAATTTCACTAAACCGCCAGTTTGAAGTAAATTATATTTCTTAAGAGAATGAATAAAAGATAAAAAGAGAATTTTGCTTTCATTCACCAGGACATTTGGGACATTTTTTTTTAACTTTCCAAGTGAATTGAGTGACTATAGTAATACATTACAAAACTGTCCAATCTAGTATTATAGGATGAATGGCAACTCTTGAAAAAAAAAAAAAGAGGCTCATTAATTATAGGAACATTTATTTATACTACTGCTCTTCTTTAAAGGACACATGAACTTAGAAACCCAGGCCACCTCAAGACATTTCTATAGCACAATTGGGTGAAAAAAAATATTTTTTATAAACATTAGCTCCAGTTATTTTTAGGCAATACCACAACTCTGCCTATGGCCTCAGCTCAACCTGAGATTTCCAGTATTTTCTTTTAAAAGAGGTTTACAAAATGAGATTTCAAAGCCTTTTTTGTTAACTTCTCCATACCGTACAAAGCCTTTAATACATTAAGAAATTATTATTTAAATCCCTAACAGAGGTAAAGAGCACATTAGTCACCCTTCTTTGTAGGAAGCAGGTAGCAGGGAAAGTATTTTTTCTCTTGAATACCACTCAACAACAGAACTGGTGAATACTCTGTCGCTAATGGTCCAGGTCTGGAGTGGGATATTAAAGAAAGGAAACCTGGAAATTTGTATGAGTGAAAGGCAGGGGAGTCTCATCCTTATTTAGTTCTGTTTTGTCATAATAGCTGTGATACTATATCTTTTGGGATACCAGTAAAAAAAAATACAGGAGGTCATTTCAAGTAAGAAATAGACCAATTAAAAGAAAATGTTGCTCAACTAAACATAGAGCATTAAGTAAAGAAGATTCTGGACACCATGGCTGCTGTGGATTCAAAAGGCACTCTCATTAATGTGAAGAATGTTTCTTTTTTTCTCATTTTTTTATTGGCACATTTTAGTTGTACATAATGCTGGGATATGGTGTTACATATTCATGCATGCACACAATTCAACACTATAATTGTGCCAATATCATTCCCAGAATATTTCTTAATCTTGACCTCTGTAACTGGATCTGTAACTTGAACCTGTGTAACTGGATCCTAAAGGGCATACTTTGCACCTATATTTCTCATCTATAAAAGGTGTTCTAAGGTTTGGAATGTCAGTCTGACTCTAGAACATTCTTCAGATGGAAAAGAACTCATAAATATAACATGTTATGATTCTTCAGATGGAAGAGAGCTCATAAATATAACATATAATGAACATGGACATGCATCCTAACAAAATACACTGGATGTGTCCTCTCCCTTCTCTCAAATGAGTCATTAGATCAACAAACTGCAGAAAAATAGAACATATTTTGCACTGACATTATCTCATTGCAGAGGAGACAAAATTTCAATTCCATCTCTTAGAGTTCATCTGGGCCTAAGAATTGAGTTGACATAAGTCAATAAATTAACAAGAGAAAGGCCTACAAATGTACTTGATACACCTTTTTCTTGACATGGAGCCCTCATAAGAACATGAAGCCCCAAAGAAGCAATTAAAGTCAATCACTTACATGCTGAATTGGACAAAGAAGAGTTAAGATCACTTACATGCTGCATTGGACAAACAATAGTTAAGTTGTGAAATGTGACCAGGCAAACTGGCTTGAGCTGGGGTGTTTAATTGGGTAGAGAAATTGCCAGAAAAATAAGTGTTGAGTGTAACAAAGTCAATCCAGTTTCCCTCCACATCAACTTTCTGTCCTTGAGGATGCGAATATTATCCCCTTGGTATAGGGAGGGTGTCTTTCACGTGGGGATATTATTGCCTGCTTCTATGAACCAGAAAACAAGTCAGAGTGATCTTGCACATGCTCAAAAGTGCCTTAATTTAAAACAGTGTACATGCCAAAGTGGTATATTATTAACTGCTTGCTTTTACTTTTTCACTATTCATTTGCAAAAGCACATCTCTCTATAGTCAGAGGGAACCTTCCAGGAGCTACCATAGTAGCAAGCAGTTGGGGGTCAATCCAGTAAGTGGTGTTGTGGCACTCTGATGATTGGGACTGTCACATTGTTTAGGGCCAGTCTCACAGGAGCACATCTCTGGCAGGTTGTTCACTGGCAAATGTCTGTGGGTATGTTTAGCCACAAAGTTAAAGCTGCCCCTTGACATGGAGAAGTAAGCAGGCCTGTATCTTGTTGAAAGCTGTATTAAAAAATAGTGTTGAAACCCCAATCCCATCTTGGATATTTCAGTCCTGTCGTTTCATAATCAGCTGCCACATTGCTCTCTCTGCTTCTAAGACAGTAGACATTTTCTCCTTGAACTTTATCTTCTAAATGATTTGCTACTGGGCTCAACTTGTTACCAAATTGTGATAACTTCACTGAAAAAGAAACAAGTCACTCAGAGTTTTTATGCATGTCAGGATTTGTGTGATGGGGGAAAGAGAGGAAAGAAAAGAAACTATGCTTATCACCTTACTTGGTAGTTTTCACCCTGTTGGGAAAATGGGATATTTTTTCTCTTTTTTCCTCTCTGTACTTGAGCAAAGATAGAAATTACTCTGGTCTTGATACCTAGACCTTGTCATGACTAAAATTTTTTTAGAATTGCATAGGAAAAATGAATCCATTAAGCTGAGTAAAATTCCATTTATACCTTACACATTATATTTTTTCGATGATAAATTCCACCTTCATAATGACTGTAATTGTCAACATTTACTGAGTATAATGGTCTAAATTTTTGTACAAATAATTCTTTGTTCAATCCTCACAACTACACATGAAGTAATAATCTTACCCTCCAGTTGATAAATAAGGAAACTGAGGTGCCATGCACTTAAGGGACTTGCCTAAGCTTGTACAACTGCTAAGTGACAGATTGAAATGTCAGCCCAAAAAACCAGAACTCTTAAGCATTATGTTACAGCTGTTATAAAAAGCACATTATTCTAAAATGTCTTGGAAAAACAGGAATCAGAACTCACTTGTCCAAATTGATAGTCTTTCATTGACTAGAAGCTCTTCCCTAGATCAGGGGAAAGTGCATTTTCCAAACTTTGGTATGTCCTCAACATCTAAATTGATCATGCTGATTCAAAAGTAATGATCTTGAATAATAATTACAATTAATATTTGCAATGTTATACCAAAATTTTTTATATATAATGCTCTTAATTCTGTGAGGTCTCAAATAGTAAATGCATGCAAAGTAGCCTAAGAGTTAAAAACACTGATTCTCACTGTCTGTCATTGCTTGTATTTGTATATTATGTTACCATGTCAACAAATAAGTAACTTAGTTCTTATCACCATCATTACCTCACATCTGAAGAGTTAGTGATGGGGAGAAAAGCAATCTGAATCTCATTCTTCTGGCCACAAAATGTATTCCCTTTCTATACTGATGGCTTTGTCCTTCATATTTGGTTTTTATATTTTACTTCAATCGTTTATAAACTTCTTCTGGGCATTTATTTAAGGAATTAATAGGAAATTTTCTTTTCAGACAGAGGAAAAGGAGTTTTCTTTACCAATATTCATCCTACCCTACATTAGTATCCATCCTGGGCGTCTTCTGAGGGAAGAGTGATATAGATGGTACCTATGCTGATGAGCCCTCAAAATTCATTCAGACATGAAGTAAGTGTCTCCCATGAATAGGGGTCCCTGTTGGGCCCAGCAGAGGATATTGAGATTGGTCAGAGAGGAAATATAAATAAGCAGATAATCTATCATCTACACACTTAATTAAGGATCTTGGTGTTAAAAATTACATATTCTCTAGAACATTTCATTTGTTTCTCAATTTTTAGGGGCATCATTTCCCCTTATTTTCTTGGAAGCTAAGGGGTTAGAGTAATGCAATCAACTTAGAGTTCCTGGTTAAGTGACCATCATTGTCTTCTCCACCTCCATCCCTGCCGCCATTTTCCTTCAAATGGTTGCAGGGTTGGGGGAGGATGAGGGAGAATAGCCCTATGGCCACTTGACTTGATCCAGTGAAAGTGATTTCAGATTTCTTTTGTTGTTGTGGTTCTTTTTAGATATGCATGTGATTTCAGATTTCTGACCTCAGAACTGTAAGAGAAAAAAGCATGTGTGGGTTTAAAGCTTTGGAGTTTGTGATAATTGGTTCTACAGCAGCCACAGGACTGTAAAACCCTCTCTTCGTGGAATTTTTTCTTATTTTATACTGTGTCTTCCCTTCTTCCCGTGGCACAAAGATCCCATTCAACCTCAGTGATGGGAAAGAAAAGTGGGGGTGGGGGGAAGTAAATGAAATGCCAAGATGAAAGATAACACAGAAAATGCTTAGAAAATATTTTCTATGTCTTGATTATGCATTCAGTACCTGTGAACTGTCCAGACTCTCAGTTACTCCTTTATCTCTTTTTACACTCAGTTTATATCTCATAGCTTATTAAAGATGAAAAACTTAACAAACCGACTTTGTAGAAGAGATTTGAAATAAGGAGGGAGATAAAAATTAAAACAGAACTCTCAGCAAGCTTCTTTCACTCTGACTCTTTTATAGGCTTCTGGCTTTGGCTCTAAAATATGAAATGAGTTATTCATAACCCCAGAGACTGAAGCCCCTACCCACACCTTCAAGGATGTGTGTTTTCATGAATGTGTATGAATGAGGTCATCAAAGGTTACCAACAATGGGCCAAAGAGTGGCATGAGGCAATAAGCAGGGCCAACTTGACCATGAACTTCATTCATGTTTAAAGTATTATTTAATGTTGGTTGAAATCTGTTATCAAGTCTCTTATCCTGATAGAGGACTGATTCTCTTCATTGTAATTGTCCTACCTAGGATTAAGACCTCACTCTTCAGATCTATGGAGAGCTACGTCTGTGTTACTTGATTACACATTAGAATTAGTGTGAGCAAATTTATCATTGAAAGACTGCCATAACGCCCTATAGATATTAAAATGTGCATTCCCTGCATCTTTAATGCTCTAACCAGAGTTTCATTCAGTAAAATTCTGTTTGCTAAGTATCCCCCCAAAGAGAGAAGACCTAGATAAACTCAAAGCAAAAGAAAAGGTTGCATAAAAGAAGGGTCACATCTCCAGTTGTAACCAAGTACTGAAGCCATGTTCAGACATGATGCATGGATGCCATATGTATCATCTAATAAGGATTTAACCAAGTCTAGTAAGTTTTAAATTAGAACCTCCATATAAAACATGTAAATGAAAATTAACCTCACTAGCCATGAATATTAACTGAGACAATGCCTACTATATCTCTTTTCTCATAAGCTGCCCATTTTTTCATAACCTATATTCTATATATATCCATATTAATAACACTTATTATACAATTTCTATAACTACAAGTGGAAAGCTATACTTTTTATATTGACTCTAGAATTGGTATTTGTTATTCTTCTTGGTTGTTGGATATTGTTATGGTTTAGATATTAGCTGTCCCCCAAAAGCTCACGTGGGAGACAATGCAAGAAAGTTTAGACATGAACTGATTGGGTTATGAGAGTCCTAACATATTCAGTGCATTAATCTGCTGATAGGGATTGACTGGATGGTAACTAAGCAGGTAGGGTGTGGTTGAGGGGAGTGAGTCACTGCACACATGCTTTTTTGTCCTGCTGATTGGAATGCTTTCTTCTTCCTGGTGGCCATGACTTGAGCTGCTTTCCTCTTCTGCCTCACCTTGGACCCAGGCAATGGAGCCAGCCATCTATGGACCGAGACTTCTGAAACCATGAGTGTGCCAAAGAAACTTTTCTTCCTTTAAAATCGTTTTTGTTGGGTTTTCTGGTCCCGGCAGTGAAAAAGCGGACTAAAACCGATATTAGATTTCATAACTGACATTTTGTTCTACTTTGTTTCAACTCTCTTCATTCTTCTAAAGTCCGATGTTAACCTTTCTGGTATTTTAGTTCCAGCAAATGATCAGTTCTTACAATTCAATAAGCAGAGTTTATGGTGATGTACAATATGAAATCTCTTATTAATGAACCGATGGAAATATAAAATACTCAAAGGAATTCAATTGTGCAAAAATAAGCTTAATACCAATCTGCCTATCTAAGCAAAAAAAATGGTATTAGGGTTTGAAGGGTAGACTATGCAAGGAGCAAGTAATGAGGCTTTTGTTTATTGAATATGCATCATATTGAGCTTCATTTATTTTGGTGCTGAATTTAATTCTGACTTCTTTTTTTTTCTTTCTCATTCTTAAGCATGAGAAATTTACAACTCCCCCTTTTCCTCCTAAAAGTCCTTAAATCGTAGCTGATTGGATGGTACACAGCTGTAACTTAAAATGTATGATCTCTGCTGAGAGAGCAAACAAGCTAAACACTCTCTGTGTCAATATGACAATCTTAAATTTTTCTTGAAAGGGGATTTAGAAGGAAAATGTTCAGCCATGCAAGTAATTACATATTTTGGTGAAGAATCTATTAGTGACATCCTGGGTACTTTGTAAGGGTTCCTGAGAAAGAAATATTCATTTAGAAATAAGGAAAATTCTACTTCGGTAAACTATAAAATTTGGGGGAGGGGCCATTATAGCAAATCTCAGGTTTAAAAAAAAAATGTTTTCTGTCTCTGTTTAATCATGTTAAAACTCAGTTTCTTCACTTTAAAAGTGAGAATTTTAATTAAATGCACGCCAGGATTTTTCCCAGCTGCTGAATTTCAAAATTCACAGTGCCTTTGCACTAAAACTGATTTTCATATCCTCCTCACACCTGCTTTAAGTTTTTAACACATCTGCCTTTAAACTATGCTTAAATTGATGACCAGCTGTGTTCCTTCTCGTCATTACTTCCCACCAAGGACTGGTGTCTAGCAGTGTCTAATCAACTTAATAAAAAAAAATTAAAGCTCTGTGACAGCTTATATAGAACTGCTATAGAACTATAGTAGAACTTATATAGAACTACTGGTTTTAAAGATATCTGGTTTCTTTTTCTGTAACGGAAAAATGATAAAATTATAACCTTTTCCAAATGACCTATCTGTGAGAGCTTCAGGTTTTCCAGTAATAAGTGTCAAAGAGGTGGACGTGAATTGTAAATATTGAATCCGTTGTCACCGAATTAGACTGACAGGGACCTGAGACTTTCAAGACAACAGAACTGAGTGCTGCATTTTAGAATCAGATTAGCCATGGGATTGCTATTGGGTCGGAGAGAGGCATCCTTTCTGATTAAGACAAAGAAAATCAAATCCATCCCCAGAAGCCATTAGCAACTGATATAGTGTCAAGTGAGTAGGTGGCTTTCTGGCAGCAGGAAAGCGGCTTAAGTGGCAATTTCCTGTTGTTCTGAGCTCAACAGATTTATTTCAGGAACATTCCTAAGGCCCAGAACCTAGAGAAGGGAAGGTATATTAACTCCTTTCACCTAAGATATTATTTTCAATTGCGTAAATGATTGATTTTTTGTGTCTTCGCATCCCTGCAGATTTTTTTCAAACTCTTTTTTTTCTCATCAGCAGCTATATAATGTGAAATAACACCAGAACCCAGCATTTGATTCATATTCTTTTACCTAATGACATTTCAGTATCTTCAGTACAGACTCAGATACCTTCTAGCCTTTAATTTAATAGGTATTCTTTTCTCTGTAGTTGTAAAGAAAGTAAATTTTAATCTGATGGAGTAAGACAGCTAAGTGAAAATTTGAACAGAGAACAGTAATATTCTTCTTCCAATTACATTTTGGAAATTGTTGGTATAAATTTGAGAGTAGATATTGGACTATACGAGGTATTTAAGCTAGAATACCTGACATAAAATAGATGAAATTTGAGATAAAAAGGAAACAATAATGCAACATGAGTACTATTAATAGAAATTGGACTTCAATAAAAAAACTGGTTTCTAAGAGCCAACATACTTCAAAATGTGAGAATAGAAAATATTAAATGATAATGTAGCAAGTCACCAGAAAATAATAATGGGTGGCGAGAGATGGGAGAAGTTGATCGGTGGTTAGATAGGAGTTAGAAGTCCTGTGTGCTATTGCACAGTGAGGTAGTTGTATTTAATGATAATGTAAGGTATATTACCAAAAGCTGAAAGAATTTTGTATGTTTTTACCACAAAAAGATAAATGTTTGAGGAGAAGGATATATTTAACCTGATTTAAATAGTATAGAATGGATATGTGTATTGAAACATCACATGATACCCCATTAATATGTGAAAATTTTATGTTTTTATGTATCAGTAAACATTACTTTCATTTAAATTTTTAAAAAACAACAGTTGTTATCTTTATGTTGCTCAATGTGTTGGTTTCTGTCTCTGTAACAAATATTCTGAGATGCATCAACTTTCAAAGAGAAAAGGTTTGTTCGAGTTCATGGTTTCAGAGGCTTCAGTCCAGAGTCACTTGGCCCCGTTGCATTGACCTGTGGCAACATGGTACATCATGGGAAGAAATGTGTTGGAGAAGGCTTGTCCACTTCACGGTTGAAGAGAGAGAGGAGGAGACTTGGGGTTCACTACCCCCTACAAAGGCATGCCCCTCGTGGCTTCAATTTCTTCTACTAGGCCCCACCTCCTAAAGGTTCTACCACCTCCCTATAGTGCCACAGGCTGAGGACCAAACCATCAATCCATGGACCTTTGGGGGACATTCCAGATCCAAACTAACACCTTTGCTGCTGGCCCCCAAAGGCTCATGTCCATTTCATAATACAAAACACATTAAGTCCATCACCAAGAGTCCCCAGAGGCTTAACAGTGCCAATATTGCTCAGAAGCCCAAGATTCAAGGCAAATTCTCAATTGGGAGGCCCTGCTTAAAAAAGAAACTTACATACTTCCAACATGCAATAGTGTGAGGAGAACAGGGCAGACCTTCTTTTCAAAAGGGAGCACCAGGAAAACAATAAGGAGAAAGCAGGCCAAAGTAAAACCAAAACCCATCAGCAAACATTAAATCCTATCGCTGCATGTCCAGTATCCAGGGCATATAGTGTCATGATGTGAGCTCCAAGGGGCTTGGGTGGCCCCACCCCTAGGGCCTTGCTGGTTGCAGCCCACATGACCACTCTCTTGGGCTAGTTATTCCACATTCCTGGCACCTCTGACTTCTTGGGATTTCCAATGGGACTTTAGTTTCACAATCTTAACTTTATTCATCTCCCTGTCTGGGGAAGCTGCAGGGACTCCAATACTACTTGTTCTGGTTGTGATATGAAGTATCCCCCAAGGAGTTTGTGTGTTGAAAGCATGGTTCCCAGTGCAGAATGGTTCAGAGGTGGGCTCTGACCTCATCGGATTAATCTACTTGCTGGATCTATCCATTGACAGCAGAGTAGACTACTAGGTAGTAACTCTTGGCAGGTCACTGGGAGGTATGACCTTGGACTATCTCTGTCTCTATGATCTTCCTCTCTCTTTGCTTTCCAGCTGCCATGAATTAGTATCTTCCCTTTCTCATGCCCTTCAGCCATGATGTTCTTTCTCATCTGTAGCCCTGAGCAATGGAATCAACTGACTACAGGATAAACCTCTGAAACCATAAGCCCAAAGTAAACTTTTCCTCCTCTAAGTTGTTCTTGTCAGGTCTTTTGGTCACAGTGACAAAATGTTGACTCACACACTGCCACACACTGCTTGGCCTCTCAGGCTTTCCTTTGAAATCTTAGTAGAAGTCTACCTGGCCCCCTAACTCTTGACCTTGATGCCTGCAAAAGCAGCACCATGTGGATAATGCCAGGGTCTTGCACCAGTGTGAGCTACATGTGGGTCAACTTCAATCACAGCTTCTGCAATCTGAATGCCTTGGTGACTGAATGTAGGGAAACGTGTGCTAGCAGGGCATTTGGGGGCTCCCTTCTCAAATGAAAGTATATTCACAATGAACTTCCAGTTTTACACTTTGAACCTGTTAATGGGTTTAGTCTTGACCATTCCTAAGTCATCTTTCTCATTATCCTGGTGCAAAGTACCTGGTGTCTTTGCAAGGGTGCTAATCTCTTTAGCAGCTACACCTTCCTTGGCCGAACTTTACACACATCTTTTTTCTGGTCAAGTGCACATTTTCCAAATCTTTCTACTCTTTCTTCTTTGTTTCTGATTCTCTAATATATTTGACTAAAAGTAGTCAGTAATACCAATCTCCCTGCCTGAATGCTGTATTGCCTTGAAATGTCCTGTACCTGACAAACGAATCCATCACCTTGAAACAGTGCCTCACATGAAGTCTCACCTTTAAACCGTACTTCAACACAAAGTCTCATGGCAGGGCAAAATGTACCCAGTTTTTTTTTTGTTTGTTTGTTTGTTTTTTTTTTTTGCCAGAGTATACCATGGGTGGCCTCTACTCCAGTTCCCATTGGAATTCTTACTTCCATCTGAAACCTCATCAGCATAACTTTACTATCCACTTTCCTATCAATATTCTGGTCTTCTGAGCCAGAATTGCCTGTTCAACTCCTCATACAGCATTCTAGGTGTTCTGCAGCCTGATTCTCCAGATTTCCCCAAAATTCTTCTATCATACAGATCTCAGAGGCTTCTGGAATACATCATGAGGTACAGTGACAGCAATGGCCTTGATTCTGTGGGGTCACAGTATTAACTCACAAGTAGTGAGCTGTGTAGTCAGCCTTCTGTCCTTGTAACACATGTCTGAAACAAATCAACCTTTATGAAGGAGGGATTTCTTTTGTTTCATAGTTTTAGAGGCTGCAGTCCATGGTCATGTGGCCCTATTGCAGTGGGCCTGGGGAGGCACTCTACATCTTGGCAAGAGCACATGTCAGAGAAGGCTATTCACCTCCTGTATCCAGGAAGCAAATAAGAAAAAAAAATGAGACACTGGCATCCAATATTCCTTCTGGGCATGTCCACAATGACCTGCCATCCTTCTACTGGGCTTCACCTCCTAAAAGTTCTACCACCTTCTAATTAGCCCCACAGACTGGGGACCAAACCTTCAGCACTTCTGACTTTGGGAAACATCCCAGATTCAAACTATGGCATCTGAGTACATATTTCTATTACTTTTCCGAAAAATCATGACTATCATTATTAGTCTCTTCAAGAATTATAATATTCTACTACAGGGACACAGCCACATCAATGTTTATAGTAGCACAATTCACAATAGCCAAACTGTGGAGCCAACCTAGATGCCCTTCAGTAAATGAATGGATTTAAAAAAATGTGACATTTATACACAATGGAATATTGCTCAGCAATAAAAGAGAATAAAATCATGGCATTTTCAGGTAAATGGATGGAGTTGGAGAAGATAATACTAAGTGAAGTTAGCCAATCCCCCCCCCAATAAAACAAATGCCAAATGTTCTCTCTGATATAAAGAGGCTGATTTATAGTGGGGTAGGGAGGGGGAACAAGGGAGGAATAGATAAACTCTAGATAGGGCAGAGGGGAGGGGAGGGGAAGGGAAGGGGCATGGGGTTAGAAATGATGGTGGAATGAGATGAACATCATTATCCGAAGTACAGGTGTGAAGACACAAATTGATGTGAATATACTTTGTATACAACCAGAGATATGAACAATTATGTTCTACATGTGTAATATGAATTGTAATACATTCTTCTGTCATATGTAAATTAAAAAAAGAAAAAAGAATTATAGTATTCTTTCTGTCAGTGTAATCTTAAAGTATATTAATGCTATGTCTATCTGATAACATTTGCTTCTAAAACTTCAATAACTCTCACCTGTGTGTGCTAAGCTAACTAAAAGTACTCAGAATTTTACAGATTCCTATTAAAACCTAATAAACTTACATGAATTTTTTCATGTAGGTGCAAAGACACAGTTATCAATTGTTGAATATTTCCTTCAGCTCCCTAATCCATCTTTTTCTTTCTTTCTTATTCTGGTGTGTATACCCTATTCCTTTATTTAACAATAACTTTCACCTACTTTAAAGTCTGCAACCTGCTTTAATGTTGTTCTTCTTAAACTTCTTGTCAGAAATCAGAAAAATAAAAGAGAAAGTGAAAAAAAAAAAACTATGTTCAAAAATCTGATTTTGAAACCAAATGGGACATTTAATTTAATTTAAAATGGAGAGTATTACAAATGAATCTCAGAAACACACCTCAAATATCCACCACAAAAGAACAACTGTGTAGCTCTAGCTCTGCTGCTCATCATGGAACAGTCCTTGACAGTGAGCTGGAGCCTTGCCCTGAGCCATAACGAGGTGCCATAATAACTAAGTGAAGTGGACGAGAGACTTTTGTAAGCCAACAAAATCCAGATTCCATAACTCTGGTGAAGAGGCTTTGCAGAGACAAACCTTTAGTGATATATATCAAGTGCACCAGAAAAGAAAGTTAGAGAACAAAATCTGGAAATAAGAGCAGAGTACATACACAAAGATAATAAGGACAAAATGATAGGGTCATGGCAAAAGGCAGAGTTCCCTTAAGAGATCTGTGAGGCATTTGGGAAGGGAGGAGGCAGAAGCCCTCCATAGAACCCTGTAATGGGGAGTCTCTTTGAGAAAGAAGACATGAAAATGAAAATGCTGAGTGAATTTCAACACGAGACCATGAGTTTTCTGAAATCTCACCAATATGTTCTTTAAGAACTCAGACTTTTGAATTTTAGAACAGGAAGGCTTTATATGTTTCTGTCCAGCCCTTAACTACACATTCAGAGGGATGTATTATGCATTAAGAATTTAAATGAAACAGGCCAGGTGAGGATTGCATGAGCTGGAAGTCCTCCACATGAGCAGGTGGACCACTGTGCTCCAACTGGTGGGTAAGATACCAGATGATGGAGCCAAGTAGTCAGATAGCACAGGATTCCAAGAAGCACTTGAAATACTCTCGTGAAAAAGAAGATACATCAAGGAAATTCAGTTTGCATCCTTCAATCTGGCCCAGTCCCTTATTTTACTCAGTAAGACACAAAAGACCAGAAAAATAATCATATGGTCACCTCGATGTTTAATATCAGCACCCAGACTAGAATGCAGTCTCTTGAGTCTTAGTTAAGTACTTTGCAGACATGATTATGACATTCAGAGAGGTTGTTTGCAAATGAAGGAAGCTGGGAGGAAGAATTTCAAGTTAAATTATTTGTTAAACTGGAGTAAATTGCTCTTGAAAAATTCTCAAGTACCTTCCTAAATCTGAACCTATCTCAATTTTCTTCACAAAATAAGTGAATAATAAGTGATATATAAGAGGGTTTTTATTACACATGCTAATTGAAAAATTATTTTACTAGAACATACACAGGAAAACACACTACTTCAGAGTCTAAACATGAAGTTGCTGGTACAACAAATGTTTACAAACTCCTAGTTGGTGACATTTTACTTAAATAAAATAAGTCCATGGCTTAGAAAAAATAGTGTTTCATGACAAATATGGTTCAGAAATAACAAGGAAGAGCTGTATGTTTTTCCTTTTGATAACTTTTTTTTCTTTTTAAAAATTTTTTGTTTTAATTAATTATATATGACAGTAGAATGTATTTATGCATTTTGATAGATCATACATAGATGGGATATAATTTCTCATTTTTTCTGAGTGTACATGTTGCAGAATCATATTGGTCATGTAGTCACATATATGCATACAGTAATAATGTCTGTTTCATTATACTATCTTTCCTATCCCTATATCCCCTCCCATCCCCTCCCATCACTTCCCTCTACCTAATCTAAGGTAACACTATTCTTCCCTAGTGTCCCCACTGCCCCGCCTTATTGTGAATTAGCATCCACATATTAGAGAAAACATTTGACCTTTGGTTTTGTGGGATTGGCTTATTTTGCTTAGCATGATATTCTCCAACTCCAACCATTTACTAGCAAATGCCATAATTTCATCTTCTTTAAAGCTGAATAATATTCCATTGAGTATATATACCACATTTTCTTTATCCATTCATCTATTGGGGGACACCTAAGTTGGTTTCATAGTCTAGCTATTGTGAATTGAGCTGCTATAAACATTGATGTGGCTGCATCGAGAAATGCAAATCAAAACTACTCTAGGATTTTTTTCTCACTCCTGTCAGAATGGCAATCATCAAGAATACAGGCAACAATAATTGTTGGTGAGGATGTAATGGAAAAAGGCACACTCATACATTGCTGGTGGGACTGCAAATTGGTGCAACCACTATGGAAACCAGTATGGAGATTCCTCAAAAAACTGGGAATGGAACCACCTTGATAACTTTCTTAATAATCCTTCTCCTAAAAAATTACTAATTCAAAAACTCTCAAGTATTACATTGTCCAATTTTCATTCTAAGGGTGTATGTGTGTGTGAAAAGAATCTTACTAATACCTTTTATATCTCCATTTATTCTCTTTACCCAAACACTGTTTATAGTATTCAGGTTTGCTGATAAAAGAAAAAAAACGAGAGACAAGATAGAAATGTTTATGGGCACAGCAAATCAATCAATGGTTAACTTTTTACAAATAGATTACCTAGTCCTATTTACTTTGATCATGATTGTGTTATTTGACAGCACAAAAAAGTAAAAAGCACTTTTGTTTTCTTTTTTAATGATGTTTAGTGATGGGGAAGAGCAGGCATACTGTGAGTTTCTAGCATTTGGAAATTTAAGATCACTATGTTGCTAAATCTATTGCCATTATAATAATCCTTTCATGTGCTCACCACTCCAGGAGATACAGCAGCTACAGAAGTGTAAGCACAATCTCTGTTCTCAAGGTGATAGGAGTAAGATAGACTCACAAAGTGGAAGAATTGATGTTTGCTTAAAGCCAGGACTGTTTTTCCAAAAAGGTGATCAATATTACTTTGCAGTAAAGTAAGGTCCTCAGGAAGACTGAGAAACCTATAATGCTGGAGAACTATTCAGGAACCATACCTATAGACAATTGTGTATCCGCAAATAGTTGAAGGGTTCAGTTTTGCTCACAATAAGGCAATAGGACTAGATAAGTTGTAGTGGTGACTTGTGGTTTTATGTTTTAATATGATTTTGATATGAATAAATATTTGGGCTGAAATGGATACATGGCAATTAGTATATAAAACATAGTGTGGGACTGAGGATGTAGCTCAGTCAGTGGTAGAGAAATTGCCTAACATACACAAGCGCCTGAATTTGATCCTCAGAACTGTCAAAAAGAAAGTTGCTAAAATTCAGTAGTAATCAAGGAAGGACAAAATAAGAGATGATGTTTTCCACCCAAATGATTATAAAAATATCCATATAATAATAAAAATATTTGGACAGAAGTATAGGAAACGCATATGTTCTATATTGCTGGCAGAAATCTCAACTTGGTGAACCATTTTTTGGATGGAAATTTGGCAATATTTGAAGTTTAAAATTTATGATCAAACAGTTTTATTTCTCAGAATCAGATGAAAGATACAAAAAGGGGTCATTGAGTACCACATAAGTGTCTCTCAGTGGGAGAAAATTAAATAACTTATGGCATAGCTGTTTTGTGGAGTCCTCTGCAGCCACTGAAAAAGATTTAAGTAATCCATATTTTCTCAAGAGAAAAACAATAATCTTGTATGCAAAACCGAGTCCACAATGTCTAGCTTAGCAAAGGGCCTGGGTGTTGATGGTCAGGAGACACCTTAGCTTTGTCTGAAATGTTTAAATGTTTCACAATGTCAAATGTTATCAAATCAAAACTAAATATAAATTTTAAATTAATAATTGGAGAAGAAGACATTAGAAAAAGATGGAGAACTATTCTAGTATTTTACAATCTAACAGAAATATAGAAGGTTGATTAAGTACTATTTAATTGAAGAGCTACACCTGGGAAGAATGTTGAGTTCATCTGATCTAATACTCAATAGAAGAGAAAAATATATTCACTCATCCCTTCTTTCATGAATTCAATGTGTATTTATTCAACACCAGCTGTGTCCCAGCCACTGTGGATACAAAGGTGACCATGATGACTGCAGCCATCAGGCAGTTTACAGAGAGATCATGACAGGAAAAGAGACAAAGACAGATCAGAATCTATTGAGAATAATTCCTATGAAAATTAATAATACATAGCTAGTCACTCTCTTTACTGGAGAGCACAGAAATTCAGAATTAGGAAGCTGAGATTTTAGGATGATTTCCTTCAGTACCCCACTATGCAAGTCACTCAGTATCTTCTACATTCAGTTATAAACTATGGGGAGGGGCCTGGAGTTGGAATTATTTCTGAGTTTCTTACCTATTCATCTGTTTTCAGTGATGAAGAGTCAATAAGAGGAGGTTTGATAGATCTGGAGAAAAGAGTCCTTGTAAACTGTTGGTGGGAGTATAAATTTGTATTACTATTATGCAAAACAGTAGGAGTGTTCCTTTAATTAATAATAGAGCCACCATGTGAGCCAGCAATCCCAAAAGTGGGTCAATAACCAAATAACATCATTAGATCAAAGAGATATCTGCATTCCCCTGTTTATTGTCCCACTGTTCACAATAATCAATATATGGAGCTAAGTGTCCATCAATGGAAGAAGCTAAGTGTCCATCAATAGATGAAAGGATAAATTAATTTTTATATGTTATACATATTATATAATATATATATATATACATACACATAGATATAATTTTTAAATAACATTTGCCTATTGTTATTGTTTGTATTTGAGATATCCCCCCAAAGCTTCTGTGTCATGAAGAAGATAAATACTGAGATTATGAGAGCTTGATATAATCAGTCAGCCTAATTTGAATAGGTAAAGAGAGTGGTTACTGTAGGCAGGTGGGATATGGCTGGAAGAAGTAGGTCCCTAGGGGCTTGCCTTTGGGGTTTTATGTATTTTCCCTGGTGCCTCAATCTCTCTCTGCTTCCTGGGCACCATGAGGTAAGCAGCTTTCCTTCATCACCCCTTTCTGCCATGATACTCTGCCTCTCCTCAGCCCCTGAGCAATGGAGTTGGCCAACTGTGGCTGAACCTCTGAAATGGTAAGCTCAAATAAACTTTCCCTCCTCTAAGTTGTGACAAAAAGCTAACACATCTATCGCACCCCCCTACACACACACGTATGTACACACACAGTAAAATACTATTCGGTTTTAAAGAAGAAAATGCTATTATTTGTTGCATGGGTGGACCTGGAGGACATCATATTAAGTGAGATGACCCAGGTACAGAAAAGCAAATACCACATGACCTCATTTATATGTGGAATCTGTAGAAGCAGAGAGCAGAAGGGTGGATATCAGGAGTTGGGGATGGAGTGTGGGGAATTAGGGAGATAGTGGTCAAAGGATCCAAAATATCTGATGAACCCAAGGAACAAGTTCAAGAGCTGTCTTATATAACATAGTAACTATAGTTATAACAATATATTGCATACTTGGAAAGAAAACTTAAAGTTGAAAAAAAGTAAAACTGTTTCTCGCTGGCCAGAGAGAGAAGGCTAAGTGGCATTTAACTCACTAAGCAGGAAAATATGGGCTGCGCTGAAGAAATTTTTCCATTAAAAAATGCTTACAACCAAAGAATTCCTTGCTTAAATGTTAAACTGCAATAATCTGGAAAATGTAATTACGCCAACATCTGATACCCAGAGAATGATCAACAGGGTGTGACTAAGAGTGATAAGGGTAAAGGGGATGCAAGGATATAGGTTTCATTTTTCATGTTGGTAGCATAACTGTCATAAGCAAATTTCTAGTAGTTTGATATGCCTCATCATTTCAGCACTTGCCTTTATATCTCCTTGTACTGTGCTTTGCATAGAGCCACAAATAAAAATTACAGATATCTATGTTAACACAGAGAGACAGTTCTCCATATATTTACGTATTTTTCAGTGAACATTGACAATTAAAAATCCATGTGTCCTGAGACAATCCTCATCAGTTAAGAGAGGAGCTGTTTTTAGAATCTTTTTAGCAACCTTGGATTTGTTTCTAGTTCTTTTTTTTTCTGTTTGATACTATACACTCCATTACTGTTTCTAGTAGCCACAGTTTCTTTTTCTCCACTTTGGATTTTCTTCTTTTTAATTAAAGTAGATGAAACTGCAACTGATTGGCTTATCAAGGACCATTTTGAGAAAATGTCCTTATCACATGCTACTTAAGCCACAAAGAATGATTTTTATTTATTTATTTATTTATTATTTTTTTTAATTTTTTATTGTTGGTTGTTCAAAACATTACAAATTTCTTGACATATCATATTCCACACTTTGATTCAAGTGGGTTATGAACTCCCACCTTCACCCCATACACAGATTGCAGAATCACATCAGTTACACATCCATTGATTTACATATTGCCATACTAGTGTCTGTTGTGCTCCGCTGTCTTTCCCATCCTCCCCCCTCCCCCCTCCCCACCTCTCCCCTCCCCTCCCCTCCTCTCTCTCTACCCCCTCCACTGTATAACCCTGAGGGTCTCCTTCCATTTCCATGCAATTTCCCTTCTCTCTCCCTTTCCCTCCCACCTCTCATCCCTGTTAAATGTTAATCTTCTTCTCCTGCTCTTTGTCCCTACTCTGATCTTAGTTACTCTCCTTATATCAAAGAAGACATTTGGCATTTGTTTTTTAGGGATTGGCTAGCTTCACTTAACATAATCAGCTCTAATGCCATCCATTTCCCTGCAAATTCTATGATTTTGTAATTTTTTAATGCAGAGTAATACTCCATTGTGCATAAATGCCACATTTTTTTTATCCATTCGTCTATTGAAGGGCATCTAGGTTGGTTCCACAGTCTTGCTATTGTGAATTGTGCTGCTATGAACATCGATGTAGCAGTGTCCCTGTAGCATGCTGTTTTTAGGTCTTTAGGGAATAGACCAAGAAGGGGAATAGCTGGGTCAAATGGTGGCTCCATTCCCAGCTTTCCAAGAAATCTCCATACTGCTTTCCAAATTGGCTGCACCAATCTGCAGTCCCACCAGCAATGTACAAGTGTACCCTTTTCCCCACATCCTCGCCAGCACTTGTTGTTGTTTGACTTCATAATGGCTGCCAATCTTACTGGAGTGAGATGGTATCTTAGGGTGGTTTTGATTTGCATTTCTCTGACAGCTAGAGATGGTGAGCATTTTTTCATGTACTTGTTGATTGACTGTATGTCCTCCTCTGAGAAGTGTCTGTTCAGGTCCTTGGCCCATTTGTTGATTGGGTTGTTTGTTCTCTTATTGTCTAATTTTTTGAGTTCTTTGTATACTCTGGATATTAGGGCTCTATCTGAAGTGTGAGGAGTAAAGATTTGTTCCCAGGATGTAGGCTCCCTATTTACCTCTCTTATTGTTTCTTTTGCTGAGAAAAAACTTTTTAGTTTGAGTAAGTCCCATTTGTTGATTCTAGTTATTAACTTTTGTGCTATGGGTGTCCTATTGAGGAATTTGGAGCCCGACCCCACCGACTGTAGATCGTAGCCAACTTTTTCTTCTATCAGACGCCGTGTCTCTGATTTGATATCAAGCTCCTTGATCCATTTTGAATTCACTTTTGTGCATGGCCAGAGAAAGGGATTCAGTTTCATTTTGTTGCATATGGATTTCCAGTTTTCCCAGCACCATTTGTTGAAGATGCTATCGTTCCTCCATTGCATGCTTTTAGCCCCTTTATCAAATATAAGATAGTTGTAGTTTTGTGGATTGGTTTCTGTGTCTTCTATTCTGTACCATTGGTCCACCCGCCTGTTTTGGTACCAGTACCATGCTGTTTTTGTTACTATTGCTCTGTAGTATAGTTTGAAGTCTGGTATCGCTATACCGCCTGATTCACACTTCCTGCTTAGCATTGTTTTTGCTATTCTGGGTCTTTTATTTTTCCATATGAATTTCATGATTGCTTTCTCTATTTCTACAAGAAATGCCGTTGGGATTTTGATTGGCATTGCATTAAACCTATAGAGAACTTTTGGTAATATCGCCATTTTGATGATGTTAGTTCTGCCTATCCATGAACAGGGTATATTTTTCCATCTTCTAAGATCTTCTTCTGTTTCTCTCTTTAGGGTTCTGTAGTTTTCATTGTATAAGTCTTTCACCTCTTTTGTTAGGTTGATTCCCAAGTATTTTATTTTTTTTGAAGATATTGTGAATGGAGTGGTTGTCCTCATTTCCATTTCAGAGGCTTTGTCGCTGATATACAGGAATGCCTTTGATTTATGCGTGTTGATTTTATATCCTGCCACTTTGCTGAATTCATTTATTAGCTCTAATAGTTTCTTTGTAGAGCCTTTTGGGTCTGCTAGGTATAGAATCATGTCATCTGCAAATAGTGATAATTTAAGTTCTTCTTTTCCTATTTTTATGCCTTTAATTTCTTTCATCTGTCTAATTGCTCTGGCCAGTGTTTCGAGAACTATGTTGAACAGAAGTGGAGAGAGAGGGCATCCCTGTCTTGTTCCAGATTTTAGAGGGAATGCCTTCAGTTTTTCTCCAAAGAATGATTTTTAAAGTACAGCTCTAAATGAAGTCAATCAGATTCAAATTTATCTGTCACTCAATGCCTGCCCAACACTGCTAAACTGGAAGCAAATTACTTGAGTCACCGTAAACTGAGGTTTTTTGGTGGGTTTTTTTTTTTTTGTTGTTGTTGTTGTTTGTTTGTTTGTTTTGTGGAGGCAGGTACCAGGGATTGAACTCAGGGGCATTCAACCACTGAGCCACATCCCCAGGCCTGTTTTGTATTTTATTTAGAGACAGGGTCCCACTGGGTTGCTTAACACCTTGCTTTTGCTGAGGCTGGCTTTGAAATTTCGATCCTCCTATCTCAGCCTCCTGAGCCACTGGGATTACAGGCATGCGCCACCACACCTGGCAACTGGGGTGTTTTTTAATTATTTATTTTGCTACGTGTTTTTGCAATAATGAAATGCTTAGTTGATCTTATGTAATTATAATTGTATTTAAGAAGTGCATCTACATTAACATGAATTGTAGAAATTACATGTATGAAGACACAAATTGGGTGTCATAATACTTTATATACAAACAGAGATATGAAAAATGGTGGTATATATGTTCAATAAGAATTGTAATGCATTCTACTGTCACTTCTGTAAAATCAATAAAAAATAAAAAAATATATTTAAAATATAGGGTAGTGAGCGAGTGTGTAGGAACTATTATTTTTTAAGAACTCTCTTGGCTCCAGATTCTGGGCTACATAGGTACCAATGCTAATCTCACTTATTCTCACTACAGTGCTTTGTTGTTCCTGCTTTTAAACAGGAAAACTGGGGTTCCAAGACATCATACCAATCATCATATGTATACTGGAGCACAGTAGAAACCTACAAAATTTCTGTACTTTTCCCAAAAAAGCATGCAGACTCCTATTTTTAGTCACTGATTTTGGTGCTCCAGTTAGTACAGTCAACACTTAGCATCCATGGAGGGACTGGTTCCAGAACCCCCACAGTCACCAAAACCTGTGGGTACACAAGTCCCTTATCTGAAATAGCATAGTCCACTATGTGCATATATGATTATACAACCAGTATAATCCTACATCATGAACAACCAGAAGAATGAAAAGTTATACTCTGTTTATGTATGATGTGTCAAAATGCATTCTATTATCATTTATGACTAATTAGAACAAATAAAAAATAAAATAAAATGGTCTTTGCGTATAACCTCCACGCATGCCCTCATGCACTTTAATTCATTTCTAGGTTTACTTATGATACCTACCTACTACAATGTAAATGCTATGTGAACAGCTGTTATACTGTATCATTTATGGAATAATGAATGACAAGAAAAAATGTGTATATATTCAGTAGAGATGCAGTATTCTTTTCAACTTTTTTCTGTGCTTAGTTGAACACACAGATACAGAACCTGGAAATGTGGAGAGCAGACTGTATTCACTTGACTAGCCTATAAGCTACTGTGGCTATAATAGAGGCAGAGGGCGCTCAGGGTACAGGAAGTCTGTGTGCTCTCCTGGGTGCTTTCTTCTCCAGCACTCCCTGGACCTGCTAGATTATTCACACGGAGTCTCGTGGCAGGGTGGGCATTACTGCTGTCTGTGCAATTCATATCTTAATAACATCTCCTAATGCCTAGACCTTGGGAAGTAACACGATTATCAGGATGACTCCCAAACCAAATGCCCACTTAATAATTTATTTTGTGAGATATTTCAAGACTAAATTTTTATATCTCCTTTCTGGGAAACAGTCTCATTATTCCAAATTACACATTCACCCAGGAAGGCACTGTGGGACCAAAGAAACATAAATAGGAAAGTTGGGCACATTGAAGGTACGGTCGTTTACTGATGGAGTATGGTGAGATCTCCTGATGATTTTTTTAATCTTGAGAATCAGAAATGATTGCTCAGACCCAAAGCTCTGTCTCATGGATGGTTCTACTGACTCATAAAATTCTTACTTTATTTCTCCTCTTTTGGGATTTTTTTAAACCTTCTGGTAACTCCTAATATCCAAGTATTTCTTTGCCAGTGTGTTGTTAATTTTAAGTATTCTGTCCTGAAATGTGCAAAACCTACTCAGAGCAGAATATATGAGCTTCATTATATTTTTAATGTATTACTTCTTAATCATTTTTTGTTTGTTTCCTGTTCTGAATAGCATTTGAGAATCTGGATACTTCTAATTGAAAGAGCTAGAGACATTTGTGTGACCCTTTTAGTCAAAAAACCACTAACCAACCCTTATCATAGTTTTTAAGAATTTAAAAGCCTCTTTCTAGTACTTCTTGAACTAAACACAACTTACCCTAAGTAGTATGGTTACCTGGCTATGCGTGGATGACAGAGGTCAAGCAGAATTGTCTTAAGGACCCTCTTCACCTTCTGTGGATGGCACCTCTATTGGACCACAAGAACCCAATAACATGATTTGACTTGTGGGTTAGAACTCAGCATATTTGGAATTCTGTCAATACCATAGCCTGGTAAAATCAAGCAGTGTTTTCATACAGTCCCTATGAGGAGAAGCCAGATTCTGATTTAATCATCTTACGACTGCCTATATTTGTCTATTTTAGAGGTGAGACAATTTATAGCAAAAGATTATTTTAAATCGAAGTAAACATTTTCTTAAAATAAACCCCAGTAGATTTTAAAGTGCCAGTTTGAATAATTTTTTAGGGGTCATATAAAAAAAATTCAAGAAATGTCATGCAGGTGTTCTTCGAATAATTTTCAAAAACTCTTTCAAATGGGAAGGAAATAGAACTCAGGTGTAAACATCAACCTTAGAAAGTAGAAATTTAAGCACAGGAAAAAATATATGCATATATATTTTTGGTACTGGGAATTGAACCCAGAGGTACTCTACGACTGAACTACATCATCCCCAGCCCCTTTCATTTTTCACTTTGAGATAGGGTCTTGCTAAGATGCCGAGGCTGGCCTCAAACTTGCCATTCTTCTGCCTCACCTTCCTGGGCCACTGAGATTACACACGTTTGCCGCCCTGTCCTGCTAACACAGGACCCTACTCCCACCCCAAGGGATTGAACCCAGGGGCACTTAGCACTGAGCCACATCCCCAGCCCTTATTTATTTATTTATTTGTTTGTTTGTTTGTTTAATCGAGACAGGGTCTCACAAGTTGCTTAGGGCCTCACTAAGCAGCTGAGGCTGGCTTTGAACTTGTGATCATCCTGCCTCAGCCTCCCGAGCTGCTGGGATTACAGGCATGTACCACTGTGACTAGCAACAGGAAACTTTTAATGTGATATTTTTGTGCTGTTAAGAAATGACATCATAGTCAAAAAATGAAATGAAAGGATCTTTAGGGCTAGAAAACCACAACTCAGATCAATCGTGTGACCATGGGCCAGTGGCTTTGCCACCCCGAATAACTGTCAGCTCTGGTGAAATGCTCTGAAGGGCATGTCTCCAATGAGGTGTGTGTATAAACTCCAGAGTACAGTGTACATGTCTGACCTGTACCTGCTCAGTGACCCCTTTCAATTGTCATGCACCTGCCACTTGTTTATTCACTGTTTATTCCCTAGAATCTGGATTAGTACTTGACACTTCCTAAGTGCACAAGAAGTATCTATCGCAGATAGGCAGGCTTCTAGCAATCTGTCGCAGAAATTTGAAAGATGTTATGATACATGATATGTATGCCTGTTCTACCAAATTAAAAACAGAAGAAAAATTTAAAATAAATCAATGAATGAAAAGAAAAGAAGGCCAGATTTGGTGCTAGGACCTTCCAGATTTGCACCTAACTAGACAGTTCCAGGTGACCTCTGTGGTGTTCTGTCTCCTATTAGAAAAGTATGTGATTGAACTGGATGAGACCTACAGCCCTGTGACTCTCAAAGCCTTTTGTCATTCTCAGGTGAGTGGGAACACATTTTGTTCTAGTTAAGGAGGTCGATTTAAATTTACCAGGTATATTTTGAGAAAGTAAGCTTATTGATTCACTTAAGCCTGACTCTTTCAAAACATCTGAAAGTTAAATGCTGGTGAAGATGTAGAGAAGTTCAGGCCCTGATGGGAATATAATCTCACGCAGCTCTTTGGGAAAATAGTCTCATCAAATTTACTGACATTAAATGTGTGCACACTTCTTGATCCAGCAATGTTTCTGCTGGGTTTGTCCCCCACAAATGACTAAGGTACTCAAAAAAAAAAGTGTGTATTGATGTTCATGGCAGAGCTATGACGATTAGCAGACTTGCCATTGTATTAATAGCATAGCATCAGATAGAAGATAAAAAGTAATAAATTAAACTATTGCAGCATTAGGAGCAGAACTTCAAACACAATGTTGAATAGAAAAAGTCATAAATACAAAGGACAAAAAAATCCCCCAAATAACCTGATATCCTAAGCCAAAAGATAGAAAAAAAGGCATCAATACATTAATATTTATCTTTTGAATATTCCTCCCCAAAGAAGTTGAAATGAAGCATTAAATGGGTATGTCTGGAAAATTCATTTTTCACAATAAACATATAAAGGACTTTTCACTTCAAGAAAAGTCCTACTATTTTGCCTGAAAATCAACTGTCCTGAATATATTTAAATATTTATGCTGTATATGTGTAATTGTGCTCTATATGTTTAATAAGAATTGTAATGCAAGTCTCTAATCAGATAAATCTTAAGAGAAAAAAATGCTTATGCACTAAGTATTAGATTCTACTTTAGTCTGAAGACCACTGATAAGAGAATTGAAGCCTGTTCAATATTACCATACAAGTCCCTGGATAGAACTGATTCATTGCCAGCATCTAATTTCTGTAACTTTATAAAGTAAGGAGCATCGTGTACTGCAGGAATGCATAATGTCAGGAAAATGTCTTTGTGATTAAATTGCTGGCTGCAAGGTGAGTTTATCCAAACACTTGGAGAAGGAGGTACTGGATCATTAGATTGAGCAGAATAGACTGTGCGTGGAAATGACCTTCACAAAGAACTTTAGATGATGATCTCCTTAGTTGGAAGGATCCAAGCAGGAAGAGTTGTTAATTTTAGAAAGATTCAATTAGTGATGCTTTTCAATTCTTTCAGCTGGTTCACACACACACTAATTATTTCCTTTTTAAAGCCTTGAATTTTTCTATCAAATGCTTACATAGCAGAATGTTTGCCCTTTGACAGTGAATGGGGGAATCTCACTTGTTGAACCTTCACTGTTCAAATCAGAGTCTCTTTTCATATTTTTTCTATGCTCGCCCCAGAGCTTAATCAATTCAGAATCTGAATAATTTTAATGATTAAATCAAATGCCAAATGCACACCATACATATCTAGGCTAGAAGTTCTGTTCTACATGGTTCCTTATCATTCTATGTATTTCTTTGATTCATTTAAATCCCTTCTGTTGAATTGTAAACCCATTGCTTATCATTCTTCCTTCATAATAACCCCTCATTCATGCAACACATATTTATTCATACACTTTAATATGGCAAATGACTCTCTCCTAAATTTTTTTTGTTATTTAAACTTGCCTGTTTTAGTGGATGTTGGGGTTGGCCACCCAGACACCCCTTAGCACCAAGAGACCCGTTTCATCAGCTTTGGGGAGCACTGGCAGCTGATGGCTCTTGGCTGTTGCCTTCTGTTGAAAGAGCTGCGTGGCACACATTTATGGGCAGCCCACATCCAGTACCAGGCCACTGAGGGGGTGACAAAGGCCCAGACTCTTGGCCTCAATTTGGGACAGTTCTGAAAGGCCATCCCAGCTAGAGAGCCCAGCATTTTCCTTCACCCAGTCCTTCCTCCCTCACTATGCGGGGGGAGTTTTCCCCTGGGCATATTGCAGTGAAACTCCTCACAAATCCCCATCTCACAGGGAAGCCAACCCAAGATGCAAGGAAGCCATAGAGCATCTCATGTCAGAGCCGTTTTTCACTGTTCCTGCATTTGCTTCCTTTATCACAGTAGCCAGAGAAACACTATGCTTTGGATACCAAAATATCCATTGCTTATTGGATGCCAGTCATCAAAAAAAGTCTCTCTCACACACACACCCCACAAGCATGCAAGACTTTGATATTCCCCCACAAAATTTTGCAATCTAATTTAAGAAATATGAATGATTCTCTCCACAACCAGCTTAGGCTGAAAGACAGTGATAAGATTAATGTTCTGTGCTAGTTTCTCATTTTTTTTAAATGGACACAAAATCATTACCTGAATAAATAACTGAATCCTAAACTGGTCCAGCAAAATGTTTCCAAGTGGCTCTTTCTTCAGTGGTCCAGATTTCTTGCATGGCACATCAGGCTTTAGATAGACTTGACCCTAGGGTGTTTAGCCCATCAGCAAAGCAAATATTGATAACTGGAAAACCATTTCACCTGTTAGTCTTTATGTCTATAATGCAAATGAAATACTCTCTCGGGTCTCAGCTTTTGTGTCTAACTTCCATTTAGGCTGAGATGGGAGAGAAACTGGAGGTCCAAACTGGATCAAACTGGAGGTTCTTGTGAGAAACAGCAGCTTCATCAGGGCCATTCTGCCCTGTGTGTAACCTATGGTTACCCTGGGTTACAGAAGCAGTTTGCTGATGGCTTTTTGGTTTGGATTGATTGATTGATTGATTGATTGATTGATTGATTGATTGATTTTGGAGAGAGGAAGGGATACTGTTGTAAAATGAATAATGATTCCTTCTCTCTGATAGAAAATTAAAGACTCTCTTCTATTTTTACTTAGAAATAATGATTTTCGTCCCTGTACCCCAGGGAAAGCAGTGCATTAAATCCTAAGAATGTTCTTGTTTTCTTTTTCACTGTTAAATTCAATTTATCAAATATTCGTTGAGTACCTAGTCCATATAAAGATAGTGCCCTACATACTTGGGATACATTAGTCAATAAAACAGGAAAAATGCCTTCCTGAAATTCCTAGCTTTCATTTTCTGTCGTTGACATCCTACTTTGTGGAAAAGAGAAGAGAGCCCGAGGAAAGGGTCCAGAGGTTACACGTCACAGATTTCCAGTTTTTCTGCACAAGGTTGCTGTGAATTATTCCATCCACTCTCAGCCCATGTGACTCTCCTATTTGCCAGGACTATAAGGTCACTTTTATTTTAACTAGTGAAATGCAACTTTGGGTATAAAATAAGAATGAAAATTCTCAAGTCTTTCTCCTCTGAAATTATTGCTGGAAGATGAGGAGCTGAAATGTAGAGGGAGGGAATAACTAATATTTATTAAGCATTTAGTATGTCAGCATATTCTCCACACTTTATGAAAGACACTGCATTTAATCTGCACAGTGAATCTGAGAGTTAGATGCTATTTTTATCCCTCCTTTATGTATGAGGAAGCTGAGACTTTTTTTTTTTTTTTTTTGGTACGTGGAATGGAACCCAGGGGTGCTTTACCACTGAGCTACATCCTCAGCCCTTTTTATTTTTTAGATGGGGGTCTCTCTAAGTTGCTTGGGATCTCACTAAATTGCTGAGACTGGCTTTGAACTTGCCATCCTCCTGCCTCAGCTTCATGAGTTGCTGAGATTACAGAAGGGCACCATGGTGCCCAGCGGAAACTGAGACTTAGAGATAAACTAAGTGAATTTCCAGAGATCACACAAGTAGAAAGTCACAGACCCAGGATGTAACCCAGGACCGTCTACTTTCCTCCCTTAGCATACCAGGGCGCAGGCACAGACGCATTACAGTTCTGGTCTACTAAATTTATCAGTGTAGCTAGAGCGTAAGGAATGATTTTCCTAATTTGGTTAAGATGTTTTCAGGTTTTCAAACCAATGTGCTTTAAAATGAATTTTGAGCAATAGAGAGCTGTGGGCATGAGACATTCAAAAGAAATATTATAAAGATTTGTGCAATGGTTGAGGTTTCCTTCACAGTGTTTGCCCCAATCTCCCCAGTGTTTTGTGAAAAATATTATAAATTTACCATGGTTTTATATTTTTAAAATCTTGTGTTTCCCCCTGCATATTTAAGTATGTTATAAAATTAAAGGCTAAATATCTTTCTCTATGGGGATAAATATTCAATCATACTGGAGAGAAGGCGTACAAAAGGGAAAGACTCAGTACTTTAGTTACTTAGATACTCGAATCTGTTAATAGCATGAATTTGTTACTCTTCAATCTAGAAGTTGTAAAATGAATGAATTTTCTGAAGCCAAAGTAGTTGATATTTGTTTCTCACAGGAGAAGTACAATATGGAAATATATTGATTTATTTTTATATTTTGAAATATTATTGGTTTATTTTTATATAGCTTTGCTTATTCCACAGAGGATTTAGAATGTTGTATAGGACTTGTTTAGATTTAAAAAAATAAATATATAAAAACAATTCATATCACTGCATGATACATTTTGTATCCTTGCATGCTGTAGAATTCCTGACATTAAGCCAATCTTCCTAAAAGATGGAAGAAAAACATATATATTTTGTCATTCATATTTTGTCCTGAAGGCATAACATATTTTAGTGAAGTAGACTTTCCTGACACTAGGTTTGACAAGGACCTCTTTCCTGTGTCATGCCTAGTCATCTTTATAGCATTCTGACAACAAACATAAAAGCAGGTGTCATGGGAAACTTTAATTTTTTTTTTTAAATAAAAGCCAAGGACCTAATGACCAAGTTCAACTCTGTATCAATTAAAGTGTGTGGTCGACATCCACAGATCGCTGACAGTTCTACCTTAATTTCCGGAGAAAAATGCAGAAAACATAGCCCATTGCCTGGCCCAGCACCTTCCTCACCCTAATAGGCCATAGAACTCTTTTCTGCTTAGACCAAACTGGGCTCAGATCCATTTCAAAGAGGAGCTCTGTGGCCTTCACTACCACTGATTACAGGTGGCAGGAACTGAAACCTGTTTGTCATCATGGACTGTGTATCTTCTAGGGATCACAAGACACTCGGGTCTTTTGATTATACACCCTATTTTCTGTGTATGTCTCTAAGTACGTTTTGTAAGGCAAGACTTCAGAGCTTACAATCCATGAAAGGGTCACAGTCAGGAATGCATTGACCTTGGGTCCTGAAAGCACTCAGCCCTCGATATTTCCATCAAGAGTTTTCACAAAAAGTGAACAGTAAGCAGTTCAAAGGCAGACACTGGCTAGATCACGTGTCCACTGAACTGTGCTGAAGATTAAAGGCAAGGCCAAACACACTAAAAATCAAAGTGTCCCATCGGCACTTGGAACATCTCCCAGGTGGGCGCCTAACACCCACCTGCACATGGAGAGGGAAAGGCAGAACCTCTGCAGAGCCAATCAAAATATTTTTCAAGTGTCCACTTTGTGCCAGAAAATAAGGATACAGTGTTGACCAGTGTTGCCAAGTAGGCATCATGGATTCCCCTGGTCTTTGACAGGTGGAAAAATCACCATATTAGTTTAGGAATAGGGAAATGTGTTGGTGATCATAGACACAGATCTCAAGTCTTCTTGCTGCCTTAGGACTATAGAAATGCATTGTTTATAGATTTGGTTTAACAAAGTATCCTGGCAGAATTCAAAGAATAGATTCCTCAGTAACTATAAGTAGATTCATTAACATTAATTTTAAATGTTTTACATTTTCCATAAGATGAAGCCACTAATTGACAACTTTTAGAGATTTAGTGTTTTTTAAATTTTATGGTGGTTAGAAGCATCCCACAACAATGGTGACAGAAATGTGTGGTGACTCCCATCTGGTGGCTCCCATTTCTTCATGAGTTATGAAAAACCTACACTGAGAACAAAAAGGGAAACACTGGAGGTTTGGAGAGCTAGCAGAACATCTTAGAAGTTATCATTGTATTTATTCCTCTGTGCAAAAATAGAACATTTCTGTGAGCTACCTAAATTAATCAATTTATTGCTTTAATTTTTACCTTAAACAGGTACCAAATTTGTACCACACATGTGGAAGTTAGTATTGCATAGATTAGGGTCAGACTATATGTATTTGGATCCGACTCCTTCACTTATTACCTGTGTGGTCTTGGGCAAGTAACTTTACAGTCTGTGCCTCAGTTTCCTCACCTACATCACACGGTTAATAATAAGTCTCATCTTAGGCATTTTAAATATTAAGTAATTCTATATATAAATGCTCACAATAGTACCTTGTATTAGTCAGCTTTCCCTTGTTGTAACAGATAATCAACTGAAAAAGAGAAAAGGTTTATTTTAGAGATTTCAGGCCACAGTCAGTTAGTTACTTTAGGCCCTTTTGTAAGGCAGGAGGAAGCTACCAACCTTATGGTAGCCTGAAATCCAAAGAGAAGAAGAGACTGGGGTCCCACCATGCCCTTTCAGGGCACACCCTCAGTGACCTAAAATCTCCCTTTAGGCCCCACCTCCTTAAAGGTTCCACTATCTCCCAATAGCAACAACTGAGGAAGAAGCCTTTAACATGTGGGGAACTTGCCAGATGCAAACCATAGCATGCCTGATACACAGTAAGCAAGTGCAAGCATCAATGATTTAAGGAACACCAACAGGCACAAGTGTCTAGAGCTAAAATGAGCATTAAGAATAAATGACCCCCATGGGAAAAGCAATGGTGTTTTTAAAAATATCAGGAAAACTCTTAGAATTAATATTGTTCAATTAGTATTTTTCACAGAACACTGGGAAGACATGGCAATCATGCAACAAGAATACAAAATAGAAGTCATCTGTCAAGATAGTCAGAGAACATTTATAGCATGAAAGCAAAAAGACAAACCTCAAATACACAGAAGGCCAGTTCGGGAGATCCACGGCAGACTGCTTGCTCCGCAATAAAATCTGCCTTCTCATCTCCCTATGCCACAGCAAGACGCGTTTCCCAACCACCCTTACAGATCCGTGTAGTCAGCAGAACCCAAAAAGGGATGCCTCACGCCCAAGCCTTGCTCATAACATTTCCCCTGCATGCTGATCCATGTGTGAGACTGGGGCTCAGCCGCACAATGGCAGTAGCAGGAGCCCAGTTTGTCTGTGTGACAGTGGCAGAGGGGAGGATGGGAAGGTGGGTGAGGTCTCCATAAGAACTTGCAATGATGCCCCAAGACGGTTGAGCTATGCCTTGGGGGTGTGGGGGTACTTTGCATAGACTGGGATACGTAAAGCCGACTGCATTCCGAAAAGTTCACCCCGTGACTGAATGGAGAATGTGCAAGAGGGCAGGAGAGGTGGGTGGAAGCTAAGACCGGAAGCAGTTGGGAGACTTAAATAGCAGGTGGGAAAGGATCAGAGAGACACCAAAGGAAACTGTAGCATCAATAATTCTGCTGGGTGTGGGGACTGGGGTGCTACTATAAGAAACAAAATTGGATGCAGATGTCATTTGAGCACATGCCATGGCTTTGGGGTGCACCCACACCTCTATTTTCCCCAAGAAGTTAGAAGATAGTTATAAGCACCCTCTTCACTGTGACTTTTCACATTCTGTCCATCCCAAACTATTTGCTTTTTCCCTGACTCTTCCCTTGCAGTAGTGGCATCCTCTATCTGGAACACATGCATGACCTTGACCATTTAGGAAGTCCCTTGACAGCTTTTTACCCATATGGAGCTCTACAAAGGCTTCTCTCTCCCATCCAGACAAACCTGGCTGCACCTTTTGAGCCCTCTCTCTTGAGAAGTGCCCCCTTGAAGCACTTCTGAAAATGTGGGCAGTGTCCCCACTTGACATCTCCACCGCTAGGTGGGAAGCTTTTTGATAGTTGGAGTTTCTTCATCTTTGTATTCTTTATTACTAGAAGAGGGGGGCCCATGATATAATAGGTGCTCAGTAGATGTTTAATGAATGAGTTAATGAATCAAGAAGAATAAGGGAACAAGAGAGAGAGATGGATCTTGAAATAGCAGCATCCCATTCCCATTCTCATGAGAAGAATACAGAGAAGGACTGAGTAGCAACATCTTGAATGACTTACACCATTGAAAAAAGGTGATAATTAAGGTTAGAAGTAGCAAATATATCCAATCTACACAGGTTGTAGGATTCCTGGGTTTTTTTGTGGGGGGAGTTGGTGGGGTGTTTTTGCTTTTTGTTTTTTTAGTTGCTTCAAAAACATCTATCTTTCTTCTTTTGGCCTTGTGTTTGAAGGCTGATGCTTCAGTGGGTATTTTGGATCATGACCTTAAATTTGGAGGGTAACCTTAGGTGCTATACAATCAGTAGGTTAGGTTGCATCAAGAGAAAAGCATGAACAGAGCAAACACCTAAGTCCCTGCCATCCAAGAACCGAAATACCAGCACTGAACTACCCATCTCTGGGTAGTTTTTCTTTGTAGTTACATCTCTATGTTTAGGCCAGTGTTATCATGGGTTTCCTATCACAAACAGCAAAACCTAATATGATGTAGTATGGCTTGCCTTTTGGTAGCTACCATAGTGCCCTAATAATTCCTGGTCTGATTTGACAATGATTGACTGCATAATTAAATATATAGTGTGTGCTCAGAAAGTTACCAACTTTTAACAGGAAATTTAGAGAAATTCTACGTAACCCTGCATTGTGTCCTGTACTTTCTGGAAGAGTCTGCAGGAAGAGGCTGTTACTGAAAAACAACATAATCACACTGTTGATTCTAAACATGCTCACATTCTGGTTCATGGTGCAAATCATTTCTTGTCTTTTCTGCGTCTTCAGTCTTTAGAAGGTCAGGAGGTCTGCCAGTCTAAACATCCTTCTCTCCCACCCAGTGATTCTCTTCTTCTCTTCCATTTTCCTGACCTTCCCACATGACCCAGTTCCATCCTGCTGCTGTGCTCTGGTGAAGAGTCTCAGGAACCTAAAGTTTCCCAGTCCTGAGATGGAGAACACTGTCATGGTTTAAATTGTAGTAACCACAAGACAAATCCATCTCTGTCATGGGAACATTAATCCCATTCACAGAGTGACTTCCTTATGTTATTAAGATGAAGTTTTCCATTTTTAATAGAATGAGGAGAGGAAGGAATTAAAATAACAAAGGGAAGAGAGAGCCCTAGGCCACCTCAAATGTGTTATTATCCCCATCCTCTATTAGACTGTAGGATTATTAAAGAGAGGAACCACCTTATTTCTCCTCTTTACCCCTAACATCTAGGAGTATGCCATGCAGGCTTAACCACTGTGTGACTCATTTGTTGAATTAGTGGATATGTTATCCCTAGGCAAATGTACATGAGAGAATGAATGAACATAGGTAAGAATGCGTGAATGAATGAATGAATATGTAATAACCAGGCAAATGTTGCTATCAGCGTGGTCGTTGCCCTAGCAATGCCTACAGCCAATTAGGAGACCTGGATCTCAATGGCTGCTTGCTTTGAATAATGCTGTTCATAAGAGCTTAGTGATGTCAGACAAAGCAGCAATGTGGTCATTCACATCCACCATTCAAATGACAGGATCAGAAATCAAGAGGAGTTGAGAGCATGCACGACGGGTGCACAAAGGGATCAGTGGATCTCTCTCCCTCCCTGTGCCCTGTAACAAAAACAGATGCCTGTAGTATTTGTTCTTCTCTTGCCTTTGAAAAACCCAATTTCTCATTTTGTGCATTAGTTCAAAAGCCAGAAAAGTAGGGCTGGGTATACAGCTTAGTGATAAAGCTTGCCCAGTATGCACAAGGTCCTGGGGTCAATCCCAAGCACTGAAAGAAAAGGAAGGAATGAAGGGAGGGAGGGAAAAAGGGAGGGAGGGAGGCTGGCCCATCAGGTGTGATGGCGCACTCCTGTAATCCCAGCAGCTCAAGAGGCTGAGGCAGGAGGATCACAAATTTGCAGCAATTTAGGGAGGACGTAAGCAACTTAGTTAGACTCTGTCTCGAAATAGATAGATAGATAGATAGATAGATAGATAGATAGATAGATAGATAGATAGGGCCAGGGGTGTGGTTCAGTGGTTGAGTGCCCCTAGGTTTAATCCCTAGTACAAAAGAGAAAGGAAGGGAGGGAGGGAGGGAGAGAGAAAGAAAAGTAAAATAAAACTCCCCAAAAGTAGCAGATTTGGCACAGGTGCTACCTGAATGGAAAGCATATGGTAATTGAGATTGTTGCTTTTCCTCATCTCTGGTTTTAATTTGTCTGCCTTTCCTCGCATGAGAATTAAACACTATCCAGAGCAATTCAGAAAGTTAGAAAACTCTGAGCATGATCTGAGGCACAGTGCAGCACACCTGTAACCCCAGCAACTCAGGAGTCTGAAGTAGGATTATCACAAGTTCAAAGCCAGCCTCAGCAATTTAGCAAGACCCTAAGCAACTTTGAGGTAAAAAATAAAAAGGGCTGGGAACATGGCTCAGTGGTAAAAGCACCTTTGGGTTCAATCGAAGGAGGGAGGGAGGGAAGGAAGGAAGGAAGGAAGGAAGGAAGGAAGGAAGGAAGGAAGGAAGGAAGATGGTTTCCATTTTTGGACAGTTGTGACATAGCTTCAGAAACCATTTATATCCCCCAACTGTATCAGACTTTTTATTTTAAAATAAATAAATAAATAAACATACACACACACACACACACACACACACACAGGTATCAGGAAAGACTCTATGGCTTTCCATATAGAGTCTTGGTAAGTCTTTTGCCACTTGAACTTAAGAGTAATAATTAAAAGAACATGAAAATTCCTTAAGAAGTTAACTATTTTGTTTAACTCTACATGAAAACATATAACTAGGTAGGTGATTTTGTAAAAAATATGGAAAGCTGATATTTCTTTTACAGAGGAGCCGGATGTGGTAACTTTGTTGTTGTTATAAAGTCCTACTGAATAGTCCCAATGGGTGGGGAGTCTAGACAGAGGAAGCAACCAGCAAGGCTTATTAGGGATTGATTCCACTTTTTAAGGAAATGGACAATTAAGCAAATGAAGAGTCATATCTTCCAAATTTGAATTCATAGTTTGCCATTGGCAGAATAAGAAGCAGCAAAAATAAAGGAAGCACCCTCCCCCTAAACTAACGGCCAACCTACGTCAGTCAAAAAATAAAGACAGGCTGATTTATTTGAAGATGGTTCCTAAGTGAATATTGACAGAGATCTATATGGCTTATCCATTAGGTATACCGTCATTCCTCAGTGTCTATGTGGCCTTGGTTCTAGGACTTCCATAGGATTCCAAAAGCTGAGGAAGCTCCAGTCCCTGATATGAAATGGTGTAGTGCGTCCATAGAACCCGTACCCATCCTCCCTGATACTTTAAATCATCTCTATGACAAGAAAAGATAACTTCTCTACATGATTAGTGTACAGGTTTGTTTGTTTTGTTTTTTCCTCCAAATAATTTGGAGCCTCAGTTGGTTGAATCTGGATGTGGAACTCTCGGGTACAGAGGACTGACTATATACAGCCTTGCATAATGACTCAACAGCAAACCAATACCTAAACACACATTTTCCCCTTTGAGAGGATATCAAGGTTTTATTCTGATGCCTCCCGGCAAAGAAATGATTTTTAAGGAAGTAACAAAACACCATAAAGGAAAATGTGAACATTGGAACCCAAGTGTTCCCTTAAAGGTGACTCAGTCCTTCGCCGGGCCTCCCTGGACCACTGGACCGTTGGGTCAGCACCACCTGGAGCTGTCCCAGGGAGCAGAAAATCTTGCTCTGCCCTCTGGACTCCAACTCCTCTCCAAACCCATAATTAATCTCCAGTTTAGTCCCAGGGAGTCCTTTCAGAATATCTATTTCCTGTGATGAAAATAATATGTGACAATGTGATTATTCTTATATTGAGGCTCAGCATGGGTCAGGTGCTGTGTTGAATGCTTTAACCTGCCACGGCCCTATTTCAATGCAGTTTAATGCTTCAGTTAAACATTGCCATTACCTGCATCTTGGAGGAAGGACAGAGGCAATGTTTTTCCAGGGACATGTGACTTGCGGGTTGGATGGCTACGGCTATAACTACCACTCCTATAACCATGACCGCAAAAACCTCTGCAAGGTGAAGATCTACACTGGGACAGCACTTACAAGCTGTACCTTCTGTTCTTATCAAGGAACCAAATTAACTTGACTAGTTTATGGGTTTAGAGTTTTTCCTGGGAGCTGGTTGGGGAAATTGTTAAAGAAGAGAAATGATAGAGGTCATTCCCAAGGAGAGAGAAAAAATACTAGAATTTCTAGTGCTTCTTGGATTTTATACAACATAAGATGGAAGTAACTCCTGTTTTGTTTTTCCAAACACAACTAAGTCCTGCCCTGACCCTAAAAGGCAAAGAAGGTGTAGGGGCTTTGATGGGGGGCTATTTTTTTCCTTTTGATACCAATCTTATAGAGCAGGATCAGGTCCTTGAAGATTAAATACCCAAGAAATTCTGAGGCAAGCATAGAAAGCAAGTTTTATCTAAGAGAAGGACAGAGATAGCAGACTTCTCTGAAGAGAAAGGGGCCCAAAGCTGGGTGTCCACAGGGGTGGGTGTGTCTTGCTCTTTTATAGACACCATCTTTTTCTTCTTCATGTATATGCCTAAGGGTAGGAAGGAGCAGCAAGGGAGGTAATCCTTAGGAACTCCTTGTGCTGGGAATTGCGATCCCAGGATCCCAGAGGTTAGCTGTCAGAGGTTACCCATTGCCTTTTCTTTGATAACCAGCTTCATCTTCTCAATCCCCATCATTCATTACCTGCACTGACCGTCAGATCTTGCACCCCCACCTCAGTTTGTTGAGAAATGTGACATTTCCTTTTCGCTCGGGCCAGGCAGGACTGCAAACAGATTGCTTTTTGGCAAAGAAAGCATGTGGGGAATCTGTACAGTGGGTTCATATTACAGAATTATTCTCTTTTTTTTCCCTTTTTTTATTGGTTGTTCAAAACATTACAAAGCTCTTGACATATCATATTTCATACATTTGATTCAAGTGGGTTATGAACTCCCATTTTTACCCCGTATACAGATTGCAGAATCACATCAGTTACACATCCACGTTTTTACATATTGCCATACTAGAGACTGTTGTATTCTGCTACCTTTCCTATCCTCTACTATCCCCCCTCCCCTCCCCTCCCATCTTCTCTCTCTACCTCATCTACTGTAATTAATTTCTCTCCCTTGATTTTTTTCCCTTTCCCCTCACATCCTCTTATATGTAATTTTTTATAACAATGAGGGTCTCCTTCCATTTCCATGCAATTACCCTTCTCTCTCCCTTTCCCTCCCACCTCTCATCCCTGTTTAATGTTAATCTTTTTCTCATGCTCTTCCTCCCTGCTCTGTTTTTAGTTGCTCTCCTTATATCAAAAAAGACATTTGGCATTTGTTTTTTAGGGATTGGCTAGCTTCACTTAGCATAATCTGCTCTAATGCCATCCATTTCCCTGCAAATTCCATTATTTTGTCATTTTTTAATGCAGACTAATACTCCATTGTGTATAAATGCCACATTTTTTTAATCCATTCATCTATTGAAGGGCATCTAAGTTGGTTCCACAGTCTAGCTATTGTGAATTGTGCTGCTATGAACATCGATGTAGCAGTATCCCTATAGTACGCTCTTTTAAGGTCTTCAGGGAATAGTCCGAGAAGGGCAATAGCTGGGTCAAATGGTGGTTCTATTCCCAGCTTTCCCAAGAATCTCCATACTGCTTTCCAAATTGGCCGCATCAATTTGCAGTCCCACCAGCAATGTACAAGTGTACCCTTTTCCCCACATCCTCGCCAGCACTTGTTGTTGTTTGACTTCATAATGGCTGCCAATCTAACTGGAGTGAGATGGTATCTTAGGGTGGTTTTGATTTGCATTTCTCTGACTGCTAGAGATGCTGAGCATTTTTTCATGTACTTGTTGATTGATTGTATGTCCTCCTCTGAGAAGTGTCTGTTCAGGTCCTTGGCCCATTTGTTGATTGGGTTATTTGTTATCTTATTGTTTAATTTTTTGAGTTCTTTGTATATTCTGGATATTAGGGCTCTATCTGAAGTGTGAGGAGTAAAGATTTGTTCCCAGGGTGTAGGCTCCCTATTTACCTCTCTTATTGTTTCTCTTGCTGAGAAAAAACTTTTTAGTTTGAGTAAGTCCCATTTGTTGATTCTTGTTTTTAACTCTTGTGCTATGGGTGTCCTATTGATGAATTTGGAGCCCGACCCCACAATATGTAGATCGGAGCCAACTTTTTCTTCTATCAGACGCAGAGTCTCTGATTTGATATCAAGCTCCTTGATCCATTTTGAGTTAACTTTTGTGCATGGTGAGAGAAAGGGATTCAGTTTCATTTTGTTGCATATGGATTTCCAGTTTTCCCAGCACCATTTGTTGAAGATGCTATCCTTCCTCCATTGCATGCTTTTAGCCCCTTTATCAAATATAAGATAGTTGTAATTTTGTGGATTGGTTTCTGTGTCCTCTATTCTGTACCATTGGTCCACCCGCCTGTTTTGGTACCAGTACCATGCTGTTTTTGTTACTATTGCTCTGTAGTATAGTTTGAAATCTGGTATCGCTATACCTCCTGATTCACACTTTCTGCTTAGAATTGCTTTTGCTATTCTGGGTCTTTTATTTTTCCATATGAATTTCATGATTGCTTTATCTATTTATACAAGAAATGCCATTGGGATTTTGATTGGCATTGCATTGAACCTATAGAGAACTTTTGGTAATATCGCCATTTTGATGATGTTAGTTCTGCCTATCCATGAACAGGGTATATTTTTCCATCTTCTAAGATCTTCTATTTCTCTCTTTAGGGTTCTGTAGTTTTCATTGTATAAATCTTTCACCTCTTTTGTTAGGTTGATTCCCAAGTATTTTATTTTTTTTGAGGATATTGTGAATGGGGTGGTTTTCCTCATTTCCAGTTCAGAAGATTTGTCACTGATACACAGGAATGCCTTTGATTTATGCGTGTTGATTTTATATCCTGCTACTTTGCTGAATTCATTTATTAGCTCTAGTAGTTTCTTTGTAGACCCTTTTGTGTCTTCTAGGTATAGGATCATATCATCTGCAAATAGTGATAATTTAAGTTCTTCTTTTCCTATCTTAATGCCTTTAATTTCTGTTGCCTGTCTAATTGCTCTGGCCAGTATTTCGAGAACTATATTGAATAGAAGTGGTGAGAGAGGGCATCCCTGTCTTGTTCCAGATTTTAGAGGGAATGCCTTCAGTTTTTCTCCATTTAGAATGATGCTAGCCTGAGGCTTAGCATATATAGCTTTTACAATTTTGAGGTAAGTTCCTGTTATCCCTAGTTTTTCTAGAGTTTTGAACATAAAGGGATGCTGTACTTTGTCGAATGCTTTTTCTGCATCTATCGAGATGATCATATGGTTCTTATCTTTAAGTCTATTGACGTGGTGAATAACGTTTATTGATTTCCATATATTGAACCAGCCTTGCATCCCAGGGATGAATCCTACTTGATCATGGTGCACGATCTTTTTGATGTGTTTTTGTATCCGATTTGCCAGAATTTTATTGAGGATTTTTGCATCTAAATTCATTAGGGATATTGGTCTGTAGTTTTCTTTCTTTGAGGTGTCTTTATCTGGTTTGGGAATCAGGGTGATATTGGCCTCATAGAATGAATTTGGAAGTTCTCCCTCTTTTTCTATCTCCTGAAATAGATTGTAGAGTATTGGTATTAGTTCTTCTTTAAAGTTCTTGTAAAACTCTGCTGTATATCCATCCGGTCCTGGGCTTTTCTTGGTTGGTAGTCTTTTGATGGCTTCTTCTATTTCCTCACTTGATATTGGTCTGTTTAGGTTGTTTATATCATCCTGACTCAATCTGGGTAGTTCATATGTCTTAAGGAATTTATCGATGCGTTCACTATCTTCAATTTTATTAGAGTATAGGGTTTCAAAATAATTTCTAATTATCATCTGTATTTCTGAATTGTCTGTTGTGATGTTGCCTTTTTCATCCCGTAAGCTAGTAATTTGGGTTCTCTCTCTTCTTCTCTTTTTTAGGGTGGCTAGTGGTCTATCAATCTTATTTATTTTTTCAAAGAACCAACTTTTAGTTTTGTCAATTTTTTCAATTGTTTCTTTTGTTTCTATTTCATTGATTTCAGCTCTAATTGTAATTATTTCTTACCTTCTACTGTATTTGCTGCTGATTTGTTCTTCTTTTTCTAAGGCTTCGAGGTATAGTGTGAGGTCATTTATTTGTTGGCTTTTCCTTCTTTTAAGGAATGAACTCCATGAAATGAATTTTCCTCTTAGTACTGCTTTCATAGTGTCCCAGAGAGTTCGATATATTGTGTCTGAGTTTTCATTTACCTCTAAGAATTTTTTAATTTCCTCTTTGATGTCTTCTGTAACCCTTTGTTCGTTCAGTAGCATATTGTTTAATCTCCATGTGATGTAGGATTTTTCCTTTCTCATTTTATTATTGATTTCCAATTTCATTCCATTATGATCAGATAAAATGCATGGTAGTATCTATACTCCTTTGTAATTGCTAATATTTGCCCTGTGACATACTATATGGTCTATTTTTAGAAGGATCCATGTGCTGCTGAGAAGAAAGTGTATCCATCCTCTTGATGTTTGGTGGTATATTCTGTATATATCAATTAAGTCTAAATTATTAATTGTATTATTGAGCTCTATGGTTTCTTTATTCAACTTTTGTTTGGAAGATCTGTCCAGTGGTGAGAGAGGTGTGTTAAAATCTCCCATGATTATTGTGTTGTGGTCTACTTGTCTCTTTAACTTGAGAAGAGTTTGTTTGATGAACATAGCTGCACCATTGTTTAGGGCATATATATTAATGATCGTTAAGTCTTGTTGGTGTATGGTTCCCTTGAGCAGTATGTAGTGTCCTTGTTTATCCCTTTTGATTAACTTTGGCTTGAAGTCTATTTTATTTGATACAAGTATGGACACCCCTGCTTGCTTCCGGGGTCCATATGAGTGATATGATTTTTCCCAACCTTTCACCTTCAGTCTGTGTATGTCTTTTCCTATCACATGAGTCTCCTATAGGCAGCATATTGTTGGATCTTTTTTTTAATCCATTCTACTAGCCTATGTCTTTTGATTGGTGCATTTAAGCCATTAATAATTAGGGTTACTATTGAGATATGGTTTGTATTTCCAGCCATATTTGATTATGTATGTTACTTAACATGATTTGTTTTTCCTCTTTGATTATGTTTTCCTTTACTGTACTACCTAGCGCTGTTGGTTTTCATTGTTATTTTCCATTTCGTCTTCCTGTAATGTTTTGCCAAGAATGTTTTGAAGAGCTGGTTTTCTAGCTGCAAATTCTTTTAACTTTTGTTTATCGTGGAAGATTTTTATTTCATCTTCAATCCTGAAGCTTAATTTCGCTGGTTACGTGATTCTTGGTTGGAATCCTTTTTCTTTCAGCATTTGAAATATGTTATTCTAGGATCTTCTAGCTTTCAGAGTCTGTGTTGAAAGATCAGCTGTTATCCTGATTGGTTTACCCCTAAATGTAATCTGCTTCCTCTCTCTGGTGGCTTTTAAGATTCTCTCCTTATTCTGTATGTTGGGCATCTTCATTATTATGTGTCTTGGTGTGGATCTCTTATGATTTTGTACATTCGGTGTCCTGTAGGCTTCTAGTATTTGGATTTCTTTTTCATTCTTTAAGTCTGGAAGTTTTCTAGTATTATTTCATTGAATAGATTGCTCATTCCCTTGGTTTGGACCTCTATACCCTCTTGTATCCCAATAACTCTTAGGTTTGGTCTCTTTATGTTATCCCATAATTCTTGGATGTTCTGCTCATGATTTCTTAACATTCTTGCTGAGCTGTCTATGTTCTTTTCAAGTTGAAAAACTTTGTCTTCATTGTCTGAAGTTCTATCTTCTAAGTGTTCTACTCTGCTGGTAATACTCTCATTTGAGTTTTTGTTTGGTTTATTGTTTCCTGCATTTCCAGGATTTCTGTTTGTTTGTTTGTTTGTTTTTATATCCTCTATCTCCCTATAGAGTTGATCTTTTGCTTCTTGGATTTGTTTATGTAATTTATTATCAAAGTGATTTTTCATTGTCTGAATTTGCTGTATAATGTCTTCCTTGAGACTCCAGATCATCTGAAGCATGTATATCCTGAACTCTTTGTCTGACATTCCATCAGCTGCAGATATTACCTCATCTAATGTTGAATTGACCTGTATTGTTTGTGGTCCTTTCTTTCCTTGTGTTTTCATACTGCTCATGATTCTTTCTAGCTTTGTGAAACTGTTGTGTTAATGTTTTTCCCCTTATATATTTATATTATTCTTGTGTAGCTCCAAAATCCCTCTTTTGCGGAGAAAGACAATGTTAACAGTTCCCAATATGAACAGTACATTATCTAAGCACAAGTTTTCATTATTAATACATTTATAGTTAGATTCTAAGTCTATATATATTTTTTAATTATTACTTAAGAATATATTCATTAGTTTCATAAAAGGCATACCATATCTGGTGGCATATAGAAAACTTAATTTCAGACGAAGGATGTTATACTTAGAGGGAAAGGAGTGAGGGTATGAGGTTAAACTAACTTAGCAACTTTGGAGAACTCTAACCAATTGACTGGTAATTTATGGAAGAATGTATAGACTCAACCTCCTATCTGTATTTAGATAGTTACCCTATGTAGAAATAGCAAAAGTTAGGAGATTGAAAGTGGGATAGAGAGAATACGAATGAAAAAAAAGAAGAAAAAATAACAAGAAAGAAAAGAGAAATAAGAGAAGGAAAAGGAAAGTAAGATAGAAATAAAGAAAAAATGGGGGGAAGGTGGAGTATATGCAATTCCTCTATATTTTATTACTTTGGTAATTCGGTTGTTCATGCACAGTTCTTGGTTTCACATATGTTGAAATTGTGGAAGAGAGTGAAGAAAAGAGAAAAAGAGGGAAAAAAAGTATCTCAGAACACTGTTTTCCTTGCTTCCAGTAGGTGGTGTTGTCTATTCCTAGCTTGAGCCTCTGTATTCCGGGTGGTGGATATAGCCAGTGTGAAAGGACATGAGCTTCCACCTGTATCTTCCCTACTCTAGTCTCTGAGGTAGAAACCAGGTGCCTGTACAGTTGTTGTTTTGTGTTGATAGCTACAACCCCCAAAAGCTTGTGGGAAATATTTTGAGTTATTGCAGTGGGGGAATTGAAAACCGGGTACCTGGATCAGCCGCAGAACCGTGCTGGTAGCCACACCCCCTTTGATGGGTTTTAAGGGTTGATGGGCTTCCTCTGGACTAGCACAGGGGGTGGGGCCGGGCTTCCTCCTCCCGTCTGGCTTGGCGCGCGCTGCAGAATTATTCTCTTAACCTCGTGTTCCCACCATCCTCATCTATTTATCCCCTTACCCTTTGACCAAAATGGCCATAGATGTGAATATGTGGTCAAATAAAGAGGTATGAAGCATTTTCTCTCCATGATTTGGCTATTAAAGATGGGATAAAAGAAAATGATAATGACACAATAGTGCATCGGGAAACATTTCTCAAGTTTCTCACTGCCTAATGGAAGGGACAGTGGGGTACGGGAATATAATCAATAGAGTTAAATACAAGGACTTAACTCTATTAGGGCTAGGATTAGGTTACTGCACAGAGAAATGAATGATTGCCTCTTGTCTGAACGCAGGCCAGTGTCATTCCAATACTGCCTGGGAATCAGTCCTAAGGCTGAGTGTGGTTTTTTGGGAGGAAGAGTGGGAAAGGCATCCGAGGAGGAACTATATTGTAGGGCATGTGGATGTGAGGGAGGCGACGCACGTTCTCAGGGCAGTGCCCATGGTGGATGGACAGAAAAAGCCCGAGATGATGCCAGAGCAGAAGGCGGGACCCCTATTTTAAAGGGCCTCGGGCATCGGGTTAGAAATGTTCACCTGTAGTCACTGGTTGGCCCAGCAGGCTTCTAGGCAGGTCCTGCTGAGATGCAAATGTTTTTGAAAAATTAACTCTGGCTGCGAAGGAAGGCAAAATGAGAAGAGGGGTCTACGCAGCAGAGCAGGATCTGGCACCTGAGTTCAATAAGCTCCCAAGTGGCAGGCTTGAACTGTCATGTCTCATGCTTGTACCCCAAAGCTATTCTGAGTCCTCCAGTTCATACTAGAAGTTTGAGCCCCAGAACCCTACCTTTAGCTATAATCCTGATCTTACCAGCACTGCTTATTACCTATGTTGCCCAGAGAAGCCACTTAAATTAATTGATGCTCAATTACTTTTTCATTTGTAAAATGCAAACTGTCAGAATACTGTCTTACAGAAGTATGAAGACAACGGGGGCTGTGATTGTGGCTTTGCACTTGCCTAGCACATGTGAGGCACTGGGTTCGATCCTCAGCACCACACAAAAATAAATACATAAGATAAAGGTATTGTGTCCCACTACAACTAAAAAAACCAACCAAACAAACAAACAAAAATATGAAGACTCTAAGGATTAGGGAAAGAGGGGTTGGTGATTGAGCAGGGCCATGCATTCAATGAGTATTTCTTGTTCCTGAGGAGAGCTAAAGATAAATCATGCATGACATTTGCCCCTACAGTTTACAGCAAGAACTTAGGGCTTCCATAGGGGAAGACACTAGTGGGCTGAGTGGAGGCAAGGGCTCAGAGGCAAGGATGTGTGTGTCCTTTTTGAAAAGTGATGATCGTGGATCTGTGTAACCTGTGCATGCTGAAGCGACCGACTAGAGAATAGACTGAGTCTACTTTCCAACAAACCTCATTGTACACCAGGAGCCCAAGGAGAACTCAACCAAAAGCCCCACTCCACATGTGGGCTCCTGGGCTTCTGTATTAAAAACAAACAGACCTCCCCAAATTACATATTGGATCTTGCTGCACAACTGGGATTGAGAACTCCTGGAAGGGGAAGATGGTACAAAATTGGATGACGGAGGCTTTAAATTTCAGGCTAATGGAAGACACTGAGCCCTTGATTGCTGTGGGCCAGGCATGAGAATCTACAAGATGATGGAAAGGAGAACCTAAAGACATAGGTGCATGCACCTGGTGGGATGGACAGGAGGGACAGCAGATGCAGATAAGGACCTGCTGAGTTGTAAATTGCTGGGGACAAAGGTGACATTCACTGCTCCCACCCCAGGTGCCAGGGTGGTGTCCAGTACTCTGACATACAACACACCAACTAGATGGATTTTTGTTAAATACTTGAACTGAGTAAATATATAAAATAAGATCTAGAAGACAGAGGTGGGGGGGTGGCGTTTCACCAAAACACAGTAAGGAAACTTAAAAGATAAAAGTTCAGAGAAGACCAATGTGAATTCAGTTCCAGCCTCACGTTTAAGCAAACAAATAAGGTTCCGAGCGTGCAAAGAAAAGTCATGGGGCTCCTGAATTCCTGTAAGTCTGTCACCCCCTCCCAATTTAGTTGTATGTAACCAGGAGACTGAAACACGCATTGTGCTTCTGATAGGTTCCTTCCACTGTGGGATCCGCTGAATGTCACTAGATCTGCCTGTCTGTTCCAGAGGATTCCTGATTGAATGACAAAGACACTAAGAACAGTAAGTCGGGGTGGGGGGGGACAGTGTGGGAAGAATGGGCCTGTGAGCCGCAGATGTCCTGGATTAAAATAGGAAAGATTTCAGCTTATGAGGCATGTGCACCCAAATTTCAAAGTAAACCACCAGCTTCCGCTGTGCCTCCCCAGTCCAACATTCTACAACTAGTGCACACACACCTTCCCCGTTGGAGGTAATTATGGACCCGAACTGACTTTCTGTTGTTGTTATTGATTATATTTTGACATACATACGTGGAGTATAACTTCCTGTTCTTATGGCTGAACATGATTTAGAGTTACACTGGTCAGGTATTCATATATGTACATAGGAAAATTATGTCCGAATCATTCTACTATCTTTCCCATTCCCATCCCCCTTCCCTTCCCCTCACTCTTCTACCCCATGTGCAATCTCGTGAACCTCCACCACACATACACCTATTGTGAATTAGGACCCACATATCAGAGAGAATATTCAGCCTTTGGTTTGGGGGGATTGGCTTATTTTGCTTTGCATGGTAGTCTTCAGTTCCACCCATTTACCAGCAAGTGCCATAATTTCATTCTTCTTAAAGGCTGAGTAATATTCCATTGTGTATATGTACCACATTTTCTTTATCCATTTATCCGTTGAAGGGCACCTAGGCTGATTCCATAGTTTAGCTATTATAAACAGAGCTGCCATAAACATTGATGTGGCTGCATCACTATAGTATGCTGATTTTAAGTCCTTTGGGTATAAACCAAGGAGAAGGATACCTGGGTCAACTAACTGTGGTTCCATTCCAAGTTTCCTGGGGATTCCAAGTTTTCTGAGGAATCTCAATACTGTTTTCCAAATTGGTTACACCAATTTGCAGCCCCACCAGCAATGTAGGAGTGTTCCTTTTCCCCCACATCCTCACCAACATTGATTGTTGCTTGCATTCTTGATAATTGCCATTCTGACTAGAGTGAAATGAAATCTTACAATAGCTTTATTTGTATTTATAATTACAATTGATGTTAAACTTTTTTTCCATATATTTGTTGACTGGTTGTATTTCTTTTCTGTGAAGTGTTCCTTTACCCACATGTTGATTGGGTTATTTGGGTTTTTTTTTTTTTGGTGTTAAATTTTTTAATTCTTTATATACCCTGGAGATTAATGCTGTATCTGGGGTGCAGGTGACAAAGATGTTCTCCCATTCTCTAGGCATTCTCTTTATGCCAAACTGATTTGTTTTTTAGAACCATAACATGGAAAGAGAAGATCAATGCACAATAGTATATCAGAAATCAATACTATCTTCTATTTCTCCAAGCTCAAGACTAATATAATAACTTTAAAAATGTGCTTCATTATTTATTGCTTGATTTCTTGGTGGTTTCATATAGCATTAGTTGGATGAAAGCTGAAAACCTTTTACATCTTGGTTATTACCTACGTGTGTAGCTGAAATTAATAGAGTAGAAACACCCTCTTTTTAGTGACTCACCACTTTTTCTCTTCTGACTCGTAAGGTTCTCCTTTTTTTTAACATTATGGATCAACAAATATAGTGGTGGTCTAATTTATGTCCATTTCTGGGACACTAACCTTGACTGAGGATGGAGGATGGATAATGTTAACATCCATAAAAAAAAAAAAAGGACAACAGACTGATTCAGAAGGCCTGAGGAGGGACTGAGGAGAGAAAGAGGAAAGCAGAGGACCCTCAGGGGGCTGTCTCCCTAGCTACGCAGTATGTAATCCGTGGGCTCTGTCCTACCTAGGAAACGGGAAGGAAAAAAAATGAAAACAGGAAAAATACTATAGATAAGGGGACCAAGTTCAAGGGACCTCAATTCCTGTGATCCTTCCTTAATTATGGAAGAAACAGCATCTGAAACCAAAAATACATAAGCAACTCAGAAACATAAAGTTATCTATTGCACTGCGTTTGAGATGACAGTGTCCTTGCTCACAGAGGAAAAGTCTGCTTACCTACACATGAACCCAGAATAGGGATCATGATATAGCATTTAGTTACGAAGTTAAGTTGCCGGAACCTCTGTTGATTGTTCAGAAATAATCCTGAATACTCGATGCTATTGAGCTCATAAATCATCTGCCAGGACTCAAGTCAGGGTGTCACTTCTTTGAATCTTGTCTACCTTCAGACCATGTTACCCGATGACTTCCTAGGACCCCAGAAATGAAGGCACTATAGCCTCAGCATTCACAGAGGCCAGTAATAGACACACACACACACACACACACACACACACACACACACTTACTAAGTTGGCAGAGTCTGGAATCACTTCCGGGGCATCTAGTTGCTGCTCCCCACCTCTCCCTTGGGAACTTCCTCCTATCTCTTCCGTCCCTCTCCCCCCCCCTCGGCCTTCATGTACTCTCTCCCTCTGTTAAACAGCCACAGATGGGATACCATCAGTCAGTCTTTGAGGGAAACACTTTCACCCAAATTGCCACCTCTTTCAAGCTTTCCCATTCAATACCTTTAATCTCTATCTGTAAAATGAAAGATTTTGTTTTTCTGTTCAGAGTTGAGTTTTCTAAGCCTAACATTAAGCAGAGATAACTTTAAATGCCTTGAAAATAAAGCCATTTCAGTTGCTAAGCTACCTGAAGAAGATGAGCTCAAAAAGAAATTAGATCCTTGAACTGATGTCTTCCATTCTCTCTTTTCTACCGTCTCTTAATCTCAGTCAGTCACTTCCTAACCCTCGGCTCTAGGATCCCCAGGTGACCTGGGCCCAGGGCCAGTCTCATGGCATCCTCTCTTCTCTAGCACCAAGAGCAGATAATCCAAGTACAACCCTGGGGAGGTCTACTAGAATCACTTGGGAAACTTGTATCAAACTACTACTGCTTCCCAATGTAGTTCCTCCTCATTCTAATTCTTGGAGTCCTACTTCTTTAGGTCTCCTCCTCTACCCCCTGGATTAAGAATCAATGTTCATATAATGCTATGGGAGGAAAGAAATAAAAAGCATTTATGGCTGTCTTGTCGCATGGTGATCACACAGGAGCACTTTTCAGATGTGCAATTCATATTCCATTGAGCTCCATGTCAGTATCAGGGACTGTGTTAGTCAGCTGTGCATCACTATAACAAATACCTAAGATAATCAACTTTTAAAGAAGAAAGGTTTACTTTGGCTTACAGTTTTGGAGGTTTCAGATCATGATCAGTCAGCCTCATTGCTTTTGGACCTGTGATGAGGTAACACATCATGGCAGAATCAAATGGTAAAGGAAGACTATATTCACTTCATGGTCAGGAAGAGAGAAAGAGGGAGAGACCAGGGTTCCTTAGTCCCCTTCAAGGTTATGCCCCCAGTGATCTAAAGACCTCCCTCTAGGCTCCACCCCCTAAAGGTTCCACTGTCTCCCAGTAGTGCCAAGTTGGGGGCCAAGGCTTTACCCCATGGACTTTCCAGGGGCATTCAAGAACCAAACCACAGGAAAGACATTCCAGACAGTAAGGGGAAGAACTGTCCAGAGATTTTACATAGACTGGGAATGCAGGAGACATATAGATGTAAACATTATCAATAGGTCATTATCAATGGCATTCACTATGGAACACTTAAATATTAATATGTGTGGACATGAGTATACCTATAGTGTTTAAAAAAAATCCAGTCTCTGAATTATGATGTTCCACTTAGATTCTTCAACTTTACAGTGTTGTAAAAGCCTACGCATATAACCAACCATTCTGTTTTTCACTTTCCATATAGTCAGTATTTTTTTATTAGTTGCTCAAGACAATACAATGATCTTGACATATCATATATTTGATTCAAATGGGGTATGAATATAGTCAGTATTTAATAAACATTCACTTTTTTATAAAATAGACTTTATGTCAGATAAGTTTGCCTAACTGTAGGCTAATGTAAGTGTACTAAGCACTTTAAAGTAAGCTAGGTCAAGCTACAATGTTTGGTAGGTTAAGTGTTTTAAATGCATTTTCAAGTTATAATAGTTTTACCTTAAAATGGGTTTAATGGGATGTAACCCCATAAGTCAAAGGAGCATCTGCATTGCATCAGAAAAACTTTTGAATAGATATAGGCCTAGAGGTGCTTGCAAATAAAGTAAAATAAAACAAGAAATTTTAGAGTTTTGCTGCACAATCTAGAAAATGGTGAAAGGCAGCATAATTTGTTCACCTTCCCAAATCACCAAAAAAAAAAAAAAAAATAGCAAGTAGGATAGCAAAAGCAAAACCGCACAGACAACATCTCCAATAAAGAGATAAGACCATCCTTATGAATCAAATATGTTTATTCCAAATATGTGTGAATTGAATAAACTACTAGTGATATTAAGACCTGCGTGGTGTTTTAACTGAGTTACAGGAAGCAGAGAGCAAAGAGGTTCTGATGTTGTCAAGAGGCAGAAAAAAACTACAATCGTTGACAAGTACTCATTGTAAAACTGGTGAGCCAATTGGGCAGGCACAGCTGAAATATGTAGAGTCTGGATGGCTTCAATTTGTGAATGAACACAAAAGAACACCCTGGTCCAATGCACCCAACTGGGGTCCTTAACACATGTTTCTTCAAGCAGAAGAGAAACTTTCAGGGACAGAATCCAAACTGGACAGGAAATATTCAGTAGGGGCAAAGAGGCAAAGAGAAGATTCAGTTAAAAGTAGAGGAAGGAAGGGCTGGGGATGTGGCTCAAGCGGTAGCGCGCTCGCCTGGCAGGCCTGCGGCCCAGGTTCGATCCTCAGCACCACATACAAACAAAGATGTTGTGTCTGCTGAAAACTAAAATAAATATTAAAAAAGAAGAAGAAGAAAAGTAGAGGAAGGAGAAAAGAGTCAGTCCATAGCAGACAGAATTAAGCCATGGAGTATAGAGACCCCTTACCCATGGGGATATGATCCAAGACCCAGGGGATGCATGAAACCACGTATAATGCCAAAGGCTATGTATGCTGTGTCTTTTCTACACCTGTCTGTGTAATTATGATAAAGTTTAATTTGTAAATTGGGCATAGTAGGAGATTTTAAAAGTAACTAATAATAAAATAGACTAGAACAATATATTTTATATTTCAATAAAAGTGATATGCCTATGTGCTCCCTCTCCCTGCCCCCTTTTCCCTCCCCCTCTCCCCTTCTCTCCCTCCAGTCTTCTGTCCTTCTCTCTAAACTGGCATGGGGCAGGTAGTATATATTGCATGAATAGGCTGGACTACGGGATGACTCATGTTCCAGGCAGGACAGAACAGGACAACACAGGTTTTCACTCTGCTGGTCAGAATCATGCCTAATTTAAAATTTCGGTGTTGTTTATTTCTGCAATTTTCTATTTAATATTTTTGAACCATGTTTAACTGGAAATGCAGAAAGCAAAATCACAGATAAGGGGAGATGACTATGTTTGTTAATATATCCTAATAACAATAGAAGAGAGAGCTCTGGATTTCAGAGCTGTTTGTAAATGTTTATGGATCTAACATTGATGTAAATTCTTTTTTTGAAGAGAGAGAGAGAATTTTTTAATATTTATTTTTCAGTTTTCGGTGGACACAACATCTTTATTTCATTTTTATGTGGTGCTGAGGATAGAACCCAGTGCCCCGCGCATGCCAAGCAAGCACGTTACCGCTTGAGCCACATCCCCAGCCCCATTGATGTAAATTTACACAATAAAAAATAGGAATGAATACGGAAATCACTATATGAATATGTGTATAGATATGTGTGTATATCTACATAGAGAAATATGTGTAACATAAATATGATAAACTAATACAACTTTTAGATTTTTTCAATAAATTCACCTAGTAAATTCACCTTAAATTGTCTACTTAAAAAAAATTCAGATTACCAAATAAAGCAAAATCCAACACTCCAGAATACCATACACGTGCAAACTTTTCTCTGCCTGAAATAATACTATTTTTCCAATGGGGAGAAAAGTGTATACAATGTGCTGCCATTTATCTGATAAAGGAAAGAGAGGATTTATATATATATATATATATATATATATCACTCATTTTGTATAATTATGTTAACAATTAATGGAAAGATAAATCACAGTATTTAAAAATGAAACAGTATCTAAAGGTAGAGGAAGGAATTAGGGTAAAGGAGATAAGGGATACAAACTAGATTCGTCTTGTAAAGTTGACGTTAGAGTCATGTAAAATTTCACATAATTTTAGAACAAAATCAAATCTAAAATAAAGCAATCTAGTCTTGGGCTCAATCCTCAGCACCACAAAAATAAACCCTGAATTACTTAATTAAAGCAATCTCAACATCAAGAGGAAAGCAAGACGATTGTGCCCGTCTGTCCAGTAGGTGGCATACCAGCACTAACAGGATTCCGCCAAGTGACTTTAAATTGCAGTAATTTGACTGTTTAACCAAGTGGAATGCTATCCTAACGCCAGAAACAACTGCAAACAATCTTAAACTGGTTTTTGTAATCATTTTGCGGGTGGAATAGTCTTGGTATGTATTCCGAGGCAGTTGTGTGTGTGAATTATGGATGAAGTGAATGAGTAACATATTCAATATCATTAAAAAAAAATCTATAATTTCACAAGGGGAAGGCCCAAACTGAAAGAAAAAGAAAATCTTCCTCTCTTGAATTTAAATAAGAAATATCATTATGACTTTATGACCAATGCTATTTTATGAAACCAAATGTTTCCTATCTTTTTTTCTCTGAAGACTTAGAAAGCGCTGCCCCTCACTGTGATATCATGACCTCTATTCACAATTTCCACTAAAAGGGTTGAATCCAGGACTTCTTGAGTACATGGCTGATTGCAGGTCTATGGGGGGACAGGTACAATAATCTGGGATATCATAGGCAGCTTTGGTGTCATCAGAACTCATCAAATAAAACAGGCTCTCAGTGGCCAGAGATGGGAAAATTCTAACTGAAATAGATACAGTAACCGATGGATGGAAACACATCAATGTGTTAAAATTCATGAAGTCCTAATGATAGTGTGAAAATAAAATATTACTGATCATGCTTGAAAAAAATCCAAGGCCTAAATCATTATTCCAAAAACAGCAAATAAAGAAACAAACATTGATTCTGTGTTTTTATACAAACTTCCAAGTAACCAAATAGTTGATGTTTCTCTTTATAGAAGTGTTCCATCTAATAAGGAAGGAATTCCCAAATTCCAATATTACCACATTGCCACCTTTAAAGAAGTATTGGATTCAGATAATGATAGTGAATGCTGGCATCACAAAAAGGACACCAGACATGTACATCTCAGTAGAAGTATCCAACATCATCTATGGGGTATTTTTCAAAAAATTGAACTTCAATCAGATGACATATCCAGTCTATGCTATTCAATACTAGCCACTGGTGTCTCCTGAGCATTTGAAATGTAACTGAGATGTGCTGTAAGTGTAAAATATACATCAAATAGCAAAACCTTAAGGTAAAAAGGCATAAACTATCTACATTTTATATCAATCACATATTATTTTATAATATTTTGGATACAGCAGCTTAAATAGAAGCATAATATTAAGGGTAATTTTAACTATTTCAGTTTTTAAATTCCTATTATAAAGTTTTAAATTATACTCATGGCTTGTCTTATATTCCTAATGGACAGCACTATTCTATTCTAACTATATCTTTAGAGATATAGCTAGAATAGAATAGTGCTGTCCAATAGGAATATAAGTAAAACTACACTGAGATTTCACCTCACTCCAGTCAGAATGGCAGTTATCAAGAACACAAGTAACAATAAACGTTGCCAAGAATGTAGAAGAAAGGGTACACTCATAAATTGCTGGTGGAAATGCAAATTGGTGCAACCACTCTGGAAAACAATATGGAGATTCCTCAGAAAACTTGGAATGGAACCACCATTTGACCCAGTTATACCACTCCTCAGAATATATCAAATGGAGTTAAAGTCAGCATACTACAGTGACACAGTCACATTAATGTTTATAGCAGCTCAATTTACAATAGCAATGACATGTAACCAACCTAGGTGCCCTTCAACAGATGAATGAATAAAGAAAATGTGGCATATATACACAATGGAATATTGCTCAGCCATAAAGAAGAATGACTTTATGACATTTGCTGGTAAATGGAAGGATCTGGAGACTATCAAGCTAAGTGAACTAAGCCATGGAATATTTGGATGCTAACATGCAAATAATATGGATGCTAATACATGATGTGGAGGGTATAGATGTTCAGTGGATTAGACAACGAGGAATGAAGGGAAATAAGGGGGAATGGGAATAGGAAAGACAGTAGAATAAGTCTGACTTAACTTTCCTATGTTCATATATGAATATACCACTGGTGAATCTCAGCATCTTGTACATCCACAGACTGGGATTCTATTAGAATAAGTTATACTCCATGTATGCATAATATGTCAAAATATACTCTACTATCATATATATATCTAAAAAGAACAAATAAAAAAAGAGAGAAATGTATTGGACAGAGGAACACGTTCAATGACATCAGAGGGTAAAAACAGTAAATCTGAGGCTTTAGGAAACTCTGAAATTTATATTTCCAATCTGCTTTAATTGTAGAGGCAAAGTAACTAAAACACTTATAAACATGAGTATTGGGGTTCATGTGTAAGGCAGTCTTAAATATTAATATCTATGAAATCATAGATTTGTTATCTCAGTCGACTTTTCACAATTGCCCCGTTATGATAACTGCATAACAATTAAAAGCCTATATATCTACATTGTCTAAAGTAATTTATTTAATCACCATTGGTATGTGAACTGCTCCATGGAAAATACTGGTATACAATTTATCTCTCCTGAAATTTTCAAGTTTTGATAATCTGAAAACTCGATTTTCTTAGTTTTTTTTCTATTGAATAAATATATAATTATTATTCCTATACTATTAGAAAAGCTTTGTTTTAAATTTGCTGTATTTTAAAGCTCTAAATAATATTTCTACATCTCATGAAAATGAAATTACTTTAAAATGATTTTCCTGGAGAATATATACTACAAAACCAAATTAGATACGTGAAGTTTTTAAATCCCCTCCTTTCCTCCTTTCATTGTGTTCCTCAAAGTAAAGATTACCTTAGTATTCCAAATATCAGAGATTTTTTTAAAGTTAAGGATAGAATTAATCTTACTCAGACCTCATATATGACATTTCTTACATGCCTAGCATAACAGGCACTCAAAAATATTAGGTAATTTTGGGGGGATCATTAAAGCCAAAATTATTTAATGGTATCTAAATTTTTACTTCTGTTTTTAATTATTTAAAAAAAATTTGTGGGGCTGGAGTTGTACCTCAGCAGCAGAGCACTAGGTTCGATTCCCGGCACCACATACAAAAATAAGCAAATAAAGGTCCATCAACAACTAAAATAAATAAATAAATAAAAGCCTGTGTCAACTTAGCATATTTTGGCCTATTCTCAGAACAAATAAATATGATATGTCTCTGTAACCCACTCTCAAATAGGAATCTATATACTGATAGATACCATGTATGTATTTTACATGAAACTTGGATTCTTTTTCTTTATTCACATTGCACTAAAGTGAGAGAACACTAGGGGGCACTGTTGTTAGCACAAAGCTCTGAAAATGATTGGAAAGGATTCACAACTTCTTGGATCCACCCTTCACTCAAACCCTTAGCCTTTTACCTTGGTGACAAGCTTTTCTTGCAAAAGTCTTTCTAACTAAACTTGGCTATCCCAAAGAAACTACAAAAGAAAAGGCATAGCCAGAAGTAACAGTTCATTTAAAACTAACAAATGCCAGCATAAGATCCAGTTGCTCCCTCATTTTCACCTTACATGTACCCACTATTCCTTTTATTTTCTTCTACTCTCCCAGATTTCTGGGTACCACCCCCACACACTTTGAAGAATATTCTGAGATTATCTGAATTCGTATCCCTCAGCTTTCTCCCCCTCCATCCTCAATTCAGTTTGATTCTATTAAATTCCATGTTAACATAAGTGCATTAAATAATCAATCCACAATGCCAGACATTACCTACAAAAATAATGGGCCAAAACTCAAAATTCAAAAGCTACAGAAACTAATTTATAGTTTTTAAAAGTATATCTTTGTCTATTTTAATTGCATAAAATTCTTATAAGCAGTGACTCTGTGGAACATTTGCAGTGTTGGGCATAGTCTATACAGATACTTAATCTATAATAAAAAGAAACATTTACATGCCAGACTCAGAAAAAGTGGAGAGAGCTAAGTCCCAGTGCTTTTCTTGTGTGCAGTGAATTTTGTTATATTCAAGCAACAAATCATTTTTTTCTTTTTCTTTTCAAAAAAGCAAAATCTGTAAGCATTATGTGAACCATGCTCTGAATGGTGGGTTTGACCTACTTAAATTTTAATAAAACATTCCTTAGAGTTCGCATGATTTAGTTTGGAACAATTCTTGAAGTCTGTTTGGAATGTGTCATTTTAGCAGCAGGTGGTTCCGGTGACAATAAAAGCACATGATTAATATAATTAATCTTAGTTGACTTTGATTTGCTTCTTGAGATCTTTTGTACCTGCCATTTCTATAGCATATTTTTCTTGGGTTCTTATAAATAATGAGCGGTTTGCCCTCATGTATGTGGTGGCAATCATCCAGGGTTGTGGCAACTAGAAATCTCAGCTCACTGTGGCTTCTATCTGGTTGGAGATATTTTTGGGTTTCACTATATCAGTCAGAATCCCATGGAAAGAGAAGCCCACTTAAGCGGGTTGAGGTGAACATAAAGCAGAGGCTATTTACAGAGCAGAGGAGAGGGTAAGGTGCCCAGAGATCAGCACAGTGGCTAGCTGATGCCACCCCTAGTCCTGAAGGGACAGACATGGGGAGGAATGGTACTTCCAGAGCCTGGGAGAAATACAGCTATGAAGCTAAAGAGGAACTGCCCTCTTGAAGGGGACAGCACCACAGCCAGGAGAAAGAAGGACAGAAAGACCCAGACCTGTCTCCTCCCACCCTCTGTTCCCCAAACAGAACCTCACCTTGACCACCCAGAGCAAGCAGGGAAGGACCCAAGACTGAGAAGCTTGACAATAGCAGAGAATAATGGATCCCGAATGTTCTGCCTCTTAACACACAGTCTTCCTCTTAGACACTGCCTCTGCGGCTCTCTCTTTATCTTCTTATTTCTCTCACGACATTCTCACCCAACTCCAGGGACAGCATCATGTAAGGAAAGTCCTCCTTCCAAATGTCAGGCTTTCAGATGGAACCTCTTGTTCCCCGCCTCATACATCTTGTCTTTTGTGATGTTCAAAAGGAAGCATTTTCTGCTGCATAAAAGTCTAGAGGTTTTTTCTTCTCAACGTCTTGACATGACAGGCTTTTAAGTGGGTTCAATGCTCCTTGATCTTGCAAAGATCCCGCAGGTGTCCTGGGGGAAGGGAGACCAGGTCTGTTTTCTTCTAATCTTGTCGTAGTTGCCATGAATCTTCATTAATCATCCCTGGCCTGGACTGTTATAATCTCAACTTCTTGTTTGGGTTCATTTATAGCTTTTCCTTTCTTGGTGGAGATAATCTACTTGAAACTCTAGATAAATAAATAAATAAGCAAATAAATAAATAAATAAAATATAAATGTGGGTTCACTTTCATCCAATATTACTCTCATTACCCCACCCTCGCTCCTTCCTATCCTCCCCGTTCTGATTTTTACTGAAGGGATGAAAGAAAAGGAAATCTCACTGTTTCATGTGAAACACACTTTCATTAAAGACGGATGAATTTGTCATTTATGCACGGACAGAACTGCAAGAAAGCAAGGACTTCTGATGAAAAGCCAGTGCGTGACTTCTCTTTCAAAGAGCATACTGCTGTGAAATTTAATCAGTGGATAAAAATTTCTTGTGCTATTTTTCTCTCTCCTAGGAGTCCTCTCCATTGTTCAAGAGAAGCTTTGACTTATTATGTTTCCAAACTCCTTTCCCTTTCTTCGCCCTCCCCTGTTGATTCCTACCTTCTTCCCATTTGAGGGCTGGTGCACATGAGTGGGTTCATGGTAGGCTGTGTCTCTTCCTCTGCTTGCCTTCCGAGATAGATCACTGGCACAAATGAAAACAAATAGATTGGCTTATTTATTTTTGCGTCTTTACTCGTCCACCTTCCCTGGCATAAAAGGAAAAACCTTTCTGTAACCTTTCGTAGCCTTCCCATGCACAACCCAGTCACAGATTGACTTGATTATCTCCTTAACTGTTTTGAGCAAAATTAAAAACAATTTGGTGACCTGCATCAGGAGCAGATTTAACTTGTTGGATTCTCTTGTGAATTGCCAGGGTACATTTTCTACCATTTTTACAAATAGATCTTGAAGGTCTTCCAGGAACCACTATTACAAAGAAATGTTAATTCTTTTCTTTAATTATTTGTGTTCTTATTGATGCTGATATTTGCCATTCAGTTTCTTTTTCCAGGTTGCACAAGTTACTGTCAATGACACTGGTTTAAGTACGTGGCTTTTGCATGAAGAGAAGCATTTTGTTGTGAATAAAACTTACATAAACTTTCTTCAAAGGAGTAACTAAGGCCACCAGAATTCCCTAATTTGCACACAAGACTGGCCCAAGCAAGGATATTTCAGATAATAAATCTTTGCAAAAGATGCTAGAGAAGACCAGTCTGAGTAAACCAGTATTAGAAGGCAAATCAAAATAGGAGATTTTCCATGACCATTTTTAGGCACATAGGAAGAAACTATAAAGAGTGAAGGATCCTTTTGCACATATTTATTAATCTTGTTTATTGTGAAATTATAAATAGGACTAGCCATAAAAGGAGAGCAATCCTCTGTGAAGTAAAGGCCTTGTCTCCAGAGACAAGAGCTCCTCGATTGGTCATTTTTAGAAATATCACCAAGAAATGCATTTTTTCATGGTCTTCAATATAGAACAGGACAAGGCAGAACAAGAAAGAAAAAGGAAAACAGTTGTTAAAGTGGCTGGTTATAATGGGATAACCATCAGTTACAATGAAAAATGCTATATACAATGCACTTTCCTTTTTGTGGAGAAAAGGGTGGGAGAAGTTATTGGAGTCCTGATATGGAGAGTAGGTGGGATATTAACATACTAAAGCAGGAATGTCTGAAACAAGCATTGTGTGTTTTCAGCTCTCAGCTCAAATCAGGCACAGCTCTGGGCAGAAGGGACCCGGGCAATGCCACCCAGAAGGCACATTGTAATTTTCAGGCTAGTTGGTGAAGACACCACACCAGCTCTGGGTCCTCCAGCACCTATTCCAAAAGTCGGCAGGGCCACCCACCACCTCTGTGATGTGACTTCAAGGACCTGACCCCCTAGACTCCCACAGGTCCATTGGCCAGTGACTGAAAGTCCCCTGACAAAGCCTCCTTGTCAGCCTAAGGCTTTGGCTCCTGATGTCACCTCACCGACCATGCCTGTTACTCTGTCCCCTCCCCTCTACTCCAAGAAATGGAGATAGATACCCAAATGCAAATATGTAAAAATTCCTTTTAATTCTCATCCTTTGACTTTATTGAAAAAGTGTCAGGAAGAATTCAGGGGGGAAAAAAATCATCACATCTCAGAATGGGCTGGTGCCTTCCTGATGCAGGAAATGACTTAAAATTGGAAAGATGACAAGTCAGTGTATGCCTTGGGGATCAGTAAGACAAAACAGTTGAAGTCGGGATGCGTGGTTAATGCTGCAGAGAGCTCATCTGACCAGCGCGCGCGCACGCGCGCACACACACACACACACACACACACACACACCTTGTTCGAATTCATTGATCACCCCGGCAAGCCATCATTCCACTGCATGAATATCTTCATGAAGAGGACGCCTTCTTTCTCTCCTGCTGACATTCCACCTTTTAAACTGCTGCTCATCAGCTGTGTTCCAGCCCACAGAGGCTATAGGAATCAATGTAGTTTCTCTTCTGTGTGCTCTGCCACTTTATTAAAAAATGCACACACAAAACCCCCTGAGCCATCTTCTCCTCATCCCATTTGGCTTTACTTTCTCACATGGCAGAATTTCTGTTTCCCAGCTCTGCTGGGATCCCTGAGGAAAAACAGCAAGGACCCACTCAGCTCAGCCAGAGGCCCTCCCTTCCAGAAGCACACACAGGGGGCCATAGGAAAGAGAAGCACAAGAAGATAGTGAGCAACCATCAGCCCACGAGTGTCGAGGTGGAGGGCCAGTGGGGCAGCCAGAGACCTGCCATCTCTCCTAAACCCACATGAAAAGGATGGTGAGAAGGAACTTCATGCTCAGATTTGCATCCAGTGGTTTATCCTGGGTACATAGGAGTTGATGCTTAAGAGATATCCATAGATATTTATAACTACCAGGATCCAAGTCCACAGACTGGCACTAAAAACTGACTTCTAGATGTTGGTCCAAAATGAAGGAACAAATGGTAGAAACCATAAAAGAAGTACTTGCATAGCTACTACTCCATCTAAATTTTTCAATATGAAATCCAAGAGTTAAAGACAAAATTTTTAAAAAAAAAAAAATATGCCTAGAAATCTGTAACTAGAGCACATAAGAAAGACAATAGCACCACTTAGGTTTCATTAAATAGTCATCGTGGGGATATTAGTTCTGAATAAATTATGACCACAAATGGATCTCAGGAAATTATAAAAGTAAAAATAAATACAGCGGAATATACTCTTTTTAAACTTTAATCATCGTAATAATGTTTACAACGTGAGGTCACAGTGTTGTTCTGTGCATTGAGGGAAGTTAAATATGTAGAGCACTTGGAACGACTCCTGGCCCAATATAGCTTCTTTGCTGTTGTTCCATAGATGTAACTTTTTTTTGTAATTATGGCAATAATTGGGTTGTAGAATTTTAAGACAAGATGAAAGATTGGCAGCTCATTTAAGTCAGTGGTTTTCAAACTTGTTTTTAAGCAGCAAATTCCATTTTTCCAGATAAAAAAGATAGCGTGAGGGGTTGGGGCTGGGGCTCAGTGGTAGTGCCCTTGCCTGGCATGTGTGAGGCACTGGGTTCGATTCTTAGCACCACATAAAAACAAATAAAGATCTATCAACAATGAAAAAAATTAAAAAAAAAAAAAAAAAAATATATATATATATATATATATATATATATATATAGCATGAGTCCCAAAGAGTAGGCTAGATAAGCAGGAGCAACAGCTTGAAGTGGGCCCAGGTTCCTGCTCACCAGCAATCTCCCAAGGAGGAAATTCTCGAACCCAGTCTGAAAGCTATTCCATGACCCCAGCCATGTCACAAATGAGGAAAATCTAATCCTAGGGAGGTAAATGCTCTTATTCCCAAAGCTGGAAGCATCAGATTGTGTTCCAGAAAATAATTAAAACCTAACATATCTAGAAACAAATGCTATTTGCAAAGGAATACTAAAAAATTATTTTACCAATAACCAATCAACATGACCCTGCACGATCACCTGATCCAGGTGATCCTTCCTGGGTGCGACCTTAGCTTTGAAGTTGACAGATCACTGAGCACCGTTGTGGGAGGCAGAATGTCACTGTTGAGGGGCTGGGTAACCAGGGGGTCAGAACAATGGGTCGTTACCAACTGGTATAAAAGTGATTTTAACAACTGGTGATTTCAGCAAGGTACAGTCATACTGGAGGGCTACCAGCTAAATGTCAACCCTGGGTGTTTGAAGATGTCCTTTACAGGCTGGAAAAAATCCATGTTGGATTGGGATCCTGCTGAGAATAACTGCACTATAAATGGAACCTCTGGAGAACTGCATCTGTTCCTTCTCATTTATTTGGTCTTTCTAGAAATTAAAGTTCTCTGTGCTGTTCTAAAACATTTAGATGTTTATTGTCTTTCAGAAGAAGAGTCTTCTGATGATGTGGACCATTTTTAAAGAATGTCACAGTTCAAATCACCCCACTTCTGTGGGAGAAAATAAAGCAGACTAAATGTCCATTGCTCTCAATGAGTTTGTAACAAAGCCATCTTGTTAAATTAAAATAAAATTATTTAACCCAAATCACTGCTGACAGACAGGAGTTGTCTAGGATAGAAACTGTGTGTGGTTGCTTTCTGTTTATCACTCAAAAATTAAGTTGAAGAATTGAAAATGATAGCTGAAAGCTACTAATTATGGGAGTTGATCTGTAGCTTCATCTTTATGGAAGAATTAACCAAACTACTTGTCATTACCTCATATGCCTTCCTGCCAGTGATTCCTGACATAAACTACCTGCCTGCATAATAGGTAGGTGACAGTAACTAGAGGAATAACGACAAAGGGTGTCCTGAAGGGGAGAATTAGATGGTTGGAACTGAATGGGAAGAGGGAGAATGTTCTAGGTGTCCAGAGAGAGATGGAATGGGAAATGAGCACTGTGTATATTATGTGAACAGTCAATGCACATACAAATAGTTATCACCTTGAGCTCAGATAACTTCTACATCACGGAGCTTAGATTCCCCCATGTCAAAGGCAGAACTGGTCCCCTTTGATATTTCAGAAAAGTAGCTGCACATCACTTTTCTGGCTCATGGGGGAGGGAGAGAGGCACAGAAGACAATTCATTTAAGTGTATGACTTAAAGTGAAGAGCATTTGGGTAATGGGTAAGCAGCTGTTTGTTTAAGCAAATGACTCATACTGGGATATTTATGGAGCACAACTATTTTCAAGTCTGTAAAAATGTAAGAAGAAAAAAAAAGAAGCCTTTCTATAATCCAAAAGCAGATGTTTCTGTGTTTATGAGGAAAGTCCTACTGAACAGTAGCCCTATCCTTTGGGTTTATCAATTTACCTATGGAAACATATGTTAGTCTTCCTGAGGTATACTAATTTCTTTTAATTGGACAGAGAACTTTTATAAAGCACTTATTTTATGCACTGTTCTATGCCTCCCCAAAATAAATAAATAAAAGACAAAACCCAGTCTTGAAGGAGTAAAATCTGATGGGAAAATTATATAACAAAAAAAAAAAAAACAGAGCTAATAATGAAAAGCAATTTTTAAAAATGACAACCCTGGGAGTGTGGGGGGATAGAATTAGCATAACTTTTTATTTGCTTATAATTTAATAGCTAATATTTTTTTTCAGAGCTTAATATGAACCAGGCCTTGGGCCTTTGAGGTCTCTTGTTGAAAAAGTGTATACTCCAAAGGGAGTTTAAAATGGGACTAGAAATAATATCATAAATCTCATCGGAAGAGAAGGAGATGCTGCAACTGGAGACTGAGATAAGAGATGTCAGCTGCTTGGGAGCATGGCGCTTGGTTCAGAGGTACTTGCTAATCTAGATCGAAGGGGGAACAGGTTATGTGGCAGAGTCTTGAGGAGGCAGATACATCGAGGGTATCTGAGTAAGGATTTTCACATGAATTAGATGTGAAATTGCCTTTGAAGGATGGTTATGATTTGATAAATGGAAAGAATATCCAAGAAGGGAAAAATGGCTTGAGCAAAAAACAGTGAGTTGGAAATAAGAGAGTCCCTCCTCATTGCCTGCACACAAGGTGTACTCAGGGCGAGTTAATGAATCTATGTACATGGAGGACACACGTAAGGGATAATGGGTGGTGAGGTTGCTCAGAAGTCAACTATTGCAGGACCTGTAGAGCTGGCTAAGTTCTGAAGGCAGGAGGAAGTCTCAAAGTCTGAAATGAATTTGTGGGGAAAGATTATTCTGGACTGAGTGCAGTTATGGATGGCGAGTGGGCAAGAGCAGACACACATACCTGGTTAGGAGTTTCTGGTAGACTAGAAAACAGGTACACCAGGACCCACCAAAGGGAAGGCAAAGAGAAAACAAAAGAAGAAAAATGAAGTGACCGCAAAGAAAGACTATGACTGCTTATCTGTGAGAAGTGTTGAAAAAGAAAAGTAAAGATGGGTTTAGAGCCTCCATCCCCGGCGCCATGATGAAAGTAGTATGAGCTAATGTGTCTCAGCAAAGGACAAGTTAATTCAGACTGAGGGTGCCCCAGCACAGACAGGCACCTTAGTAATATAGAGCTGGGGCATAGTAGGTCTGTGGAGACTTGGGCTGTCTATTTGAACAATTTAGTAGAGGGGGAAACAGAGGGTAACTGGAATGGTAGATCTCTGAAAGAATGGAGACAAAGCTGTCCAGAGTGCAAGGGAGCCTGGAGGAGAAGAGGAAGGCAGGAAGCACGCTGGTTTTCTTGGTAACGAAGCGCCATAGACTGGGTGGCTTAAGGAACAGAGAGTTATTTTCTCACCATTCTGAGGCCAGAAGTTCAAGATCAAGCTGTCAGCAGAGGTGGTTTCTTCTGAAGCTTCTCTCCTTGGCTGGTAGATGGCCATCTTCTTCCTGCATCTTCTTGTTCTCTTCTGTGTGTCCCTGTCCCAGTCTCCTCTTCTTACATAGACACAAGTCATATTGGATTAGAGCCCAAACTAATGACCTCATTAAGCTTTAATGACCTCTTCAAAGACACTATTTCCAAATACAGTCACATTACAATATGTACCCTCTTGTTTCCTATAAGTAAATTTTATAAGGACCAATGTTCCTCCTGGGTTGTTATAATTCTCAGATACTTATGATGGTGATTCTGAATTCCTCTTTAGCCACCGCATGAAAGTTAGGATAAGTATAGAAAACTACTTTCAAGAAAAAATTTAAAACAAATCTCATAAGATGCAGAAGCAGTTGTGGGTTCTTGTTTGTATCTTCTGCTATTCCTTTACATTGACAAACCAAATTAATTAGTAACTATTAGGCAGTAGAAGTTAGGGCTTCGATATGAATTGGGGGCAGGGCATCATTCAACCCATGACAGTAAGAAAACACAAAAAATGGAAAGACAGTGAGTGTCAAACAAAGCCTTACCAGAAGCTAATGACCATAGAACCACAGTCCTCTCTCTGTTTGCATGTTGAGCAGCACCAGAACTGACATTCTCTGAGATCTTGCCCAATTAAACATCTCACATCATACAACAAATAACATCACAAAGTGAATGGCTAACATCGTATCTTGTCAATTCGTGCATCATGAAACACAGTGCTAGTGTTGAGTCAAAAGTGACCTAGAAAAAGCATGTGTGTTTACTTATGTGCGCCAAATGAGCAGAGGAACAAAAGTGACGATGAGTTAGAGTGACTTTCAGGGGTAATTTTCAAATGCCACCAAACTCTGCATCCTAAAAGCAATGTGAAAAATCACAACGAAACCGTGGTGAAGATGCTTTACACTTTGTCTTACCATTTTCTTCTCTTGATTTCTTCTCTTTCAAAGACCACAAGCTGGAGACATTCAGAAGCTCTCCCTTTCATTGAATGTCTTTTATATTTTCTTCTATCTCTCCCCAGGAGCAGCCTTCCTCTTCCTCCTCCTCCTCCTCCTCCTCCTCCTCCTCCTCCTCTTTCTCCCCCTTCCCTCCTCCTCCTCCTCCTTCCCTCATCTTTCTATTATTTCTGACCAAATAACCCTCCGGGTGCCTTTCTTTCTATTCAGAATTTCCATCACCTGTCTTTTCTTATTTCTGCATCAAATCCCAGTTGCGTGTTCCCAGGGTGGCACTTCCACAGCCTCTGCTGTCATGATCCAGGTGTTGTCTGAAAACCTGCCCAGGTGTATCCCTCCAGCTGATTCTCTTATTTGTCTCTTCAAAAACATATTATCAACATTAGTGTGAGCTCATGATTTATTTCCCTATTCTGGTAAGTTGCACAAGTATTTCTTTCATAATGGAGGTGTCTGGGAGAAGAGGGGATTTCGATTTTGTTTTTCCATCTTGACTGGAGAGTGGAGTATGAGGAATGCTATGATCTTCCCTTATGATCTAACCATTTGTTTCTGAGATTATGTTCTTTTATAGGTTTAGTCATGTATCCCATTTTAGTCGAGAATCCAAAGCTTTTTTTTTTTATTATTTTTAACCCAAATGTGTCTCAAGAAAGCTCTGGTAATGAGAATGCTCATTTTGTACATGACTTTCTGAAAAATTCTCTCTCTCTCTCTCTCTCTCTCTCTCTCTCTCTCTCTCACACACACACACACACACACACACACACACACACACACACATTAAACAGCTAATATGAACTTGCTAAGTGACAGATCTTTTGTGGATCTTAGCTACTGTCACCAGGTGAGCTTGTAGCTTTTCTAATAAGGCCAGAGAAACATAATACGTAAATATTCCCCTGTATTCCTTTGCCTTTGAAAAAGAAACCCAAAAATTACCCTCTAAAAATATGTACCCTAATATTTCCTATAAGTAAATTTTATAAGAACCAATGTTCCTCCTGTGTTGTTATAATTCTCAGATATTTATGGTTGTGGTTCAGAATTACTCTTTAGCCACCGCATGAAAGTTAGAATAAGTATAGAAAACTACTTTCAAGAAAAAATTAAAAGCAAGTCTCATAAGATATGGAAGCAGTTGAGGGTGCTTGTTTTTACTTTTGCTATTCCTTTACATTGACAAACCAAATTAATAAGTAACTATTAGGTAACTATTAACCACCTAAACTCTGCAAGGCACTGTGTTAGAATTCTGTAGAATACACCAAGCAGTTCAGAATGGGCTGCTTGCATTGCTGAGCTTCCAGAGTAGCTGGAGAGAAAAGTTAGCCTGAGGAGGAGCAGGAGGGATATAAATGGAATGGATGCCTTAGGGACCTCTCTGTCAGGCACATATGGTGAGAATTTTTCATAGGCCATCATCCCATTAAAACTGCAACTCATCTCTGAGAGGTACCCAGCACTGTCCCCATTGATGCTCAAAGAAAGTGAATGACTGCACCAAATCACAGATCTATCCATCCTTCTCTACAAGACTAAATATTTTCTATATTACAACACCCATCATGAAAAGTTCAAAAATGGCCAGTAAGATAATAATAATAAAAAGTCACAATAACTCCAAAAGAATCGTCCTATAATAAGAGCAATGAAAATGTGGTTTAAGAGACCAGAAGAAAGAGGAATCATTGGATGAGAATGATCAAGGAAATTCCTACCAAAAATAATCCAACACTACATCCTATCTTATCCATCTAATGTTCTATAAAGAGTACAGAACATCACAAATTATTATCTAATCCAAGCCATCCAAAGAAACCCAAAAATATTTGGTTAGTTCTTTATGTCAATTTCAAGCATTTTTTTCCCCCAAAGCATACGGAATGTGAAGGGTGTTAGAGACTCAGGGAGAGTTTTTCTCACCTGGTGGAGTCATTATCTACACTATTCCCAGGCCTTTGCCCTTCGCTGTAGAGCCTTCTAGAACACCAGGTGCCACCCCTAGACCTTGAGCAGGGAACATTCCCCAGGGACTCTTTTTTTTTCCTTTCCTCCAACTCTGATCTGTAAATTCTTTGCAGTCTTCTCTCTCTCTCTCAAAGTGCTGCCTCCTCTTGTATATGACTCCAGCAGAGACTGTCCTCTCAATCATGTCTGGTCCACCACTGGTAGGAAGGAGGACAGAAGCCTCAGAGGGCAGCATTTGAAAGCTGATCATACTCAGCACCTGTGGGAATGCAAATCTTCTAAATCTAACTCTCCTATACTGAGTTATGCTAAATTATTTTCATTTCCTGGCCAGTTTTGAGTCAGAGTAAAAGAAAATGACAGAAGAAAAGTGGTGAGGAAATGCAAGCCTTCACCAAACTGTCATTGGAGTCTTTTAAACAATGTCTTAACCCGTTTTCTGTTGCTATCACAAAATACCTGAGATCTGGTAATTTTCAAACTATAAAGGTTTATTTGGCTCATGTTTCTGGAAGATGGGAAGTCCAAGAACATGGCTCTGGCATTTCTTGGCATCTGGTGAGGGCCTTCTTGTTGCATTACAACATGGCACAGGGCATCATATGGCAAGACGGACAAAGCTGACCAGAGAGTTTGCTTTGATAACAGAGCCATTCTTGTGATAACTCATTAACACCTTCATCTATTAGCCTATGAATTGACTAACCATTCATGAGTACAGAGCCTTCCTGACTCAATCCCTTCCTAAAGTGCACACCTATCAACATCACCACAGTGACCATCAGATTTCAACATAAGGTCCGATAGGAACAAACCATCGCAAGTAATGTTCTGACTTAATAAAATTGTGTTTTCTCACGGAGTAAATACCTGCATTTTGTCCATACAGGTCATTTGTACACAGGCCTTTGTAATTTTAAAATTTTACTTTTGTATTGAAGTTCCACTGTTTTTTAATGAATTTGCTAATTGGGGATCATTGGAAAATAGGAGTCTATATAAAAAGGAACTAAAGTCTTTTCTTTAAAAAGTAACCTCAAGGGCTCTGGTTGTGGCTCAGCAGTAGAGCGCTTACCTAGAACATTCAAAGCCCTGGGTTTGATCCTCAGCACCCATATAAAAATAAAATAAAATAAAGATATTGTGTCCAACTAAAACTAAAAAATAAATATTTTTTTTTAAAAAGTATCCTCAAAGAATAAGTTCAAGAGACCTATTGTTCAACATAATGACTATAATTAATAGCAACACCTCTATACTGGAAAATTCTAAGAGAATAGATGTAAGTGTTCTCACCACAAATAAAAGGTTAAGTGTGTGAGGCACTGCATATGCTAATTGGCTTGACATAGCCATTTTGCATTATTTCAAAACATAATATGCATATAATTTTTCACTGAAATTGTAAAATAAATAATTTTTAAAGTAATGAAAAAATGGGTGGTATTAAGCATGTGGCCATATGATCTAGACCCTAGAGAAAGAAAAACGCAGTGAAGATTGCTGAGATATTATTTTTTTCAGAGAGGAATAAGAAAAGTACATGGCAGGAACACCTGCACCACTAATGCAAAGCTCAGTGATTCTTCTAGAAACTAGAGAAACACCCTCTCTTCTGCACACACAGCTAAATCGCATTGAACAAAATCATCCTGGGTAAAAAATCAGAGCCTCACCTTGTTTTGAACAGAAATTTATTATAGCACTCTAAGCATTTTCTGCTCCTGCTCATGGGGCACACATCCCCACCCGGCTGTCTTGAATTTGCCAAAGCCTCTCCTACTAGTGGACATTCCTGTTGAAAACTGGGCCACTGTTCCCAGGTCCTGCCATTTCCTTTTACCCAAGACTCATCTGAGGCAGTGCACACCACCTGTCACTGAAACATGGTCCTCTGGGCCTTTCCTCTACCTCCCCTCACGTCTTCATTATTCAGTGCAACCATCTCACCCAGACCAGTGCATTCTTCCTACACTTTCCACATACTCTTCCTTGACTCCCACTTCTAAAAGGTTGCCAAGGCTGCTGCCCCAGTTTACATGACCTTCTTTACTAATCTGCCCATCAGAATCTGTGCTCCACAGCATAGTAGATTCCACCTGGAAGAGTAGCTAAGTGTGAGACATCAAGCTGAGACAAGGGGGAAGGGATGGAAGCAGATTCAAAAGTTCTAGAGTGGAAAGAACTTTAAAGGCCTGGAACAAGAGAAGAGGCCATACAAGTGAGAATCAGCACAAGTGATTATGTACTATTTTAATAAGACTTAAAAATAAAGTGAAAAGCATTAACAAAAAGCTATAAAAATATTGACAGGTTACGTCAAGACAATTTTTTAAAAAGAAAAACACACCTACTAAAGAATCACATTCAGCATGTTAACAACTTCATGGCACTAATAAGTTTTTAAAATTCAAGTTCAAATCATGAGATACAATTGTTTTCCCTATTAAATTCACAGAATTTTTAATAATATGACCTAATCTCTGATGAAAGCATCGTGATAACACTACATTTGTATCTTGTTGATAGTACTATATCTTAAAACAGATCTTTAAAAAACCCATTTGGCCTATATATTAAATGCAAAAAAAAAAAAAAATGGACTCATGCCTTCGATCAATGATCCCATTACAGGAAATTGTCCTAATCTAGTAATAGAAAACGTAAGTCATAAGCACAAAAACATTCAGCATCACATTATTTCCTAAGTTAAAAATAAATGAGCAAAGAGCAAAACAACAGCAAAAGAAGTAGAAGGCAAGAAATAATTAAAATCAGAGCTGAAATTAATGAAATCAAAACAAAAGAAACAATTGAAAAAATTGACAAAACTAAAAGTTGGTTCTTTGAAAAAATAAATAAAATCGACAGACCCTTAGCCATGCTAGCGAAGAGGAGAGAGAACTCAAATTACTAACATACGGGATGAAAAAGGCAATATCACAACAGACTCTTCAGAAATACAGAAGATAATCAGAAATTATTTTGAATCCTTATACTCCAATAAAATAGAAGATAGTGAAGGCATCAAGAAATTTCTTAAGTCATATGATCTGCCCAGATTGAATCAGGAGGATATAGACAACCTAAACAGACCAATATCAATTGAGGAAATAGAAGAAACCATCAAAAGATTACCAACTAAGAAAAGCCCAGGACCGGATGGGTATACAGCAGAGTTTTACAAAACCTTTAAAGAGGAACTAACACCAATACTTTTCAAGCTATTTCAGGAAATAGAAAAAGAGGGAGAACTTCCAAATTCATTCTACGAGGCCAACATCACCCTGATTCCTAAACCAGACAAAGACACTTCAAAGAAAGAAAACTACAGACCAATATCTCTAATGAACCTAGATGCAAAAATCCTCAATAAAATTCTGGCGAATCGGATACAAAAACATATCAAAAAAATTGTGCACCATGATCAAGTAGGATTCATCCCTGGGATGCAAGGCTGGTTCAATATACGGAAATCAATAAATGTTATTCACCACATCAATAGACTTAAAAATAAGAACCATATGATCATCTCGATAGATGCAGAAAAAGCATTCGACAAAGTACAGCATCCCTTTATGTTCAAAACTCTAGAAAAACTAGGGATAACAGGAACATACCTCAATATTGTAAAAGCAATCTATGCTAAGCCTCAGGCTAGCATCATTCTGAATGGAGAAAAATTGAAGGCATTCCCTCTAAAATCTGGAACAAGACAGGGATGCCCTCTCTCACCACTTCTGTTCAACATAGTTCTCAAAACACTGGCCAGAGCAATTAGACAGATGAAAGAAATTAAAGGCATCAAAATAGGAAAAGAAGAACTTAAATTATCACTATTTGCTGATGACAAGATTCTATACCTAGCAGACCCAAAAGGGTCTACAAAGAAACTATTAAAGCTAATAAATGAATTCAGCAAAGTGGCAGGATATAAAATCAACACGCATAAATCAAAGGCATTCCTGTATATCAGCGACAAATCCTCTGAAATGGAAATGAGGACAACCACTCCATTCACAATATCCTTAAAAAAAATAAAATACTTGGGAATCAACCTAACAAAAGAGCTGAAAGACTTATACAATGAAAATTACAGAACCCTAAAGAGAGAAATAGAAGAAGATCTTAGAAGATGGAAAAATATACCCTGTTCATGGATAGGCAGAACTAACATCATCAAAATGGCGATATTACCAAAAGTTCTCTATAGGTTTAATGCAATGCCAATCAAAATCCCAACGGCATTTCTTGTAGAAATAGAGAAAGCAATCATGAAATTCATATGGAAAAATAAAAGACCCAGAATAGCAAAAACAATGCTAAGCAGGAAGTGTGAATCAGGCGGTATAGCGATACCAGACTTCAAACTATACTACAGAGCAATAGTAACAAAAACAGCATGGTACTGGTACCAAAACAGGCAGGTGGACCAATGGTACAGAATAGAGGACACAGAGACTAATCCACAAAGCTACAACTATCTTATATTCGATAAAGGGGCTAAAAGCATGCAATGGAGGAAGGATAGCATCTTCAACAAATGGTGCTGGGAAAACTGGAAATCCATATGCAACAAAATGAAACTGAATCCCTTTCTCTCGCCATGCACAAAAGTTAACTCAAAATGAATCAAGGAGCTTGATATCAAATCAGAGACACGGCGTCTGATAGAAGAAAAAGTTGGCTACGATCTACATACTGTGGGGTCGGGCTCCAAATTCCTCAATAGGAAACCCATAGCACAAGAGTTAATAACTAGAATCAACAAATGTGACTTACTCAAACTAAAAAGTTTTTTCTCAGCAAAAGAAACAATAAGAGAGGTAAATAGGGAGCCTACATCCTGGGAACAAATCTTTACTCCTCACACTTCAGATAGAGCCCTAATATCCAGAGTATACAAAGAACTCAAAAAATTAGACAATAAGATAACAAATAACCCAATCAACAAATGGGCCAAGGACCTGAACAGACACTTCTCAGAGGAGGACATACAGTCAATCAACAAGTACATGAAAAAATGCTCACCATCTCTAGCAGTCAGAGAAATGCAAATCAAAACCACCCTAAGATACCATCTCACTCCAGTAAGATTGGCAGCCATTAAGAAGTCAAACAACAACAAGTGCTGGCGAGGATGTGGGGAAAAGGGTACACTTGTACATTGCTGGTGGGACTGCAAATTGGTGCAGCCAATTTGGAAAGCAGTATGGAGATTTCTTGGAAAGCTGGGAATGGAACCACCATTTGACCCAGCTATTCCCCTTCTCGGTCTATTCCCTAAAGACCTAAAAAGAGCATGCTACAGGGACACTGCTACATTGATGTTCATAGCAGCACAATTCACAATAGCAAGACTGTGGAACCAACCTAGATACCCTTCAATAGACGAATGGATTTAAAAAAATGTGGCATTTATACACAATGGAGTATTACTCTGCATTAAAAAATGACAAAATCATAGAATTTGCAGGGAAATGGATGGCATTAGAGCAGATTATGCCAAGTGAAGCTAGCCAATCCCTATAAAACAAATGCCAAATGTCTTCTTTGATATAAGGAGAGTAACTAAGAACAGAATAGGGACGAAGAGCATGAGAAGAAGATCAACATTAAACAGGGATGAGAGGTGGGAGGGAAAGGGAGAGAGAAGGGAAATTGCATGGAAATGGAAGGAGACCCTCAGGGTTATACAAAATTACATACAAGAGGAAGTGAGGGGAAAGGGAAAAAAATACAAGGGGGAGAAATGAATGACAGTAGAGGGGGTAGAGAGAGAAGAGGGGAGGGGAGGGGAGGGGAGGGGAGGGGGGATAGTAGAGGATAGGAAAGGCAGCAGAAAACAACAGACACTAGTATGGCAATATGTAAATCAATGGATGTGTAACTGATGTGATTCTGCAATCTGTATTCGGGGTAAAAATGGGAGTTCATAACCCACTTGAATCAAAGTGTGAAATATGATATATCAAGAACTATGTAATGTTTTGAACAACCAACAATAAAAATTTTAAAAAAATAAATAAATGAGCAAAGCAATTTTCTGATACTATAGGTAGAGATTCAAAAATTAGAAACACTTCAACATGAAGAAAGTCAATGCCATATAAAAATATGCACAGAACAGAAAACTCGAGAAGAAAGGCATTATGGTGTTATACTAGCATAGTGAGAGTTATGGGTAATAATTATCAAATTTTTTTCTCCTTCCTACAGTTTCTATAGGGCATTTCACTGTGGTGAAATATATAAGGTGAGCATTTTACCATTCTGAACATATTCAGTGGTATCAAGTGTGTTCACTTGTGTAGTCACCACTGTCTCCATCTCCAGAACAGACTGAAATTCTGTACCCATTAAACATTTGCATTCCTCCTTCCTCCAGCCTCTAGCTACCATTGTTCTGCTTTGTATAAACTGAATCATGTAGTGTTTGCCTTTTTGTGATGGGCTTATTTCACTTTGCACAATATCTTCAAGGTTCATCCATGTTGTAGCATGTGTCGAATTTTCTTTCTTTTTAAGAATGAATAATATTTCATTGCATGTGTCCACCACATTTTGTGGCCATTCAGCCATTGATGGACACTTGGCTTGCTTCCTCTTTTGGCTAATGTGAGTAATGCTGCCACAAACATAGGTGCGCAAATATCTGTTTGATCCCTTGCTTGCAATTCTTGCAATTCTGACACATTTTCTTTTTCTTTCACTTTTTTTAGTTATACATGACAGTAAAATGTATTTTGAGGGTGACTCAAAGTGGGGTAGGGAGGGAGAGCATGGGAGGAAAATTACCTCTAGATAGGGAATAGGGGTGGGGGGAAAAGGAGGGAGAAGGGGAATAGCTACGACGGTGGAAGGAGAGGGTAATCATTATACAAAATACACGTATGAAGATGTGAATTTGGTGTCAGCATACCTTATATACAGAGATATGATAAATGGTGGTATAAAGGTGTATTAAGAATTGTATGCAAAAAAATAAGAGAGCTCATGTATAATGGCATAATTTGATATGAACATACTTTATATAGAGAGTTACAAAAAATTGTGCTGTGAATGGATAATTATGAATGTAATGCACTCCACTATTGTCGTGTATGTAAGAAATAAATAAAAAAGAAAGAAAAAAATGTATTTTGACATATCATACATATATGGAGTATAATCCATTTTTGTGGTTGTACATGTGGTTGTTACATGGGTCATGTATTCATATATGAACATACGAAAGTGATGTCAGTTTCATTCTACTATCTTTCCCATTCCCAACCCCCTACCCTTCCCCCCACTCCTCCCTGTCCAATCTGATGAACCTCCACACCTCCCGCCCCCACTATCTACTTGGAGTCATCATCTGCATATCAGAGAGAAGATTCAACCTTTTGTTCTTTGGGATTGGCTTATTTCACTTAGCATGATGTTCTCCAGTTCCATCCATTTATCAGCAAATGCCATAATTTCATTCTTCTTTATGGCTGAGTAATATTCAATTGTGTATATGTATCACATTTTCTTTATCCATTCATCTGTTGAAAGGCACCTAGGTTGGTTCCATAGCTCAACTATTGTGAAATAAGCTACTATAAACACTGATGTGACTGCATCACTATAGTATCCTGTTTTTAAGTCAACAGAGGACTGAGATAACTGAGTCAAATGGTAGTTCCATTCCAAGTTTTTCTGAGGAATCTTCATACTGCTTTCCAGAGTGGCTGCACCAATTTGTAGTCCTACTAGCAATGTATGAGAGTGCCTTTCTCCCCCATCCTTGTCAGTATTTATTATTACTTGTATTATTTTCTGTTGTTGTTATTCTTATTAGTTATACATGACAGTAGAGTAACTTTTGACATGTTACACATATAATGAGTAAAACTTCCCATTCTTCTAGTTATGCATGATGTATTCATATATGCACTTAGGAAATGTTTCATTCTACCATCTTTCCTATTCCCATTCTCCCTCCCTTCCCTTCATTCCCTTTATCTAATCTGAAGTACTTCTAATCTTCCCTAATCACCCACTTATTGTGACTTAGCATGTGTATATCAGAGAAAACATTCAGCCTTTGGTTCTTTGGGGTTAGCTTATTTTGCTTAACATGATAGTCTCCAGTTCCATCCATTTATCAGCAAATACCATAATTTCATTTCTTTTTACAGTTGAGTATTATTCCCCTGTATATATGTACCACATTTTCTTTATCCAGTCATCTGTTGAAGGGCACCTATGCTAGTTCCATAATTTGGTTATTGTGAATTGAGCTGCTATAAACATTGATATGGATGCATCACTGTAGTATGCTAATTTTAAGTCCTTTGGGTATAAACTGAGGAGTAGGAAAATCTGGGTTCCAAGTTTTCTATGGAATCCCCATATTATTTTTCAGAGTGGTTGCACCAATCTGCAATCCCACCAGCAATTTATGAATGTACCTTTTCCCCACATCCTTGCCAATATTTATTGTTGCTAGTATTCTTGATAATTGCTATTCTGACTGGAGATGAAATCTCAGTGTAGTTTTAATTTGCATTTCTCTAATTGTTTTTGGTGTTGAACATTTTTTCATATATTTCTTAACCAATTGTATTTTTTCTTTTGTGAAGTGTCTGTTTAGTTCCTTTGCCAATTTATTTATTTATTTTTTTGCTGTATTCTTTTTTTTATTGGTTGTTCAAAACATTACAAAGCTCTTGACATATCATATTTCATACATTAAATTCAAGTTGGTTATGAACTCCCAATTTTACCCCAAATACAGATTGCAGAATCACATCGGTTACACATCCACATTTTTACATAATGCCCTATTAGTAACTGTTGTATTCTGCTACCTTTCCTATCCTCTACTATCCCCCCTCCCCTCCCCTCCCATCTTCTCTCTCTACCACATCTACTGTAATTCATTTCTCTCCTTGTTTATTTTCCCATTCCCCTCACAACCTCTTATATGTAATTTTGTATAACAATGAGGGTCTCCTTCCATTTCCATGCAATTTCCCTTTTCTCTCCCTTTCCCTCCCACCTCATGTATCTGTTTAATGTTAATCTTTTCTTCCTGCTCTTCCTCCCTGCTCTGTTCTTAGTTGCTCTCATTATATCAAAGAAGACATTTGGTATTTGTTTTTCCAAATTATTGATTGGGTTATTATTATTATTATTTGGTGTTAAGTTTTTTGAGTTCTTTATATATCCTGGAGATTGCTCTATCTAAGGTGCAGGTGGCAAAGATTTTCTCTCATTCTCTAGGCTCTATGTTCATGTTCTTGATTGTTTCCTTTGCAGTGAAGAAGCTTTTTAGTGTGATACCATCCTATTTATTGATTCTTGATTTAACTCTTGCACCTTGGGAGTCTTTTTGAGGAATTCAGTTCCTAAGCTGACATGATGGAGATTTGGCCCTACTTTTTCTTCTAGTAGTTTCAGGGTCTCTGGTCTAATGCATAGGTCCTTTATCCACTTTGAGTTGAATCTTTGGCAGAGTGAGAAATAGGGATCTAATTTCATTTTGTTACATGTAGATTTCCAGTTTTCCCGCACCATTTGTTGAAGAGGTTATCTTTTCTCCAATGTATATTTATGGCACCTTTGTCTAATATGAGACAACTATATTTATGAGGGTTTGTCTCTGTGTCTTCTATTCTGTAACATTGGTCTTCCTGTCTATTTTGGTGCCAATACCATGCTGGTTTTGTTACTACAGCTCTGTAGTATAGTTTAAGGTCTTGTATCATGATGCTTCCTACTTTACTTTTCTCCGTGAGGATTGCTTTGGCTATTCTGGGCCTCTTTTCCAAATGAATTAATTTTATGATTGCTCTTTGTATTCCTATGAAGAAAATCATCTGAAACTCAATGGGTATGAAGTGGCATTTTATTGTCATCTTGATTTGCATTTCTCTAATGATTGGTAATGTTGAACAATTTTTCATATGATTATCATCAACTGACCTATCCTCTTTTGAAAAATATCCATCCCTCATTTTTACTGGTAATTGTATTTTTTTCTAATTAGATATCAGAAGCTTGAAGACAGGACTCATTCCTCTGTTTCCCCATGCTCTTCATAGGATCTAGGAAATTGCATTGAATTTAATAGATGCACAGTAAAGTTTGATTGTTCAACTTGAATAAAGAGAGTCGGATGATAATAACTTAGCACTGCCAGAATTTAAATTTCCTGGACAGTGATTTGTTGAGACTCCTTTTATCAGCTATTAGACACAACAGGCCTGCAGCACAAAGTCTTTGCTTACTTAAGTTCATACTTCTTAGTTGTTATTCTTTTGAGGCAGCAAGACTAATTGATGTAGAATAGAACTTCCTTTGAAATAAACTATTACTATCTAAAGATTTCTTCTTTAGATCTCTATAATTACGGGGGGTGGGGGGAGAGAAAGTCTGGCTAAGCTTTTGTTTGGAGAGAGGCACCCTCCACCTGCCAGTCAGTATTGAGGCCAAGGCAGGGAGGCCGGGGTGGTTGGCCCAGCACCTCACTCCTTCTCCAAGCATGCTCACGAGAGCCTCAGGAAAGATGAGAGTAAAACACAGCAAAGTCCTCCAGTGGACAGAGATGCTCAATAGTTTCTTTTTCAAAAATAGGTTAATTAGGACTATGTGATGCCAGAGTCTGACTCGTCACTGACCAGTTAGGCTCCAAGAGACTATTTATCTATATCCCAAGTACAGTTAACGATTCTGAAACTGACAGAGTCAGTTAGATAGAGCTGCTTTCAACTGCCAAATAACTGGGAGCAGAGAGGACAGATTGAATCAACAAGAGAACTGGAGAAAGAGTGATTATATATAAAACTCATACCAGGACATGAGTAAATATGAGATGCATGTCATTAACAATGGTATCATATATCACTGATGTGCAGATTAGTGATAGAATCCTGTTTTCATACTTCTTGAGGTATTTTTTCCTAAGTAATGTTTCAATTTAGATACACACAAAAAAAGAAAAGAAAACTATAGTGTTTTTAATGACAGTTTCATATATATCCTTGAACTCAGAATTAGCACATGACAGGACTATCTTATCAGTTAGGTACTGTTAAATGACCAAAGCTCTTCCTGGCCTTGTGAGAGGAACACAAATAAAGAGGCTCTACTGAGTTACCTTGTAAGACCTTTGTTCAACTGGATCAGGACTTTATAATTGTGTAAAGTCTGGTTTCAATTATTTTTGTCCCACAATATCCACCATACCTGCCATACCCTATGAAAATTATTACAACTATCAATACAGAATCTCAAAGATTGCTTAATGGATACTTAAAATAAAAATGAACCGGGTATAATTTTTCCCATGTTTTTAGATTTTCTAAACCAATAGCCCTGTAACTCTCCAAAACAACCAGCCAGAAATTTTCTCTGGGTACACTGATAATTCCCTAACTTATCCTCAGTCAATCTCAGCCTACCAAAGGATGAATGGACCAGTGAGTCTTTAAATAAGTGTTGGGGCAATACTTTTTCCAAAATGCAATCTGCAAGCACTCAAAGGTAGATCATACCAATCAGTCATCCAAATAATTTTGATATTGGGGATTGAATTAACCACTCAGCCACATCCCCAACACTTTTTTTGGGGGGGGTTGTTTTGAGATAGATCTCACTAAGTTACTTAGGGCCTCACTAAGTTGCTGAGACTGGCTTTGAACTTGGGATCCTCCTGCCTCAGCCTCTGGAGCTACCACACCCCTGGGATTACAAGGTTGCACTACTACACCCAGCCCCAATACTCTGTCTAAAAGAACTGAAAGAGGAAATGGATAAGATTCATTTTTTAATGAAACTTGTTTCAGATACACATGTATAAATATACATATGTGTCAATAGTCTTGTTTTATTAATGAGTCTTATATGTATTTACCTATCTATATACTGGCCAGGATGTAAAATGTATTTGTTGGTGTGAGTAGCAGTCAAAAAGTAATCCTATGTGCTGGTTTGGAGGACTAAATTCTAAAGCAATGGAAAACACTTCAAATGAAAAGAATTCCTACTACTAAATAGAAATAACAGAAAATATTTTCACAAGCTGGTCAACAACTTGCCTTCCACCTCTTGCCAGAAGCCAGAGTCTGGTCTATATTCCAGGTCAGTTTTTCAGATTGAAGTCTGGGTGGAGACAGGCAACCTCAAGGTCATGTTCTAGCTCCTGAGAAGAGGCCAGTGGGGAGCTGTATAAACTGGGACAGATGTGGGTGTTGTTGGAGAGGGCAGGTGTGTAGTCAAGGCTCCTACAGCTGTCTCTGTTCTTAGTTAGGCCTTCAACCTGCATTCTAGCACTCCCTCCTTCAGGAAATGAATGTTCAGCTAGCCAGAGTTCAGAACTGAAGGAAGCCTCACGGGACTCTGTTGCCCAGCTTCTTTGGGGACATCTGAGGAAGTGCACCTGTTTATATTCCATGCTTCAACCCCATTGATATTAAAGTGGATTTCAGTCCATTTTGAAGAAAAAAAAATTTTACTTGTATGTTTTAATGTTAAGAGTAATGCCAAGAAACCTCTTCTATGACATCATAATAAAAATATCCTTGGAACTGGGTATGGTGGTTCACACCTGTAATCCCAGCTTTTCAGGAGGCTGAAGCAGGAGGATTGCAAGTTGAGGCCATCCTCATAGTCTTAGAAATGCCTTGTCTCAAAATAAAAAGATAAAAAGATCTGGGGAAGTAGCCCAGTGGAAGAGCATCCCTGGGTTTAATCTCCAGTACCCCACCACACACACACACACATACACACACACACACACACACAAATCCTTGGTCCTTGGTTTTGGACCTGAGGGAGGGTTGACTGATTGAAACTGTGAGTTAAAAACTGTTACTATTTTACAGTCTAATTACAGAGCAAGTTCCTTTGTTCCTCTTTATTTTCCAGATTTTTTAAAAGGTGTGCCACTTGATTAACCCCATATTTCTCCTTTTCTCCCACATATTCCATTACATATTTGCTTCAATTTGTAGCAATGACATTTATTGTAAAATAACATTTGAAGCTTTACTTGACTTAAAGTACAAAGTGTGTTCATTGCCAACTCACTTTTGTTCTTGGAGGACTTTTTATTATTGTCATTACATAAGTGATCCTACTAGTTCCAGTAAGAATACTGGGATGAAGGGTTTTTTTGTTTGTTTATTTATTTGTTTGTTTGTTTGTTCCTGAAATACTGGGTTTGATTTTAAAAGGGAAGGGGGATAAATCATCTAATTTATTCTCTGTGAGATTTAAAACTAAAGCTCTGATCATTTATCCAAAATAAAATTTAATTAAATCATGATTTATATGAAAAAGCAAAAGGGTGAGAAAGGGTACATTGTAGAAGTACGATAGGATTCAATTCATCTTCAATTCTGCATTTTCCTTTTTAAAATATGTTTGATTCAACCTGTTCTGGAAATATGTGTTCTGCTGCTTTACCTACAATGACAAACATTAATCAAACCTACCATGATTAATAAGCACTGATTAAACGCCTACAATCTCACACAACAAAATCTGCTCACTTCTTCCATCATAAACACAAACAAGGTGGATAGACAGGAAGAATTTAATTCTAGAGACTTTTCCTCTATATCTTACATATATACATATAAAGCCCTTTCCATGAAACTCATGAAAAAAATCAAATAAACATCACCTTTGGGTGGAGCCTCCTTACCTGCAAGCTAGCAGACATAAAAGTTGCCAGAGAAAGCAGAGAAAGTTGTCATTCTCATTAAGGACAATTTTTTTTTGCATAGATTTGTGGATATTTACTGCAAAAAAAAATAAAAATAATCTGAAAGATTGCATCTGTGCTAATTTCTTTGGTAGAATTCTTTTCAAGAACAAATTGAAATTATGAAACTTCTGTAACTAAGGCTATTGTACTTCTTTTCTGCAAGTCCAGGTATCTTTTTTATTAATTCATTAAAGAAGACCACCCTCTTCTTTCCAGTTGCATCTTTGTTTCAAGAGCAAGCACCTTCTCTCTTTAAGTATTCTTTTTCCTATAGAATGTGTCAGTGGTGTAACACCTTCCACTCTGGATAGAATGTGCAACAGGATGTTTTGTAGAGAACCAGTGGCCACCATATAATAGGAGATGTGCTTTGCTCCTCTGCCATCTATACTTAAGGAAGGGGTGACTAATGACAATATTTCCTTTTAGGTGGGAATCAATGGGGATGGATATGGATTGGCCAAGTGATAACTTAGTGAAATTTTTCACAGAGCTCTGTAATATCAGGGTGCTATAAAATTTGGCAAATGTAAATTAAAATACCTTGACCAGAAAAGATAAGCCAACTGAATCTTAGGGTTTTTTTTCTTCTAAACTCTTTCATAATCGCAAAGTAAATAATCATGAATTTTTTAAACATTATTATGTAAAATAGTATGGGTCTTTCAGAACATACCCCTGTCTTCCTCAAGCGATTCACTTGTCACCTCTTTCTCTCTCTCTCTCTCTCTCTCTCTCTCTCTCTCTCTCTCTCTCTTTTTTGTCTCATTGGCACCTTGCACCTACAATGTACGCCTTATAAAAGACTGGGGGAAGAATGTTCTGTAATGTTTCTTCTCCTTCCCACCAAAAATGAAATTAATTGTTTCATCTGTTACCCATTCTTCTTCACTATTTCTCTTCTTTTGCAAAATGTTGTCAAATTATTTTGATTATTATCTCCATAAAGTTGATCAGGGACAAAGAAAGAAAATAAAACCCCTTTACATGACATTATCATCAGCTATTGCAATTAAGAGCCACTGGCATTTGATTGGGTCTGATGATTCAAAGTTTTAAGGAAAGGCACTTTCTTTGAATGTCCATTATCCCTACTTGTTCTAAACAATATTTGCTTATATCATTCAATACTGGTTCTCAATCATTCTCCAACATTACTGTGTTCTCTGTTAAACTTTAAACCGTAGTAGTTATTTCTTTTGAAACCGGGAATAACAATATTAAGATGGTATCTGTTTAAAATGTTCATGTTGATTTTATTTGGATACAGAGATCATATCAGTTATGTTTCTGTGTGACTTGATGTATTTTCATGCTTTCTCAGCTGTATGTTCAGCCATTTCACTCAGCAAACCTTAATTAAGTATATGCCATGAGCCAAATGGCACGCTAATGATGAATGGGCATATCGAGAGAACAAATAGACAAGTGCTGGAAATTTTGCCATGTAAAATTTAAAAATCAAGATCAATAGCTTCTTGATATACAACTTAGCTTTTCCTTTTGAGATGAAAGAACTTCTTAATATATTTATATACTGAATGAAAGATACTAATGGACAGAGAAGGGCTTAAGACACAGGAGAAAGACAAGGGAGAGGTAGGGCCTGGTGGATTTATGCTCAGATTAGATCAGTTATAGCCCCTTCATCTCACCATGATCCAAGGCAGAAAGATACGGCAAAGTTAGGCACATTTTCAGGATTATTGTCAGGAAGTTTTTCCCATAATTTACTTTATCTCAAAAGATATTTTGATTAGGATTAATGTCAGGCAGTTTTTCCCAATAAGCTATTTTCAACCTTGAAGATGATTCGTTGGTAGTGATAAGCAAGTAGGCACAGAAAATGTTTAAGACAGTTACAGGGAAAATGTGAGGGAGCTAACAAAGAAACATGGTGGGCGTACTGCTGGCCAGATGCAGGTGGAAGCTGTACATTTGCTCTGTGCATTTATACTGGGACCATTCTGCACAGCTGGGTGATTTTCTCAGAAACCCACAACAGTTTTACTTATAGAATGGAAATAAACAACTCAACAATTTTAAATGTTCTCCCATTAGTCTGAAGCCAAAAGTACGGTTAAATATATTTGAAGCCAAAACAACCAAAGAGGGCTTCAGAAATGAACCAGAGTGATCCATATTATCATTACCACTATATTTTATATTGTCTCAACAAATCCTGGCCGAGGATATGGAGAAAAAGAAATATCACGCTGTGGTGGTGGGAATATCAATTATTAGAGCCAAGATAGAAAACGGTGTGAAGGCTTCTAAAAAAAACTAAAAACACATCCACCACAACATCTATCCATCCCATTTCTGGGTGTATATCCAAAGGAAATTCAGTCAGTATACCAAAGTGATACCTACGTGCCCATGTTTATTATGGCACTATTCACAATAGCGATTAACCATCAACAGATGAATGGATAGAGAAAACATGGTAGGTATACAAATGGAGTATTATTCATCCGTCTGTGGCTCAGTGGTAGAGCACTTGCCTAGCATGTATGAGGCACTGGTTTTGATTCTCAGCACCGCATATAAATAAATGAACAAAATAAAAGTCCATCAACATCTAAAAAAAATATTTAAAAAAAAAGAATGAAATCTGTCAAACGGATAGAACTATAGAATGTTATATTTAATGAAACAAGCCAGACAAAAAAGTAGACCTATTGACTAGTAGAGATTGGGAAGTGGGGTGGGGGGGATTGGATTTGATCGGTGTGTACTTTATACATGTGTGGCAACATCAGACTTAACCCTGCTAATATGTGCAATTAATACATGCTAATAAAAATATGCTTTTTAAAAACCTGAGGCTCCCAGAGTTTCAGATTCAGCAGGTCTGGAATAGGGCCCTAGAATTTTCACTTCTAACAAGGTTGTAGGTGCTACTGAGATCAGAGGATCACATCTTGAGAATCATTGCTCTACAATAAAACTCTGCAATGTCAGGGTGACTATCTGCAGTGCTTAAGGTCACTGTGAGCACATCTGCTCAGAATCTGATTATCATTCATTGCTGATTCTCCCGGTGCCCACAGCACTACCTGGCACGTCGCTGTACCCATAACTATCTGGAGGAAGGAAAGTGAACTAGTGTTTGTTAAATGCCTTCTATGAATGTGGCAGGCATATTCTGTCCACCAGCATAAACAGGCATCATTCACATGGGATTATACAGGCATTAATGATTCATTCATGTCTGTGCCCAAGGAATAAGATACTGAGTAGCACATATACACTAACCTCCTAAAGAGCATTTACTTCAGAATAAGATCTTGGTGCTGTATAGGATTATTTTTAAGTCACCATCAATTAAAAATGCTAATCTTTGAAAAAATATAAATTGCCAAGTATATGCTATTTTTCCTTTGTTCCCATAAAAAAGCATTATGTTTATTATTATAATCCACAATTTAGGGAAAAGTTTAAGTAGCTGGCCCAACCAAGGCAAGAACTATAGTTTCCTAATTCTTAAAAAGTTCACAACAACCTACATCTTGCCAGGTCTTTTGGTCAATTTCACTTAGGTCCTCTGAAATATTCTCGATGGCCTTCAACTTCAGAATTAGTTAGAAGTCCCCATAGTAAACTTAAGTCCTAAATCAAATATATTTGATAGTCATTATTGCTTTGTGATGTTCTTCAGCATGTTGTGTCCCGAATTTAGGACACAAAAAATAAACAGAGAGAATCCATGCCCCTCATGGATCCATTCCCCTCATGGAACTCATTTCCCTATTTAAATTCTATTGCTATAGCATTAAAAACACCAGGGATCCCCCTTTGGCCAGGTACTTAAGTTTGAAACATCCTTGCATTCTGCTTTAAATTGGGGTTTAACATAAATTTGGTTACTTTTCCTATCACGGGTAGTTAACCCTCTTATTAGAACCTTTTATAAACATGCAGACTAAGAGCAAGATCCGTTCATCCCAGTGGGAACCAGGGTGAGACTCCCTTGTTACCATGTCAAATTTCCTTTGTTCACAGGTTTTCGCCTTAATCCATCTCATCTCAGGGTGCCACCTCTTAGCCACTCTTGATTAAATAAAAAAAAAGGAAAGGAAAGGAAAGGAAAAGGAAAACGTCTTGATAAAAATTTCCACTGATTAAAACATACCTTGTATTTTAATAGCTCCTGAAGTGATGAGGGCATTGAGCGTTTCCATGGCACTTGGGAAGGAAGTCCAATTGTGCAGGTGCTGACCTTAGGCCTTAGGCCTTGGTGTGTAAAAGGGAACCTAGGTTGGCTGATGCTCCCTTTTCCTACAAGACGCTTCCTCATCACCCCACTTAATGGTGGGACAGATGATGGGCTTCCCGAAGCACCAGCCTCAAGGTCTCCTCTTGCACTGCCTGTCCCCACTGATTTCACCTACTGCACTGTCAATGCCCACGTCTTTGTCTTCAGCCCTGGCTCTGCTTCCACATGACTCATGCTCTCATCTCTCTATTGGACATGTGGGTAGTCCAGGAACACCTCAAATACCAACCATCCAAAACCATGCTCATACAACCATTGACGTACATCTTTCTACTCATAATACATTGGTCCCTAAAACATAAATTCTGCCAAAAATACACCACACACACACACACACACACACACACACCCCTCTAGTGCGACTTCTCCTTTCCTTCCACATTGCCAACTTTTAAGGAGTGCAATTTGTCTTACTTTTTGGGTTTTGTGACAAGATCTGAGAATGGACACATAGTCTGTCTGCCTAGTCCTGCCATCATCTTGACCCACACTTCCATCCCTGCAGTGATGGACAGCAGAGCTACCCTGTAGAGCAACAGCAGGCCCAACACGAGGCACATGTGCAATTTTAAATTTTCTAGTGGCCACAATATAGAAGCAAAAACAACTGAAATTAACTTCTTTCACTTAAAATATATTAAATTTGTCATATTTAATTTATTTTACTATTATATTTAATTAACTTCTCTTTAAGCCAGAATACCCAATATATTCCAATTTCAAGCAATAACTAATATTATAAAGTATTATTAAGATCTTTTTGGCTGGGGTGTAGCTCCGTGTTAGAGCACTTGCCTCGCATGTGCAAGGCCCTGGATATAACCCCAGCACTGCAAAAAAGGAGGAGGAGTTTGAAATCGAGTGTTCAATAGCCACATGTGGTTTGAAACTATTATTTCAGATAGGCTCAGCTCAGGGGGTGAGCGGTAATGGGACTTACACTCAGGAACCTGCAGAGGGATGTGCCTGCAGCCTCTGTGGGGGTAAGGGCATCAGCTAAGGTACTGGCAGGAAACAAAGAGTCAGTCCATAATCACACTGAAAAATATGAAGGAGCTCTCAACAGAGGATTTACACAGCAGATGAAATCCAACTGAGGATAAAAGAACATAAAGAAAAAAACAAAACCCAGAATACACGAAGGGAATGGACCTTAAATTTAGAGTAAAGAAAAACACACATCAACACACAAGTGCACACGCGCACACACACATACACACACACACATACACACACAACCTGTGCTAGGGAAGCTGAGAGGCAAGCTCTACAAGAAAAGGCCCTGGGGCAAGTGTGTCCATCCTTAAGAGATGATCCTGGGAAGAGCCAGGTAAAGGGAGCACCTGACCCTGATGCACAGGGAGCCCAGAAAGCTCTGATACTTTCCCTTTGACAATGGCCCAAGAACTACTCTTCTCTCAACAAAAGGAAAGGTCTTCAGCCGGCTCATCTTTAAGAGAAGCAGAGTAGAACTGGGGGTAATAAAGGGCTTCTGAATCTGGCAATGGCATGCCTGGAACTCAGAGTACAACTGTGACCTGAGAAGCCTGAGAAGCCATAGTCCAGTTGAAGAAAAAGTACCCCCCTCACTCCCAGAAGCAAAGCTTCTCCCCATCCTGCCCAGCCACACCTGCAGGAGGCAGACTGCAGAGATCAGAACGCACATTGATAAACAGCCATTAGGGCTGCTTTTGGGGATTGAGGACTTGTCCTCCCACTTGAGTGTGCACAGATAACCTGGAATCACCAAACTTTGAAAGAAAACTAATACTTTCAAGCATCACATCCCTCAAGCCAGAGAACTCACTAACCCCAAGGAAATATTGTCAGTAGAAGAAAGCAAACACTATTTTAAAATACATATGGTTATTTTCCTCAAATCTTTAATAAAATAAGAACATGCCACTCTTTTTTAAATTTCCTTTTAGTTGTAGATGATACAATATCTCCATTTTATTTATTCATTTATTTTATGTGGTGCTGATGATCGAACCCAGGGCCTCACATGTGCTAGGCAAGTGCTCTACCACTGAGCCACAACCCCAGCCCCGTGCCACTCTTTTAAATTCCTAAGATTCACGCAAACACACACTCTCCATCCAAAGCAGAATGAATACAGCTAAAAGAATGAATGTTCTGGAAGGATTCTCTGCAATTCCATGTAAACAAACATGGAAAGAAGGAGAAGGAGAAGACGGAAAGAAGGAGAAGAGCTCAGACACGTAGAAAGGAAGGATCAAGCCAAACCCCAAACATCTATCCACTTCGAGTTTCAGAAGAGAATCAAAACAGGAGAAGAGAAAATCCTAAGCAAAATGCAAGAAAACTTCCCTGAACTGAAGGACACAGCCAGGTATATTTAGATGCACATGAATATATAAAAGGTTCCAGGCCATGGGGAGAAGTGAACACAGGTGACCTGTAAGGGAATGAATAGGTAGGACCAGTGACTAGTTCTGCATTCCAGCAGTCACTGGGTCAGTTCTCCCAGGTGCTCAGAGAAAAATGAAGGCTGGTTTGTGTCTAGTTCAGCCTCAAATTTAATATGAAAAACTGAAGAGCATTTTGGACAGTTTACCAGATGGCATCCTTCCTAAAAGAATAACTGGGCCCTTCAACAGATGAATGGATAAAGAAAATGTATATATATGCACAATGAACTGTTACTCAGCCATTAAGAAGGATGACTTTATGACATTTGCCAGTAAATGGATGGATCTGGAGACTATCATGCTATGTGGAATCCCAAAAAACTGAAGGTCAAAAAAATTTTTTTTTTTTCTGATTTGGGAAAGCTAACCCGCAATAAAGGGGAAGAGGGAAAGAATAGAAGTTCCGTAGATTAGACAAAGGGGAATGAAGGGAAGGGTGGGGGGATAGTAAAAGGAAAGACAGTGGAATGAGTCCAAAATAAATTTACTATATACATATATGAGTACACCATAGTGAATCCTGGGATTCTAATTAGAATAAGATATATTCCATGCTTGTATAATCATATCAAAATGAATTCTACTGCCATGTCTAACTAAAAAGAGCGAATTTAAAAACACCAAAAAAAAAAAGAAAGAAAAGAAAAACAAGAAGAATAAGAACAACTGGGGAAATTTATTTGAGCAATTGAATCCAAGAAGAAGAGGCAATAAGAGCATTATGAATAATAGTAAACAAAAAAAAATCTTACCACTATGGGTCTGAATGCCTGGAAATAGATATTTTTAAAATCTCAAACAAAAATTACAAGATATTTTTTAAAAAATGAATATGCTAGGATATTATCTTGTTCCAAGAAGGACCATTTTATGCATGCCCTGTTAATCCACAGTGGCAGAATTTCCAGAGCCCGGGGATCCAATCCGTCACATTAGCATCCTGCATCCAGTTCTCCTCAGTCCTGAGCAGCCAGGACCCTGCCTGGGTGCCCAGCTTAAGACCAACCGTGGCCTTCCTCTGCCTGTGTTCCTCAGAGTGAACATGAAAAGCCACCCAAAGCCTGTGTTTCCTCTGACCCTGCCTATGGATCATGGTCCAAGTGCTTGGGATGCTGGAATTTGCAGTCATATGCCCCTGAGCCCACTCCCAGGACCTGCAGAGCTCTGTCCCCAGGTTACCCTGCCATGGTGCACCAGACACCCACCTGAGCTCTCCTCTGCTCATTGGTGGTAAGTAAATTCCTCAACAGTTTCCTTCCTTCTTCCCTCTCTTGAGTCTGTGACTATGTGCAGCTTTGCCAGTATAGCCTGGTCCCCTCAGGGACCCAGGATGACCCTTGCAGTTCTGAGTGATGCACTGAGACAACAGTGTCCAGAAGCAGGAAAGAATGAGCCTGCCGTGTGTTCCTTTTACAGAGTAAGAAAATCTACTCAAGCTGACCCTGTCACACGGGTCTGATTTTCTAGAACCAGTCACTGACCACTGAGCCATACCTGGTCATGGCTGTGGAGCATGTACCTGCAGGGAGCAAGGATGGGGAGAGTCTGTCAGGGATCAAATGTTGAGACATGCGGTTTAAGTGGATCTGGTGCAAGTGAAGGGTTTTCAAGAGACGGCTCTGCATGTTTCAAGGCAGAGGATACCAAGTCCAAAGGAAAGCTAAAGATACTGGAATAAAGTAACAGTCAGAGGAAGATTTTCCTAAGAACTACGAACCAGGAGAGGCATAGAGCCTTGCTCTCTGACACATTAACGACGCACCGCATGCGGTTACTGAGCACTTGAAGTGAGGCTTGTCTGAATTGAAATGTGCTATAAATGTAAAATGCACACTGGATTCCAAGCCTCAGCAAAAAAAGGATATTAAAAAAATACCTCATTGGTAATTTCACATTGATTGCATGTTGAAGTAATACTTTTTGATATATTGGGTTAAATAAAAGTTATTATTAACATTAATTTCGCCTTTTTATTGTAACTACTAGAAAATTGTCAGTTCTACTGTGGCTCCCATTATATTTCTGATGGAAAGGTCTGCTGTAGAGCCCCAGGAAGGTCTAATGGTTTGGGAACAAAACAGGTGACAGAGAATTTAGATGTTTCAGGAAAGCAAAGGGCTTAAGAACAACATCATTTATAATTGTTTAAATATTCCCCTACAGTTAAAATTGTGTATTAAAACATTCACTGGAAAATGTTTCTGTCCTTTAAAAAAAATGTGAAGGGATTATAAGGATGTAGGAAATTAGCCTACAGGGGATTGGCTAGTCATTTAAAACTGACAAGGAGGAGTAGTGTTGTTGAATAAGAATGTGATTTGCTGCTGAAACTTCATCTGCATTTGGAAAAAGACCTTCAGTAGGTTAGATATAAACATTTTAGTCAGCTTTATTTTTCCCCCCATTGCTGGGATCAAAAGATCAGACAAGAATGACATAGAGGATGGAAAGTTTATTCTGGTTCACAGTTTCAGAGGTTCAGTTCATGCCCAGCCAACTCCACAGCTCTGGGCACGAGGTGAGGCAGAAGAACATCATGGCGGAAGGGCATGGCATAGGAAAGCAACTCAGGACATGGCAAGCAGGAAGCAGAGAGAGCTTTGCTTGCCAGAGACAAACTACATACCCCAAAATAATCATCTCCAGTGACCTACTTCCTCCAGCCACATCCTACCTGCCTATAATTCCCACCTAGTTAATCTATATCAATGGATTAATCTATTGGTAAAGTTATGGTTCTCATAATCTAATAGTTTTACCTCTGAATATTCTTGCATTGTCTCACACATGAGCTTTTGGGGGACACCTCCTATCTCAACCATAATATAAGCTATTGGTGAGAGGGAGACTCACCACTATGGTGGAAGCCCTTCTTTGGGCTCTACAGCAGACCTATCAGAAATATAATGGTAGCCACAGTGTAACTGACAGTTTTCTTGTAGTTACAATAAAAGGTGAAAATAATGTTAATAATAACTTTTATTTAACCCAATATATCAAACAGTATTATCTCAACATGCAAAGAAAAGTGGCCAAACATCATCTTTTGCTTTGCGTGGTCATGTGTTTTTTTTTTTTCCTTTTTCTGTTTTTGTTTCACACTCGAAAGGGGAAATTTCAGGGTATAAGAATGAGATATCCTGAACAAAAGTCTTCCTGTGGTACTATAGGCAATCTATTTCTTCAGAAACGAATACATTGATAAGGACAGGACTTGTTTGGGAAGAACCTGGTACCAATGGCTAGACAAATAAAAGAAAGGTCTTTGGCTGAGAGATTGTCACTCAAAACTTCCTCCAATGCTTGGAGGTGAAGAGGTGAGAGCAATAATGCTGTAGAAAACATCCTGCAAATTCTTAAACCCCACACAACCTGCCACAAACGCTATACACCTAAAGAGGATTATAGTGTCTCAGGTCTTCTGTTTTTCAAATTATGGATGTCTTTGCCTCTTGTCAATCTTTATTTGGACTTTTTGGCCAATCCTTAGTCTTTTCTTGGCTAGCAAACTACTTGTTCATGGCTGGTCTTGTTTTTCTTCCTCTCATTTACATGCTCCCTCAACAAGAGTATTAAAGTCTCAGTTATGCTGTCCCCAACTGTCCTACTTCTTTTACCGACTTCTCATGTATAACCACTTCTTCCTTATTGTATTTGATGTTTAAAAAAATATGGAAGGGAGAAAAATCTAAAACTGACCCCTTTGGAGAATGCATTTCTATCAAATACAAATTTTTATGTCCCATACTGGCTTCTATGTGATTTAAGATGAAAGAAAGATGAATGACTCAGAGAAGTTCCTTTAATTTCTATGAACTATGAATTTAACTACTTTGATTATAATAGAAAAAAAGCTTTTAGTAGATTTTAAATTTTTAAATAAGTAATGTCCATAATGATAATGTACTGTGGATTTCCAAAAAGCTAGAAGAAAGAATGTTTAATGTCTACCTCACCAAGAAATGATAAATGTTTGAGAAGGTAAGTTTGCCCGGATGTGAACAATACACTATGTATACATATATGAAAAGGTCAGATGGTACCTGTAAATACATGAAATTTATGTGTCAATTGGAAAAGAAAGTAAAAATAAATAAAAATAATTTTGAAGCAGAAAATACTAAATATTTTCTCAAGGTTAATTTATATTAAATACAAAGGAATTAACAGTGTATGATTACTACAAATAAATATTTGTTTGTGTGTATGTACTGGAGAATTGAACTCAGGGGCACTCTACCATTGTGCTATATCCCTAGTCCTTTTCTTTTTTTTTGTTTTTTTTGTTTTGTTTTGTTTTGTTTTGTTTTGTTTTTGTTTTTTACTAAGTTGCCCAGGCTCCTCTCAAACTTACAATTCTTCTGTCTCAGCCCTCCAAGTTGCTGACACGTGCCACTGTGCCCACCTAAAATAGATAAAGATTTTCATTTAAATATCTAAGACACTAAATATCTAATATCATATAGGTCTAACTGGTTAATCTGAACATGTGAATATTTACCTTTTCAGTGGAAAAAAGGGGCTTTGGAGATGGGATTAAGAGAAATGTCAAGATCTTGAGATGAGGAGATTATTCACATAGTTCCAGTGCAATTACAAGAGTCTTACTAAATGAAAGAGGAAGACGAGAGGCAGATGCAGAAATTGGTGCACCTGGCCTTGAAGATGGGGGCAGGAGTCACGGTAAAGGAAGACAGGTGGCCACTTGGAGCTGGAAAAGATTCTTTCCTAGACCCTTCACAGGTTCTGGGGATTAGGACATGGACATCTTGGAGACCATTATTCTTCGAAGTAACCACAGGAGACCTCTAGCAATTTCACTTCCTGGAAAAGTGAGAAAATAAGAAACATGGAGGAAATTCATTTTAGTGTGATACATGGAGGAAATTCATTTTAGTGTGATACATTTATTTCATCTTCACTTTGAAAGAACTTTTTTTCTGGGTACAGATTTCCAGCTCTGGAAATGGATCTTTTCACTTGCATTGCTTCTGTGAGAAATCTGCTACCATTTTTATCTTTTTTTTTCTATACAAAATATCTTCTTTCACTAGCTGCTTTTGAGATTTTTCTCTTTGTCACTGGTTTTATAAATTTGATTGTGATGTGCCTGGTTCAGTTTTCCTCATCTTCTCCGTGTTTGGAGTTCTTTGAGCTTCTTGGATTAGTATACATAGAGTTTTCATTGAGTTTCAGCCATTCTTTCTTCTATATCCCCTTCAGAGATTCCAATAACACATTCAACGGTCTACTTAACATTGTCCTGCAGCTCACAGCTCACAAATGCTTTTTTGCTTGTTCATGAACAATTCTTTTACATCTTTATGCATTTCATTTTGAAAAGTTTCTGTTTCTGTTTCCAACTTCCCTCATCTGATCTTCTGCCATGCCTAACCTAACACTAATTCCATCCAGCGTATTTATCATTTTCACACACATGAGTTTTCTCTCTAGATGTTCAATTGGAGTCACTTTAAATTGTCTTTCATTTCTCTACTTTATGATTTATGCCAAACATTGTGAATTTTACCTTGCTGGGTGCTGAACATTTTTGTATTCTATAAATATTCTTGAGCTTTGTGCACATCCAAGTCACTTGGAAGTTGCTTGGTCTCTTTTGGTCTTGCTTTTATCATTTGCTAGGCAAAACCAGAGCATGTTCAACATTAAGACTAGTTATTCCTCACTTACTGAAGCAAGATGTTCTTAATTTCTCCACCCAGTGCCCCATTGAGTTCTTTTAGTCAGCCTTTTCAATCTGGTAGGAATAGGCACTGTTCTGAGCCCTGTATGAGCCCTGGGCACTGTTATCTAATATTTTCTGATGGTTTCTCCCCTGGCCTTGTATAGTTTCTTCACCTACTATTGCTGGCCAGTCCCTCTGCAGACCTCTGGGCATCTCTCTTCTCGTTAGCACTCTAATCCTGAGGATTTAGCTGGCTTTATCTTCTTGCACTCTCTCATTTCTCTACCCTGAACTCAAAATTCTTCTGCCTTCATTTCTCTCCCTGCATCACAACCTGGAAACTCTCTGGCATACACAAAAGCGACTGTCAACTTCACCTTATGAGCTTCTCACCTCTGAAATAGCATTGCCTTTCATTGCTTGTGTGTCCAGTGCTTTGAAAACAATGATGTCATTTATTTTGCCTGGTATCTTTGGTTGTTTCAGGCAGGAGATGAATCTGGACTCTTATGACAACATCTTGCGCAGAAGTACCTCAGTCCTTAGCAATTGTTGATGATTTGAGAAGTTCCTAATCTTGTGCTTATCATTATCTCAAGAGCCTCCTTCACGTATTTCTTCTAGATAACTCTGAGACGTTCTATTTATTTGAGTGTCCTACCATGGCGCTGGAGAGATTAGTCAAATAACTTTCTGCTTTAAAAAACATGAAGTATGAACTAGAACTTTTGAGTGTGAAAGTTTTATTATTTTACTTATTAGTAAAAATGGTGTTTAACTTTCACTGAAGTACAGTCACTGTTTGATCTTTCACTCATCCTATTACTCATCTTCAGATGTGTCAATTAAAATACAATCTGTTCACACCACTTAACATCAAAAATCCTATTTTGGCAGTTTAATAGCAGAGGCTTCTGAAGTCCCCCCCAGGGCCTTTTATTTCTGTCCCTTGAGTATCATCATGTGAACATGGTTCTAATTTATCCTGAAAGGATAAACGTTTTTAAGATAATATCTTTCAGAAAGATAACTTCATTTTAAGAGACATTTGATCTCCTAGTTTCTTGAAGTCTTTACCTTTTCTGCATCTGATCATTTCCTTTCATGAAATAAAATATCTATTCACTTTTAAATGATAAACAATTGCTATAACTTTTGCATATTAAGAAAAACAAAATAAATAACAATATCTTTCTAATATGAAGAGAAAACTGGGAAAGGTCTTCATTTAACTGTAATGCTAAAAATAGTTTGCCTTCCTCAGTAAAATCCACTAATGATGGAGATTAAAAGTCCCTCAATCCAAAAATCTTAGAAAACTTCATCCAGGTCATCTACCCAGCCTTCCCCTCCACCTTGGGCATCTCACTATAGCCTAGTTTAGTGGTGACATAACAACATTTTTTTTCTCTCACTGGTTAAAATACTAGGGGCTGGGGACATAGCTCAGTTGGTAGAGTGCTTGCCTTGCATGCACAAGGTCCTGGTGTGTTCAATCCCCAGCACCACAAAAAAAAAAAAAAGATACTTTACTGTCATCATTTAACCATCAATATTTCAATGGTTAAAATATTTTCACTTGGAAAATAGAGGAGAACACTGGGACGTATCATTTCAGGAACTACAGAAATATGAAGCATAATTTATTCAAAATTCTGAGATAAAGCCATTTCTTAGGACAACTAAGTTTTAATGACTTTCCTATCTTCTGTTGCATATTTGGTGTACAACTAATACACTTGGGGAGGACCTTCAGTCTTCCAAGGGCAGAACATAGAACCTAACCTTAGTAGGAATTTAGGAGCATATGCCGATGAATTCTTTCCCACTAAGTAGGCAAATGGTCTTGAACATCAAGAGGATACTCTGCAGCAGTCTGTCTTGAGTGGTTTTAAGAGATCCTAAGTGCTTGTTTACTTACCATAAACTCTCTCCTCCTGTAATTTTATTGCATTGGTTCTGATTCTGTGACAGATCATTCAGCAGCACTCTTGGGAATCACTCCTATGCTTATCTCCCCTATAGCCATCTTTTTTTAAAGACAATCTCATTGAGGCCTGACAAAGGAGTGTAGGTTTAGTTAAATGATCAATATTTAATTTACCCCATTCTCTGTGAACACATACAATGATTTTTGTTCCAATCCTCCTCAGCATGCTCTTTTGTGTCACTTCTGAGCTCAGTCAGTTGGAACACAGGGCTAATGGGATTGAGGCTGCAGGTTTGTGGCCATGGTCAACCGATTCATTCAAGTGGAAAATCAACCTCTTTGGAGACCAGCCTTTTATCTCCATTCAGGCACCCGGTTAATATGAATCACAGGGGGGATGGTCAGTGGTGTGAAGGTGAAGTAGCCTTTGCCATCCATGGGAAAACCCACTTTGAGAGCACAAGGTTGGTCACGATGAGCCAGAGCATCATTACATGATCCATCATAGTAATGAGCTAAGGAGATTAAGGAAAAGTTCCTTAATATTTTTCCCTGTGGCATTAAAAAAATAAAAGCAGTAAAAACCATCCCTGAAGAGTGGAAATACAGTTTTCTTCTCCAAAAGGTATGATCTGAGTCATGTTAATTGATGTTAGTCAAATGTTCCCACGCATGGCTTTAGAATTCATCTTATAAGCTGAGTAATCACCAGCACAAATGTAATATAACATTGGAAACCATCTCTCTATTATGGCAATTTCCCTGTTTTTGTGTCATCTTGCATTTTCCATAAAATGTCTCAATAATTCTAATAACCTGAAACTTCAAGAAAAGTAACACTCAGTTAATATGCCAACTTTTCTTCTCTGTAAACTAGAGTCTTTGGAATTATAAAAGATTTTAGTGGCTACCTTAAAAATTAAATGCAATGAGAAAGTTGAACTAAACAATCAATAAAGGAAGAAAAGAAGAAAGAACAAAAAGAAAAAGAAAAGTGAACCAATATGTCAGTTTCTCCAAGTGTTTTCTGAGTAATTTATTCATCAAAAGACAAATTTTACAATAAAATTTTTACATCAACCATTTAAGAATTAGAATATGCTTACTTGGGTGTATTAGATGATCTATCCCCAGAAATATTTTATATATGTTAATCATGGGAGCATGTCCTAAGACATATGTCATCAGGTGATTTCATGGTATGAACATCATAGAGTGTACTTAAAGAAATCAGCCAGCATGTCACAAGACAATTCCATCTTAGTGTAATCATTTAGCCACTCATCAAGACATTCTTGTGCAGTGAATGACTATATTTGTAAATGTGGGTAAGGTGATGCTTTTCATTTTAGAAGTGAAAATGCAGAACCACTGAAAAACCACTGTCGATCACATTTCAATTGGCTCATTTTGTTCTGACTAGTATGTTAATGCTTGAACAAGCTCTAAATAAATTGCATTAGTCTTACAGCATGGGGCACACATGAAGGACTAAATGAGGTTTCTTCAGTTGTTACCTAGGGTCTATTAACCTGAATTCACTTAACTTTTGAATATGAAGGGTAGATAAGGTAACCTCTTACCTGAATGATAACTTGCCTTTATCTTCCTACCATTTAAGGAACACACTGTCACCTTTTTCCTGGATCTGAATTCTTCTCCAGCCTTTTCATTATTTTGAACATGGATAACTTTCTATCTATGCTTTTCTTTTAAATTGTTAACCTTTCAAAGTTCCCCTTCACTATTATCATAACCCTACAATTAGAAACCACAGTGAACACACAGTCCCTTTTGAGGGCTGGGAAGGATAATATAATCTTTGCCAGATTAATTTGCCTCAAGCTAAGACAATTGAAAGCAGAGTTCAGAAAAGCCACAAAGCATCCCCCCAAAACAATGTTAAGAGCTGGTTCCAGTACAATCATCACTTCCTGAACTTGAGAGGTTTCGTTCCTGTTCATGGTCCATTCATTCATTCATACATTTAACTGATTTGTCTTGCATATTTATTATGTGATGTTTGCTAGAAAAAAATAATCATAAGCAACATTATTAACAGTTCCTGCCCTCATAGGATTTGCAGTGTGGTAGGAAAGAAAGATGCTAATCTAATGATTCAGTAAACAAGTGTAGACGTCAGTGTGACGTGCTACTGAAGGCAGGCCTGGTGCTGGGACACTCTACTGTAACAGAGGGAAATTGACTCCATTGAGAGGTGCCAGTGTTTTAGTTAGCTTTTTCATTAGTGTGACCAAAAAAGCTGACAAGAACAATGTAGAGGAGGAAAAGTTCGTCTGGGGCTCATGGTTTCAGGGGTCTCAGTTGATAGATGGCTGGCTCCACTGCTCTGGACCTGAGGTGAGACAGAACACCATAGTGGAAGGGTGTGCACATCCCTTAATTTGGAACCAATAACATGGCACCATGACTCTCACAAATTTTGAGATATAGGTTTCTGCTTTTTTTTTCTTTGAGATTTCGTTAACTAAATAGTTCTGTGGTTTTTAGGAGTACTCAATCTATTATTCCCTAAGTGGTATATCTAATAGGCAAGCCTTGTTCAGATTATTCCTGAACATGGAGATATTTCATTGGGTGGTATGAAAAATCTCTAAGTCATGTGGAATTTACTTCTCACTCTGCCTACAGAGCTCAGATACTGTTAAAAGGCTGCATCTAGTTCGATGTTTTTCCTAGCATCTACCATCTGTGTCTTAGGATTTATAGAAATGAATTTGTTTCCCTTGAAGAAACAAAATATTGTGTGGACTACCTGATGCTACATCATGTGTAAACAGGTGGTCTTCAATAAAATACATTTTCCAATGGGATTTATACTGCTATTGAGTATAATTATTACTAACACCTCATCTGTTATAAACAATGTTGTCAGAAAGACAAAATAACAGATTTCTTTTTGAGAACAAAGAATAAACTAGTACACATGCCAATTATTTGATGTGATTTTAAATACAAATATTATATTATATTTTATTAGCTACATATATCCAATTTAATCCTACATAACTCAGAGATGATATCCCATATAGAAAAAAGAATGTTCTGACCAGGGAAAATAACTATAGTAACATAGTAGGGATCCAACAGTCAGGGTCCTGTGAGAAAAAGAGAACCCATGTCACACAATCCAAGAGAGAGAGTTTAGTCTAGTGAATTGGTTATAGAGATGGTGGAAAGAGCTGGTGAACAGAATTGGCAGCAGGAATCCTCTAGCACCCTATAGCTGAAGTATGGGGACTCATATAAAATATATATTACCATGACTCAGAGCCACAGATGGGTCATAAGACCACTGAGTCCCCAGGTCTAAAGCTACAGAGGAATGAAGCCCCTCGAAGCACAGAGTATAAAAGCACCCTGGCTCCTCCCTGCTGCCCCTCCCCAGTTTCCCACCAAAATGCTACTGTCTTTGTTTTATATGAAGATACTGAGCAGAAATGTTTTAAGAATCCTTGGTTGTTGTGATATTTTATTCTTTAAAGATTAACCTTTTGTTAATTTTTACCTGATCTCTTCATCCGTGCATTCACTTTCTTTCGTGTATATTTGTATATTTTAGCTTGAAAATAGAGTTGGTCAGACTGAGAACAACTGCCATTCATAAGGGACACTTACAGAGGCAGTTTGCATGCAGCCCTATGATGCAGAACAGAGGAGGGAAAGGTCAAGAAACGAATCAGAGCAAACAGAAAGATGACTGACGCAGAGCCTGAAAATTAGTGCTGAGAAGTGCCATGTATTAGTTTATTACTATTGGTGCTTTTTCTTCATGGTAATATCCTCCTTAGGAATGCTTTTTAATTCTTCCCTATAGAAGGTGTTATGTTTTCCTTCTAGTCTTTCACCAATGTAGCATTCATGCTTGGCTATCACCCTATACAAGAAAACACAGTTGTACACTCATTTGTAGGGTTTGGGAGAGCCAGGCTACAGGCAGGGTAGACCACATGTCAAGTACAAAGGAGATCTGAAGAACCCCAACAACTGTGGGAAAACCAGCCCTTACCTGGTTTCCAATAGTGGAAAAAGAAAAGGGAATCTAACATTTACTAAGCTGAGTGACTGACACTGATAGCCCTCACTTCCTCAGGTATTATCTACAGCAAGTCAATATCTTGGTAAGATATTCATGAGGTCGTCATCAACTAAGAGCCTTTGACCCTAATAGATCTTCAGATTCTGCCTACCAAACCTCCAGATGGGTCTTGTCTGACCTTCATGGATCACCAGTTTATCTCTTATGTGTTCTTACAAACCTCCACATACTCGAAGCATTGGACTATGCTTCCATTTTGCTTGTGTGAATCCATTTACCATTTTCTTTGTGCCACAATCTCAACCAATCTTCACTTCTCTCACCCAAAACTAATCCTAGTTCCTGAGATGCATCTACCAAAACTACCATGATTTGGAGCAAAGACAAGATGTTTTAAAATCTTAACTCACTTAAAAATTAGACAGAAACCCATTTGTCTTTAAGACCCTATATCTCCTGGATTCTTTTAATAGGAAAATATCTCTGACATCATGGCATGGTGAGACACCATTTTCAATCTTAACACTATATTTTTCAACTGGGAAGATTAACTAATAAGGAAATGGGATACAGGATAGCTTCTTTTTGGTGAAGGGAGGATGGCCAAATGAACTCATCAGTAGAATAAAGAACTTCAAGTTGTCTGTTGGTTTGTTTTTGGTTTTCCTCTGGGTTGTTTTTGGTACTGGGGCTTCATCACACACACACAGCATATGCTCTACCACTGAGCTACACCCCCAGTAATTTTAATATCTATGAAAGTAGACATTCACTTTCTTTCATGTATATTTGTATATTTTAGCTTGAAAATAGAGTTGGTCAGACTGAGAACAACTGCAACAATATGAGCAATTAATTCCTAGAGAACAAAATAAGGAAGAACAGTGTCCATTTGAAAATGAAAGAAGAATGGGTACATAGAAAGGACTTACAGAGCCAGAGATCAAGGGGGAAAAGAGTACCAGATACCTGTCATTCAAAGAAAGTAAACCAGCAAAAGTTTTACTGGGAACATAGCCTAGAGGAGGAGCCCGGATCAGAAAAGCCTAGTTTGAGATCATGGTATCTAAGGAGACTAGGCAGGGAAAGAACTTGAAACTATTGGCTCATTGCACTAAGCATATGAAAAGATTTCTACTTTGGGGGTTTCGTTGCAGAATTAACTGCCCTGAAATTATCTCAAGTTGCAACAAACTTTAAGTCTATACCCAACTCAATTTACACATACCAGAACATGGTAGTCATGATGGAGAAACCAGCATTGCTATGCACTGCAGAGAGAGGATCATTGAGCCTTGAAGCACCCCCCATCCTCTAGCGACCTTCTATATTGTTGGAGATCCATCCAGAAAATCCATCATGTGAGTGTCCTCTCCCTAAAAGTATCATGAACTTAGAGGAGAAACCTGTAAGTATATATCTTGAAATCAAATCAATAAGGTCTAAAAGCATCATGTCAGAGTTTAAATGAAATAAGATGAATGCAATTTACTAGTTTTTTTCTTTCAATCAAAATTTAGTGTTAATTTTAGCGTTGACTCATCATTTCTAGCATCCTTTATTAGCAACAAGTCAGAACCTTTCATGATGAATAACTTTGGTCTCACAAAGGAAATGATAGGACTTTTCCAGAAAGGTTTTCATTAGAGGAGAGATTATTTTAATACTTCATAATTCTCTTCCACAAAGAAAATACTCTGCTTTCAAGATTGGGTTGGTTGGTTTATTTTGTTACCTGTTTTGGATTTGGGTAACACCCCCTAAAAAACTCAATTTAAATAATAATGTAAATAATTGAACCAGGTAATGAAGCATATGTATATAATAATGAATTCAATCTATTTTGATTTGACTGGGACATGACTTATTTTCATAATGTTTTACTTTAAATGTAATATTTTTCATTGACCTCTGTTGCTTACAGAAACCATACTCCTTGCACATTAGTCAAGGCTCTGGACTGATCTGGTCTAATGATTATTATGAAGTGTAGTTAGAAAATGAATCAAGCTGAGCCTTCATACTTCCTATCTGTCTGCCATACTGTCCACCTGGGCCATCTATGCATCAGAGGAAGTCCACAAGATGCTCTCTCATTCTTCTGGCTACCTTTAGAGCTAGCAGTGGATAATAAGGTTGCTTTGTTGGCAGAAGTTCATAATTTCTTATTCTTTTAAAGTTTTTGTGCAATCAATAGATTCAAGGGGGAAAATAAGAGAATAAAGTGCTCTAAGCCATAAATTCCCTACTCAGACAAATATTGATACTAAGTATACTTACTAGAGCTTTCTGTGAAAAATCAAAACCATTTTAAAATTATTAAGATTCAAGTTTTGGGAATAAATTCTCTCGAAGATGAATTTCCAATAATGTCATCCTCAGTCTTGGCTTATCTAACAATTTCCATAAACAGATATTCTGAATACTTGTGTAGAATTATTGTAGGTATCTATTAGCAGAGCTATATGTTACTATTTCTATTATATTTGAAGCAAGCCCCATTATTTGAAATCATTGCTTTAAACAGTGTATTAATTTAAAATCTCTTAAGAAAATGCTATTGTCTTTGTTTTATATGAAGATACTGAGCAGAAATGTTTTAAGAATCCTTGGTTGTTGTGATCTTTTATTCTTTAAAGATTAACCTTTTGTTAATTTTTACCTGATGTCTTCATAAATATTTGAACCAAGAACTAACATACCACTCAGTGGTAATTCTTAAGTCCTTCATCCTATACCAAAAATTGTTTATTTGTTTTTGGTACCAGGGATTTAACTTAGGGGCGCACTTGACCGCTAAGCCATATGCCCAACCCTAATTTCTATTTTATTTAGAGACAGGATCTCACTGAGTTGCTAAGTGCCTTGCCATTGTTGAGGCTGGCTTTGAACTCACAATCCTCCTGCCTCAGCCTCCCAAGCTGCCAAAAACTCATATAAGTGTTTTTACTATGTGTTACCAAACCATGAAATACGGAAAGATAAAAGAGTGGTTTCTGTATTGTAAGGGGCTTCATATTTTTCCTGGTGAGTCCTAATTTCTTCCCAAAGCAAACTATTATGTACAGTCACAGCTATTCTAAGAGATAGGGTTAATGAACTCACATCCTAGGCACTGTTTGAAGAATTTTACATATTCTATCTCTTTTAATCTGCACACCAATCTCATTATATAAAGATTATTATTGTTGCTGTTGTCATTTTATAAATTTGAAAGTACAGAGAGGTGAGTCAGGAGCATGTGGGGCTGAGACCCAGCCCATCTGGCCTCACACCCTGGCTTTCAATGGCTATTCTTTCTCTAAGATTTTTACCTGGATGTGAGGAACTCAAAGGATTTTTGGGGGGGAAAAAATGTAATAAAAGACAACCCAATTATTTACTAAGAACAACTGAACTTGGTAGAAAAAGTGCCTCGTTCACACTTGTCTTCAAGGATCCTTTGGGCAGGTTCCTATCCCACTGTGACTCTGCCAAAGGTGTGATGGGGTTCTCCATTTTTACTTTGTGTCCCTCCATCCCTGAAACACCCCAGGTAGAAGCACAGCAAAATGGCAATTCTCAACTTCTTGCTACCTTCATGACATTCTGAGGAAAAGACAGTTAAGTAACAGTGTTCATTAACAGGCAGTAATTACTAAACCAGGGTTGAGCACACTTCCTGGAGTGGTTCCTGTCCGTTGGTATCTATCAGTCATGTGGGGCCTTGGCCTCTGTTCACACCCTCTTCAGAAAGTTGGCTAGAGTGATGACAGCCATCATTAAAAATGATCTGACAAAATCATAGAATTTGCAGGGAAATGGATGGCATTAGAGCAGATTATGCTAAGTGAAGCTAGCCAATCCCTAAAAAACAAATGCCAAATGTCTTCTTTGATATAAGGAGAGTAACTAAGAACAGAGTAGGGTCAAAGAGCATGAGAAGAAGATTAACATTAAACAGGGATGAGAGGTGGGAGGGAAAGGGAGAGAGAAGGGAAATTGCATGGAAATGGAAGGAGACCCTCAGAGTTATACAAAAGTACATACAAGAGGAAGTGAGGGGAAAGGGAAAAAAATACAAGGGGGACAAATGAATGTCAGTAGAGGGGACAGAGAGAGAGAGAGGAGGGGAGGGGAGGGGAGGGGAGGGGGGATAGTAGAGGATAGGAAAGGCAGCAGAACACAACAGACACTAGTATGGCAATATGTAAATCAATGGATGTGTAACTGATGTGATTCTGCAATCTGTATATGAGGTAAAAATGGGAGCTCATAACCCACTTGAATCAAAGTGTGAAATATGATATATCAAGAACTATGTAATGTTTTGAACAGCCAACAATAAAAAATTTTAAAAAAAATGATCTGTGGGGGCCCCAGCTGTTTTTCAGAGTAGCCAAAATTGCCTTGCACATATATTAGGACTTTGACTTTGAGTCATTGAGCTGGAAGGGTAAGGGTATATTCTGCCATCTTCTCCTATCGCTGTAATCGCCGCGTGTACACACACACACACACACACACACACACAAATAGTCATAAGTCATAAAAAAGCAGCCATAACAATGTACCACACTGAGCCACTTAAACAACAGAAAATTATTTTCTCACATTTCGAGAGGCTGGAAGACCAAGATCAAGGTGTCAACAGAGCTGGTTTCTTCTGAGGTCTCTCTCCTTGACTTACAGGTTCACTGCATCTTCTCACAGTCTTTCCTTTCCCTTGTCTATATCTGTGTCTTAGTCTCCGTAAAAGTAAGCCAGTCACATTGTACTAGAATCCACTTTAGTGACCTTATTTTAGCCCAAGTACCCTTTTAAAAGACTTACCTTCAAAGACAGTCAGTCCCAAGGGAGTGGAGGACTTTTCCAATCCCAGGGACTTTAACAAATGAATTTAGCTGAAGTACAATTCAGCCCCTCCCATCCTAATACCAAGAACTGCGATACTATGGAGATATAAAATATACAGACATCTGAAAAGGTTGTGCATTATCACTTTAATTACATTCTTATATTGGTAAATAGAATTTTTTTTTGTAGTGCTAGGGATTGAATCCAGGGCTTTGTGCCTGTGAGACAGGCACTCTACCAACTGAGCTATATCCCTAGCCCTTATATTAGAAAATAGAATCATTTAGACAAAAAAATAATTTTTTTGAGAAGTCAGTTATTTTATTTGAATTCGCGGTTATTTTTCACGCCAATTTTTCTCAGGTATGGTTTGCATTCTCTGTGTTATCTTCCCTTTCCAAAAGCTGACCAGTTCTACTGATTTGCAAAATCACAAAAAGGAGTAATCCTGTGGTAGGCCCAGACTGTTTTCCTGCCAGGGAAGTTCTTTTGCTCATGCCAGAAAAAAGAAAAAAAAAAAACTCTTTCACAGTAGATAATCCTCCATCTTTGTAGTTTATCACCTTTAAAACCTGAACATGAGTAAGCTCTTTGATGATGTCAAAATCAAGAAGCAGTCTATCGTAATTAAGTCACGGAAGCCTGGCCATCTGTGAATCCAAACTTTCAAAATCCAAGTTAAGTTTGTTGTTCTGTTTTTTTTTTCTTTCCTTCCTTCAAAAATACGTATTTGTCAATTTCACGTCTTTGATCCTTGGAAAATGACAGAGGTGTGAAAATTTAGAGAGGGAAAATGATAAGACTCAGTGAAACTGAAGACAGAAGATTGACCCCAAAGAACTAAATAAACAGAAAGATGGGAAATAGAAAACTGAATGAGCAGCAAGAAAGCAAGTGGTAACCAATTTTCTTTGTAAGTGAAGGGGAAAAAAAAAAAACACCTGAGAATGAAACCACTTCTTGTTTATTTTTAATAGCTGTATCAAAAGATGCTTTCGGTAGAAAAGGTCTAAAAATGTTGCTGGTTCTGATTTGATCCTCAGTCCTTAGACTGAATTCCCCCACCCAGTACCCCATCTCACAAATTCTACTTCAACTACTCTCTATACCCAAGCCCAAGAGGGTGTATCAGATGAAGAAATAAAATTCTTCTCCAAATGGACAGAAACCAATAAATTCTCATAAGGATATTGAAAAATCATTTCGAATCAAGAAGCATTAACCATCTCTACGTGTTAGTTCTGTTCAGAATGAATTGCTACCCTCCAGGAAAGAAAAGCCCAGAACAGGAAGGCTCCTGGCAGGCTTTTGTTAGCTGTGAACAGACACCTGCACTGCATCCTCTTTTGTTTTTTATGATTTTTTTAAAAAATCCTTTTTGGATGCATGTGGGACTGATACTGCAGCCCTTTCCTAAGACAAATCTGATGGCCACAAATTCAGATATCATCGACTTGTGAATCCTTCTTAGAATAAACTTCCAAGGCTGACTATCATTCCTCAGCTCATCTCCTCAGTCTCCAGAACTTGCAAGACTGCTATTCTGCAGCTTTGGCCTCCCAGGGAGGAGGTCATGTAATGCAGATGAAAAGCTCAGGCTCTGTCTGTAGTCACATACCTAACTTCAGACAGCAGCACTATTAGTCCTGAAGATTCAACAAATGATTTAACCTGTCTTCCAGCTTCAGTTTTTTTTTTTTCTCCATAAATTAGAAGGGTAACTACACTCAGAGAGTTTGTCTTAGTCCGCTTTGTGTTGTTATAACAGAATACCACACCCTGAGTTACACATGGATCATGGTTCCAGAGGCTGGAAAATCATACAAGGGGCCTTCCTGTTGCCTCATCCCCTGATGGAAGGCAATGGTAAGAGAGGGCGAGAGAGAAAAAGAGAAGGCCAAACTCACTTTATAAAACCCACTTCCATAAGAATAGCTTTAATCCATGGTCCTCGTGGCTTAATCACTGGGGACTAACTCAGGCCACAGTACGTGGTTGTGATAATTCAGTGGGAACCTGTATATAAATTGGTGGGCACAGTGCTTGATATAGAGTGAAGTCTACCCTTAAAAATTAACTTTTGGAAACTGAGCTTCATTCACTCCATTAAGGTCACAAAGTTGAGATGAAACAGGATAACACCCAAATCCAAAATTCATGATCTTCACCATGCATGTAGTCTCTCTCTTAAGACTGGAAATTGTTTTGGTCTAATCTTTATCATCATGTCAGATTTTCCCTGGGATGAACAAAGATCTACAATTATGATATAATATTGTAGAATTTTTCCAGGAAAAGTCAATGTTAATGATCTTTAAAAAAAATTAACTTCTGTTACTATTAATTTGAGGTGGTAACTCCTAATGACTACTGGGTGGAGAGAGTATTTCTCTCTCTGAATCCCAAGATCTTCCAGGTGCTGATCTTACGTTTTTTCTCTTTGCCCTTTCTGAAATTCTGTTTCCAGATTCAAGGAGTCAACTTCTGCTCAACGAGTTTTCCCCTGGGCTATTCTGTTTATCAGCCAGTTGTAAGACTTCTGCCAGGCACGGTGGCCCACGCCTGTAATCCCCGTGGCTTGGGAGGCTGAGAAGGAGGATCACAAGTTCAAAGCCAGCCTCAGCAATTTAGTGAGGCCCTGAGCAACTTAGTGAGACCCTGTCTCAAAATAAAATATAAAAAACGGCTGGGCATGTTACTCCTTGGTTGAGTACCCCTGGGTTCAATCCTGAAACCAAAATTAATGAATGAATTAAACAGCACTCTTAAAAAAAAAAAAAAAGAAGAAGAAGAAGAAGAAAGAAAGAAAGAAAAAAGAAAAACTCCTTCCCCCTTTGCTCAGCCTTGGTTCCTGTTCCCAAGGCTCTCACCAGCACGTCCCTTCAGGCCACATGGTCCAGGGTCACACACCCCTGCAACCTGAGCTTCCTGTCTCTAAGGGCTCCGTTCTTGTGATGAGCCCAGGTTCATCACTAGGTTCATTACACTAGGTTCCCTCTCTGGCAAGGGCAAACCATTGGCTGGATAGATTGAACACAAAGGTACATTTTGCCTCCAATTACAAGTTCTATTCACAACTCTGGTCTTCAGATTTACTAGAATTGAGTCACAACATGTTGTCTTTGCTGTCCATTTAAAGTGGAATGGCAAAGTAGTAAAACCTTTCCAACAAGGAAGGAAAATGCCATTCCCACTTCATAGCTGTGACTTTGTCCCCTGGGATAGAGTTAGGTGTTCATGTGTTCCTATCGAGTGCCTTAATAGGCTAAAAGAATAGGATCTCAAAACATATCTCTCTCTCTCTCTCTCTCTCTCTCTCTCTCTCTCTCTCTCTCTCTCTCTCTCTCTCACACACACACACACACACACACACACACACGCCACTGTGGGAAATTTTTAAGTCCTGACTAAAGGTCAGGAAAGGAAAAATCATTTCATTGATTTAAACTCATCTGTTGACTATGTATACTCTAAATCTTCCTGAAAAAAAGCTGCAAAAAGAAGAAACAGAAAAGGTTTCAAAGTCAGGAGATTTTTCAGAAGTCTGCATATAAAGAAAAGTATGTTTTCGTGAGACTAATTCATCTGTTTAAAGATGCTTCTGAGGTTGACTGCAGTGCCAATGTTTGATTTTATGAGAACCAATTTTTACAGGACTTGATTTTACCTGAACCAGATGTTGCTTATTTTGACTTAAATTATTGCTTCTAGCACTTTTCCTGTTGAGGAGGAAAGGAGGTGATAATGAGAATCGATGAATCAGTCCAAAGCAGACAATGCTTTTATTCCCTAACAACTCCTAGTGAGGCAGTTCTAAGGGAAGAATTCAAGCACTGACTTTAAAAGGATTCATTTAATCTATTGCTGCATAGAACAACTTAAAATACAATAGTAATCACTTATTTGCCCTCCAAGAGTTTCTGTGGGTCAGGAATTCCAGGAATGGTTTATCTGAGTCAGCAGCTCATGAGGTCACAGTACAACTATGGGCAGAAGACTAAGTCACCTATGAGCTTGACAGGGACCAGGATTGGATTCCAAAATGGGTCCCTGGCAAGTCCTAGGAGCGATTGATGGGAGGCCTTAGTTCCTCATTGTGTCACCCTCTCCACAGAGCGGCTTGAGTGGCCTCACAACATGGCAGCTGGCTTCCCCTACAGCAAGTGATCCAAGAGAGCAGGGCATACACCAAAATGTCTTTTGTGACCCAGCCTTGGTGGTACACCGTGTCATTTTTGTAATATCCCATTGTTTTGCAGGTCAGCCCTATTCACTATGAGAAAAGGAATAAATAAGCGTGTGAATAGCAGGAGGCAGTAATCAGTGGAGGCCTCTTGGAGGCTAGAGAGTACACATACCAAAAAAGTAATAGTTTTAAAAATTATAAGTCTCTCATAGAGAAATTGGTTATTATTTTTTTAGTATCTGCGGGTTGAGGGGGTTACTTCTCTGGGGCTGAGCCTCAGGAGTCAAGAGTTAAGCACTTTCCTTATTTCATGGCACATTATCACCAATGGTCCTGGCAAAACCCCTCTTTTGTTCCATTTTATTTCATTATTCCTTTTTTTTTCTCAATTTCTTTCCATTCCCTTTACCCCAGAAGTGGGGACAAACATCCCACAACAAGAATTATCATAAAAGCTTGAGGTTTATTCTTGAATATATACACACGTAGATATGTATCCCAGCTCCCTAATTAGATGAAAGCTCCCAGAAGACAGAGCACTTCTTATATTTTCATGTCACTGGGAAAATAGCCCCAGACCATGGCCTTCTTTATGTCTGTGTTTCTGCTTCTAATACCTGTTTTGCCTCCAGACCCTCAGTGTCCTGGGCTCTCAGCACATCGGTCTCAGCAGCATCATCTTATTTGCTGCCTCTTATACACCGTGGCTTAGAGACTAGATCACCACGTTGCATCATGCTCACAAGTATCTGTTGAGTGCCTGCATTTTGCACCAGTCCAGTGAGTGTCGTCTATTATTCCTTCCACAGTACAGTTCAGGAAAATGAAGCCGAGGGACTCTAAATAGTTCATTCAGCTAATAAATTTCAGAGCCAGATTTGATATGGCCTTCTCCAAAGCCCACCCTCTTGTTTGTTTGTTTTTATTAGAGCATTATAGTTATTCATAATATCAGGGTTCATTTTGATATAATGACACAACCATGGAATATAATTTGCTTTAATTCAGTCCACAGTACTTCCCCCCATAAACTTCCCCCTCCCTCTCCTATTCCATATTCTCTACTCTACTGGTCTTCCTTCTATTGATAATGATAGTTTTTTTAAAAAAAATTAGTGCTTTATAGATAAATATAAAAATGAAATTCACTTTTATATATTTATATGTGTACAAAAGATAGGTAATTTCACTTCACCATTCCTCCTTTTTCCTCTCCTCCTCCCTTCCTCTCAATCCCCTTACTCTACTCCACTGATCTCTCTTCTTTTTTTATGGAATCCACTCCTCCCTCCCCCACCCCCCTTATTTTGCTCTAGAAAAACATTCCACTATTGACTTTGAGTTTTTAGTCTGGCTTATTTCACTTAGCGTGATGTTCTCCAGTTCCATTCATTTACCAGCAAATGTCATAATTTCCTCCTTCCCAAAGCCCACACTCTTTTATCAGTATTAGAAGTCATACATTGTAGCTGGATTCATCCTGACAAAATTATACATGCATGGAATCCAAACCACTCCATCTTAGTTCCAATTCCTCCCCTGCCCACTCCAAACTCCATCCCCCTTCCCCAGCCTGTCCTCTACCCCACTGATCCTCACCTTGCTCATCCATTTATCCAGCTCTGACCGGTGCTTTCCACACACACATAAAGGTGAAATTCCTGTGGTATATTTATATATATACATACATAACATGATTTTATTAAGTTCATTTTACATTCCCTACCCTTTGTAATCCCTCTTTCTCTCCTCTTGATCTCCTCCTTCTACTCCACTGATCTTCCCCGTATCTTCATGATAACTGATCCTGCCACTTCTTTACCTTATTTTGCTAAAGCCCATACTCTTAACCACCATAATACATGCCTATCCTTTTCTAAAAGCTTGTGTAAAATTAAGATAAATTGGCTTCAAGTCAGTGTCTGAAATGACCTCTTATGAGAGGGCATAAAGCTTTAATATGTGAGTTTTGTGAGAGATCCAGTTATTTTGGGCATATCTGATTTAGCATTGCTAAATTTGGTTACCTCTGATTTAGAGCTGCATCCCACAGAGGTGGACATGTTGGATAGCTCCATTCTAAATGTGCAAAATGTTGTTATCCTATCATATAAGCAGGGGTTGCGATAAGTGAAAAGTAATCACATATAAAAGTAATTCATATAGTTGTGAATCTAGAGGAATCTCTTCTTTTCTGCCCACATTATTTCAGCAACTGGACTCTCCAAGGCCTGCCAGTTTCAGCTTTCATTCAGAGCTCATTCCATCCCAGCATCGTACACCTTCCTGTGCTGCCCCTGAGTTCCCTGCAAACTAGTTTTTAATAAAAGCTAAGGAATATAGCCTATGAGTCAGAGAAGTGAGTATCTCTCTCCCTCCATGCACTTACCTGGATTTCAGCATGCTAACAAGAGCTTCTCAGTGGTGGGTCACCCTTCCTGCTTCTTTGTTCTGACAGCTGCCACATCACCCCATACGTGCCTCCAGATTGTGAATAGTTTTGTGGATATTGGACTGCTGGAACTTTCTAGAATGCTAATCGAGAGCATTTCATTCATCAACTCATTCATTATTATTTATTCATTAAAATATTACGTTTAAACCTTCATGAGAAGCCAGAAATGATGCAAAGGTGATGAATCAGAAAACGGAGCCTTATCTCAAGGCGTTTATAATCTAATAGTGGCTTTGTCCATTTTCTAATTGCTACAACAGAATACATGAGACTGACTAATTTATAAAGAATAGAGGTTTATTTAACATAGTGTTCAGAAGCCTGGGGAATTCAAAAACATAGTGCAGGTGTTTGATGAAGGACTACTTGCTGCATCACAACATGGTGGAGGGCATCACATGGTGAGACTAAACAGCAGGTTAGCTTAGGTCTCTCCTGCTCTTCTTCTTATTTATAAGCCTTTAATGCCACCATGGGGCCTACCCTCAGGACCTCATCCAATCCCAAAAACTCCCAAGGCCCCACCTCCAATATCATTAACATTTGAGGTTGAGTACTGAGTTTCCAACACATGGACCTTGGGGAAATGCATTTAGACCATAGCTGGCAGAAATGTACCCAGATTGTTGAAATACAATATTGTTGAAAATAGTGGTAAAATGCACGTGGAATATGGAGATAATTGGGGGGAGAAGTGACAGGTGGGCAACCTTCCTTTTCAAATCCCGGACCTATTGAGATAAGTTCAAGATAGAACAAAGGTAAGACTCAGCACCAGCCAGAAATAGCATGACCTGTAGAGAAAGCAAGAATGAATGTTTCACTTGGAGGCAAATTGTAGAGCAGGGAGTGAGGCTGAGCAAGGATTGCCTGCTCAGAGGTGTTGAAGGCCTAGAGCACATTGCATCAGCATGATTTGCATCTTAGAAATACAGGTGGCTCCAGCTGGTCATATAGCTCAGTTGGTAGAGTGCTTGCTTCCCATGTACAAGGCCCTGGGTTCAATCCCTAGCACCACAAAAGAAAAAAAGAATAGAAAAGAAATACAGATGATTCCTGGCTTGAATTGGTTTGGCTTAACCATTTTCGAACTTTACAAAGATCCAAAATCAATAGGCTTCAGTGGATACCATCCTTTGAATTTCAAAGATTAATCTTTTTCCTGGCTAGCCATGCGTTGGCCAATCCCATGGTTGATACTGGACGGTAGCAGGGGGCTGAGGTGCCCAGTCAGTCAGCCTTGAGATCAGGAGGGAAGCAGCCAGAACTCTGCAGTGCACTGGCTACTAAGCCAGATTGGGCTGTGGGTTAGGTGGATTCAATGCATTTCCCACTTTGGATGCTTGGAATTTGTGGGGAGGTTATGGGGGCATCACCCCATGGTGATCAAGGAGCATCTGTGCTCCATTGCCTGTCTAGACTTGGATTGCAAAGGAGGAGCAGCTGTGTGGTAGATGACTCTCTAAGGGGCTCAGGATGCCTCCTGGTGATAGGTGAGCCCTCCCTGATATGGTAGGCTGAATCTCAGGACAGTCCTCTTTGGGAGGGACTTTTTTTATTGGTATCATCAATGAAGTCATTAAGGAAACAAGTGTCGAAGGTTTGACTCTTATGCAAGGTTCATACAAATAAAATATCTTCTTCACTTTCATATAGGACAACCTCCCAAACCCTCTCTAGAGTGGAAGAGGCTTGGACTTTGGAATGACAGCTGGATTCAAATCTGCATTCTGAGCTCTGGCTCTGTTACCCTAGGCCAGTTATGCCGCCTCTCTAATTATGCTGTTCCCATGTGAAATATTTTGGGGATTTAGTTTCACCATATACATACAATTCTGGTACACTGTTGGTACTCAGACCTGGTGGCTATTATGCCATCTGTATTATTGTCAATGTTATGATCATCACTTTGCTAGGGATGCAAGAGACATGAAAGAACAGCTGATGTACTACTACATGCGTCCTTGTAGTGATGAGAAAATGCTGCCTAATTGTACCAGCAGCCCACCTTTGGACACGGTAACCTGATACTTCTATAAGCAGCAATACCCAGAAGATTTGCCTTTGAGGCATACTTCAGTAAATCCTTCTGCCCACCTCCCTAAAGTTTCACCTCCCTAAAATACTACTGTCCCTTTGGTTTTCTGTTTAAATATGTTCACTGGCATCCGTTTAGCTGTTGAATTAACATCCCAACAGCTTCACCAATTCTCAGTTTTTCTTTGAGCTAATCATAGAGTGTTTTTCCATTTCTCCTTTTTTTCTCTATTTCCCTAAGGAGGGGAGGTATAGTAGGAATCCCATGGGGCCTACAAAACGAGGCTATTCCTATGTGCTTTATCTATTTCCCAAGGGTGTCACGAGGACCAAGTGAGATAGTGTCTGTGGAAGGGATTCGTGCATTTAAAGCACTACAGACAAGAAGTAAGAACTTGCACTTCTCCCACACTTTCCCCAGCATCTACTGAGAGTTTACATTTTGGTCAGGCAAGTATGTATTCTTTATTGCAATCACTACGGTAACTGCCTTACCTACACATTTTTATTCCCGTTTCAGAGGTTATAAGAAACTGAGACAGAGCAAGATTGAGTCACAACTTAAAGGCACAGAGTTCTCAGGAATGAAGGTCAGGTTTCAATTCAGAAGTACCCAATTCTAAAACCTCCTTATACTTCTTTTTTTTTTTTTTTCAAAGAGAGAGAGAGAGAGAAAAAATTTTTTTAATATTTATTTTTTAGTTATCAGCGGACACAACATCTTTGTTTGTATGTGATGCTGAGGATCGAACCCGGGCCGCACGCATGCCAGGCAAGCGCGCTACCGCTTGAACCACATCCCCAGCCCCTCCTTATACTTCTTTATTCTGTTCCCTCCTCTAGCCAGTCCCCTCTAGTCACTGCTCCATGGACACCTGCTCTTTCCTATCTACTCAGATTTCATTCCTTCACGGTCCTGCTTAGGACTTACCCTGGCCGTACCTCTGTCAATCTGTAATTTTGCAGTAATTTTCACTTCCCCCAGCATCTGTTGGCACTAAAATATGATATATGTAGCATGAGAGACCTTTTGTGCTAGTATTAAGTATTACTCTTAATTCTGAAAATATTACTTTACTCTGTGTAGGTGTTTAAATTTTTATGTCATCAGCAGGTATGTGAGTGGTTTTTTGATTTTTGTTTTTTGGGGGTTTTTTGTGGGTGTGGTACCAGGGATCGAACACAGGGGCATTTAACTGCTGAACCATATCCCCAGCCTATTTATATATTTATTTGATTTATAGACAGGGTCTCACTAAGTTACTTAGGGCCTCGCTAAGTTGCTGAGGCTGGATTTGAACTCAACAATCCTCCTGCTTCAGCCTCCCAAACTTCTGGGATTACAGGCATGCACAATCATACCCAACAGTCTGTTCGTGTTTTGGAGGCATAAAAACCCCCTCCATATAAGGCCCAGGCTCTTTTGCTTGCTCTGTGTCGACATTGATCTCTCCTTCATCTGTCTATCCCTCTACACAAACATAAAGTAGATTCCCCTAGATATTTAAACCTTCATTGTATGAATGGAGGAATGAATGAAGTATCAATAGGGCTGAATATCCTTGTCTGTGTAAGTGTCTTCTGGCACCTCCTCTTTCCAAGGAGCCTCCTAGCTTATCTTAGGACTCTTTTTAGGCTCAGCACCTTTAGGGAAATCTGCACAATTGCATTCTTCTTTAATGGTGTCAGCAGGCACTAATGAAAATAAAGGAAGAGATCTTTAATGAAAATGCTGGTACTTTGTCACCTCTTCTTTTTAATATAAGAAGTTCCATTTTTAATGACTAGACAAAGTCACTAAATGGAAGTAACTCTTAGCTGGAAGATCAATCCAGACAGACTGTCCTGCTTGCACAACTGGCTGCTGACTGAGCACAACATGAGCATCAGACCAACCAATTAGTGCTTAAGAGTCTGCTCGGCTACTTCTAATGACCCTGAGTGACCCAAGACTCAGCAACCTGTTGAGGTCTTTAGATCAGTGTGTCTATAGGAGACAGTTTGGCCATATTATATAAGATAACATCTATTTTCTGAAAAGTATTGATTTGATGAATCTGTCCACTTGTCTGTATGACTCTGGCCCCTGCAGGCATTGTATCAGGCCCTTTCCTCTTAGCCCAACCCTTTCCACATATCCCCAGCTCTGTCTCAGGAGCAGATAGATCACAGACCAACAGGTCTGAGAAAAGAAGCATTCACATCACATCTTTAGTGCCTCAAACAAAAGGTACTGGACATATGTGTGAGCAAGCTGTGATGAAGGCCAGTGGCCAACCATCAGGAGAGCTAGGCTTTCAGAAAAAAACAACAGGCAGCTAGAAAGAGCAGGCCACCATCTAGGTCCTGCTGACGTGTATTTCTTCTGTTCTCAGATGCAAACCTAGGGAGGAAGATTGAGTGAATAACTCTGAAGACCAGGGGAGAGCTCTGTCATTAGTCAATAAACTTCAAATCAATCAAACTTGATTTCCAAATCAACTGTGAAGTTATTAAAAAAATTATGCAAAAAAAATTCCTTAATTCTTTAGCAGAAGCAGGACCTTGTGAATCTATGGAGTTCAAATATAGGGAGAATATTCCATTTTTGCAATCTAAATTGAGATGATAAATCTGATCTTCCTGCCCATGTCCCCTACTATACTGTATTCTTCCAAAAGACAGAAGCCACCTGAGTTTTCCTCTCATTCTATTTATTTATTTGTTTATTTATTTATTTATTTATACGTACCAGGGATACAACTCAGGGGCACTCAACCACTGAGCCACATCCCCAACCCTATTTTGTATTTCATTTAGAGACAGGGTCTCACTGAGTTGCTTAGCACCTTGCCATTGCTGAGGCTGGCTTTGAACTCACAATCCTCCTGTCTCATACTCCTAAGCCACTGGGAATACAGGCGTCCACCACCATGTCTGGCTCATTTTATCTTTAGTTCGTAGTTTAATTCCCTGTGGAGTAGCATGAGATAGGGGGTGACGTAGAAAAAAGCACAGGCTTCTGATGTTAAAATACCTAAATCCATAGAACAGAAATTGCATAAATGAAGGAATTCCCAAGTGTAATGCATCACCCAGTGATCCACCATCTTGAACCCACTCCAACTCCCAAGGTCATATTCCCATTGACTCTAAAAATATTTGGCATGTTGCTGTATTTTGAAGAGTCCATTTGGACAGCAAGCTGAACCCCTAACTTCTTTCATCTCCCCTCCTCTCCCAACTAGTCTACCCTTTGAATATTCCTGCAATAGGAATCAGGCTGGATCCAGCCTGCCCAACCTGGCCTCCACGCTATATCCCAGGTACAAATTTTCTAAGCTGAACTGATTTTTTTTTCACTTGTAGTTCTGTTTCTAATGTCTTTGCATGGCAATTGATGTGAATGTTTTATATTTCTGACCAATAAATACAGCATCAAGTGGTCCAATGGGTATGGAATGAGTGTTAGGGGATAGGAAAAGCCAGTTCTAAAGTGGTTTTTGTCCACTGGTCCTGTTCTTGTTTCACGTGTGCCTTTGTTTCTGTCTTTACCTCTGAGACACACTGGGCAGAGACTAGACAAGACTCCTCCAAATATGGAATGTGTCACATTCCATTCTTTCACTTCATTGTCTACCACACCCCCTTTAGTCATGTGGGAAGCCCGGGAGGTGGCGTCCCTCAACTGGGAGCAGTTTTGAGCTCTTCCCAGGGTGTTTCTGCAGCACGCCATCTTGGGGGCTGCAGTCACAGCTTCATTCTGGCACAAGTCTTGTGGGGGTTGTTCCATCTGCCACTGAGCTTCCGAAGATGCATATGAGCACTTTGTGTGGACGTTATTGGCTAGATCTCCAGAAGGGGTGGGGGGAATGCTCAAGAGAACTTTTTGACTCCTGCAATCTGTGGGAGGTGGGATGTCATGAATTCTTGTGTTTGTTTATCCTTCACTCACCTACCAACCTCAAGCTGCTGTGACAACCTCCATCTCCAGTGGCCCTTCCCAAATGGACATCAACATGCTCTAGATTCAGACATGTGAGTGAGTTGGGAGGGAGCCTTATTAGAGAGTTTAGATACCTTCTGGACATGTATAGGTAGCCTTTCTACTTCTATGACGGGGCCTATGCATGTTTGGTATCCGTCACAATGGCCCTCAGCATGGAAAACATGCAGTAAGAAAGCTGTCCGAAAAGCAGGATGGGAGGAAATGCACAGAGAACAAGAGATGGATGGCACATGGCTTAAGGTGAATGAGCTGGAGGATTGCAGACTAACTGATCTCACAATTGCTGAATGAAATGAGCCGCAATGAGGCCAAGATGTCATAGGAAGCCAAATAAGTATGAGCTCCACATGCCTCACTGGGTACTGTATTTATAGGCTATATTTGCAAAAAAGTAATCATCTTCTTTAGCAGGTCATAAGTATTACAATCATTAATTTTCATCTAAAAAACAACTCTCTGTCCAAAAGTAGCACGAAACTGCTGTTCAAATGTATGGGAAAGAGGATGTTGAGAGTGATACATCCTAGAATGCTTTGGGCTGAAAGAAGTCAATATTCTAATTCTGTCCCAAGACATTGCTTTCCAGGTTGCAATAGAATTATCTTCTCCATAACTAACTAATTAATTAAAAATGAATCAATTACTTAATTACAAACAGACTCTCAGCACCTATCCCATCTTATTGAGACAACAGGGAACAGGGCCAGGAATCTAGATTTAACAAGTGTCCTAATTCATTCCAAAGCATATCCAGATTTTTTTAAAAAACTACTATCAGACCATTTTCCATCCCTCTGCCTCAGTCCCTGAGAAAGGCATGTGCCTAGAGAGAAAGCAGGTGATTTCTCATTCAGAGCCCCTAGTAAACACAACAGGACCAGTGAAGAGCTACTTCCTCAAGTTTCATCAGCCTAATAGACCAGAGTCAAAAAAAATAAAGACTGCTTTTGCCTATTTTAACTCCAACTCCCAAGGTGATGCCCAGAAATTGGGTATCACCTTTCCATGCAAGGAAAGTCAGTATCTGCCAGTTAGATGTCAAGAGGAACTGGAGGAGATTCAGGCAACAGCATATTCGTAGCAAGCTTATATTCTGTAGAATAAACAGATGGAGGCAAAGAACAATTCATGGGACTGGCCCTGGCTTAAGGTTGGCACAGTGTGTGCTCCCAGTATCCGAATAGTGCCCTGATGGCCATCTTGGAGAAGAAGAAGAGAGGGTAGGCAGTAGGAAATTGGTGGAGGTGGGTAGCTGGCCCCGACCCAGATGCTAAGAAGGGAGCCATTTAGACAAACTTTTGCATAACCATGACAACAGGGTGGGCAGTTTCTAAAACCAAAAAGGAGAATTGTCACCGTCTCAGGATATTTCAAGAGGCAGTGAGTCTTTGCTGTTCTTCTTCAATCATAAAACAGTGCAGTTTCCTACAGGTGCTTAGATAAATGTTCAAACCCTTTGGACCATTCTGAACCATTCTTACCCCATATTTTAACGTCTCTGCAGAATGGTGTCAGTATCTCTTAACATACTGACCCTCATAGTTCTGTCCCTTCAGGATCCATACAAGAGCAGGCATAGAGGGATGCCTATAGAGTACCTGGGACCTGGTTTTGAAGTCCCTCCTGGAGTCATAGGTCATAGAGCCTGTATGTATTGCAGCCAGCAGGCTGGGACCTGGCAACTTCCAAATAAAGGACACGTTCCAAGCTGTGCAAAAACTCAGGGGCAGCCTACACAGGCTCTGTGCCTCAGCCCCCCTCTCAAGATGTTAAGTGCTAAAAATGAACCAATGTAGACTTCTAAAACAGACTGCTCTGAAAATGGTCTCAAGAAATAGGAGTGATGACTTCATATGAGAGTATTTTAAAAAGAGAACCACCTGGGAAACTATTTGCCAGGGATATAAGAGCAGCGGGCTTAGCACAGTGCCAGGCACATAGTAACTACTCCAAATGTAGTCGATTTTTATTGTTATCCTTTAAATAGCTTTATACAAGGCAATAGAAAAAACAATAGGAAAAGAATGTTTGTAGCAGACCGTTCACAGAAATGGCCCAAAAGCATATAAAACATTATCTTCTTTATACATCAAATAATTATAAATTTAAATAATTAAATACCATTACACACACACACAACACACACACACACAATTGTCCAAGTTTGCTTTTTGTTTGGTTTTAAGATGATACCCAATATTGAACAGGGTGACACCAAGCCAACCCCAGACACTACCAACACTGCCACTGGAAGATTGCAACTATGCAAATGAACACAGCATTTCCATAGAACAATCTGGAAATTTTGTTGCAAGATTACAAGCTTCTGAAGTGTACAGATAGATATTGGTATAGTAATTCCACTGCTAGGAGCTTTATCTTCAGAAAAGAGAAATAGAATAAGCACAAATATTTATCTATAGAATCTCTCTCTCTCTCTCTCAATATATATATATATATATATATATTTTTTTTTTTTTAAGAAAAATTTTGATGAACCTAATAAGGCAGTTTTGCTCATGATAGAAAACAAAGACCCACAGCATGGAATTTAAAGTTTAGCTGAGAGAAGTAGACTTGTTCACATTTCTGTTTCTCCTGTTAAAGGCACACACAGGAATCTGGAGGGGGTGACCCCCTGGTGCCATGGTGGTTACTGCCTCTGAGCTCATAATCAGACCACAGGTGGTTTGTGAGGACACTTCCAAACACTGCCACCGTGTTTGCACTTAGAAAACCTCAAATGTAGTTTTGATCTTTGAACTACGAACCTCAGCCCCGTGAGGGAGCCTTCATCTTCTGTTACAGTGACCTGAGCAGCTGCTGGAGTGGTCAGGACAGGGGAATTTGCTGTGTCAACTCATTTCAAGTTCAGGTGCCAATCCATGGGAATAATGTGCTACACCTTAATAACCTCAGGCTGGGAGGACCTGGCTTAGAATGGGATTAGAGTAAGTAAACAACCTGACTTTCCTCTGAGGTTCCTTCCATCTAAAAATGAAATTGTACAAAAAAAAAGCAATAAAAAATTTGGTGTGGGAATCACAAGGCATAAATTCAGCAGAGTGGGTGAGGACCTGCGTGCGCTCTGGAGCCAGATTGCGTATGTTTAGCCCTAGTTTCATGACTTGGCAGCTGTTTTTACTGTGAGCAAGTTATTCAACTTCTCTGTGGTTCAACTACCTCCTCTGTAACTGGGGGGATAATCAGACCTCCTCCCATGGTATAGTCAAGATTAAGTGATCTAATGTATCTGAAGTACTTGGAACTGTGCCTGGCACACAGTAATGACTATACAAATCAATTCTCAATCGCATCATAATTATTTTTCCATGTTTTTATTGGTGCATTATAGTTATACATAAGGGTGGGATTTGTGGTCACACATTGGTACATTGCACAATATAACAATATAATTTGGCCAATATCATTCCCCAGTATTCCCTTTTTTCTTCTTCTCCTCCCTCCCCCTGGTCCCTTTCCTTTACTCTACTGATCTCCCTTCGATTTCCATGAGATCCTCCAAACTTTCTTTGCCTTTTTCCTCTCTTGCTTCCACATATGAGAGAAAACATATGACCCTTGAACTTTCTGACTTTTATTTCACTTAACATAATATTCTCAAGTTCTATCCATTTTTTTTATAATGACATCATTTCATTTTTCTTTAGGGCTGAATCAAACTCCACTGTGTATGTACACCATGTTTTATTTATTCATTTATCCATTGATGAGCACCTAGATTGTTTCCATAGTTTGGTGTCTGTGAATTGTGCTGCTATAAACATAGGTATGCATATTATCATACTTACTAAATATTATTGTTATCATTAGCACATCTTTCTTCTTACTTAATTTGCTCTGAAAATAATAAATTAGATTAATTTATTTCAATCTCTTTTTTGCAAATTCTTTAGAAATGCAGCAGTCCCCCTCTTATTTGCAGGGAAATATGTTCCAAGACCCCAGTGGGTGCCTGAAACTACAGATAGTACTGAACCTCTGCGTAGGCACTGTGATACTTCCCACAGCTGACGTGATGACTGAGATAGCTAACAAGTGACTACCAGGCAGGTAGTATATACAGCATGAATACACTGGACAAAAGGGAGGTTCTCATCCCAGGCACAGTGTGGAACACAATGGTGTATTTCATCATACTTCTCAGAACTGTGCATACCCTAAAACCTGTGAAATGTTGATATCTGGATTTTTCCATTTGATATTTTCAGACCTTGGTTTACAGCTGGTTACAAGAACTTCAAAAAGCACCCAGATAAAGGTTGCCAACATATGGGCGCCATGCTATATGCCGTAACCCCAGCTACTCAGGAGACTGAGGCAGGAGGATCACAAATCCGAGGCCAGCTTGAGCAACTTAGTGAGACACTGTCTCAAAATAAATAAAACAGCTCAGTGGAGGAGCACGTGCCTTGCCAGCATGGATTCAATCCCCAGTACTGAAAAGAAATGGAAAGAAAAAAACAAAAAAGCAGTCACAGTGTTTTTGAGCTGCTCAAGGAACTTTCAATATGACGACTGAGGTGAGAAATACGTCTTGAGGTTCAAATGTCCCTTCAACAAAAGATGTTTGGGAGCATCAACGGGACAGTCATTTAACAGCCAAATAAGATTGTCTAAGGGTCTTGTTCTGCAAAGCACCTGTCCAGCTGTTTAAAAGTGCAAAACCACAAGTGGGCTGGTGTCCTCTGATGAGATCAACAAATATCTTGAGCCCCTGATGCCATTCTGGATGCAAATAGAAAACAACAGCAGGAAGAAGCAGGAAAAAAAAATAGTCCAGTGAATGGGAGAGGAAAAGTGAGCTTATAAATTACATAGAATAGAAAAACTATCCATGCTCGGGAATGCCACTTAGCGTGGGGGGGGGGGGGGCGCGGAATTCCTAAGCAATTAAATCTTCCAAGGTCTTTTGCTCTATGTGACTTGTTTGCAAGCCTGTTTGTTCTCTCCGCTTTGGGGAAACTAAATAGGGAGGAGCACTTTTATTGGAGTGTCAGTTCACAAAAATGCAAATGATGAAATGATTCTATATTACCTTTTAAGAACATTCATGCTGCTTAATGATCTAAGGTGTGATGCTCACGTTACAGTTTGTATCACTTCATAAAAATTTCACATGATGGTAATCCTCTCAGTTTACTGTAATGGGATTTCATATTAAAATGAACATAAAGGAATAATTCAGACTTGTCTTCATTATCCTACTAGTAGAAATGTTGTTTCTTCCCCACCCCAGCATCAACACTATAAATTATATGCATAGCTGAAGGCCTAACATTTAAAACTTCTCTGCTGATATACCAAGAATTTATTTAGGCTAAAAAAATCACAGGTGGCTGCTTTGCTCATATGTCACAATGGCGCATTTATGACTCACACTGATACAAGTGTCATTTATCATATGTAATGGTGCTATATCATTCCTTCATTTCACAAGTATTTATTTCACCAGGTATTGATGCTGAAAAATGTCATTATGTGTGCTCATTTGAATCTGAAACATACCATAATTTACACTTCTTTCTCTCAATCTATCAATGAAAGCATTTATGCAACAAGATTATCCTATGTTCCTCAGTCAAGTAATTGACTCCCCCAAAATTGTAAAATGTAAATACTGTCACTCACCCTCTTTTACCCACTAGTTTTGATATCCTTTCATTATTCTTGCCCAAACCAATTATTACCAGTCTGTGGGATCTTCTTTTTTTTATTTTATTTACTTATTTTTTATGTGGTGCTGAGGATTGAACCCAGTGCCTCACATGTACAAGGCAAGTGCTCCACCACAGACCCACAACCCCAGCCCATGTGAGATCTTCTAATGATGGAATCATTATTAATTCTGCATTCATTAATGGATGCAGTAAGGAGGAATTTTCTCATTTATTTATTTAGTATTGGCTGTGTTTCTTAGTTTAATCAATTATTACTCATTTCTTTCTCAAATTTTCTGAATATATTATCCTGTATTGGACCAGAAGGAGCACATTCAAGCAAACTCCTGCGTCTTTTTTAGTGTGATCTAACACTGTTTGAGCTTTTCCTGACTCTCTGACAGAAGAAGGCATTGCAGGTTCATCTTGTTTTCCCAGCCCTAGCCCTGGAGGAAAACATTTCTCCAAAAAGCCCTGTCCCTTTTCAGGCAAGAATGGTAGTTAGAACCTAATTTCTGGGTGCTAAAGGTGCTCATTATTACTACTAAGGTGTCATCGCCACCAAGTCTTCTCTAGAGACAGGGTTAGGACACATGTGTATGTGCACACATACATAAACTTTGTATCTAACATGTCTCTCCCAAAGGCCTTTGTGTTAAAGGCTTGATTCTAGCCCATGGTATTACTGGAAGGTGGTGGTACAATTAAGAGGTGTAGCCTAGTGAGTGGAAATTAGATCATTGGGGGCATACCCTTGAACGGGATATGGAAAACCTTGTCTCTTCCTCTTTCTCTCTCAACCTGGTCTTGAAGTGCATGAGCCTCCTCTGCCACATGCTTCTTCCATGATCTGCTGCCTTGCTACAGTCCCAGAGCAACAGGGCCAATTAGTCATGGACTGAAACCTCCAAAACTGTAAGCCAAAATAAACCTTTCATCTCTTTTAGTTGATTTGCCTTAGGTATTTGTTACAGTAATGGAAAACTGACTAACACATTCACACACACACACACACACACACACACACACACACACGCATGTGCACTCATGCCCACCTATATACATACCTATATCTTTATCTGTATCTATTAAAAACCATTAGTTTATACAGTGATTCTGCCGCAGTCTGGCTGGGCACAAATGCCGCAGTCTGGCTGGGCACACAATCACGAGCCACCACACAGCTTGTAGATTCAAACAGCAACTCTTTATTCCCGAACTCACACCAGCCGTCTACAATCACGTTCTGGGGAAATCCACGTTCTCTGCCCAAATCCACCTCCACTGGGCTTCTATCTCCAAAATATACTGTCTGAATCCCGTGAGAACTCAAGGGGAACTCAGGCAGCAGGATACGCCCTATTCCCAGCAGGAATAATCTTAAACCTTAAACCTGGAACCTAAACTGGGAACGCCCTAAACACGATTATCTTAAAACCGGGAACACCCTAATCTGCCTTGGTCCTTGAGCAAGGTCACGTACATTCAATGTCACTGCAACATGTCAGCAACATGGGGTACGCTGGCAAGGAAATTGTCATACCTACTTGGCTAATGGCTCCCAGCATCTCCCCCCTTCTGATTAATTAAACAACAAGCAATGTGGCTTAAGGACCGTGCCTGGTAGGTTGTCCAATTCAACATATGGTTCTTACCCGTCATGGGAAAAACTGACCTTTAGGCGTCAGCCTCCTGTCTTAGGTTGATACCACTGCAATTGAATCATACCCGTCACTGACTACCGGTCCAGCATACAGCCATAGTTGTGGATAGGTCTATGCACCAGTGGGGGGGTGAGGTTCTTTGCCTCACCTCTGTTGGCCCCCAAATTTGGCCTTGGTGCCAGTGGGGGAGTGAGGTTAATTTGGCTTATGGACCGTGCCTGGTAGGTTGTCCAATTCAACATATGGTTCTTACCCGTCATCGGAAAACTGACCTTTAGGCGTCAGCCTCCTGTCTTAGGTTGATACCACTGCAATTGGATCATACCCGTCACTGACTACCGGTCCAGCATAAGCCATTGGCCCCCAAATTTTAGACCATCACTAGCAGAAGGGAGGAGGATACAGAAATGCCACGACACCAAGCCAATTGACGGCTCCTTGGGAAAAATTGCATCACTGGTGACACCATCAGCAAAGATATGCCAGCATTACCACAATTCGCTGCACCAAACGATAGTTACATAGTCCAGGCAAGTTCTGCAAGCAGTTCAAAGCAGAGGAATCTATCAATATGTCCATTTCCTCCCAAAATCCGTTTCCTCCCAAAGTAAGTTGACTCTTTGAGCATTACTTGTTGAGTTCTTCACCGGCACTGGGATGGAGATAGGAATTCTGGCAATGATGCTAAAGAGACATTATCCTGAAAAGAATTATTAAATATAATGAAAAGGAAAGGTGAAAGTAAACAAACAGATCTGTTAACCTACTTTAAAAACAATCCTTAACAGCTTTTTACCTAATTTAAATTAGTAAACAAACAGATCTGTTAACCACCTTTAAAAACAATCCTTAACAGCTGTTTACCTAATTTAAATTAAACCATTTAAATCACGTGAATAAAAAAAAAAATAATAATTCGGATCCATTTTTTCATGAGCGCTCCTCATATAAGAAATATGGACATACGCACATACAGACATACAACACAAAACACAAGAGTGTACACAAACGTACAACACATAAGAAAATAGTAAAGGCCTTGTAGCTTTACCTAGGTGAAATCTCCATTGCAATGTTTAAAAACTCCACAGTCAAAAAATAAAACTGATCAGAAAAATGTTAACCTAGGTTTGTATGAGCTCAAAAAATAAAAATAGAACCTTATGATGTGGAAAAATGCAATAATAAAATAGCTATTGAGAAAAGCATCCTGGTTAATCACTGTCGCAGATGTAAGAATGGCCAAGCTGGAGTTCTGGATATCAGCTGTTATGGATTTGAGTCAAATCATCTTCTTTTCGATCTGTAGAAACTGTTTTAGTTAATCTCTCTGGAATCCAAATGGGCTGCTGTTCTCCCTGTGGAAAAACACAAACAGACCCCCGACTCCAGACAATCACTGGGTCAGGACCTTTCCATTGTCCTGTTAGAATATCTTTCCAAAGTACTTTAGGCTTATGTACATTTTTTGGATACATATGCCTTTCCGCAGCACTAAGTCCTGATGAATCCAAATTTAAAAAGTTTAGAGTAAAAAGCGTTATTTTAAGTTTATCTTTGGGGGATATATACCCCCTTCCAATTCCCTCTTTTTGCTTTAATAAGTATGTTTTAATAGTTTGATGAGCTCTTTCAACTATGCCTTGTCCCTGTGGATTGTATGGGATTCCTGTTATATGAGTAATACCAAATGATGAGCAAAATTGTTTAAAAGAGGTAGAGGTATAGCCAGGACCATTATCGGTTTTTAACTGTTTAGGAACGCCCACAGTGGCAAAATTTTGTAAGCAATGAGCTATAACATCTTTAGTTTTTTCTCCGGCATGAAGGGAGCCCATCAAAAATCCAGAAGAAGTATCGACTGTAACATGTAAATATTTTAATTTTCCAAATTCTGGCAAGTGTGTGACGTCCATCTGCCAAATATGGTTAGGTATCAGTCCTCTAGGATTGACTCCAAGATTAACTTGTGGTAAAAATGTCACACAATTTTGACATTGTTTTATTATATGTCTGGCTTGTTCCTTAGTTATTTTAAAACGCTTTTGTAAAGTATTAGCATTAACATGAAACCTTTTATGAAAATTTATAGCTTCTTCAAATGTAGAGAAAATATGTATGTCATGTGTAGTTTTATCTGCTAAATCATTGCCTAAACTAAGGGCTCCAGGCAATCCTGTATGTGCCCTAATATGTCCTATAAAGAATGGATCTTTTCTGTCCCAGATTAGACTTTGTATAGTGGAAAACAAAGAGAAAACAGTAGAAGAAGGGGAAATCCTACCAGCATCTTCAAGAGATACTATAGCATTAACTACATACTGACTATCAGAAAATAAATTAAATACAGAATCTTTAAACATCACAAAAGCTTGTAAAACTGCATTAAGCTCTACCTTTTGAGCTGATTGTTTGGGTACTAAAAATGTAAAAGTTTGATCAGGGGTAACTACTGCTGCTGTACCATTATTTGACCCATCAGTGAATATATTTGGAGCATTCATGATAGGTGTTTTTCTTGTCATTTTAGGAAAAACTACAGGATGCTTAGACCAAAAAGACAACAAAGGATTAGATGGTAAATGATTATCAAATGAAACATTAGATTTACACATGATTATTGCCCAAGTATTTAACTCATTAGCTAACTCATCAATTTGATCCATAGTATATGGAGTAATAATTTTATTGGGAGAAATTCCAAACACTCCCTTCGCTGCTTTTATTCCTTTGAGTATTAATTGTCCTACAGCCTCAGGATACCTAGTAAGAATCAGTGTTAGGAGAATAAGATAAATGTATCCACAATAATGGACCTTCTTGCCAAAATACTCCTGTAGGAATATTTTTTGTTGGTAGTACAATAAATAATAAAGGCAAACTTATATCAATTCTATCCAAATGTATGTTTTCCATATATGTTTCAATAATTTTTAATGCCTTTCTTGCTTTAGGAGTTAACATGCGGGGTGAATTTGGATCTGATGGACCTTTTAGAATATCAAATAAAGGTCCCAACTCTCCTGTTGGTATACCTAGATAAGGCCTTATCCAATTTATGTCTCCCAATAACTTTTGAAAGTCGTTAAGTGATTTGAGTTGATCTACTCGTATTTGAATTTTTGGTGGACGGACCATGGTTGAGGATAATAGAACTCCTAAATAATTAATTGGAAAATTTAATTGTACTTTATCTATTGCTATCTCTAGATTATAATTTTTTAATAAGTTTGTAAGTGTGGCATAACATTCCAGCAATATGTTTTTATCTTTATGTGCCAATAATACATCATCCATATAGTGAAATATTTGTAGTTCAGGATTTTGATTTCTAAGTGGCTGGATTGCTTTGTTAACATATATTTGACACATAGTTGGACTGTTAGCCATCCCTTGAGGGAGTACTTTCCATTCATATCTCTGATCAGGACCTTCATGATTTAATGCAGGGATAGTAAATGCAAAACGTGGACTATCCTCGGGATGAATTGGAATTGAAAAAAAAACAATCTTTAATATCTATAGCTAAAACATGCCAGGTTTTTGGCAAAGCAGACAATTGAGGAATCCCTGATTGAGCAGGTCCCATAACAACCATCTCATTATTAATGGCTCTTAAATCTTGCAATAATCTCCATTTACCAGATTTCTTTTTGATGACAAAAATGGGAGTATTATGGGGAGATATGGAAGGTTGTATATGTCCTTCCGTTAATTGTTGTTTGACCAGATCATGGGCTACTTGTATCTTTTCTTTAGTCAGGGGCCACTGAGGAACCCACACTGGTCTTTCTGATTTCCAAGTAATTTTGATTGTCTCAGTGGCCCTTTCTGAAAATCCAACCCATGTCTGTCTGTTCCTTGATCTATTTGTACTGGTGCTGCTATACCTTGCCCTTGTTTTCCTAATCTTTTTTCTTTCCTAAAGCCTTGTCTAGCCCTAGTAGTGGGCGCATTAGGATTGATGTTATTTGTTAACGTCAAACCTAATTGATCTAGGACATCTCGTCCCCATAAATTTATAGGAAGATGATCCAATACATATGGCTGTATAGTTCCTTCACATCCTTCAGGATCCTTCCAATCTAATATCATAGAACTTCTATGGGGATTAGTCGCCACTCCTAGGCCTCGAAGCATTTGAGTGGCTTGTTGTAATGGCCAATGTTTTGGCCATTCTTGACGAGATATGATGCTAAGGTCAGCTCCTGTGTCCAGTAGCCCATTAAACTCATGACCTTGAATATTTAGTTTTAGCATTGGGCGAGAATCTAAATTTAAAGACAACATAGCCCAATCTACACCTGTGGAGCCTAATCCCCTGGAACCTCTTTCTACACTATGACTAGGAAATTTATTATGTAGGCTGGGTATTATTAACAACTGTGCTATTCTATCTCCAGGTGAAATTACTGATATACCTCTTGGAGAACTAGCTATAATTTTTATTTCACCTACATAATCAGGATCAATTACCCCAGGACTTATCATAAGTCCTTTTAATGTAGATGAACTACGTCCCAGTAATAAGCCTACTGTTCCTTGGGGAAGAGGTCCTTTTACTCCTGTGGGAATGATTTGAACTCCCATCTCTGGAGTTAATACTGCTCTGGCAGAGGCACAGATGTCCAACCCTGCGCTCCCTCGGGTTTGTCTGATGAGGGATTTAATGGACAGTGTGTCCTGGGCACTACCCTGATGGTGTTGCTGGGATCCTCCACTGCCCCGTATATTTGTGGTTGTGGGCCCCGGAGCATTGGGCCCCCCTGTCCGTTTTTTGGCAATGGAGCCTGATGCCTTTCTCCACGATATCTTGGATAAATACCTGGTCTTTGTCCGTTTTTTGATAAGGGAGTACCTTCTATGGTGGTTTGAGAACGGCATTCATTAGCCCAATGTCTCCCTCTACGGCATCGTGGGCAAATACCTGGTATTCTATTCCTTTGATACCTACTTTTGTTAAACCCTCCTCCTATGGGGCAATTCCTTTTAAAATGTCCTGTTTGTTCACAATCATAGCATGTTTTTGGCCTGGCATCTAAAGCCTGTTGTACTGCAGCTGCCAAGACTTGCCCTTGTTCATTAATATCTCTACATAATTTAATATATGTGTTTAAATCTTCATGTCTCCATGGTCTAATAACCTCTCTGCAGCAACGATTTGCTTGGTCATAAGCCAGTTGTTTTATTAATGGCATTGCTTGTTCTGTATCCCCAAAAATTTTGGCAGCCGTTTGAATTAGCCTATCTACAAAGTCAGCGTAAGGTTCATTAGCTCTCTGTATTACCTTAGATAGCTGACCTTGTAAATCTCCATGTCCTTGTAAAGTCTTCCATGCCCTAACTGCGTCTGCAGCAATTTGTGCATATATAGCAGGATCATATTCAATTTGTTGCCGTTGACCCTCATAAGGTCCTTTTCCTAACAACATATCTAGATTTCTTTGAGGATAACCGGCTGCTGCATTTCGCCTAGCTGTCTCCGTGCAAAATTCCTCATTGGCAACCTTCCATAACAAATATTGTCCTCCATTTAGTACAGATTTACACATGCTAGCCCAATCTGCTGGCGTCATGTCCAAGTTAGTAATGGACTCGACCATGCTTACCGTGAAGGGAGCTTGTGGCCCGTAGGTTGTTACAGCCTCCTTTAACTGCTTCACTGTTTTAAAATCTAAAGCACGGTGAATTCGCTGCCCTCCTGCCTGTTCAAGTACAGGGCATGCTAATCTTTGAGGTCCTGTCTCAGGATCCCATTTATCAACTACGGGGTTTGAGGGCCACTCAGCTGTCTCCATCGGTGGGGCTGTTGGTTGAATTACGCCCTCTTGTGATAAAACGGAGTTAGTAACAGCCTCCTGTTGTGGCCTTTTTCCTAACAACCCCTTTTCCTTTAAATTTTCTTCCTCTGTCTGACTAGCTCGAGAGACCTTCTCTTTTGCTTGATCTAAAATGTCTTTCTCCATGGTCTGAACCTCTAACAATTTACTTAACATCTTTTCGGTTTGTTTTTTACTAATTTCTAATCTACTATAAAGATAACGCAACCCAATAAGATAGCACAAAACAAAGCCGAAACTGAATGAAACAAAAACGGAATAAAAAATCGTTGTATCAATTTTCTCTTCCTCAGGGCCGACAAACTTCAAACCTTTAGTCAACCATTTTTTCCAGTTTGCCTGAGAAATTTCTAGGGATAGGCAGCTTGAAACAAAAACAAGATAAATCAAAACAATAACACATTGTTTTTTGAGTTGGTCACCCATTCTTTCGCTCTTCCTCAGGGGCGAGCAATTTCACTTACCTCTAAGCTTCAGAAGTTCCCCGTATGAGCCGCCAAATGCCGCAGTCTGGCTGGGCACACAATCACGAGCCACCACACAGCTTGTAGATTCAAACAGCAACTCTTTATTCCCGAACTCACACCAGCCGTCTACAATCACGTTCTGGGGAAATCCACGTTCTCTGCCCAAATCCACCTCCACTGGGCTTCTATCTCCAAAATATACTGTCTGAATCCCGTGAGAACTCAAGGGGAACTCAGGCAGCAGGATACGCCCTATTCCCAGCAGGAATAATCTTAAACCTTAAACCTGGAACCTAAACTGGGAACGCCCTAAACACGATTATCTTAAAACCGGGAACACCCTAATCTGCCTTGGTCCTTGAGCAAGGTCACGTACATTCAATGTCACTGCAACATGTCAGCAACATGGGGTACGCTGGCAAGGAAATTGTCATACCTACTTGGCTAATGGCTCCCAGCATGATTCTCCACAGGGGGACAACTTTGCATTTGGCAATATATGGAGATATATCTGGTTGTCAAAGCTGGGAGGAAAGTGTTACTCATGTCTTGTGCACAGAAATCAGGGACACTGCCAAATCTCCTACAAAACATAAGACATCCCCCACCACATGGAATTCTGACCCCAAAAATCAATAATGCTGGAGTTGAGAAACCCTAGCCTATATAGTTTCTTCCAATATCAATCCAACTCCACACACTTCTGTGTAGCCTGCCCTTCTGACAGTGAGAAACATGGTTTCCCTTGTCCACAATAAGAACTCTAGTATAAACAGAAAGTATGCTTCCAAATTATATTCCATCCCTCAACAGAAAACAAACTACTTACAGAGACACAATATTGTTTTCAATGGGATTTTTTTTGTTGTTAGTTTTGGTTTAATTTTTTTTTTACTTTAGCCTGAGGACAACCCAAATATTGTGTTCAAATGTTACTGAGGTGATTTGGGGCTTTTTCCTGAACATAATTAATGCATGAGAGCAACTTGTACTTTATTGATTTTTTTCGTCCCTGCACCTGTAGGTGCAAATCATCCATAGTTTCCTTAGGTCCGTGTGCCCTACAGTATGACTACTTGCAATCCATTTGCACAAAAAGAAACTGATAGAGCCAGACTGCAAACCTGTGCTTTATGACTCTACACTCTATACTCTTTATTACCCAGTGTTATAACTTCAAATTTCTCTTGGGTGACTTCACCATCACCTACAGGAAAATAATGTTTGTGCTCATACCTTCACACTCACACACATATTTAATATTTACTCAAATAAATTCATACAACACCTTGACATAGTGTTTCCATTTTATAATTGGAGGAACTGTGGCTTAGAATACTGGATCATCTTACCCAATATTGCTCAAGTAGAGAAACCAAAAGAAGAAAGGAAAGGGACCAAGCTGGGGGAGGAGATAAGGGAAATTCAACTGACCCAATTGTGTTGTTATATTGTGTGCATGCAAGAATATGTAGCAATGAATCCCCACTATTATGTATAAATATAATGCACCAATAAAAAAAAATCAAATAGAAAAGAAAAAGATTACCTAGATAGAAAATGACAGAACTGGAACCAAAATCCAGGTATTATTCTTCCTGGTTTATTTTTCTTTCCTTACACATGTGGTTTATAAAAGAATGCACCTCTAAAACATGTCCTCTACTTCTATTGAACTCTAGAATCACCTTGAGTTGCATCAGTATCCTGGGAAATTAAATAGTCCTTTTGCCATGTAGTTATTTTAAGTAGAACAGAACTACTGGTTTAGAAACATACAAGTTAGACTTATGGTAGTCAGGACTGTTGTTTGAAAGGTAAACTAATAACTCTCTAATTATTATCTAAATAATTATTTAATTATCTAATAATCCTTTCTAGCAGATAATAGCATTGAATGTTCACTTTTGCCAGAGGAAAAAACTGACATAAAGTTTCTTATATAAATCAGTCCCTAGCACTCAACCTATAGTGAAAGTATTAAAAGGCAAAAGCATTTGACAAGAAGTAATATTTTCCTGAAAACCAGATGTGGGTATTATTGCTCTCTGGTCAACAAAACCTTTTACATCAATAGACATTGCTTCCTGGATATGTGGACATGTATCCTGGGCGGGGTGGATTGGCGTGCAGAGACCCATGCACTAATTCAAAGCCAAATACAACACAACCAAATGCGATGAAAACATACTTACCTTGAAGCGAGGAGAAAAATTGAGTGAGAAATGGGGCCACGGGCAGCACTAACTATAAGCTGGACAGGAAATGTGGCATGAACTGAGCATGATCTGTGGCAGTAGAGGGAAGGCAGGAAACCTGAAAACGATCCACTTCAATTTCAGTAAGTTAAAGGTAAGCTGGCTGGGGTGGATCAGGAAAATGGCGAGAATAATTAAATGTGGCAGATGTGGCCCGTCGTTCCAGTTCTGCCTCATAGCAAATTTAAGGTAATTGATAGAAAGAAAAAAAAAGGGGGAAATTAATTTTCTCAAGTCTATGACATCAGCAGAAAATCCATCTGGGAGACGACTTTCCCCTCCCAGGTGGCTGATTCAATCTGAAAAGCCTCCATTTCACAGTGCAGTAGGTTCCACTCTTCTTTGTCAGTCTCTTAGCTGACTGGCTAAGGACACAGATTTGAAGTCAATAATAGATCTTGGTTTAAAGCTGACTTTGTAATATTCTAGCTGTGTAGCCTCAAGCAAGTGCCCTCAATTTCCCGAGCCTCTGTTTACTTTTCCATGAGATGCTACTGATAACCGTTGTGGAATTGTTGGAAGGATTAAGTGAGATCATAGAATGAAGCCCTTTATTTAGCTCAGGGCCTGGCATATCGTAGCATGCAATCCCTGGTAGCTGCTACAGTCTTATTGCCTGTTATCTAGTTCATCTCAGCAAGTTGATGTCTGAGAGTGGGACTCAAGAATTCTCTTGATCATTGCATTTTTATTATGATGCATAGGTGACTATGGTACCCCCATGCAAAAATCACCAGCATCTCCCTCTTATCAATCAGTCAATTCAAAATTGAGAGTCATTCGCAATCTAGACTGAACCTAACTCCCAGCCTTATCTTCCAGTTAAATTCACCAGGAATCATATGCTCTGTGCCTGACGCATTGTGCTTTCATAGTGAAATAAATGCCACACTTGTGCATGAAAATATGTAAACATCAGCTCATGGTGTGGATGGTATCAAATTCCTTTAACAGCTATGGAAAAGATAGAGACTTGCCCACAGGAACCACCCAATAAAGCTAAAGAGTCGAGATGTGAATATGAAGGGTTTCCTAAAGTGCCAAAAAAAAAAGGACATTAAAATTACCCAAGATGTCTGTGACTGAGTGCCAATAACAAATCTAAGCCAATTCACCCATCTTTTTTTTTTTTTTTGGTTCCAGGGATTGAACTCAGAGGCACTCCACCGCTGAGCCACATCCCCAGCCCTATTTTGTATTTTATTTAGAGACAGGGTCTCACTGAGTTGCTTAGCACCTCACTTTCGCTGAGGCTGGCTTTGAACTCACAATCCTCCTGTTTCAGCCTCCCGAGCCGCTGGGATTACAGTCATGCACCACTGCACCCAGCTCACCCATCTTTATTATTGATCAACTTTATCTGTATTCAAGAATCTTCTAGATATGACATTAATGTTATTTTGGCAAAATTCATTGGACTGCACATACCACAGATTACCACAACTCTTTCCACCCATCCCTTTGAATATACAGACTATGTGTATCTCTTGAGAATCCCACAGACAATGATGTCAGCTGCCCTGCACATGAGCTCCCTCTTCTTTCATGAGCCTTGCCTCCCTCCCCAGTTCAGCTTCACAATACTTCTTCCATCTGCCCCTTCTTTCCAGGTCTCTTCCATTGGCCACCTAGTTCAAGGCCATGTCACTAAATACCTCTGTTCTATTGTCATAGACAGCTTCTTGGTTCCCTTGCTCAGCTTTCTCCAAGAAGGATGGTCTCTTCTCATAAAGCCAATGCCTGGAGCCACCTGTAACACAGAAATCACTCTTTAGCAGAGAACATTTCTGGAGAAAGGCTCTGGAAACATATTTCTTGCCTTACCAGAAACCTCTAGACCCTCAATCCAATAATGTGAGATTCATTGCCCTGTATGGCATCTTATCACTTGTCCCCAGTTAATGCTCATGTTGGCTGTTATTTGATCAGTTTCCACCTCTTCTCACTTGACCTTTAGAGTCTAAGAGAACCTGAAAAACATCTAGCAGAGTGAGCATCTTTATTTCACAGAAGAAGGCTCAGAGAGGGGAAGTGACTTATCGGGCATATAGTTCATTCAAAATAAGAACTATTCTATGTATTGATTTCCACCCTATTCAGATAATGTATTTGAAGTCACAGTCTGGTATGCTTTGTTTTTCTAGCAACAGACACACTATTAGAACAGCAAGACATATACCTAACCCACAAGCCTGCTAATAACAAGGTACTGTGTATTTCACAGCTCAGCCTGACTAGAAAGATGATTGCAAAGAACCAAAGAAAAGCAAACATGCCAGTCATCTTCATCCTTTAGCATCTTAGTACCCAAGTACTTCCTTCCCTATCAGATCCCCTAATGTAGTCATGTTAAAGAAGACATCATCAACGATGATGATAATACAGGGGAGCTTCTTAAGCCTTTCCTTAACTCCCTCTATAATCCTCTCCACTATTTCATATCCCCAATCTGTGAGGGAAAACACATTATTTGGTCCCCTGGTACTACCTCTCCTGTACATACAATTTTCACCGTACAAACAAGTGTAGTGTGATCATTATTGCTCTAGCAGCATATCCAAAGCCTTATGTACAATGCTACAGAAAAAAAAAATCACTCAAGGAACAACTTAGGAGGCTGAGGAAGGAAGATGGGTAAGTTTGAGGCCAGCCTCATCAACTTAGTGAGACCCTCAGCAACTTAGCAGACACTGACTTCCAAGTTGAAAAAAAGGCAGGAGGGGACAGGGACTAGTGATATAGCTCAGTGACAAAAAGGCCCCTGGGTTCAATCCCCAGTTCCAAAGATAAAGAAAAGAAAGGAAAACAATAAATAAATAATCACTCAAGGCCTGTTAAACAGTTATCCAAACCAAAGTCTTTTCTTACTTATCCTGGAAATTTAATAAGAAATGATAGAGCATTAGTCATTGTCAGGTCTATGACTAATGACTTCGTGAACCCTCACGTTTATAAACACTCAGGTACATCATTACTTCATAAAATGATGTCAAATAGAATCACATACATAATATTTTAGGTCACTTCCTCAGAAATGAGGGCAAACAGAAAACAGCAAAACTGACTGAGAAATGGACATTGGGCTCCTTGGACTTCAGCCATCACTCAGATCAATCCCCAGTACTTCCCTCTTCCCTTGGGTGCAAGAGCAGGATGCTGCCAACCTGATCGTCAGCCCCTAATGCAAACCCTGCCTTCTGTAACAGATGCTCCATTTGCTCTCTGGGAAATTTAGTGTAGTGCACATGAAACATGGAACATCCCCATGCATTCTCTATTTCTGACTACCCTTTTTCCCCTCTGTTCTATGCACTTTCCCTGATATAAGAATATACAGCTCATTCCCCTCATCCTTCTCCAAGCATTAGCTCCCAGATTAATTAGTTGGAGGTAGCAAAGTCTAACATTTACAAGTACCAGCTCTAGAGCCAGCCTCCCAATGCTGCCTTCTGGGTCCCCAGGGCTTACCTGCTATATTGGTTCAGACAATTTATTTTTGTTTCTTTGTACTGCCATTTTTTCCCATTTGTCAAAGGGGGAAATTAATATTACCTACAATGCAGAATTCTTCAAGGAATTTGATTCACAGTACAAACAAGCGAAGTTTGATCAGTATTTCTCTAGCAGTTTTAACAGGGTATATAAAGAGTTTTAACAAGGTATCTAAAACAGAAATTAAGTCTTTCAGGGTATCCTGCTCAATAATTAACAAAACTATTGGTGGTTACTTTTCTAGAATAATGCAGGAGTTTAAAAATACATAATGATTAGTTTGGACAAGCTTTTAATAGAAACCAGTATGCTTACCTCATACAGCCATTCACTGCCACCTTCTACCATAGGTTGGTCAGGTCAATTATATGTTTTATATTGTTTCATTTGATCATTTCTAGATGTCAGTCCAAGTTCAAAGAAAGGGTAAAATTTTCTGAGTGATAAAGAGAAGCTGAAAAACTCAGAATTCAGTTTTCAAATAAAAATAATCCCCACTGCCATTATCTTATTAATTAGAAGCACAAATAGAAGTGGCAAAAGAGGGATAGATGGGTCTCAATTTCATATGGTAAGAATATTACATTGTGTGCATTCTTAGAAATTAAAGGGAAAAGCTACTGAGGATCAGTTCAGCACATGTCGCTGCTGTCGTTTACACAGTGATGATGACGATAATATTATATAGGCTGTGAATGGGAGTCCAAGGTCTACACACACTGAGCAGTGGGGAAGGGGTTCTTCCCCTCCATGGCAGATAAATTATGACCACAAGAGCTTTGGGCAGATCGGAGAGGAATGGGACCAAGTTGCATTTATTGTGTGCTTTGCATAGTTCCCATTCGAAAGCTGCTCTTATCTGAGGCCAGCAGACCCTTTGCTGTGGAAACCATTATCTCCCAAGCACTGGCACAGATTGGGATCGCACGCACTGTGCTGCCCACTCTTGACAGGTGGCAAGAAGCCCGAACCTCCCATATGCTGCTCTGTTCTCCGGGAAGGCACGGGCACACAACAAGATTTGGCATGTGCAACCGTGGCCGTGGGTGTCTCTGAAACAGCATCCCTGTCCTTGGGTTAGTTAGCACCAGACAAGGTTCCAGCAGGTTGAACGTATTCTGTGATGGACAGCACAAAAAGTAAGGCAAGCCCTCAGATATATGGATAGGAGTCTATCAATATCTTTGGGGATTTTCATTTTGCTCACTTAAGCAAAGGTGACCACAGTTTAGTGTAGCTTGCCCTTATAAACTATTCATTTCTGCTGTTGGGCAGGTTGCTATAGTAGACAGTAAGGAATTCCCTGTTTTCATTGACTCTCATTCTCCTCTAAGGTCTAGAGCTTTCTTAAAGTGTATTCATTCCAAAGGCAGCAAATTGTTTTCAGAGACAATATGCTCCCACCAAAGGAAACTTGCGAATTTTGCATGCTGAGGTAATGAATATTTCAGAAAGAGCTCTTTCTGTGCTGAGATGCAGTTTTCTTTGTTTTATTTTTTCTTCCTCTTCATGAGCTCCTCATGATTTTCATTTTCAAGAAGCAAAATCTTAAATGATTTTGAAATTCTCCAAGTTTACAGAAGGTCAGTGAGAACTTACGTTTGGAATTTGGGTCTATCATGCCTTTACTTTTCGGTTACAGTTATTAGTTTCAATCTCCGATACTTTTTATTCTTCTCAATTACCCTGTGAGGTCACAACTGGGCTTCTCATTCCTATATGCAGCGTGAACTACCATTTTATTTACCAGGTCACTCACTACTTTAACTCTCCATGAGGTACACGTCAAAGGGACTCTGATGAAAGCTGACTCATTGTGCTCTTCAAGTTTTCTCTGTCTACAATCATCGCAGCTGAATTTACTAAGTCAGCTTACAGTAAAATTTTCAAAATTCTTTTTTTGAAAAAGCTATAGCTTCCATAGCAAGAATAAATAACCTAATTAGAAAACGGGCAAAAAATCTGAATAGACTTTTCTCGAAAGAAAACATAGAAATGGCCAACAGGTGATGAGGATGTGGGGGAAAAGTCACACTCATACACTGCTGGTGAGACTGTGAATTGGTGCAGCCAATCTGGAAAGCAGTATGGAGACTCCTTGGAAAACTTGGAATGGAACCACCATTTGACCCAGCTATCCCACTCCTCTGTCTGTACCCAAAGGACTTAAAAACAGCATACTACAGGGATACAGCCACATTAATATTTATAGCAGCATAATTCACAATAGCTAAACTGTGGAACCAACCTAGATGCCCTTCAGTTGATGAATGTATAAAGAAAATGTGGTATATTTACTCAATGGAATATTATTCAGCATTAAAAGAGAATAAGATCATGGCATTTGCAGGTAAACAGATGGAGCTGGAGAAGATAATGCTAAGTGAAGTTAGCCAATCCCAAAAAAACAAATGTCAAATGTTTTCTCTGATATCAGGATGCTGATTCATAATGGGGTTGGGGGTGGAGCATGGAGGATTAGATTAGATAGGGCAAAGGGAAGGGAGGGAAAAGGTGTAGGCATGGGGATAAGAAAGACTGTGGAATGAGATGGACATCATTACCCTAAGTACGTGTATGAAGACTTCAATGGTATGACTCTACTTTGCATACAACCAGAGATATAAAAAATTGTGCTCTATATGTATAATATGAATTGTAATGCATTCTGCTGTCATATATAACAAATTAGAATAAAACATAAATAAATAAAAATTACTGCCAAAAAAGAAATAGCCAAGAGGTATGTGAAAATAATATTCAACATCCCTAATCTTCAGGGAAATGCAAATTAAAACTACAATGAAATATCAGTTCACGCCTGTTAGAATGGCTATAAGGGAAGGAAGGAAGGAAGGAAGGAAGGAAGGAAGGAAGGAAGGAAGGAAGGAAGGAAGGAAGGAAGGAAAGAAGGAAGGGAGGGAGGGAGGGAGGGAGGGAGGTAAGGAGGGAAGGAAGGAAGGAAGGAAGGAAGGAAGGAAGGAAGGAAGGAAAACTGTTCCAAAGATGTGAAGAAATGGAAACCCTTATATCCCATTGATGGGAATATAAATGAACACAAGGCATCATGGAAACTGGTATGGAGGTTCCTTAAAAAATTAACTATAGAACTCCCATGTGATCTATTAATTCCCCTTTCTGGTTATCTCCAAAAAAAATGAACTCAGTATATATTGAAGAGATATCTGTACCTCCACATTCATTGCAGCACAAAAGAGAAATGGTATGGAATCAATCAAATAGTCTATCAACAGAGAATAGATAAATGTGTATAAGGCACGTGTATACATACACACAAACAAATAGATTAGTATTCAGCCTAAAAAAAAAGAATAAAATCATGCCATTTGCAACAACATGGATGAACCTGAAGGACACTATGCTAGTGAAAGTAACCAGGGCTGGGGCTGGGGCTCAGGGGTAGAGCACTCGCCTGGCACGTGTGAGGCCCTGGGTTCGATTCTCAGCACCACCTAATAAATAAATAAATAAAAATAAATATGTTGTGTCCACTGAAAACTGAAAAATAAATATTTGAAAATTCTCTCTCTCTCTCTCTCTCTCTCTCTCTCTCTCCCCCCCCTTTAAGAAAAAAAAAAGTAAGCCAGGTACGGAAAGACAATTATTACACAATCTCACATGTGATATCTAAAAGAGTTGAATTCAGAGAAACAGAGCATAACAAGAAACAGAAAATAACATGGTGGTCACCAAGGACAGGGTTGGGGAATGAGAAGATGCTAGTGATAAGGTACAAAGTTTCAGTTAGGATTAATAAATTCTGGAGGTCTATGGCATAGCATCATCACTATAGTTAATAATGTAGAGTCAAATATTCACCCCATAAAATAAATAATAAAATCACCTATGGGGCAGGGAAGAAAGCCACAGTAACAATTGAAAGAGCTTTGAAGTAAAGCTAATTTAGTGAATTGTTATGAAAGTAAAATATAATCATTTTCCAGTCCAAACTAGTAATGATTTTTTTCCATTTGTCATTTATTCACATACTATTTTTTTTACTTTCTTTTTGGGAAAAATATCCTCCTTATTGTAATATTTTAAGTGAGCAAAACATATGGTAGTAGATGAAAGGGAGAATACAATTTCAGCCACAGTATATTCATAAATAGAAGGCCAGATGAAGAGAGAAATTCAGTGTAAGGAGCAATACTAGTGAGAATTTGAACTATAATATATTTTTTTCAATTGAGATCTGACCTATATTGAAATTTTGGTCCAAGTCCAAAAGCATCAATATCTCCAACCAGCCATAGAAAAAAAAATAGTTGTTTTCTCTGTTCTTTAATCAGAATAGGAAGTAGAAAAGGTAAATATATGCTTCCTTAGGAAAATTCAGAAACGTTTTATATACTTTTTGAGTGATAAATAGAAGCTGTGTTTAATAGCTTTTGTCTATTTTACCTTATATGTCCATAACAACTTCCTGCAAATAATTCCAAATATCTTTTTCTTTAATGAATCCTCCTGGAACCTTATAAAGAATTAAAGACCATGGAACTATAGCTGAAACAACCTGAGGTTATCTAGTTCCGTGGTTTACTTTTTCTCCTCTTCATCTATAGAAACCTTTTTTCAAGCAAAAACTTACAGGGGCCAAGGGGGTCGGATACATAAACAAGTAGAAGCAGGAGGTAGAGGCCCCCAGTTGGCTGCTCCTGCCCCCAGCCCTTCAAAGTCAGCAAAGGACTTTTGCAAATCACAAGATTAGCCCCACTTCAGACTATTTAAGAAGAAAGGAGCCAGGGACACAGAGAGGGGTTTGACTTGGCCATGCTCACTACCCAGGCTAGGTGCTGAGGCCACAGTGGCTCAGGGTGCTCACAGGCACACCAGCTTCATGTGTGTTTCTATTTGAGTATACATTTCTCCAGAGCACTGATGACATTCTATATACTTATAATATGTATTTATATATTTAAATATATGTCTATTCATCTCACCTGTGCTCCTTCTGTTTATTAACTATCTTTCCACTAGCAGGTGAGCTCCATGAGGGGAAGGCTTTCTTTCCGGTTTGTTCCCTAAACTATCTCCAGCACCTAAACAAGTAACCCTTTCCTAGTAAGTGCTAAATAAGCACCTACTAATGTCCAAATGAATAAGCCTCCCTACCTTGTGTTAGTTCTGCCTTCCCTGCTAGATTGTGAAATGCTGATAAACAAGAACCAGTCTTATTCATTTAGGTTTCCCCTATAGCACGTGTGTAATGTGATACTTTACAAAGAGGAAGTGCTCTGGTGAGAATTATTTATGTGAATTGAAGTTATCCCGTTAAGATTATGGATCACACTGGGTAATACAATTTGGGGGAATGTGAGAAGTTTTATTTCGGTTTATTAAAGTTTACATATCCACATAGAACAGATGACTACATAACAATCTTACTTTCCAAATATAAATTTTCCTGAGAAAAATAAATGCTTAGTTGTTAATTGAAGCATGACATATCATACATCAGCAGTTTCAAAACTTGAGCACATATCAGCCTGAAGCACTTTCTGATTCAATCAAGTTTCTGATTCAATAGGTCTGGGCTGAGACCTTGCATTTTTAACAAGGTTCCAAGTGATGCTGATGCTGCAGGTCCGGGGACCCACTTTGGAACCAACTACCATCGACTTTTCATGGCTATATGTTAATTTGACAATAAATAAATGTTCAACTATTGGCACATGCTGAACCTGTAGCAGCTAAGGTGTTATCCACTGATAGCCCAGCTGCCATAGCAGAAGGGGAAGCTCAGTGATTCAGAATTCAGGTCCTATTTATTTTAATTCCTATGACATCGTTCACAGACAAGCCATCATTCAACCCATTAGGAAACTGACTTGTATTGCCATTCTGTAGGATTGAAAATGTATTTAATTTGCTTGCTGAGTGATTCAGTTCTGGGTCTCATATCATGTGTACACCCCACAGTGAGCAATATTCTAGTCATCAAACAACCTCAAAATGAGCAAACCTCTAATCCATCTACGGACAAAGCCATGGAATATGTTTCTCCTGGTAACCATATAAAACGAAGTTTCTAATTAAAAAGAAAAAAAAAACAGGAAACTTGCTTTTAATAAGGACTCAGTCTTGACCTTCTTTGCATAATTACCTTCTCTCATGCCCTTCACCTATCCTCAGATAAAGCCATTTTTTAAAAAATTCATATAATATATGCATAATCAATAAATTTACAAATATTTATGAGTACTGCTGATCAGCTTGTGCTTATTGTGTTAAGAAAAATTAAATATGTATAAGATCCAGGCTTCATCCTAAAAGACCACACAGTATATGTAAAATCATGTCCCAAATATAGCACCAGGTACATACCCAGTATGCTGTCTTGTCAATTAGGGAGAACACCAGTTTACCTGATAGGCATTTGCCATCCAAAACTTTCTAATGGGAGTTTTGTATTTGCTCTACTTGTATTTATATAAGCCTTTCTCAACTCACAGCTGGAGAAATTAAATTCTGCAGTGTTTATATGTCTTATCCTCCAGCAATCCATGGGTCAGAACCAGGATTAGAGCTATGACTCCTTCTAGTTCCCAGCAAGCAATGATCCTTGGTAGGTTTTGTAGAAATTTTACCCCACCTCCATCCAGCCTTCTCTGTTGGTATTCACCTTTTTTTAGACACTATTGATGTCATCAGAAAGATTCCTATTCTAATTTTCTTCAATATTTTCATATATTTAGAACATGAGGTATCCCTTCCCAGCTCTTTATTTCTACCCAGGAGAGGAGGTGAGTCACTCCATTGAAGCTGGCTACAAATCCAGCTCCATAATCAACATCCCCCGGATGCCGCAAAGGCAGGCTCTAGCAGATGGTCATGATTCCTAATCATCAGTTTGGCCCTTATTCCAAGCAGCCATTTTTAGTTTTAATTGTTTTGGAAGACACTAAGAAGATTTAAAAACTTTTGTCTACCTGAGGTCGCTTATTCTAATGTTTGAGTTTTGTTCTGTCCAGGGAGTCATCCCATTTGAATTTGATTTTTAGGTAGGAGCAGGTTTTAGTGGTTGAATATTTTGGTCCTGGACTTTTTAGAAAATTCAAAACCACTCTGCCTGTTTTGTCTTAAATCACTGAGTTTCTCCCCAATTCCCTCTCATTCTTCAACAGATAATACCAACCCTGAAATTGTCAACAATTGGGTTATATTTTCACTTCTTTGAAAATAGGGGTGTGGGAAGAAAACTGTCCTCAGTATTATAAGATAACATTTCCAAATCACTCCTTTTGTGATTCTTCAGTACTTAAATAATGTGATAATGCTCATGCTCATAGGAAAGAGAATATTTTAATTGTTCCCTAATATTAGCTAGGAGTACTAGGTGGCCAACAGTATTCGTTTTTATGATCTAACTATCAACTTGTAAAAAGGTTTTAATCATGAAAAATAGCAAACAATTACTTTCTTTTCCTGTGCCACTGACAAGTGCTTTCCCAAGAAATTCTCACTGAACCCACCAGAAATAGAGGAAATCAAGAGATCCTTTCTTGATCTCCCTTATTTTTCTGTGTAAACCTGAACCTGAATTGGACTTAACATAGGAAGGAGTATGTGTCTTCTAGAAAACTCGAACCCAATTAAACACTCCATCATTTGATATCTAGTCCAGAGAAAAAATTGTTCATGCAATATCTGTTCCTATAATGGGGCTCTTCCACGTTCTAAGTAAATGAAAGATGAAATTACATATAAACGATATCCTCTAAGCCAGGCAGTCAACAACCAAACACCTCTGTGTGTAATACACTGGAGAAACACCAAAAGATGGAGCATACATATGGTCCCCACTGTTGGAGTCATTTGCCACTTTTTGACTCTTGCACCATTCACAAAAAGAGAAATCTGTAACATTTTACTATTTCAATTTTTGATTAGTCAAAATAGAAGCAATCATCATCTCTAATTATTTGAAAATCACTAATTACTAGAAAATAACTAATTTTTAGAAAATCAAAAACAAAGGAAAGAGGCAAAACTAACTTCTGGTGTTCTTGTGTCCCTTATAGGTCCCTTGGGTTCCATTTGGTCCCTTATAGAACACAGCCTGAGAAAACTGCAAATTGCAATTCATGGTTTATCAGTGGTCCATTCATAATATAGCCAAAGGAATGAATATGATACAAACGCGCAAATTAACTAAATCTCTAGTCAAGGACTGAAATTGCAACTACCGTCCAATCTTTATGTGAGCTTAGATCTTAAGTAGGAGAACATAAGTGCTAAAAGCCTGTAGTAGACATGACCATCAAGTCTTTCTTGCTTGTGGTCAGAAGTCTCACTGGGAAAGTTCTTCAACAACTGGTCTCAGGAATCACCTTTTGCCTCCTGTAGCCAAAGGCTGTCATGGCAGTAAACACCCACATGAATTTAAGTACAGAATCATCACTGTTACTTAGATTTTTCCATGTAGAAAAAAAACTATTTCCAACTTGGGCTTTTAAATATCACATCATATTTTATATGGTTTATCTTGTTTCTGCTAATTTCAATTTTCAAGCTAGAATTTCCTCAACACAAAATATACTTTGACCAAAACTGTGAAGAACGATACAAATGAGGCTTCCTACTACATTTAAAAGCTGAAAAATGAAAATATTTGCTTCATTATGACATTTATTATTCCAGGTTTTAGGGCTATGTTGCTCCTAGCATGAGGCTTCCAACACACTTTTATAAGTTCATTACTTTTCATGAATTATTAAATTTGTGTTATAATTAATGCAAATTTTGACATTACATGGTAATATTTTTATGATTAGGATGTTTTATCACTGAATAAAAGTATATTTGGGAGTTAGTCTAAGTGATTTACTTGTCTCCTCTTGAGAAAGTCAAGCAAAAGAATAAATAGAAAATCTATAAAAAAAAAAACACATATCATCTTCTAAGGCAGTGGCTACCAACCAAAGCTGCATATCAGAATCACCCAGAGAACATTTTGAAAATACAGATGGTCAGGCCAAACCCCAGGTTTTCGGGAACGAAGGCCAGAAATCAGTAACGTTTCAAGAATACCACTGAGGATCCTGAATCCCAGCCAGTGAGAGTTAAAGAGAAAAACTCTGTAGTGATATACTATTTTTGAGATGCTTAATCCGTGATAAGTATGTGTAGTCTTATTGCCACACAGCAATTACCTCTAATGAATACATCATGAGATATTTATTTAGACGTCCCAAATAGATCACATTCATCATCGTGGGTATATCCCTCCCCCCATTGCACTGTTTCTTTGTATATTGTGTCCTTCTCATTTTGCCCGTGTGCCAAGTGAACAGAGAATTATTTCTGAATCTGTGTTCAGTACAATGCTGAGGACACTGGCACTGAATACGTGTTAAAAATAACAGCAGGAGCTGCATGTGGCTTTCATACACCAAAGAGTCTTTCAACGCAGGTAGAGCAGGTTTAAAATTTACAAGCACAAATCTTATGTGCAGTAACATAACTTTTTATGAGTTTCTACCACTAAAGTCAAATTAGCCTCTGAGACCCTAATTCCAGTCAATTCCTAATGCTGCTGCTGGGAAGGGAACAGTCCCCCTCTCTTCTGGATAAGTGTTTGGTCAATCTGAATAGTCTATCATGCTGGGAGGCTTGCTGGGCATCCTGGATGGGACTCCTCTTCACAGCCTGCCCTCCTCGGCCTCTAAGCTCATCTCCTGACTGTTGGCATTTGCTGAGAAGTGGCGTGTCCTGCAGGTCCTCACAACTGCCGACTGATGATTCCCGAGGCCTCTGCCACAGCTTTTGGTTTTGAAATGGATGCACTTCTATCTTCTAATCTGGCACTGTCTGTATTCGGGTTCTCCCTGCACTTCTGTACCTGCTGGACAGGTACATGACCTTGTTTCTTCCCAGCCCAGGAACAAGAGTCTTTCTGAGGTCACTTATTCTCCAAGTCAGTCCCAGGCCCTTACCAGTGACAACCTGCCTCAAACCTAACTGTGGGGCTTCTATTTTTGTCCTGCCATCTCTCCAAGCTTGGAATTGAAGCCAGAGCAGGGGTACTCCCCAGACCTGCTTTATCTGAGTGTGTCAGTTGTCACACCAGACTTTGACCATAAGAGCGGACAAGGGTGAGATGTGAACCTTGTGGTAGCACCAGGCATTATTTATATACTGTGCAATAAACTGGGAATCAAGAAACAATGTAGTGCACATGGCCAGATTTTTTAAATGAAACAGGATATTATAGTACAGGATAACCTAGCAGAGCATAGTATAGAATCACATTCTATACAATCAATCAGTATAAAATGTATTACCCTAGTACCTTTTTAAATGGGATCAGGAAATAAACTATATGTTTCTTACTGTACTTTTAGTCAAAAATAGATCAGTAATAAATAGTTGAGGTAAAAGATGTTTTAACTAAATTTATCGAATCTTCCTATAATGTATACATATATTAAAACATCACATTGGACCCCGTTCATATACACAATGATTATTTGTCAATTAAAAAAATTTTTTTTTTCAAAATGGATCAGAAACTCTGGTCTCTTTTTTTGTCCCCTTTAAACTTTTCTGATCTCCTAATATGAGTTTTTATCTCTGGCTTTTCCAATGAGAAAGCAGTTCTCTAGAATCATCCTCCAAGCTCTCTGGTTTCTGGTCCATATTGTAAATTAAACTCTGAGTGCTGCAGACTTTGGCTTTCTCCTGTATTGAAAGTCCAGATGTTCCTAACAACTGCATCTCATCTAGGTGTTTTTATCCCTGCTCTCTCTGCATTGCTGCCCGGGGGCAATGAGTTTTACCTTCTGTTCTAGTTTTAAAGAGAGAGTATAAATGAATTCAGATAAGTGAAAAAAGAAAAACAGGTGAATTAGTATTAGTAAGATTTTGCATCACTATGACCAGAAAACCAGACAAAAAACAACTAAGAAGAGGGAAAATTTATTTGGGGGTTCAGAGTTGCAGAGGTCTCAGTCCATAGCCAACTCCACCGCTCTGGACCCACAGTGAGGCAGCATATCATGGGGAAGGGTTCAACAGAGAGAAGCTGCTCCCCTCATGCCAGGAAGCAGAGCGAGAGAGAAAGGAGGAAGGAATCACAAGGAAGCTGCACGTTTCCTGGGCACACCTCCATTGGCCCACCTCCTCTGCCTACAATTATCACCCGGTCCATTCAAACCTGAATGGACCGATCATGTTACAGCTCTCACAATCCCATCATTTCACCTCCAAACATTCCTGCCTTAGCACAAGCTTTGGGAAAACACGTCATATCCAAACCAGAACAATTGCAATTCAAAAAATATACAGTCGGGGAACTGTGACCACGCACAGAGCAGGCCCAGCGGCCTGCTGAGGGGCAGAGCCACCCCCCACCCCCCGCGCCTGCCAGGTAGGTGGAACTGTGACCACGGACAGAAAAGGCCCAGGGGCCCGCGGCGGGACAGAGCTTCCAATCACTCCTGCAAGGTAGGCGGGCCTGCGACCCACCGGCAGAAGAGGAGCAGCGGCCTGCTGAGAGGCTGAGCCGCCCCTCCCTCTGCACCGGCAAAGTAGAGGGAACTGTGACCACACACAGAGCAGGCCCAGCGGCCTGCTGAGGGGCAGAGCCGCCCCCCACCCCCCGCGCCTCCCAGGTAGGTGGAACGGTGACCACTGACAGAAAAGGCCCAGTGGCCCGCGGCGGGACAGAGCTTCCAATCACTCCTGCAAGGTAGGCGGGCCTATGACCCACCGGCAGAAGAGGAGCAGCGGCCTGCTGAGAGGCTGAGCCGCCCCCTCCCCCTGTGCCGGCAAAGTAGAGGGAACTGTGACCACGCACAGAGCAGGCCCAGCGGCCTGCTGAGGGGCAGAGCCGCCCCACACCCCCCGCGCCTGCCAGGTAGGGGAACTGTGACCACCGACAGAAAAGGCCCAGTGGCCCGCGGTGGGACAGAGCTTCCAATCACTCCTGCAAGGTAGGCGAGCCTGCAACCCACCGGCAGAAGAGGAGCAGCGACCTGCTGAGAGGCAGAGCCACCCCCTCCCCCCAGCGCCTGCAAGGTAGACGGAACTGTGACCACCATCAGAACAGGCCAGACCTGCAACCAAGAGACAGAACAGGCCCAGTGGCCTGAGGAAGGGTAGAGCCGCCCCCCCCCGGCGCCTGCAAGGTAGGCGCACCTGCGACCCATTGGCAGTACAGCCCCAGAGGCCTGCAGAGGGGCAGTGCCGCTGCCTGCGCCTGCAAAGTAGACAGAACTGTGACCACCGACAGAACAAGCCTAGCGGCCTGCAGAGGGACAGAGCCGCCGCCCGCGCCTGCGAGGGAGACTTTGCAACTATACAAGACCAATATAAATATATAGGGGGAAAATTCAATAGCACAACAGTTTCACCAAGTAGAAAGGAACGCGAACAGTATGAAGAGACAAGGAAAGAAAGGACCAAAAGCATTGCAGGTCAACTCAACGTTAGAAGAGGTAATAGCTGCAGCAGATGGAATGTCAGATAAAGAATTCAAGATATACATGCTTCAGATGATCTGGAGTCTCAAGGAAGACATCAGACAGCAAAATCAGACAATGAAAGATCACTTCAACAATGAATTACATAAACAAATCCAAGAAGCAAAAGATCAACTATACAGGGAAATAGAGGTTATAAAAAACAAACAAACAGAAATCCTAGAAATGCAGGAAGCAATAAGCCAACTTAAAAACTCAATTGAGAATACTACCATCAGAGTAGAACACTTAGAAGACAGAACATCAGACAATGAAGATAAAGTATTTCAACTTGAAAAGAACATAGACAGCTCAGCAAGACTGTTAAGAAACCATGAGCAGAACATCCAAGAAATATGGGATAACATCAAGAGACCAAATTTAAGAGTCATTGGGATACAGGAAGGGACAGAGTTTCAAACCAAAGGAATGAGCAATCTATTCAATGAAATAATACGAGAAAACTTCCCAGACTTGAAGAATGAGACAGAACCCCAAATCCTAGAAGCCTACAGGACGCCGAATGTGCAAAATCATAAGAGACCCACACCTAGACACATTATAATGAAGATGCCCAACATACAGAATAAGGAGAGAATTTTAAAAGCTACAAGAGAAAGGAAGCAGATCACATTTAGGGGTAAGCCAATCAGGATAACAGCTGATCTTTCAACACAGACTCTGAAAGCTAGAAGATCCTGGAATAACATATTTCAAACACTGAAAGAAAATGGGTTCCAACCAAGAATTGTGTTTCCAGCGAAATTAAGCTTCAGGATGGAAGATGAAATTAAAACCTTCCACGATAAACAAAAGTTAAAAGAATTTGCAGCTAGAAAACCATCTCTTCAAAACATCCTTGGCAAAACATTACAGGAAGAGGAAATGGAAAATAACAATGAAAACCAACAGTGGGAGGTAGGACACTAAAGGGGGGAAAATAATCAAAGAGGAAAACAAACCATGTTTAGTAACATAAATAAACAAATATGGCTGGAAGAACAACCCATATCTCAATAATAACCCTAAATGTTAATGGCTTAAACTCACCAATCAAGAGACTCAGGCTAGTAGAATGGATCTCAAAACAAGACCCAACAATATGCTGCCTACAGGAGACGCATTTGATAGGAAAAGACATACATAGGCTGAAGGTGAAAGGTTGGGAAAAATCATATCACTCATATGGACTTCGGAAACAAGCAGGAGTATCCATACTCATATCAAATAAAATAGATTTCAAGCCAAAGTTAATCAAAAGGGATAAAGAGGGACACTACATACTGCTCAAGGGAACCATACACCAACAAGTCATAACAATCATAAATATATATGCCCCAAACAATGGTGCAGCTATGTTCATCAAACAAACTCTTCTCAAGTTCAAGAGTCTAATAGACCACCATACAATAATCATGGGAGACTTCAACACACCTCTATCACCACTGGACAGATCTTCCAAACAAAAGTTGAATAAGGAAACTATAGAACTCAATAACACAATTAATAATCTAGACTTAATTGACATATATAGAATATACCACCCAACATCAAGCAGTTACACTTTTTTCTCAGCAGCACATGGATCCTTCTCAAAAATAGATCATATATTATGTCACAGGGAAACTCTTAGACAATATAAAGGAGTAGAGATAATACCATGCATCCTATCTGATCATAATGGAATGGAACTGAAAATCAACGATAAAAGAAGGAAGGGAAAAGAATACATCACTTGGAGAATGAACAATAGGTTACTGAATGATCAATGGGTTATAGAAGACATCAAGGAAGAAATTAAAAAATTCTTAGAGATTAATGAAAACACAGACACAACATATCGGAATCTATGGGACACATTGAAAGCAGTTCTAAGAGGAAAATTCATTGCTTGGAGTTCATTCCTTAAAAAAAGAAAAAACCAACAAATAAATGATCTCATACTTCATCTCAAAATCCTAGAAAAAGAAGAGAAAAACAACAGCAAAAGAAGTAGAAGGCAAGAAATAATTAAAATCAGAGCTGAAATTAATGAAATCGAAACAAAAGAAACAATTGAAAAAATTGACAAAACTAAAAGTTGGTTCTTTGAAAAAATAAACAAAATCGACAGACCCTTAGCCATGCTAGCGAAGAGAAGAAGAGAGAGAACTCAAATTACTAACATACGGGATGAAAGAGGCAATATCACAACAGACACTTCAGAAATACAGAAGATAATCAAAAATTATTTTGAATCCTTATACTCCAATAAATTAGAAGATAGTGAAGGCATAGATAAATTTCTTAAGTCATATGATCTGCCCAGATTGAGTCAGGAGGATATAGACAACCTAAACAGACCAATATCAATTGAGGAAATAGAAGAAACCATAAAAAGACTACCAACTAAGAAAAGCCCAGGACCGGATGGGTATACAGCAGAGTTTTACAAAACCTTTAAAGAGGAACTAATACCAATACTTTTCAAGCTACTTCGGGAAATAGAAAAAGAGGGAGAACTTCCAAATTCATTCTACGAGGCCAACATCACCCTGATACCTAAACCAGACAAAGACACTTCAAAGAAAGAAAACTACAGACCAATATCTCTAATGAACCTAGATGCAAAAATCCTCAATAAAATTCTGGCCACTCGGATACAAAAACTTATCAAAAAAATTGTGCACCATGATCAAGTAGGATTCATCCCTGGGATGCAAGGCTGGTTCAATATACGGAAATCAATAAATGTTATTCACCACATCAATAGACTTAAAAATAAGAATCATATGATCATCTCGATAGATGCGGAAAAAGCATTCGACAAAGTACAGCATCCCTTTATGTTCAAAACTCTAGAAAAACTAGGGATAACAGGAACATACCTCAATATTGTAAAAGCAATCTATGCTAAGCCTCAGGCTAGCATCATTCTGAATGGAGAAAAATTGAAGGCATTCCCTCTAAAATCTGGAACAAGACAGGGATGCCCTCTCTCACCACTTCTGTTCAACATAGTTCTCGAAACACTGGCCAGAGCAATTAGACAGACGAAAGAAATTAAAGGCATCAAAATAGGAAAAGAAGAACTTAAATTATCACTATTTGCAGACGACATGATTCTATACCTAGCAGACCCAAAAGGGTCTACAAAGAAACTATTAGAGCTAATAAATGAATTCAGCAAAGTGGCAGGATATAAAATCAACACGCATAAATCAAAGGCATTCCTGTATATCAGCGACAAAGCCTCTGAAATGGAAATGAGGACAACCACTCCATTCACAATATCTTCAAAAAAAATAAAATACTTGGGAATCAACCTAACAAAAGAGGTGAAAGACTTATACAATGAAAACTACAGAACCCTAAAGAGAGAAATAGAAGAAGATCTTAGAAGATGGAAAAATATACCCTGTTCATGGATAGGCAGAACTAACATCATCAAAATGGCGATATTACCAAAAGTTCTCTATAGGTTTAATGCAATGCCAATCAAAATCCCAACAGCATTTCTTGTAGAAATAGAGAAAGCAATCATGAAATTCATATGGAAAAACAAAAGACCCAGAATAGCAAAAACAATGCTAAGCAGGAAGTGTGAATCAGGTGGTATAGCGATACCAGACTTCAAACTATACTACAGAGCAATAGTAACAAAAACAGCATGGTACTGGTACCAAAACAGGCGGGTGGACCAATGGTACAGAATAGAGGACACAGAAACCAATCCACAAAACTACAACTATCTTATATTTGATAAAGGGGCTAAAAGCATGCAATGGAGGAAGGATAGCATCTTCAACAAATGGTGCTGGGAAAACTGGAAATCCATACGCAACAAAATGAAACTGAATCCCTTTCTCTCGCCATGCACAAAAGTGAATTCAAAATGGATCAAGGAGCTTGATATCAAATCAGAGACACGCCGTCTGATAGAAGAAAAAGTTGGCTACGATCTACATACTGTGGGGTCGGGCTCCAAATTCCTCAATAGGACACCCATAGCACAAAAGTTAATAACTAGAATCAACAAATGGGACTTACTCAAACTAAAAAGTTTTTTCTCAGCAAAAGATACAATAAGAGAGGTAAATAGAGAGCCTACATCCTGGGAACAAATCTTTACTCCTCACACTTCAGATAGAGCCCTAATATCCAGAGTATACAAAGAACTCAAAAAATTAGACAATAAGAGAACAAACAACCCAATCAACAAATGGGCCAAGGACCTGAACAGACACTTCTCAGAGGAGGACATACAATCAATCAACAAGTACATGAAAAAATGCTCACCATCTCTAGCTGTCAGAGAAATGCAAATCAAAACCACCCTAAGATACCATCTCACTCCAGTTAGATTGGCAGCCATTATGAAGTCAAACAACAACAAGTGCTGGCGAGGATGTGGGGAAAAGGGTACACTTGTACATTGCTGGTGGGACTGCAAATTGGTGCAGCCAATTTGGAAAGCAGTATGGAGATTTCTTGGAAAGCTGGGAATGGAGCCACCATTTGACCCAGCTATTCCCCTTCTCGGTCTATTCCCTAAAGACCTAAAAAGAGCATGTTACTGGGACACTGCTACATCGATGTTCATAGCAGCACAATTCACAATAGCTAGACTGTGGAACCAACCTAGATGCCCTTCAATGGATGAATGGATAAAAAAATGTGGCATTTATACACAATGGAGTATTACTCTGCATTAAAAAATGACAAAATCATAGAATTTACAGGGAAATGGATGGCATTAGAGCAGATTATGCTAAGTGAAGCTAGCCAATCCCTAAAAAACAAATGCCAAATGTCTTCTTTGATATAAGGAGAGTAACTAAGAACAGAGTAGGGTCGAAGAGCATGAGAAGAAGATTAACATTAAACAGGGATGAGAGGTGGGAGGGAAAGGGAGAGAGAAGGGAAAATGCATGGAAATGGAAGGAGACCCTCAGAGTTATACAAAAGTACATACAAGAGGAAGTGAGGGGAAGGGGAAAAATAATATAAGGGGGACAAACGAATGTCAGTAGAGGGAGCAGAGAGAGAAGAGGGGAGGGGAGGGGAGGGGAGGGGAGGGGGGATAGTAGAGGATAGGAAAGGCAGCAGAATACAACAGACACTAGTATGGCAATATGTAAATCAATGGATGTGTAACTGATGTGATTCTGCAATCTGTATATGGGGTAAAAATGGGAGCTCATAACCCACTTGAATCAAATTGTGAAATATGATATATCAAGAACTATGTAATGTTTTGAACAGCCAACAATAAAAAATTTAAAAAAAAAATATATACAGTCACATAGGATGTGACACTAATATGGTATTTTTAAATGTTTAGACACTTGGTGACAGTTACCCTACACTGTTATTATTAATTATACTAATAGTCAACTATTCATAAAGGTTAGATAAATAACCCTTTAAAATGCTTTATTCAAACATTTAGTTTTAACTTAAAACATACAAATTTGTATTTATTCACTATCTTTCACATCAAGGAACAAGTCTTTGGGGAAAAAAGAGGGAGGGGCGTTGCTGAATGACATTCCAAGTTGTCCTTCTTGCATAAACCATATTCCTACTGAATAGTCTATAAACTGTAGTTTCAGTGTTTTTAGATTTGGACATACAAGGCAATCTGAATGCATCTCCTAAATTTTCATTATTTTTCCATTATTTACAGTTGTTTCACTCCACGACGACTTTGGCAACAATTTTTAACAGCTCATATCTAGCCAATCTTTACAAAACTTTCAATATAATTTGGGGGAAAATGTTTAGCACTTATACTTCAATACTTTTTGTGATATTTAATGAAGCCATGTAGTTGTAATTTCAGGTTGGACAAAAATAAAAAGATTTCAGGAAAAAATATAGAAAAACTGAAGAGTTGCTTAATGGTGTGAGCATTCCTGTGTTTTGGGCAGTCTGTGTTTTCATACAAAATGAAGATTATCCATGATGCTGCTGAATGAGTTGGGTGAACTCTTATCAAAGAGTTTCTACTATACCAAGAGAAAAATAAGAGAATCAATGTAAGATAAAGCAAAATGCAAGCTCTAGTAATTTCCTCCCCAAATGTTCTTCTATAGTGGCACGGGCTTCTCTCTCTCCCTCTCCTTCCCCCACTCCCTACCCTTTTCTTTTATGAGGGAAAAGAGAAAGTAAGAAGTAAAGACATTCAAGATGCCAGACCCTGGTTAATTGGCAACCAACCTTCAGTATATCAATTCAAATTCCCAAAAGGAGTTCAGTTTCCTCTTATAAAGATGGACTAGCTCCGTCAGTTTCAAAACTCCCTTATCTGTACCTACCCAAGGTTTTTATGAGTAATTTACAGATTAGGTGAAAAGAGAGTGAACAGTGCTCAATTTCCTCATCTGTAAAATGGTGGATGTGGCGAGGATCAGTGAGTGGTTGTCCAGGAATGTGCTAGACTCATTTCAAAAAATGACAAGAGATCATCTTCAAGAAAGGCTCAATGATGGTCACACAGTTTTGAAAAGTGCCAGGATAAAAATGTTCAAAAGGAGCATACCAGACTTCCCAGCCTAATTTAATAGACTCAAAGGTACTGCACATCTCTAAAGGATGGTGTAGTAGCCAGCTTCCCCAAAATATATTGAACCAAACCTCTTTTTTTCCACAATGTATTTCAGAACCAGAGAGCCACAGAGCACTTGGGGAAATTCTGACCCAGTACTTTTATTTCTTCTAACTCCAAGTACATGCTCTAACTGGGGCCTGTAGCACTGCCACTTTAAAACTTTTAGCAAACAAATTATTAGAAATTGACACAGAGGGAAGGGGGATAAATTTTTTTTAAAGAGAGAGAGAATTTTTTTAATATTTATTTTTTAGTTTTCAGTGAACACAACATCTTTATTTTATTTGTATGTGGTGCTGAGGATCGAACCCAGCACCCCGCGCATGCCAGGCAAGCATGCTACCACTTGAGCCACATCCCCAGCCCCAAATTTTAAAAATGTAAACACATTGAACAGAGTCAGTAAAGGACAGAGAGAAAGTCAGTGAAAGAGATATATAGAGAAAAGGAAACTGATATTAAAATAATAATAATAATAATAATAATAATAATAATAATAATTAATAGATAGATAGATAAATAAATAAATAAAAGAGTTCCACTAAGAAACTTCAAACTTTTGCACATTCAGTACTCCGGAAAAATGTATCCATCTGTATCACATGATTAGGGTGCATGTTTTTATTCCTTTTATATTTCATGTACAAGATGTTATTATATTTTATATATAAATTTATTTTGCAAGCCTAAATAACTTACAACCTCTTAAGGAATAAAAAATATTTTTGTGTATTATCAGCAAAAAATTTGTATAAGTTATATTCCTTTGTTTTACAAAAATTTTTAGTTTTGACAGCTTTGCTTTAATTATGAGATTGGTCTGTTCTTCAAACACTGGTTCATTAAATGGTTAAATAAAAAAGATGAAGGGCATTGTCTCCTGATTGGAAGAGAATCTTTAATCACCATCAAAAAGCAACTCCAAGAAGAATTATGACCCATGCTATCACTGTCTCGTTCTGGAGACCCTGGTGGTGGGATGAGACAAGAAGTCCAAGCACTCATTTGGCAAGCAGCATCCTCAGAGGCCAGGACTGGCCTGGGCTTAACCCTAGGCTTAAGGACTCCTAAAGATTAAAGAAAATTTCTCAAATTCTCTTTCCCTAAGAGGTTAGGTAGTTCCACCAGCTTTGCTGAACGGTTTGTGAACTTCACCAGGCTAAGCACCAACTCTGTCACCACTGTTGACCACAGAACAACCCAAACTGATTTGGATCTTCAGCGTCACTTGGCCCACAGTGGTCTACAGAGCGATGCTATGTGCCTCATGTGGCTGCAATCCAGGGGTCCCCTAATAAAGGAGACTCATCCAACAGTTATCCTCCATGGTCACGGGTTACTTCAAGGGCATCGTTCCTACTGGGTGCAAACACTGACCTGAGAGTGCACCACCTCAATTCTTCTGAAAGTAAAAGGGCAGCCAACAGAAATTCTCACTAGCCTGTGGCCAGAAAGGAAAATCGTTCCTCAAGCCCAGAGTTATAGACTTGATGAATGGCATTTCCTGTGAAAGTGATCTGTCTCTCTGAGAGAGCATACAAATGAAGAATTTCTAGGGCCAACATTCATCCCCAGGATCATCTCTTTTGTTTTTGATCTTAGTTTTTATTTTCTTCCTTTCTTTTTTAAGGCTAATAGTTCTAAGAATGCTTCTGTTACCACCTTTGCCATATGAATATTGCTCTATTTCTAATGAGGCATCTGGTATGAAAGAAAACACAAATGAAAGGTCAGACACCAGGACTTCTTTGAAATGCTTTTACATGATAATGTCCCTTTACCCTGGAAGGTCAGCCTGATGAGACTGCAGACAGGCCAGCCTCTTCCATGGTCACCATAAAGCATCCGACAAATGCTAGTCCCAGTACAGTCAACTGCGTACCACAAACACGGCTCTTACTGCTTCTCCTTGTATCTGAGGGTAAGAGCACTTCATAGAGTGAGATTCATCTGAGGTTTGACCCATGATGCAGAGAACCAAAGGACTTTTTTTCCTATACTTTTTTGCAGCATGAATACTATGCTGGTCACACTCGAATTCATGTGTGTCCATATATTATATGGACAGTGTAATTGCCATTTTCTTGCCTCTACAATGGAGGGATTTGGGCTAGATCATAAATAATGATCTTTCAATAACTAATTTTTAAATATTACATATATTTCTAAGAATAAAGTCGGTTCCAGTGGTCAAAGTGGGTCAAGTACAGTGTTCACCTTCTCGGTTGAGAATGTTCCTTTCTGGGGGAGTTGCCGCCTGCTCTGTCAGCTTAGGTAGCATGTCTGCATCTCTTCCCTCAGTGTATCCCCAACTATCTCCATTCATTAATGAATTCATTCTGGAAGGTGTTCGGTCAACAAAAACAAGAGTTGGGGTAGAAAGATGGGTGAGAACTGGGTCTTACCTTCCTAGAGCCTACAAAAGAGAAAATAGGGCCCTTAGGGAAATGCTAAAGGGTTATCTGAAGTGTAATGCACATGTGGTGAATGTTTCCCCACAGGCGAACAGCTGCCAGAGCTCACAGGAGAGGTAGATCATGCTCTGATGGAATGAATCAACAAGGCTTCATGGAGGCAGGAGGATTTGAGTGGGCCTTCAAAGATGAGTAGGCTTCTGGGGGTCTTTCAACCAGAAAAAGGCTCAGAGCCAGGAAGACAGTGGGATAGCCTGGGACTCACACACATCCACGTGGTTCGTGCAGGGAAACTTGGGTGATCATTTGGAAGGATAGATTTGAGCCAGCTTTTGGAGGACCTGGGATACCTGGAGTCAACATTTCATTACCCAGTGAGAGGGGACCATGGCAGGTTTATGAGGAGCAAATGCTGGTGCATAGCGGGCTGACCAGACAGTGGAGGTAGGAACACCACTCAGAATGTGAAATGAGTGCAAAAACAGCACAAACTCGAGGCAGAATCAGATGGATTATGGAAGTTACAGAAGTTGAAAGAAGAGAGGGGATGCAAACAATAAATGCAATAAACATCGATTGAGCACCTGCTCTATGTCAGTGTTTTCCAAACATCCATCTTTTATATACCACCATCATGATTTGGGTCATTTCTACTTGTACTATTATTATTTGTTTAGTATATTCTTACTTCATATTTTTCTACAAATAGATTTATTTTAATTCAGAACACTTATTATTTCAAAAATGAACAATATCATTTCCATTTGCCATTTGAGATGGAAGTTAAATATAAAAATAAAAACAAGGAAACCAAAAAAAGTTACTCCTAGCTTGATAATGTAGCTGCTGAAAAGGGAGAAAAAGGGTAAAAGGGTGTGAAAAACTGACCATCCACAGAGTTGTTTTGTTGTTGTTGTTGTTGTTGTTGTTTTGCTTTGACTAAACTGAAAGATAATTGAAATGGAGCTTTCTCACTGTTCATTTCAATGCCAAAACTCAGTTTCTTTACTCTGAGACAGTACTGTGCTTGGAACTGGGAATGCACAGGTGAACTTCCTCTGCCTTCATTCATACTGTTCTTTGAGAGCAGGTTTGATGGAAGGCATTTCAGAAAGCACACCAATCAATATCATCACATAGTGCCCAAGGAAAACTGTCAGTGAACTATGGACACGTTAGAATCCCATTGACCAGTTAGGAGGTTGAGATTCTCTTGTTTGACTTCTCCCTCAGCGTAGTATCACTCAGGAATTAAACTTTAGTTCTAGGATTTGATTTAATTATGACTCCATATATGTTGTCTGCTTCCCTCCTGCTGTTATGAATAAGGATAATAACCCATCTTTGTTTTCCAAGAAAAACAAAAAAGCGGTATTTCTTAGGCTGAGCAGAAATGCTAACATACAATGAAGATAACCCACATAGACCATAAAATATGGCCACATGTGGGCATCTGGGAGGCTGTGGATCAGTTGCTAGAACCTTGTCCCCTGTCAGAGCTATGCATGGAGATAGATGGATGACCTCTTAGAACAACCAAGACCATGTGTCTGACACCCAGCCACATTAAGGTCCCCATCCCTGGAACCAGCTCCAAAGTCTCTTTATGTGGTTCTGTTGTCATAGCTTTAGGAAATTATAAAGCTCATTACTGATGAACAGTGAACCAGGTATAAAGTGGAAAGTGTGTTGGCTCTCAGTGTAGCCTGGATCTCCCCACAAGGGGAGGAACGAGAGCTCAAAGGAGGGCTGGTGACAGTAGAAAATAACAGCAGAGTCTTCTTGGGGGGGACAGAGCTCAGTGTAAAAGGTGAATAAGAAATAGAGTAGGGAAAGAGTTGAATTTTGAAGGATGAGTTAAGTAAGAACCACGTAGGCAGAGAAAGCCCTTGTCCAAGTGCATGAAATAAGCCCCATTCACAAAGGATAGAAGAGGCAGGGGTCTTGTGGATAGAATGACTTTTGGACCACTTCTGAGTATCTTTCTCCTTGGCCATTTTTTCTAATCAGCCCAGTCTAATCTCACACAATCTTATGTGGAACCTCCTGGGGGTATGATGTTCCTTTCTTACAAGTCTTAGAATATCTATTTCAACTTGTTCGTGGGGTCCATAGGTGAGCCAACAAGCTGACAGGCTGCCCCTCCTTTGGTCATTCATTTAACAGTCATTGAGCACGTTTTGTGCCTAGCATTGGGCTAGTAGCTGAGCACATAGATCCCCCACAGAGTTCTCAACTGGAAGGAAGATGGAATCATGTGAGAATAACTATTCTCCACTGAGTGAAATGCTTAAAAAGTGCTAAAATGTTATTTCCAAGGGCCTGGGTGCCTAAAGGTACAGGGATCTAGGGTGGAGAAAGGAAAAAGATAGTGAGGGTTCCTAAAAAGGGCTACATGGGACCAGATGAAAAATAATAATGTCAGGTATTGGTAGAGATGGAGTCACCATAACTTAGCTCAGACTTCCAGAAAAGTACAGGAAAGAGAAACTGTCTTGCCAGTAAAATTCCCTCTCTGGCCCGTTTCGATTCTCTCATGAACTTGGTCAGTCTTACACTATGACTGCCACTGCATTCCGATCCTTTTTGTATAGTTCATATTCATATGTAAAAAGATTTTGTTCTCTATAATGTACTTTTTAACTTTTTGTTGTTGTTGTTGTTGTTTTGCTTTGGTTCAGTATGGGAATTTTGTATACATGCAATGATCCAGAACTATTCTGAAGGGCCAACTAAAAGTAAATTTTTGATGGAAGGCTTAAGTTAAATAAGTCTAAAGAGATTTCTTCATCTGAAGAACATAGAATGTTGGTCATGTTTTTAAAAGGTGATGTTACTGCCAGCTACATACCAAGGATCTTAGCGAGATTGCTCTTGCACCTGTTAGTGGTACACGCCTGTCATCCCAGCTTCTCGAGAGGCCTCTGCAGGAGGATTGTGAGTCTGAGACCATCCTGGGAAAGACCCTGGCTCCAAAAATTGAATGAGAAAGTGTTCTTGCAATTTACAGAGGTAGATTTTCCTTAAAATCTTCCCCCATGGAAAGAGAAAGAAAAATGCATTTGTAAGCCCACCTAAGCCGAAAGTAGGACAGAGAAGATCATCACTTTCCAGCTAAAGGGGCTGGGCCTGGAATGAAGCTAGACTAAGTTCAAGGCAACAGTAAGGACGTTTTCTAAAATCTGATCAAACCTAGGTGCCCAGTATAAAGAGAACAAGTAAGTAAAGCAGCCCCATTTGAATTTCATTCCCAGAGCATCCAAAGGGTTTCCTCAAGTCTGCAATTGCATGCCCAGATCTGCTCCACTGGAACCTCAGGCCACCCATTTATTTGGCTGGGAGATGAAGCTCACAATCCTACTTAAATGGAATTTTGTCTGACATCGATTTAGGCAGAGGAAGCAAGACCCCTAGTGGTCAGAGGAAAAGCAGCACAGCAGTGGTTGCTATGGGGAGCATCAGTGCAGACTGCTCAGTGGATGTCCCCAGGGAGGTACTTGTTTTGGGTTTGTCCCCCTTCCTTGTATAGTTCACCTGGCCTGCAGGTCTTTACTTACTTAGCATAGGATGTGTTCCTGAACCATGTGAATTACTATCCCCACTCCATGTCAGCATAGGTGAGGACAGGTGGCCATGTGAACATTGAAAGCTCCAGGTTGAGCTCAAAGATATGTACCCAGAAACGCATTTTGGATGAAGAAGTGCACAAATTCTAGGTTTCTAGCTTTTTTTTTTTTTACTTTAAATGGTCTACAGAAAAATGTAGAGGTATAGATTCTGCACATGTCTCTGGAGTACATGTCTTCATGGTTTCAGTTATTGTCCTAGTGAATAATAATAGTAGGTGAATAACTACATTTCTATTTAATGAGGGAATGCGTGATCTTTCTCCAGTGCCTTCTTGCTATTATGCTTATAAAGTCTATTTAAATTGAACACATTCTGTGACGGCACAGCGGTAGGGCAAAGCCACAGGATTATGCTGCACCATAGGACATCAGTTTGCTCCCTCGCCACCCCCGAGTTTGTGCTGTACACAATTTATGCAGCCATATGCTGCCACCTGGGTGACAACCTATCACTGTGTTGAGCGACAAAGGCAAAATTTGTCACTGGCAGGATAGCAGTGGTGCACTGTGCAAGCTCAGAGGTCTGACTGCTGGATTAACTACGGGTAAATTATTTAACTTCTCTGTACCTCATTTTCCTCCTCTGGGAAATAAAGATAATAAGAGTGCCTGCTTTATGGAGCTGTTATGATAATTAAGTGGGGTAGTACATATAAAGTGCCTGGAACAGATTTGGCACAAAAATATATCTACTTTCCTAATATTTACTGGAATATTCTAATGGTACAAAGTTTACTAAACTTTCTCTTTAATAAAATGAAAGCCAGCATTTTTGTAAAACTTTCAATACTTCCAGCAAAGAGTTTATAAAAGACTGTTTATGAAAAGCATTTAATGTGTCAATACCTAACAAATTATAAAATATAGTGATCACCAGTGTATTTATATTGTACTTGTGTACTATCTGTCTCCCAACACGCAGAATGCAATTTCCAAGGAGACATGGACATTTGAGTTGTGGTCACTAAGGGATCCCTAGTCTCTAGAACTGTACCCGTCACTGAGTAGATATACAACCAATATTTTTTTGGGGGGTGGGGGGTAAAAAGGAATGCATGAATATTAGCGATTTTATGAGTTTTTTCTGATAGCCAAAAGGTTATCAGTAAAACATCACCCCCCATAGCATGTACAATCTTGGTAGTGGAAAGAAAGGGGTGTGAGTAGCCTAGTCCTTGGCTGAACAGGATTCACAGGCTGGCATCTGTGGCTGGTACACAGTTGCTGAATGATGAACATAACTTCAGGGCCACCTATTCTTATGTAACTCTATACATCCCCAGGGAGTAGTTCACTGGTTAGCCTCTTAAATGCTTATCAAAATAATTAATTAATTAGATGAGTCTTCTTGTAAAAAAAATAAATAAGAAGGCAATATGATAACCTATTATATACTTTACGGATAACAAGCAGGAAGGAGGTTGAAGTCCCCAACCATTAAGTAATGCTGAGGCCAAGGAAATGTTAATTACTAATGATCATTTCACCTGGTATACATGTATCAAATTATCACACAGTAATCCCATAAATAGGAACAATTAAAACAATCATAATTTTTAAAACCTCAAAAAGGTGATTAAAATATGGTATTGTTGGTGTTTTCATTTTTTTTTCTTTTAGCATCTAAACATTTGTCAGAGTCCAAAAGACTGTGGCTATCCACTGATTGAGGGTGCCCCATGCGAGGCTGGTTCCTGGAGTTCAGCAGGAAAGCCATTGGTGGGGCAGAAAAAGCATGTGCTTTCCATCACACACACCTGGCTTCAACTCCTAGCTTAGCTGCTTGGTGGTTATACATGTTTAGGAAGTTTATTTAACTTCTGTGAATCTCAGTTTTTTTTTCATCTGAAAAAGGGAGAAATTATGCTAAGCTTGCAAGGATTTAAAGTAATGAATATCACCTTGTTACAGGCACACAGTAGGCCTGTAGTAAAGCAATAGTAAATCTAATAGGTCTTTTTGGATGTCACTGCATCCAAAAAGACCTATTAGATGATTTCATTACTTATTGAGTCACCCCATATCCCACTGTGGAAAGAGAAAACATCTGTAGTAGTCTGCTTCTAAACAAAAAGTCCCTGTTTTCAGAATGTGCAGAGAATTGGGGGAGTTTTTAGTCACTTCCCTTGCAGCTTCAGAGCCTCTGACTGCTGAGGAGGCTGAAGGAGGATGAAGGAGCCTCTGGGCAGATGCAGCTTGTGTGTGTGGATGGATGAGGCAGCAAAGTAGGCTCCACCCATCTTCATTAGTTGCTGCTCAAATATTCATGGGTTAGCACAGTGCCTCGGCTCTGTACAGAAAGACCCATAATTGAAAGCAAAAAGATAGTCATTCTATTTATGAATTAACCATTTTTTATTTTTTTTCTAATTTGTTATATATGACAGCAGAATGCATTACACTTCATATTACACAAATAGAGCACAATTTTTCATATCTCTGGTTGTATACAAAGTATATTCACACCATTTGTGTCTTCATACATGTACTTAGGGTAATGATGTCCATCTCATTCCACTGTCTTTCCTATACCCATGCCCCCTTCCTTCCCCTCTCACCCCTTTTCCCTATCTACAGTTCGTCTAGTCCTCCCATGCTCCCCTTCCTAACCCCACCATAAATCAGCCTCCTTATGTCAGAGAAAACATTTTTGGCATTTGGTTTTATGGGATTGGCTAACTTCACTTAGCATTATCTTCTCCAACTCCATCCATGTGCCTGCAAATGACATGATTTTATTCTCTTTTATTGCTGAGTAATATTCCATTTTGTATATATACCACATTTTATGTATCCATTCATCTACTGAAGGGCATCTAGGTTGGTTCCACAGTTTAGCTATCATGAATTGTGCTGCAATAAACATAGATGAGGCTGTTTCTCTATAGTATTCTATTTTTAAGTCCTTTGGGTATAGACCAAGGAGTGGGATAGTTGAGTCAAATGGTGATTCCATTCCCAGTTTTCCAAGGAATCTCCATACTGCTTTCCATGTTGGTTGCACCATTTTAATCCCACCAGGAATGTATGAATGTGCCTTTTTCCCCATATTCTCGCCAACACTTATTGTTGTTTGTATTCTTAATAGCTGCCATTCTGACTGGAGTGAGATGAAATCTGAGAGTAGTTTTGATTTTAATTTCTCTAATTGCTAGAGATGTTGAACATTCTTTCATATATTTGTTGATTGATTGTATGTATATCACCGTCTGAGAAGTATCTGTTTATTTCCTTGGTCCATTTATTGGTTGGGTTATTTGAGATTAGTGCTCTATCTGATGTGCAAGTGGTAAAAATTTGCTCCCAAGCTGTAGGCTCTCTATTCACCTCACTGATTGTTCCTTTTACTGATTCTTGAATCCATCCAAGAATTGATTTTAAATTCTTGTGCTATAGGAGTCTTATTAAGGATGTAGGGACCTAATCTGATATGATGGAGATCTGGGTCTACATTTTCTTCTATTAGACGCAGGGTCTCCGGTTTAATTCCAGGTCCTTGATCTACTTTGAGTTGAGTCTTGTGTATGGTGAGAGATAGGGGTTTGATTTCGTTTTGTTGCATATGGATTTCCAGTTTTCCCAACACCATTTGTTGAAGAGGCTGTCTTTTCTCCAATGTATGTTTTGGGCACCTTTGTCTAGTATAAGATAACTGAAATTATGTGGGTTATTCTCTGTGTCCTCTATTCTGTATCATTGGTCTACCAGACTATTTTGGTGCCAGTACCATGCTGGTTTTGTTACTATTGCTACTATTGCTCTGTAGTATAGTTTAAGGTCTGATATAGTGATGACACTTGCTCCACTCTTCTTGCTAAGGATTGCTTTAGCTATTCTGGGTCTCTTATTTTTCCAGATGAATTTCATGACTGCTTTTTCTATTTCTATGAGGAATGTCATTGGGATTTTGATTGGAATTGCAAGGTAGATCGTTCCTTCTTCTAAGGTCTTCTTTGATTTATTTCTTTAACATTCTGTAGTTTTCATTTTAGAGGTCTTTTGTTAGGTTGATTCCCAGTTTGTTTGTTTTTTGTTTTTTGTTTTTTGTTTTTTTTTTTTTTTGAGGCTATTATAAATGGGGTAGTTTTTGTCATTTTATAAAATTACCATTTTTAACATGAAAATACCTTGTTTCCCAAGCAGAAGATTTACCATTCATATATTTATTCAGCTGATGTTTATTGAGTGCATACCATGTTTGGGGAACTTTCCTAGCAAATGGTTGTAGGAAAGTGAGACCTCACTATACCTCACAGAACTGAACAGTCTCCTGTGGGAGATGATCATACAGGACAATAAGTCAGAACAGACATTTTTGGTAGCTAATGGAAGTATAAATTGCTGAGAGAGAACATCTATGGCAGACATTAACTCTGCCTATAGGTTTCAACAAAAGATTGGCCAACAAAGTGGCATTAGGCTGAAATTTGAAGGAAAAGTATGATTTTAAGCTAATGGCAAAAGGGGAGATGTGTATTCTGGGGAAAATCACAAATGTTAGAAAATGCGACTCTAATTCAGAAGTTCTCAAAGTATGTTTCTGGGACCAGCAGCAATATTGCCAGGGAATTTTCTAGAAATGCAAATTCTTGGGAACCACTCAAGAAACTCTGGGTTCTAATGAGGCCTCCAGCTGATTCTGATGCACACTCACATTTGAGAACCACTTTTATAATCAATTGATGGGATCCAGTGGAGAAAAAGCGTTGTGTTTTACATACATAACCCAGAACTATCTGGATCAATAGAGACTTGTCACCTCTACTGTCACTTGTTTCCACAAAAGATTGAAGTGGTTTGTGAGATCATATAAATCATGAAAAGGAATAAAGGGAAGACCTATAGGAAATAGAATGAAAGTAGAAAAGTAATAGAGCCATTACTATTCTGCCATACATTTTCCAATAAACTCCCTGGTCTTCAATCTGGGACACCCCACTCTAATTGATATGGAAATACACTCCTCTTACCAGAATTTTTTACCTGCAAGATGAAAGACAAGTCTTTAACATGCAATTTTGCTAATCTAAAACCCAAGAGGTATTTTGTCCATGGCCTGTGGTGCACAAGTCACCCTTTGCCAAGGTAGTACAACCATGACAAATGCAAATACCTGTTTGATGTTGATCCCTACTTAGGCCAGTGACTTACTATCTAAGAGGAATTCTGTGAAAGAAACCCAGTAGCAGGGCTAACAATGAGGTCAAGCATGTGGCTCTCAGACAATCTGGCTAACATCTGAATAGTATCATCAAAGACCATATAGAAAGAGAAGGATTGAAAAAAGCCAGAGAAAAAATGAAATGGTTAGATTTGACCATGACATAAAGCAGACATTGTGCAGTCCTAAACCTCTTTTTGGTGGATGTGCAAACTATCTAAATCTCCCAAATGGAGATGTGTTAGCCTTCCTCAATTTTGCATCTTATAGGCTTCTTTTCAAAAGCTTTTTGCTTGGTGCATTACACATGCCATTTGCATCCTACGATCTAGTGCTTGATTAGATTGTGACTTGTATTATTCTCTGATTGTTCACGTTTATGTGATTTATTCTCTCAACTAGATTGTAAATTAGATAATCATTGCCCTGTTTCCTTCAGCTATGGAATATTTTAAGAGGAGGCTATATTTTTACCTGCTCATGAAGGAGGAATAAGAATTTGCTCAGAGAATGGAAGTGAGTATTTTAGACGTATGAAGCAGAGAATTTGGTGAGCATGGTATATGGGGAACAATATAAGTAAGGCAGCATTACTGGAGAGTGAGGTTTAGGGGTGAGGTAGGGGAAAGGGGACAAGGCTGTCTGGTAGAGGGACTCCAGATCACAAAGTTCCCTGCTTTATGTCTTATTGAAAGATTTATATTATATCCTAAGGATGTAAGGATCTGAGAAGAATTTAAAACTAAAGAATGGGGATGGGGTTGTAGCTCAATGGTAGAGTGCCTGCCTAGCATGCATGAGACTCTGGGTTTGATCCCCAGCACTATTCCCCCCATACACACACACCCCTAAAAAAAGAAGAAGAGGAAATGCTGAATAATGACATGATCAAATGACCAGGTAACAAAGATCATATTCTATTACAAGTCATACTGTCAGCATTATGGAAAAGACCAGGTGAAAGAGAGAGAAAGAGGATATATAAATTAGAAGTGATAAGAGCAATCATTACAGCATAGCAACGAAAAGAATTGTGTTCAAAATGTACTGCCTGACCTCAGAGAAGTTATTTAATTTTTAAAAGTCTGTTTTCTTACACAAAGATATACTAGAACCCCCTGTCCACAGTTCCACTTCCCAAAGTTTCCATTACCATAACTAACCATGGTCTGAAAATATTAAATGGAAAATTCTAGAAATAAACAAGTCACGAGTTTTAAACTGCATACTTCTCTGAGTAGTACGATACAATCTTTCACCGTCACTGCTCCATCTCACCCAGTACATGAATCATCCCTTTGTCCAGCATATTCACACTGTACGCACTACCTGCCTGTTAGTCACTTAGGCATCTCAGTTATCAGATCCACTGTCGAGGTATAACAACATTTCTGTTCAAGTAATCCTTATTTTATTTACTAATGACCTTTAAAGTGCAAGAGTTGTAATGCTGGTGATTCTAATGTGCCCCTAAAATAAGCCTTAAAGGGCTTCCTTTAAGTGAAAAAAATAAAAGTTCTCAAACTAATAAGGAAAGAAAAAAAATCATATGTTGAGTTTGCAAAGATATACAATAAGTGATTGTTGTTGATCACTTATGGCACCTAATTTATAAGTCGAACTTCATCATAGATATGCATGTATAGGAACAACCTAGTAGATATAGGGTTTGGTATGATCTGAGATTTCAGGCATCCACTAGAGGTGTTAGAACCTATCCTTTGTGCATTAAGAGGGACTACTATAGTTCTTACCATCTAGGATTAGTTGAGAATTAAATATAAGATCATACATCTAAAGTGGTCAACACAAGCCTGTTGTATAGGTACTCAAGAATGTTTATCATTATGATGTTTACTAGGGACACAGAGACCATTCCTTTTTTATTCATTTAGCATCTATTGGCATTCTTTTTCCAACTGAGTCCTCAGAGATGAGAAATCATCAGTGGATTCAAGGGCTTGGAATGGCTAGAGCAAAACCAGTGAAACCCATATTACTATTCCTAACTAGGTGAGAAGTACAGCTGAGATGGGGCGCTGGGAATTTGACATGGCACCAGCACCATCCCCAGTGACACTCAGCAGCCTCTGTGTGGAAGGACAGAAAGATGTCCTTGGTTTGTATTGTTCATAATGGTCAAGGCAGAAGGATCATAGGGCAAGGGAGCTGTAGGTTCTGGCCAAAGAATGCTTGACCTATGGTGTCTCCTGGGATTGCCAGGGAGGAAGTGAGACCAGCAGGCTCTGATGGGATTGGAAAAAAGGGAAGAGTTGAGGAACAAATGGAAGAACTGACCCTGAGATCTCGCAGATTGCAGGAAGTGTGGAAGTAAGAGAACGAGAAAATATGGGATGTAGGAAGTCTTTTGACAGTGCCTAGTGTACCACATGTGAATAACAGTTTTTTAAAATAAGTAGCTGATAAATTAAATTCCTATGTATTGATTCTATTTGACTTCATGCCAGTACATTGAAAGAAAATATTGATGGATGCCTCATAGGGTAACACCCTATCTGTCAAAATGTTAATCCAAGGACTTTAATCCAGAAACAAATGTTTTCTTCTCCAGCACAGCAGATGTGTTTGCAAAGACTTTAGTGGGAATGGATTTGTTTGATTAAAATTAAAGATTGGGTGTAGGAAGCTTCAGGAGAAGAAAGACCCAAAATGGAAAACAGTTCAATAGAAGTTAAAATGCTTAATGCATGATGATTAAAAACGAGGCACTTTAAAAATTACAAGAAGATGGAAGCAGAAAGAAGGAGCAGTGTTTGAGGAATCGCAAATCTAATTCCCACTAACAGGAATCATTGCTGAGCCCAGAGAATGAACTGGCCTGAGGAAAGAGTCCATAGGATACTAAACATGGCTGCTTACAGAGTCTGTCCTTCCCCTCACCTCTGCCATGGTATCTGCCCACTTCTTTCTCACATAGGCAGGCATTGCTGAGAGCTTTGAAAAGTGAATGTAAAATGTGAATGAATGTGCATCATTTCTTATTGGTTCTTTTTAGGTATGCATAACAGTAGAATCCCTGGCAACAGAATTATGCAACCATGGAATATATCTTATTCTAATTCAGACCCTTGAGTGTGCATAATTTTTCAGAGGCAATTAATATTTAAGTGGGTGTAAAGCTATAGGAAGACTCCCTGGCTAACTCCAATGAGGCTGCTTCTGAAACAGATTCACGCTTGGCCCTGCTTGGACATAAACCAGGTGGCGGTGGTTCTGGGAAATTTGTAGCAACTCCAGCTGGGTAGATGGGTCTCCTTTATTTGAATGAGTTAAGGGGATCCTACCATCATAGATCGCCTCATGATCTCAGCCACACTGGGAAGGGAGCTGGCCTCTCAAACAGAGAAGATTGTTGGGCATCTTCTCTCTGTTTCTTTCCCTGGGCTACGTGGATCCTGGATGGGCTCCTTCCCTCTCTCTACACTCACTTCCTCTGCAGGGGCCTTGGCAATAGCAGGCAGTTCTGGCTTTCTTTGGTGCCAGTGCAGGCCCTTCCTCTACTTGATCTCACAGAGAAGCTCACCAGGGTCCAGTGACTCTGAGAATATTCCCATTTAAATTCTCCAGAGTGAGAAAATGATTAGCCAAGTTGAGCCTGTGGATGGATGTCCCTGCATTCGGTTTTCAACCCCTATGTGATCAGCTCAGAGAATGTGGTGATTGCCTTCGACAGCCCCAGCCAAGATGTCCCCAGCAGATGCTGTATATAGGGAAGAAACTCCCCAAAGCAGGTGTTGGCTGAACAGATACCACAAAGGGCTTCACAATAGGTACTTTTTTGGGCCTCCCAGGCTCAGTAAAGCAGATGTGTACAGCAAACTTTGTACAAAATACAAAAGCAATTAAAAGAGGGGAATTTAAAGGAGAAAATTTGGTTCAGGTAATACATAATCTGGCTGTGAAATAACTTGTCTAGAATGTGCCAAAACATGTTCACAAGACTCTTTAGCTAGTTATGAGACATGAAGACAAAAATAACTTGGTTCTCATCAGAGGCTACTTCCACTGCTTCTTTTCAAGTTGTGGTGTATGAGGTTTAGATTGTTTTTGTTTTTTGTGTTTTTTCATCTTCTTTCAGGACTGTTTATCTTCTTAAACAGCTTTATTCTATCATTGTTCCTTGATTTTTTTAGATTAATCCATGACTTATATAAGTTTTTCTCAACTCTTTCTCTCCTTTTTTTTTAGTAGATACTCATGGCTTTTGCTCTGCTCTGTGAACATTCTGCATGTATCAATTGTACCCTCTCAAGGTGTTCCTCTGCCCACATGCCTTGGGAAGGACCACTGGCCATTGCTGGTCAAGGTGACCACATTCTTTCCCAGGGCAACCTGTTTGTAGGCTTAGCTAAGATAACCCTGTCCTCAAAATCCAGAGATAATATTTCTATTGGAAACACATCTCCAAGGTCCCATAGAATCAAGCCAGTCACATTCAAACCATCTCAATCCAAAAGAATGTTATGATATTTTACAATTTGCTGCCTGGAGTGTCTCCACATAAAAATTCTCTCCTAAGACCTACAACGTTTTGCCCAACCAGCAATAAGCATGCACCGATATTAATGATGGCCTGTTGGCCATTTCTCAAGGAACCATGCTCCACCATTTTATTCTCAGAAACTGTTATACAACCACTTTTTAAGGCTTTGTGTGGAGACGAAGGTGATTGTAATTGTGCTGCCTACTGTGACTAAATTGGAGAAGGTTTGAATTGCTTTGTTTTTTTTTTCTTTGTATAATACCATATCTTTTGAAAGAGAAATGCCTTCAAAAGCATTTATTTGTAGGAACAGGCTGATTGAAGGAGGTATTCACAAACAAAATCCAACTGCAGATGATTAGGATAGCAATTAATGTTAATGAAAAGCCAAAATACATTCCGCATCTATAAAATGGCTTACTATTGTGCTTTGAGTAATATAATTGGTGTTTCAGACTGTGCTTATTCAAAGGTGCTCTAAGAGTATTTGTACACTCTTAAGCAAACAACCATGTTAGTCCATTTTTTGTTACTATAATGCAATACCTGAGGCTGTGTACTTGCAAAGAAAAAGTTTCATTTCGCTCACAGTTTTGGAGTCTGAAAGTGCAGTGGCGTAGTTCTGGCTCTGGTGAGGGTTCCTCTGGCTGCATCACCTGTGGCTGATGACACCATGATGGCAGGAGCACATGTGATATAGAGGTATCACATAGAAGGCCAATAGAGGGGAAGGACCCCGTCTTACTGGGTTTCACCTCTGAAAGATCCCACCATCTCTCAACACCACCACACAGGAGACCAATCTCCCAACAGATGAACCTTCAGGGGACCCACTCGAGTCATAGCAAAAACACCTGGAAATCTTCAAGCAGAGAATCTTGCAAAAGTGGAAGAGAATGGCTTTCAGTTGTCTTTTACAGCTATAAACTAGAAGGCCAGGAAATATATGAAAAGAAGTCTTCGGGCAATGTTAACTCACACTGTCACCTCTGTTGAGTTCCCTGTTTACACTGACTCCTGTCTTTTGAACTGCCCTGCTAGAAGTAGTTGCTTCATTAAGAATTTCTTGCTCCCCCACAACCCTAAACCTATTCTTGAAGGACAAACACAGAGCCCTTTAGTACACACATGACCATGCTACCATCTTGTTTAAATCCCTCTAATGGAGTACAGCAGTCGGTAAGCTACAGCTCTGTATCCAGCATAACTTACCACAAGTCTCTGTGATTGACCTTGGCCCCCTATCTCTCTAAGGAATAGATTCAGTACAAGTGTCAGGAAACAAAATGACAGAATGCAAAATCACAGAGGTGTAAACAAAACTGAAATCTGTTTCCTGTCGCATAAATGAAATGCAGAAGTACCTATGTGGGGCTGCTATGGCATGCCGCAGTGGCCAGCAGCTTTATCTTGCACTTCTCTCATCTTCAGATGTAACTCTATGTCATGATATTAGATCACTGCTCACCCAGCCCTCAAATCTGCACCCCATCCAGGGAGGTAGTACAGATAACTTTAGAGATCTTTTCCAAAAATGGCGCATGCCATTTCAAATTATATTCCATTAGTCAGACTGTCCCTGTGCCCATCTAAGGAGATTGGGTGAAGCCGTCATTATTCAGGGACTACTTTGCACTTTTGGATAAGAGAATCCTTTATTTCTCTTCAGCTGAATGTGATTAGCTGTCACAGGCAGGTTGCAGGCAAATGGATGGAGTCCAAAAAGGTAGCCTGACCCTGAAAAGATTGGTAGAGATCTCCCCTTCCTGCTGTCTCCCAGTGCAGAACACGGTGTTCCCTGTTCTCCTTGTCAGGGTCCTCCAGCCACCACGGTGTTCTCTCCAAAGCCAGCAGTGATTGCTTGACTATCAGTCCTCACTGAATAAGACAGGGAAGGTCCTTCAGCTGGTCTTCCCTCTGCATGTAAAAGAAAAAAATCAAGAACAGCAGCTCTAAATAAAGACATGCAAAGAAATCAAAGTGAAATAAGGACTTGCCAGCTTTGCGAGTCGATTTTCCTCTTGTCAGCATCTTCTGAAATGTGGTCTGTTTGTTTGTTTCCTTGAGTCTGATAAATTACCCACCTTGAGAATCTCCTTCCCAGTGCTTAATCATTCTTGCTTCAGTCATCATCTGTAGAGCAGTGCTTCCGTTCCAGGTGTGGGAACTCTGGGAAAAAAAAAAACAGTGTGCGTCTCACACAGAGCTTCTCACGTGGTCACCAAAAGAGTCAACAACTTCTCCAAGCCAAACATCAGGACATAGGATCTGATGATAAAATTGAACTTAGGAGGACAACGAAGCGCAATTTTGAAGTCATAGTGAATAAGGAGAAATTGGAGCGAATCACTGTAGTCATAGAAACCCTCATGAAGGCAGGTTGACCACATTCTACATGTCTGCTCAGAGAACAAGGCATAAAAAGACAGTGTCCCCTCTATTTTCAGAAAGTGTTACAGCCAAACAAAATCTATTTCTAGGACTAGCAGTTTCTTTCTCTAAGAATGCATAAAATGGGGAGAACCATTATTTAGCTTTTTTTTTTAATTATTAAATCATTTCTCTGTGATCATCATAACCCCTTTGACCAGTATGGATTCTCTGTGTGCATTTGGTCATCTTTGCAGAAGTAAGCTCTGGGCTGTGCACAGGAGAGATGCTCACTTCTTGCTTTGTACTGATGCTGTTGGTCACATGACAGGTGGAAGGAAGCCAGTGATACCTATGGATGCCACTTTTTTTATTCTTTTAGATGTACATGATAGTAGAATGTATTTTGACATATCATACATACATGGAGTATAACTACCCATTCTTGAGGTGGCACATGCTGTAGAGTTATACTAGTCATGTATTCATATATGAATATATTCATATGTGAACACAGGAAAGTTATGTCCAATTCATTCTCCTTCCTACTCCCATCCTCCATTTCTTCACCTTCATTCCCTTTGTCTAATCCCATGAACTTCTATTCTGCTCCCCTCCTTTTCTGTATGTTAGAATCCACACATCAGCGAGAACATTCAGCTTTTGATTTGGGGAGATTGGCTTATTTCACTTAGCATTATAGTCTCCAGTTCCATCCATTTACCAGCAAATGCCATGATTTCATTCTTCTTTTTGGCTGAGTAATATTCCGTTGTGTATATATACCACATTTTCTTTATCCATTCATCTGTTGAGGGGTACTAGCTTGGTTCCATAGCTTAGCTATTGTGAATTGAGCTGCTATAAATGGATGCCACTTATAAACATTAATTAAGATGAGAAAAAATGACAAAGATAAATGTTCTGGAAAAGGACTTGAAGAGTAAAGTGATGAAACCCATTATTCTGTATAATCATTACATAGCAAGAAAAATAAAAATGAAAAAAAATTAAGGAAAGAGGAAAGTAGTGAAGGAGAGAAGAAAGATCAAGACTTTCCTAGTAGATGCCCGCAGCAATCGTCCGGCCACTATCAACAGCATTAGGATTTTCAAACCTCTGCCCCTGCTTACCATAAAGTCATCAAATGTGTTGCTGTATACTATAAACACAAATTGACATGTTTTACTTTTAAAATGACAAGAGTATAGAAGAGGATATGGGGTTTCCTACATAAAAGTCCTGGAATTAAGTCATTTATTTGACCTTGATCAAAAAGAGAGGTTTAAGATTTTAAAATGTTTATGATTGTTTATTGTAATTTTAGGATCTTATTTTATTGTATTGTTTATTGTCATTTTAGAATCTTATTTACCTACATCATAGAGAAAAGGGACCAAAATCTCAATACTCCTTCACCAATCTTAAGTAAACAAGGAAGCAAGTTAACTTATTTATCACTGATGCAATTTGTTACTCTCTTAGAAATATAGTTGCTTGCCACTGTGCTGAAAATAACTCACTTAAATCTTAGTAAATATCCTACTGTATATGTTTAATTTAAAGAAATTACCATTAGTTACATCATTTAATTTAATTCATCATTAGTGGCCTTAAAAATGTTCTTCATTTGCTCTGGTTGTCCTCAGGTAAAACACTACTCACAAGTTAATCATTGAAACCTGATTAAACTAATCTTGTACATTTTGAAGTAAATACCTTTAATTTACGTTTTCAGCTCTTGCAAGTTTCACATTTTATTGAGAACAAAATATCTCTCCAACCCCCAGCTGCTTCAGAAGGAAAGTTCGAAGCTTGTAGCATGTTATTCTATATGTCAAGGTTCTATTCTGTGTAATCATAAGACTTATTATGTGGCTATAATCCTACTGCATTATTCTTTTTTATTTTTTATTTTTAAGTGCATATTTGAAGGGCAAAGATGACTTCAATGGGACCTTGGATTATATAGAGAGAGATGTCCTCATAAATTAGTTTGCACCACAGTTTTGCTCCTTCTTTCTTGCTACAGCCTATGGATCCTAACTCTTGCTACAGCCATAGGATCCTATGATCTTAGGATCCTAACGTCATAGAAATCTGTCCGGGTTTTCCTTTTGCATTAGTGCCTCTTCAATGGGCTCTTCCTGGACATTATGATTTAGGTATCAAGTGTCCTACAGAGGCCCATGTGCTAAAGGCTTGGTCGCCAGCCTGGGGCACTACTGGGAGGTTGTGGAACCTTCAGGTAGTGGAGACTAGTGGAAGGAAGTTAGATCATTGGTGGTGTATCCTTGTGGGGAATATTGGGACCCCAGCCCCTTCCTCTCTCTCACTTCCTGGCCACCACAAGGTGAGCATCCTTCTCCACCCAGACTCTCACCATGTTGTACTGTGCCACAACAGGCCCAAAGCAATGTAGTCCAGTGACATGGACTGAAACCACTCAGACCATGAGCCAAACGAACCCTTTCTTGCTTTAAGTTGCTAACTCAGGTATTTGTCACAGTGGTACAAAGCTGACTAACACACTGATCCACAAGTGTCATCATTCCCAAGTTTCTGTCTTTCTTTTTATTTTTTTATTTTTTGACTAGTTAGGTATTAGTCTCTCTTGCTCCTCCAGGCAGATCATTCTCTCTCTAGACATCCTGTGGTTACCAGGCCAGGAGAACACCCCAGACTTTAACTTCCAGGCAGGTAGAACTTCAAGAGTGATGATATTTTTCAGTGGATTGGGGAAAGTCAGAAGTCAAAGGCTAACAGGTGCAGAAGGAGCATCTACCTGCCTGTCTCCTGCCTTGCTCTGCAAACCACTGCTCCCTGGAATGCCTGTGAAAGGGTCCCTCCTGAATTTGGGGCATCCTTTCTTGGCTCTGGTCCTTCCTTTGCCACATAATCATGTTTTCACTAAGCAGATGCCGCTTGAATCACAGTATGGGCCACTTTGGGAAATTTTGCATTAATGCATTAAATCACTGAAAAAGTACTTTCTGGTATTCCCACCACTGGATGGGATGGCACTTTGCTAGACACTGGATGGGCAAAAACAGAATCCCTTCCCTCAAGGAGCTCATAATTTAGTAGACTAACCAATTTCAAAAGTGATAAAATCACCCCCACCCCCACCCCCATCATTTGTCCTGAATCCAGAAAGTAAGAGGCAGGAATCAAAAAGGAGACTCAATGTGAACAGAGATTGGCAACATTGTCATAAGCTCACAGATGCACTAGTGCACCATAAAAAAGGCAAGACCTGCCCTCTCAAAAGTCCACGTCTGTCACCGAGTGTGGATGTTTTATTTGGGTTTTGTTTATTAATTAGCCATTTATCTCTCCCTCTTTGAATATCTGAAATGACATTTGTGATATTTTTAGAAAGTCATTTTGGTTTTTCAGGACAACTCTTCATATGACAATTTTTGTATTGTAGGAAGCTTTTAAAAAAAATCAGGCTGTCAGCAGGAAATCAAGTCAGCTCTTGACGAACACACTGTGTTAGTCAGAAGAAAATCTTCCACCCTGGTGCTACTTAGGCTTGGGGAAGTCCTGAGCTTGGATATGAACTCACCATAAGTTCCCACCACATAGTTCTACAGAAGTGACTTATCTACTGAGATGAACATTAAGCCCAAAGTCCTTTTCTCATGACCTCAAGAACTTTTCAAGAACCTTTTTTTCTGGACATTTTGTCATCTGAACATTTAACCAGTAACCTTAAATCAGTGTGTAAGTCAGCCTTCTATCACTGTGACCAAAAAAAAATGTGAAAATCAAATTAATGAAAGAAAAAGGTTATTTTGGCTGTTTCAGAGGTGTTAGAGCATGGTTGCTTGACCCTGTTGCTTTGGGTCTATGGCAGGACAACACATCACAGCAGAAATGTGCCATGGAGAAAACTTCTTCACCTCTTGGCTGCCAGGATGCAAAAGGAGTGAGAAAAAGGAAGAGACCAAGGTCCCAATATCCCCTACAAGGGCACACCCCCAAAGACCTAACTTCCTCCCACTAGACCCCACCTCCTCCAAGTTCCATCACTTCCCAGTAATGCCAGAGACTCAGCCTTCAACACATGGCCTTTGGTGGGCATTTAGCATCCAAACTATAAGAACCAGTAAGAGTAAATATCCTGATACAGAGCCAATTCAATATTTGTTCTCTATCTGCTTTTAGTTTGTTTAGAGGATACACTTGACTCTCAGATGACAGAAATCCATGGACAGATTTTCTCTACATCTCTGATTTATTTGGCACATCTCCTTTCAGCTCTGAGTAACCTGGGGATGGGGATCATTTGCATATTTTAATTGTTCCCACAGAATTTCTGACAATATAAAGATACAGCCTGAACTTTTAAGATGCCCCTGGCTTCTTTTGTTCTTGTTTTCCACTCACATTTCTTTTCTCACTTATGGAATTTTCACTATGTGCCTAAGGGCTGGCTCAGACCTAGGTAGCAGGAGTTAAAGGTGTCTAAGAGGTAAGCCCAGCTTCAAGGTCCTTTAGCTAAAAGACAGAACCAGAAGCAAACAATAGTGTAGATTCTGAGGAGTGTGTTTAAATGCCACCAAAGCACAAGAGGAACTAATTCTCACTGCCAGGAGTAGCAGCAATGGTTTTTCAGAGAAATGGAGTTCTTTGGGTATGCTCTAATTATGATTAAAATACAGTTAAGAATACAACCAGAGAAACAAGTGGGGAAAGACCCATTCAGTTGTGGGACTGATGGGAATTATTTGTTTAAAACAATTTATAGTTTCTTTTTCCCCCTTTGATAACTTTTAGCACTACCATCTCTTGGCTCCAGCTTTGGGGTGAACTTTCCTGCCCTACAGAGATGAGAGAGAGCTTTTTCAATGATGCATTAAAGTGATTTTTAGAGACAGGGATAAGTTCTTCTTCCAGAAAACCAAAAGTTAGTACACAGCGAGCCATGGCTATGTGCCAAGGAAAGAGTGAGCTAACCATTCTCCCCACTCTTGTTCTTGATTCCCTCAGGTCTTTACCCAAGACGGGTCTGGGACTTGACGGGGTGCCCATGACCCCGGCGGTTGCTTCCCGTCAGCAATGAAAGGGTTATCGGGCAGCCGCAGCCATCACCACGGGATCACCTGTGATTCCACCTGTGACTCGCTGTCGCACCACTCGGACCGCAAGCCCTACCTGCTGAGCCCGGTGGAGCACCATCCTGCCGACCACCCTTACTACACGCAGCGGAACTCGTTCCAGGCCGAGTGCGTGGGACCCTTCAGCGACCCGCTGGCCAGCAGCACCTTCCCGCGACGGCACTACACCTCGCAGCAGGAGCTCAAGGACGAGTGCGCCCTGGTGCCCCGCACGCTGGCCACCAAGGCGAACCGCATCCCCGCCAACCTGCTGGACCAGTTTGAGAGGCAGCTGCCCCTCAACAGAGATGGCTACCACACGCTGCAGTACAAGCGCACCGCCGTGGAGCACCGCAGCGACAGCCCGGGTCGCATCCGGCACCTGGTCCACTCGGTCCAGAAGCTCTTCACCAAGTCGCACTCCCTGGAAGGGCCATCCAAGGGCAGCGTCAACGGGGGCAAGGCCAGCCCTGATGAGACGCAGACGGTGAGGTATGGCAAGCGCAGCAAGAGCAAGGAGCGGCGCACGGAGCCCAAGGCCCGATCCAACGCCTCTCCCACCTCCCCGGGCTGGTGGAGCTCCGACGACAACCTGGACGGTGACATGTGCATCTACCACGCGCCCTCGGGCGTGATGACCATGGGCAGGTGCCCGGATCGCTCGGCCTCGCAGTACTTCATGGAGGCCTACAACACCATCAGCGAGCAGGCGGTGAAGGCCTCCCGGAGTAACAATGACGTCAAGTGCTCCACCTGTGCCAACCTGCCCGTCAACCTGGACGCTCCGCTGCTAAAGAAGAGCGCTTGGTCCTCCACTCTCACCGTGAGCCGAGCCCGGGAGGTTTACCAGAAAGCCTCAGTGAACATGGACCAGGCCATGGTGAAGTCCGAGTCGTGTCAACAAGAACGCTCCTGCCAGTACCTACAGGTACCATTTCTGTCTAGATGCTTAGCAATCTTTCCTGGCTTAATTATGTGGTCTTTTCTCCTGGGGGCTAGCCTTGACTCTGCTCTGAGTTGTCCATATGAACTTGAGCAAATTATTTAGCATTTCAGTGACTAATTATAGTTGATAGCAAATGCTATCAATTCTATCTAGTTACCTAAAGAGACTAGCTACAGTGCTCAAAGGCACTCCTACACAAAGGGTAGAAGTCACTCACTTCCTGCATTCCTCTTTTGTCTAAGGGATCAAAGGATGGAGAAGAGAAGAAAGAATTTTTAAAATAGACCCACCTTTTTCTTAAAAAAAAAAAAAAGTAAACAATTGTCTTCCGAATTTTGGAAAGAGTTTTAATTAAATTTATACAAGGTTTGGCTTGGTTTTTCGAGGGGTTTTGTTATTGTTATAATCATATAATTCTGCCTGAAGCTATTCATTTCTGAAAATTGATCTACATCTTCACCCACAAACACCAACACCAATCACACACCCCCAGCTCCTGCCCCCAGGGAGGAGCAGAGCAGGATGATGCCCTGAGGAGGTGGAAATAGAGCCAGTTTAGGGAGCTGACAAGCACAGCTGCAGAGGCCAGGGACCACAGAGGAAAGGAGGAGGAGAAAGGGGAAGCATCCGTGCAATAAAATACAATTAGTGTCAGTGAGTTAATCCCACACATGCACAGACACAAGGCAGGCTGCTCTTCTTCCACCATCTCTTCATGTTTTTCCTTTGGGCTTCCAGCTCACTTAAACCAGATTCCACCTGGATAAAAATATTGGGAAACTGCGGGAGGGTCTTTTTCTTCTCTCTCCAGTATTGTAATTTTCCCAAGACACGACCTTCCAACATGAATGAACTTCATATTGTTTTCAGTGCATCTTTTTCCTCTATTCTCTCCTGCCGCCCTATCTTAAAAAAATAAAAATAAAAAATAAAAGGAAGAAACAAAGAAAAAGTTTCTACTGGACTATAAAAGTATGGCACGAACATTTTTACTTTTATCTTAAGAAGAGATGCAAAGAAAAATTCTTCCACTGAGTCCATTTTTTGACCTCTTTGAACTCCTTCTGAAAAATGTGGCTCCATTGGAAGCGTCACCCCAAACCCTGAGAATGCTACAGGCTAGCAGTTCCTGGGCAAGGACAGTGCCAAAGTCCAAGCCCAAAATTCAGAAGAAGCCGTCAGTTTCTAACTGAATTTTTTTTCCTTTGTATATTTTTTGAAGTCAAAATCTTGAATAGGGGTGGAAAGTGAAAGTATAAGTTCATAGTTTTTCACAAAAACACAGTTATGTGAGCAATATTTCTCATGGAAAGTGATATTGCCAGATTTCCTGTTAGGTTGCTGTACGCATTGAGAAGTCATCAAGAGGGGCTGGGGTTGTAGTTCAGTGGTGGAGCACTTGCCTAGCATGTGTGAGGCACTGGGTTCGATCCTCAGCACCACATAAAAATAAATAAATCAAAGGTATTGTGTCCATCTACAACTAAAAAAAATATTTATTAAAAAAGAAGACAGCAAGAGCTGTTAATATAGTTAAGGATCATCTACTCCACATAGAATAGAAAAAAAATGTAGACTCAAAAAACTGTAAAGGTTAGGTGGGTTACATCATCAACATGTGGAAGAGGTGGGACTGGAATCCAAATCTTTTGACTTATAGAAGTGACCATTATGCGGTGTGCAACTAAAGGATTTAAAAATTATTTAAATACATACAGTCTCATCCACCGCTGAAAGTAAAGTATTTGGATAAGAATTTTGGTCTTGGGGCTGGGATTATGGCTCAGCAGTAGAGCGCTCACCTAGCACAGGCAGGACGAGGGTTCGATTCTCAGCACTACATAAACATAAAGGCATTGTGTTGTGTCATCTACCAAAAAAAAAAAGATATTCTCTCTCTCTCTCTCTCTCTCTCTCTCTCTCTCTCTCTCAAAAAAAAGAATTTTAGTCTTGAAGAAAGGATAGGTAAGGAGATAGAAGTCCTAGAATGAGACACATTTTGTCTGTGAAGGTTCTGTGATTAATGACAAAAATAAAATGATTTTTTAAAACAACTATACTTGAATAAGCCATGGTAAGTTTAGATAAGAAATGAGAAGTATCAGATTTAAGAAGGAAAAAATAATACTAATACTGTATATGGATCTAGCACCACGAGCCTTGTTAGTAATGAATTTCTTTCATTATATTTGCATAATTGTCTATATTCTACTGACCCTAAAATTTACTTTTTTTTCCTTTTTTTCCTTTTGAAGTCAAAATCTCAAACAATTGGTAAAAGTGGAAGGATAAAGAAGATACTGAAGCTAATGTGCTCACACTTGCTATTTCATTCCCTGTTCATCATAGAGACCTGGCTGGGATAATTCTGTTTTGTAAATATTTATTTATAGGTGGACATAATACCTTTATTTATTTTTTTTAATGTAGTGCTGAGGATCGAACCCAGTACCTCACACATGCTAGGTGAGTACTCTACCTCTGTGCCACAACCCCAGCCCTGGGCTAATTCTATTTTTACAAAAGAGGAAACTGAGCCTTGGAAATACCAAATGATTAAAGTCCCATGACCTAGCAGTTGTAGAACTGAGATTTAGTTATAGATCTGTTCAATGCCAAAGCCAAAGATAAATGTGAGCAAATAAAAAATAAAATCTTTAGAGCTCAATTGTTCATATCCCTGGTTGTGTAATATGAATCGTAATATATTCCGCTGTCATATGTTAAAAATTAATTAATTAAAAATTGATTAATTAAAAAGAATTAGTATACAGGGCTAGGGCTGTAGCTCAGTGGCAGGGTACTTGCCTAGCATGTGTGAGGCACTGGGTTTGATCCTCAGCACCACATGAAAATAAACAAATAAAATAAAGGCATGCTGTCCATCTACAACTACAAAAAAAAATTAGTTTACAATAAATGTCAAAAATCCTATTGCCACTCAGAATTTTTATGCCTACTAATAGCTCAACTTTTTTAAATCTTATTTTGTTTAATATTAGTCTCTAAGGAATGAAAGGTCTTATTTTGTTTAAATAGGTCTTATTTTGTTTAATATTAGTCTCTAAGAAATGAAATCTACCAGATTACAGTATATCTATGTAAGAATATACCACAATGTATATAATTAGAATGCACTAAATAATGATAATGATAATACTAATAATCATAAGAAAAGGGAGATCAGTTGAGTAGAGCAAGTAGAACAGGGAAAGGAAGGGAGTAGGGAAAGGAAAAATAAGATATTAGGGAATGAGATTGATCAAATGATGCGCGTATATGAATGTGGCATAATGAATCCCGCTATGTATAATTATGAGGCACCAATAAAAATAACCATATTGTAAGAAACCAAAAGAATAAATAAAAATAAAATCTTTAAAATAAACATTTTATTACTAAAATCCTTCACCAAAATGAGAATGAGATCTTAAGTTTGGGATCTGGTATAGTAGCATTATTAGAGCTCCAAGATTTAAAGATACCATTCTCAAAGTATTTACCTTCTTTAAGCCAATTTTTAAAATAAAATATTTGAGAAAGATAGAAGGAAATAAGTAAAATAAAGCACACATCCATTTTTACATCACCCAACCAAAGAAATAAAACATTGAACTCAATGGCTCACATGTGTGCTCCCCTTGGTCCTATTTTCTTTCCTTTTCTTCCCAGAGTAATCACTAATCTAAATTTGATACCCAAAATACCTTTGTTTTTAACTCCTGAAATTATTGAGAGTTTGAAAAAAATTAACATTTTCTATCCTACATTGGGCAATAATTAATCCTGAACTAAGTTAATATAATCTTTTAAACATAAACTGAATTTCCAGTCACACCTTATTTAATAAATATTGATATTTATCGAGTCCCTAGTCTATGCAAGGCTTTCAGTATAATTCTATATTTAAATTGGGGGGGTAACATGTTAATAAGTTAAACAAGGTGGAGAACTGTGTGTTTTTCCAGCCCTGAATTATTCTTGTAAAAAAAATGGGAAAGGAGAGCTATATATTCACATAGAAGAAAGGGGATCAGAAAACGCCCACAGAGACCTGAGTTCCAGGCTTTCCCCCTGCCCCTTGCTTCTGGGAAATAAAGAGAGAATCTGCCATCCTGTGGAAACTCTTCTCAGGAAATAGGTGTAGCCAGTCCCAGTCAGCTCCTGTGGAATAATTTCCTTTATGAACTCATTCCTAAAAGCAACTTTGGAGAAACGGAGAGGGGATTTTTTTGTTTGTTTTTTTAGGAATAGTGCCTTAATTTCCAACAAATCTGAAGCTGTGTGTACAGTTTTGTTTAACATCAACTTACAAGGTTTGATTAGTGGGCATGCCATTGTCTACGAATTCTGTTCTCTATTGGCCACTACTACTACTAAGACGGGATAGAGCCATCCTTTTGGGTCTCTGGATCTCTTTCCCCTGCTAGAAAATGAGGCACTTGTTCTAGAAGGCTGCCATCTCAGTCCACATTTTTAAATTCATAAGTTACATATGCCAGAGTACTAATTAGAGAAATTTTCGAGAGTTGGAAGGACTGGGACGTTCACTTCATAAATGCCTACTAAAAGTGGATGATTTGCAAATGTTATCTAATTTGCTCTTTAAAACTCTAGAGGTATTTTACAGTTAAAGATCCTGAGATTTAGTAATTAGGTTAATTTACTAAGGGCATACTGTTAGTTCACCGCAACCTGGTGGGCCAGAACTGATTCTTCTGCCCTTTCAAGTTCAGATTTTTTTGCAGTGATCATGCCAAATCCTTCCAGATACAAAGCAGAGAGAGGAAGCGTGCATTTCATATATATATATATATCATGTGCCCAAAACCATCTATATCTCATTTAATGCTCAAAACAACTTTATAAAGTATTACTATTTACTTTGGTTTATAGACAGAATTGAAGTACATAGAATTAATTTAATATTAATGTCTTCAAATCCATGAAAACAAAGTGAATAGGAGAGCTAACAGTTGATCCCAAATCAGTCCAATTCCATAATATGCTTCAGAAATAGAAATAAATGCATTTTAATTTTATTACTTGTTTTATTCTGTAGCAAATGTGTGTGTGCCTCTGACCTTGGATGTATGCATGCCATTAAAAGGGCATGGATATGAAGTTAGGCTAGCAATGGAATGACTGATTACATCCCTGATTTGATTCAAGACTGAACAAAGGTTAAATTAATAGGCATCAATAATAGAATCTAAATACTAGAAAGTTTCTGAGTCTGTCTTTGTAGGATTACTTAAAATTAACTTCACATAGGATATTGCTATGATTCCTGAGGAAATGAGAGGTCTTTAACAGGAATTTAGCCTGTGCCTGACATAGACTTAGAAATCATACACTATAGCTTGGAATCATTGCATGTTCCAATCAATACAGTCTATTGGTGATATGTGCTCACTCACAAGCTGTTTGTGGTTAATTTAAAAAAAAAGACTCTTTTTTTTCCCCCAATATTGTTATTTTTAAATGTCAAGAATCAGATGTCTGCTGTTTAGAACTATTGTACGGCTGCCAGTGACTGTCTGTATTAGGGTTTGGAGCAGGAACATGGATTTGAAGACATTAAAACTGTTTAATTCTCAGTTGAGATGTGGCTGGCTTTTATACATTTGGAATAAAGCATTTATGGCACATCTCAGGGTAAGTGCTAATAGCTAAGTAAATAAAATAGGTGGGGGTGGGTGTTGTTGTTTTGCTTTTGCTTTTAAAAAGCAGAATTCTTGGTTCTGTTTATGCCTCTTTATAGAAATGTTGTGTCTTGAGTGACTGGCATATAAAGCCATTCAGAAAAGCAAGATTTTAGATTTCCAACTGTTAACCTAAAAGAAAAAAAAAAATCCCTTCAAATCGTGTATTTTGCATTCATCCAGCAGCAGACACAGGAACAGGGAAGCCAAACACTCTCCTCCCGGTAGAAGTAGGGAGAGAGACACACACAGAGAGGGAGCGAGAGAGAGCAAGACAGACCGAGAAAGACAGTACTCTCAGAGATGAAATTTTAAGAGAGCAAAATGATCGACCTTTTTAAGGCTGAGTGGGTTTCTTCAGTTTGTGTGCAAGTTTCAAGAAATGGAAGGACTGACCAGGTTTGGGTATAACTCTTTTATTACTTTCTATTTGATAAGTATATGTTGTTGGTTTGGGTGGGGGATTTTTTTTGCAGAGGTGGGCTACAGTTTTTGTTATTGTTATTTTCTTTCTTCTCTAAATAATGGCTAGTAAGACTGAAAGAGCTAGCAAACTAATGTCTGTACAGATGGTAGGAAAACAGGTGGAGACATCAGATACCTACAAATCTGTGTCTCCACAGAGGCTTCATAAAATTATTAATTGACATGATCCAGAGTATTATGTGCTGTTAGAGGACATTATGTGGCTAATGATTGAAATGTGATCGGTTGTTTGCCTGCACAAGAATCCTGAATATTTACTGTTCCTTTGCAAAAATTTCTGGGTGATTGGTTTTGTGAGGTTTAGTGTTCTGTTTTTTTCATTTTTTTTCTGTTGTTGTTATTTAAAATATTTCCCAAAAAGATTACTTCAGAAGTATTCATAGCAAGCATGTACCTAAGGTTTTTCTTTTTTTATGCAGGTACAATTATTTTCCAAATCTGTTCCAAGATTATTTCCATCTTTGCCCAGTAAGAGTTTCTATTCTCTGACTAAGCTTCTCTTTCTACTGTCTTAGAATAATTTTAAATATACTAATTAATGTTAAACAATTTATATGAAATTTAAGAAAGTGTTCATATTGCTAATGACTTTGACTACTGCAATATTTCCTTGCTGCTTTTGTCTAAAATTTCATCAGTAATATTCATTGATGATTTTCTTTATTTTTAGTTTAAATTGCCTTAATGGTCCAGCAAATGAATGCCAAGTCTCCTTAAATATATTTTCTATTTGGTTTGTACAGTCTTCTATTTTTTCACTGATCTTAGTAGAGATGCCTGTTCATTGATAGAATGATGAGGTTACTCCTGCCTGGTGCTAACTTTGAATGTGAAATCAGCTACAGAATGCTGTTAATTTTCTCTCTCTCTCTCTCTCTCTCTCTCTCTCTCTCTCTCTCTCTCTCTCTCTCTCTCTCTCTGATTCTCCATAATTGATACTATTGCCCATATCCAATCCAATCAATAGGGGAAAAAAGACTATTGGGAAAACATTCTGAGTAATTGGGAGTCCAGAAAAACTTAGAAGTGATAAAGGAAAGACAAAAACTTAATAAGAAAGCCTTCTTGGAAGTTGTTAAAGAAGCAGTCTTATTCTTGATCAGTAATTTCATTGTTCTAAAGACATTTTCAGGAGTATCGAAAGCATTCAGTTAGCTATAGCCAGAGGCTTCTGAATATAATATACACCTACTTATCTCACAGAATTTCAATCTAATAATTGAAGATATAATATTAGTTAGTAAAGAGTAAAAAAGAAAAGCTAGCTTTGGGTATCTTAGTAACAGTGGACTTTATTTCCCCTTCCTCCAGTCTCCTTAGAGAATTGCAAATTAAAGACAGTAACTCAAGGCAATCCTTCATCATTCTCTAATAGAAGGATTAATTCCATAATCTCTAGCCATTTGAGATCATGGCATTATAAAATTTTACACAGTGGTTTGTGAATGGTAGAAGACATGAGTCTTGTTTCAGTTTCTGTAGAGACTGCTAAGAATACACGTAATATTGCCAAGCTGACTTAGATTTGCAATTAGATTGTGGTTTTCACCATTTTGATTTTTGAATCAAAGACAATAATCTCTTTGAGTGGATTATTGTGAATTTAGAGTTCGGTGGAATAAAGCTTTCACTTAATTAAACTCAGTATCACTTTTCTTATCTTAGAATAACATTCGGGAGTCCGTGACCATACACTTTATTGATGCCAGGTTGAATCATGTGGAAATGCCATCTGTGTAGGTCTAAAAAACTGAAATCTGAAATTTCATATGGTTCAAATATAGTGCCTGGTAATTGACATTTTCTGTCATTGGCCAGGGAAGTTTAATGAAGGAAAAAAAATCTGTTTTTTTCAGGTAAGACTAGGTTACTATTAATAAAATCCATCAAGTTATGTGACTTCACTATGATTTGTATTACTCATCTGAAAATTGGGACCCATACTTTTACTCTGAGGTAAAAACGTATGCATATGTGACTTTACTTCTGGAGCTCATTTATTGCTTCTCAAGACCATCTTGCTGGCCCCCCACCAGTGGGCTAGTGACTGGCTGCCATTTGGAACACATTTTAGTAAATGTATATTTAAGTGTCTTTCTAAATTCTTAGACTAAAACCAGAGTAGAGAAGTGCATTCATTTTTTTTTCAATGAATGATTCCCAGTTGGAATGATTTCCATGCTAGTTGATTCTCCAACGGAGTCCACTCTGTAAATGAAGGTTAATGACATATTATTATTTAATTATTATTATGTATTATTTAATTATTATTATGCAATTGACAGAGTTTAGTGAAGGAGCAAATGTAGTGTGAGGAAAGGCAGATCATCAATTCCTCCTGTTATTTTTGATTGACAGTTTATTTCTACTGTTCTTAATTCTATTATGAATTAGAGAACACACACATGAAAAAGGAAAGACCTCTTCTGACTCTCTGATCTTAACTGTAAAAAAAAAGAGAGAGAGAGAGACCATCATTTAAAACTTCTGGGTTTTTTTAAATTTACTGAAGTTTAACAATATGCCCTCTTTTGTTTTCATTTCCAAGATGAAGGGACTTCTAACTATGTTTGTAAATTGAGTTTTCTACAGAAGTTTAAAGTCTTTCCCTTCATGTATATTAGGTCACTGTTCTGTGTCAACTGTTTGTACTCATTGTCCTCACAGAATTAGGAAACTTTCCACAAAAATCAGGCTCCTGACACGAGGTCAGTTTGTCAGGGACTGACATGCCTCAGCCCCCAACACACCAGACCTTTCCTTTCTGATGAATACCTTTGAGAGTGCTCATATGTCATACTTACAGTTGCACATGGAAAAATCAATTGTCTAGTTTCCATATAACACAATCTGTCGTATGATAGACACCTGTTTATTAAAGGAACCATTTCCCTTTTCTCTTAAACATTCCTCAACAAGAGGTGTGCTCCCTCTTTCTGCTCCTAGCACAATACTGGGTACCATGAAGAGCTAAAGGAATGCTAATCTCTCCACTTACGTTGGCCCTGTCCACTACTATCCACTACCGCAGTTCAGATAGTTAAGATAAAGGCCTTCTTGTTTTTCCAATTTGTTCAGGACTCTTCGAATATGCATTACCTACAACCGAAAATGAAATGTTACTATGAAAGTCTAAAAAAAATAATCAGGCTCCTGATATCAAAGAACCATCTATGACACATAATAATGTGGAGCTGAGGGTCACATGTACGCATGTGCACAGGTCTATGCACATATGCCCTATGTGTGCACAGTTCTATGCACATATGCCCTATGTGTGCATAGGTGTGCCTGCAGCCATACTTCTAAAATACACATTGATACACTTGATGAAATCAGACCCACTTTAATAAATTCCATAAAGTTCAAGGAAGAGGAATAATTATGAAATGGGCAAAAAGATTTTTCATAGATCCCAGTAGAAAATTCATTACCCCGCTTTTCCATTGATTATATTGAATTTCATCTCAGACCATTAGTGTAGAATAGCCTGGGGTGTCCTGTTTCCCTGGGGTGAGGAAAAAGCAGGTTTTAGTCCCTTAAATACAAAGAGACCCTCAATAACCATGAAAGAAAATGATTTCTGCTCCCCATTCTTTTGAAAACCGCTATTAAATATATACCAAGAAGCTTTGAAGACTGGGTTTTGCTTTTTTTATTTTTTTCAAAAATGACTTTTTTTTTTTTTAGAATAACAAAACCTTCTCATTGGAAGGTCATCTTGTTACACCTTTCCAATTACAATCTTCTCCCTGCAGCGTGAACACTGTGTTTCCCTGCTTATTTATTTTTACTTTCATAATCACCTTATCAAAGAAACCTTTGAAATTATTTAGTTCTATCTACTCATTTTTAAATGAGAAAAGTAAGCTGTAAGGAAATACCTTGACAAGATCAGTAATCTCAGTAGAGACCAGCGCTGCAGGCACACTGCCTGACTATCAAGGCTGTTCTGTCCCCTTGTGTCTTACACACTCTGCAAAAACCTTTGGGCGCTCTTCAAAAACCAGCTCATCCATTCTGACTATGTTCTTTCAAGGCAGTGAGATCAGGGTACAAGGAGGCAAAGGGAGAAAAGAATTGATCTGAGAGGTTTAAAGCCTGTTAGTGGCTTTAAAGCCTCATGATAAATGAAGACAATTGTTATCTAGATAATTATCTGCAATTTGTAATTCTGTAATCAAAAAGAGTATGGTACATTTTTAACTTCTAGAAAGAAAGAAATGGATGTTTCTCTGTTATCGATTAGTCCTTTCTACATCCTAATGGTTTCATTATGAGTAAATCATGTTCCAAAAGAGGACAAATGAAGCAGAATAGACTCACATTTGGAGATGTAATCTTTAGTTTGTACACTTAGAGCCCAGGTCTAGGTTTTGAAGAGAACACCCTTCTCTCCAGCACCTTCCTCTCTCTTGGCTGTCACCATCCCTCACCTCACTTTCCTAGGACAAAAGTGAACTTGACTGTAACTGTATTTCCAAGGGAACATATATAATATGTGCATATGTATATATATTATGTGACATATAAATATGAACACATATGTTATGACATGTATCAGAGTATGTATTGAGACAAGTAGACCAAATATACTAAACTGGCACAACTCCAGAGAATTTAAGAGAAATAGTACACAGAAGACACCAAGGACTACCGGCTGATCTTGCATCCAAAATTAAGAAGTGATTAGGAAAAAAAAAGATCCATCTTTAAAATTGGAAATGCTACCTGCAACCCGATGAAGTGGCATCTCAGGGAGCAAGAACAGGGTTACTCATGATTACCATCACATCCATGTATGTGATTCTACACAGGCTTGTGTGCAATATTGTTATGCTCTTGTCTGCCTATATATAGGGGTGACTTTTCTTAAACTTGAGAGTGTCTATAAAGTGAGGATTTCTAGCATCAGCCTAACAGATTCTGATTCCATAGATCTGGGGTGATTCTGATAGAGGTTAATCAAAAACCACAATTTGTTTGTTTTTGTTTTGTTTTGTTTTGTTTTCGTACTGGGGATTGAACCCAGGGGTGCTTAAGCACTAAGCCACATCCCCAGCCCTTTTTATTTTTTATTTTGAGACAGGGTCTCACTAAGTGCTTAGGGCCTTGCTAAATGGCTGAGGCCGACCTCAAACTTGTGATCTTCCTGCCTCAACCTCCCAAATCTCTGAATTCCATTACAGGCCGGTGCCACCACTCCCAGCCCCAAACTACCCTTTTAAATAACCCAATTCTAAGCAACTGTAGGCTTCGTTTCGCATTTTATTTACTGTAGGGGGCAGTAGAGTCTTAAAAACAGGCTTCAGATGATCTGCCTAAGAGCTGACTTATTACATAACTTTGGGCTCCCTCAGTAACTGTCTTAACTTTCACTTTGGTATCTTAACAAGCATGGTGATATGGCTGTGTTTGAAATATATATAATTTCAAATTTAAGAAATTAATTAAAAATAGCATATGAAATGTTTCAGAGTTATAAATCCTAAGCTATTCCCATGTTTTACCTCTTCTCCATGTGTTTCATGGACCACACTACTTTTTCCTTTACAATCTGTTTGACCTCATTATCATTAGGGCAGGATGAGGGCGAACATGTCCAACTCTGTGATAAAGGAAAGCCTCTCCCAGGGTTGGGTGACAGTTGCTCTTAGTCACAGTGCAGGTGGAAGGCTGCTTCATCCCCTGCACCAACTAAACACATAAAGTGTTTGCCTGCAGGTAAAAGGGACATGAAGGATCCATCTTCGACTAGGTCAGCCTCAGTAGGTCAGGCTTTCATTTGGCTTGGCGTTAGCTGATGGGATACAATCCTGGCCTCTGGGAGCCTTAGTTTGTTCAGATAAACCCAGCTTTTGTTTCTATACCATAAGTCTTTCAACCCCACTGCCTTATTCCAGGCAGCTGTGGGAGATCAGCAAGTCAGGTTTAATCAACAGCTGTGGGGTTGGTCTGAAGGGGAACTGACCCACCCTTCACCACTTCCTTTACGGGTTTAACCAGGTTCTCTGAGGTATGTCTCTTCCGGCATCTGGATAGGAATAAGCTCTGCCACCATTGTTGGAAGATGACAGCAGACCCTTGACCAAGTCACTAGCTAATCCTCTCCATTCCCTGCAATCAGGTACACGGTTCTTGTAGGAATTGAAAAGAGCAAATGAACATGGACGCCAGATCCCACGCAGCCTTCTCCACAGAACCATATGAAGCTCAGACTTTCTCCATAAGCCATCTGGCTCTTGGCAGTCCTCAGACTTCCTACCTCACCTGCTTCCCGCTGCCACCGAAACAATCAAAGCGAAATGCACACGAATGAGCTAGATTTCATGAAATTGTTTTTTTTTTTAATTATTATTTTTAGTTTTATTATTTTATTCATTTATATGTGGTGCTGAGAATCGAACCCAGTGCCTCACACATGCCAGGCAAGGGCTCTACCACTGAGCCACAACCCCAGCCCTGATGAAATTATTTCTTAATAGAAAAGTTGAACAAATGATCTTGCTATTTTTAGTTATAAAAGTGGAAATGAGTGATGACAGAGATCCTTTGAGCCCAGCAGGCCCCTGTTAGGTCACCCAGGACCTGCATCCATTTTTAGCAGGCCACCTGTTTGCCCTGTTGTTTCATGGGCTTCCATCTGACTGGCAACTCATTCAACAGGGACTGGGTATGGAGAAAAGCCGTCCCTGACAAGTCCCTTCAAGGATCTCAGCTACTTGCAATCCTTGAAGAAATCATGCCTCTCTTTCTCCTCTCCTTCACTAGTGGAAGTTTAGCTGACTTCTCCATAACTCAGACGGTGTCAGGGAAAGTAGCTGTCATTTGTTTGCAAATGAAACCTGAGCTTTCTGGAAATGACTCCCATGCACCATCATACCCCCATCACACTCCTCCAGCCTTCCAGTTGATTTTAGATAATTTCCTGTTCTCCCACCTCTTGGAAGTATTCCACGGCACGCTGAGCAGACACTTTTAGTCCAAAACGCCTATAAATAGCTGATTTTCCTGCTTGCTGCCTTCTCTCCAAGGCTTTCGCAAAGGAGGTGAAACAAATCCACCAGAAACAGGAGCTCTCTGCGAGGGGTGTGCGGTGAGGCTTGTGGGAAATCAGATCCATGGGCTGCAAACTGTCGTGTAGGTCGCTTTGCCATATTTGACTTACGCAATCGCTGCACGGAAAAGGAAATATTTTATTTCATGCCAGATGATCTCATGAACTGAACAGTCAATCAAAAATGTCTCCGATGAACTCCTGTGCTTTAAAAAATGTGCACTCTGACTCCCATGCTACTGTTTTTAAGTTCCCCAAACCATTGTTTGTCAGATTCCATTTGCCGAGCCCTATAATTATTCCGTGTTGGGAGATGTTTTTTAACTGTTTTCCCATTTCTCCTTCCAACTGCCCTTGCTCACAGTTGGCTGCCTTCTTTCTTGCCTCCTCTCTCCCACCTCACCATCAGCATCACCACCAAACCTCCGAGAGTGAGATCATGGAGCTCCCTGGAAGACTGCGGCTGTGTCAGGCAAAACCTTAACATCTTCCTTCACCGATGTTACCAAAACAAACCTTAGAAATCCAACAGGTGGGGTTTATTATATGCCCTTCTACTTCTACCTCCCCATCCTCTGCACCCTCCTTAGCAAAACAGAGTTCAGCGGTGATGTCTCCTTCCTCTTCCTTTGTCTTCTCTCTTATTTCCCCTGGATGTTTCAGGAGCTGTTTTATTACATAATTTGAAAATGGAAGACAAATCCAAACCATGTGTTTTCAGCCGAGGAAACCAAGATCTGGTGAGATGGACGGGCATTCCCATGGCCCCTCAGTCACAGAGAGGGGTGGAGTTCCAAGCACAGAGTCTTCCTGGGGTCCTCTTAATCCGTGTGCTGACATTTCTTCCTCAGACACCTAGCAAGAAGTGTTGAGTTACCTTGGTGTCATACTCCGGAACATTCTACCTTGGTCCAGGTCCTCTTGTCCCTACTGGAGTCACTGAGTGTTATGTGGTTGTGGCCTGTGCCCATCTATGGCCAAATGTCTGCAGGGTACATCTCCTTCTACCTTTCTTCAATAGAAGCAGGTGCCTGGAAGGATTTAAAATATCACTAAGCCCAGGGCTTTTCCTACTTTTTCTACTTTTTTTAACCATAGAATTCTGTGTGCAGATAAAGCAAGATATGTGATGCAATTTAAAACAGAGCTACTCACATTGGTGCAAGAATAGGGGACTTTGCATCCTCCTCCCCGTACCCTCCTGTCCCACCCAGTACCAAGTTTTGCACAGTTTGAAAACTACTACCCATTTCTTTCCTATTGTACAAACTAAGCTATGAAACAGTTTAATGATCCACGGAAGGAAATTTCTGAATCGACACCTGATAAACCCACTTCTAGTAAATCAGATACATCAGAAAAACTCTGATGAAGTCCAGAGATATTGGCTAACTATTCCAAGTTACCTATCCCAACTATGTTAAGTTTAATAAGCAACAGCAGCTCTCCCAGGCTGCAGTTCTGGTGAACTTGACCTTTATTTAAAAAAAAAAAAAAACCTGAGTATAGACTTCCAAGAGTTTTTAATTGGCTCAGGATAGAAAAGCACTTTGGGGCTTTAAACTCTTTAATAGACAAATTTAAAAAAAAAAAATCTACTGAGATATAATTCACATAGCATACAATTCATCCATCCAGTGTACAATACAGTGGTTTTTAGTTTATTCACAAAGTGTGCAACCATCACCACAATCAATGTTAGAACATTTTCATTACCCCCCCCCAAAAAAAACAACATAATTATTAATAATAATTCCCCATTTATCTTATCCACCATCCTCTCTCCTTATCCCCCATCCACAATCTCATCTACTTTGTATCCACATGTTTTCCTATTCTGGACATTTTCCCCTTTAATCTAATTGCACTTACATATCCTTTGACCAACATCTCCCATCTTCCCTCCACAACCACCTAAGCTTCTGATAACTACCACTCTACTCTCTACTTTAATGAGATCAACTTTTTCAGATTCTACATATCAGTGAGATCATGTGGTATCAGTCTTTCTATTCTGACTTATTTCATTTAATAGAGTGTTTTCCGGGTTTATCCATGTCATTGCAAATGAAAGGATTTTGTTCTTTTATGGCTGAACACTAATCTGTTGCATGTATACCACACTTTTCTTGATCCATGTATCTGTTGGTGCACACTTAGGTTGATTCCATACCTTGGCTGTTGTCAATAATACTGCAATAAACATAATGGTACAGATATCTCTTTGACCTACTGACTTCATTTCCTTTGGAGATATATCCAGTAGGATTTCTGGAACTTACAGCAGTTCTGTTTTTAATATTTTTGAGGAAATCTCTTACTGTAGTTTTTTTATGGCTGTACAAATTTCTATTCCCATCAATGATGTACAGGGTTTCCTTTTCTCTATATTTTCAACACTTATCTTTTGTCTTCTTGATAATAGACATTCTAACAGTGATAGCTCAGTGTGATTTGGATTTGCATTTTCCTGATGTTAAATGATGTTGAACATTTTTTTCATACACACTTCCATTTCCCTTTTGAAAAATATCTATTTATAGATTTTGCTCATTTTAAAATAGGATTATGTGGCTTTTTTGTTACTGAGTTGAGTTCCTTACAACTTTAGGAAATCACCCACTTCTCGTATGTATAGTTTGCAAATACTTTCTCCGGTTCCATAGGTCATCTCTTCACTGTTGATTTTCTTCCTCGTTGTGCAGAAGCTTCTTCATTTAATGTAATCTCACTTGTCCTTTTTGCACTTACATATCCTTTATTACCTGTGCTTTAGAAATCATGTCCAAAAATGAATTGCCCAGATCAACATCATAGAGCTTTTCCCTTATGTTTTCTTCTAGTAGTTTCATAGTTTTAGGTCTTTCATTTAGGTCATTAATCCATTTTGAGTTGGTTTTTGTATATGGTAAGAGATATGGGTCTGCTTTCATTCTTCTACATATGGACACCATTTTTCCCAAACCCATTTATTTAGGCCACCGTTTTATCCCTATTATATGATCTTGGCATCTACGTAAAAAATCAGCTGTCCACAAGTGCTTGAATTTATTTCTGGGCTCTCTATTCCATTCCAGTGGTCTGTGTCTGTTTGCATGCCTTTTTCATTTGTCTAAAGAATTTTTAAACTTTTCCTTTTAATTTCTTCACTGTCCATCAATTATTCAGGAGCATGTTATAAAATTTTCATATGTTTGTATATTTTGAAATCAGGTGCCTCCGACGTTGTTTTTTATCGTTGTTGTTGTTTGTTTGCTTGCTTGAGATCACTTTGTCTATTTGAGGTTTTTTTATAGTGCCATATAGTTTTAGGATTGCTTTTGCAATTTCTATAGAATGCCATTGGTATTTTGATAGTGATTGCCTTGAATCTGTAGATTGCTTTGGGTAGTAAGGCCATTCTAAAATGTGTATTTTTCCAGACCATGAACTTGAGATATCTTTCTATTTATCTGTTCTTATTCAATTTCTTTTATCAATGTTTTACAATTTTCAGCATAGAAACCTTTTACCTCGTTGCTTAAATTTATTCCTAAGTATTTTTTTGGCTATTGTAAATTTTAGATTGTTTTCTTGACTTTTTTCAGATAGTTCACTGTTAGTGTACTTAGTGTGTTGATTTTGCATCCTGCAACTTCACTGACCCCCATTTATTGGCCCCAAAAGTTTTTTGATGGAGTTTTTAGGGTTTTCTGTATTATAAGATTATATCACTTGCAAAGAAACTGTTGAGTTTTTTTTTTATGAAAGGATGTTGAATTGTGTCAAATGCTTTTTCTGTTCCAATAGAAGTAAAGATGAATTAAATGTCCTTCATTCTGTTAAAGTGAAGTATCACATTTATTGGTTTGCATAGATTGATCCATCCTTGCATGACTAGGATGAATCCCAATTGATCATGGTAAAGAATCTTCTAAATGTGCTGTTAAGTTTAGTTTGTAGATTTTTTTTTTTTTGAGGATTTTTATATCTATGCTCATCAGGGATGTTGATCTGTAGTTTACTTGTTTGTGGTGTCTTTATCTAGTTTGGGTATCAGAGTGATGCCACCCTCATAGAATAAGTTTGGAAATATTTTCTCCTCTTCCAATCTTTGGAACAGTTTGAGAAGAATCGATATTGGTTCTTCTTTCTATGTTTGATAGAATTTGGCAGGTTCTGGCAGTAATTTCTTCATCATTAAATCTTGGTAGGTTTTATGTGTCCAGGAATTTATTCATTTCTTCGTTATCACAGTTTCTAATGATACTTTTATTTTTCTGTGGTATCCAATGTAGTGTCTCTCTTTCATCCCTGATTTTTTTTTCATCAGGGGGTGGGGGTGCCAGGGATTGAACTCGGGGTACTGGACCACTGAGCCACATCCCTCACCCTATTTTTTATATTTTAGTTAGAGGCACAGTCCCACTGAGTTGTGTAGCGCCTTGCTTTTCCTGAGGCTAGCTTTGAACTCACGATCTTCCTGTCTCAGCCTACTGAGCCAATGGGATCATCTCTGATTTTATTATTTGAATCTAATCTGCTTTTCTTATTCTACCTAAAGGTGTGCCAGTCTCTTTGTTTTATTGACCTTTTATTATTTTTCTAGTCTCTATTTCATTTATTTCCATAATCGATTCTTATTATTTCATTCCTTCTGATAATTTGGGATTTGATAGGAATGAAACTACATTTGACCCAGCTATCACACTCCTTTCTGTATCGCCAAAGGATTTTAAATCAGCACACTACAGTGACACAGCTACATCAGTGTTTATAGCAGCACAATTCACAATAGCTATGGAGCCAACCTAGGTGCTCTTCAACAGATGAATAGATAAAGAATATGTGCAATATGTACACAAAGGAGTGTTACTCAGCAGTTAAGAAGAATGACTTTATGGCATTTGCTAGTAAATGGATAGATCTGGAGACTATCATACTAAGTGAAATAAGCCAGTCCCAAAAAGCCAAAGGTCAAATGTTTTTCCTGACATATTGATGCTAATCCACAATAAAGGGGAAGGAGGGGAAGAATAGAAATTCAGTAAATTAGACAAAGGAAAATGAAGGGAAGGGAGAGGAATGGGAAAAGTAAAGCCAGTGGAATGAATATGACATAATTTTCCTACATATGTATATGAACACACCACAGTGAATCCCACCATCCTGTACATCCGCAAGACCGGGATCCTAACTAAAATAAGACATATTCCATTCTTGCATACATATACCAAAATGAATTTTACTGCCACGTATAACTAAAGAGAACCAATTAAAAAAATGAGGGTTGGATTTTCTTGTTTATCTAGTTCCTTGCGTTGCAATGTTAGGTGATTTTTTGAGGTCTGTCTTCTTTCCTATATTATGCTTATGAGGTAGGACCAAAGAGGTTGGACACCCAAGGAATTTTCAGGAAGCAGGTTTATTGACTGCAGGATTCAGAGGTGGCTCTCGCGTAAGAATTCTTCCTCTGAACCAAGATTTTGGAAATTTTTTGAACTTTATCTCCAGTGGGAGGAGGGGCTTGGAGGCTTTACAGGACAAGTGCTTTCTGTTCCATCTTCTAGACCAGACACAGGTTGCACAAGTTTTTACCAAGGAAACAGGGATAATACCTTTTTGTACAACAAGCTTGCAGATACTCTATCACACCTTTTGTGTGCAAACCTGGCATTTACAAGAAAGAGGAAACCACCAACCACAATAACCTCTGCAATATCCTGCTAATCAGACACTGGCCTGCTTTACTTATTGCTATAAACTTCCCTCTTAAAACTGCTTTTGCTGTATCCCATAGGTTTTGAAACGTGTTTCCGTTCTCATTTGCCCAAGAAAATTTTTAAATGTTTCTTTTAATTTCTTTCATTGACCCATCCATCATTCAGGAGACAGTTATTTAATGTCCATGAATTTGTATAATTTCCAAAGTTCCTCCTGCAATTGATTTCTGGTTTTATACTGTTGTGGTCAGAAAAAGATACTTGATATGATTTCTGTCCCTTAAATTTGTTAAGACTTGTTTCGTGGCCAAATATATAATCTATCCCTGAGAACCATTCATGTGTATTCTCTGGTTGTTGGGTGGAATGTTCCGTAAATATCTGTTTAGGTTTATTGGTCTAGAGCACAGTTTAAATCTGATATTTCTTTGTTGATTTTCTGTCTAAAAGGTCTGTCTGATGCTGAAAGTAGGGTATTGGAGCCCCCTGCTATCATTATGTTGCAGTTTTATCTCTTTCTTTAGATCTATTAATGTTTGATTTATGTATTTAGGTGCTCTGGTGTTGGTTGCATATGTATTTATAATTGCTCTATCCTCTTGCTGAATCCATTCATCATTATGTAATGACCTTCTTTGTCTCTTTTCACAGTTTTTATTTAAAGTCTATTTATCTGATTTAAGTATAGCTCCTCCTACTCTCCTGGTTTTCATTTGCATGGTACATATTTTTCCATCCTTTCATTTTAGTCTCTGTGTCCTCACAGGTAAAATTAGTCTCCTGTAGGCAGCATATAATTGGGTCTTGATTCTCATCCATTCAGCCAGACGTGTCTTTGAAATGGAAAATTTAATTCACTCACATTCAAGGTCATTATTATAGGTAAGAACGTATTTCTGCCATTTTGTTAGTTGTTTTCCATTTGTTTTGCGGATCCTTTATTCCTTATTTACTGTTTACCTACAGACAAGTTTTTATGTTGCCTTCATACCTTCTTCCTCAGCTGTGACCCAAAAAGAGGAACTGACTTTTTAAAGAACACATAGGATCCCCATCCCCAGGCTAATGCTTGTTACATGTTACCATGTTGAATGTCATTTGATCTCCATCCTAGGCTAGATCTACCTTTGTGTAATAATGAATACTGATAAAAATAAGGAGATGAAAGAGAAAGAAGAAAAGGATTAAACGAAGACATAACTTATTGAGAAAGTTCTATGAACTATACTAACTAAGCATAGAATGTTTAGCATACATTGTTCCTACATTGTCTTTATTTCTTAGGTTTTTCAGTAGTTGATCTTACACTTGATTTATATGAAAAGGAGGGTGATACATTTATTCAACATTACAGAACTGAGATTTACACCCCTGGTCTATCTGACTCCAAAATCTGTTTCCTTTTCACTGTTCTATGAAATGCTTTATAAGCATTTCCTTTGGTCTTTTCCTGAAGGATATTTTTTGTTCTTGATGGAAATTTATTTTAATAACAACAACAAATATTGGCTATAGTTCAAAAATAAGTTCTGCCTCTATAATTACAGGTGTAAACCTAAATCTAGTTTGGAAAGTGAACCATGTTTGAAAACAAAGGAGTACATGAGATTCATTTGCAAAGTCAGATATATAAACGGTTAGGTGGCAAAAGAACCATATTATTTCATGTAACTGGAAGATTATATCCCAACTTGTGAAAGGACCATCACTCAAGGCTCTTACTTGTTTGTCTGTTTCAGTAAGGAACAATTGATCCTAGGAAACCACCCACCTGATTGTAGTTATAGCATTTTAATAACACTGTACGTTCCTTATGTTCAAAGAAGACATGTCTGCCCATTTAAAAATCCTATGCTGGGTTTAATTTAGTGATGTTCACTTCTGTAAGAAGTGATTTTACTGAAATGACAAGGAAGTAAGATAGGAATTCCCTAGCCCAAGTCCTCTAGAAGTCAATATGACTTTATATTTTGTCTGCTCTTATCTTTTAGGAGACCGCCTATTTATTTTTCAGGTATAATGTGAACAATTCTGCTGGTCATGAGCTCTATATATCCCAGCATGATAACTAAAGATTTGGGAAGTTTGCCAGTTTTACTATATGTTAAAACACCACACCAGATCTGAAGGAAAAGATATGTTTTGTCAAAGATCTATGCTTAGAATTTCACTTAATTACCCATAGAACTGTAACTAAATTAGTGAGTCATATAATAGTCATATAATATAATAGAATTGTTACATGTGCCTGCTTTTAGAGTTGGCTACAGGTACCCAATGCATAAATAGTACTGCTAGGGAACCCCAATAAAATTTAAACTAAATCCGTATAATAAATGGCAAAACAAAGTGGTCAGACTTTGGGAATCCATTGGGATAAGGGTCGTATTCAATCATGAAGTTGAAGTCAACATAATCTATATTTTCCCACTTCTTACCTTGTTTGGGGGTTTCCTCATGTACATGTATCACATCTCAAATAATTCTAGCAAATCTTTATTTAATACTCATTCCTCTTTGTTTAAGCCAGATGAAACTAAACTGATGAATACAGTCTTAAAATATTCCACAGCTTCCACTTTCTCTTGTTTCAATATTTCATAAAATATCTTCGTGCATAAGAATGAAAAGTTAATTATTCACTTAACAGAAAATTGTAAGGGAAAAAGAAATGAAAAAAAGTCACTAAAATTAAACCATGCCAATTTAATCTCATTTATGTTTTTGAAGGTGTTATTAGATTAATGGGCGAATAGAAGGTAGCATTGTATTTCCTAGCTCCAACCAGCTATGAATCCTTCGCATTACTGATCCACAGACATAGAGTGAAATTCTTTGTTCAAAAATTTAATCATAATCATTCTGAACAAGTCTTTCGTTCAACCAAGATTTGAACCCAGACTGACTGAACTCTGGGGGAGGAGGCTAGATAAAGGTGAAAAAGGGAAGGACCAATCTGGGGAGAGGAAAGAAACAGACAGATGACTGACTGACTGACCACTTAACTGGAGGAAGTAAGTAAATGGAGGAGAGGATTCCTTCTCTAGTTGACACGATGATATGTAACATTTTTTTTTCTAAAATACTCAAATTTCCCAAAAAGGGAAGATATGCTGGCAAACAAGCCCAAGCAAATAAATCTCTGAACAGCATTTCTAGGGACAATAAATGGTGTGAGGTTAAGAAGAGAGCAGGCAGGGAACCCTCAAGCAGGGAGGTTGCAGACTCTTGAGCCAACAAGCATCCTGCAGGCCCCAGAAGCAGAGGGGCCAACCAAGCCCTAGAGAAGAAATCCAGGGAGGCAACACAGCACCCTTGGCAAGAATTTGGCAGTGAAGCCATCAGATTCATGGAGCATCATTGCACTCAGAGTCAGCACCAGCTGACAGGATGGAATCACGTGGAAAGTGTGGGTAGCTGTAGCAACACTGTGCACTCAGAGACTTTAGATGCAACTAGGGCCACATTTGGAACACCCAAAGTTTGCAACATGAGAAGAGTGAAGATAGCAGGTCAGGATAATGAATGGTTTATTATTACACCAAAAACCTAACTGTATCCCAAGATCATAACTCCTGAGGATGTACTTACTAGAGTGGGAAAATGTCTCTAACAAAGGCATCAGATCCCAAGTAGGGTGAAGAACTTCTTAGTATTATATATGTATATTGAGGGTGAGATATAGCTTTGTGGTAGAGGGCTTGCCTAGCATGCATGAGGCTCTGGGTTCAAGTCCCTGTGCTGTGGGGAAAAAAATGTGTAATGAGAAACTGGATGACCGTGTCATGGGTAGAGCAAAGGATATTTCCCGATTGATGAAATTAGGGCTGATGACCCATAGGACTTCTTTTAAATATGATAGTCTAGTCCCATGCCATCCAATATGGTGGCTGGCCACTAGCAATAGATAGCTATTTAAATTTCAAAGAAGTAAAGTTAAATAAAAATTTAAATTGACTTCCTTAGGCACACTAGCCATATAACTAATGGTCAATAACCACATGTGGCTGGCATTTACCATACTGGACACCAGAGACGTAAAACATTTCCATCATCAGAGAAAGTTCTATTGCAGAGCATTCCCCTCGTTTTTTGTGTCTTTTTTAATATATTGATTTATACAAGATTTGAGCTTTTCCATTAAAAAAAAGATTGTATTTTGTTGTCCCATTATCTGACCACTAGTTTTCTATGTGACAACATGGGGACTAGGAGCCTCAGGGAGAGGTGAGAGCTACCCTGGGTGAACACCTGCTCTTCCACTTACTGTGGCATTAAGTAATCTCTCCATCACTCCTAACATCTCTTTCTTTCTTTGCAAAAAGACTTACCTTGTGGAGTGATTTTGAAGAGTATTTAAATTTCAGGTTGAGTATCCCTTATCCAAGCTGCTTGGGCCAGAAGTTTTTCAACTTTTAGATTTTTTTTTTTTAAGATTTTGAGAGATTTGCCTACATGTAATAAGATTTCTTGGGACAGGACCCAAGGCTAACCACAGAATTCATTTATGTTTCATATATACCTTATATACACAGCCTGAAGGCAGTTTTATACACTATTTTAAGTATGCCTACATTTTGTTTAAAACCCATCACATGAGATCAGGTGTAGAATTTCCCACGTGTGGCATCATGTCTATGATCCAAAAGTTTCAGTTTTCAAATTTAGGCTTTTAAGATTAGGGATATGCAACATATACCTATTTTCCAATAAATACAACCAACTCTTCACTAGAAACATGAAGACTGGCATGGGATCTTGTTCAGATTCTCACCCACCTCTTAGTAGTCACTCATTGGACTCAGGCTTTTTCCCAGATGCTGACTTCTCTATTGGCCACCCATCCTAGGCATGTCCCCTCAGGTGCCTGCCCTGCTGCTACTCTGCAGTTTGCACCTAACTCACCATTTTCTGACCAGGCAGGACTTTGAGTGATGTTTCCATTCACAATCTTTGGGCCTTCACTACTGAAGTTCTCTTTTACACATTAATCCTCATCTGGGATTGTCTTACTCGTTAGAGAAACAAGCCTGCAAAAAAAAAAAAAAAACTTATAAATTACATTGTTTTGGCATCTCTAAGAGTTGCATCTGGGTGCACTTGGATTTGGAAGTTGGCAGCGAGTAATCATAACTGCTCCATCGAATCATGCAGCTAGGGCCATTCAGGTTTAGGTTGCATGTTACCTGAGGTACTTCTGCCTACCTCACATGCTTCTGCCTTTAAGCAAAAGGAAAGAGTTTCTAGAAAGGCACTTGGAATATTCATTATGGGTTTACATAGGTAGTGTTTTACCTTAACCCTATTTCCTGAAACAAGGGAGACTCAAACCTTTCCATTGTTCACTGAAAAATTAATGTTCCTGATTTATGGGTGTCAATGTGACTTAATCATATCATTCTGAGTTGTAAATAAAGCTATCCACTTTGATTATCAGCAGAAGCCTCTTGTAATAATAACCAAGATATGCTTTTTAAAGTCGTCTTCTGCTTTAGGAGACCTGGGATTACAAAAAACATGCTGCCGAGTCTCGTTTGTTTACTCACCAAACTTCAAAAGCACGTTTTCTCATGTTGCTCCCTGAAACCAAGTATTGGCCCTCTTTGACACTGAGACAGAGAGAAATTGCTTCAATCCAGCAAGCCAGAAAAATGCCACTGTTGGCAGGTGCACTAGAAAAGATCACTGAGGCAGGGTTCCCCAATGCAGCCTCACAGGGTGTCCCTTCACAGGCTGGAGACAAGCCGATGGCACTGTACATTTGACAGACTTTTTAAGTCATCCAGCCTTGGAAATACTCTTTGGTGGGAGCTTGGGGACAAAGTCAAATGCAGACAGGCAAAGCATACCACATCCACCTAATTCACATGTTTTCAGCTTGGGCTGTGATCCCTTAAGGAATCCAAAGATGCCCCAATGAACTCCGGAAATTATATAAAAATTTGGGGAGGTAATGTTTGTGTTCATCTTCTTGGAAGTAACATTTTTTTAGCTTTGTTCTTGTCTCCAAAAAAAAAAAAAGCCACAAATTATGATATTTTAAAAATTAGGTAACTTTTTCCTTAAAAACATAAAATTGATGGCTTTCCTTCTTCCTTGGGATAATAGTTCATTAGAAAAATTGGGAGGTTATAACTTTGGAATAATCTGAATTTTTTTAAGAGAGAGAGAGAAAGAGAGAGAATTTTTTAATATTTATTTTTCAGTTTTCGATAGACACAACATCTTTATTTTTATGTGTGCTGAGGATCGAACCCAGTGCCCCGCGCATGCCAGGCGAGCGCGTTACCACTTGAGCCACATCCCCAGCCCATAATTTGAGTTTTTAAAGAATTATTATTTATGGGTGAATATTACCAGGAATAAGCATATGCTCTGTTGGAACTTGGAGGTAAATGTCAAGGAGATTTTCTTTAGTGATCTTTTCAGTTCAAGAAACAAACAAATAACCGAGAATCTGCTTATATACAACAACTGAAGATAAAAGGAGAGGGGAATTCAAAGATTTGTAAATCTGTCCTTACTCTTTAGGTAATTTATTGTCCAGTGGGACATTAAATAAACATAAAATATAATACAAGGCAAATAAGAAAAAGCATAACAATATCTGAACAAAGTATATGAAGATGTATAGGAAGAAGAATCCAAAAACTAGATTTTAGGAAAGGAGGATAGAAGAGAACATTTCCCCCCATCTGAGATGCTTTATCTTTAAAATTTTGATAGCATTTCTATGGCAGTGTATTGGGCAAGATCTCCCTTAGCCCTTTCCCACTATTTGTTAATATCTCAGTGATCCAGCCCTGTATTTCTCATGCCTGACACAATGCCTAGCCAATGCCATTTATGTGTGTGTGGATGGCTGTCTCTCTGGATTGATGGACAGAGGAGGTAGCAAGCAGGATGCAAGGAAGTCCAAAAACAAGGGAGGGAGGAAGAGGACCTCACAGTGGTTGTTTCAGGAACCTGCCCAGCTCAGTCTGACAAGAGAGCAGCTGGAGAGAAGGTCAGAAAGGCAGACATGTCTATGGGTCCAAGGTCTAGACACAGGTTGGCTTGGCTGAATCCTGTGCTCAGGGCCTCCCAAGACAGAATTCAGGGTGACAGTAGCTCGTCTTTTATTTGGAGACACTGGGGAAGATTCTGCTTTCAACTTCTCTGCAGTTGTACAATTAAGGTCTCTTCCTCTCCTTCTTAAATCTGACAAATGGCACATTGGATCTTTACCAGGATTTGAATCTCACCAGTGTCTTCTGCCACAACCTCTCTGACTCCCTTTTCTACCCTTGGCCAAAGAAAACTTTTTTTCTTTTCTTGTTTTAATTTTATGTTACTTTATAGAGTTAAAATGCGGGTAACATAAAACTGTTAATGTAAGGACTCATATGATTATCTTGAGTCCACCCAGATTAAGCCAAGGTAATTTGCCTATTTTAAGGTCTCTGATTAATCTGCAAAGTCCCTTTGCCATGAGACATAAATTTTTGGTCATGACACTAGGAGGTGAAGTCTATGGGAGCCAAAATTCTGTCTATTTTGAGAATTACCAACAGAGTCAATGTGGATGGTAAATTAGTGTGGAGACCACCTTCACTGACAGCCATACAGTTCAAAGGTCATAGTATTCGTTCTGGGAAGAGCAAGAACAGCTTTGGAGCCAGAAAAGTAGTGTTCAAATCCTGTTTTCTACTAATTATGTAACTGAGTTTTTTTTAACTTCTCTCTGCCTTGGCCCCCTCCCCTGTAATATTGAGAGAGCAAAAACACCTATCACTCAGGGTTGTTGAAAGCATTAAATGAGTTAACACATATAAAAGGCCCAGAATAATGGTTAGAAAGAGAACATTATATAATGCCTCAATAAATACTACTATAATTGAGCCTGAAAACCCAGTCGTGACAGTGTGTTGGAAAACAGGAACAGATTTAACAGACATTACAGAAGTTACTGCTAGAGATCACAATTCCATGAAGTCAAACTTTTGAGAAAATGAAATCCTATACACATCTGTATCAGTATCCTATGGCTGCTATAACAACCACAAACTTATGGTTTAAAAGAACACAAATTTATTTTTATTTTATTTTTGATCAATATGCTTTAATTGTACATATTAATAAAGTTCAGCATGATTATGTGAACACATGCATACAGCGTGCCCTGATCCAATCCAGCCTCCCTTTATTTACCCTCCCACTACTCACACACCATTCTCAGCCTCTCGTAATCACTATTATACATTCAGGCTGAGCTTTTTTTAACTCCCACATATAAGATACTTGTGATATTTGTCTTTCTATGTCTGACGTATTTCACTTAATGTCCTCTAGGGCCATTTGTTTTGCTACAAATGACAAGGTTTTATTCTTCTTTATGGCTGACTAATACTCCAATGTAAAGCCAGGCAGATTTACTATCCTGCAGTTCTGGAGGTCAAAAGTTTGCAGTGGGTTTCACTAAGCTAAAATCAAATTGTCAGCAGGACTGTATTCCTTCTGAAGACACGAAGGCAGAATTCTTTTTCTTGCCTTTTCAAGTTTTAGGGGCTATTCTTTAGCCCTTGGTCCCTTCCTGTACCTTTTTTTTCCCTAAAATTTTTTATTAGTGCATTAGTCGTGCATGGTGGTGGGATTGTTGTTATAGGTTAGTGCATGCATCCTTCCTGTATCTACAAAGTCAGCAATTACACCACACTGATCTCTACACCTGTGGTCATGTCTCCTTCTCAGACTCTCTGCCTCCTTCTTTCACTTACAGAGAACCTTGTGATTACATTAGGCCCCCTCAGTAATCCTGGATCATTTCCCTTTCTCAAGGTCACTAACTTAATCACTTCCTGAAAAGTCCATTTTGCCCTGTAAGAAAAAGATTCACAGTTTCCATAGTGAGATGTAGGTATTTTCAGGGAGCCAATATTCTTCCTACCACAGAATCAACTATACCTAATACATAATATATTTTTAAACCTAACACCACTCTACCACTGAGCTACTTTATTCATCCTGCCATTTTTTAAAATTTGATATGAAAGGTGTATAAAATTATGCATGTCACTGAGCACATATCAGCCAATAGAAATCACTGGATTTATGCAGTGGTCTCCTAACATTTCACTTATGTCGGGATGAAATGGAAAGGTCAACTATTTCTATGTCAGTTAGATTGTTTTGAAAGAATAGTTTTATAACATAGTTTGGCAACATCTCCATTCAAATCATGATTTCAAGTCAGTGTACTTGTAGACTGTATACTCACTTATTTACTATAGTTATTCATCTCTGACTTTCAGTTAACTTTTCAATTTGTGTTAAATATTGCCACCTGCTCTAACTTCTCTTCCAACTTCAAATACACATGTAATCTTAATACATTGAAAAACCTCTAAAGTAAATCAGTATTATTAGTCTGTCACTCTTTCTACACCTCCCACACACACACACACACACACACCTTATTTTTTATTTTGACACAAGTTTTCGCTAAGTTGCTTAAGGCCTCACTAAGTTGCTGAGGCTGCCTTTGAACTTGTGATACTCCTACTTCAGCCTCCCAAGTCGCTGGGATTACAGGCGTAAACCACCACACCTAGGTTGGCCTCTCTTCTTGATACATAAGAATTCAGTAGCTTTACTCATTTTTCTTCCTATAATTAAAGTGCTCTTAGTGCCATCTGAGAGTAGTGTTTCTTTCTTTGAGATGTTATACCTGCCAATGGTTATCATATGAAAGCTCCTTCAGTGAGTGTTTTAGAGCAGAGGGGTCTTTCTCTAGACAATATTGAATTTATTGGGTCAGATTCCTCTTTGCCTATGAGCTACATATTTGTGGCTTCTTTTTTATTTGAATTTTTTTATTATTCTCTTAATAAGTCATTTTCTCCTTACACAAATTCCTCATATCATTTCAAATCCCTTCAAGTATCTGTAAATGTACATACAGATGATCTCTGACTTATAATGGTCTGACTTAGAATTTTAAGTGCTTTTATTAGTGCATTATAGTCTTACACAATATCAGGGTTTATTTTGACATAATCATACTTGCCTGGATTATGTGCTTCAGTTCCCAGTGATTCCTTTTTCCCTCCCCTCCTCCCTCTTCTGTTTCCCTTTCTCTGTTCTATTGATTTTCCTTCTATTTGTTTATTGCTTTTTAATTTCTGCTTTATTCATACACATAAAGGTAGAATTCACTGTAGTATATACATATAAGTACATAGCATAATTTGGTCAGTATCATTTTGCAGTTGCTCCCTTTGTTTGACTTTATGATATGCAAAAGTGACATTCATTCAGTAGAAACTGTATTTCAAGTTTTGAGTTTGGATTTTTTTCTGAGCTAGCTATATGCATAATGATGCTCTCTCTGGACAGTGACAGTGAGCCACAACTCCTGGTCAGTCACCAATCACAAGGGGGAAATGACTGAGACTCCACAGACACTGCAATGCGGAGTAGTATGTCCAGAACGTTAGGTCCTGTTTTCAACTTATTGTGGATATATTGAAATGGAACTCCACCATAGGTCAAGGAGCTTCTGTATATATATTTTTTAATTGAAATTTTTTTAGTTGTAGGTGATCACAATACTTTTTTGTGGTGCTGAGGATCGAACCCAGTTCCTCACAAGTGCTAGGCAAGCGCTCTACCACTGAGCCACAACCCCAGCCCCTGTATATACAAGTTTGATATTTGCAACTAAGTACTTTTGCAAAAGGACATTTTGATCGTTTTTCGTACATAATATAATTTTTAGTACAATCACTTGTGAGAACTAAGTGAAACACTCTGCTTAAAAGCTGAGAATATAATGCTGAAACAATCTTATTCTTTCCCTCAAGGAGTTCTTATTTTACTGAGCATAAAAGGAGCCTGTTGGTGAGAATTTTTAGATAGGAAAAAAATATTTATAGTACAGAATTGTCTGATCTTGGAGACTGGATGACTGAGCCATCAGGAATGTGAAGAATAGAAATGGTGATCAGTTTATAGTTTGAAAAACTGAGTGCACATCAGTACTTCCAACTGAGATAAATAAGATGAGTCAAATAATAAGTTTGGATGGGGAAGATGATGTCATTCTAACCATGCTGAATCTCATGTGCTTGTAGCATATCCAGTTGAAGATGCCCCATAGGCAAGCATTCATCTATTCAAATACTATTCTCGAAGTCATTACAGTAAATGAGACTGTCGTTTGGACTAAGCTAGCAGTAATAAAGATAGAAGTAAAGGTAACTTTCTACCATATCTTCAGGTTGTCAAATTTATCAAGAATTGAATGGGACAGGTGAAAAAGAGGGAGAAGGGAAGGCATTTGGGATTCTGGAGTTCAGGAAGATGTCAGGACTAGAGAAAGGTATTTGGAAGTTAGCACATAGGAGGTAGAGAAGAGTTGGGGAGTGAATGTGATTGCAGGCAGCAGGTGCAAGGGCAGAAGATGAGGCTTTCCAGGCCAATTGCATGGGCTACCCAAACAAGAAGCAATAGGGAAATAATAGTGAGGGTCATAATAATAGGAGGAAATCGGAGTATGGAAACAAAGAAAGAAGATGATTTCAAGAAACAGGGAAGTTCAACAAGTGGTCCAGTCAGACAATGAAAAGTCTGCAGTGAACTTGGCAATTGCTTAACTATTGAATGTGCCAGTGGTTTCTCTAAAGTGATGGGATTATGATCATTTTGTATCAGTTTAATAAAAGCTTAATATTTTAATAATAGTCTATCATTTTCATGAAAATGTGTATAGCCATTAAAGTATGCAAATATACTACTGCTAGAATATTCATTTCTCAATCATTTGGCATTTGAATTTTTTATAGCTTTTCACCATTATGAATCATGTCATAAATATCTTTCTCAAAGACTGAAACCTTTTTCTTGTTATTATTTCCAAATATTATCAAGCTGAACGAAAAAATGCAAGTTAATCTTGCTATCACAAAATAACTTAAATATTTCAATTTTGCATATTCGTTATGCAGAGACATTGCTTGCTGTTTCTGCTATTTTCAGAGGAAGAGCTCAAATGTCCAGGGTGTTGTCTAACTTAGAGCATACACTTCTAAAGCAATCATTTTCTTCTTACTAAATACCAAAACCCTCTATTGATGCAGCATCAGAGTATGTCATACAAAGCAGAAAACCATTTCCTTTCTTATATTATAAACAAGTTAATACCCACTCGTAATAGTTTCCTTCAGTTTCAAATGACTAAAGTAATTCCCCACCTATTAGCTATTTTTGTTGACCTCACTTTGCTAGAGTTCCTCAATCTCAGCTTAATTTTAGCAATCACAATTCTCTCATCTAATTAACAAAAAAATGGGGCCATTGCCTCAGTGGCCTGCATTCAACCTTATTTTGACTGGTAATTTTCTAATAATGTCTCACTGTCTTTCCACCCCCGTACTTATAATAGTAGTTTCTGTTCATTTATCTGAGTTCATTTATCTTTCCCCGGTTCTCTTTGCTCACGTTCTGTTTTTTTTCTTTTTCACAATTCTTTTTCTTATTATTATTTCCTTAGGAACCTAGCCAAGTCTCTTACTATTATAAACTTCTTGTTCAGTGTCCAATTGTTAGTTCCAGAGAAAGTCTGGAAGTACACAATCCAGGCCAATGGTCATGCATCAGGATAAGGCCTTCTGTGCATTAGCAAATGACCTTGAAAAAGGTTATCTGGTCTCCTTCCCACAGCACCATCCATTCTTGACACCCCCTGTAGAAGATGCTTCTCAACTGTGAATTCCAATCTGCCTCTCTTTTACTTAATTGTAGAACTATCTAAAACCTATCTCACTTCTCTTCTGCATGGCAGTCCTTCACATATTTAACAGAAACCACTCTTTGCCCCAAAGTCTTCATCACTCTGCCCTCCATGGATCTACTTCCTTAGGAAATCCTTTAAAAACAGACCTGGGAAGTGCTTTCAGCATCCCAACTGACAAACTGTATCTCGTCCCAAGAAAAAAAACATCCCTCTGAGTTTATGGTACCATTGTGTAAACAATATTTCTGTTGGGTTCAGATTTCACAATGCTCAGTGAAAAATCTTTGGACATGAGCATCATCCATCTACCGGGGCGGGGCGGGGGGTGCTGGTTTGTCCATCAACCATGTCAAGCTGACATACTGAGTTAAATTTTATGGGATTATTTCTTCATGTCCAATCATGTTGACCTATTTCCACATCCTGCACTGTGCACTTGGGCAGTTCAGCATAATGTAGGATACTGTAGTTATCTTGACTGTGTTGTTCTACAGATATAAGTATACCTTGCTAGTGCAGGGTCACTGGCTACTGTCATGTAGGTGAGTGCTGCTTACCTCTAGGGAGCACCACCTACAAGTAGTTATCTCAGTATTATTTATTACCATAAATTTCTAATAAATGGCAATAGAGTCTTGTGCAAGAGACAGATTATTTCTAATTCACCCACCTGGAAGTGCAATTTGGACTATCAAAAAGAATTTTCACTGTCAAAACTAGAGAATATTAAATCTGAAATCAAATAAATATCTTCTAATATGTGTTATTTTGTAAATCTTATCATTGTGTTTAATATATCATCTTTGAAGTTGATAATTTTTAAAAGATTCAGAATAGGACCAAAAAAGAAAAGCTTACACTTACTCCAACAGAATTTCCTGTTTCCCATGAAATTATTTATATGTCATTTAGCAAAAACCATTCAACTAGTTAGGAATCTCCTATCTAGTCCATGTGTCTTCATTTTGTTTAAAAGTTTGTTGTTTTATTACAGGTATTGTTGTGGGGAATGGACTTATAAATTAATGCACAGGCATTGGGGAAATTCTGTGAAGTACATAAGAATGTAGGGAAGATGGAAATCAACCAGAGATAACCATTGCCAACTCTTTTATATTAGTGCTGTTCTTTGAAAAGACGGAAACTATTTACAAACCTCTGAACAAACTCATAAAGAGGAAAAAGAGAAAGCATGCAATAAACACTTTTAGGACAGAAAAAGGACATTTATATACAGAGCAGATGTTAAACAGATAATATCAAACTAGGAAAAAGAACTTTCTACAACATATTAAAAACTTAAGTGTTTAATTTCCCAGAATAATAAATTGTTCAGAACTAAAAAAAAAAAAACTGGAAACATTAAATATATGCACAACAATATAAGTTTAAAATTTACTCAGAAGGAGAAAAGACCAAACTCAGTTAGTTTTATGAAACTTGGAAGGAAAATTTCCTTCCTGCTATATATAAATTCATCTAGAGCTCACCATAACTATAAAAACAACAACAAAAAAAGATGCCCCGTTCATTTTAGGATTTACTGTAGTCTTAAGTGAGACAAAGAAAAGAAAATATGAGAAAGAACATTTTAATGTGATTTATTTCATGGATCTAATACAAAAATTCTTAATAAACTTGGTAGTAAAATTTAAAGATTATACATAATGTAAAATAAAATGGCCAGATGACTTTTAATTTAGTAATGAAAGAAGGCCTAACAGATAATCACAAAATTAATGACACTACAAGATTGAAGTGAAAACACATATGGATAGCTCAATATAGGCAGAAAAGGTATATCGAAATATTGAACAGCCATTAATGATTTAATAACCAAATACACACACACACACACACACATACATGGGGAGTAAGAAAAAATTTTTTAAAGTACATCTATATATAGCCAATAAGAACTTCTTGTCACATTGGGTCATTAAGGTATTCCTTTTTAAGTTCACAATAAGACAGTAAACCCCTTCCAAAATATACTAAGTATATAGGTTTTGGCCACTAGTTCTTTTGATGACATTTTTATTGTTGTTGTTGAACTCATGTTTATCTAGAGTCTCTCCCCCAGTATTTTTCCCTCGATAGGGTCATTTAAGAATTATTACCAGGCCTGGGGTTGTAGCTCAGTGGGAGAGCACTTGCCTAGCAAATGAGAGGCACTGGGTTTGATCCTCAGCAACACATAAATATAAATAAATAATATAAAGGTATTGTGCCATCTACAACTAAAAGTATATTAAAAAATAATTATTACCAAATTTCTTATCATGTTCTAAGCATTTTTTCCTTGCATTCTCATATGTGAAGGAGAAGCTTCCTCGATGAAAGTCCACCCAATCTTACCTTCTTTCCTTGGTTTCATATAGATATTCTTGCTCTATGCACTGAGGTTAGATGTTTCTGTGTAAAGTCTGATGTCAGCTTCATTTTCTCTCCCTTACCTGATTTTATTTTTTGACTGACCATTTAAAGGATTCTTTCTAAAAAAATTTTCCAGAATATGTCTTTAGGTTGACCTAAAGTTCTGAATGACTGTTCATTGATACAAAAGACACCTTTCACATAGGTGCATTTAAGATTCTTATTTCAGAATAGTCCTCTTGAATTACATTTTAAGATAATTATTCTGTTCCATTGTTTTGGCTTTCTTTTTCAATATGGCTATGCATATATTGAATCTCCTTTGCCTGGCTTAAATATAGTTTCCTTTCTCTCTAATCCTTCTTTACCTTTTGTATCTCTGAATCATTTATTTGCTCTTTTTCATTTTTATCTTTTGTGCCTTTCTATTTACCTTCCTTCCCTTCAATTCTACCAATTCCTGTTTCACATCCTGCAGCAATCTGCCTATAACACCCTGTTTATCTCCCCATTCTTCCCTGGGTTCTTCTAATTCTACTTTATGATCTTTCCTTTAGAGCTGTAATTGCTTTATTAATTGCTCTTTTATTAATAATGAAATTTGGGGCTAGGCACTTAAACCTTCTTTACGACAACATATTTTTCAGGTGAGTTTCCATTATCTACAAGAAATTTGTGGCTGCTCTTTTTCATGTGTCTTATAGGATCTGCATGTTACTTTTATGTTAATCCTATTTGAATGAGTTGGATTTTCCTAGAGAGTTAGAAGAAGGTTCCTGGGAAGGGAAGAGTGGACAGTAATTTTCTGACCATCAAGGGCTTCCTTTGTTTAATCGTGTGTCCCCTGACACTCAGAACCAAATTTAGTTCTGTTCCTCAATTACATCATGATTTACTTCACAGGTTGCCTGACACACAGGGACACAGATTACAGAGTCATTTTCAGAAACACTTTTAGAATTTTTCTGGCCCTTAATGAGATGTACGATTCATCTTCCACCAGTTACATTAACTGCAGTCTTTTCCACAGCACTTGCCTCTTAGATTAAAGCCCATACTTTGGGGGAGTGAATATTCCTTTGGGGGAGTAAATATTCAATGAAGATTTCTGAGCTCTGCCTTAGCATCAAGGTCCCTAAAATAACTCCCATCTATTTACCACATTATTCTCACTTCCCTCCTTGGCTTTCTGACTCTGACTTTGGAATATGGGGATTTTCTACTGGTTTTGCTAAAAATGTAATTTGTGGGTATTTCTTTTCATTTTTTTGCATTTTTTTGGTTGTTTTGTTTGTTTGTTTGTTTGTTGTTGTTGTTGTTGATGATGTTTGGATTAGATTCCAAGTAAGAAATTCAGTTTCTAAAGAAACAGATCCCCCTATTTTGTTTGTTTGTTATGAAGATAGGTTTGCATAAGGAAATTTGGTGCATTCATCTACCAACCAAGCTAATCTTTAAAAATAAAAAGTGAGTTCACTCAGCTTAGCACACTGCTCTCAGTACTCAGAGACCTTCCACTGACCAACCATTCGGGGATAATACAAAGCTACAAAGTCAAGCCCATCCAGCTGCTATATATAAATCAAATCTTTTTGAAGATTCAAAAGTCTTGTCCATCTTCAGACTTTTATTGCCATATTTTCTCTTATCAGTCTTTAAGATGACCCCCATTCATTCTAGGATCCTACCAAAAGCTCTTTGAGTTAGAATTTTAAAAACTCAAGCTTACTGTTTTTAGATGTGTTATCTTTTTAAAAAATAATGTCCTGATTAGAAAAATTAAACTTTTAATCTAATAAGTCTTACAATGTTTTAAACCAACATCCTAGAAATGCATGTGTTGGCCCTAATGTCAGATCTTCATAATGTAGCGACATCACAGCTCAGTTGACCAGGGAAAGATACAGAAAGGCCACATTTTAAACAAGAATATGAGTACTGATGTCTTTCCTGGAATACATGCCTTACATTGTTTTGCTAGTGGCAATTATACTCTCATCACCCTCTCACCCCAGCCTACTAATTTAAGAGCTTTGCTAGTCATTCATTCAAAATTATGAAATATCTACTATTACTAGGCCCTGTGTGTGTGCAAAGTACACAATGATGATCAAATAGATTTTGTTCCAGCTCTCCTGCTCCCTATTGTCCGGTGGTGAAAAAGACATTATTGAAATCAATCACACAAATGAATGTAAATCTACTACCATGGTAAGGGCTGCTGTTAGATATTATTGAATTATTCAGCTCTTTTGGCAATGTACTGTCTATAATCAGTACATTGTCTCCATCGAGAGGCACTGTGGCTGAATTCAGCTTCCCACAGGACTAAAGTTCTCATGGATTCTAAGGTATATGCAGCTGGCATTTTTTTTTAGCACTGTCCAACAACATCTGGCATCAAAGATCAGACCTCCAGGTTCCCAAAACATACCCCTTTTGCTTGTCATATTAGAAGAGTGGTCAACAGGAATTCAGGTCTCTCCAGTATGAGTTTAATCAAGAGTAAGTCTTTTAAAAGATGCTCTGAGTGTAGTGGCCCATGTGCCTGTGATCTTTCTGCTCATAAGTAAAGACCTTTCTCAATTGATCACCTTTATCAATTCCTACAAAGGAGATATGTAACAGCATATTGATGAGACATTCAGCAACGCATGCCCTGAGAAGTAATGGCTGGGGATGGGGTCCAAGGGAAGAACTAGCCTAAAATGGACAATGAGTCCAGGAAATCATGTCTCAAGCAGGACAAGCATATGCCAAGGCAGAAACAAAAGGGTCAGAAATGAGCCTAGCATGGCTAGATCGCCCTGAGGGTAGGAGATGAGTCTGCAGAGATATGCAGGACTCCATCACCCTAGACCCTGAAGGTCATGTTAAAAGTTTAAACCTTTCATTCTTGTTCATATGGGAGGGAGGAGTGGGGAAGACTGATATTTACTTTGCTTTCTGAAAACATTCCTTTGCAAGGTATGAAAAGCGAAAAGCAATGGAAAAGGAGAACCAATGAGAAGACAAATATACTATTCTAGGTTTAAAAAAAAAATAGCTGGGACTCAGATGACAACAGTGATATTGGGGCACGTGGGTAGTGGGTAGTTTCCAGATTTCAGATATATAGGATTTGATGAGTGGGAGAGAGAGGAAAGTGTCCATACAAGTACCTATGTTCCTGACTTGCATAAAAGATGGTGGCTCCTTCACAGAAGTAGGGAACTCAAGAAGACCCCCAATATGTTTACTCTGGGGGGTTGAGATGGCGGCAGAAAGAGTTTGGTTTTTGAAGGTGCTGTGAATGAAGTGTTCTAAAGTCTTTAAATGAAGTTGACAAGTACCTGAAGCTCATTTGGGAATTTTGGAAAGACATATAAATTCATGCATTATCTGCGTTGAAGAAACTTTCCTGGGGTTCAGATTTCTCATCACCTTGTTTTTTCTCCTACCCTTTCCAATGTGAAGCTCATGTCACTGGATAGAGAGAGTAGTAGGAAAACAAAAGTTTGAGAGTTTGATATTTTGTCTTTCTTCTCCCTCCTTCCCTCTGCTCCTCCACCCCTTCCTCCTCCTCCGTCATCATCATCTGTTCACATTAAACCATCTGGAGCAGGCTTTGGGATTTTCCTTGTTCTTCTGTTTGTTCTTAGGACTTTAAAAAAAAATTCAGAAACCTCATTTCACTCTGGGCTTAGCCCCTTGGTGCAATTCTTTTTTTTTTTTTTTTTTTTTTTTTTGTGGGAGAATACCAGGGATTGAACTCAAGGGCACTTGACCACTGAGCCACATCCCCAGCCCTATTTTGTATTTTATTTAGAGACAGGTCTCACTGAGTTGTTTAGCACCTCGCTTTTGCTGAGGCTGGCTTTGAACTCGAGATCCCCTGCCTCAGCTTCCCAGCCTCTGGGATAACAGGTGTGTGCCACATGCCCTGCCCCTCAGTGCAATTATGTAGACACTCCTCACCTCCTGTATTGTTCCTTGCTTGAGAACCTATCTTCCACGTTTAAAATTTCAAGTTTCTTTTATCAAAACACTTCAAAGCCTTATTTTCCAATGCTTTTGGTTTCAAGGACTTTCTTCTTTTGTTCTCATCTAGATCACTTGATTGCTATCACTGCAATTAAGTTTTGTGATCCTACTTTCCCTCTTGAGTCACCTGCCTATTCATGATATCAAAAACAAGCGTCTGTCTTCTCATTCTCTTTCCTCCACCTCCTCTTTCTTCTCCTTCTTCCCCTCTTTATTCTCTTCTTCCTCTTCTTCCTGTTTTCTTCTTTATCCCCCTCCTCCTCATTTTTATCTTCTTGATGTCTCTCTGATGTTGCAAGTTTTTCTTATTGAAAGTTAGCTGCAGGGGCTGGGGTTGTGGCTCAGTGGTAGAGCGCTTGCCTAGCCCTTGTGAGGCACTGGGTTCAATCCTCAGCACCACATAAAAATAGATAGATAGATAGATAGATAGATAGATAGATAGATAGATAGATAGATAAAATGAAGATATTGTGTCAATCTACAACTAAAAAAAATTTTTTTAAAGAAAGTTAGCTGCAATAAAACATAGCACTTTAGGTCTATCTTATAGCCTCTCTAGTCCTCAAGAGTCACCCACATCTGGGTTCATTCTTTCTCCTCCTTCACCTCTCCCTATCTGCCTTTTACAGAATTTATTATATATGACCAATTTATGTAACAATAAACATCACATGACAACTTTCCATGAAAAATTAGTTTTGTGAACATCCTTATTGAGTATAATTCAGTGGTCTTAGTATATTTACAGAGTCATACACCAAAATCAAAGCTAAAAACATTCCCTCTGCTTGAGTAGGAGACCCTGTATTCATGAACAGTAACCCAATACTTCCTGCTCAGGGAAACTACTAATCTACTTGCTGTCCCTGTAGGTTCTGTCTATGCTGGACACTCCTTTATAAATCGGAATCATAAAGCATGTGGTCTTTTGTGTATGGCTTCTTTTTTAATTTTTTGAAATTTGTTCCAATTAGTTATACATGACAGCAGAATGAATGCATTTCATTGTACACAAATGGAGCACAACTTCTCATTTCTCCAGTTATACACGATGTAGAGTCACAGGATACATGCAGTCATACATGTACCTAGGGTAATGATGTATGGCTTCTTGTAATTAGCATCGCTTCTCAAGATCCATCCGTATTGTAGAATGTGTCAATATGTCATTTCTTTTTATTGCCAAGTGTGTGGGTACACTTCATTTTGTTATCTATTCATGAGTCTATGGGGACATTAGGGTTATTTCTGCTTTTGCTATTCTGAATAATGATTCTACAAACATTTGTTTTCTAATTTTTATGTGGAAATTTGTTTTCATTTTCCCTGTATATACCTAAGAATGTAATTGCTGGATCATATGATAACACTGTGCCAAATATTTTTAGGTCAATCAATCATTTAATTATGCCTTTTCTTTATATATTCTCATTAGACAGTCTGGCCTTTTATTAATTCAGGAGAGGAGAATTTGGGGGGAGGAGGGTTTACAGTGACAAGACAATAAAAGTTAAAAAGCCTTTGCTCTAAACTAAAATTACATCACAGTCATATTGATCTTGCCTGTTGATAACCTAGAACTGATCTTCCTATGGTGACTGGCAATTTCTATTGAGAAAGCCAGATCTTAATAAACAGAGCCTGTTCAAAACTTTTGAAGTAAAACACTTGGGAGGACAAGCTACAATAGTTCTTTTGCCCCATATAGAAACAAGTCATACACTGAACAGGTATTTTCTGGGATTTTTTTCTATGGTGAAGTTAGTGTTTTTATTTATTTTTTTTAAACATATTTATTTATTTAGTTAGTTATTGGCAGACACAACATCTTTGTTGGTATGTGGTGCTGAGGATCGAACCCGGGCCACACGCATGCCAGACGAGCGTGCTACCGCTTGAGCCACATCCCCAGCCCCAAGTTAGTGTTTTTAAAATTAAAAGTTTACCTAGAGGTTTCTAAAATGTGTTTACTTCTCTTAAAGAAACTCAGTGAATTAAAGAATATTGCTCCATTTTCTTCCAAAGACAAAAAAAAAAAATTGCATATACAAAGAACAAATATCTACTGGTATTTTACTCCTAGATCCTGAAAGTCCCTGTTGGTGCCCTATCTGAATGTTGTATCCAGTTTCCGTGTGTGCACAAAATTGAAACCTGCCTCTGTCTTTCCAGCGCTAGTGAGACAATCAGGCATTTTGTTTTTTAGCAAGTTTCAGGGATGGCACCCCCACATGAACTTCTCTTTGACAGAATACACGTAACCCGCCCCCCATATGTGCCGCAAGGTGAATCAATAGCCCAAGAATCCACAGAGATAATGAGAGTGATGTCGTTTTGCTGGGACAGTGAGCCTGCTCCACAGTGTAACTGCACTACTATGCAAAATTGCACAGGCTTAAAAACCTGCACTCAGTATCCACTTAAGTGGTAGTCTTCTGTGATGAGATTTGATTCCACCTTCATATGAATGAAAATGTAAAGTTACAAGTCTAGAGTTGTGAGCCATCGCCAATCACTCTCCCTCCACCCCCAAGCCCTGTGTTTACTGCCTTACTCACCCACTTTGCATCGGCAAATCATAGAGAGAGCCTAAGTGCTCTCAGCTGCACTATACCAAATCAAAGCTGAGATGAATAATGAACTTAATTTTCCATAAAGACATTCTGTTTGGCATTTCAGCTAATAAGGTAAGCTAATACTACCAATTCTGGGTTATGGGAAGGAAAAAGAAATAGTCTCTTTGTGCTTGACTTCTGGGTTAATCCATAATTTTTCTTTGAACATGCTGGAGATGGGTTTATGTTTCATGATGTCTGTGAATTTGGGATGAACAGTTTTATAAAGAGTACCCCCCAATGCACCCTTTTCCTTTGATGCGGTTGCTTTGGAAGCTAGAGGGGCTGAGGGAGAAATCTAGCTTTTTAGTAAGAATGACATTCATATAATTTTTTTTATCATCTGTAATGCAGAGTGAATTTAGTTAAACATCAGAATATTTAGATGTAACAAAGATAGACTGAATTATTTAAGCACTGATTGTTGGAGATATTTATCATGATATAATGTAAATTGATGTCGAATTTGCTCTAAAGAAAGCAGAATATATACATCATGTTGGTTTTTGAATCATTTCATTTCTAAGTACATGTTATTCTAGAGAAGGTAGTAATTTTCAATTGCTAAAATTATTCCACAGCTTCGGTTGAGGTGGATTTCATTTTGTAAGATTGTATTTTTTAAAGTAGCAGCATACTGATAATATGAATCTTTCTTATTACTTTCTTGATTTGCCGTGGCTGCAATGATTTCAGTTCATGTGGGAAATGTACTTGTCCACTAAGTTCGTGGAATTAGAAGCAATCAGATCTTTCTAAGACTTTTATTACTACCCTGGCCACTATATGTCAAAAGCAAGAAGTGATGAGATAATTACTAAATTGGCTTCACTTTTTTTTATGATTCAGCTTTTTGGTGTTTAACACAGGGATTTTGATTTCATACAGATCACAGCACAAATCCTTGAAACTAGCAATGGCTTAGCAAGATGGAGAAGAAATTGTAGTCTTTTCTATCAGAATAACAAAAATGGAAAACATAATTAAGATTAATGCTTTTAGGCATTCTGGGCTTACTGCTATGTCACCTGAAAATCAGAGACTCTATTCTCTCAAAGTAGGTGACCTCAAAAGATATTTCAGAAGGTCTACTCAAAAACAGCTAAAGTATATGGAAACATTTGGAGAAGTGGAAAGTAACTGTTCCTCCTATTCCTACAGTCTCCTCTTTGTATTGTTTTTATACCTGTGAAATGAGCTATGGACAGGGAGTGGTTTATTTCATGGAAGTCTTTAAACATCACCATCAGAATTTATAGATAAAGAACTTTTCTTTCCTTCCTTCACCATGTCTATTGTTCCTAGAAGTAGAAATGTGATGCTAAGAGTACAAACACAGGTATTTAGCAATATTTACCAATCCTAAAGCATCACCCGCAGTCCACCTACAAATTTAGACAGTTCCCCTGAAATACATCTAATTTAGTAAACCTATGAGAAGTCAGAGTGTGGATTTTTTTTCTATCATGGTTAATTTTTAAGAATAACAAGACAGACATATGTTACCTATTCATACTTCAAGGTTTTAAAATATGTTCAATTTCACAGCTATTCTGTTTGTAGAGCTGCATAGAAAGCTCAGGCATTGTGGGTTGTTTTGAGATTTGAAACACATTTGCTTTCTTTTCCTCTTTTTCCCCCTTTTTCTCTTACACCCCTTCCCTCCACACCTTCCTCAGCTGCCCCATGGACTATTTTGCTGCTTTGATTTTGACATTTTCCTCCTTTCCCTTCTCCTTAGTATCACTGATCCAGAACCTATGGATTGCTCTATGCCTATCTTAAAGCTGACAGAAACAAACTAAGAAACAAACCTTTGCAATGACCAAGTTGTTCATCTCCCTGCCATTTGTTCAATAAAAATACATTTATACCAGCAAGACTTTTATCCACTGTATTCACCCAAACAACTCAACAATGAAAATGGGCAAGGCTATTTGGTCAGCATCCTTTTTGAGATGTATTCACTGCAGTGGCCATGAGATGTCACGTCAGGCCTTTAAGGTAAAATTTTTGCAAGGCATATGTTATTTATCCACTTACACGCTGACTATGTGTTGGTGAATTCGTGGAGAAAATCTAAAGAAAACAGTACCACCACCTTACACGTGATGTGCATGCACACACACACGTATACACAGACAGTAAAGACCAGGGAGCAACTGCCAACTGAGGACAGTGGTGACCGAGGTGGCAGCTTTGATACAGATGGCCCGCCATCATAAAGCGTTCTTGGCACCACTGGCAAGGAGGTCTGACAGAAGGCAGCAAACAGATTTGTTCCCAAATGCACGTGAAGCCCATTCTTGGGCACAATCAGAATTAACTGCAGGAAGAACAAAGATGAGAGAGGATTAAAATATCACTGGATTTGGTTGTCACTGTTAGTGTGACCTCATTTATACTCACAGACTGGGGAACCCAAGGATATGGGGGTTGCAAGAATAAAGGCATTTTTCCAACCTACCATGTCTAAACTTAGTCTCCTCCCCCATGAGTCTCTATCCTGGGTTTCCTACCCCTGCAAATGGTATCACCAGCTACCTTTTTAAAAAATCCAGAAACATGAGGGGCAACCTTGATACTTCCCTCTACTTCATATCGCATCTCCAAGGAAGACTCATAAAAGTTAATTGAATGGATGAATGAATGGGAAAAAAACATCTAATTCTATATATCTTAAATTTCTGTACACCTCTTTCCATTCATCTGCCACTATCCCTGTTAAATTTCCATCATTTTTTTGACTAGATTGTTGTAAATACCTCCTACACGATCTAGTTTCCCCTCAATCCAATCCATTCCATATAACATAGCTCAAATGATCTTTCTAAAATGCATGTAGAATCACTAAATATTTTACTTAAAAATCATTTGATGTTTCCTTTTTACCCTTGGAATGAAGTTCAAACTCCTTAGCATGACTTACAGCATCTGACATAATTGGAGACCTTTTTTCTTCATAGTCTCATTTCCTAATTCTTTTCTGTTCCCTTTGCAATTCAGCCGTTCTGATCTATTTTCCCTTTCTCACAGGTGTCATGCACTCTTGCCCAGAGTGTTTTCAGGAACTTCTTCCTCTTTTGTTTCTTCTATCCATCACCCTAAACTCCTCTCTTCCCCATTTAACCCTTTCTCAACTTTCTAGTCTCATCTAACATGGAACTTTCTCTAGAAAGATCTTTATGACCAACCGAGTTGAACTCAGGTACTGTCTCCCAATATGTTCTCCTAGTACCCATTATTTCTTTATCATACAATTTCTATTTTATGTATAATTGCCTGTTGGTTTGACTCTTGCACTAGCCTTCCAGTTCCGTGAAGCTAGATGTCCAACTTGTCAGTCTCAAGCTGCCATAAGTGATACTGATAATAAAGAATGGGCCCCTCAGTTTGTTTGATTGTAGGAACAACTCTTCACATGACCCACTGCCTCCTTAGAACGAGAGGAAAACTTTTCAGTAATCATAGTACAGTAATCATAGAAAAATCCTTCACTTTTCATTAGCTGCTGGTGTTCATTTGCTTTCTGACTTCCAGGAGTCTGCCTTAAGTATATTTTTTCCTTATTGTTAATCTGAAGGTACTTTTTTCTGAAGGTGCCACAGTATTCTTTATTCTAAAGCTTTTTCTTATAACCCCTGTGTCTCTCCAAGTTTTTAGCCTTTCTCAAATTGTCTACAGTAAAAGTAGCTGGGCCTTACATTTCTGCTACATTTCCATTGTCCTTTTCAACAGGAACTATTTTCTTGGTTCTGGTCTATGATTACTCTTTCCACAGTGCTTTTGCTCAAACTCAGTTGGTCCTTAATGTTTTTCAGCCTTTGCCTGATGTCAGCCTACTTAGGGGGTGTCCACTGGGCTTTCGTTGGAGAAGCAAACTGCTGCTTGTTACCAACCCCCCCAGCTGCTGAATTAGCAGTGCTCTCTGTAGAAGAAATAGCTAGAAGTATAGGTACAGAAGGGACATGTACAATTTCTGGGAAATTTCCCATTATGTGTGATATGGTCATGATGACTTGGCTCCTTGTGATCCACACCAACACGCAGATGCACACAACTTAAAAATGTGAGAGACAAGACAGGGGGTGTGAGTAATAGCTTTTGAGTTGGACAGAACTAGGTTGGAATCCTCTTTCTACTATTGCTGTATCTACATGCTCCGATCAGGTTACTTAACCTTTCCATGCCTGCATTTCTTCATCTGTAAAATGGAGATCATAAATGGTGACTACCTCTTAAAGTAATGTCTGCCACACAGTCCTCAAGTGATAATATTGATGGCATGGGTGGTTGTGATAAGTAGAATAGTGGCACCAAATATGGCCATAGTCTCATCCCAGGAAACAGTAAACACTATTTTGCCTGGCCAATAGGACTTCACAGGTGTGATTACATTATCTTGCTATGTGAGATTAATGGATTATCTGAGTGGATCCTAAATGTAATCACAAGTGTCCTTATAAAAAGGAGACTTGGACCACAGAAGAAAGGCATTTGACCATGGGAACACAAAGGGATTTGTAGAAGATGTACTTTTGGTTTTAAGAAGATGGACGAGGCCATCAGCCAACAAATGGATCTACAAACAGTGGGGAAAGCAAGGAAATGGATTTTCCCTTAGGTCCTCTAGGGGACACTCAACCTGGCCAGTAGCTGGGTTTCTGATCATTGAATCTACTGTGAACCTCTGGCCTTCAAAACCGTAAGAGAATAAATATGAGTTGTTTTTAAAGCTGCTGAGCTTGTGGTGATTTGATATAGCAGCTAGAGGAAAGTAAGGCAGTGATATTTTGAGAAATGAAAGATAACTCCAAATGAGCTGTTCAAAGAGGAATAAAATGTTAATCTAAGAAAGATGATATTACAAAGGCTGATGTTGTAGGATGGAGAGGTCCTCTAAGATTCAATGTGTGCCGGAATATGTGCATGAAGGTATCCCATGCTTGAGTTAGAGCAAGTCCAGAAAGAGACAATTGAGGGGTGCAGCCATCTGTGGGACTTTGGGACAAAAACAGAAGTTGTGGAGAAGGGAGGCAGTGACTAGTGCCTGAGGGTGGGATGAGACAGTGCAGGGTGGCAGAGCTAACGGTGGAATACCCTGTTCAGAAGAGAGGATTGGTTCAGAAGAAAGACTGGGCAGAGGAACTTCGCTGGGTAACCAGCATGGATCTTAGAAAAGAGGACCTGTGTTCTACAAAAGGAGCGTGTTCTGTTGTTCTTGGGGCAACATTAGAGAGAGAAAAAGATAGTTCAAGAAAAGAAATCCTGGGAAAGACCTCCTAGGTCCTTACACCAAATCAAGACTATGATTAGCACATGTCTGAGTACTTTCAATGTAACCTATTTATAGCATTTGGATTCTATTTATAGGATCCAAGGTCCAAAGTGAAGTTTGTTTCACATGAGCTCTCCATATATTGCATGTAATTTGGAACAGGTGTCATGTTCACATGTCATATAATGCTGTTAGAAATACATGTGCTCATGCCACCACATACTGTTTCCTGTCCTGGAAAGCCTCTTCTCCATACACCCAGTTGGTAAAGTCTCAAGTCAAGCACTAACTTGAACCAGCTTCCATGGAAATACTGCCCACATCTGTATTTTCCAGCAACTTAGACACTTTGCTATAACCACACTGGAGTGTTTGTTGCTCTCTCCTCTCCAGTAGTACCACCTCTCCCCACAAGTCAGAAAGATCCCTGAGGACAAATACAAGTCTACGGATACTGTGTCTTCTACTCCCACAGTCCTTGGCATATTGGAGGAATTCAATATATGAGAATAAATGGGTGGATGAATTGAGTCATTCATTGTATCCTGTGGGCACAATTATTATAGGATCAAGAAAATATAAAGTTCATGGATCATGGGTCAGTGTCTAAAGCAAATACATCCTTCCACCCTAATCTGTCAAGAAGCAAAAAAAAAAAAAAAAAAAATTGTAAAATGAAGTAACATTGGATTCACAGGGGTTTTTTTCCTTAGAAAAGATAAAGTTGCTATGTTTAATACAAAATTTCTAAATGATTGCAACTCTACTCTTTTTGTTGCAAAAATAAATAGTAAGTGGGAACATGTCATATTCATATGGGAATACAAATTATCTCATGTAAATTAACAAATCACTAATGAAGAAAAAAATGTATGCAGTATTTGCCTGTGTTATATTTTATAATATGGAATATTTTATTAAAATGAAATTATCAATTTTGTCTATTTTTATACAGTGCAGTGTTTTTCAAAGTTTCATTTGTGAAAAGGAGGAGGATGTACTTGTATAAAGCATTAATAATGTTTGTTGCCTGCCAAAATTAATGTATTCACACCAGAGTCATAAACCTCATCAAAATAGAGCTGGACAGAGTTGTAAGAGGGAAATATACCTCAATCTCAAATCATTTCCAACTGCTTCATCTTTATAGAAAGTAAACAAACCTTCTAAGCTATTGAAGAGGGAGAGCTAATTCATGGTAATGGAGGTTTAAACATAAAAGGAAGAGAAAAAAAGAAAATAACATATGCTCGGATTCCAAAATCCTGTTACATCATAACACCCAAAATTGGAAGGAAGATGGAAAACACATCTTGAAAGCCTATTCTACATGCTTGGCTCCACCTCACAAAAATCCCTGTGCCATTTTATTAACAAACTTTTCCACATGGAGCAGTTGGCTCTAATACAAGCAGTTGGCTCTAATACCTTGCCTTTGTGTTAGAAATCGATTTATTTATTTTTTCCCCCTCATCCTGAGTTCTCCTGTAGCTAGCCCCAGGGACTCCAGAGCCAGCTTCGTTGTTCATCATTAGTATTTATCACTTTTACAAAATGCCGCAGGGTGCTCAGAACTCGACCACACTATTTAAAACAAAACACAAAAAACCTGCTCTTCGCGGGGGCGCCCAGACCAGTAAAAGCATTTGCAGAATCTAAGAGGAAAACACATTAGTGAGGAAACAATGCGTCCAACAAGAGGGCCACTTAGGCAGCCTTTGTGAAGTAGGTCCAGAGGGGACACAGGACATGTGGGATGGAAAACTCTTCTCCCCACAACCTGGCCACCCACCGCAATGGGCTCAGGTCAGCGCATGACCTTGGAGCAGGAGAAGGTGGCACATCAGATTTGGAACATGTCAGGTATTCAAGGCATAGACCAGGAGAGGCAAAAACTGCAATTTCTCCCTTGGTGAGCAGATCCCTTTGCCTGCAGCCTGTGTGGACAGCATGTAGGGTCAGGAGAACACTTGACAAAGGGAAAAATAATCTAATCCTGTTACCTTTTTTGACTACTAAGAGAAAACTTCTTTAAAACTAAAGACGAAAGTGCTGTATAGTGAAGGATATGTTGTGCCCTCTCATGGACCTGATTTCCTTTTTCATATTACTCGATAAATGCAATTTCCTCTTAAAGTATATTTTTTAATAAATAAAAGCAGTAAGATGTCCAGATTGGCACATTATTCCTGGTGGGAAAATGATACATTGGGTTTCATTTCCTCCTGGTGTCATAATCTTTGCCATCAGCAATGCTACCAAGATGGCAACACTGATTTTAATATTTCAGACTTTAATTGACTATAGTTCTCTTGTATATGCACTCAGGTTGAAATTTCAGGTGACAGTGTATTTTCAGCTCAACCTATTTTAATTATCCTCAATTCTATGGAATCACCTGACAGCAGGTTTAAGGCTAATATTAACCGTATCTTTATTTTTTGGCAGATTGGTGCAAACATTAGTAAATAGGTCTATATAGTCAGATAAAATATACTCAACATCAGCTTTATTTTCAGTTTTATAACAGTGCCTACCAAATAGCAGACACTCAATAAATAGTTGATAAAGGAATGATGAGAGGAAAGTATGTAATTAGGAGGTTGAAGAAAGAGAAAAATCTCCTTACCTAGTTATTAGAAAGTCTTTCCAAACATGTTTAGATTTTCATGAAATTTATTGTGATCACGAAATAGTAAACCTCAGAATGCCTGATGCATCCAATGATGGTGATTGGTTCCAAAAAGGCTAATCTTTATATATTAGAAAGGGGAATATTTTTCTATGAAGTTCTCATTCCACAACAACTTGCCATTCTTATATAATAGAAATGGTAAATGTAGCATTAGAGTTCTGCTTCTTTTCTCCAAAGGATATTTTTTAAAAAGCACCCACAAATGTCATCTCATCTATTTTTAAGCAGAGTGCTGCTGGATAAACAGCTGAAATTGTCTAAACCCAATGGGAAAATTCAAAGTTTAAATAAGCTATTTTATCTCATTGAAAATAAGTGGCACCGACTGACACTGAACATATGGGGTTTTGCGTGCAGTTACGTATAAATTTTCTTAACTTTGAATATAAAATTGTAGCTGAAGCTGAAGAATAGGGAAGCGAAGTACATTCCATAATGATTCTTTGGAGGTTCTACTCTGTTTCTTGAGCCCAGCTTTCACTAATTTCTTGTTAAACACTGTTCCTGCACGCCTGGAATCCCAGTGTCTAGGGAGGCTGAGGCAAGAGACAGCAAGTTCAAACCCAGCCTCAGCAACTTAGCAAGGCCCTAAGCAACTCAGCAAGACCCTGCCTCTAAATAAAATATAAAAAGGGCTGGAGATGTGGCTCAGTGGGTTCAATTCAAGTGCCCCTGGATTCAATCCCTGGTACAAAAAAACAAACTGTTCCTTTGCTCCTTAGATCTCTTTTGTATATAATGATGTTTCAGGGGACAGATGAGATAAGACACCAAATAGAACAGGAAGCAGGTTTATTTAGCTATAGTCAGGTTCAGAGGGCAAACCTTTCATTGTAATCAATCTACCCCCTGAACCCCGAGTTCAGGTAGTTTCAGAATTTTATACCCAGCAGGTAAGGGGAGGGGCTCAGAAGTCTGCAGAAGTTCCCATAAAAGCAGTTTTTCTTTCACTGTTCTGGGCAAGTCAATCCTTCAAGGACAACACCTGAGAGGGGGAGAGCTTCTTCTCCCCTTTCTTTCCTCCCCCTGCCAGCTGTTACATGGAGCCCAATTGGTAACTTCTCTTATCTTAGAAATGTAGACATCTCTGTGAAGCTTCTGCTCAAGGCTAGAGGTCTTGTGAATGCATCTGTCTTTTTTTATCACACTTTGCATTTGCAAACACACTTCTACAAACTACTATGGTGGATAAATGTTTGTGAAAAACTAGTAAAGGGGCGTTCAGCACCTGGAGTGCTGATGTCTTCCAGGCCAGTAGCCAAGTAAAATAGAATGACAGGAAAATAGGAAGTTTTAACTACACTGAACTCTTTTGTAGAGACTCTTTCGTTGATAGTCGTAAAATCAGTTATGGTGCAGATTTCTGGAGAAGCTTTGTTAAGATTTTCTGTGGAGAAGGATGTGCCACTACAATGAAGCTATATCTTTGAATTGAGAAAAATGTAAAGAAAACAAATACTTTAAAAAACAAACAAGCAATAAAATAAATAAATAAATAAACTAAGCTGGGCACTGTGGTGCACACCTGTAATCCCAGTTACTTAGGAAGCTAAGGCAGGAGAACCACAAGTTCAAGGCCAGTCTCAGCAACTTAGAGAAACCCTTTCTCAAAATTTAAAAAAAGGCGGGGGGGGGGGGGGGGGCGAGGGATGCAGCTCAGAAACTCCTGAGTTCAATTCCCAGTATGAAGGAAGGAAGGAAGGAAGGAAGGAAGGAAGGGCCAGCCCTCTGGGGGGACCCACCCCCCAATTCCACAGCCACATCCTAATGTATGTTTTCCCTATCCAACCCCCCAGAACACCAAGATTTTCAATAAAGTGACAAAATTACTGACAATTATAGAAAATAAATTAAAAGAAAAAATAGATCTACAGTGATTGTAACTTTGGGGATTTTTCCACTGGCTTCATATTTTTAATAAAATTGTATATGCTAATCATGAAAAATTATAGTTCAGAATGATATAGCATCAAAAGCCCTACAACCCCTTGTCCCATTCCTACTCCCAAAAGATAAAAATCGCTATAACCATTTTAACATTTTCCTCCAGTTTTCTTTATATTCAAATTCACAAATATACTCATGTAAAACTGTAGATATGTATCTGGGTCCATGTACATAGATGTATGAGTGTATGCACATCTTCTTTCTTCTGTTTTAACAAATTGTTATTACACTACAAATACTGTGTAGCCCTTGGCCCTTCTTACTTACTAGTGTCTATTGTCATCTTTCCACATCAGTATGTAGAGCTCTGCCTCATTCTTTTCAGTATCTATGAATGGCTTTGTGATGTGGGAGTGTTCATTCACTCAGCCAATGTTGAATGCCCATTTGCCCTGGGCCGAGCACTCTTCCTTGGAAACACAGGATAGAACAAAATAAAATCCCCGCCCTCATGAAGACCATGTTCTATGATATTGATATCACATATTAAAGAACTAATATATTAGAAGCCTTTTCACAGGCCCACTTTTTCTTTTACAAACAGTGCTGTGATGAATCATCTAGTAAACAAGTCTTTACACCAATTTATCAGTTGGATAAACTGCAGAAATTATTTTGATATATTCAGTCATTCACTCAATGTTTTATTTGCATCATCTCCTTTAGAAATAGATTGTAAAGTTTTCATTGTCAATTAAGTCGATACAGTAATGGAATTTTAACACAAATATTCTATCATTTTTAGGCCTATATCTTAATTAGACTATTAAAATTTTATCTGAATCAAATCCTCTTAGATGACTCTATGATAATGCTCCAGGAAGAGAATCAAGTCAGATGTTCCATTTTTCCTCAACTTTTTTATGATAATGCTCCAGGAAGAGAATCAAGTCAGATGTTCCATTTTTCCTCAACTTTTTTTTTTTTTTTTTGCTACCAGGTATTGAACTCAGAGGCACTAGACCACTGAGCCACATCCCCAACCCTATCTTGTGTTTTTTATTTAAAGACAGGATCTCAGTGAGTTGTCTTAGTGCCTCGCTTTTGCTGAGGCTGGCTTTGAACTCTCTATCCTCCTGCCTCAGCCTTCCAAGCCTTTGGAATTACAGGCATGCACCACCATGCCCAGCTTCCTCTAGTTTTATTGATCACATGTGCTAGAAATGGCCAATTTAAACATTTAGTAAATGCCTCCCAGAAAAAAATTTTGTACCTCCTTTTGGTTCCCGTGTAACATGTGAACCATAGAGGAAGTTTTTAGTAAATCAAAGCAAAAAGTGAGTGTATGCCATTGTTCATAGGCATACATTCAAGAAAATTATGCCTCCAACATAACTGGACCAGAAAAAATCAATTGTTATTTATAAGACTTTCCTTTAGAAAGCCATTTGGCTGCTCTTGCCTCTATGTCCCATATGTATATTACAACTGAAACCAGGTCAAAATCTTCCATACACTCTTAGAAGGGAAAAGGGAAGTTATCAGGTGAGAGGCTGTGCAGGGGAGAAAGGTAAGCTGGTCTCGCTCCCTCTGCTTTGTGTCTGGGGCAGAGACATACTGAGCTTTTTCTTCTCATTTCCTTCCCTACATACCCCACTGGGCCACCCACCTCCGCCAAATATTCTGGTTTTCAATGTCTTCTAGTCATATTGGGGAAATATGACTGGTTTGGGCAGAAACCAGGAAACCACGTAGTTGGGTTTTTTGATTTTTATTTTTTTTCTAATTTAAGAAATAGTCCCTTCCAAAATAAATAAATAAATAAATAAATAAATAAATGTTTCTGTGGACATTCCAACATGAAATGGACTTTTTTTTTTCCCTAGACATTTGTCCAATTCTGCAGCAAGGAAAAAGAAAATGATATTCAAATGGAATATCATAAATAGGTTTAATTTAATGCTGTTCTGCTAATTCAGAATCTCTTCCTCTAAACAAACAATTGCTAGCTTGAGTAGGAAGTTAGGTGCCCATGCATCCTGCTACACGGAGGTGTATAGATCACAGAAAGCCAGCATGGTTTCTAGGAGGAAGTGTGGACGTCTCGGGAGCTCTCACCAGGTCAGCTTGACCCATTGATGAAAAGGCAAAGAAAAACATAACAAAAGAAATCCTTTCTCAAATGAAATACATCAGCATCATTACTCTCCGTAGGTAATGCACAATTTCCATAATAGGAAAAACACCAGTTCTGAATATGCAGTACACTGTGGGTTCACGTGTATGTAAGAAAGAAAATGTTCAAGACTGAATTCCAGGCTTCTTCAGAGACACAAGGAATAATGAGTGTGCATGCCATGAGCAAGGGATCTATTTACTTCCACATTCAAAGACAATCATTTCTTCTCTTGAATAAGCTTTTTTTTCCCCTCATTACAGTTTTTACCATCAAAAAGGTGGCAGGGTCTTGGTGCATGTTATAAAATTCAAGATGTAACCTATACCTATTTTTACAGAACAATATCACTCACATGTCTCTATTATGACATTTTATTTGCACCAATATCTTGAGACACTCGAATACTGGCACAGGTTTGACACAAAATGTAAATTCCTCAAGGCTGGACTTTGACATGGTTCTTCCCTCTCAACATAGTGGACCCTCCTCCATTTTTGTTCTCTTCATATCCATTGTAGGGCCATGCAACCAGTTTCACAAGTTGTAGAAAAGTGCTCATATATATTGATCAACTATTTTTCACTTTGTAGAGTTTAGTGGTTAAGTAAATAGTTGGAGTATGATAAAGTGGAGTGTTAACTGGCCCAAATGGAGATCTGAATTCTCACCCATTCCTAACACTTAATAGCCATGTTTACATGGCTAATCGACATCTGGATGTCCATTTCTCCATTTACAAACGAGGAGTTTGACATTTACCATAATATGATGTAAATAATGTTCTTGTGAGAGAAAAAAAAATGTTGAGTCTGAGAAACTGAGTGAAATACTCAGGTTTCTATAATTGGCAAACATTCTGGAATCTTTAAAATGCTAATATGCATAGTTCCCAAACTATCTTGGAACCCTCTTCTGAGAGCAGAACGTTTTGAAGGACTGGTGATCCATAAAATGTGCTTTGTAATTCGTTGGGGGGAAATGACAGTTTTAGTTTTCTGCCTGGCTGATCCTCTCGTGATCTGGTGATGGGCTTCCCCTGGATGGTAAAGTTCAGTTGACTCTTTGATGGAATATAGTTTTGGTTCCCATAGATTTCCATGAAAATAAACAGCTATTGTGTCCTCAAAGCTACCAAGCCTCTCTTCTGGATGCTGCTCATGTGTTCCCCACCTCCTGCCTGTACATCCACATGTGTGCCTACACACCAGCTCCTTCCTGCACAGAAACATATTCTGCTGAGGTCCCTCCTTCTTGCCCACATCTGATGCCAGTTTTCTTCCCTGTCGCTGATGGAGGAAAATCCAGGACAGTGGTCCCTGCACTTCTCAGTTGATGAATAAACCAGGTATAACCAGTTGCTGTACTTAAAGATTTCAGGAGCACTTTCATTTTGTTTTATAGGGTACTCTGCTTGGAATTGGGGTTGTAGTCTCTGCCAAATGAATGATATCATCCCTCTTTTCAAGTTGCTTACAATTGGTGGGTGGGGCAAATTTGTAAACACCTGGTTTCTAGATGGTGTAATAGGTGTTGCATTAGTAGTACAAATAGATTGTTGGAGAAAATCTTGATTATTTTAAGGTAAACTCTATATTTGTTTTATTAAGGCAAGACATTATGGAATTCTTGGTCCTTTGGAACGTTGAAGGCTTAAAGGAAAGATGAGTCTCTAAAATTCCTATTTATTTCATAAGGTGTGATGTTTCAGCTGACTGCAAATTTTCCTGTTCATTTGTCCAAAATCTGTACAAATAATTCCCTTGCTCTTAAAGAAAGTTGTTCAGTGAAATTGACCTGCAAGGCAGTCGGTGAAGAGCTGGGTACAAATCTTGCTCTGGGTTGCTCTCCTTGGATGGCCTTTGTGGGCCTACTGAGAGGCTACTTAGGAACTTGGTATTGATGCTGAGGTCTTTGAGCCAACCTCTAACTCCTGGGAAAATGAACAGCAAGTGCAGGTCAAAACTAAAGGGAGCCTGAGTATCCTGTCTGCCCCCGGAGTTTTTCTTCTGACCTGGAAGCTGCCACCTGAGTTCCCATCTGCAATGATTAGTACATAGCCACCTTGCTAGGCTAGAGTACCCAGCTATTGAGTCAAACTCTAAATTAGGTGTCATAATAAAGGAGTCATATACATATAGTTGAAATCAACCATTAGTGGACTTTGCAGAAAAGAGATTACCCTTCATAACGTGGACAGGCCTCATGTAATCAGTTGGAAGAACTTAAGAGCAAAACCAAGGCTTTCCTGGGAATGTCCTGACCTAACACTACAGTATCATCTCCTGCTTGATTTTCCAGCTTGCCAACCTACTCTATGGATTTCAGACATATTTTCTCCATAATCGTGTCCACCAATGCCTTAATATAAATCTGCTTTTTATTTCTCTTCTTAGAAGCCTGACTGATCCACCATCCCCTTTCTGAAGGGAGAGTCCCCCATGTGTGCTCATCTCCCTTACCTTTCACCCTGAGGCTCAAGGAGTTGTGGATCTATTGCATCTTCCTTTATGACTGAGCTCCATTGTGAATTAAATAGGCCTTAGACATCTGCACCACGCGGGGATAGAACCATCACTTGCCAGAGGACTCCTACGTGAAAATACCTTCTGAATTCCAAAACACCAGCCTGCAAACAAGCTTCGACTTAGTAGGCCTGTTATATATGTTATCTTACATCATTTTCATCCTTATACTCAGTCCCTGGCGTTGGTGTTACTGTTCTCATTTTGTGTTTAAAAAAAACAAAGTTAAAAAATGTTCAGGTGACTAGACCAAAATCACACGCCTGGTTTAAGGAGAGTCAGATTTAAACTCAAGTTGACCTGATTCCAAAATCGATGCTGTGTTCACTGCAGTGTGCTCCTTCGCCACAAGTGACAAACTATCTGAGGGAGAATTGCATGGTACCAAAATATTCCATCTTCTTCTGTGCCACTGTAGTCAGTGTGCCGGGTAGAGAAAGATCCGAACATCAGCTGACATTTACTGAGGGCTCACTGTCTGCCAGGCTCTTGTTTTAAAGATTCCTTAAATGAAATGTTTAGGATAAATCATATAATTTCTGTAGTTGATCACTTTAGAATTTTAAGACATATTACTTTTCATTTTTAATCCCAGCTCCAACTATTTCTGATCATGCATTTTTCTCTTGGGAGAGTGGCATTTACTGACTGGGGATTGAATCCAGGGATGCTTAACCACTGAGACACATCCTCAGCCCTGTTTATTTTTTATTTTGGGTTTCACTAAATTGCTTAGAGCCTTGCTAAGTTTCTGAGGCTGGTCCGGAACTTGGGATCTTCCTGCCTCAGCCTCAGTCATTGGGATTATAGGCATGAGCTAGGTCATGGTTATGGCTAGGTCATGGATATTTCAAACAGGCTTCCCCCCTCCTATTTCTAAATGATAGATACTTCATATCGACCTTGAATATCATATAAACTATAATTTTAAAAAAAACAGAATTGTTCTAGGATGTGTGAGAGTGGGTTGTTTTTAGGGATTTTTTGTTTGTTTGTTTGTTTTGTTTTGTTTTGTTTTGTTTTGTTCTTATACAATTATCTTCTGGCCTCAGAAGATGATTGTATAAGAACATGCAAAAATATTCAATGATTAGGTTTCTGGCTGTTCTTTGCACACGCAGTAATAACCTAACTGGTGGACTCACTTCACTGGAGTGTCATCTCCAGCCTCTGGACTTTCAGCTACACAAGAACCCTTTCAAAAAGACATTAGGTCTGTACTTATTCTGAAGACAAAGAGCTTTTAGGAAATATTCTTCTATGCAAGTACAATTAGTAAAAGTAAAGGTACCAAACATCCAAGAAGCTCAATTCAGAAAGTATTACTTTAGGCTTTCAAAACTATTCATTTGACAAGCACATGCTAAGCATTTATTTTACAGAAAGTTCTTGGGGAAACAAAGATGAATAACATTGGCTTTCTGATGAATAATGAATGTGGCAGAGCTCTGTGCTGAATGCTCTAAAAGCAGTGGTTTTCAGTCCCACAGCCGCAACCAATTAGTGGTTAGTGAAATCAATTTAGAGGGGCAGGAGCAACATTATTTTTAATTAAATAGAATACAATAGAAGAAAATAGAAAAGAAGATGGTGTGCGCGTGGCATGCCAAAAGGTGAAGCGTTTCCTTCTTTCTTTCAGTTGTTATGTGTGCCGACTGGTTTCCAAAATAAGACATTCCTTATTATGAGACATAGTCAAAAATGGTTTTAAAAATCAACTTTGAAGAGAGAGAAAAAGAAGAAAACAAAAGCCTTGTTCTCAAGAAGATTTCATCTTTCTGGAAGAGAATGCTAATTAATGGACAGCAGAATCTTCTGTATAAAGCAGTTAATGACAGATAAAATGCATGGTGCTAATCTAGTGTCCCATGAGATTGGCCTAGGGGGAAGTGTCAATGTGATAGTCATCACTCTTTCCTCCTTGAAGAACTTCTTTCTGCTCCCAGAACATTCCAGGTTAATCCTTCTTAGAATGTCTTGTTTCTCATTTTGTGTTTGAAAAACTGAATTTAAAAGATGTTCAGGTGACTAGACCAAAATCACATGCTTCGTGGTTCCCACCTCCTAATATTGAAATAAGTCTGAATGGACACAGCACTTGGGCCTTTTCTCTCTCTACCAACCCTCATTCCTCAGGTCTCCCCATTCATTCTCAGAGCTCTCGTACTGTGTGCATGCCCACACAGATTTTTCCAGCCAAGGTTGCCTGACCTCCCAGGTATATATATCCAGCTCCCTGCTCAACATCATCCTTGTCTGAATGGCATGGGCATCGTAATACATCCCAAAGCAAGATGCTTCCCCTGATCTACTTGGCCTTCTCCTCTTGGCTCGTGGGAATTCATATCTTCTACTTGATTACACCAAAAGCCTAGAAGTCATCCTTGACATCTTTTTTTTTCCAATCCATGCATACAAATCATCATTAAGAAACCTGTTTGCCCTCATGTTCTCCCCTGCCACCACAGCCACCTGGGTCTTCATCTTGAACTCTAATCTGGATTCTTTTTTTCTTTATTATTTTTTAATTTATTGGTTCATTTTCATTAGATATGACAGCAAAGTCCATTTTGATATAATCATACAAGCATGGAATGTATCTTGTCCTAGTTAGAATCCCATTCTAATCTGGACTCCTACAGGAGCCTCCTGTCTCATCTCTGATTCCACCCTTGTTCCTCTTTAGTCATCCTCGACCAGGCAACCTAAGAGACTCTTTTAAATTAGAACATATCTTTTTCTGAACAAAACCTTCTATTCCCAGCTCGCCTTGAGTAACAGCCACTGTCCTCCCAACAGCCTGAAAATCTCACGTGAAACAGACCCTAGCCCTGCCTGTTATCCTTGCTCTCCAACCTAATCTCCCCTCACCCCACTCTGCCCACCTGGCTTCCACCTGTTATCACTGCAGGCCTGCTTGCCCCTGGGGAACCTTCTCATCGGCTCTTCTTTCTGGATGAAGCTGTCTCTCCCCAGGTATGAGGACAACACCCTTGGCCTCCTGACCTACTCAGGGGTCACTTCTCAGTAAGGCCCTTTGCGACCGTCTCTTAACACTACCTGCCACCACCCTCCCTCCAGCATACACACACTCTCTTCCTTCCTTCCTTGCCTTCTGTTCCTCCATACCACATATCACCATCCAACATGCACTTTCCTTATTTTATTAATGGCTTCCCCTTCTCCATAAAGACAGAAGTTTTTGTTTTCTGCTTTCACATTGTTATATTCCCCCATACCTATCACAGTGCCTATTTCAAAATAAATGCTCAATAAATATGTGTTGAACAAATGAATGAATGCTTTCAGAGCATTTTGATAGAGTCACAGGAGAAATGTTATTTTAACTCTAGTGTAACCCCTAAGTGACTAACCCCTAAGTTAAAGTGAAGAAAGAGAATAGCATGATACAATCTCATCTAAAAAGCTCTAGCACAGAACCCAACGAGGAACACTCCTGTTGGGACGTTCCTTTTCAGGGTCACTTGGGCTAGCTTGGAAACACTGATTTAAACATCTGTATTAGTGTATCATCTCATCGACGCACATGCTTGTGTGACAACTCGTGTTCTCTACAGAAAGTAGATTGAAACATAGCTGAAGGTTCAAGTCCTTAGGGGCACTTCCACTATATGGTGATTATTAAAGTGGGATTTTGAATCACCAAAAATACTATTCAGTGCTTTCCAAATGCCAAGAATTAAGATTCTTGGAGTTTGATGGCTTCGTTGATACAGAATGGCTTAAGATTCAGGAAGGAAAGATTTTACTGTGATCCATTTGAATACAGTATGCCTTTAGGTGTTGTAAAAGTTTCTTGGAATAAAAAAGTCCAAACAGCTCCAAGATGCAGGAGGGATCAGAAGACAGAAAAATAGTGGCACGCCTCTTCTTAGTGTTTTATTTGTTTATAGATATCAAAAGTTAAGTCTATGCTTTGTAAGTATCATCATCTATATTCTCATTAGAAACTTAGTACTATAAAATTAATAACAGAGAAACTAGAGGGAAGTGTTTTCTGAAATTTACTTCAAAATTTTGAATTTTAAATTAAGTATTAATACCTGAGATGATCAACTTGATATTTTATAATCTCCAAACTTGCGGTACTATTTTAAATAAGATCATCAGACTTAAAAGTTCTAAGAGATCTGCACTCAAGCATTTTTAAAATAGCTGTACTATTTGTTCATTAAATGTTTATCAGACTTCATGTTCTAAAGAAATAGATTCATACTCACACAAATTTGACAAGTAGTTGGGGTGTGTTTGACAAATAGAAAATGTGCTGAGAGATTTATTAACATTTTAGCCAACACCCAACATTTGATGTCAGTACATCTGAGTTTATATCAACCCCAAAAAGAAGAACCCTCTTCTTCCACCTGTACCTCTGCTTCTGGACACCAGAGTTGGAATCCCAGTTTACCTCAAGGAATTCATTTCTGGGAACTTGGAATTATAGCTCCACACTACATAAGATGTGGTGGGCAAACACTACTGACTATAACATAATAGAAAACTACAGGGGCTCAGCTAGTCATTCCAAGCCAACAGATAAGCCTCCAATATGCCTGAAAATAAACAATTGTGTTTTTTTTTAAAAAAAAAAAAAAAAAGAGTTCCAAATAAGCTTATCTCCTATGCAGCCAGCAGAGAGAAAATATATTTACCACAGACATAAACTCTTATTGTTTTTATCTTTTACTCTTTTAAGATGTTTTTATTCTTGCTTATATTTCACTAAAACTTGTAACCAACTATAACTGCTGGGTATTGAGTATTCTGCAACATTACTATAAGTTCTCCTAGTTGTTCCAAGCATCTAACAACCATTACTTGTTACTGGGATATGCCATAGAGATGGGTCTTTTATATATTTTTTGAAGGACCTGTGGCTGCTTCATTCAGTCATTCAATTATTTATTGAAAATGTTCTGTGCAAAGAACAATGGTTTTAGTATTTTGAAATCAAGCACCAATTACAGACAGCATCAATATTTGTGTAAATAACTGAAAAAAATGTGTCTCTTAGGAAAGAAAGAAATGTTATTAAAGGAATAACTCAGGAAAATTTTTCTTTGGGATTTTTTATGCTTAAAACATTTTGAAGATAAATAGTCATCTTTGAAAAGCTTATAAACTGCTAACTTCTGGGATTTTTTCTGTGGGTTTTTTTGGGGGGAGGGACAAACCAACTTGATTGTTACAAACATCAACCTGCTGACTATACCTGAAAATTAAGGTTGTGTGTGAATGTTTCAGTGCCTTAGACAAATGTGTATTTAAATTAACTTATGTAAAACATGTCTTGAGACAAACGACAGTTTATTTTTGTACTATTTAAAAAATAGAAAATCTCTTTTGAAAATAAATGTTGACTGTTAATGTAAAAAAAAAAAATTTAAATGTTATAGCTTTACATCTCCCAGCAATTTAATACTTGAGTTTTATGTTTAAAGGAAAATTACTGTAACTAAGTTTTGAAACTCTTATAGACACCAGCATGCTATGATGAAGAGCACAGAAATTCAAGTGAGACGAACCTGTCTTTCAGTTCTGGCCATCCCATACTAACGGTAGCATTTAGTGCATGTTATTTAATCCCACTCTCAGTGGAATTGGTAGCAACATAGTATTGTGGTAGTAGGTAAAATAATGTTTGTGTATTAGCAATTATCAAATGGCTGCCTGCAGGACCCCAGGCTACCTTCTTTATCTTTGTCCACCTTTCCAAGCAAAGGTCCCAAGATCCTTGTAGATTGAACAGGCTTAGATCACACACAGAGATCTGGGGCAATGCAGGGAAGCCGTGAATGAAGCTTGGGCAACTTACATGCTGATTGGCTCCTGTGTCTCTCCTGAAACAGCCTCAAGTAAGGAGGGAAAGTTTCCCCAATGTGACTCCAAGAGCCAGTGTGGAATCCAGTGGGAAAACACAGGGGTACCCATGATAGTCAAAATATAAGGTGGACAATGAATAAAAATTCCTTTCTCCTCCTGGCCCTACATTCTGCAGGAGTCTAGTGACTTGGTTACCATTTATGTTGCCACAAAGGCATCTTCCCAAGAGACGGTGCCTCCTTCAATGTCAATGGCATTTTCTACCAGCCTCCAAGGCCAGCGGAAGCCTCCCCTCCCTTGGAGGACTCCCTGTGAGGCTCCTCCAGCACCAGTTCTCAGTGGCCCTTAGGCACCTAATACACATTTCACTCCCAAAGAACAGATGCACCCCCAGTGCAGAGGACATAGGGGAACAAACTCCAAGCCCAATAGGTAATTCCTAACTCCTGAGATTTAATACTCAGATCAGGTTGAGCAGCTTTAAAACTCTTGTACTCTTTTCCTTCATCATTCTCCAAATTTACTGATCCACTTAAGACTCACAAATTCCTTGGAAACCAGAGATTGTGTTTTATAAAATGCTTTTGCTGTATTTACCCAGAAACTGCTATGGTACCGGGTACTCTGTAGATCTGTATAAATTTCGTGAGTGAGAATAACCCCATAGGGGTGGTTTGCATAATGAGCAAATCACCCTTTCATGTTGCTGTTTACTAAATTCTATTCTTTCAAGAGCATTAAAAAAAAAAAACACTACGGAGAGGGAGCTTTGGCAAAGTGTATAAACCCTACTCTAAAAGAGGTAGGTATTTACTTTTGTCCTTAAAAGGGAACTCTAAGCAATCTCAAACACATTAAGTTTTGTACCAGCTTTGGGCTTCCAGGGGAGTTAGGAAGGATGGTTGCCAGGGAGATCTGCTCCTGTCTGCGAAACAACAATCATGCCTCAGATCTGCCTGTCACATTATTGTAATCTTCCTATTCCTGCTTTTTTTTTTTCCCCTGCTTTTGCTATGAGAAGAGCAAGCTCAAAAGGCTACAGGGACACTTAAGCCAAGTCGCATTTGTCAAGGTGAAAGCTGTGTGGAGGAGAAAAGCAGTTCTCCCAGCTGCAAAGAAGATGCAAAGGAGCCGAGTGAGTAGGGAATCTGAGAGCCCACTAAAAGTGCTTAGAAGCCCCCACACATTACAGCCACCTCTGGAAACAGCTGGAGGCGGGAACGTGAACTCCACAGCGAAGCCTTCTCATACATGCTGCTGCGTTGTAGGGATACTTGGCCTGAAAGTTGTGGCTGTCCTGCAGGTTTTCTGATTTCCCCCAAACTGTCCGATTTTGTTCCAGCAGCTATGCTGCCAACAGCTGGCAAGGGCACCACGAAACTGAAACACGTGCTATTTCACTTCCCAGTTATTTTAAGAATTCATTATTTTAAACCCTCTTGAGCAGTGCTAGCCAATTAGTGTCAAGGTGATGTTTACGCTTATTTTAATAGTTACACTCTATTTTTTTTTCGATGTACAGTTATGCAGGAGCATGTACTCTATTCCTTCTTTTTCTTTTCCCTTTTATAAGTTTGTTCATTCACTCAGTCATCACCAATGGATTCATCAGAAACAGGGGGATAGTTTTAAAAACTTTGGTGCCAGACCGAGGGCACTCCTGCTAGTTATTATGACCTTGGGCAAGTGATTTTTACCTTTTTGAGTCTAGTTCTGCAGCAGTAAAATGGAAACAGGAATGCCTATTTTATAAGACGGCTGAAAAGATTAAAATAAGTGTGACAAGTATTTCTCCCAGTCTTCTGAGGTTATTCCATAGTTGTGAGACTATGCCATAATGCCAAGACCCCACCTCTTCTTTCTTAAATGCAGGGTTTGTTCTTTTTTTTTTTTTCCTCCTATTGATTCATCAAACTCAGGAAGGGTCAAGCACCCTCACTTAACTGTTTGCTGGCTTTTTTTTTTTTTTGGCAGTATTGGGCCTGGAACCCAGGGCCTTGCCCAAGCCAGGCAAGCACTCGACCATTGAGCTCCATCCACCCCAGCCCTTACCTGTTTGCTTTCACTGAAATACCCTATCCTTTAGGAGGCCATCAACAGCAGCTGAGTGGTTGCCTTGCAAATATATACCTATAATTGATACCATTTTAATCACTAATCTTCTTGGCTGTCTTTTTTCCTAATCAGTCAGATGCCTGAGTTATTTCTCCAGGCTTCTTTGGTTCCTGATGAAATGGAACCTTGCCTTACACGCCACTCGGTATCAGCCTCCTCCGTTTCCCTTCCACATCTATGCAATGCAGAATTGCGCTGGCCAGCCCTGGTGTATTTTCAGGACACGTGCTCCATTTCAGCTCTCTGGCTTTCTAAGTGTCTCCATTCCTTTTGTGGCTCTCAGATTTCCCAAAATCTCACACATTTTCATTCCTCCAAACCTCACCTTCCAATTTCCCATCCTGAGATAATCCACTCTCAAGGAGTCTCACGCACATGGCTTCATCTCTCAGCCATTAGACCATTACTGACCCAGAATGTCTGAGCACATCTACTGGTCAGTTGCACGTCAATAATGGCAGTCCAGCCACAGCGGGGTGCTCAAGCTACTTGTGCTTGGGGAGAGGGTCTTATAACTATGCCTTCCCATCTCTAATATCTTAGCTCTTCTCATTTTTATTTCAAGGCATGTAACCCATTATTTGTTTATTAATTTACTTTTCTTCCAGACAGATCTAAAAACCCTATGAATGTGTTCTCTTATCTGAAATTGGTATTCTGGAGATTGTCATAAAATAATTGTTATGCAAAAGACATATACAAATATGAGAAGGGAAAAGATTTCTGGTCTGTGAAGAGCACACCCAGCTTGGGCACAGTGGTGCTATGCCACACTAGCTACTGAATTCTCTGGACCTCAGTTTCTTTATTTAAGTGTAATATATTATATTATTATAATAGCATAATTATAATAGTATAATACTATTCTCCCTGTCTTTCAAAATAGCTGTAAGGATCATGAGACATTATATGAACATGTTTTTTATACTTGCACATAATGGTGGAGTTTGTTATTACATGTTCATACAATAGATTCATGCTGGTTATTAATATTAATTTGATCACTAATAAATATGAACATTAAGTTCTATAATTACTAACCCAAAATACACCTTTTTAAAAATCTTTTTTAGTCATAGATGGACACAATATCTTTATTTTATTTGTTTATTTTTATGTGGCGCTGAAGATCAAACCCAGTGCCTCACACATGCTAGGCAAGTGCTCTCCCATGAGCTACATCCCCAGCCCATCCTGTTTCTTGTTCTGATTTTCAAACATAAAGAATTTTCAACTGGCTCTAAGACCCATATTTTTCACATTTTAGCATCTCAGATAATTGAGATGCATCATTTATTCTCTGGATCATCAGATTTACTCAATGGTATTTCTTTTCTTCTGAGTGTCACCAAAGAATATTGAGGGGTTTGCATTGGTGCCTTAGATTCTGTAAAATATATTATTTTACCTTTAACTGGTGTGATCTTCTTTCAACTAATCTTGGAGAAACCTAAAGGGGAAAAAAAGGTCAGGACCAAAATAGAGTCCACTTCCAAAGGACCCAGAAGACAGACAAATACCTTTCTATGCCCACCAACCAATTTAGCTTTGTTCTTTTGTTCCACATTTTTATTGATCCACTATACTTGCATATAATGATGGAATTTGTTATTACATGTTCATGCATGTATGCAATGTAATAATCCAGTGTGGCCAATATCAATCAGCTACATTCTTACCATAGAAGAAATGTCTGAATTAAATTTGTATATTATGACCTGTAAAGTCTACTTGCATTTATATTCTTATACTAGAATATCTAATAAATAGAGGATGTCAGTTACTTTTTCATCAGCAAGGTATTTTTGGCTGGCCATACTTAAAAAGTAATCATGAAGAGAGATGTTTCCAACCTTTCTCTCCACAATTTTAAGGTGCTTTGAGGTTCACAAACTGTGTTCACACACATTATCTTTGTTCATTATACATCTGTTTTCATTCCATCTCACAGATTTTGATTCAGTAACTAGCGTGATCTTGGGTTAGTAATACACCCAAGGTCACATACAGTGCATGGATCTTGGACAAGACTTCCTTAAAGTCTTCTCCAAATACAAAACTAGTTCCCACAGAGGTTTCTTTGTCCCTAAGATTTCTGGGAACCAAACTGAAGCCTTTGAGGTTGATCCCTGGGAAGCCAAGTAAGCTGGTGTGGCCCTGGTATCCCAAGAGCTACAGGCTCCCCTTCCAGTCCAGAGTAAATCAGAGTCCCCAGGACAGAGAGCTGTAAAATGCTCCCTGATGGGGAACTCTAGCTCAGTAGTGGGAGTAGACAGTCCATTGGAACTTAAGCTTTGCTTAATAAATTTCAGCTATTTCTACCCCTATTTTACCAAAAACAGTGTTAGTAGGCCTCAGAATCTTTTCGAAAAGACAAAAATCATCTATCATTAAGGAACATCTGTGTGCTCAGTAAGATGGGTACATGCCAGGAGAACTGGAGAAATCCCATAAAACAGAACTTTCTTAAAAAGCACTTCCTGTGTGCTTATGGGCATTACCTCATTTATTCCACACATAATCCTTTAGGATAGGAAAATGAGGCACAGAGAAATTAATTAACTTGCCCAAGGAAGTAACTGGCCCAGCAGGAATTCAAACCTGGGCAGTGTAATTGCAAAGCCCACCCCCCAGCCTTTCAGCAACACTGCTTCTCCCAATTTCAGTGAGCTTGAGGAGTAGTTGGGGAGAGAAAACAAGGACTCAAAGAACCAGTAATGTGTATAAAACAACCCTTTAGTGATTATGCAAATAAGTATGCATATGATTATGTGGATTAGAGGCTGCTAAACTTTTGTTTTATGAGCTATACATTCCCCCACACTACCACACAACTCTGCCCTGAGGCTTAAAACTAGCCACAAACAACAAATCCTGACAGACCATGGCTGTGTAGCGATAAAACTTTATTTATAAAAACGGTGGGCCAGATGGAGTCTGCAAGCTATAGTTTGCTGACCCTTTAAGTAGATAGTACATGCTGTAGATTTTATAAAGCAGATAAATTTAGGCTACAATGGAGAGAGCTTTGAGAGAACTGAGATCAGCTGTGAAGGACAATGGGAGATGAGCTTGCAAGATGCTATGTGACCTCGTCCCTTGTATCTCCTCCTGTCACTTCCCTCTTTCTCAGTGCTCTCTGGTGGGGCTGACGTTTTCATTGTTAGACTTTGGTTACTCCAAGTTCATTCTTATTCTAGAGACTTTGCACTGGCTGAGCCTTCTGCCTAGAAGCTCTGCTCCCAGATCTTCCCAAGGCTGGCTCCTTTGGTCATCAGATCTCCTCTCCCATGTCACCTCTTCAGGTCAGCTTCTCTGAAGAGCAAGTTAAAGCATGCATTGCCCCATGCATCGCCCCATCTTATCTTCCTCGTAGCGTTTACACTTTCTGAAATTATCCAGTTCATTTATTGCTGTGCTCGTCCATTACCTACCTCTTCCAGCTCTCCTAGAATGTAAGTTCCGCTGAATGGAATCAACATGTGCATTGTTCACTGTGGCAAGTAAGCGACCAAAAACACTTGACAGAAGTAAAGGAATAAGGGAGGAAGGCAGGAAGGCAGACTTTAGCAGAGTAAGAATGTATTTCCTCTGTTCTGTGATGGAATACTGTATTCAAATGACCCACCATTCAGGGCCATGATGCTATTTCAATGAAGAAAGCATCTTCATCCTGGAATTAGAGGATGTTAGCCCTGCATCATGGTCATTTCTTGGTCAGGGGCAGTCTTAGGACTTCGGAATGATGCCACATAATTTCAGTTATGGAATGGCTGTACCTGAAATAGAGAATGCTCACTACTCCTTATTTTATCAAAAATAAAGCTCTTTATTTCAGTGTTAGCACTTAAACACTAAAATGTAAATACGCCCCCCTTTTTTTCCTAATCTATAGCTATTGTAAAATTTAACCTGTAATGCTTATTTATTGTTTATCAAGCCCAACTACCTCCTAGAACTGATTTTCTAGAACTGATTTCTACCTCCTAAGATGGTTCCAGCAAACAGGATATCCCTCTAGCCTGATACCAGCAAGCTCCTGGTCCCTTTTCTCTTTCAGCTTCCCTTTCTTATCAAGACGTCAGTCCCCTAAACACCATCACAGGTAACAATGATGCCTTTCACAGGCAGCTGCAAAGGCGACCTTCTCTTTAGATTTCTCTGTGCTGCTTAAGTGGAAAGTCACAGCAACCTCTGACTCTATCACAGCAGCTGCAGCCACGGAATGACCTTTCTCAACCATCCAAAGAGGGTAGCATTTTAAACTTTGAAAATGGTACATTTAAACTTTACAAAATGGTACATTGTCTTCTAAAACTGGGTACCTAAGCAATGTCTGTCTCTTGCTTTGGAGGTTGACTAAAAATAAAAACCAGCTCCTTTATAGCAATTTTACAAATCCTTATGGATTAGCAAGTGTTTCTCTTCTCCAAGGTCTGGATTTTCTGTGTCATTTCCATTTTTCCTAGAACTGATTTCTGTATTAATTTTTACTTGTTGTTAGGGAGGTGAATAATATACGAGTATTTGTATTCTACTCTGATGGAAGTAGCTTTTGTACTTAGCTGCTGTCATTTGAAATAAATGTTTAATTGAGAGGTATACAGATTAAGTGATTCTCAACTGGTTCCCTTAGCAACAATTACAGACTGTTTCTAGTAACCCCCCCCCAAAGTTTCTACCATAAACCAACTTTGAAAAGCACCTAAATAGAAATTTGCCATGTTTTTCTTCTATAAGCAATATTAGTAATCAGTGTGTCATCAGTCTCTGAGAGCAATGCTTGTGAACTTTGCATTGGTACTGAGGAATGACAGGGACTGGCTGCCTTATCTAATGACCCAAGCTGTACCAAGTTGACTTTTTAAATGGAATTGCTTAGTCAATAATTAGGTTCTGAACATGATCGTATCTGTGCAATGAGTCACTCGTCAATTGAAGGAAAACAAGACTGTTCTCAACATTTAAAATTTCCTAAAAACAACCTTGTTGCTGTGGTGATTTTGATGCTTTTTAGCTGAAAAGTAAAAACTCTACATTGCTACTAACATAAGTAATAAATGGCAACTGCATCAAATAATAATGGATCACGTAGTCAAGAACTTGGAACTGTTCAGTTCTGTGGGCACCACAAACCACAGTCTAGAAGGAGAGGCTGCATCAAATACCAGTCAATGGCAGGACCCCAGGAGCTGCAGCACTGAAACTGTCCCTTCAGAGTTGTAATTTGGGGCAGGTTCCATAACCTTGGATTCCTTACTTGCAGAATGAGCTGGGCACAATGGCGCATACCTGTGATCCCAGTGGCTCCGGAGGCTGAGGCAGGAGGATCAAGAGTTCAAAGCCAGCCTCAGCGAGAGTGAGACACTAAGAAACTCAGTGAGACCCTGTCTCTAATACAAATACAAAATAGGGCTGGGGATGTGGCTCAGTGGTCAAGTGCCTCTAAGTTCAATTCCTGGTACCAAAATCATCATCATCATCATCATCATCATCACCTTATCCCTCAGGTGCATGGATCAAGTGAGTTCATATAAAACATTTCAAACAATGTCTGTAAACAGGAAGCACAACATAATAATTTGTTAAATAAACACATTGCACAGCCAAGTTTCAACTCTGTTAAGTACCTGTCAGAGTAAGAACTACGAACTGCTGTTTCCAAGTTCGTGAGTTGTTCCATGCATTCAATCTGGTGCCTCTTGATACAAAATTCCAAATTATAGAGCTATCTTGATAATTTAAGGAGAAAATAATAGTGCTTTTCCTTTAGTGGCCCATCTATTCTCACCCCAGAGACTCTGTCATATTTAGAAATATGTCATATGTATTTGCCATTGTGGACACTTTTTCTTAACCTCTTAGATTTCAGATTCACTCCTTAATCATAAAACTTATTAGATTCTGATTTGTGGAAATTAAACCAAAAGACATTGAATCCCAGTGCTTCCGTTGACCAGCTGTGTGTCATTGGGCAAGTTCCTTCAGCTTTCTGAGCTCCTGCTTTTCATCTGAGAAATACAGAAAAAATGCACAGGATGTTGTATCAATGAAATAAATTCCTATAAAAAAATTTCTTAGCATAGTTAAATGTTACCATGAAACACTGTGTCTTTTTAGTGGGTAACCAGTAAATAGCATCAAAATATTAAGTGCCATTTTACCTTCTCATTGTCCACCTGGCCAGTTGGCAAACTTGGGTACTCCTTCCCCCCGGCACCACGGCTAACTCCTGTTTCAAATGTCTCTTTGATACATATTCCATTTGTGGCAATGTATCTTCAACTTGCTAACATGTTGATTTGGAACTTTTCCCAAATTTACGTATACTTTTTCTTCCCATCTCTGTTATAAACCTGCTGAGGGTTGAACCGGCCTGCTCCCTCTTCTGTTCTCTTTTGAGTTTCATGTGTGTGCCCTGTGTTGTAATTTATCACCATTTGATGGATGAGAAGTGTCACCATGCATTTCTTTCATCAAATGGAGAATGAATGAGATTCAACGGGAACTAGGTTAAGTTCACATTGAGATGGAAAATGTAAGAGGAATTAAAAAGACTATCATAAAGAAGTCTTCTAAAATGTAGTATAATGCCATGTTCAACTTGAAAGAAATGATTGTAGAAAGAAGACACAGTGTGTTACCCTGAGAGCACTCTCTTGGGTGGTCTCCACAATTATGGTCTTAGAGCAGGATCCAACAAAGCAAGAGGAAAAGAATGATTCGGATAAGTAGTAACAATCCCAGGTAAGCAGAGCAATCAAATTCCAACAGAACAAATGTCCTCGAGTGTGGTGTGTGTGCACACTAATATGCCATTAGTTTTCACAAGAATTTCATTAGAAACCTTCGAAGAGTGCTTTTCTCAGATCTATAAAGGCTGAATCCAAACTGAAGAGGAGTTCAGAAAGAAGAGATGGTTAGAAAGTAAATGCAGTTGGTATAGACAACTAGTTAGGAAGAAGAGAGACAGGATATGAGATGGTAAAGATGGAAGGTTCAGGGAAGGTGTAGATAAATCAGAAAACATTCTTGAACCTTAAATGGCAATTGAAAACAAGTCATTGAAAAGCTCAAATAAAACTGCTTTTCTGCCAGGTGTGGTGGTGAACGCCTGAAATCCCAGCAGTTCAGGAGGCCGAGGAAGGGGATCATGAGTTCAAAGCCAGCCTCAGCAAATGAGAGGCACTAAGCAACTCAGTGAGATCCTATCTCTAAATAAAATACAAAAAAGGGCTGGGGATGTGGCTCAGTGATTAAGTGCCCCTGAGTTCAATCCCCAGTACCAAAAATAAAAAATAAAAAAATAAATCTGCTTTCCTTTCTAATTGCTTAGACTCAGCTATTATCTGTGAGAAAACTGAGAAGTGTAAATGAATCAGAGCCAGTGTTTTAACTTTTCCTAATGCCCAGGACTTTTTTTTAAAGATTATGACATGGATGTGCCTGCCTTCCAAATATTGTCAAATCTATCATAGTAAAACACTGTTAGTGAAAGGTTATTATCTAACGTTTTAGATATTTATCTCTATTACCTATATCCGGGGTCATATGAAAAGCAGGAAAGAAAACCAAAACAAAAAAATGGATTTTAAAATAGTGAATTATGTGTTTTGTATCTGACTAGGTTCCTCAAGATGAATGGACGGGGTACACCCCTCGAGGCAGGGACGATGAAATTCCATGCCGAAGAATGCGAAGTGGCAGCTACATCAAGGCCATGGGGGATGAAGACAGTGGGGACTCAGACACAAGTCCCAAGCCTTCTCCCAAAGTGGCTGCGCGAAGAGAAAGCTATCTCAAGGCGACCCAGCCATCCCTCACAGAACTCACCACCCTCAAGTAAGTAGTCCAAACACAGGGCTTTTGATAGTGCTTTGCATTACCACCTCGGATCAGATCCTATGTCTCCAAGAGTAAGTGGGGCAGTAAAAAACTCTGCGGATGGAGTGCTGTAATATAGGAGGTGGTCTGTTGATTTTGACATGGGATGTGACTCCTATGCCCCAGTGTGTTCAAAGACAGGCACTCCCAGCTACACTCTCAGTTGATCATAGCTGAACCCCTCACCCTCAAGAGGGGTTCCAAACAACCTAGAATGCTTTCTGGAAAAATTAAGATTTCTGACCAAAGAGAGGATCCATTAGGCATTTGTTCAGCCACAAAATATTGCAGGGGAATGCTTCCTTAAAAGACTTGAATATTTTAGATAACTGAGTAATAGAGACTGTTGTCTTAGAGAAGTGTGTTGAGTCGTTTGTCAAAGTTTATGTATTCATTCTTGAAAATTAGATGAGATGTATTAGGTGAGATGACAATTAAGTGTTTCTGGATATTTATGGTTAAGTTTGGCAGCTCTATACATATTAAAATCATAAGACCTTAAAAGTAGTTTTTGTTTTTAAAAAAAATATGATCTATACATATTATAATTTATAATTTAAAGAATAAGTATTCTTTACCTTCATTTGTGCTATTTGTAAACAGAGAACAGCATTACAAAAGAAACTATGGAAATTATTTCACACAAGACCTGACTTAAATTTTAATGTTATTTATAGAGAGTAAGTCAGAGCCTTGGATCTAGAGATATAATTCCATTTGGACCCAAAAAATATATTACAGATAATTAGTACTTCTGAAGTGCCTTTGATTCCATATTTGATGAAATACATGTTACTACTCATTCATTTACATTATGTTACAAAATGAAAAATTAAAATATACAATAAATAAAACAGAAAAAGCCAAAGAAATTGGGTTAAGGAAAACAAATCAGATGGTTAATCAAGAGCATTGAAAAACAGTGGACAAACCAATCAAATACAAACTAATGGATGAGTGAAAGGAAATCTAGTAGAGGAAAAAGAAAGGGGAGGGAGATCATGAACTGAAATCAATTTCTATGCATGTAGGAATTTGTCAGAAGTGAACCCACTACTACGTATAACCATAAAGCTCTAATAAAAGAAAAACAGTGAACAAGTCTATGAGAAAAAAATGTATTTAAATAGCAAAATATATCATACTTAAAATAACTGGAGTTCCTTGATGGATTTTCGTCCAAGGGGCCATATGGAATCACTCCAGATTATTTTAATTAAAAATTAATGTCAATACATTAGTAAACCAACCCACAAGAAGCTCTTCTTTCTTTCCTTCCGATTCTAGTTGTCTTTCCTTTGTGCCTTTGTGCATTAGTTTCCTAGGACTATCATAGAAAGGCACCAAAACTGGGGAGCTTAAACCATAGAAGCCTATTGTTTCACAGTTCAAGCAGCTGGAAGTCTGGTTCAGGGTGTCAGCAGGGCCAGGCTCCCCTGAAACCTGTGCAGCACAGTCCTTCTCTGTTTCTTCTGGATTCTGGTGGATAGCAGGCAAAGCTCAGTTAATCCTTGGCTGAAAGCTGCCACCTTTTAGACTCTGTCCTGTTGTCGCGTGGCACTCTGCCTTCTGTGTCTTCACATGGCAGTCTTCTTATGACTTCATCAAAACTTGATTACATCTGCAAAGGTCCTATTTCCAAATACTATAGTGCAAGTCACATTTACAGACACTTGGGGGTCATAATTCAAGGTACACCATGGGCATACAAGGTAAATTGATTATGGAATTCAAAAAATTAAAACAAATCTTCACTGCACTGTGACACACCTAGCAGAAAATTAAATATACTCAGTCTGAGAACAACTGGTATTGTTTAAAAACAAAAGTCAGTGTGCCAAGGCAGTATGAAATAAGGGTATCCAAAGACCCTTCTGACAAATATCTTCTATGAACTTTAAAATAGCTCTCAATAGGAGAATAAAAAAACAAAACAAAAAAGGTAGACACAGCCATGGTGTTAGTTGACATCTTTTAGAAGATGCAAATGAGAAAATAAGATGAACAGAAAATCATTTAGACCTTTAAAGTCTCAGTTTCCTCTTATGAAACTACATCTGCAGCCTCCAGAGGCCCTGCCACCTCCTGAGGGTCCTGTTATGTTAGCGTGGAGAAGCACGGGGCATGTTAGCTGAATGACACCTAAGGGTCTGGGTGATGAGGTAGATGGCGGCTGCTCACAGCAATACACAGGTCTGAGGAGAACCAAAAGGAGCAGAGCTATGAGAAAGATGAAGGAGAATGCTCTGAGGAAGGCTGAGGACAGATGCCAAAATCATCATTCACCACAGTGTCTTGGGGTTCCTCTCCTCATGGCTTTGGGGGTGTGAAGAATCCACTCTGAAGCCCTTAGAACTCTTCCTTTTTCATTCACCTCCTGTGCAATATCATCTTCCTCTAATGTCCTAGATCATATTTTTACAACCATCCTATATTTCTTTTACTCCCAAGGTTTTTTTTTTAATTTTTTATTGTTGGCTGTTCAAACATTACATAGTTCTTGATATATCATATTTCACACTTTGATTCAAGTGGGTTATGAACTCCCGTTTTTACCCCGTATACAGATTGCAGAATCACATCAGTTACACATCCATTGATTTACATATTGCCATACTAGTGTCTGTTGTATTCTGCTGCCTTTCCTATCCTCTACTATCCCCCCTCCCCTCCCCTCCCCCCCTTCTCTCTCTACCCCCTCTACTGTCATTCATTTCTCCCCCTTGTATTATTTTCCCCTTTCCCCTCACTTCCTCTTGTATGTAATTTTGTATAACCCTGAGGGTCTCCTTCCATTTCCATGCAATTACCCTTCTCTCTCCCTTTCCCTCCCACCTCTCATCCCAGTTTAATGTTAATCTTCTTCTCATGCTCTTCATCCCTACTCTGTTCTTAGTTACTCTCCTTATATCAAAGAAGACATTTGGCATTTGTTTTTTAGGGATTGGCTAGCTTCACTTAGCATAATCTGCTCTAATGCCATCCATTTCCCTGCAAATTCTATGATTTTGTCATTTTTTAATGCAGAGTAATACTCCATTGTGTATAAATGCCACATTTTTTTTATCCATTCGTCTAGCGAGGATGTGGGGAAAAGGGTACACTTGTACATTGCTGGTGGGACTGCAAATTGGTGCAGCCAATTTGGAAAGCAGTATGGAGATTTCTTGGAAAACTGGGAATGGAACCACCATTTGACCCAGCTATTCCCCTTCTCGGTCTATTCCCTAAAGACCTAAAAAGAGCATGCTACAGGGACACTGCTACATCAATGTTCATAGCAGCACAATTTACTCCCAAGGTTTTAAGAGCAGAAAGAGGCAAACACACAGACAGTGGATAGACTGAGAGATGAGAGGATCAGCTACTTCAGAGAGTAAAATCGTGGAACTGAATATGAGTTAGTAACTGCCAACATACAGAAATTCAAAATGGAACCAGTTTACTAAGAACACCTTGTAAATTGAAAAACATTTTTCTTTGCTTAGAATGGCGTTTCATCAAACCATTTCTATTGTCCTCTTTCAATAGCAAGCAGGAGAACACCTGACCACCAGTCATACACGTGTTCCTTCTCTCGAACCACCCCACTCCTGGAATTATTTCTCTTAGTTCCAGTTATCTCCATTCACTTTTCCCTCACCTGTCTTTTGAGTTACATTTATCATACAGTATACATATTAAGCTTCCATAATACTCAACCACATAATGGTTATTAATGATTTCTAGTTTAAAGATATTTAAGAAGATACTCAAGGAGAAAGATGGCAAAAAAAATCAGACATGACATGACTCAGTTCTGTCTTTTATTCCTTGATGATGTTTTGACTGGAGATCATTATTTTTCTAGAAACTTGAAGCATTTGGTCCCTCATGAGAAAAAAAAAGATACCCATATCCTAGAATTCTAGTTCCCCCATAAAAGAAAACTATATTTATGTTCCTACTTCTTTGACATTTAAGTCAATTTTTTTCCTCCTTCCTCCTCAGCAATTCACAGCTTTAGGCATGAATCATAGCCATGAACCAAGACAACTAAAATTAGTCAAGTGAGATTGGGACAACATTTCATTTGAGATTTTTCAACTCCCATCTTCTCTCAGAAATTTCAGAGAGAAAGCACTCCTACACTTTTTACATTGTTTTTTCTTTATTCTTTCCCCCTTTCTCTTTTCCAATTGCGTCTTGGGGGTTTATCCATGGGGGTTGGTTTTCATCAACTACTTAATGGTGGTGATTGGATCATCTGTGGAACATTCTGGAGTTAGGAATAGACTTAACACAGCAAAGTCCATCTTTGGCCTGCTGAAGTCCTCAACTACTAGTCTCCAAAAATTGTTTCTTTCATTCTTTTCTCATATTCCATAACTGTTAACAATTCCTTCCACCTCATCACTAGCTTTTCCTTCTTCTGGGCTTAACTACTGATGAATCCAAAGTGGCACATCACCCCAGAATATTAATATTTTCATGAGGAGCTTCTGAATATTTAATAGTCATTTTTCAGACAAGAAAAAGTTTGGAGACCAAAGTTTCCTCAAAGCATATCACCACAGCTTGAAGAACTTAAGTCTTTTACTTGGATTTTCTGTAATATGCAATTTATTCTGGAACGGAGACTACCTCCTGCTACCATGATTAGTTAAAACCAAGTTCAAATCCCATCTTGGATTTTCATTCCATATACTACTGTAAAAGGAATTTTTCAAAAATGATAGTAGGTGGGCTGTCATTTAAAAGTCCTTAAGTTAAATTCAAATAACCACCAACCTGAAACAAATAGCACTTTTAAATTTCTCCTTACTTGTTTATCTCTTCATCCAAGCACTAAAAAATTTTCTTTTTCCCTGGGAGAAATAATCAGCCTTTGCTATTAGAGACTTTGAAACTCCTCTGAAATTGGCAAAAAGGGCCCCAGGCTTTTGTGAGAGGGCCAGTCAGAGCTCCTAGGAATTTTGAGAAAGTGTCTAATAGAAGGCTTTTGGAAGGTTTATTTTTAATTCTAAATGCCTCAAAGGAAGACAGTTTTCATTTTCAGGATGGTTAATCCTCTTCATCTTTATTCTTTTCCCTAGGGTCCTGAACCATTTACTTGGAATGGAGAGGGGTGTTTTAGATAAGTTGATAAAATACTAAATAGCTCTGAGCTTTTGGTAACTGGTTTAACATCCCTGAATCTCCCTAATAACACGAGAGTCATATGCCTTTAGCATGAATGGCACTACTCAGGTGACTCCTGCCCCAACTCATGGACAGACGGCATTAGCAGATCCCAACATTGATGGATCCCATCATCTTTCCCACCAAGCATAACTCATAGATCCTGGAAGCTATTTCTAGTCTACATGAAAGATCTCTGAGGAACCTTTTGCAGTTCAAAGACAAAAGGACATTGCATTGATAAATAAAATCATTTTGATAAATAAAATACGTTGATAAATAAAATCCTTCAACTTTAGTTCTGGAGATTTTAAATGAATTGGTTTTGCATCAGAAACCCCAAACAGGAGCCTCTTGCTGGAGTCTCTTTGTCTCTGTATAAGTCTTCTCTCTCTCTCTCTAGACACACTGTGTCCTCTGCCTGTTCCTCACATTCCACATGCCCCTCCTACCCACCGACTGTTCCTCCTGTTCCTTCTCTTCCCAAAAAAAGAGGAGGAGTGGTGGATATGGGAGCATCACTATTTTTTTTCTCAAAGATGTGAACCACATTTAACAATATGGTAATATATATATCATCCTATCATTGTCCTAGTGATAGGAAGTGCCTCTGGTTTCCTTTGTGGTCTGCTTTCCCTTAATGCTTTTCCAAGCCTTTCCTACCTATCCCTCAGTACAATTGCCATACGACATCCAATAGTAAGGAGAACAGAATAGCACGATGTGACACTACAGAATCGCGAATCTACATCCTCTGTGACATAAACGCAGAGCAGTTGCTCATCCCTCCCCGACCACAACACTTTCTCCTATTATTCTCCATCTTTCCTACTCCCCTCCCACTTTCCAGAGCAACACAAAATGGAAAGAAGTTTAAAACAGGGAAAGTAATTCTCACTCACTGATAAACGGTCACTTGCTCATAGGCTTACGATCTCAAGACCTTTCGAACCCCTGTAGAAATGCCTGATTGAAAGAAGAGGGGAAACTAGGACAAGAAATTAGTGTTGTATTCAGTCCCTGATTTTCCTGCTTTTATACAAAATTGCTCCTTCTTTGGTATATGAATACTCTCCTCCAAATGATGTGGACTGTGTGAGCACTGCAGCCTGTATCACACTGTGGCCCCTTATTGTATAATTAGTCTTTAGAAAACCTATTTTGGAAGGACACCAGCAGAGATCAAACTGTCCCTAAAAGGACCATGATCACAGGGAAGAAAGAACAACTCGTGTATCTTTAAAGGAAGCAAAAGAATGAAAGGAAGTACAGATTTTTTATACACACAACACACACACACACACACACACACACACACACACACTAGGGATTGAACCCAGGGGTTGAGCCACATCCCCAACTCTTTTTTATTTTTTATGTTGAGGCAGGGTCTCACTAGGTTACTTAAGGCCTCACTAAATTGCTAAGGCTGGCTTTGAACATGCAATCCTCCTGCCTCAGCCTCTTGAGCCCCTGGGATTATAGTCATGCACTACCATGTTCAGCTTAGATCTTTTTTAAAAGAGATGGAACAGAGAGAATAAAAGTAGGAAAGATATTTATGTTCTGAGGGCCTGACTGAATGCTGAGGGCTTTACGTGTGTGTTTTCATCTGATCACACAACTCTATACATGTGATTTTGCTCATTTTGCAAATTAGGAATCTTGATGAGACTAAATAACACCCAAGGTAACCTATCAATTGCTTGTGAAAGCTAAGATCTAAACCCAGTGTTGCAGGCAGAAAAGATAAAAATCTGGATGGAATAGTGAACTATTTTAAAGACATTTTTAATGAAGGGAATGGAAAACCAGCTGGGTGTCAACATCTGAGACTTGGTGTCCAGGAAAAGGACATTCATAGCCTATGGCGAGAATGAGGAATGGATCTGATGTGGTGTCAGGGGCTCTGGGAGGTAGGTTCTTACCTGGAAGGGCTAGCAGCAGACACATGCGTTGATGCTGGAAGGACTTTGGGAATGTCTTGACTTGAGTTTCACCTGAGGTGAAGGAAAGAAGGACCAAATGACCAAAAGATCAGAGCTGCACACGCCATTGGCTAACAAACAAACAAACAAACAAAAAAAAAAACACTAGGAGAAGAGATGGCCTCTGAGGAGTCTGGTTCAGCCCTATGGGCGTGGGGACAAGTGTGATAACAAATCCTAGACCCGTATGTGTTCTGGGACCTGCGTTGTATTTATGATCTGATCCTTTTTCACATGACAGCTGACCAGACTTTCCACCTGTGCCAACCAGCCAGAAGGGGCTGTGTAACCAGGCACTGGAAGGGCAGAGATGGGAGCAGGGGAAAGAGCCAGTGAGGATTCTGGAAACAAAGTGTCCCCACTCTCCTTGGGTCATTCTGATCAAAGGTGATGCTCACTGTCCTATGAAGAAGACTTTGATTTGCCAAGAGCCTTAAAATACTTTTGCCTTGCCTATCTGCTGGATGTTATTCCTTCAATCTAATATCTATGTTCCCTGTTAAAGTGCAGACAGCCAGCTAAAGAGAACACCCTAATTATAATCAGAAATCGTATTCATGTAATCATGCAGTAAACATTTATTCTGTACCTAAAATGTCTAAGTATTGCATGAGTCATTTATACCTTGGTTTCAGTAAATTTATTATTTGCGTTGCTAAAATTGTTTTCCAGATTTTATATGCACACATACACTTGAATCTAAAAAAGCAGACTCTATGGAAAAGAAAGAAACTTAAAATTCAGAGGTTGATGATTGTCTTAGTCTATTTTCTGTTGCTATAACTGAGTAGCACAGACTGGGTGTTTTATAAAGAATAGAGGTTTATTTGGCTTATAGTTCTAAAGACCAGGAAGTCCAAAATCATGGCACCAGCCTCTGATGCGGACCTTCTTGCTATATCATAACAAAGCAAAGTGTTAAATGTGGCAAGACATAGCAAGCATGCTAGCTCAATTTTTTTCTTCTTCTTCTTTTAAAGTAACTAATGTCACCATGGGGGTCCCACCACCCATGAACTCACCTAATCCTCACCTCCCAAAGGCCTCCCTTCTGAACATCAGTAATATCTAACTTTGGGGATTGTTTCCAATACGTGAACTTTTCAGGGACATACTCAAATCACAGTAACACTTTTGTTCAGAAATTTTTCTGGTTGGAATGGGGAAAATTTTGAGGTTTTGTTTGTTTTCTTTTATATTATGAGTTACCCTTTTATCAGCATAATTGAAGTTATTAGTTTTACTTTCATTTTATGTATCATTAAAAAAAAAATTCTCATTGTGCACCCAGATGGCAGGACACCATGTAGGAAAGAGAAAAGCTTCTTTAAAAAGAAGCCTAGGCAGACGTATTAGAAGATGCCTGTAATCCTTTTTGGAAGCAGGCTCAGTATAAGTCCTAAATAAATATATCTTTATACAGGATGCATACGGAATGGCAAAAGTACCCATAGATCAAACAGAAGGAAATCAAAACTGCAGCCCAAGGAATGTAGGTTACCTGCAAGGAACTTCTAGCTGCAAAGCTATTGATTATTAAATAAATTAATTTGGAATTTTTTAGAGAAACTTTAAAACATCTTGAATTGTATTTCTCTGGAGGCTTTGATAATCAGCATTGAGCTGAATGAAATGAACAGGATATCTATATGAGATTTGGCCTTGCTGAGAAGTCTAAGACTTCATCATAATATCAGCAACATATTTTTAAAATGTACATTGATCCTATATTTTCAAGCTAAGCATGCAGATAGATAAGACGTCAAAGTACCCAAATAACCCAGTACTCCCTAAATATAAAGGTATTGTTATGGGGAGTCACTCCAGAAAATACTCTAAGTTCAAATTTCAAATCAAAGCAGAGTTTTATTTACCTGGCCAGGGACTGTTCCCACCACAAGATAATTTTTTATAAGAAAACAGCTCTCATTTCAGTTTCTCAGAAATAGCCCTTGTAACAGTTTTTTATAGAAGGCAGCAAAATGGCGTCTTAGGCCTGTCTATGACAGTTTTTGCTTTATAATGGTCTTATCCACTTATCAAAATCTCATATCTATAATCTATATTTTTTACTAATCTATAACCTATAAATTACACTCTTATTGATTGTATTTATCAGCTCACACCACAACAATATCCCTTTTCTTCTTGGCTCTTCTCTATCAGTAGAATTGCCATTTTCCTAAATATAGTCATGAAGCATTGTGATTCTCTTCTTACCTCTTTGAGCTTTAGGGCTTCCTTATCTCTCAGTTGAATGATCATATAGGACAGATTTGTCTTGCTGCACAAACCTCTCTCTGTTCCAACTCCTTCCAAAGTCTTTCTACCAGGTCACTTTAAACATCATTTCATTTCTGAATTCTGCTCTGTCTATGCACAAAATCTTCAACATAGCATTCAAAACTTTCACAGTGAATCTCCATTCTCCTTTGAGATATTCTTTCCTGCTGTCCCTCTACAAGCTTTCTATGCTTCAATCAAACTGAGATACTATCCGGATACGAAATGTCAAAGAAAAAGAAGATGAAGAAGAAGGGAATTAAAGCACAGGGTAAGTTGAGCACCAGACTGTAAAGTTGGTATTTGGAAGAAAAACGGATCACTTCTCCTCTCATTCCATTGGCAAAAGCTAGTGACATTTCAAAGTCTAACTTCAAAGAGTACAAGACAGGCAACCTTACCATGTGCCCAGGTACAAACACGCAAAAAATAATTGACAAGCAGCTATAATGCCTACCAAAGTCCATCCTTCTTGACTCTAAATATTTAACTCACTCTCTCCCCTGAAAGCAACATATAATGCTTCACTATTAAAGGGAGAAAACCCAAAGGTCTGTCCTATCCTGGCACAAAATCAACCTCAAAATTTATGGTCTGTGGTTGATGCACAATAGTCTGTACAACAGAGAATGATACACAGTAATATTTGCTTTGGTCCAGGTGTGTCTTTGAGACATGCAGACTCAAAAAGACAAATTCATCTGCCTTCCACATATCCAATATATGATTGTAGAACAAGAATAAAATGAACCATAATAAACATTCCAATGAAGGAAGAAAATGGAAAATAACAGTAGCCACTGATCCATACAATTCTGCAATCTCATTGGGTAAGATGCCATAGGCCCTGTACCTTGGGGGACAGAAAGTTTTCTTGATTAGGCTGCAGTTCTCCCGGGGAGCAACTTCTGGGTCTGTTGTTCTCCATATGTCCTGATTCCCTGCTCTGGAAGAACTCTTCCATTTCTATTATCTTCTTTGACCAAATATGTAGTGTACATCAGGGAACGGGAATGTGTGTTCCTTAGGATCCCAGAAGGCATTTCAGGACTCCTCCATTTACCCCTCCAGTTGTGTTTTGATCTAGGCTCATCCTTTTGTTTGGTTTTGTTTTGTTTTGTAGGTAGTAAAGCTCTCTTCAACATACAGTTTGCTTCTTCTCTGTTGACTCCAATGAGTTCCATGTACCAATCACCACATTGACAGATCTCTGCTAGACAAAGTTATCCTTTTTTGCTCAATTCATTTGAAAGTCACAGTCATAGCTACTTTATGAATCATTTTGTCTAATCAGAGGGATTTACTTAATTGTATCTTCATTCTAAATTCTCTGAATCCATTCTGAGGTTTAAACAATGGGATGTCCATATACTTGATTTGAATTTTGCAGGAAGGGGTAGTTTTCATATTCCATCATCACCTAAATCCTTCTCATGTTTACCTTTTACAAATTAGACTGAAATCAGTTTCTTCTTCTAATCCTGCAAATCCACAAATATCTAAGATTCTCCTTATTCTCCTTCATCGCTACTTGTAATCTAACCATTTTTTTCTCAGTTTATTTCTTACATGTATAAAGGCATACACTGTTAGGGATTTGTATCATTCTTGTTGCATTTCTGGAGGCAATTTATGTCCTAGCTAGTATAGGCTAGGTTATGCCTTGTCAATGGTTGCCAACAGCAACCAACCTATGGTATTGACACTGCTTTGAATCTATCTCTAGAGCTATGAGTTCATTTTTACATCATCTACTGTTCAAGAAAACAGTCTACCAAATGACTCACGACTGTGTACCATGGAACAACACTTTTTCAGTCTCTAATAACAATCACTTTGCTGCCTTCTATCACATCCTGAAACCATAGCGTACACGTTTAGGGATTTTTGTTGTTCTTGTTGCATTTCTGATACCAATTTATATCCCTGCAAGAATAGGCTAGGTTATGCTGTGTTGATAAACAGCCAGCAGATCTCAACAGTTTATTTCTGACTCGTGATATTATGACTTGGTATGAGGCTCTGCTCATTGCAGCCACTCAGACACTCAGAATCATAGAGACTCCATCCCAACAGGTGGGATGATCGCCAAATCACAGAAAGGGATGGTGGCAAACGGAGCACTGCTTCCTATAAATCAGACACATGGCCTTCACTCATGTGTCATTGCTAAAGCAATCTATATGACCACAGCTAATTTTAAAGAGGCATAGAAGTGCAATACCAGCATGTGCCCAGAAAACAAAGTGCTGAATACATTCGGTGACCTACAGTCAATACCTCAAGTCCTTCGTTAATGCTATCCTCTGCCCTAGACCTCTCCATTGCCATCTCCTATTCATTGATTCCTTCAACAAAGACAAGCATGTTGCTCAAGAGCTCGGGTGCTGAGGTTAAATTACCTCAATTCAAAATCATAGCTCTGTCGCTCCTAGATGTATTACTACGGGAACATCATTCACCATTCTCTGCTTCAGTTTCCCCATCAGTTACATAGGGACCATGCTATCTCCCACCTCAAGAGTACTCGTGAAGATTCAAGAAAATATGTGCATGGAGCACTTAGTACAGAGCCTAGTGCATTGGAAGTGCCCCTTACATGTTAGATATTATCATTTTGGGCCACCTGCTATGTGCAAAGTATGGGGATACATTAGTCATTCCAACACCTAGTTTAATAGATTTTACAATCTAATGGAGAACACTAGAAAAAAAAAGGCTTTATTTTTTTTAAACTCTCCTCTCAGATTTAACTTCTGTTGATGGTGTAAATTATTTCTTTCCCCTACGAACTCCCAAAGCACTGTGTTAACATTTCTCAAGGTAGCTGTAGCCTTCTTATGTACTTTTCTATTTTCTCTGTTCCTCCTGTGGAAGGATGTTCATAAGTTATCTGAAGGAATGTCTGTGAAGCGCTAGGTCCAGCATTACCCCCAAGGAAATGCGAAACAAATGCTAACTACCCCTGTATGCCTAAGGTGCTTTGAGCAGTCCCTTCCCTCCAAGGCTTCAACCTGTGTTGTTGGTTTGAACTGTCATCTGACATCCACCCAGCATCCTTTAGCTGCGTCTGTGCTCCTCAGATTCTTCAGCCTCCCTGAAGTTTCTGAATCTGTGAAAAGCTCCCTGTTCCTTCCAACCCTGCTTAACATTGCCAGCCCACCTGGAGGCTGGGAGCTCAGTCTGGCAGGTACACATTAGCATGTTAAAAATATCTACACAACCGTCCCTAGTACTGTCACCCACTTTGAACATCAGCATAGTTCCTTCTGTTCACCTGGGGAAATCCCTATTCTTTCCAGTTTTCTAAGGAGGAAGGGGTTGGCACTAAGCCACCAGCATTAACTAGTCCTTTTAGAATTGGGGAAGGGTCTTCTTCAATGACCACCTTAACCACTCGGCACGTTGTGAAACTTACTCGTGAATCCACGTAAAGCAGTTACATGGAACACACTTGATCATTTATCCTGATCATTGATAATAGTTTAAATTTCTCCCAAGCCTTTTTTTCCCCAAGAAAACATAGTACATATAGCAATTTATCAAGTGTTTTCAGTACATCTCATTTGATCCTCTCAATGGTCTCAGAAGGAATTTAGAGTTGATTTTAACCAAGAATTTACAAGTGAGCCAAAGTTTTCTCATGGTTTTGAGGTTCATTATAGTAGCACCCCCTCCTCCACAGAAAATCTGAACTAAGCTTCTCCAGAAATCTTCACCATAACTGATTTTCGAACTATCAGCAAAGGAGTCTTTACAAGAGTTCAATGCAGGTAAACTTCCTATTTTCCTGATGCTCTATTACTTGGCCACTGGCTTGGAAGAGATCAGCACTCCGGATGCTGAAGGCCCCTTTACTTGTTTTTCACAAACATTCATCCAGTATAGTAGTTTGTAGAAGTGTGTTTGCAAATGCAAAGTGTGATTAAAAAAATCCTTTAACAAGACCTCTGGCCTTGAGTTGGGCTTCACAGAGATGTCTACATTTCTAAGATAAGAGAAGTTACCAGTTGGGCTCCATGGTAACAGCTGGCAGGGGGAGGAAAGAAAAGGGAGAAGAAGCTCTCCCCTTCTCAGGTGTTGTCCTTGAAGGGTTAACTTGCCCAAAACAGTGAAAGAAAAAGCTGTTTTTATGTGAACTTTTGCAGACTGTGAACTTCTAAGCCCCTCCCCTTACATGTTGGGTATAAAGTTCTAAGACTACCTGAACTTGGGGCTCAGGGGGTTGATTGATTGCAGCAGAAGCTGTGCCCTCTGAACCTGCTTGCAGCCAAATACAACTGCTTCCTGCAATCTTCAGTGCCTTGCCTCCTCTGTCTTGCCTACAGTGTTGTGAGACTGGTCCTGGGCTCAAGCTCTAGCCCTGTGCTTTCCATTGCCAACTTTCTTCCTCCTACTGACTCATGGAGCAGTGGGGACTTTTCCCTGAACAGTCTGGGGACTGTCTACACCATCTGGACATCATTTTTGACTTCCAATGTTTTTGACTTCCAAGCTCAGAACCTTCTTTTAGTTCCTTTGAACTTCTCTTTCCCAGAAAAAGCAGAGCTGGGAGCTCTGAACTTCTATCCAGATTGCCAACTGCATATGAAACTGCCAACACCTGGGTAGCATTCCTGTGCTGAACTTGAAGAAAGGTGAACACTCTGTCAAGGGTTCAGTCCCTTGAGAAAGTCAGACTCATCCTAAAGCTCATGTCTTCAGAGGCTAGGATGAAAAAGTCAAGTGAAAACCTCTTTCCCATGTTGTTGACCTTCTCCATTTGGTGAAGAAAAGTTGTGTCTGAATTTCAGATGGAACAAAGCCAGAGGTGAACAGGGCTGGCTGTGTAAACTAGCTTTCTGTCACTGTGACAAAATACCTGAGATAAACATCTCATAGAGAAAAGTTAATTTTGGCTCATGGTTTCAGTTCATGATCGACTCAGTCCATTGGTTTTGACCTGCGGTGTGGCATGACATCATGGAAGGGAGACTACGGGACAGCAAAGCTGCTCACCTCATGGTGGTCTGGAAGCAAAAAGAGAAAGAGGAGGAGCCAGAGGCCAATATCCTCTTTGAGGACACATCCCCAATGGCCTAACTTCCTCCAGTGGGCCCCACTTCCTGGAGGTTACACCAGCTCCCAATAGCACCATAGGCGGGTGACCAATCCTTCAACACATGGCACTAAAAGTACTATAATTGCTCAAAAAGGGGGGAAATTGATATGAAATGGAAATAGCAAGAGATGACTTCATGAAAGAGAAAGGATTCCACCTGGAATTTGAATAATCACTCAAAGGCAACAGACTGGGGAGGGGAGATGTCTCAATATAAAGAATCAAGTTGAGTGATGCATAAGAAGGAGTATTTGAAAATGGAAAACCATCCTTGGAGAGTCAGGGAAGACTTTTATGAACAAGATCCTTAAATATCCAGAGAATTCATTTGTTTTTAATCCGATTAGTGAGAGGGAACTTTTGATGGCAAAGTCAGGGGACAAAAGCAATGTGTTATTTGAGAAAGATGGCCAGTGTGGAGTAATGGAAAGGTCAGCTATAGGAGAGTATATTGTCTTCTCACTTATATGAGGGCATATTCTATATTATTTACATGAGTATATATGTATGGAATGATGTTCTCTAACATCACAATAGCTATTCTCTCTATGGGGGAACTGTATAGGTAGGTGACTTTTGCTTTATTCCTTATTATTTCTCTTGGTTTTTCTTCTTGCTTCTTTTTTTATTTCTGTGTCTCATTGTTAGATGTGTCTAATTTTAACAACCAAAAAAAAAGACCTCTCCAAGAATAAAAATGACTAACACATAGAAGCTCTCCTCATAGAAGAACTCTAATGGCACCAATAAGGCATGGATTATTCTTGTTCAGAATTATACAAGGAGAAAACAGGGACACAGAAAATGAAATGACACAGAGCTGGAGGTGACACAGCATGATTTGAATCCAGAGCCCACACCACTAACCACTATACTAAACTGCCTGTAAACAGAAACAAATGGTAGGCAGAGAGTTTGAAATCAAGTAAAAGAACCAAGAGAATATTGCTCGGGTCCAAGGAGGAAATGGTAGAAGCATAGACTGGCAGGATCCTACACAGAGCTGCTAAACCAACTTGCACAAATCAGTGAAGACCCCCAAAATCAAAAGTCAGCAGCCACCGGGTCAGAATTCCTTATGGTTGTGGCTGCTGCTGTCATGATGGTGACTGCTGTTTTGTGTGGGGACTTTGGAGGTGATTAGATTGTGAGACTAGAGGCCCGATGATGGGGCTAGGGTCTCTCTAAGAGAGCAGAGCCAGCCAGTGACACCGCCTGAAGTCAAGGGAAGCCAGTCGGAGCTGATAAACTCAGCACAAGAAGAGAGGTGGTCTTTCTTTCCCCCTGAATGCAAAGGGAAGCAATGGTAAGATTTAAACAGCAGAGCCTATACCACAATAGACATCATGTCATACAGGTCTCTTTTCTGTTTAGGAATAATGGAAAAATTTCCTATTATTATTATTATTATTATTATTATTATTATTATTATTATTATTATTAAAAATAAGACTCACACCTGTAATCCCAGAGGTTCAGGAGGCTGAGGCAGGAGGATCAAGAGTTCAAAGCCAGCCTCAGCAATGGCGAGGTGCTAAGCAACTCAGTGAGACCCTGTCTCTAAATAAAGTATGAACTAGGGCTGGGGGTATGGCTCATCAGTCGAGTGCCCCTGAGTACAATCCCCAGTATCCAAAAATAAATAAAATATGACTTACAAAAATTCCAACAGGCCAAAGAGTATTTCAGTACTTAAAATCTCCCTCCCCTCTCTATCTCTTCTTACCAATCTATAGAGGTAAGAATTCTAAGTTTCTTACATATTCTTTCAGAAATGTACTATGCACTTATTAAATGTACTCATGTCTAAACTTCCTTTACACTAACTGTTCTACAATTTGCTCTTTTCACTTACAAGTATATCTTAAACATTGTTTTCTATAAGTGCACAGAGAATAACCACATTCTTTTTAACAGCTGCTAAGTATTTTATTGTATGCATGTAGTATAATTTATCGAACAAGTTTCTGTTTTGAACGGGGAATATTTTTTTGTGCAAGACAAAAAGGCCTAATTATAAGAAAACGAAATATTCACAACATATCAAAATGGTCAAAGAATTATAATTCTTGGGCAAGAGTGAAGGAAGAAGCTGAGAGTTTTAAAGTTATTTCAGTACCCATGATGGCTCAGGATCTCGAAGCCCTTGATCATTTAAAAAAATGCAAATGAAGCAAAAGCATAATATATGGCACACACCTATAATCCCAATGGCTGGGGAGGCTGAGGCAGGAGGATTGCAGGCTCAAGGCCAGCCTCAGCAATTTAGTAAGACCCTGTCTCAAAATAAAACAAAAAAGGGCTGAGGATGTGGCACAGTGGTTAAGCATCCCTGCATTCAATCCCTGGTACAAGGGGGAAAAAAGTAAAATATATTTCCAGCCACAGTCATAAAACTTGCCTTTTCAGTTCCCTACAGGTGGGACTGGGTTCTGAGACCAGACCACTCCAAGGCTGAATGTAAGCAAACTACCACTGGAAAAATAATTCAGGAGCCATTGTAACAATAACTGGATTTGTTGTTGGTTTTGTTTTTCAGCTTACAGTCATGGTGATGTTCCATGAATAGCTAAAAATGTCCAGGTTCTTTTACTTTATGAATTGGGCTAATTAGAAGATAAGACGTTCCTTCCTATTTTTCATTCTTTGTCTTGAAAGAAAATAATCATCTCAGGTAGAGCGAATTCCTCGTAGTACCAAGGAGGGAGAGGTGACCCTTGGAAGGGAAGAAATGTTAAGTGTTTCATTTTGTTTTGTTTTCCTAAAATTAGGTAAATCCATTAAATCTGTGTCCTCCTCAGCCATCCCTCCCCCTACCTTCACAGAGTTTATTTAAGTAGTTGCCCATAGCAACCACCCACACTCCAAGTAGCTGAGCCTGGTATTGTGGGGAGCGGTTTGGCATGCTTCCGTCTTGCTTCCATTATTCACTGTGCCCTGGAGGTAATTACATAAAATTTAAATGATAATATAAATATATTAACAATGGTTTTGGGTCTCCTTTATTTATTGTTATTGTTGTTGTTGTTGTTTTTAGGTCCTACTTTTTTCAATGCTATGATAAACTACTGACCACAAAACTGTTGTCCTTGGGGTCCATTGGTCCCCTTCGCACTGTTAGAGAGGGAATTGTTTCAGGGAGAAGAGAAAGGCTACAAAGAAAGCCCAGCAGAAGGGACAGGTGCTTGGCCACCCTGCTTTCCTCCCCTCGGCCTTCATGGTGACACTGACATTTCTGGGACCCAGTTCTGACATCAGGCTTTGCTGCTGATGACGTCTGAAAGAGTGGGAAAAGGCAGAGCAGGGTACAAAATCTGGGCATCACCACATCGTCACCTTCCACAAGTTAATTTGTTTCTCCCAGTGGGCTTTCTTTGTTTTTAAGCTGGGTCTCCAACCTATCACTAAATAAATAAATATGTGAGAATTAAGTGAGCTCACAGATGTTAAGACCCTCATCTGGATACTTTGTTATGCAAGGACATAATCAGTATCTTTTATATATACTAGATACAAATTGTACTTTGACATAAACAACCCTGAGGGGAAAAATCATAGACACTGGTTTGTTGACAGAGAGTAGCCCTCCATGATGTGCCAGGTGCAGTCGAGCGGACCCCAGCCTGACCATGTGAGGCTCCTTCTCATGGACCTGGAATCCTACTCTGCTCTGCAAGTCATGACCCAGGACTCGTCTAGACTATGCTTTCCCTTTATGGGGAAGCTGCCCTTCACCTTTGATCTATGTAGGGTCATCCCCCATCTCTGTCCTCAGGAGGAAGGTATTTACCTGGCTGAAACAAGAAGGCCCAGTGATTGATCATGGGGGTTTCCCCCGACTACAAACCTATATGGCTGCCTTTAAGTTTCTCTTTTTTTTAATTGGTGCACTATATAGTTGTACTGTTGTCGGGACAGATGAGGCAAGGCACCGAAGACAGCAGGAAACAGTTGTATTGGGCTGCAGCCAGGTTCAGAGGGCACAGCTTCTGCTGTAATCAATCAATCCCCTGAACCCCAAGTTCAGGTAGTTTCAGAACTTTATACCCAGCATGTAAGGGGAGGGGCTCAGAAGTTCACAGTCTGCAGAAGTTCACATAAAAGCAGCTTTTTCTTTCACTGTTCTGGGCAAGTTAACCCTTCAAGGACAACACCTGAGAAGGGGAGAGCTTCTTCTCCCCTTTCTTTCCTCCCCCTGCCAGCTGTGACCATGGAGCCAAATTGTAACTTATCTTAAAAATGTAGACATCTCTGTGAAGCCCAGCTCAAGGCCAGAGGCCTTGTTTATACATTTCTTCAAACTACTACACTGGGTACATGTTTGTGAACAACTAGTAAGGGGGTTTCCAGCACCTGGAGGGCCGATTTCTTCCAAGCTAGTAGCCAAGTAAAATAGGGCAACACAAAAATAGGAAGTTTATCTACATTGAACTCTTTGGTGGAGACTCTTTTGCTGACAGTCCTAAAATCAGCCAGGGTGAAGATTTCTGGAGAAGCCCAGTTAAGACTTTTCTGAGGACAAAGGGGGGGGCCACTATAGTACATAATGGTGAGATTTGTTGTTTGAATCTGTCTTTTCATCATCTCTCACTGACTTCTCTCCAGTGTGGGAAACATTCCACCGGCAAGTCACCGTGACCTACAGTCATGAAGCCCGTGTTTTACCCATTGTTCTAAACTAGTATCCTTGCCTATGTTTACAGGTGCTCCTCCATTGGAGGAGTAGGGCCTGCAGTGTACCAGATCTGTTTTCCTAATATATCGTAATTCACTCCTTACGTCATTCGACCCATTTGGATAAAACACACCCCTCAGGTAGTGAAGGGGGGACCCACTAGTTGCCCCACTAAGAACATCAAGAATATCCTCCTCGCGTGCTCACTAGCCCTTAATCGCAGAATGCTTGCTTTCTTCTCTTATTGTTCATAGTTTTCATCCTTGATCTACTCTTGGTCTGCAGGGACTTCCCTAACAAAATGGCATAGGCTGTTTCCCAGTTCTGGATCCTGGAAGAATGAGATCAGGGGACAGTATGGTCAGGTTCTGGTGACGGTTTGCCTGCATATGGTTGCCTACTGGCTGTGTCCTCACGTTGCGGGAGGAGAGAGAGAGAGAAAGGGAAGAGAGATGAAGCAAGCTCTCTGGTGCTTCATGGTAGAAGGGCACTAATCTCATCATTAAGGTCCCACCTTCATGACCTCATCTAAACTTAATTACCTCCCAATGACTTCATCTCCAAAATGCCATCAAACTGGGTGTTAGAGCTTCAATATATGAATTTGGGGGTTGAGCAGGACACATTCAGAAGAGAGCCCCCTGACATGTATTCTTCTTTCTGTGATCACTATAGAAGAAGAAGGGTGTTGATGCACCCCAGGAAGAAGAAACGATGGGATAATGCATTTTTAAATTACCATGAGGTGACACACACCTGTAATCCTGGCTACACATGAGGCTGAAGTAGGAGGAAAGCCAACCTGGGTAACTTAGCAACACCCTGTCTCAACGTTTCTTAAAAATAAATAAATAAATAAAAATGGCAGGAGGGGATGTAGCGCTATAGTAGATGCACCAGGCTCTTGATTCAATTCACAATACTATAAAAAAAATAGAAAAAGAAAAGGCTATTAAAATATGAATTCTGGTCATTATTTTTATCAGGGATGCTCTTGCTGCTGGAATCTGCTTCACTGCCACCGTGAGGGTCTGGCAGTTCCCATCTCATGCCCACTGCAGCCCCTATCTTCCTGGCCAAGCATTTGTGACTATGTTGATAGCATATTTAAGAATCAAGCTCAGGTTTCATGTTTCTGCTTCCACCCACCTGCAGGATCTCTTTGATGGGCTGTCACTCAATGCATGATCCCTTTCTTCCTGACTTCTTAAGAGAACACATGACCTGAATCCTAACAATAGAGTGTTATGATTATAAGAAAACACTTTTCATATGTAGTACTGATGAGAGTATTTCACGTTTATGTAGATTTTACAAGTGTGGAAGTTTGTCAATTATCTCTCATTTGATCGTTAAACAGCCTCCTCGTGTCAGTCACATCTTTGCTACTGTAACAAATACTGATCAAAGATAATCCACTTTTAAAAAAAAAGGTTTATTTTTTGGTTCAAGGCTTCAAAGTTTCCAATTCATGATTGGTTGACCCTGTTGCTTTTAGATCTCCTCCCTTATCATGGTGAGAACACATGGTAGAGCAGACCACTCACCTCATGACAGGCACACAAAAGAAGAAAGGAAGAGAAGGGGCTAGAGTCCCACTATCCACTTCAAGGGCACAACCCCAGTGACCTCAAGATGTCCCACTAGGCATCATTCCTGAGGGTTCACCACTTCTGAATAGAGCCATCTCGGGGACCAAGGCTTTGAGGAACATTCAAGATCAAACCCTAGCACAAGTCATGAGCTGCATTGGGTATAGCCCAGGACTCCTCACTCCACAACCAGGATGTTTTCCATAATATTAAATGCCAGTGCAAAATGGTTAAAGGGCATAGTTTTGAAGAAGAAAAAGGAGTTGGTTTCTCCCAGTCTTCATTACAGAAGATTTTCCAAAACAATATGAAGTCTAGAGTTCTAAACTCTCTGCCTCTCTTAATCACAAATTCTCTTTCTTTCTCTCTCTTTATAATATATATGCTATGTATATGCAATATATATGCTACATATGTATTTGTATATTGTAAAAGGCAATAACCCTTTAACCAATCAGATGGCATTGCTTTGTAGCTGACCAAACCCTTCAGCAGCATTAATCTTATATTGTTGGTTTGGGTAAGTGTCAAAGGAGGACATTTGTGTTTTGTTTCAGCGATTTTTATTTACCAAGCCACACAACTCTAAGAAAATAGGTGAAGAGAATGAAGAAAATTTATTTATTGAATGAGTGTCTAACTTAGTCCTCAATAAGAAAATCCCCTTATCTCTTTCAAAAGATTCGGAGGTTTTTTTTCTTCTTGACTTTTCATGACATCCAACTCCCCTGTCTCATAAGACGCTCAGTCAGTGGTCCATGATCCTCCTTATCCTAGCCAGAATTAGTTATGTGTGTCTGCAGAGTGTGAGGCTCGTGCCCATTTGCAAGGGTAATTGGTTGAAGTTACTTTCTCCCTGTAACTTTCTCCAGTGAATCAGTTTCCTTGGAGCATTCTGCAATCTCGAAGATGCTCTGTCTTCTTCAAGATGTCCATTCCATCTCAGGGGGATGGAGGCCCAGGTTTCACAGTGGAAGATGCAAAAGCAGCAGTTTTGCAGAAGTCAGCCAGAAACCAGTGACGCACACCGTTTCTCTGCCATATGCTATCAAATTAGCCAGATCCTGTGTGCGGAGAATTGGCAGAGCTTCCTCTACAATGGATATCTTGCATCATAACTCTCAGCCACACAACCATTTCAGTAATTAAGTGGAATCTCCTGCCAACTTCTGCAACCCGCCCTCTAGGTGGCAGCTGGCCACACTATACCTTTGTTGCCACGTGTGACCCCATGTGGGTGATTCAACCCTTTTTTGTCAGTCTTTCCTGACTTCCCCCCAAATCCTCAAGGCATAGAAGCTCTCTTTGCACACAGAAGAGACTTTTACATGCAGCATAAAATAAGCACCAAATGGGGAACGTCTTGGGTTGGATATTCCTGGGCTTCTCCCGATGCCTCCCCTCTCATTGCCATAAGTCATGTTCAATGAGGTATTAGAAGCAGGATTTTTTTTTAACCTGGAAAGTTCTGAAATCACAAATAAATGAATAAGTGCCTATAATTGTGATAGGCTTTGAACACGTAGCACTGTGATGCATGTGGTCAACTATTTATATGTTACATTCCAGCTGACAAGTCTCCTGTCTCCTGACTGGCCCCTGAGCTCTCACCTTCTATGCTGTCATGGTTAGAGAAGGATTAAAGGAGAAAGTGCAGCCACATAGGGACTGTGAGGACACGCAGTTCTAACAGATCACCTGGAACGTAGCCAGCTGTGCCCCACCTGACGATGGAGAAAGGGAGGAAATGTCTGTACTTAGAAGAAGTGAAATGCTTATTTTATGCTATATCTTTGTGCAGCCATGTATTTAACAAGGACTTAAGACTTGTTTGTAACCAGGGTTGTTCTAGGCACTGGAGATACTGCAGTGAACAAAACAGACATGGCCCCTGCCTCATGGAGCCCACATTCTAGAAGAGTGGACACAAACGTGTAAGAAAGGAGTGAGACACAGTGTAAGTCAGATGCAGACCACTAGGAAGGAATCTTGAAGCAGGGGAGATGCCTTTCAGAGAGTGACCCCAGAAGGCCTCACTGAGACAGGGTGTTGGGTAAAGCCCTGGAGGAGGTGAGAGAGTGAGGCATACAGCCATACAGGAGAAGAGGGATCAGGCCTGGAGCAGCAAGTGTGAAGTTCCCGATGTGCACCTGGTGTGTGCAGTGGCAGAGACAGAACAGAGCATGAGAAGCAGAAGGGAAGGGCCCAACCGGGAAGTCAGTAGGAGCACAGGCCTGTGGGCCACAGGGAGCACTTTGGATTTTACTGAGTGTGATGGGAAACTTTCAAAAGCCTTGGGTAGAAGAACAGCACTTACCAAGGGTCAGTGCGGTTGCTTTCTTGAAAAGAATGTGGAGGGGAGCAAGGGTGGATATAGGAGAAAGTGTCCAAAGGAAGCAGCCACGAGGGCAGAGGGCAGTGGGCAGGAGCTGCCTCCACTCTGAAGCCAGAGCCGAGGTAGAGCTGAGGCCCACAGGGCGAGGTTCGCCTGAGGTAGGAAAGGTGGTGAGAAGAATGGATTTTGGAGGAAAGGGATATTGATTTTTTTCCTTTTTAATTCATTTTTGTTTTATTATTTTTTGATTGACATATTAATGGTACATATTTTGGGGTTACAATGTGATGATTCAATTCATGTATACATTATGTAATAACCAAATCAGGATGATTAGCACACCCATTATCTTAATCTTTTATTATTTCTGTATGGTTAAATCCATTCTAAATTCTCTTTGGGGGCTATTTTGAGGTATACTGTATTTTTTTGTCAATTATATCCACCACAGTATGCCATGAGACACCGGAACTTAAGGAAAGGGATTTTTAAGTATAAAAATTTCACCAGAAATCTGGGCTGAGGTTGTGGCTCAGTGGTAGAGCGCTAGCCTAGCATGGGTGAAGCACTGGGTTCGATTCTCAACACCACATATAAATTAATAAATAAATAAAGGTCCATCAACAACTAAAATAAATTTTTTTTTAATTTTTATCAGAAATTCAAAATGAAACTTCCTCGGAATTCTCATTAAAGACCCCTACATCTTTGCCTTGACTCGGAGTTGGGAGTTGGCTAGCATAATAATTACCTCTATCGAGATCTGAATGATTTAAATTCTTTCCCTTTACATCAAGTAAACTTAAAATATTGTACTTGGCTAAAAACTGGCACTGATTTACTTATTTAGGTCATGAACCATTTTGAAGAGTTGATGAGAGTGATAGGCACTGTCCCCAGAAGAGAGCATAGATGCACCCATACATGTATTGCCTGAGTTCACTGATTCCCCCAAAACCCACAGGGGGCCTGCAGAGGCAATGAAGTTTCCAGTATTCTTAAATAACAAGGGCTTTCAGTTGATCTATGTTTTACTTTATTGTCTTTGAAATAGGCAGAAAAATATAGCAACTTTTAATCACTGTTGAAGAAAAAATGGGGACTGCAGATATAACTAAGTGGTAGAGTACAAGGTTAGCATGCACGAGGCTATGGGTTGATCCCTGGCACAAAAGGGGGGGGGGAGATAAACACTACCTACAAATGTTTTTTCACAAAATTGATCACCATACAAAATTAGGCCTGTGCATAACTCCATTTTATTTTCTTCATAAGGTTGGACTCTTAGCCCAAGGTCACACTACTAACATATCTAGTGGCTAAACTCACCACTTCTGAAAGAACCTCTTCTAGTTTGGGCTGCTAGAAATTATCTTAAGCCAAAACCTCTCTCCTTTGGTCCAGTCCCTAAAACCATAATAACATAGAGCAATTACCAAAATATCCAAGGATTTGCCCATTTTTGCCATAACCCATGGCCACAGGTGTGAGACAGGAGTGAAACTTAACAGCAGACCTGCAGGGAACAGAGAAGAAGGTCTGAGCAGGGAGGATCAAGCCTCGGTGGGTGGCCTGGCATGGGCAGCTTTCTGTTCGTGTTGTCTCTTAACCACTTCCCAGACATGGAACTCGAGGTAAACCTTCCAGGCTCCTGTCAAGCGAGAAGGGAACGTGACAGAGAAGGAGGGGAGGCCTGGAAAGAGGCAAAGCAAATACAAGGTGGGACATCACCAGGCTGTCCAGAGGACTGTAGGGAAACACAGCTGGGCATTTGATCACGTGCAGCATCTCTGGATGGGCCACATGGAACCACTGTATGCCAGAGCAGTCCGTCCAGAGAAAGGGCAAGAAATCTGCTAGTTCCTACCAGTGTCCTGTCTGTCACTGGTCAAACTCACTGCACGGGGTAATAACTGTACCAATCCTCCTCGATGGTCCCAGTAAGGAAGCCTGAGCCTTCACAGGGCTGGCAACCTACCAGGGGCTGGGTTTTACCCGCCCTCATCCCCAAGGAAGGCCAAGACACAGGTAGGAAGACACAGTAGGCAGGCTTTATAGATGGCAGCAGCAGGAGCCATCCCCAGGCTTCTCTGTCCAGGAAACAGGGCAAGTGCCCAAGGTGAAGGGATCAGGCAGGACCAAAAAGATAGAGGAGGTACATAAACTGGACTCAGCACATTAAGCTCTCAGTTCAGCCAACCTGGACTTAGTCTGGGCTGTGGACTGAGGTATCTACAGACTGAGGTGTGGAAGGACAGCAATAGATAGAAGTGTCAAGTTAGTAGAGCCATCTGGTTCCTTCTGGTCTCCAGTGGACCCTGAGCCTGGGAGTGGAAGGCAGAGCTCATGTCCCACCTCCAGGGTGGAAGGAGCTGAGAGGAATGAGAAGTCAGTGTCTCCATCAGAAAGATCAGTGTGACTCCAGGGCAGAATGTCCCAGCCAGAGTTAGGGAATCAGATTTTTGCTCCCTGGTCCATGAGTATCTAGGGGCCACACCTCACCAATCATGGGGCTGAGGTGTGGAGCTTCTGGGATAAGATACTGGTGTAGGGTACCAGCCAGCCTGCCATAGCTGGAGGGTCTTTGATGGGAGGTGGAAGCACACAGGAACTGACATCATTTTGCTATTAAAATTATAAATTGCAACTGGGTGTGGTGGCTCACACCTGTGATCCCAACAACTTGGGAGGCTGAGGCAAGAGGATCGCAAAAGCCAGCGTCAGCAACTTAGCAAGGCCCTACCTCAAAAGAAAGAAGAAAGAAACAGTGAGGATGTAGCTTAGTTATAAAGCACCCCAATACCAAATAAATAAAATAAGATAAATTGTTCATTTGCCTGTTTTAACTGTGCTTCATTTTAGTTGCTTACCTTGAGTAACAGGCTTCAAAATACTGAGATGATTATGCTTTCTAGGAAAATATATTCTAATTTATATAAAATATATGGCTATCTATGAATATCATCTTTTACATAATGATTATTCTTGACTCCTAAGGAAATATCTGTGCTTTTGACTGAGTAAGATTTCTCTGTGTGTCTGTCTCTCTCCACAATACATGCACACTCAAACACCAGGAACACACACGCACCTCATTGTATAATCTTGCTTCAGTAAATGGAATCATGCAACACAGACAAAGCTTTGACAACTTTGAATTCAAGCCAACACTGTGAATCTAGAGACCATTGTTCCTGTAACCCACTCTGAGTTTTCTGACCTGATTTTAGTAAGAAATGTGTATGAAACTATGAGGGAAAAAATTACTATTTTCCACAGCTTTCCCTTTTATGCTGATTTCTGTTGAGTACTGCTATGCTATATATGGAGCCAATTTTGATTAGTAATTATCATCGCGCCTTGCAAAGTTGCTAGAAGGTAAGGTGCTTGTCAAGTACATTATTTCAGTGCCTGCACCTATTTTTCTGAGGGATATCATTTTTCATATCCCGATGAGCTGCCACATATTCCCCACTGTTCTCCAGTAAGATCATCATAGTTGACAGGTCTTTATTGCCTCGGCCCAAAAGCCATGCCCATGGTGACTGTGGAGGTGAACCTGCACTAATTGATTCTGTCATTTCTAAGAGGCAGAAACCACATCTGCTGGAGCCTAGTTGATTCTCTTGTTTTAATGAAGCGAAAGTGGCTTCCATGTTTGTCTGTGCCTGTCTGCAAAATGACAGAGATTTATTTCACACTGAAAGCAAGTTCAAGGGCCTCCTGGAGTAGCACATAAATCTACCAACCCCCTTGTGACAGATGCTGAAGTCCTGCCAAACCCCTTACAATGACTCCTTCAAAGGAAACCTCCCTCCCACCCCCACCACTTTCTAATGCCAAAATTTTAGTATCCTGTTCCCTAAAAGCCAAGGGTCTTTCCCTTCTTCTCAAGTACTGTCAAGGGCACATGAAATCTGTGAAATCAAGTGTCTGTTTCCTGCGTCTCTTGTACAAACCAGATAATGACAATCATGGCATAAAACAACTTCCTCGTTTTAGAGACTAAAGACTCAGGGGACTTTGAAACTGTCCATGCAACGAAACAGCATGTTCACCCATAGCTAGGCGTCTCCTTGTTTTATAACTAAACAGAGAGCAGACAGATCATTCTAAAATCTTTTTGAGGACTTTGAATTGGAAGATTTTCCCACTGATTCTGATGTATCACCTAGGGACCACTAAGCAGGTTCCCAAACTAAAAGTCAGCTGTACTTGCCCATACTTTCTAGCAAAATATATCCTAATTTATATAAAATATATGGCTCTCTATGAATATTATTTTTTACTTAATTATGCCCCAGCATCCCATATACAGGACATCTATATATGGGATACTGGACATAATTATTTCAAAACCATAAAAATTTTAACATTTTTCCCACATTTAGGCTGAAAGAATTTTCTTAAGACTCTGAAATAATCTGTGTACCAGAACTACTACTTATGATATTTTCCCAGATATGATTTCTGACAATTAAAATTATCCTTGCTGCTTACCCTGATGTGGTACCTAAATTCTGCTATTTCTTTTTTGTTAGCTTTTTGCCCATTCAAAACTATCTCTTTCTCTCTTTTTTTCCTAATATTTATTTTTTAATAAATACCTTTATTTTTATGTGGTGCGGAGGATTGAACCTAGGCCCTGCCCATGCCAGGCAAGCGCTCTACCGCTGAGCCACAATCCCAGCCCCTCTTTCTTTTTTTAATGTAATAGTATCTATCATCCCTTTTGCATTTCTCATGAACTCTTGGATCCATGTCACTCTTGTCCTCCCAAATGCCCAGCCCAGGGACATTTCTGAGTTCTCATCTTTTTTGACATTTCTGTAATATGCCACACTGTTGACAGTGTCTTCTAGAAACTCTTCTGATGGCTTAAATGACACCTCTCTTTGCTCTCCTCCTAAACATCAGACCACTCCCTCTTGGTGTATTTTGAGAGGTCCCCTTCCTTTACTCTCCCTTTAGATACTGATACACCCTGTGGTGTGCTCCTACCTTGATCTTTGCCTCTTTTCATTCAGTAGGCAGTCCCATCCACCCTTGCAGATTCATCTGTTGTCTATTTAATTTTACTCTCAAACCTACTTCCTCAGCCCAGTCCTTTTATCTGAGCCGCATATCATTTAGAAATTTCCTGCTACCTCTGAATGGTTCCACAGCACCTCACAGTAGGGATATTTACTTTCCTAGTCTCTCACCTGTTCCTGCTTCTCTGTTTACCACCTGTTCATTGATTTATTGCAGTTTATTAAAATCTGTTAACAACAAATTCTATTTCTCTAGTAAATTCTCCTCTTCATCAGACTCTTCTCAAAGGCCCTCAAATATCACTAATTTGTCTACACATGATTCATTCTACTAAATGAGGAGCTGGGGATGGATCGAGGGCTAGGACTGTAGGCGTTGGCACATGGTAGGTGCAAAATTAATTAAGCAACTGAATGAAACAAATATACAAATAATCTATACCATTAAAGGAATGTTTGAAAATGGAAAAAAAAAAAAGTAGTTGTAATATCCCCACACAACAGGGGTAGTTTTGTGATTCTTCTTTATTTTCTGCGTGGCTTTTCAATGCTTTGTCCACAGGCACACAGACTTTTTAGGCAGTTGTAACAATAATGGGCGTGTAATTTTGTGTCCTTCCTTTTCTACTTAAACACTGATTCATGACCATTTCTCCATCTGTTTATAAGGGCTTTATAATTATATGCATTTTTATGCCTCAAGTACATCTAGAATGATAGTGATGAGATGGCCAAGGCTAAGGACTGCATCTGATACACAAAGCTAAGTGCCCAGGGAGCCTGCCAAAGTGTAATGACCTTGAGAAGCTTCTTAACTCAAAGACTAAATCTTCCCATTTGCCAAATGAACCTCATCATCGTTGTTTGTAATCCTCAGACAAAGGGCATTATGCGAGTAGTAAAGTTTTAAGTGTCTTATAGATTGGAAATAGTTTGCCCAACAGAAGTAACTTATTTCCTGTCTCTTCCTCTGAAGGCAGAGCAAGGTAATGATAACCTACCTTTCCCAGTCAACATGGATTGAGAGGACTAAGCCAGGAAGGCAAAGCAAAAACATCTCGCTTCATTTGTAATTTTGGAGTCATCTATTTTCATCTTTTTCCAACTTATCCCTAGTCCCATTCTCATTGTCTGATGAAAAAGAGAGTTAGGAAAAAGCAAAGCAACTTCAGGTCCACACATCTCTGACTGTCCATGCCACTTTTCTGGGAGACTTTGTGATCAAAAGGAAGCCCAGTACTGCTAGGGATGTAGCTCAGTAGTAAAGTGCTTGCCTTGCATGCACAAGGCCCTGGGTTCAATCCTCAGCCCTGGATGAGGGTGGGGATGGGGGAAAGAAAGCTCAAACTTAGGATATTCACTGGTAATTTTTTAGAAAAAATGAAAGCCTGCCACAATGTAGGGAAAAAATGTTTTTTAAGAAGATAATAAAGTGCCATTTGTTCTCATGGTAATACTATGTTCATATGACTCATCATAGTTAAATAATACTAACCACAGTGAAATCCATCGAAATACAAGTTCATTTTCCTCTTGTTTACTTTAACAGGACAATATACCTATGCCAAAAAAAAAAGACAAGCCATTTTGTGATGTTCTTATTTTGATGATCACTAACATTTTTCTAAACTTAGTTTTGGAAGCACAGATTTATCTCGTCATCCTCATTACTTCTTTTTTCTTTTTGCATAAATCACCATTGCTAATTCTCCCATTATTGGATTCAAAATTCACCTTTTGGTACTTATTTGCCATTCTTATTTATGACAGTGTAAAAATGCAAGCAATATACTCCATGAAATCTCATTAAGTTGCTTTCTCCATGCAAGTATGTTTGTTTGCCACTATTCTCAACCTTGAGCTACAAGCCAGAGTTCATCATGAATGTCAAGCCTTTATTGACTATACAAGACATCATCCAAAAATTTCTTGAGTTCAAATACCTTGTTTTATACATAGGTACACTACTTTAAAATAATTTACAATTGAAAATTGCAGTAATTTACTCATATTTTCCATTAAGCTGGCTTATTTTTGAGGCACATGTGAAAGGCTAGATCTTTGCTCAAGTAGGGTCCCACGTTCACCTAGGATAGCAGATGACCACCCAAATAATCAAGGATTATTAAAGTTTGAGGATTCCCCATTGGCATGCAGGATATCTAGTCTAAAGGTTACACCTGCCACTGATAGTCTTTCCTACTGATAACATCTTCTGTTATCAGAAAGACATTTTACTGAACTCAACTCTACCTCCTGGAATTTTTGCTCATTTTTCTTATTAGATATTTTAACATAGCCACATGCCAAAAAAAAATCTAAAAAAAAAAAAAAACTCTAGAAAATGTGAGTGTCAAACTTTAGTAATTATATCTAAACTTCAGTAACCCTGGCATTTACTCTTCCCATAAAAGCGATCAGACAAATATAAGTCAGTTTTCCTGTGTCTTGGAATAAGTATGACAGTGTGTTCTTGACATTTCTTCTGAGTTTATTTCTATTATCTGTAAATACTGTTCCTTTTCTGGTACTAAATGTGTGACTATCTAGTCATCATCATAAGAGTCAAATGGAAGCATTTGGCACCAAACAATGCATTTGAATTGTCTCACCCCTAAACCTCTGTGGAAAGTAGAATAGCAACCTACAAAGATACTAACCCAGAACCTGTGAGTGCATTTCCTTACATGGCAAAAGGGACTTTGCAGATACAATTAAGTCAAGGATATTGAGATGGAAAGATCCTTGTGGGACCCATGACATCACAAGGGATCTTATAAAAAGGAAGCAGAGTCAGAGGAGATGACTGCAGAAGCAGAGGTCAGAGAGAGAAGGGAAGATTGGAAGTTGCTAAGTTGTTGGCTTTAAAGATGGAAAAGGGGGTCACAAGCCAAAGAGCACAGGCTGCCACTGGTAAAGGACAAAGGCAAGGAAACAAATTCTCCCTAAAATCTCTTATTCTACAGCCCATAAGATTCAATGCAGACTTCCATCCTCCAGACAGTAAGATAATAAACTGGTGGATATTTTAACCCTCTGAATTGGTGGTAATTTGTTACAGCAGCAACAGGGCACTGATACATTCTCATTCAGAACTACAAGAGCGTATTTATAAACATAAAATAAACCCACAGAAAGCACTGGGGAATGATATTGACCAAATTGTATTGTAATGTTGTGTTCATGTACAAATATGTAACAACAAATCTCATCCTTAGGTATGACTATAATGCACCAATTTTAAAAATAGGGAAAAAATGAACACACAGATGTTGCATAGATTATTTTAAAACTTGAGAAGAGAAACAGTCATTATTTTATCAGTCCATAAAGTAAAGTGGAAATTTTTTAAAGTGATTTGGGTTTCCATTCTACAAATCTAGGAAAGGCCTTTGGGCAGGAGTGTGGTTGTCTGACACAAGCAACCACAAGAAAGCCAGTGGTTGCCAGAGAATGAACTAGAGCTGAGGGGTAAGAAAACAGCCCTGTCCCATGCAGACTTCCCTGACAGCTTTCAATTGTAGAACCCTCCCTGAGCTCATTTCTGAGGTTTTTGAAATAAATTTTATATCGTGTGTATTTAATATCAACAACATGATGTTGCAGGATATGTATGGATAGTAAGACCACGACTGCAGTGAAGTAAATTAACATGACTGTCATCTCATAGACTTGCTTTATTGTGTCAAGAACAACTAAAATCTACTTTCTTAACAAAAATCCTGACACAATTTTACTAGCTTTAGTCTTTGTGTCATAATTCCATCTCTCGATATAATTTTTAACAAAATAAAATTTCAGCAGCACCCCTACCCCAAGCCTCCTGCACAATGCCGGATGCAAACCCCTCCCCACGCCCCCCGAGCATGGCACTGTGTCTTGTCACCAGCAGCTCCACGTGGGCGCCCTGCAGAGCAGCGCGAAGGCGGCAGAGCTGGGCAGGAATCCGGCCCATCATTAAGAAGCCAAATCAGAGAACACACTGACACTGTGGGTGGGTTGCCGTGGATGGGGAGAAAAATGTCTTCATCATAGGGACACCTGAGAGATGAGAAAAAAAATAGATCCTCCAGGATTTTTTTAAAAATAAAACACAAAGAGCAGACTCAAATCTCTCCTGAGACTGTAATAGCTTGAGAGAAAAAAAAAAATAAGGAGAAAATGGAGAACAAGCTTTCTTTACTAGCATGTATTGACTCTCCACATTAATGGGGTTCGATGTGTTATTTAAACACATGCATGCAATGATCAAACCAGGGTTATTAGCCTTTCCCTCTCCTTATCATTTATTTTTTTTTTTTTGGATCCTTGAGCTCCTCTCTTCTAAAACTTGATAAAATATATAACATAATCAGTTACTGTGAGCTATAGTCATTGTGTGTATAAACCATCAATGTTTTTTACATGAATACACATGAGATTCCCACCACCACCATGTCTGTCCCTTCCAGAAACTTCTTTGGCATCCATAGGAAAGCAAAGGCCTTATATTTACAAGTTGCCACTTCAAAAGGATATTACTTTTTATAATGACAGCTTCACTGAGATATAATACACGCACAATACAACTCACCCACTTACAGTACAGTGGGTTTTAGTGTATTCACAGTTGGGAAACCACTACAAATCGATTTTCAAACATTTTCAACACCGCCCAATCCCCATACCTGTTAGGAGTTATGCTTCATTCCTCCAGCCCTCCGTTCATTCCAGGGGAACTCAGATCTACTTTCTGCCTCTGTGGATTTGCCTGATCTGAACATTTCACCTACGTGATGCTTTGTGATGCACTTCTTTCATTTAGCAAGATGTTTTCAAGGTGAATCCATGCTGTAGCATGTATCAAAGGCTCCTTACATATAATAATTTTTATTATATGGATATTTGTACTTATTTGGGAGTGTTATTTACCCATTTAATCAGTGTTATTTACCCATTTATCAGTTGATGGACATTTGGATTATTTCCGACTTTTAATTATTAGAATACAGCTGTAGTGAATCTATGTGTACAAGTTTTAACTTGAGCACCAGTTTTCATTTCTCCTGAGTCTATAGCTAGGAGTAGAATGACTGGGTTTTATGATAACTTTATGTTTACCTTTTTGAAACTGCTAGATGGTTTCCAAAGTGGCTGTATCTTTTTTTTTCCCCTTCCAACCAGATATGTAAGAAGATTCCGATTGCTCCACATCTTGGCCAATACTGTTTGTCTCTGTCTTTAGTATTCTGACCATCCTAGTGGGTGTAAAGTGGTATCTCATTTTGGTTTTGATTTCCATTTCCCTGATAGCTAAGGATATTGAGCATCTTCTCATGAAGATGCTTGTTGATCACTTCTTTATCTTTGCTGAAGAAATACCCATATATTTTACCCATTTCTATTGGGTAATTTGCCTTATTACTATTAAGTTGTAGAAGTTATAGATTCTAAATACAAGTCCTTTCTCAGAGATGTGGTTTGTAACAGATTTTTGTCCAGCCCGTGTGTTGTCTTTCCATTTTCTTGAAGGTATTCTTTGAATCACAGAAGCTTTGAATCTTGGTGAAGTCCAATTAATCTGTTTTCTTTGGCTGTTGCCTTTATGACTGTAACTTTGTAGTAAGTTTTGGAACTGAGAAGTGTACATCTGGCACATTTGGCTATTCTAGAGCCCTTGAATTTCCATAGAATTTTAGGATCAACTTGTTAATATATGTAAAGAGACCACCCTAGATTTTGATAGGATTTGTGCTGAATCTAGATCAACTTAAGAAGTATTGCCATCTTTACAACAGTAAAGGGTGTAGTCACTACAGGATTCACTAATGAGCACAGGAGGGGCATGTTTGGATGGACTTTGATAAGTTATTGACAGTGTTTTCTTCTATTCCTCTTCAAGGGATGCTGGGTCCTTGCCCACATTATCCCTGAACTAGACTGGCTCACACGCCATCGCCACCAGCAAGGTCCCTCCTTGCATGAATAGGCTAGTAAAATGAGTTTGTACTAAATGTTTCATGCTTAAATTTCTTGGTGCAGAAGTGAACTTGAATGCTATAGAGGTATCCTTGGTGCCTTTGGATCAATACTGGGAAAAGCTCAGAGTACACAGAATCTCCTATAGAGTCTTTGAAAAACAAACAAACAATATTAACTACAACAAGGAGAGCTGTGTTTTAATCAAATCAAGGTACACCGATGTGTAACTTGCACCCCAATGACTAATGGTTGAATCAATCATTCAAAGAAAAAAAAATGTGAATTTGGTGAACTTATAAGAATTTGAATAACAAACAATATTATGTTTTTTAATTCTTACTTTATTTAATGGTGTATTATATATAAGTACATATATATTTATACCTCAAAATTTTTAAATATAAATATCTTATGATCCCTACATGTCTACTTGCAGACATGTAGACTGTAGAAAGTCTTATCTAAGTGCACAAACATATATATAGAAGGATTAAAAATTGAAAGCTACCTAAAATGTCCATTAGTAAGAAAACACTAACTAAACTATGAAACATTTATTTCATGAGATGCTATGCAACCATTAAAAACAGTGAGGGTCTGCCTAAGTGGATTTGACATTTAAAAATATAAAAAATAAATTATTTATTAAACACACACACATGCACATACCCCTCTGGGCCTGGTGGTATTTCCTATAATCCCAGTTACTTAGGAGGAATTATGACTTTAAGGGGTAGCACACACAAAAGAATGAGTTAGAACTTTGGGAAGACAATCAGTTGTCATTTGCATGGTGTTCCGTGGAGCACTATGATGTCTAGCCTCAGCAAGAATTTCAGTCTACCTGGGTGCAGAGGTGGATACCTATAATCCTAGCGGCTCTGGAGGCTGAGGCAGGAGGGTCATGAGTCCAAAGCCAGCCTCAGCAACAGTGAGGCACTAAGGAACTCAGTGAGACTCTGTCTCAAATAATACAAATAAGTGCTGGGGATGTAGCTCAGGGGTTGAGCACCCCTGAGTTCAATCCCCAGCACCACTACCCCCGAAAATAAAGAAAAGAATTTCAGTCTGACCCCAGAGTGCTTGGAAGGATTTCTGAGGATTGGAGGTTTGTTGGATGGGTAATGGGAACCATGAAAGTTTTGGAGTTGGGGGAAGCATGGAGACTGATGGTATTGCTTTCTCAAATTGATACTTCAGTGCCAAAAGAAAAAGGAAGAGAAGACAAGAGAAGGCAATCAGGGCTTATTCCCTGGGATGAGGACAGAAGGAGGGGAAGTGGACAGACATTCAGGAGACAATGTGGAAGTCAGCTCTGAAGGTCTTGTAGGCTGGCAAGAGAAGGAAGGGTGACCTTTGGGGCCGGGTTATGGGAGGAACACCTGATCAGAGTAATACTAAGTGTGCTGGTGGGAACAGGTTGGGATATACTGGGGTTAGATGCCACTAAAATCTCCTGTGCAGATGTCATATGGGCAGTGGGACAAGAGTAACTTATAAGATTTTAGGACAGGACAGGGCTGTGGAGAGAGGGTGCAGAGCCACATCCCACCTGTCCCTGGCCGGATCCTCTCTTCTGTCAGCTGTCAGTTTTTTGTCCCCTCTACGTATCCATTGGCTTCCCTACCTGCTTTACCAATGAATATTTTATCCCTAAGAGAATGTCCATTTGTTCTTCTTTCCCATATCCACGCTTACCCTTTCTATTTCAGGGGGTTTGACTTTGTAGTCTTCCATTCAGGCAAGTTCTAAAGGGTATGAGTCTCTCTGCATGTGCCTGCTGCACCAGAACATTCTCTCTAACTACCTGTGCTTGTAGAAACCTGTGTGTGTAGCCCACACTATCAAGAAACCTGTCTTTATTGTTAACCTAGAACCTTCCCTCAAAAAGTCTTTTGTCACTGGGCATGGTGCAGCATATCTGTAATCCCAGCTACCCAGGAGGCTAAAGCAAGAGGATCACAGGCTCAAGGACAGCCTGGGCCATTAATGAGACTCTATCTCAAAATAAAATTTAACAGTGTTGGGGATGTAGCTCGGTGGTAGAGCTTGCCTAGCATGTGCAAAGCTCTGGGTTTGATTCCCAGTAAAGAAAAAAAAAAAAAGTCTCTCCTCCACATTTGCTCAAATAAAAGGCATAACCTGCTTTTTATGTGCACCATAAAAAGATGTGCCCAATTAAATTTTATCTCATAGATAGAATGTCATTAATCAGAAATTCTTCAGGAGTAAGTCTCGTTGACAGTAGTGCAAAAAGAGGGACTGGTAAAGGAGTGAAAAACGGAAGAATGGATGGAAGTGGTGGCTTCCTTTGCTGGAATCCCTTCCACCTGGGCTCTGCAAACACATACACTTCCCCTCCCACCCTCCTATATCAGAAGATGACCACCCTTCCTAGGGCTTTTTCATTAAACATGAAGAATTCGTTTCTGTTTGGCTTTTTCCTCTTCATACCCAAGGGACCTGGGGACCAATTATTGTTTTAAATGCTTTATTGTATTGAAAGAAGCAGTATTAAATAATACCAAAGTGTAAGACATTTTTCTGACCAGGTCCTGCTGACCCATGCAAACTTATCCCTGGTCTAGGGCACCATCCAGAATCCAAAGATACTCTGTACCCAAAATATGCTTGGAATGACATATCATTCATTTCTGGGTTTTTGGTTTTTTGTTTTTGTTTTTTTCAAGATGAGATGATCATAATAATATTTTTTGAAAAATTCCAAGTAGAAAGGCTTAGAATTGTTTTTGCTTTCCTTAATTTCAATGTGGAATAAAGGCCAGAAGAACTGTAAGAAGTTTATTTTGAGATATAAACCTGGGTAACTCGTCTATCCTCTCTCTCCAGCCAAGCCTGCATTTTCCTCCACCACTTCCACTTTTATGAAATTACTTACATTTCTTTTTCCTTTTGACTTCAATATAGTCCATATCAATATCAATATTGCCCCTTCCGTTTATTCCCTGAAATGGCCACTGTAGATCACATAGGCTGGTATCAAAATGACCCCTCCCTACTAAGGATACACTGATCACTGGGGAATATTTCTGAATTTCCCCCTGAACTTCCATATAAGTCCCTTCCCCCACTCTCTGCCCAAACGTCCCAGCCCATATTCATGATTAGCTATTTAAAGAAGAACTTCAAACTATCATTTAAATACAAGGTTTATTCCAAGGCCTTGAAAATAAATTTTATAAACACATATATAAATACGTTTCACCAAGTTCTCTTTGAATTGGTTTTTCGAAATAGCAACTGAGTAAATGTTACATAATTTCCCATTTATCACACTCAGAGAGAAACTGTGAAGTCCCCAAAGAAATATGCAGCACTGGCACTGGGGGGAGGCAAGGGTGAGTCAAGGAAGCATTTTCACTTTTAGGTTCTGATGGAGGATCAGCACATCCCCAAGAGTGGCCAAGATCCCCAAGCAAGGAAGCTAAGAACTGGGTCAATATGAAAAGTTAATCATGAATTTGTTGGGTCCAGAGTGCCATCTCTTGGATCTCAGTTCAGCATGAGAGAAGAAACTCGCGAGAGCTTGCTTATTCCTTTCTGAAGGCCCATTTCATTTGGGTTCTACAAACCCACATCCATATACCCATCTTTTTTTTTTCTAGTTTTAAAAGCCTTGTTTTATACAAAGAGAAATTATCTGTGAAATTCTACAAATGCCCATACATTCATCCACTTAATGCCTTATTATCTAATACATGGTACATTTATACAATTGCCTCAAATTTTTGAAAAGCTAATTTCACTAAAATTGAACCCAGAATAAAGATTTAAAGATGCTGCTCTTTCAATTCATGTTCACAAAAAGATTCATATAAGATTTGTAAGAGCACTGATTTTCAGTGAGACATACACACTGTCATTTGAAAATAAATGACTGAAGAGTAGATATCTACCAGTTTTATGTTCTCTTGTAGAATATATAGGTATATAAAACATAAGTTAAAAAGAAAATATATGAAAGATAAAGAATTTTTTAAAAAAAGGTTGCTTCTTGGTTCTTTAGGCAAAAACAGCCACGATAAAAGAACTAAAACTGGGGCTGGGGCTGTAGCTCAGTGGTGGAGCACTTGCCTAGCACGGTTGAGGCACTGGGTTCGATCCTCAGCACCACATAAAAAAAATAAATAAATAAAACAAAGTTTAAAAAAAAAAGAAAAAAGAACTAAAACTGGCACACTTAACTTGCATTCAAATGTATTTTCAGGAAGATTTCAAGATTTGACACAGGCAGAAACAAAAGGAAAAAACTAAAACAAGTATAAACAAAGTCAGTTACACACTGACCTCTCTTTGAAATATGCTTAAAAATATACTTTAGTCACACTTTTTAAAAATATGACTGAGAAATATTTTTCTTTAATTCAAGTCTTCTCAATCATCTTGAAATCCTTGCAAGCTGAACTCATACATTAGAGCAAATACTGATTTTAGATACTAATTTCAATAATAAACCAATTCATTTAAATTGCTAATCCAAGGATAAAGATTTTGTAAAAAAAAAAAAAAATTTATTACTACAAAGGGAAACATGTACACAAAAAGCTTTTAAGCTACCTTAACGCAAATTACTAGTCAATGTCCAATGCAGTAAAAAAATACACAGAGCACAAAATACTTGCCCAATTTATCTCTTCTAGGGTAAGTATTCAAAAAATCAATGCACACTTGAAAATTCACTCCCAAGAGCAGCTTTTAAGTTCAAATGATTAGAATAGATATACTAATAATACACATCTATTATCCTTAACACCAATAATAAAGTAATAAAAATTAAGCTTAAAAATTATACAATTTATCAGATCTAAGTTTGATAGCTATAAAAACTAAATTAGTCTTACCTTCATTTTATTAAACAAATACCAAACGTGTACAAATTATATAAAACAAATTTTAATGGGTGGAATGCATGCAACATGTATGTTAATTCATATTTTAAGCTATTAAAATTCTTACCCTTTTCCACATTAGGACAAAAATTTAAAGCTTTTAAATCTACTACCTTATATTTAATTTTCTTCAGGTTGCTCAACAGGGAAGTCAACAGGTTCTTCCTTTGCCTCTTCCTCCACTTCTTCTGCTTCTGCGGCTCCCTCTACTTCCCCTACTGCCCCATCTTCCCCCACTGGCCCTATTTCCTCCCCTCCCTCTACATCCCCCTCTCCCTCTATTCCTCCAACTTCTCCCACATCCTCTACTTCTTCCACTTCCTCTGCTTCCCCCACTTCTTCTGCTTCTTCTTCCTCCTCTTCATCCTCCTCTTCTTCAATGGGTTCATCAATCTTTTCTTCATCCTCTTCATCTCCTTCTATTTGCTGCTCCTGAGAATGATCTTGAATTTCAAAAGGATTCTCACCCTTAACAAATCGTTCGTAGCGTGCCTTCACTATTGGATTATTTAAAATGCTTGTGGCAGTCAAGACACTCTCTCTTTTTATTTGTTCCTTATAAGCCTGTTTCCCTTTGATATGATCAGGAGATTTTAAGTGTTGCTGAACTGAACTATGTAAAGCAGGAATATACACACTGCAAGCACTGCAGTGAACAGTCTCTACTTTCATCATGTGGTCATCTGCAGTAACACCTTCCATAACATCTTTTTCAATTATTTTGACAACCTCTGTTTGATTATTTGTCTGTTGTTTACGAATAGATGTTTTCTTAAATTTATTCACCATGCATTCATGCAAAAACTCCATAACAACTTTGTCAAATTTGGTTTGTTTCTGAATATGATCTAATGTTTCTTGGTGTGAAGAACTTTCTAGATGCAGTTCGATATCTTTTTCTTCAAAGGTTCGAAATTTGCAAAATGAGCATGTGAATGCCATTCTGTATCCATCTCCATATTTCTCACTGTTTTTTTCTCTTCTGCGCCTTTGTTTCTCTCGCCGAGCCTCAATCCGCCTCTTTTCTTCTTCTTCACTTTTAGGATCAGTTTTTGCTTTATTGGCACTCAAAAGAAGAATTTTTAGATAAATATCCTTGAATGTCAGACCTCCATAAGATCCAGGGCCATAATCACGATCCATTCCATTAAAGCCCTGATAAGTATTCCTGCAAGCAGAGTGTGTGTAATCGTCCTCGAAGTCCATGGCGGAGGCTCCGGGCTGACGACCACGGCGGGAATAGTTGAGCTGCAGCCTGCAGCAAGAGCTCGCGACCTACCGTCCCACTAGACCAGTTCACGCGACCAAAAGCCCATATACCCATCTTGACTTTCTGGAATATTTTTTCTTATAAACAGAGAGCTTCTGGTGATGATTATAAGGCTGGTAACCTTTCACAGCAAAAAAAACTAATGTTGCGTTTAAAATTAGCCATATATTGAAAGCTATAAACAAAATGGATGTCATGAAATTCTAAGGGAGAGACCTTTAGATCAGAAGAAGAGGTCAAGGGGAGGAGAAGAGGAGGGTAAAAGGAAGTTTGGGGAATGAAAAATGATCAAATTATATGCATGTACAGTTATGCCACAGTGAAACCAGTACTCTGTATAATTAATATGCACCAGTAAAATAAATTTTAAAAATCTTAACATTTTAAGGTAGGTCAGGAGCAGAAAGTTTCCTGAGAGGACGGTCAGGCCCCTGGAGCCAGGGAGGAGTCACAGGCTTGGGATGCTGCTTTTGCCTCGAGAACCAGTAGAACAGATCAACAACTTGATTAATGGTATCCCTGAAAGAGACTGCGTACAATAACTACCCAAGCGTATAAGAAGGTTGCATATTTTTGTATCTTTTATTTCATAGTTATATAACATGTATCACATTTATATAATTAATCTTATTATATTCCATTGTTTAAAAAAATAAAATTAACCACCTATTCTCTTCTAGAGTTCTAAGGATTTATATTTCCCTTCTAAATTTTTATATTCATTTGCACAACCTGCTATTAGGAGACTGATGACCCACTATAACAATTACAGTTATAATTCACCAACTTAAAATTTTTTTAATTAAATTAATTTTTTTAAAGAGTTACACCCAGAGACTGAGACAGGAGGATCACAAGTTCATGGCCAGCCTCAGCAACTTAGCAAGACCCTAAGTGATTTAGTGAGACTCTGTCTCAAAATAAAAAATAAAAAGGGCTGGGAGGAGCTCTGTGATAAAGCACTCCTGGACACAATTCCCAGTATAAAAATTTTAAAATAAAATAAAAATAAAAGAATTACACAAACCTTCCATTCTCTTCCCTGTCTTGCCCCTGTCTGATCTCGGGCCATTTCACTGCTTATTTATCATGTACCAGATGGGATCGGGAGAACTCATACAAGTTCAGAGTTAAGGGTTGAGGTGTCTTGGCAAAATGCACAGCGATGTGAGCAATCATTCTGAACTCCAAGGTCACAGGTTCCAGCTGTGCCTCTTCCATTTACTGGATGTAGACAAGGACAACGATGGTTGGCCGGCATGTGCTTGAACTTGGAGGTCAGTTGTATCCTGGAGTTAAGTCTCAGTCCCAGCATGTACTTTCTATGTGACTGTGGACAAGTTAATTAACGTTAATGAGCATTGATTTATGGATCTGTTCACTGGGAATGATAACACCTGTCTCAAAGCACTGTAATGAAACAATTCACATAGAAAACACCAACCACAGGGTCTGATATGTTGTAGTTAACTATTGTTACATGTCATGATAACTGTTGTTATCATAGCTATAAAAATTGCATGCATCCCTTAAGTACTCTGCAAAATAATACCTTCCTCGGAGTCATCGTAAGAATTATATTTGATAATATGAAAGTATCATGCATATATAATAGGCAATAAAAGTATTAGTTATAGAAAATTTTTTAAATTCAAGTCAGAAAGCAGTGAGAAATCTTACATATTACTATAGAAATTATTTAACATTATATACCAAAGCTAGGTACTGTCAGGAAAAACTCCAATCTTAGAGAAAAAGGCAAACAGTGATAAGATCCCACAGGAAGACTGGTGATAGAGTTCAATGGTAGAGCACTTGCCTAAGTTATGCAAGGCCCACATTCAAACCCCAGCACCATCAAAAAAAAAAAAAAGAAAAAAGAAAAAAAAATACACACACACACACACAGGGGCTACCTGGATAGAGAAGTAGGTGATTTGGTTGTCAAATGGAAACTATGAAATGTAGTAATAGCAAATCAAAACAAGACATTTTTTTAGTCACAGCACAGTAAAGAGCAAGAGCATTGATGTGGATGTGCTGGTCTCCCCCTACCCCCAAGCCCGCTGAAAAACACTATGAGCCCAAACAGAAGCCATTCACAGAGAGGGTTGTATGTCGCTGGGGGACACAGGGCATAGGGCTCAGCACCTTTTGTAGCAAGCAACAAGTAAGGCAGTCCCTTTTCCCTGAGGAGCAAGCAGTAGTTACACTCTGGTTGCCTGCCCTACTTAGTTCTACCTGACCAGCTATAGTAGCTGCTCAGTATCAGGGAATGAACGTGGCTTGAAATTTAGCACACTTGGGAAGGATGTGCAGGGATATCTGAGGCCCACAGGAGACATCGTTCCCCCAAAATGTATACTCTATAAGCCAGTAATGCCATTCCTAAGTACAGACACAACTGAAATGCATGCACAGATACACCAAAAGACATGTAAAATATTATTTGCAGTATGATGTTTAGCAACCTCAAACTGGAAATGACCAAAATGTCCACCAACAGTAGAATGGGTAAATTAATTATGATGTATGCACATGAATGGGTGAAGATGACTGATCATCGTACTACAAAAGACAGGTTATCGAGAGAAAGACGTGACAAATTTACTTAATCAAAGTTTTATGTGACACAGGAGCCTTCAGAAACAAAGACTGAAAGAACCAGGGAAATTATGTATATTTGTTCGTAGATTGAATGAAGAATGGACAGCTGCATAGAACCTGTTGGACCAAAGGAAGATCTGGTGGTAATAGACTTGTGTCTGTCAGGAGTCTTCTTGGCCTCTCTCTGCAGCATTCTTTTCTCCCAGGTATAGGCCAGGATCCCTTCGTCAAGAAGGGAGAAGGAAAGAGTTATCCTTCTTGGTTTTATTTCTTACTTTAATGAAAGAGGGCTCTAATTTCTATGGATCACACTTTGACTCACTTTGGGGAAGATGAATTCTGGTCTCTATGACTCACTTTAGAAGAGCAAGACCAACAGAGAACAGGAAGGTAAGAGGGCAGAGAGAGAGAGAGAGAGAGAGAGACTGCTTCTGAGCCTTTTCAACCTCCTGTAGTTCAAAGTACTCAGCAGACCAAAGTGTCATACTTTACGTATTACACTATCATTTTCTCATCCCCACCATATACAGGGGAATACTTCTACCTGTAAATAAGCCACGGTTTATGCAAAAACAACCTGGAAGAATCTCAAACATCATGTTGAGTGAAAGGAGCCAGATTTCTTCAAAGAATGCATAACTTTATGATCTCACTATCTCAAGTACAAAAGTAGGTCAAACAGTAATGAATCCCACTATTAGGTATAATTATAATGCACCAATAAACTTTTTTAAAATCTTTTTTTAAAAAGTAGGTCAAACACACCTATGTGTTACAAGCTGAGATACAGCTCACCTTTGGGGGAAGAGGAAGTAATGATTGGCAGAGAGCTCTGGGATATGATGTTCTTTCTTGACTAAAAGTTAGTTCCATGAGTATATTCATTTTGTAACAATTTAGCCAGCTCTAAACTTATGACTATGTACTCTTTTGTGTATATGTTAATTTTTAGTAAAACATCTTCTGGGAGAAGTTAGGCCAAGTAGAAAGAATGGAATGACTGGGCTCACTGCCACCATCTTTAAGGATAAGCATCTCTTCTCGGAAGCCAGAGGCAAAGCAGTAATCAGAGAACTAAGTCCTTGTAGCAAGATAGATCTGTCTCCTTTCCATTTCATAGCTTCAGAATTATGAGGAACATCACAGAGAGCCTCCTAAATGAGAATTAAAAGGGGAAACACCAGCCACACCTGTAATCCCAGCAGCTCTAGAGGCTGAAACAGGAGGATCATAAGTTCAAAACCAGCTTTAGCAACTTAGTGAGGCCCTAAGCAATTCAGCAAGGCCTGGTCCCAAAATAAAAAAAATAAAAATAAAAGGGCTGGGAATATAGCTCAGTGGTTAAGTACCCCTGGGTTCAATCCCCAGGACCGAAATAAAAAGCAGTAGGGAGCAGAGGGAATCACCAACATCTCACCCATCTGTGACATTCCAGATGATAATCATCCCACAAATGACTTCTCAGAACTCTTGTTTATAAGAATCCCTAATTACCATTCTTTCTCTTATTTCTGATCATTATATATTCTTTCAGATGAATTACCTTGTCACTAAGGAGATAAGTCTTTGTGTACCTGGCAGATGGGAGCTATTGACCAGACATTTCTAAAGGCTTAAACAGAAAATCTGAACTTTTTGTATTCTAGTACTCACCAAGAAGAAAATTCTGACATGGGGTTATTTAAGCAGCTTAAGGATGCCACCAAAACCCAGAAGCTGGCAATTGCTGCAGAACTTTCCCCAGACAGCTGCTGAAAATTATTTCTAATAAGTGGGAGGCTGGAGGTGGGGTGGCAGCTGCTGGAAAATGGTGGGGGAGGTGAGCAACCTAATTTGGGGGTAGAAGACTAAGCAAAGAAGTCTCATTTCTCAACTTGGATTCCCAGTTACAGAAAAATATATTTTGGTTCTTTCTGCTACTTTTTAAACTTGGCAATTTATAACTTCTAACATCTGGCTGTCAGAGCTATGCAGAAATATTAGCAGAGAGTCTCATTCTATTTCCCTGTATAATCTGCTTAAGTTAATATAGCACCAGTCTCTGGTGCTCTCAGAACAGAATAAAATCTGTTAAAAATAAATAACACTTAGCAATCTGTGAGAAAATGACTTTGGCATGATTTTGTCAGTGGGGCAAGAAGTTATTCAGGAAAACTGCAGTGAGTTTACAAGAAGTTGGCCTACCAGTTCTTGTTTTCAGCCCTGGGGAATTGAGTCATCTTGTCCAAAAGCATCAGATTAACTGAAATCATCAAATTGTCAGTATAGATGTGTACTAGAAACCCAGTGTAACAATTATCCTAATATTTATCCCTAGGATTTTAATTGTCCATCCATCTGTTTTTCTCTGACGACAATAGGCTTCCTTAGGCCAAAGATTCTTTATAAAATCAGATTTTCCATCACGGCACCTGGTACATAGCTGGTACACAATATGTTTTGTGGAATGAATAAATAAACTTGCCTGGATGCCATTAAAGAAATTAAAAAGAAAAGCCTATTGAAATTGCATGGAAATGGAAGGAGACCCTCAGGGTTATACAAAAGTACATAGAAGAGGAAGTGAGGGGAAAGGGAAAAATAATACAAGGGGAAGAAATGAATGACAGTAGAGGGGGTAGAGAGAGAAGAGGGGAGGGGAGGGGAGGGGGGATAGTAGAGGATAGGAAAGGCAGCAGAACACAACAGACACTAGTATGGCAATATGTAAATCAATGGATGTGTAACTGATGTGATTCTGCAATCTGTATATGGGGTAAAAATGGGAGTTCATAACCCACTTGAATCAAAGTGTGAAATATGATATGTCAAGAACTATGTAATGTTTTGAACAACCAACAATAAAAAATTAAAAAAAAAGAAAAAAAGAAAAAAAAAGAAAAGCCTATTGATCCAGCTAAGCCCGTGTGATCCGGGTTCTGTCACCAGCCCATTTGACCATCCCACTACCTTCCTCCCAGACTTGAAATACAATGAACCCGGATTTCTCTCCAGACTTGATCAATCCATATTTTTCTCAACAGACTTTATTTCTCTGTGCAGTTTTAGGTTCAAAACAAAATTGAGCAAAAAGTCCCTTGCTCCCCCACCACAGCTCCACTATCAACATTTCCCACCAGAGTGATATATTTGTTAAAATTGATGAGCTTCAATCACAGATTATTATCTCCCAAAATTCATATTGACATTGGGGTTCACTCTTGTTGTTGTACATTCTACGGGGTTTAACAAATATGTAATGACATGCATCTTCCATTATACAACCACACATTGGCTTCTTTCACTTAACTGGTACGCAGTAAATTTCCTCCATGTCTTTTTATAGTTCACTGACTTTCTTTTTTTATGCTTTTTTTTTTAACTTCTCATTATTTCAACTGGCTCTCATTATTTCAGGGGAAAAACCCACAAGTTCATTGTCTCAATCTTGACTGCAATGACAATCATCTCTGAGGAGATTTTACAGATACAGATACCCAAGCACAGGCCAAAGGTTTTGATTGAAGTGGCCTGGGATAGGGTTCAGACAGCAGTATCATGTAATATCTCCCCTAAAGGATGTAGCTCAGTGGTAGAGTGCTTGCCCAGCATGCACAAGGTCCTGGGTTCAATCCCCAGCACCACACACACACTCACACACACAAAAAAAAAAAAAAGTATAAATGATCAAAGATGGGCTATTCTATTTTTTAGTGCTAAGATTTTCTCAGACTCCAACCCAAAATTTAGACCACTCTTGGTTATAAAGATGGATCTGAACTTTAGAATATTCTAGAACAAGAGAGTGAGTTTCACCTTGGTCACATTCAGGATGAGTTTATAATCTCAGTAACATGCATTTAATTTGAGAAGATTTGAATGGAGAGAGCTCACACATAGACATTACTTTTAAATATCAATAGCATACATTAGTTACTTTTCTTCTAAGGACTCCTACCAGATCTAAAATATATACTACACAAATAATAAATAACTTATTACTACAGTAGATGTCCAGTTTCATTTAACCAGGTTTGATGACCTCTTGCGGGAGTCAAGAAGACTCTAGCCTTGTGCCAGCTGTCAATCAAATGTGGAAGTGGAGTGACAGCCATGTCACCTGCTGGGATAATGACAAACAGGCACCAAAAAAGGTGGAGTTTGGGCAAAGATTAGTATCTGACCCATAGGTGATATCACCTACAGGGAAAGAAGAAGCAAGATTTCTTTGTCATCACCAGAAAGACATCGGGAAGCATTGCTTAATCAGAAAAGCACTGACACAGGAATTTGGAGACTTACTTTGGCAGCACTGCTCGAACCCTTGGCTTCCATGTTATCTGTTAGAGCAAAGGAGTGAGCAGTCATTTTAGATGATTGACACTGTTTGCCGATGGCCTTCCCTCTAAGCCCCCATCTTTGATGTGCCTTCATCCTCAAGGATCCTGGATGGTCTGAGAGGTGTGTGGCCACCGCTAATGTTTTCCACACTGACTTTCCTCCCTGCCATTCAAGGGTCCCCCTCTCTTCACCACATTCCTCACTCTTCTTCTTGCCACATTTTCCTGTCACTTTCTTTCAAAAGACCTTGAAATGACCTTGTATCCCTATTGCATCTCCCTGGTGTTCTCCTGAGCCTAACCCAGCCAAGTGTTTGCTCCCACCATGCCTGCCAGCTGCCCTCACCAAGATAATCAGTCTCCTCCTATGTTAAGCCCATTGGTCAACTCTCATTCCCCGTCCGCCATGCCTGAACTGTCAGCAGTACGGATCCATGCACTGCTAAGGTCTTGAAATGATTTCTTCACCCGGCTCATCTGATATCACCCTCTCCTAGATTTCTTCCACCCCCACCAGAAGCTTCTTGTCCATCTCACCTGCTACTGCCTCCTCGTCCCTCCACCTGTTTCCCATCTAAATGTCTCAGGCCCCCTCCCACAGGGGTCTCAGGAAGAATGATGCCTTTAAACATTGTCCATTTTGTGGCCTTCAAAATGGATATCTCTGGCCTTGACTTCACTCCTAATCCTAAACTGAGACTTCCTTCAGGACATCATGACTTTGGTCACTTGTGGCATCTCGAATTGGACAGGCTCAAAACAAAACTCCTATCCCTTCCCCACATATGCTCCTCCTGAGGTCTCTCCAACTTATGTAATGGCCTCCTCCATCCTTCTGTTATTCCCGCTAAGGGCCTTCACGGCATCCTGGGCTCTCCTTTCCTTCTCATGCTCCATATCCAATTTACTCACAAGCTTAACTGATCCTCTGGTAATAATCCATCTAGAATCTGAGCACTCTGAGCTCTTCCATAGCCAACACCCTCCTATCATTGCCACCATTTCCTGTCTGAATCACCTCCTGATCAGTCTCCCCATTCCACACAGGAACCCCCACATGGATTCACCACACAGCCACCAGAGTGCTCTGGGTAAAACTAAAGCCATGTAGCGTTCCTCTTTGCCAAGAACCCTTCAGTAGCTTCCTAAAAGCTGTTAGTCAGCTTTTCATTGCTGTGACAAAATACCTGAAAAAGGCAACTTAGAGAAGGAAAGGTTGATTTTGGCTCATGGTTTCAGAGGTTTCAGTCCATGATCAGCTGGCTCTGTTATGTCTGCACCTGTGGTGAGGCAGTACATTGTGGTGGAAGGAGGTGGCAGAGCAAAGATGCTCGCCTGATGGTAGCCCAGAAGTGGGCAGAGGGGGCAGAGACAAGGTGTAGGGAATGTCCCCAATGACTTGCTTCCTCCCACTAGTCCCCACTTCTGACCGTTTCCCCTACCTCTCAATGATGCCATCAAATTATCAATCCATCAATGTAACCCACTGATCTTAGTTACTTCCCAAGAGTTCCCCTTGTAATCAAGGTGTTAAGGGACGTGAGCTGTTAGGGGACATTCCAGCTTCTAACCACAATGCCATCTCCATCAAAGATACAGCCAAGTGGGCTGGGGATGTAGCTCAGGCGGTAGAGTGCTTGCCTCACATGCACAAGGCCCTGGGTTCAATCCCTAGCACCACCAAAAAAAAAAAAAAGGATAAAGCCAAAGTCCTAGCCATTGCTCACATGACCATGTATCCCACATCTCTTGATCCACCCCAAACCCCTCATTATCTTTCCTTCACTCCAGTCTCCCTTAGCCTCTGATGTTTCTGGAACCGGCCAGCATACTCCTGTCTCAGGCTTTTGAACATGCTCTTTCCTCTATCTCAATGGTCCTTCCCCAGTCATCTCTTGATTTGCTCAGGACAGGAATCAATAGTTTCTGTTTTTGTTTTTGTTTTTGTTTTTTTTTCTATCTCAGAATTCCACTTACTTCCTTTATGATACATATCATCACTGGTGATTTTTTTAATTAGGTTTCTTTCTCCCTTTTTTTGTTTGAGTTTGCATACGTTATTTGTAAATTTATGTTTGGAAGCTATTCTTGTTCCCCCCTATATTACAAATGCTATTAAAGTGAGAATTAGATTTATCTACTGTTATCCTCAGAACCAAGCACTGTGACTGACGCATAGTAGATATTCAGCATATAATTGTTGAATAAGTACATGGATGAATTAATTGTATAAATGACACACTTTGATTCACATTACTTTCTTAATTGATCATCATAAAATTGATCATCATATTTCTAATTCAACATTAAAGCAGTCATTACAAAAGATCTATTATTTCATAGCTAAATGCCATCATCATCTGTAAGATACTATTTGTTCATGGAACTGTATCATTCCTGTGTTTAATATAATTATTGAAAATGCTATTTGTTCATAGATGTCCCATTAGTTTCTTTAAGGTTCAGTGGACCTCTCTTTGTCATCGACAACGAGGACCCTGAACATATGGGCACTGATGAATCAACCTGAAATTACTGAGATGTATGAGCAGAGACTTTTAGTGGGTAACTGTCTAGGCTCCCTCACAAAACCAGAACCAGTTGTCCTAAAGAAGGGACATGGTTGCAGCAGCCTGCCAGAAGAAATGCTCTGGAATATTCCAATCTACTACTTGAAAATTCTGGATAGATAATTTCTAAAGCCTCTAGTGCCAAAATTTCATGTCTTATATAAAGTGATGTGTTAAAAATACAAAATTCATTCTTTTAAGTATGCCAACATTTACATTATCAATCTTCTTAACATAGAATATTAAAAAAAAAAGCCTAACACGAGCTTAATTCCACAAATTCTGACATCCTTAGGTTTGATAATACTATAATTTAACAAATCATTTATCTCCAAAACTGATAGCTCTCTGAAAATATGTGTGGAATAAGTGGGTAGAGTACATAAGGATATATATATAGGGGGTGGGGGGAACAGGGTCATCAGAACAGCTCTTTCAAAGATGTCCTTCTATCTAACTCTTGCATTAATAATAATAAGGCATATTTTAATTATGAAGAAAATATTTTGTTCCAAAACGTTACTTTGTTTTAGGGGATACACAGTAAATGTTTGTCTATTGTGATTTTTGTCAAGAATAGTTAGGCACCTACCTGGTCCATCCAAAACACTGCTTTATATGTGGTGGTACAAAGAAATAAAAACATTTAGATCAGGTTTCTCCTTTACCAAGTGTCCTGCTGAGAGCCACAGCCGAGTCTGAATGGCCCCTGGCATTTTGCCAATAGTATTGGTTGGGAGGCGAGCCATTAAGATGATGCTGGATTGATTCAGTTGTATACTAGACCTTTACTGTCCGCCTCAGTCCGCTACTTTGGAGTTCTTGCAGGGATTCCTGGAGAGTTCGCATTGGTTGGGGAAGTGCCGGAGGAGGGATTTCCGGTTGGTGTGGTGGTTCCTGGAGGAGCGGCGTGGCGTTCAGGAGAGTTCCCGGGAGTGTGTGTGGAGTGTGCTGGTGGAGTTCAGAAATAAAGTTTGTTCCTGCTTCAGTGGCTCGTGATTTGTGCTCAGCCAGACTGCAGCATGTCCTTGATAGACTAGCAGGGTTTATGGGTGTATTGGGGTGCCTCATTTATTACCACAGAGTGAGTCAGGCACAGATGCTCAACTATGATGCTCAATTATGATGCATCTATCATGCAATAAACTCATAAAAGATTGAAAATATCATACGTAGAAAATGCATTTAACTCCGTCTCCTGAACATCCCAGTACACTATGGAGTGTGTGTTGTTTCCCCACTGAACATGGGGTTTCCTGAGGGTGCCGCTCACTGATGCTGTATAGCATTGTGAGAGAGGCTGGTATCATGTATCACTAGAGCAGGAAAAGGTCAGATTTGAAGTATGTCTGTTGAATATGTATCCTTTTTTGCATCATTGTAAAGCAAAACAAAAAAATTTTCACCTTTTTTTTTGGCGGGGGGTAGTAGAGATTAAACCCAGGGGTACTTAACCACTGAGCCACATCTCCAGGTCATTTTTATTTTTTGAGACAGAGTCTCACTAAGTTGATTAGGGCCTCACCAAGTTGCTGAGGCTGACCTTGAACTTGTGATCCTCCTGCCTCAGCCTCCTGAGCCACTGGGATTACAGGTGTGCACCATCACACCCAGCTATACAAGTCAAAGCTTCATAAGTGAGAGAAGACCATCTATATTATAAATAGAGCCCAACAGGATTGGTTTGTATTTTTTTCAGCACCTACAAGTTTTTTATTGGAACTTTCAAAACTTCTGCATATAATGTCAACATAGTGCCCTTTTCTCATGAAGAAAAGGCCTATCTAAGAATATACAGTGAGCTCATTAAGAACCACTTCACTCTAATATTCTTCTGATTTTAAATGGGAGATCCTAAAGTTAGTCATTGGCAGGAACACTAAAATAAGGTCTAGGAACTGGGAAGAGAAGAAGTGAGGCTCTCTGCCAACTGTGTGCCAGAGTTATAAAGGACTTAGGATTGTTCACTTGAACCTTTAATGCCCCTTAGAATCACCTGGGAATGCTGATTCAGTGCAGATGCTTATTCAGGAAGACAGAGATGAGGCTTGTGATTCTGCTTTCCTAACAAGCCTCCTGGTGGTACTATACTGTGGGTCCAATGGCCACATTTTCATTACCTTACTTTTAAATAAATACCCTGAGAAAAAAATGCAAATCAAAACTACACTGAACATATGCTGGGAAATGGATGGAACTAGAGACCATCATGCTAGGTGAAATAAGCCTACCTAACCCAAAAAGTCAAAGGTCGAGTGGTTTCTCTGATATGCAGAAGTTAGACCAAAATAGGGAGAGAGGAGAAGGCGGGAGGAACTGTGGAATGAATGTGAACTAACTTTCTATGTACATGTATAAATATACCACAGTGAATCTCACCTTCATGTATATCCTCAAGGCATTTATTTAAAAACAAAAAACTACTGCAGAGATTTCATCTCACTCCAAGTAGAATGGAAATCATCAAAAATACAAATAACAGCTGGGTGCGGTGGCACACACCTGTAATCCCAGTGGTCCTGGAGGCTGACAGGAGGATCTCAAGTTCAAAGCCAGCCTTAGCAGAAGTGAGGTGCTAAGCAACTCAGTGAGATCCTGTCTCTAAATAAAATACAAAATAGGACTGGGGATGTGGTTCAGTGGTGTAATACCCCTGAGTTCAATCCCTGGTACCAAAAAAAAAAAAAAAAAAATACAAATAATAATTGCTGGTGAGGATGTGAAGGAAAAGGTACTTATTCATTGTTGGTGGTACAATCACTACAGAAAGCAATATGGAGATTCCCTCAAAAGATTAGGAATGGAACTACTATATGACCCTTGATATTACCAAATGTCACTCCTTGATATTTACCAAACAAAACTAAAATTAACATAATATAGTGATATATGCATATCAATGTTTATAGCAGCACAGTTTACAATAGCCATCTTATAGAACCAGGATAGGTGCCTGTGAACAGATGAATGGATAAAGAAAATGTGGCATCTATGCACAATAGAGATTCATTCGTCCATAAAGAAGAATGAAATTATATCATTTGCTGATAAATAGGTGGAACTGAAGAACATCACGCTAAGTAAATTAAGTCAGAGTCAGAAAATCAAAAGTCAAGTGTTTTCTCTAATTTGTGGAAACTAGGGAGAAAAAAGGAAAGGAATTAAAAAAAAAAAGAGGGATTCCCCTTGTTAGAAGGGAGACAAATAGAGCAGAGGTAGGGGATTGGGGGGATGGGAAAGAACTGGGGAACAAAATCTACCAAATTATGTGTAGTGTTCACGTATGAATATTCCACAATGAATCTTAATTTTTATACATATGCATGTATAATTATAATTTACTAATTAAAATAATAATACAAGGAAGATCAGTAGAGTAGAGCAAGCAGATTAGGAGAGGGAGGAGGGAAGGTATGCTAAGGAATGAGATTGATCAAATTATGTTGTGAGCATATTTGAATATGCCATGATGAATTCCACTATTATGTATAATTATAATGTAACAATTCAAAGAAAAAAACACTCTGAGAGCTTCCACTAATTATTCTGGAATGGGGCTCAGAATTGGAGGGGGAGAAAGTAATACTAAAATTCCAAAATGATCATGTGAATGTGTAAATTACCAGAAAGGATTCCTTGTTCCTAAGATAAAGATACAGCTAGGCAAAAATAAACAAAAACACATTTTAAAAAAAACTTAGCTTATTAGCTGTTTTTTACCGTCACAGCCTATGATGGTTATAAATAGTCAAATATTGCAATAAATTTGTGCTCATGTTCCCCTAATGAGCTTCACCACTTTCAGCTTAAATCAAGAAATGCTAACTCAAAGGGAGAGGAGGGAGGCTCAAAAAGTTCTTTTAATACTAGATATATATATATAGATAGATAGAGATATAGATATATATCTTATAAATAAAAGCAGGCAATGGCCATTTGGAGTTTTTGTTGTTGTTGTTTGTTAAGAGCGGAAGCAGGCTGTAGATTTCGGTTCCAGCATCAGCAATGCCACTAGCTAATTGGACAGAGAACATCTCTGAGCCTTAATTCCTTATCTGTAAACTAAAAACCTTAGAAGAGATGATCACAGAAATCCAAGTCCTTAGCATCCTTTGAATCTTTTGTTATGTCACCAATAATAAATACTTAAAAACGTGAATAAGCAAATTGCCCTGAATTTCATAGAAAACACACCTTCGTGGACATTTGCATTGTGTTATGCCCCCTGGGAGATGTGGCGCGTCCTGCGCCCCCAGTGCATATCCCGCAGTGTCGCTCGCCCCCTACCGGCGCTCTCGGGACTAACTCTCTCTGGCCGCCTGATGCCCAGGGCGCGTCTCCTTGGAAACAGGCTCCCTCTTTTCTTTCAATAGACCCGCACCATTGTCTCCCACCAGCACATGCACAGGGCACAGGAAGGAGCTGCAAGGAGTATAAGCGCCTTTTTCATTAGAGGAGAGACAAAGGCCAATTAATAGAGACCCAGAGAAGAGGAAGGGCCCTCAAGGGTTGGAAGGAGAAAGGAACGCTGTCTGGGCAGCAGCTTGTGAAAGGGGAGCTTTGTTTATTTGCTGGGTCTCTCATCAGTGTGCCCCTGAACTCGCCTTTCACACCCACGACTTATTGGAATCTTGGGATTTTCCACAGCAGAATATGTGTGATCTATCCTATTGGTACCATAACAGTACATTTTGGCCAGAAAGCCTTCACCCTTTTTTCATTTTAGTAAATGATTGCTTACTGTTTCTCTGTAGAGAAGTTAGACCATTTTTAATAGGTTGAATATTATCTTTCCACTCGTTCTCAACTGAAACATAAGAAATGACTATAATTTGCCATGGCACAAAGGTAATAAAAGTGGGTAGAAGTCATCTTTTCAACACCTAAGCATGTAACTGGAAAAGCTTTTGACTGCCAACAGTATTATTTATTATAGTTTTGAACTTAATTGATTGAGAGTACATGTGGTCATTTAAGTACTGTCTGATTCTAGTGATAACAGATTGATGGGATATGTTTCCTGGTCACAAATGGTTTAAAATATGTTTTTGCCTTGTATGTCATGGACAATCATACTGTCATACAGAATCTGAAGTTAACGATTCTTCACATTTCCTGGAAAACTTTTTTCCCTGTTTTTTATTCGGATGAGCACTTATTTTCTCCAAATTTCAGAACAGATGCATTTCTACAGCTAAAGCTGCCATAAAATATAATGAATGCAGCCGGCATGGTGGTACATGCCTGTAATCCCAGCAGCTCTGGAGGCTGAGGCAAGAGGATTGCAAGTTCAAAGTCAGCCTCGGCAACAGCAAGGTGCTAAGCAACTCAGTGAGACCCTGTCTCTAAATAAAATACAAAATGGGGCTGGGGATACAGCTCAGTGATCTAGTGTCCCTGAATTCAATTCCTGGTGCCTAAAAAATAAAATATATAAGGAATGCATACGTATTTGTCTATGTTACAGATTTGTATTTTCCTATGGCCATCTCCTGTCTTTTTATGCCTTAATTAAGGCAGCAAGTTGGTAAAGCAGGGGAAATAGTTTGGAGACCAATCAAGTCATTAAGAATTATGTGCATTTCCAGATACTTAGAATAGAAAAAGAGAAAAGTCCCAGAACCTCCTTCCCTATCCTCCCTTCCTCCCAACAACAGCATTGACTTATCATGTATTTTATAGAATATTCATGGTTGGACACAGCAATGCCTAATCAGGTACCCAAATCCATCCCTGTGAGTACATTCTTCAAGTGTGCAGTACTCCCTGCCATACACAGAGACCCTGTTCATTGGGGTAGAAGTTTAAAAACTGGAAACTAACTTGCTTCTCTTATGCTTAGACACAGGCTTGGGTTAGGTGACAGTCCACATTTTTGATCTCTTTCTACATTCTAAACCATTCATTGTCTGCAGGTGAAATTTTATTTTTTAATTAAATATTCGTTTTGAGAATGAAGTAATTGTAGATTCACATGTAGTTAGAAAAATAATATAGAGAGCTTTCATGTACTCTTTACCCAGTGTTATGGTTTAGATATTAGGTGTCTCCCAAAAGTTTATGTGTGAGACAATGCGAGAACACTCAGAAGTGAAATGATTGGGTTATGAGAGCCTTGACCCAATCAATGAATTAATTCCCTTTTAGGGATTAACTGAGTGGTAACTGAAAGCAGGTAGGGTGTGGCTGGAGGAGGTGGGCATTGGGAGCTTTGAGGTATCTATCTTGTATTTGAGAGTGAAATAGGGGCCCTGATCATCATGTGGGCCCCTTTCCTGAGTCAAATCCTTCACCATGATGTTCTGCCTCACCCCAGCCCAAACAATGGAGCTGTCTAGGCACTGAGACCTCTGAAACTGTGAGCCCACAAGTAAACTTTTCCTCCTCTAAAATTGTTTTTGTCAGGTCTTTTGGTCACAACAGCAAAAAAGCTGACTAAAACACCCAGTTTCCCCCCTTCCCATGGTGACATCTTACAGAACTGTAGTACAGTATCACAGCCAGAACTTTGTTATTGATAGTCAATATACAGAGCATTGTCATGACCACATAAATGGTTGTGCTGTGCTTTTATAGCCACACTAAGTTCCCTCCCAACCCACCCCTTTCTTTACTTCTAGCAGCCACTAATCTGTTCTCCATTTCTATAAATTCCGCTTTTTTTCCTTCTCTTTTTTTTATTATCCTAAGTACTCATGGATTTTTTTTTAATACACAACAGCAGTGGAATGCATTACAATTCTTATTACACATATAGGGCACAATTTTTCATATCTCTATATATAAAGTATGTTCGTGCCAATTTAAGCCTTTATACATGTGCTTTGTTGTTGTTGTTTTTGCATTACAATTCGTCATACACATATATACCACAATTTTTCGTATCTCTGTTTGTATATAAAGTATGTTGACACCCAATTCAAGTCTTCATACATGTACTTTGTATAATGATGTCCATCACATTCCACCATCCTTGCTAATCCCCTGCCCCCTCCCTTTCCCTCCCTCCTCTCTTCCCTATCTAGGATTAATCTATTCCTCCCATGCTCCCCCTCCCTACCCCACTATGAGTCAGCCTCCTTATATCAGAGAAAACATTCGGTATTTGTTTTGGGGGGATTGGCTGACTTCACTTAGCATTAACTTTTCCAACGCCATCCATTTACCTGCAAATGCCATGATTTTGTTCTTTTTTAATGCTGAGTAAAATTCCATTGTGTATATATGCCACATTTTTTTTTATCCATTCATCCATTGAAGGACATCTAGGTTGTCTCCATTTTGAGACAGAGCCTCGCAAAGTTGCTGAGGGTTTTGCTAAATTGCCGAGGCTGGTCTCAAACTTGTGATCTTTCTGCTTCAGCCTCCTGAACTGCTGAGATTACAGGCATGTGACTGTAAATTAAGTTTGTTTAAGTAACAAACTTAAATTTGTATTTGATAATGGAATCATACAGTTACATAGCCTTTTGGAATGGGTTTTTTCACTGGGCATTTTTCTCTAGAGATTCCTGTAGGCTGTTGCTCAGTTGCATTTCATGGTATGGGTGGACCCCAGTTCATTTCATCATGCACTTATTGCAGGGATCTCTGGTTTTCTGCTTTTTGTTTTTCCAGTTTGGGTCTATTACAAATAAAGCTGCCCTAAACATTCTTGTAAAGGATTTTGAGTGAACATAAGCTTCGTTTTTTGGTTTTGGGTTTTTTTTGGGATAAATCCCAGGAGCACAATGGTTGGGTCATATATTAGTTGCATATGGGTCTTTTGAAGACACTGTCAAACTGTTTATACTATTTATACCATTTTACATTTCCTGCATCCATGTCCAAGTGATCCCATTTCTCGGAAGCCTTACCAACATTTGTTGTCATTGTTTTCTGTTTCCATCATTCTGATGGGTGTATAGTGCTATTTCATTGTGGATTTCGTTTTCATGCCCCTAACTGCTAATGGTGTCGAACAACTTCTCATACACTTGTGTGTGAGATTCTCTTCGTCACTTTTGCCCACTTTCTAATTGGATTGTTTGGTTTTTACTGTTGCGTTTTCCGAGTACCTTATATATAGCAGTACTAATCCTTTGTCATATGTGATTTCAAGACTCTCCTCCTAGTTGTTACTTTGTGTCTCATCTTCTTAATAGAGTCTCTCACAGAGCTAATAATTTTAACAATTTATTGTCCCATTAGCTGTTTTTCTTTTATGGATAATTGTGTTAGTGTCAAGTCTGTGAACTCTTTACCCAACTTACAATCCACAAAATTTTCTTCAGGTTTTTTTCTCAAAGATTTTCCTCAATACTTTTTATATTTTATATTTAAGCCAATGATAGGCTTAGGTCAAAGTTTTTAAGTTTATTTCTTTTATTTTGGTTTTGCCTATGGATGTACAATTATTCCATTTCTTTGAAAAGCTTACTTTCCTCCATCAAGCTGCCTTTGGGACTGGAGGTATAGTTCAGTGACAAAGGGCTTGCCTATCATGCAAGGTGCTGAATTCCATCCCCAGCACTAAAAAAAATAAAAATAAAAATAAATTTTTTAAACTGCCTTTGAACTTTTGTCAATAATCAGCTGGAGATGGGCGAGGTGACACATGCCCGTAATCCCAGCAGTTTGGGAGAGGCAGGAGGATCACCAGTTCAAAGCCAGCCTCAGCACAAGCAAGGCGCCAAGCAACTCAGTGAGACCTGTCTCTAAATAAAATACAAAATAGGGCTGGGGATGTGGCTCAGTGGCCGAGTATCCCTGAGTTCAATCCCTGGTACAAAAAAAAAAAAAAAAAAATCAGTTGGAGATACCTGTCTGGGTCTATTCCTGAATTCTCCATTCCATTGCATTGATCAGTGTGTCTTGATTACTGACATTAATAGTGTGTCTTGATTACTATAGCTTTGTATAGTACATTGAAAAGAGTGTATCTTCCTGATTAATTCTTCTTTTTCAAAATTCATAACTATTATTGTGCCTTTGAATTTCCATACAAATTTTAGAACAGTCATGTCTATACCTATAAAAGTCTTTATGAGATTTTGGTAGAAATTGCATTGAATCTGCATATCAAGTCGGGGAGAACTGACATTTCTCCTTTGTTGAGTATTCCAATTCATAAACATGTTTTGCATCTCTGTCAAGTTAGATCTTGATTTCCTTCATCCATATTTCATGGTTTTTAGGCTCACGGATCCTGCACATGTTTTGTTAGATTTAGAACTGAGTGTTTCATGTTTTGAGTTGTTGTAGACTATATTTACAATTTCTGTGCCAACAGATTTATAGATAAATAGAAAAATACAACTGACTTTTTTGTGTTGGTATTATATCCTGTGCCTCTGCTGAATTCACTTACTCACCTTGTTAGTTTTTTTGTCAAGTCCTCAGGATTTCCTGTGTAGGCAATTATGTCATTCATAGATGCAGACAGTTTTATGTTTTTCCTTTCAACCTCTATGACTTTTATTTTCTTACTGCACTGGCTAGAAATTCTAGCAGAGTATTGAATAAGAATGACAGGAGTGTACATCCTGGCCTGGCTATTGATCTTAGGGGGAAAAGATTCATTCTTTCCCCATTGAGTGTAATACAACTGGGGAGGTTTTTTGTTTTTTTAAATATCTTTTTTTTTTCATTTTTTTTATTAGTTACACATGACAGTACAATGATCTTGACATATCATACATTTGAATCAAATGGGGTATAATTTCTCACTTTTCTGAGTGTACAGGTTGCAGAATCACATTGGTTATACAGTCACGTATATACATACAGCAATACTAGTGTCTATTTTATTCTGCTGCTATTTTTACATGGTACTGAGGATTGAACCCAGTGCCTCACGCATGCCAGGTGAGCTCACTACCACTTGAGCCACATCCCCAGCCCCTACTGGGGAGTTTTTGAGATGCGGTTTAACAAATTGAAGATGGTTCCTGCTGTTTCTATTTTCTGTAGTTATATCATGAATGACTGCTGAATTCTTTCAAACACAATTTCTTCATCAATCAATACAGTTGTGTGATTTTCTTCTTTAACTTTTAACTTGGTGGATAACATGGACTGATTTTCAAGTATTAAACCATTGAATAAACTCCACTTGACATAGTTTGTGTTTGTGTGTGTGTGTGTGTACACAGACAGACATACATAGCACACACATGTACATATATATATTTATATATACATATATATGCCTATGTATATATATGTAAATATGCATAATTGATTTTAATTTTTCTTTGAAAATTTGGTGGCATTTTCCTGTGAAACCACATGAACCTAGAGATTTCCTTTTATGGGGGAGATTTTAAATCACAAATTCACTAATCTTAAGAATTACAGGTCAATTATCTACTTAAAATTGGGCAAATTGTGGTAATTTGTATTTTTCAAGAAATTGGTCTAGTTCATCTCAGTTGTCAAATGAATATATAAAGTTACCTTTAGTATCTCTATTTTCTTGGTCATTCCGAATTGGTAATTTGTGTCCTTCTTTATTTTGTTTCATCAGGCTTGCAAGATGTTTGTGAATTTTACAGATCTTTTGAAAGAAACAAATCTTAGTTTCATTGACTTTTCTCTATTGTTTTTCTCTTTTTTATTTTATTGATTTCTGCCCTCATTTTATTATTTCCTAGCTTCTGCTATTTTAAGTCTTATTTTTAGTCTGTTATTTTTCTAGGTTCCCAAGGAAGAAGCTTAATTACTGATTTCAGAATTTTTTCATTTCTAACATATACATTTAGTGCTTTGACTATGTCCCACAAATTTTAATATGTTGTATTTTAAGTTTCCTCAATCCATTGTATTTATTTATTTCCCTTGAAACTTCTTCTTTGAGCCATAGTTTATTTAACTGTGTGTTGTTTAACTTCCAAGAGTTTGAAAATGTTCTTTTTATCTTTGTGTTATTGATTTTTTTATTCTGTCCTCATACACGTACCTTGGATAGTAATGATCATCACATTCAACCATCATTAATTACCCCGTGCCCCCTCCCTTCCCCTTCCACCCCTCTGCCCTATCTAGAGTTCATCTATTCCTCCCCTGGTGTTATTCATTTTTTATATGATTCCATTGTGGTTGAAGAACACACTGTATATGATTTTTCCGTTCCTTTAATTTTGTTGAAGATTTTTTTATTAGTCCTGAATATGGTTTATCTTGGTATATGTTCTATGTTTATGCAATTCGTGAGCAAAATGTTCTCCATTGTTTGTGTGATTCTAATGGTTGATGGAGTTGTTTCTGTATCCTTTCTGTCTAATTGTTCTATGAGTTGTTGAAAGGGAGCTAATGTAATTTCCAGCTGCAATTATGTATTTTTCTATTTCTCCTTCCTGTTCTGTCATGTTCACATCAAATTTTTTGTAACATGAATGCACTACCACTTGCTGCATAAACATTTAGGATCTCTGTGTCTCCTTAATAGACTAAAATATGATATATCATTTTATAATGTACCTCGCTGTATCTGATAATTTTTTTTTACCCTGAAGTCCACTAACAGATCCGCTCCTTTTTTCTTTCAATTAATGTTGACATGGTTTATTTCTACATTTTTTTACTTTCAAGTTGCCTACATTGTTATATTTGAAGTGAGTTTCTTTAAGACAACATGTTTTTTAGTACACTCTGCAAATCTTGTCTTTTTAATTTAAACTTAAACCATTTACGTTTAAAGTAATTATTGCTATATTAGGACCTGAGTTGGCCATTTATATTTTGTTTTCCATTTACTGTCTCTGTTTTTGTTGTTGTTGTTTCCTTCCTATGTAATACTTGAACATTTTTTAGAATTATTTATCTACCTACAGTGTGTTTTTTGTTGTTGATTTTTTTTAGCTGTAGATGGACACAATATCTTTATTTATTTACTTTTATGTGGTGCTGAAGATGGAACCCAGTGCCTCACGCATTATTGTGGGCTGATCACTCAGAAAACGCTCTCAGTCCGAATTTTGTCCAAATTAGAGAGTTTTTAATTTGGCCATCTGGCAACTGCCCTCTTGCAGGACCTGAATTGTCTCTGCCAGGAACAGTGCCAGGTCTGAGTTCTAAGGGGGAAAAAAAAACATATCCATGAAAATGTAGGTGCAGGCAAGCAAACAGGATACAAGGGCTGAGAAAGCACTTAGCAGAGTAAAATCAGACAACCACATCCTGGGTTTGAGCACATTTGTGGGCATATAAAGTGCAGAAAAACTATTTTTAACATCTTAGAAACAGCTTAACATTATTTATTCTATAACATCACATAATCCTATTTTCCTACTTATTTATATTTTATAACCTATAATCTATAATTTATAATCTATATTGATTAAGCTCAGACCATAACAGCATGGGAGGCAAATGCTCTACCACTGAGCTACAACCCCAGCCAAACTATAGTGTTTTTTTTTAAATGTCATTTCATATATATATATATATATATATATATATATATATTAGTTGTAGGTGGACACAATATCTTTATTTTATTTTTGTATGGTTCTGAGGATCAAACCCAGTGCTTCATGCACGCTAGGCAAGCACTCTACCACTGAGCCACAACTCCAGCCCTCCTATAGTGTTTTAAATGTGGATTTTGTACATATTTTTAATGGCACCTTTAAGTATTATAATTTATCACCCATCTAATGATGTCCTTTTACCACTTTGAATGAAGTATAAAACTTTAACTCCCTTTTGTCTCTTTACTACTTTTTTCTTTATATTATTACCTCAAATATTTCCTCCATACACATTTCGAACCATATTAAGCTTAACGTTTTCATGATTGCTTTAAAGTCTCTTCTGATAATAGTAACATTTCTGCCATCACATTGTTAAGATCTATTGATCGGCTTTTATCATTGAGTTCCAAAACTGAATCATGGTATAACAATTGAAACCTGGACATTTTTACATTATAAAACTTTCTGTTTTAGCTGGATTTAGAAAAAAAAATCACTATTCCATCAAGGGAATAAGAGACACTGCCTCATAACTGCTAGGTTCTTCACCCAAACTCTGTTAACATGAGGTGTGGGCCAGAATGGGGACTCCTCGTTACTGTTTGGTAGCAGTGGAAGTGTCAGCACTCCACACAGTCTCCACTGATACTGCAATGAGGGCGGCCCAGGTACCACTGGGAAATTAAGTCTTGATTCTCCACTGAAACCACCCTACAAAACGGAGAGAGAGAGGAACACATCATTGCTGTTGAGAGAGTGCAAAATTCCAGGCTCCCAATTGTTCATCACTAACTCCCATCAGTGCAGAAGAATCCTCCTGTGGATGAATATTCCAGCTGCTTGCTCAGCCTTCTCTGACATACTAGTGGGAATATTGGTGAACTTTGCAACAGTTTCATGGTCAGACAAGTCTAGGTGTCCCCCGAGTTTTTGCTGATGTGAGTAGAGTAGTGCTACTGTTTTTCTATGACTTTTGGCTGGAGAAGAGTAATCATTCTTTTTTTTTTTTTTAATTTTTTATTGTTGGCTGTTCAAAACATTACATAGTTCTTGATAGAATAATCATTCTTTAAAAAAGTTCTGTCTTGCTAGGCTGCTCCTTTCCTGGTCTTTTGGCTAGACCAGGATTATTTATTTATTCTATAGTATTCATCACATAATCCTATGGACCCAGCAACATGTTCTTCCTCGGGTCCTGAGGTCCCTACGTAGCCAGTATTCTTCTACCTTTCAGTCTTATACTTGTTTTATATCTAATGTTCAGAGTTTATATTTATTTTGTTGTTTTGTTTTGTTTTTGTTTGTTTGTTTGTTTTGGTGCTGGGGATTGAACCCAGGGCCTTGTGCATGCAAGACAATCACTCTACCAACTGAGCTATATCCTCAGCCCACTGTATTTGTTCTTAACAAGCAGAACAGGGAAATGTGTGTCTGTTTCTTTCTCCCAGAAACAGAAGTCCCTCCTGGAATTATTTTTTGTTAATTTTTATTTGTTCTTTTTAATTATACATGACAGTAGAATCCATTTTGACATATTTATACAAACATGGAGTACATCTTATTCTAATTAGGATACCAGTCTTATATAAGTACACCATGTTGAGTTTTGCTGTGGTGTATCCTGGAATTGTTTTTGACAATAAAAGTTTTCCCTGATTAAAAAAAAAAATCAGGAATATAATTGGGTTCCTAATTTACAGTTTAAAAATCTAAATCAAAGTAAAAGCCACATTAGAACTGATAAAGTAGATGTAAAATATGAGATATTTTATCTCCACTTTGTTACCATACCATTTGTAATTGTGGTAGACTGAAGTTTATATTGAGGAGGGAGATATCACATGTATGCATGCACATGCACACACAACCAAGGGTCCTTGATTGAGTCAAAAGATTAAAAAGATATTTAACCAAAAGACATTGTAAAAGCAAAAAAACAACAAAATAATTAACATAGTTATCATTGAATGGGAGAATTATTGATGTCTTTTTTTCTTTTCTAATTTTTAAAAATTTTGCATGTATATAATTGCTTTTGGTGTGTTTGCACACACATGCATGCTGAGAATTGAACCCAGGACCTTACACATGCTAAACATAGATTCTACCACTGAAATACATTCTCAGACCCTCTGTTGCTTTTGTAACATAAAATGTTTTAATATTTAGAGGTATGTTTACCACATATATTATCTGCTACTTGAATAGTTAAATTGCATTAAAATTAGATCTCATAATACTATCAATCTCACTTTTTTACAGATTTACTGAAGTATAATTCACACCCAACAATTGTTTATAAAGTTTAAGATATGATGAGTTTTGATTCCTTCATCTTTTTATTTAAATATTTAACAATTCATTCAGCTAATTGCAGAAATAATCAGCTTACATGACAAGTTTGAATGATTCTCTTAGTTCAGCAAAGACCCTTGCAACAAGAGATGAAAATTCCAATTAGGTTTGATATAAAAAATATTTTAACGCTAACATCTAATAGCATTTTCACTTACCTGGGTTCTAGGTTATTCATTTTAATACATAATACTTATAATGGTAGCTGGTATCTTAGAGAAAAGATATTATGTACTTAAGTAAAAACTTACATCAAAAATATTTAGTCTAGCTGGGCATGGTGATACAGGCCTGTAATCCCAGTAATTCAGGAGTCTGAAGCAAGAGGATCATAAGTTCAAGATCAGCCTCAGCAACTTAGCAAGGCCCTAAGCAACTTTGTGAGACCATGTCTCAAAATTTAAAAAAAAGAAAAAAAATTGAGTATCTTGCTCAGTGGTTAAGCAACCCTGGATTAAATAAATCACCAGTAACCAAAAAAAAAAAAAAATTAGTCTAATCTATGACTAATTTATGTAGAAGAGAATACATACAATGAATGTATACATTGAAAGGGGAGCTCTTGCTTTTGTGGGGTTTCAATTGTTATACCATGATTCAGTTTTGGAACTGAATGATAAAAGCCAATCAATAGATCTTAATATTGTGATGGTAGAAATGTTACTATTATCAGAAGAGACTTTAAAGCAATCATGAAAATAGAAAGCCTCAATATTTTGAACAAATCAAATCTTTCTAATCAAGGTGCCTGCTAAATCCATGTGCATAAAATGAGCCTATTATGCCATTCATGTTTTAGTTTCTGATTTAGGTTTCTCAAAGACATCTAAAGGGCCACTGTTTGCATATGTTCAAGTTGCACTACACACTTGTGCCATGTCTAAAAGGATTTTGTTTACTTTATAATTACACAAAATTTTCGATGAAAGAGTACAACTGAGCATGGAGATTCTGAACCTCCCAAGGCACTCAGGAATGCCCATTCACCTACATAAACAGACGCCACACACCACAGCCATGCGCACAAACAAATGCACAGCTGCGCTTGGCCCCAACTAGCTCTTCATGTCTCCTAAGGTTGCTCTTCTCACCTGCCTTCTGTCCTGAGGGGCCTGATTCTTATCTCATGCCCAACTCCCAAGCTGACAGGGTCAACTCCACTTACATAAGCCTAACCTAGAACCAAATCCAAGAAACAGCCATGAGTAAGAAATCATATAAAGCCATGAACATTTCATTTCCACCTAAAGTAAATCAAATATGATTATGGATATCACTGTTGGTGATATTTAAGGAACCATGGGAAAAATACCGGTTAAAAATCAATTGATATCTCAGTTTCTCAAAGAGAAGATTATAAGAACTACAAATAGCTAACCTAGTACAAGTCTTGGAAAATTCTAAAATGATTTTTTAAACAGATGGCTTGTGATGATTTAGAAAACAGGGAGGCAGCATAATCTCACTAACAAGGAGTACACAAAACCATCCCCTTGTCCTTCATTGGCATGGGTAAACAGCCAATGCGACTGCATTCAGGATAGCATTTGAAACAGGGTCACAACAGACTTGCAGGAAAAAGTTAAAAACAAACAAAGGCAGGATATTAGAGGATATAGAGCTATCAGAGTTCTCTTATGAAGACCGCATTATTAAGAGTCCAAGCTGACTTGGAACATCACTGATTTGCTCCATCCTAGTCAATAATTTACCAATGATTGGGGAAGAAAATAGATGGCATGCTTATGGGAAGGTATGAGGTAGTTAAAACTGCATCAATTAGACCTCGATGTCAATTCTGCATTTACAAACTTGTCGGCCTCCGTTTCCTCTTCTGTAAAATAAGAATAATAATAATCCAAAGTTGCTATAATAGCCCAAATTTTGGTGTGGTGATTAAATAAGATACTGTAAGTAAAACACATTCATAGGTCCTTATAACTCCAAATTGCACTTTTGTTATTTTTAACCTTTGTTATCACCTTTGCTGGAGACACGTAACTGGCTAGAATAGGTGACGTGTTGCAGGTATTACACGGGGGATGATAGATAGTTCTAGCCTTGGTTTCAGTTTAACAGAACAAAGGGTGAAAACTCCATTGACTTTTTTTATCAGCATTTGATATGAAGACCTAAAAGTTGTCCAGAGGGAGTTTACCAGAAGCTAATGGTGTGATTATAGCCCATACTACCCACAGCTTCTCAGGCCACATCCGCCTGGATTTTCCACAGAACACAGATGGTAAATGGCCATTCTGTGTTCTGCACCTGGCAGGCCGAGTGTGGTTCTGGGTGCCCTACTTTAAAAGATAAACCAGCAAATTGGGCCAACCATAGAGAAGAGTCACCAAGGCTATGAAGAGCCTTAACGTAAGTGCAATAGATGGAGGGGGCATGGGGCATGTCACTTGGCAGAGACATGTTAGTGTGTTCACATAACTGCAGACCACGACATGGAAGAGATGTCTTTTTTGAGACCTTCTGTCGTGTTAGTGGTGAGTTTAGACACAGAGCATCTGACAGAGAGGATTAGAATAAAAACCATATTGAAAGAATTGTGTAACACTCTATCTTTAGTTGCTTTTTTCCCTTCCTAAAATGAAGTCAGAATATGAAACAATTTACGAAAAATCTATCTAAATACTTTTACACAAGCTTTAACTGTCCCATTTTATTAATGTCAATTTACATCTGTGTAAGTACACCAGCTCTTCCCTGGCACTTTTTAAAAAATATTTTATTAGTTGTTAATGGACCTTTATTTATTTATATGTGGTACTGAGAATCAACCCAGTGCCTCACACATGCTAGGCAACCACTCTACCACTGAGCCACAACCCCAGCTCCATGCCCTGACACTTTTTAAATGGAAAGAAACTCTGTTTTCAGTTCACAACAACATTTAGGTCACTGTTTCCACCCCCTCCTAAGAATTATGGCTGTGGGTTCTTTACTCCCTATTACAGTGGAATGGTCACCACATCTTTCTTAGTGATAAAATTATTTCTTTTCTTACTGGTCTGTAAATTGATGCTGCTGTCAACAGCCTCACCACAATCTCTAACTGCTTATGGAATTATTTTTATAGATGACTTAATCATGGCAATACAATTTATTTGCAGTATTACTGTATCAAGTTTTAATTATATTACTCTGTTTTAATTAGTAGTGCAGCAAAATTATACTCAGATTTATTACAATGCAATCAGTTGTCTGTATTTATGGGCTCTGCATCCATGGATTCAACCAACTGCAGATCTGTGTCTGTCCTAAACATGCACAATTTTTCTTGTCATTATTACCTGAACAGCACAGTAGAACAGCCATTTACATGGCATTTACTTTTTATTAGTTATTATAAGCAATCTAGAGATGATTTAAAGTACACAGGAGAATGTGTATAGGTTACATGCAAATACTATGTCATTTTATATATAAGAGACTTGAGCATTTGCAGAGTTAGGTATCGGTGGGGGGTCCCGAAACCAGTCCCCCACAGATATGGCACGATGACTCTCCTTTCCACCAACTAGTGGAAATATTATCTTTCTATTCTCAGCCATGGCAATTATTGTCTCTGAAATGCTGCTATATTATTTAGCATCCTTACAATTTGCAATCAAAAGAGTTCTTCATCAGGAGTAAAAAAAAAGTGATGATTTGTTTTTATTGCACTGGTCCCCACAATTGTTGGTAGCAAAATTGTTAAGATATGAAATGGAAAAGAATAAGTGCTTTCGTTAGAGACAGCCACCTCTGGGGATATAGTCAAAGAATTGAAAGCTGGGGCTCAAACAGATATTGGTACACTCATGCTCATGGCAACATTGTTCACAATAGTGGAAGGAAGGAAGCAACTCAAGTGTCCATCCACAGCTGAGTGGATTCAACAAAACGCTGTATAAACACTCAATAGAAGAGTATTGAGCCTTAAAGACAGGAAATACTCTGATGGGCTACAATGCAGATAAACTTGAAGACATTATGGTCAGACAAATAAGCCAATCACAAAAGGGAGGGTATTATTTGATTCCACTTATATGAGGTACCTAGAGTGGCCAAAAACATAGAGACAGAAAATTGAATGGTGGTTGCCAGGGCCCACATAAGGGGTGGGGGATGGGGGCTTAGTGTTGGTGTTTAACAGAGTTCAGTTTGGTATGATGAAAATCTTCTGGGGATGGATGGAGATGGTTGCAAAACAACGTGAATGTATTCCATGCCCCTGAGCTACATGCTTCTAGAAATGGTTAAAATGGTGGATTTTATGTGTATTTTCCATTATAAGAGAGGCAGACAGATGCTTATTGTGCAGTAACTTCTCACAGCTCTAGAAAGTGGGTATTGGTATCTCTCTCTAAAGAAAAGAAAAATGTGGCTTACTCTGTGTCATGGGCTCAACCGAGTCACAAATTAATGTATCAAGGTCTATCAAATTGCAAAGCCAGGTTCACCAGAACAAGCTGCCTACCTGAAACTCCTTGTGTTAAAGATGAGGACCCTCCACAACATCTCTCCCTGGATTATTTTAATTAATTTAGTGTTCGGTTGGGTCCTAAGCAAACTAAAACAAACATAATTGCAGGAATTGTTTTGAGTCAATATGTGAACATTTTTATAAAACTGTTCTCCTGGGCCAGGTGAGGGGGCGCACGCCTGTAACTACAGTGGCTTGGGAGGCTGGGACAGGAGAATCGCTAGTTCAAATCTAACCTCAGCAAAGGCGAGCCACTAAGAACTCAGCGAGACCCTATCGCTAAATAAAATACAAAAAAAAAATAGGGCTGGGGATGTGGCTCAGTGGTCAAATGCTCCTGAGTTCAATTCCCCGTACCCCCCAAAAAAAGTAAAACTGTTAACCTAGGAGCATAATAAAGACAGGGAAGAAGCTCTCCTCTGCTTTTGTCATTATTCGGTTTGGGGTACTGATTTTAGTGACTTATCCAAACGTACATGCACCACGTCCTCACACAGAACTCCCTGGATGATAAAAGCTGTCCCAGGTGGGGTTGTTTAGAATGCTTCCTTACATTCTCCCTGCTGTGTCTTCAACCAGTCAGTAATAAAACTCTACTGGGCACAATTAAGTATTAAGAATCTTGGGGCCGTGGCTCGGCGGAAGAGCACTCGCCGAGCATGTGCAAGGCCCTGGGTTCGATCCTCAGCACCACATAAAAATTAAATAAATAAAGGTATTATTTCCAACTACAACTAAAAACTAAATATTGGGGGGAAAAAAAGAATGGTTATTTCCTTTCTGCTCCCAAAGAGAGAAACAAATATCCCTAGTCCTGATTATTTTCTAGGGGAAAAGATGTCACCTCCTGCCTTCCATCATCCTGGAACAGAGTGCTGAAGGTACCCCTCTGCCACTGTCCATTCTTCAAATCGGCCCTGCCCAGTCTTGCCAATCTTTATCTTCTGTGGCTTCCTGATTCTCTTTGGACCTCTTCAAGGTCTCACGAGGCCTCTGTCACAATGTGTGAACAGGCCTGTACACCTCTCCATCCCTCCCCTCTCATACAACAGATATTTAAGGAAGCTCAGTATGTGTTGCACCTGTGTTGAGATTTTCCAAACAATGATGTATTCCCATGGCTTCTGCCCTCAGGGAGCTGCGGTTTGATGGGGGAATTGGACCAGCAGAAAATTTCGACACACTTCCATGATCCTCCAGCCTGGACAGGGGATCCCATACACCCAGCATCCTGAGTATCTGCCACCCATACCCTCTGCCTCCAACCTTCTTCTCTTGCAATTCTCTGGGTCTTCTGACTCCTTTCACCTGGTGACAGTCTTGCCATGCTGGGTCTAACCCAAAGCCAGCTTCTCTGAAGTTGTCCCTAATGTTTGCACTCCAAATGAGTCTCTTCTTTTCCTACCCTCTCACTGCAGCTTTCTTGAACACCTATTATAAGCTTAACACAAATTATCCTTATTTTCCCCACTTTTCTTATTGGTGCACTACAGTTGTACATAATGGGGGGATTTGTTGTTACATATTCATCATGCCCACTCTATAACAGTATCATTTGGCCAATATCATTCCCCGTATTTCCTCTTCCTTCTTCTCCCTCTCCCAAATCTCTTTCCTCTATACACTGATCTCCCTTCATTTTCATGAGATTCCCCACCATCGCCTTTCTTTTCCTTTTTCCTCTCTAGCTTCCACGTACAAGAGAAAACATACCACCCTTGACTCTCTTGAGTTTGTCTTATTTCACTTATTTCTCCAGTTCCATCTGTTTTCCTGCAAATGACATGTAGAGACAAGTGTCATCCTTCTTTGTGGCTGAATAAATCTCCATTGTGTGTATATACCACATTTTCTTTATCCATTCATCCATTTATGGACACCTAGGGGTGGTTCCATATGGCAGTCTGGCTGGGCACAATTCACGAACCACTTGTCAAGCAGAAAAGAACTTTATTTTTAGAACACACACCACGCACCTCAGGAGCTCTTCAGGAATTCCCTCAGAGCCCAACTGCCACCACTGGCTTCCCAGAGCCTCTCAACCCCCACTCCTCCTCTCTTGAGGCCGATTGGCTGAGTTGTGTGGGTGGAGCCAAAAGAGTCCCCCAATGAGCAGCTCCGTGGTCTGAAAGGGCGGGGAAACAGCCCAATGAGCATCACGGCAGAGGAGCCAATCAGCTGGCAGCTGGAAGTTTGCTGGGGCCGCTGTGAGCCAATCAGCTGGAAGTTTGCTGGGGCCCCTTCAGCTGTGGCTCTCAATAGTTCCATAGTTTGGCTATTGTGAATTGTGCTGCTATAAACACAGGTATGCATGTATCACTGTAGTATGCTGACTTTAATTCTTTAGGATAAATACTGAGGAGTGGTATGGCTGGGTTGTATGGTGGTTTCATTCCTATTCTTTTGAGGAACCACCATAATAACTTCCATAGTGGTTCTACTAATTTACAATCCTACCAACAGTGTAAAATTGTTCCTCCCCCCTCCCCACATCCTCTCCAGCATTTAATACTGTTTATATTTGGGAGGAGAATTTACTGGAGTTTTAATCCAGTAGCGCTTAACCACTGAGCTATATCCCCAACCCTTTTCATTTTTTTATTTTGAGACAGGGTCTCACTAAGTTGTTTAGAGCCTTACTAAATTGCTGAGGCTAGCTTTGAACTTGTGATCCTCCTGCCTCAGACTCCCAAGTCACTGGGATTACAGGCGTGCTCCACTGTGCCTGGCTTTAGTCTTTGTGTTCTTGATGACTTCCATTCTGACTAGAGATGAGATCTCCAGTGTAATTTTGACTTGCATATCCCTAATTGCTAATGCTGTTGAACATTTTTTTTTCATCTATTTGTTGGCCATTTGCATTTCTTTTGAAAAGTGTCTATTGAGTTCATTTGCCCACTTATTAATTGGCTTGGCTTATTTCATGCTCTTGCTTCTTTTGCTGTGCCAAAGCTTTTTAATTTGATGCCATCCCATTTATTAACTCTTGGCACTATTTCTGAGTTCTAGAGGTCTTACTGAGAAAATTGTTGCCTGTGCATCCATGCTGGAGTGTTGACCCTATGTTTTCTTTTAGAAGTTACATAGTTTCTGGTCTAATTCTTAGTCTTTGATCCACTTTGAGATGACTTCTGTGCAAAGTGAGAGATAAGGGTCGGTCTCACTCTACATGTGGATGACCAGTTTTCCCAGCACCATTTGTTTGAAAGAAAGTCTCTTTTCTCCAAAGTATGTTTTTGGCACCTTTGTCAAGAGTCAGATGAATGTATCTATCTGTTTTCCTCCCAATTATCTTTTTTGGAGGGATAGGGTGTACCAAGGATTGAACTCAGGGGCATTCGGCCACTGAGCCACATTCCCAGCCCCATTTTGTATTTTATTTAGAGACAGGGTCTCAGTGAATTGCTTAGCATCAAGTTTTTGCTGAGACTGGCTTTGAACTCGAAATCCTCCTGCCCAGCCTCCCGAGCCACTGGGATTACAGGCATGTACCACCATGCCCAGCCACACAGATTATCTTAAAATCAGTTCTGCACATTTGTCTCAAGTTGGAGACTGTGAAGTTCTCAGAGGCAAAAATCATTTGTTCTCCATAACATCTAACATAAGCAATGTGATTAGCTGGCATTTTTTTTTTATTATTGCTTTGAATCTAAGGTTGTCCAAGCCTAAAAATCTGAGTAAAGAACATTTGAATTCCAAGTGTTATAAGAGTCTAAATGTAATAGGTATATATATTTGGCACACTGGAATAAATGCATTTGATGTTGATAAAATGTTATATATAATACATATAAGATCTAATATATGTCATATATTTATATTACACATATTTTATATACATGGAAGATTATTGTGGAAAGGGTTGCACCTTCAGTTCGGATAAAACTACTAGGTAATTAAAATGGATTATTCCAGCTCCTAGCACTTGGCTTTGCACAGAGTGAGCCTGTGGCTTTCTTGTAGTATCTCTAGTTGAACAGTCAGAAATCCCCAACCACATCAGTCTCTTCTGCAGAGCAAAGATGATGGAGCAAATAAAAAGTTGCAGCATCAAATGACTTTCCAAGAATATTCCCTCGGCTCTCTTTCACCTGAACCCTGGGGCATCTAGAAAACAGCCAACGTCTACAGAACTTAACAATGGCAATGTCTCCCAGAAATAATGCTCACATTTATCCTCCCCACTGAATCTCTATGGAGGAAGCACAGCAAAGGGAACCCATGGGTGTGTGCACCTTCAATTTGTACTTAATCTTTCAAGTTGCCCCCAGGTGTAAGCTGTGCTTTTCCAACTGGGGCAGAGCTGTTGGTTCAATAGATCCCTCTAAGGAGTTACACTTCTATGAAATGGAAAGAAAATTAATGTCAAAGGGACAATGTGATGTTGCCAAAGGAGTAAAGTTTGAAAAAAGGACTTTGTGTCTGGCAATGCAAGTGTCTGGAACTAAGGAAACAAAGTCAAGTATCTGCAATACTGCCATTTTCTGGAAATATTTGTTGGCAAATAATGGTTGATACCATCAAGAAAATGACTATAAGCTGAAGTCACCATTATCAGAGCGTCATAAAACTTAGTCCTTTCTCATTTTACAAATAGAAAAACTGAATTATGCTGGGCACAGTAGCACACACCTGTAATCCCAACCACTCGGGAGGCTGAGGCAGGAGAATTGCAAGTTGAAAGCCAGTCTCAGCAATTAGTGAGACCCTAAGCAATTTAGCAAGACCCTGTCTCAAAATAAAAAATAAAAAGGCTGGGAATGTAGCTCAGGACTAAAGTGCTCCTGAGTTCAATCCCCCGTGCAAAAAATAAAAAAGAGAGCAAAAAATAGAGGGAGGGAGGGAGGAAGAGAGAGAAAAAGAGAGAGAGAGAGAGAGAGAGAGAGGCAGGCAAATTGAATCCCAAGGGTTCAAGTCATTTTTTTCAGTCATTCAAAGAGTTAATGAGTAAGCTAAGATTTAAATTCCAGTGCATGTATTTCATTGGTCAGTTTTTAATACATCAGGTATTTACTTGTGTAACATTTCTCTTCTCTATTTTTCTTGCCTTATTGCACTAGCTTGAAACTCTAAAAAATAATGTTAAAAGGAAGTAGTAAAGGCTGGGGCTGTAGCTCAGTGGTAGAGTGCTTGCCTAGCACGTGTGAGGCACTGGGCTTGATCCTCAGCATCACATATAAACAAATAAAGAGAGAGAGAGAGAGAGAGAGAGAGAGAGAGAGAGAGAGAGAGAGAGTGTGTTCATGTATGACTAAATAAAATATTTTTTAAAAATAGGAAGTAGTAAGAACAGTCATCATTTATAGGCTCCAGTCTTAAAGGGAAAGTCTTTAATCTTCTACCATTAAGTGCAATATCACCTGTTGGTTGTTTGTAGATATCTTTTATCAGATTTAAGAAGTTTCCTTCTATTCCAGGTTGGCTTGGATTTTTTGTCAGATTTTTACCTACTGCTATTGAGATCACCATGTTGTTTTTGTCCTTTATTCCATTGACATGGGTTTTTTTGGTTGTTTTTGGTTTGGGTTTGCAATGCTGGGGATCAAGCCCAGATATGCTGTACCACTGAGCTACATTCCTAGCCTTTTTCATTTTTTTGTTTTGAGAAAAGGTCTTGCTAAATTGCTGAGGCCAGCCTCAAACATGTGACGTCCCTGACTCAGTCCCCCAAGTAGTTACAATTGTAAGCATGCTCCATCGCTCCTGGCTTCTATTAATTTATTTTCAAGTGTTAAACCAACGTTTCATTCCTGAAATAAATCTGACTTAGTCGTCATGCATTCTTTTCATACGTTGTTGAATTTGATTTGCTACTGTTTTGTTGAGGAGTTTTGTGTTAATAAGGGCTGTAATCTGTAGTTTTCTTTCCTCTCCTCATCCAGCTTTTGTATCAGAGCAATACTAGCTTTAGGGATTGATTTTGGAGGTACTTATTCCTTCTCTATTATCTAGAAGAGTCTGTGAAGTACTGGAATTATTATTTTTTCTTTAAATGTTTGATCTAATCCATCAATGAAACCATCTGGCCCTGAGCCTTTCTCTGTGTAATGATTTTTAATTACAAATTACTTTACCTGTTATAGATCTATTCACATTTTTTATTTCCTTTGGAGTTGGTTTTGGTCATTTTGCTTTTCTAGGAATTTCTCCAGTTAGGTTGTTGAATTTAGATATGTCTTTTAATCTCTAATATGTCCATCATCTTGTTTCTTCTTTCATTTCTAATTTTGGTCATCTGCTTCTTTTTCCCTCCCCCCCCCCATTTAATCTAGCTAAAGTATCGATTTTTTTTTCAAAGAACCAAATTGTGTTAAAAAACAATACATTTCTTTTTGTTTTATTTTCTATTTCATTCATTTCTATTCTAAAAGCTATCGTAGCCTTCCTTCTACTTTCATGGAATTTAAATCACTCTTCTTTCTCAAGGCTGTTCAGCTGATAGCTTAGGTTATCGATTGAATTTTATTTGTCTACTATTGGCATTTAAAGCTATTAATTTTCCTGCTGCCACGGCTGCAAGCACATCCCATAAATGTTGGCATATGAGGTTTTTATCTTTATTCAGTTCAAAGTATTCTACAATGTTCTTTAATTTCTTGAGGATGAATTATCTCAGTCTTCCTTTATTTGGAAATATCTTGATTTTCCTTATTCTTTTAAGTCATGGGTTTTTAGAAATGGATTTTTAATTTCCAGATCATTGTGGGGTTCTAAAATTTGCTGATGTTATTTATTTTCAATTTAGTTCTATTGTGATGGGGACATAATTTATGTAATTTTAATCCACTTAAACTTATTCAGATTCATTTTATGGCCTGGGATATAGTCTGTCCTAGAGATGTTCCATGTGTCCTTGAAAAAGATGTGTGCTCTGATTTTGTTCATTGGAGTAATCTGTAACACCTGTGGGTCTGGTTGGTTAGTAGTATTGTTCAACTTTTCTAGATCTTTGCTGAGTTTCTATCCAATTGTATTGTCAATTATTGAGAGTCAGGTATTGAAGTCTCCAACTACTGTTGTTGAATTATCCATTTCTCCTTTTAATTGTGTCCATTTTTATTTTATATATTGGACTCTATTATTAGGTGCATATGTATTTATAATTATAATGTTTTTCCTGATGGATTGACACTTTTGTTATTATAAAATGTCCCTAGAACTGGGAGTATGGCTCAGTGGTAGATCACATGTTTAGCATGTGCAAGGTTCTGGGTTTAATTCCCAACAAGTGCATGCATGCCCCCACCCCCCAACACACACACACACACACACACACAAAGACAAGAAAAGTCCCTTATATCTTTAATAACATTTCTTTTTCTCCTAAACTATATTTGTTCTGATATTAGCACAGTCATTCCAGTTCTCTTTTGGTTTTTGTTTACCTGCTACATCTTCTACAACCATCCTACTTTCAACCTATTTGTGTATTTAAGTCTTTGGCATATCTCTTGTGGACAGCACAACTGGATCCTATTTTTTATCCATTCTCAATCTCTTCCTTTTAACTGGATTGTTTAATCCAGTTTAATCAACTGTTTACATGATAGTTTTAGGTTCTCCATTTTGCTTTTTGTTTTCTAGGTGTCTTGTGTCCCTTTTGCCTCTCTCTTCCTCCATTATTGCTGTACTTGGTGTTCTATATGTTTTTGCTAGTGTAACATTTAAATTCCTTTGGTTTTTATAGTGGTGGCTTTGGAATTTACAATAAAGATTTTTAACAATCTAGTTCATATTAATATTAATTTAATTCCAATAATATACAGAAACTTTGCTTCAATATGACTTCCTTCACTCCCCCCTCTTTTGTCATTAATGCTATTAATATCATGCAAATTGCGTTTCTATACTTACAAAAATCATCACAGTTTTTGAATTAATGCTTATTCATTTGTCATTTAAATAAGCAGGAAAATGTTTTAAAATTTGTTTTCACTATTTTTGTATTTATTATATAATTATCAGTGATAGATGGATAGGTAGATAATTGTCTTGGCCTTTCTTTTGTGGTTTTGTGGTACAGGAGATCAAACCAGGGCCTCACACTTGCTAGACAAGTGCTCCCCCCCCTGAGCTACACCTTCAGCTCAGTTTTGCCAATGTATTATTTCTACTTTGCCAGTCATAAAGTCGTTCCATGTTTTAGTCAGCGTTTTTACTACTGCAACTAAAAGACCCAACCAGAACAATTGTAGAGAAGGAAGAGTTTATTTGAGGGCTCACAGTTGCAAAGGTCTTAGTCCATAGAAGGCTGGTTCCATTCCCCAGGGTTCAAGGTAAGGCAGAACATCATGGCGGAAGAGTATGGCAGAGGGAAGTGGCTCACATAACGATCAGAAAGCAGAGAGAGACTCCACTCACCAGGTACAAAATATATACCCCATAGCCATGCCCCCAACGAACCACTTCCCCTAGCTACACCCTACCTACCTCCAGTCACCACTCAGTTAATCCCATCAGGGATTGATTCACTGATTAGGTTAAGGCTATGGCCCAATCATTTCTCCTCCAAACCTTCTTGCATTGTCTCACATGGTGAGCCTTTGTGGGACACCACATCTAAATCATAACACTCCATCAATGAAAAATTTCTTGCTCTTTTATCTTGAGTAAGTTTTCCTATAAAGCTTTTATATGCCAATATAAAATGTGTACATGTATTTTTTTATATTTTTAGTTTTAGGTGGACACAATATCTTTATTTTACATTTATGTGCTGCTTAGGATCAAACCCAGTGCCTCGTGCATGCTAGGCAAGCACTCTACCACTGAGCCACAACCCCAGCCCCATGTACGTGATTTTTTTAAACAGCATTATTTATAATAGCCAAAGAGCGAAAACAAAGAAAGTATTCATGAACTGATAGGTGGACAAATTGTGATATGTATTGACACAAAAGTGAAGGCATAGAAAGGAATGAAGTAGTGGCACATGCTGCAACATGAACCTTGAAAATGTCATGATAAGTAAAAGAAGTCGTATAAATTAAAGTCCACAGGTTGAATGATTCCATATACATAGTGTCCAGAACAGGTAAAGGTAGAGAGACAAAAGGTAGATTCGTGGTTTTCAGGAAATGTGGGGTAGGGAGGAATAGAGAATTACTACTAATGGATGCAAGGCTGTTGGGAGGAGGATAATGAAAAGGTTCTAAAGTTAGACAGGGTTATAGCTATGCAATTCTACAAGTGTATTACGATCCACCAAAGGGCACACTCTAAAGGGGGAAGTTTTATGATATATGAATTACATCACAATAAACCTTTTAAAAAAGTCCTTTATGAGGGTTTTATAAATGAAAAAAGAAATTTGTAAAATTTGTAAAGGCAAACTCTTTCACGCCTAGAACCATGATCCATGGAGTTACCCTCCCTGTTTATTTATTCGTTTGCTCATCTATTTCATGAGATCATTTGAACACAGTGCCTGGTATAAAAGAAACTCTCAACCAAGTGTTGGATATTTATCATTAGTCTTTTTTTTTTAATTCTGTGTTAGTATATCACTGTGTGATAAAATGGATGAAATGAGGATTCTGTCTTCTGAAAAATCCAAAGGCTACACAGACATGTAAAAAAATTAAAAATAAATAAAAAGTGTGTAACAGAGAAAGATAAAAGGCAGCAGGGTCCAGGTGGAGGAATACTTCATTTAGTCTGGAGAGAACAAAAGAGGCCTCAATAAATGTTCTGGCACCTAGTAACCTGCTAAGGTGAGATGGAATAAGAGTCTTGTGGTTGGAAAGAGGAGGAAAGGGAATATGCCAAGCAAAGAATGAGGCTAAGCACGGTCCATGTGAGGGAGTAACAGAAGGTAAGGCTGGAAAAGCAGGGAAGGACTTTAGACCTTGTCCTGTGGGCAGAAGATTCACAGAAGGAACCCAAGGAGAAAGTCAAAATAACCAGCAGGAGAAAAGAGATGCATTTGAGGGTGCGAGACCGGTGGCAGGGACCTTGATTAGGAGAATCAGGATGAAGCCTGAATGAAGGAAGACATAGCTGGGTATGGTGAATACAGAATAAAGACATAGCTGGGTATAGTGGTGCAGGAGAGGTGCTGAGGAAGAAAGAAAGCCAATTGTAAGTACATAAAGGAGAAATGAACGGTGATGGCCAAGTGGATTTGGACAGTCCAGAAAAGGAGGCAGGGTAAACTCTGGGATCTCTGGCTTGGGTTGAGCTGGTAGATTTTGATGCCTTTCATTCTCATTGTGGAATAAATGAAAGCAAGCCATTCTGAGGGAAAAAATATGGGTCATCTGGAGGTCATGATGAGTTTGGGGGACTTGTGGAATATCCAGGTAGAAATGTGCAGTCATTCATTGAAAGTTTCATTGTGAAGTTTAGGAGAGAGCTGTGGACCACAGGTAGATGGAGAGTGAATAATATAAAGTTGGTAATAGAAGCTATTGTGTAGATGAGATTTTTCCAAGGAGAGAATGTGGAGTAATACAAGAAGATAAACAATTATAATATCTTAGGGGATAAAAATATTCCAGGGCAAATTAGAGAAAGAGGGATCCAAACGAGAGTCCAAGTAGGATACCCAAAGAAATAAAATATGGGAAGAGCATGAGAATGTGGAAGGAAGAAGGCAAAGTTTCCATTCAATTACCTTCAACAACATGTAGACTCTCAAAGGCATGGGCTCTAATCTATAGAGGAATATTAGCAATAGCTAAATGCTTAATAAACTGTGATAAATGTCAGCTATGATTATTAGGTGGAGATAACTTGAGATACCTACACAAGTAAACAATTTACATGAAATTTTAAACATTTATAAAGACATAGCTGGGTATGGTGGTGCACACCTGTAATCCCAGCAACTCAGGAGGTGGAGGCAGGAGGATCGAAAGTTCAAAGCCAGCCTCAGCAACTTAGTGAGACCCTAAGCAACTTAGCAAGAACCTATTTCAAAATAAAAAATAAAAACGGTTGGGGATGAGGCTCAGGGGTTAAACCCCTCTGGGTTCAATTTATGGTCCCCCAAAAAAATAAATAAATAAAGACATTACACAGGAGATTGCTGAGAATAATGTTGGACTCAGTTTTACCAAAGCAGATTGACTAATAAAACACACTGTGCTTAAGCCCCTAAGCTAGTGATTGAGCACTGTTACCACTAAAGTGCCATTATCCACACTGAAGCCCAAGGAATCAGAGCCTCTCCATTTAAGCCCTGAATGTTTATGGGCATGAGTCGATAAAAGTGTCATGACCAAGGTCAGATACATTCATTTTCAAAACAGAGCAAAGTTAACCCAATAAAATGTTTCCCCTGGGTCTTGTGGGATAACCTTATATCTCAGAGTCAAGACAAAGTAAAAAAGAACAAAAATTAGGGTTCAGATGGATCAGTAAGATGGCCCATCACCTTCAGAGCTTCTCCCATTAGAGTCAATGATCTGGAATCATAAAACATTTCCTTCTCTGGAGGAAAAAAAAAAAAAAACTGCCAATCACCCAAAGTCATATTTTTAGTCAATATTACGAAGTTGATCATTTTCTCTTTGGAAACATTGGCTTAAAGCTTTGTGCTCTGAGTACTGCATTTTCTCTTTGCAAAAGCAGCTTCACAATCACCTTAGGGCTTCCTGTCTTTAGTGCACTTAAAGGATCTGACAATGATTGGGACTCGCTGGTCCAGCAGAGCCAAAATCCTGATTCAGTTTTGATGAACTAGAAAAAGTTAATCTTCATAAGTAATTTCTGATGAAGAATTGGAAACGATGGATATTACTCAATAGGCCAACATCAAAAACTAATCCAAACTGAGAACTAACATTTCTAAATTGCACTCCTCCCTTGTTCTGATCAGATCAACTTTCTTTTGAAGCAAAGACAAAGTAATCAACACATCGTGTTTTGGTGTTTCTTTGCTGAGTATTTCTGCATTAGAAGCACAGGTACATGCTGTCCCCAGTGTTGACAGCTGTGGGCTCTGTTCTCTAAGTGGTTAAGATAAAAGAGTTCATTTCCTTATATTTAGTGCATTACTAAAGTATGCGTGGTTTCATCAGGAATGACTCACCAGAGTAGAACCATTCAATTCCTTCTGAATGATTTTGCACTTTGAAATTTTGGAATTATGCCTTTTTTTATAACAAGTGGCCAGAATGACTGATTGTTGCAATGTGCCTCATTTCCCCAGCTCAGCCAGCAGACACTTAATTTTCAAAACACCAGACTTTCACTTCTTCCTTTGAAAATATACACCATTTATGAAATAGCCACCCCCACTGCTGCCCTGATAAACAATCAGAATAGTATCATCATTTATGTTGACAGTATCATCATTGCTCTGGGTCAGCTTGTAAAATAGCCAAAGAAATATGTTTGTCATCTAACTCTTAAGTTCTAAGACGAAATGAAGTTTAGGATACAGGTGCTTCAAACTAGGCTCTCCTTTTCTAAAACAGACCTTTAAGAGAAAATAACTTCTTCATTTGTTGTTTGGAATTTTGGGCATGGACACTTGTAAAGCAACCCAGGGTAAATCACCATAATATTTATAGTACATAACAATATGGAAAATATTTGCTTGACCTGGTAGAGGTGTTTTCGTGTTTGAGAGGTACTTGGAAAATCCATAGAGCATGTTTCTAAATCAGTTTCTTGTAATAGTAAAAATGCATAAGGGGTTTACTTTGGGTAAAGATTCTAAATCTGTTTTAATTTGGTTCCTCTGTCAGCACAAGTCGGGGAAAAAAGTGACTGCTAATCAAATTCTCAGGTTTTAGTATTATTGAGACTTTCTTTTTCACATAAGTTAATTAATTCCACATAAGTTTTAGGAATAGGTAAAGTTTGCCGGGCACAGTGGCCCATGCCTGTAATCCCAGCAGCTCAGGAGACTGAGGCAGGAGGACTGCAAGTTCAAAACCAGCCTCGGCAACTTAATGAAGCCTTAATCAACTTTGCAAGACCCTATCTCTAACTTAATCTTTTAAAAAAGTGCTGGGGATGTGTCTCAGAGGTTAAGTGTCCTAGGTTCAATCCCCTATACCAAAAAATAAATAGATAAATACATAAGTAAAGTTTTATACATTGCTGCTAAGAGGACATATGAAATATCTTTACCACCTGAGAACATGGACATGGATGTGATCTATAAACATGTCATTTTTCACTAGCATGTCTCTAATTATTAGCACATCTTGTCATGTGCTTAATGGCATATAAATTTACTTTCCTGTGAACTTATGTATTTATTTTTCTGATGACCACTCTATAGCCTTCGTCCATTTTTGTTTAGTTAATTGCATTATTTTTTATTAATTTTTAAGTCCACTGCAGATATTGCAATGTGGACCCTTTTTGTTATACTGTGTAGTACAGTAAATATGTTCTCCTACTCAATGACTCTTTGTTGACAGTGTCTTTGGCTGAACAAAAGTATTTTTTGTTTTGTTGTTGTTGTTTTTATAGATAGACACAATACCTTTATTTATTTTTTATGTGGTGCTGAGAATCAAACCCAGGCCTCACACATTCTAGGCAAGCACTCTACCACTGAGCCACAACCCCAGCCCTAAACAAAAGTTTTATAAATTCTATTTGTCAGACTTTTTCCTAATGGTTTCTAGGTTTAACATCATGCTTCTAAAATCTGTCTTTGTCATATTGCTTTGCATAAAGATTACTTGTTTGTTTTCATAATTTTCTGGTAGGTTTTTAAATTTTAAGTATAGAAATTAGAATTATATGATGCAATTTTCTGTATAACATTAGAGAACTTTGAGTGTCTTTAATATTTTTATGCTTAATCTACATAGACAGTAGGGGATCCATTTTTCCCCCAAATGGATGCACAACTGGTTTAACTCATTATTACGTCTTTGATATCATCTCCACCTATTTCAACTGCCGTCTTTGCAATATACTGAGTTCAAACACTTATCTGAATCTGTTTTTCGTGTCCTTATTTTATTCCACTGATTTATCTGTTCCTTTACCAACACCACACAGTTTTTAATCTCTGTTGCTATAAAGTTTAGTGGAGATCTGATGGAGGACATTCAACCTCTTGTCTTTTTATTTTTATTTTCAAACTGTTCTGAACCCCCACCTTCTAACCTGTCTTTGACATCCACTTTTCATGTGGATTCTCAAACTTAAGTGTTCCTCTCAAGTACCACTGATACTAGTCCTTATCAATCACCTGTTTAGACTATTGCAATATTGCAAGCACATTAACTGGTTTTCTTTCCCTAGTTTGGCCCACTCTCCAAGCTCTCTTCATAAGGAAATCTGATTATTTTGAGACTTTTAACACCTTATTGAGCTTATAATACGCATACCATACATTTCACCCATTTCAAATACACAATTCAAGGGCTGGGGCTGGAGCTCAGTGGTAGCACACTTGCCTGGCATGTGCGAGGCACTGGGTTCGATTCTCACCACCACATATAAAGAAATAAAATAAAGTCTATCAAGAACTAAAAAATATATATTTAAAAAAATCAAATACACAGTTCAATAAGATTAATATATTCAAGTTTTACAACCATCACCACTATCAATTTCATGACAATTTCATCACCTCCGAAAGAAACACCAGATCCTATGGATAAACACCCCTCTACCACCATCTTCCCCATCGATTCTCCACCTAGATCTATGCAACCATTAAGGAACTTTTTGCCTTTTCAGGATTTGTCTTTGATGGACATTTCATAGAGGTGAAATTATATAATATGTGGTCCTTAGTGACTGGCTTCTTTTACTTAGCCTGATTTTTCCAAAGTTTATTCTATCTGTAGCCTGTGCCAATATTTCGTTCCTTTTCTTGTCTAAATAATATGCAATTGTACCTCATTTTATTAGTTCATCAATTTATGAACATTTGTATTATTTCCATCTTTAACTTATATATAAAGTGCTTCTGTGAACTTCATGTACACTTTTAAATGAATTTGTTACATCCCAATAAATAACTCTATGGAGATTTTTCTTGTAATTGCATTGAATTTATGTATCAATTTTGGAGAAATTTAAAGGTTTACAAAATTGAGCATTTCCACCCAGGAAAGTTGTTTGTGTTTTTGTTTGTTGCATGACTTGGTCCTTGTTTATTGCCTTCCATAAAGCTTTATCATTTTCTTCATAAAATTCTGGTATATTTCTTTCTTGTAATTTCTATTTATTTTACATTTTTTCAATTTGAGTGAGATTTTTAAGTTAAATTTTCTATTTGGTGGTGGAAGTATGTAGAAAAGATGCTCGTTTATTTTGACTTTGTATCTAGCTACCTCAAGGATCTCTTTTATTAATTTTCCTGATTTTTTCTGTCAATTTTCTTTTATCTTTCAGATAACTAATTATATAATCTGTAAATATTAAAAATTTGTCTTCCTTTGCAATATTTGTATTTCCTATTTCTTTTTCATTTTCAAATACCATTAGCTAGATTCCAAGGTCAATGATAAAAAATAATATCTGTATTGAATATGCATCTCTTTTCTTATCAACCTTAATTCTTTTAGATGCAATCAATATTTCAATCAAAATTTTAAAATTTGAATAAATCACTGAACATGGTGACATAATACCTGTAAGTGCAGCTACCATGGAGAGTAAAGCAGGAGGATGACAAATTCAAGGCCAGTCTGGGCAATTTTTAGTGAGACCCTGTCCCAAAAATAAAATAAAAAGGGCTGGAGGGGCTGGGATTGTAGCTCAGTGGCAGAGCGCTTGCCTTGCATGTATGAGGCACTGGGTTAGATCCTCAGCACCACATAAAAGTAAATAAATAAAGGTATTGTGTACATGTATAAAAAAATATTTTAAAAAGTGGGGGGTATGTATCTCAGTGATAGAGCTCTTGCCTAGCATGTGTGAAACCCTGGGTTCAATCCCCAGCACCATATATACCAATAATCATCGTCATCATCATCATTATCATCAGGTTGGGGATATAGCTCAGTTGGTAGAGTGCTTGCCTCGCATATACAAGGCCCTGGGTTCAATCCCCAGCACCACAATAATAATAATAATAACAACAATAATAAAGAAAAGTCACCCTGATTCCATGTAAAAACAAAATTTAAAACAAAACATAAATTAAATTATGTACTTATATATATTTATTTCTAAATATATATTTCTATATATTTATAGAAAAATGAGGAACATATATATATCAAACTGCTATGAATAGCTAGTTCTCTAAAGGATGTGGAATTTGAGAGGCAGGAACAGGAAGAAAGAGACCCATTTTCTGCTTTGTGTACTGCTGTATAGGCTGCTATTTTCAATGAGCATTTCCTACTTTTATAGTCTTTGGAATAAATCCAAAGAATACAAAGTATGTAAAGACTTGTCACTACATATCAAAACTCAGAGATGTGTGCATTTTTAATGGCTAAGATTTCAATTCTGTCAAAGTGTGAAATATGATATATCAAGAACTATGTAATGTTTTGAACAACCAACAATAAAAAATTAAAAAAAAAAAGATTTCAATTCTGTTCACTAAGTTCAATCTCAATTATATGAAAGAGTTGAAGATGAGATAGATAAGCAGCAAGGTAGGTAGATAGATAAGAGAGAAAGAGAGTAAATGGATCCACAAATGTAGGTCCAGACCTCTGGTTGTTACTAGAGAGTCCAAGAGCAAAAAAGAGGACCCCAAGAAAGAAATAGATGCAAAGAAAATCTTGTACCTTACACAATTCAGAATTCTGGTCAGGAGAGTTATTGCTATTATCTCCATCCTTAGGATGCCTAAGACCATGTGAATAGGAAGATTGTTTCATGGTTGAAAGAATAAGAGAATTTTAATTGCTCTCAATATCATCAGATCTTAATGGTTTCCTGTCAAAAAGTTTCTTTTGTGAAGAAAGAGAAACTTTCACACACTATTATTGGAAGGTAAACTAGTATAGCTATTATGGAAAACAGTATGGAGTTTCCTCAAAACACTAGAAATAAAACTACCGTATGACCCAGTAAATCCTACTACTGGGTATATATCCAAAGGAAATGAAATTGGTACGGTGAAGAGACATCTTCATTCCTCTAGTTATTGTGGCACTATTCACAATAGCCAAGATATGAAGTCAACGTAGGTGTCCATCAATGGATGAATGGATAAAGAAAATGGAACATTATTCATCCATAAAAAAGGATGAAGTCCTATCATTTATGGCAACCTGGATGGAACTTGAGGGGATTGTGTTAAGTGAAATACGCGTATATGTATAAGCTAAAAAAGTTAATTTCATAGAAATAGATAACAGAATAGTGGTTGCCAGAGGCAAGGAAAGGGTAGCGAGTATGAAGAGAGAATGGTTAACAGATACAATGGTGCAGCTGGATAGGATGAATAACTTCTAATGCTCTATAGCACAGTAGAGTAACTATGATTGACAACAATTAATTGTGAATTTTAAATAACTAGTAGAGGGGTCTCTGAATGTTCCCAATGCAAAGAAATTATAAATGTTTGACATGATAGATATATCAGTTATCCTTATCTGATCATTACCTATTGTATACATACATTGAAATATCATCCCATACCCCCTAAATATGTAAAATTACTATATGTTTATTAAAATTTTTAGTTAAAATTAAAAAATGAAATAGGAAAACAAAAATATGAACCTAGGGGGGAAAAAGGATCTTCCTTCTGAGACACCATGGGAAGTCACAGGGCAACCTTAGGAGGACTTCTGCATTATTTAGGGTGATACATAAATAATGGTAGCTTTGCATCTTATCACGGCCTACATTTTGGAATATACACCTCTTTCATTGTTCTCTTCCAGGATTTCCAATGAACATTCACCCAAACTCCAGATCCGGAGTCACAGCTACCTGAGGGCAGTAAGTGAAGTGTCAATCAACCGAAGCCTGGACAGCCTAGACCCTGCAGGCCTGCTCACATCACCAAAGTTCCGCTCCCGGAATGAGAGCTACATGCGAGCTATGAGCACCATTAGCCAGGTAAGCCCCATCAGATCAGTGGTGGGCAGGAGCCTTTAGCTGCAGAGGGTTAGTGAAAACTGAGAGGACCGGAGATGGAAATAGGGTCACTCCCCACGGAGATCATTGATGAATCAGACTGGTGGTCCAGTCACATGCTATAAAGAGTATGCACATGTTCAGGATAGATGCTACTGACAAAATCAAAGCAGTGTCTAATCATAAAAGTACTAAAGTATGGAGCAGGTCACAAGACAGGACTCAGGCACACGGAAGCAACATGTGACCCATTTACCTCAACTGGGTCCTGAGGGGTACTGTGTCTTGGTAATGAGAGTCCCACTGTGATGAATTGGTAACCAAGACTCAATGATGAAGACTCGTTACAGATGACTGAATACTGCATCCAAACTATTGAGCTAAAACTCTTGAGGTTCTCCCATCAAAAGCCTCAGTATTTGAAAAGACTGAACTCGGCTCAGGGGAAAAGAAAACCTGGGACTCAGAGGAATTGATCCTGCAGTTTTCAGGGGCCACCAGAGGAACAGAAAGTGCCTTGAGGCTCCCTCTGGGAGGGCATAAAGAAGGGTATTCTTGTTTTGTTTTTTGTCTTGTTTTGTTTGTGGTGCTGGGGATTGAATTCAGGACTTTGCATATGCTCTGAGCAAGTGTTCTACCATTGAACTAGCTCAAGAAGAGTATTTTTTTAATGATCTTAGACTAGGCTCTGTATATAAATTCACAGTACAATTTTTAAAAATAAGCACTGTACAGCTGGACCCAGTGGTGCACACCTATAATCCTAGCAAATAGAAAAGCTGAGCCAGGAGGATCTCAAGTTTGAGAACAGCCTCAATAATTTAACAAGGTTCTGAATACCTTAAGACCCTGTCTCAAAGTAAAAATATAAAAAGAACTAGAAATGTAGCTCAGTAGTAAAGCAGCCGTGGTTTCAACTCCTAGTACCAAAAAAACAAAAAAATAATAACAAACACCCTACCATTAATTCAGCCAATATTGTTTGAGCAAAACACTGGGCCAGATTTTGCAAGTTATCCAAGCGTACATAATACTCAGAGGTTGACTGCCTAATGGAGGGCATATAAAAAACATGAATGTTCCATAACAAACATTATCTTCTTGACCACCACAAAAACACCCTTCCTTCCGTCCTTCCTTCCTTCCTTTCTTTCTTTCTTTCTTTCTTTCAAAAACACTCTTGAGTAAGAGACACTTTTTGTTAGGAACTCCCATGCCAATTGCTTTATATTTTTATAAATAGTAGTCCTTAGAAACATACCTGTAAGATATGTAGGTTTAAATGGGACTTTCCCTGGGGCCATAAAATTGGCCACTAGATCCCAAAGCTAACAAAAAGATGGTAAGGACCCAGGAGCAAGCTTCTAGGAATGGGGTCTAGGAAATCACGTTTTAATAAGTATTCAAAGTGATTCTAATAGCATTGCAATTTGATCTGAACTTTGGAAAATACTAACCTAAAGCATATTCAGGAAATAGTGAGTGCTTTAGTTTTGCTGGAGCTTGTAATAATTGTAGAGACAGCACTGGGAGATCTATTCTGAAAATTGTTCTGGACACTTTTTTTTATGGATGGCTTTATATGCCTGGTCCAGAGAACTGGACTTTATTCACTTTAAAAAAAAACAGAAATGAATTGGCCTTTAATAATGAAGACTAATAAAATATCAGCTTTTAAACAGGTAATGGGTATTATAAGAACTTTTATGTGGGATCATTAATCTGGGAACAAAATGTAGGAAAGATAGAGGATGAAAGGCTAGAGACGGGCTGGTTTGGAAGACATTGTGATCATCACAGTGAAAATTAGTGCTGATGTTGGTGAAGTGGTGATGGTATAGTGTGGTGGTATTGATGATGGTGATAACAATGTTGATGGTGATGATGGTGATGGTGATAACACTTGTGGTACTGATGGTGGTCGTGGAAATGGTGGTGGTGGTAGTATTGATAATTACAGTGGTAGGAGTGACAGCTATGACAGTTGTAGTATAGTGTGGTGGTGGCAGTGACAGTGGTGGTGGTGGTGGTGGTGGTGACATAATGTGGTACTTACATGGATGAAACAAATAATAAACTTAGGAAAGAAATGATGAAATGGTAGACTGGTCGCTGAAGTATCTGACTGTGAGAATAACCCTAGAATAGGACCACTGCTCTCACTTTGTTTCTGCCATCAAAATAGAGATTTCTGATCTGAATAGAATCATGAAGTGCAAGTCAAGGTCCACAATCAGCCTCCAAGGGCAGGGCAGGGAGAGGACCAGGGAAAGCTGGCCTGTGGGATTCCAACAGTGAGCCACCATACATTTCCTTACTTTAAAGAAATCTCAAGCTGTGGTGGCACACACCTGTAATCCCCATGGCTTGGGAGGCTGAGGCAAGAGCATCACAAATTCAAAGCCAGCCTCAGCAACTTAGCAAGGCCCTAAGCAACTTAGAGAGACTTTGTCTCAAAATTAAAATAATAATAATAAAAGGGTATGGGGATGTGGCTCAGTAGTTAAGTGCCCTTGAGTTCAATCCCTGGTGCCAAAAGAAAATTGTTAAAAAAGAAACTCACACTATCAGTGCTAATTAATCCTTGCCAAGATACACACTATCTATCCCAATCTCAAGGAAATAGGTGGGGCATCATTTTGGTGCAATTTAGACTTGTTTTGTCCTCATTTCTAATAATAAATATTATAATATTTAAAACTTCTTAAAGCATCTTTATTCTACACAGCCTAGTGGTCACATAGTTTTTGAGAACTATACAATAGTCTTTAAATTTAGCTATCATATAAGCAGAATGCATAAGTGGGTTTAAAATTTTTCTGGGAAAAATACTTATACACATTTATAATTTTCATAACCTTAACATGTTTAGAACAAGGGAACATATAATTTCCTCCAGCAAGACCCTATGCTTTTGTTGCTGTCAGCTTTGAGTCCTTGTGCTGTGGCTCTGATCTTCCTTGGGACAACATCGCTTCCCAGTGGTAGCTTAGTAAGGTATCAACGAATAACACACAGGCACAAGAGAGCATTAATGCTCTGTGAGGTCAGTACTGCAATTCCATGGTCTAGTCATATGGCCTTAAGTAAAACAAAAAAAAGGTGGGGGGGGGGCATCCAAATTGGATCCTAATGACATATCATTTTTTTAGCACCATATTCAATTTTCTAGTAATGTATCTTTAAAACTTTAAGGATAATTTCATATTTCCTATGAAGTATTATCATTATTCAGAAGAGGATAGTTTCCTCTTTGAAGCAATATAATCATACACATACTCTAGACTTTTCAAAAAGTATTGGCTTTTATTATATTAGAGATATGCTCTTGTATACATCATTAGAAGCTAGAATACTGTCAAATTTAAGTATATTAGATCCTATTTCTGTTTAAAACCTCACATATTAATCATCAAAGACTCCTCACAGGATCAAAGTAAAATTTTGTAAGTCAAAGAATTGATCTATAATAATTAAATTGTTTCTGTCATTCATAATCTAAAGAAGTCAAAAATTGTGCTTGGATGATAAAGGAGAAATAGCATCTTTTCATGTTTACTCTTTTCTATACTTTATACATCTAATAAAATCGGGGTTACATAAAGTAAGATTTGAGAAAGAATTATAGAATATTGGGGTTTTACACACTATTTCATTTAACAGCCATCATTTCAAAATTAATTCATGTCTTAACTTATTTTATATCTAAATCCTTAGTATCCACATCTAGAATATCAAAATAGAAGCCCACAGATATATTTTATGTGGCAACATGTTGTGTTACTGCATCATTTTTCTAAAAAAAATTAATGTAGTAACTAGGGAAGTTTGTGCTTAGCATTAAAACCAGCAATTTACCTATAATTTTTGACTTAGAATATCTATTCAGTGTGTGTGTGCATGTGTGTGTGTGTGTGTGTGTGTGTAAGAGTAGAGACCCAGATGGATTGCCTATGGTACACAGCTAGACAGTTACAGAACCTTTCAGAAAACTCAAGTATTCCAACTCCTAACTGGTTAATTACTTCAGTACCTGCTAGTATTTGGTGGCAACACTGTTGTTACTGTCAGTAGTATTAACAATGGAAGTAACAATATATAGTTGCCACTTATTGGTTACCTGATATAGGCTAGGAGCTTTGCATATTATCTCATTAATTTACATCAACAGTATAAGGAATATCACTTTTTAATTTATGAAACTCAGTCTCAAGAGAGTTGGAAATTTGTTTATCTCATTCTCTCCACTCCACTGTCTCATAAAATAATATTGACACTTAGGTAGTGCCTACCATGTGCCCAGAAATATTTGACACATTAAGGAAAAGGGTTAAGGGCTGGAGATGTAGCTCACTGGTAGAGTGCTTGCCTGAAAAGCATGAGGCCTGGGTTCAATTCCCAGCACCACCAAAGAAAAGAAATAGAAAGGCTTAATGTTCTAGTTGCTTAAAATGCTCCTACAAATTAATAAGAAATGATATAAAACCCAAAATAACCTTGGGCAAAGCTTATGAATTAGCACATCTGAGAAAAAGAAATACCAAAGCAAATAAATAGTGAAAAAGATGTTCATCACAAAGGCAAATCAAAACAAAACAAAACAAAAACTCAAAAAGAAATGAATGAATATAAAGGATTCAAGAAAAGTGACAAATATCAAAGTATAGGCAATAGCCAGGAATGGTGGCACATGCCTATAATCCCAGCAGCTCGGGAGGCTGAAGCAGGAGGATCATGAGTTCAAAGTCAGCCTCAGCAACTTAGCAAGGCACTTAGCAACTCAGAGAGAGACTCTGTCTCTAAGTAAAAATAAATAAATAAATAAATAAATAAATAAATAAAGGGCTGGGGGTGTTGCTCAGTGGTTAAGCACCCCTGGGTTCAATGCCTGGTACCCCAACCCCCCAAAAAAAGTACAGTCAATAGAAAGAAGCTCCTGAAGAAGAAAATCAAAGCAAAAGAAAAAAAAACCAGTAACAAGAGCATTGTTTTTTGTTGTTATTGTTGCTGTGGTTGATCTTCACTGCTGGGAATGCAGCCCAAGGGTCTTCCCTATACAATTGATAGATGGATCTGATTCTATCAATTCTACCACTGAGCTATACTCTTACCCCTTAAACACAAAGCACTAATTTTTGTGTGTGTGCAAAAACGTTCCTGAAATGAGAAGATGACTTGAAACTACCTTGGAAGAACACACCACATACTTGAGAATTGACTCAAAATAATCAATACCAGGACATATTCTAGTAAAATTATATTCTAGTTTTTAAAAATCCCACTTAAAGGAATTTTTAAAAAATCTTTGAACCTCTATACAAAAAAGAGCTAATGACTGGAAAAAGAATGAAAAGGAAATTGCCATCAGAATCTTTCTGTAACAATGGTTCAAACCAGAAGATGGGGTAACATTTTAACATACTCCAGGGGGAAAAAATGAACCAATGATTTTTATATCTAAAAAAAACTGACTTTCAAATATAAAAGGCAGGGAAACGTGTTACAATGTTGTGTGGATGCAGAGAATGTTGTTCCTGTGAGTTTACCCTGGGCAATTTACTTGTCAATGAGATTTAGACAATCAAAACCACCAGACATAGTTCGTGGCAAACATTAAATACATAGAAATTTTTAGGATTAAAACTAAATGAAGGCTGGAGAGGAGACAGCATGTGGGTTTATATGGTGTCACAGTGTGCACAGCACAACTATTTTAAAATGAGGAAAGAACAGAGAGAACAGATGCAAAATAATTTTTAACTGCTTTCAATAATCAGATATGGACAATGATGATATTGTTATTCAGAGGTGGTTGTGTAAATATTGTGGAATAAAGCAAAGGAATAATTGTAGAATACTCCAATTCCATCATCTCCTGTGTTCTTGAAAACTTGAGTACTCAATAAAGATATAAGATTATAAAGATATAATATAAAAGATGTTATATTTAAAAAAACACTGAAATCAGAATTTAAATTATGTAGATTTGTTTCCTAGATCTATCTACTGAAAAGGCCTGAGATTAATAAGAGTGAATCTCCCTAGTGCCCAGATTCTGTTCTTGTAACACCAGGTCCACTTAAAAAAGAAAAGTTTTTTGGGGAAATATATGGGTCCCAGGACTGGGCATCGAAGGTATAAGTTTGGAATACCTTATCACAGCAGATATCAAGCACATGATCAAAGACTTTTGGTTTCATGTTAATAGGAATCAAGAGTCAATGTTAGGTGCCCACTAGTCAAAGATTGAACAAATTTAAGTTCACTAAGAAAGTGGATTTAAAAGTATTGTGTTAGTCAACTTTCCATTACTGTAATAAATATCTGACATCAAACAACTTGAAGGAAGACAGGTTTATTTTAGCTCACAGATTTAGAGGCTTTGGGACCTTTGATGTGGCAAAATATTGTGGCAGGGACCATGTCACCAAGGAAGCTGCTCACTTACAGTAGCCAGGAATCAAAGCAGACAAAAGAAGAAGCTGGAGTCCCAACATCTCCTTCAAGGGCCAGACCTTACCTCCTCCCACCAGGCCCCACCTCTTAAAAGTTCAACCACCTCCCAAAAGAGCCACAGACGTGCAACCAAGCTTTTGTCACATGGCCTATAGGGGACACTTATTCAAACCATAACAACTATTAAATATTTTATATCTGTAAGTTTATTTTGATTTTTTAAAAAATCAATTGATCAGGCTGGGGTTGTAGCTCAGTGGAAGAGCACTTGCCTAGCATTTGTGAGGCACTAGGTTCAACTCTCAACACCATATATAAAGAAGTACAATAAAAGTCCATTGACAATTAAAAAAATATATTAAAAAAAAAATAAATTGGCCACCTTTGGAAGATAAAAGGGAACAGATTTATTATCTCAAAACTTTGTAAATACAGGGGAATGGAAAATCAAGCATTTATTCTTCCATTTTCATATAAAAGCAACCATTAGGTAATTGGGTAATATAAGAGAGAAAGCATTTCTTTATAAAAAAATATTCCAACTAGTAACTGAAAAAGTTAACACTAAAATTTGAATATTGCCACTTTGCAACACCCGCTAGAGAATGAACGGATCTAGGCATTAAGCATAAATAATCTCTAACATAAAGAGGGGACAACCCAGACATAATGTGCCCTTTGATGAAAAAACACACACCAGGGCTGGGGTTATAGCTCAGTTGGTAGAGAGCTTGTCTCACATGCACAAAGCCCTGGGTTCAATCCCCAGCACACACACACACACACACACACACACACACACACACATATTCCACCTGAGTCAAATCAAGTCTCTGGCTCCCGCTTACAATTTTCTGGAAATACAAAAAACAGAACATGCCAAATTCCACCATTCATATGAATTTAGCAAAATCTAAACCTGAGAAGCTTTACTAGTCAAGGAACACAGACTCTTCAATAGGTAAGTTACAATCAAAAGAAATGTATGTTGAAGGTGAATTGATAGATGGATCTGATTCTTTTCAGTGGATAAGACTTAACTTAGGGTCTAAAGATACACAATTTGGTAAAAAATAGTGTAAAGAAATACAATGACATTTGCAATAAAACTCAGGATGGTAGTTATCGTTGAAGGTGGGAGTTCTGGGAGGGGGCATGTGAAGGGCTACTGGAAGCCTGGAAAAATTCTTTCTTGATCTGGGTAGCAGTTCCCAAGATGCTTGACTTTTTGTGATTGTGTTGTTATACCTTTATTCCATATGATTTTCTGTATCTGTGTATAATAAAAGCTTGTCCATTCTTTCTTTCCCTCATTCCATTTGACAGTTGCAGATATCCATCTCTTTACCTCTAAATGGATGCCCATGTATTTCCTAAAGAACAAAGACGTACAGATAAAGATATAGATATATGTTAATATGGAAGCATAGAGTTTATTTTCCTTGAAAATATGCAGTGATTTTAATCAAATTAGAGGATATGAAAGTACTATATTTAAGTTGTAAAGACATCAAGAAATGCATGTCTCTGTTTATATGCCTTAAAGTAATTGGTCACTTTTATTTGAAGTCTAAAGAAATTACCCATTACTGAAGCACATCTTCAGATAATACAAAAGAGGAGACAATGAAAAATTGTAACCATTTTCCACATGTGGCCTAAGCTGAATTACAGTTTAACCTATTAAATTCCCAATTACCCATATAAATTCAATATTTGGAAAAATAGAGACAAGAAGTCTTGGAAGGTAAATGAAAATTGCTTCCAAGTCTCTAGAAAATCAGCTACGAAGTAAAATATTGGCTGGAACATATAGTTAGGGACTTTTTTTTCTGCAAAAAGTACTCAAACCCAAGTTATATACAGAGGAATATTAATAAAAACTGATTCCTCAAAATGGGGAGGGAGGGCTCACATCCAAGAGCTTTTAAAGTACTCATAAATAATTTGTGGACCATCTTAGCTTTTTTATAAAGAGTTGAAACCTGTAAATAGTTTCAAAATCTTGATAGTGCTTTTCACAATTTTAACATATCTGGGCTTAGCCTATTTTTATGCAGAATGTATCTTGCCAGAGAATATAGGGCATGTTTCCATTACTTGCACTCAATTAAGCTTCAGTCAACACTGACACTATTGGAGAACCAGTCACTTCAAAAGGCACAGTAAAATACTACTTTCTAAAATGTGCATACTGAAAAGTTAACACTGAAGTACATGAAAGCTGACCGTGGACCGATAAAATTGCTCTCTAAATTCACGTTTATAAATAAGGAGGGGCTGGAGGTATAGCTCAGTGGTACAGCAGGTGCTTAGTATGTACGAGGCCCTGGGTTCCATTCCTAAGGTGGGGGGAGGAGGAGAGAAGGAAGGAGGGAGGGAAGGAAGGGAGAGAGGAATGCTTTGGAATAGGCTTCCCAGATATCATTTCCTCGCATTCTAAAAACAAAGCTCTCAAGGGAAAGAAAAATAACAACAACAACAAAAAAAGGCAAACACCTAGATTAGCTAGGTGTCATTCAATTATAGTCTGTAATATAATGGAAATAAGTAGCGCACACCTGTAATCTCAGTGTCTCAGAAGGCTGAGGCAGGAGGATCCCAAGTCAAAGCCAGCCTCAGCAACTAAGCGAGGCCCTAAGCAATTTAGCAAAAGCCTGTCTCAAAATAAAAAAATGAAAAAAGCTGGGGATGTGGCTCAGTGGTTGAGTGCCGCTGGGTTCAATTCCTGGTACCAAAGGGGGAGGAGATTTACTTACACACACACACACACACACACACACACACACACACACACACGAGAAATAAAATGCATTTCAGCTGAATACCATAAGACGCTGCTTTTTCTACTGGGAATTCAATTTGGAGATGCCCAGAGAGATCGGCCCTCCACCAGGTGGAGAACTAACCGCCAGGTGTTACCACCCCTCTGCTCGCAGGTGAGCGAAATGGAGGTGAACGGGCAGTTCGAATCCGTGTGCGAATCCGTGTTCAGCGAGCTGGAGTCGCAGGCGGTGGAAGCGCTCGACCTGCCCATGCCCGGCTGCTTCCGCATGCGGAGCCACAGCTACGTGCGGGCCATCGAGAAGGGCTGCTCCCAGGACGACGAGTGCGTGTCCCTGAGGTCGTCCTCCCCGCCACGCACCACCACCACGGTGAGGACCATCCAAAGCAGCACGGGTGAGTGAGCCGGCCGCGCCCCCGCCAGCCTGGCCTCAGGCTAGGGCACAACTGTCCCCCAAGACAGTGCGCTCACTGTTGTCACACACAGTTGCCAATAAGAAAATACCACCCATGTCCCAGGAAACAAAAGGTTTGCTTCCCTACCTGCTTCTATCCGCACCTCTGACCACACCCACACACCTCCCTCCCTCTCCATCCCCATCTCTGGGATTAACCCAGGAAACTAAAACTCTGGCACCATGAGGTGGGGACAGCACAGCATCCCAGGAGCCAGGAAATGGATCCCAACCGATTCCCACTCTCAATAAGAAGGCTCTGACTTTTAGGGCTGTGACTCTAAATGAATCAGATACCCTGCTTCTTGTGCATCACAGAATTAGATTTCTTTATATTATTCCAAGATAACCACAAAGTGGCTATCACAAAAGACCTGAAATGTCACTGTGAAGAAAAAAGGAAGAAATGGTGGGGCCACTAATATTAATTGAATGCTTTATGAGTTAACAACCAAAAGCAGATTTATCTCATCTTCTATCATATATAAATAATAGCTCCTTAACCCGATAAATTGTATTTAGGTTTATGCATTTTAGCTGTATTTTTATCAGTAGATTTTTAAGTACAGAGGCACAGAAAAGCTTAACTATTTTCCACCACACTGGAACCTGCATAGTAATGTAGCCTTGAGTGGTGTATGATGATACAAATAAAAACAATTGCGTTCCAAGAAGAAAATCTCTCCCTCTTAACCAGATTTAACTTTCTGATTAAATTCAGCATAATTCAAATAGAGTAAATCCCCAAGAAGATCATCAAACTTGGAGTCAAGATTTTTTAAAATGATGAATAAATTAGAAAGAAAAGCCTGTATTAGAATACTGTAATATTTCATTTTAGTTCTAGGTGCATCAAATACCAATAATTATGATTCAGCCTAGAGCTTTTGCAGGCTTGAGTAATAAGAGGTCTTCAAACTCAAGTTAAAATCCTAACTATGCAACTAGAAACCTACAGGACTGAGGTAGAAAATTTTTTAAGCCATAAGAGGTTAAATGAGAGGAGTTCGTTTTTGACCACTGCCAACAAAGACCTCGGTGTTAGGAAAAGGGATGTTTCTAGACATTTGTGCAAGCTCAGAAGCTGTGACCCTCTCTGGCCACCTCCAGATCCAAGATAATGGATGTCCATTCCTGCTCATTAGGAAATACTCCAAAAACAGTCACAGATAACATTAACAAATTACATAAAACTTATTTACAAAGAGGAAAAATGTTTCAAGAAAAAAAATCAACCACGGGCATATTTATGTGTGTGTTTGCATTCATGCAGTACTTGTAGCTTTGATGGTCTGCTCTGTGTCTTTTGGGGTCCCCACTCTGCCAACCTTTCCCCAGTGTCTGGTCTATTCCTCTCTATAATGATCTCATTGTCTGCCAGCTGAAATGGGTCCTTAAATACAAACAAACAAACAAAAAAAATGCAGAGCCTGAGTGCCAAGGGGCACCCTCAGGAGAGCAGTCTGTAAGGGAAGGATCACTGGCTCATTCCTGCTTCCTCCGGGAATGGTGTTGGAAGATCAAGTGGTGAAAGACTGAGTGGCTTTACCCTGTTCACCTATCAAAGGATTTTGTATTTTTGTCATTAAGAGGCGATTTTACTTGTATTTCACGTATCAGTTCTTACTCCCCCGGCTTTCACACACCCACAACTCTGGACCTAAGACCCTTCCCAGATACTCTGGAGGCTCCTAGAGTTCAGAAAACAGGGTGGCCAAACAAAATCTGGGTCACTTAGTTAGATTCTAACTTCAGATAAATAGTCAATAATTTTGAGCTGGGCACAGTGGCACACGCCTGTAATCCTAGCCTCTTGGGAGGCTGAGACAGGAGGATCACAAGTTCAGAGCCAGCCTCAGCAATGGAGAGGCACTAAGCAACTCCGTGAGACCCTGTCTCTAAATAAAATACAAAATAGGGCTGAGGATGTGGCTCAGTGGTCGAGTGCCCCTGAGTTCAATCCCCGGTACCAAAAATAATAATAATAATTTTGTAGTATACCTCAAATCGTGGATGGGAAATACGTATACAACAAAAGTGTTTGTATCTGTGCTAAAATCCAACAGACCTATCAGAGAAAGAGATGAGTGGGGCCTGGGAGGGTGTCCTGTGTTGTTCCATTTAGAATCTGAATTGAATCTGAGAAACTTTATCTAGAGGCTTTATGTGGGAGAACACCCCAAACAAGGAGAATTGAATAAAAACCACACAGAGGAAACTGCACCCTCTCCTCCTTGGGCCCCTTGAGTCTTGTCCTAAGTACTGGGCCACCTCCCATTGCTGCTTTCTGAGTAAGAAAGTTCCAGGCTCAGCTACTCCTGCAAGGATGTAAGTCAGGAAGATGTGACTTGCCCCTTGGGGTGGGAGGGTGAGGGATAACATGCCAGATTTTTACACAAGGCAGCTCTTGACTTGGCTCTTAATCATCAAACTAAACATTGTGAAATGTTATTTTTACGGTCATGGAAAAATAAAGTACTCAACCATTATGGTAGATTCTGAGTAGCCTATCAGATATTTAGGAGTGAAATTTTAAAAATTCACTCTCACCTTTCATAGTCTCTGTATCACAGACTTGAAAGAACACACTCACCTGTGGAAATCAGGAAACGGTGTTGCTCTAATTACTGATCTTGCCTACGTACACAGGTGAGGTATGCGTCTAGATAGAGCAGGACTTGGCGGGTTCTCCTTCTGCTTCTCTTCCTATGCTTATTAATCTTGGATATTCATAACAGATTCATTTTTTTCCCCAAACTTGCCCGCGTTCTGAAAAAAAATTCTTCATTTTTCTTCAAGTGTTGTTTTTGATACAACTTTTCCCACAATCCCCACTCTATGACCTTGATTTTTTTGTCAGCTCATTCTAACTGTTGAAATTTTCAACACAGTGTACTATTAAGCCTTTCTCTTCCAGTCTTTGTTCATATTAGCAACCTGAAATCACAAAAGTCTGCAGAAGAGTCTGATGCCACATGAGAGTCTAAAGATAGGCTCAGCTCTAAGAGGCAACGGGGATCTTCTAGAGGATTATTAGCAGGAGGTTGAGGATGAACAGAGACATCTCCAGCAATGGGGACAAATTAGGAAAGAGTGAGGGAGTGACTGATTGCTATGTTTCCTTTGACTTATTGACTTCTTGGCTTATCTATAATAGCATCTTATTTTTCTCAATCTGTAATGTATTTCAGTCATCCAAATCTCCCTCCATCCAATAGATTCAATAAGTTTTTTTAAATAAGTTTTATTCTTAATCAATACATAATACTGTACATGTTTATAGGGTAATACAGTGTGATATACACATGTACACTGTGTAGTGCTCAATCAGGGCAACTAGCATCTTCATCACCTCCAAAATATACCATTTCTTTGTGATGAGGATATTAAAAATCCTCTCTTCTATCTATTTTGAAATATGTAACACATTGTTTTTCACCAGTTATAGTCACCCCGTGGTACAACAGAATTCCAGAGCTGGTTCTTCCTATGTGTGTTCAGTGAAATAAGCCAGGCCCAGAGGAAGAAATACTGCATGATCGCACTCATGTGTGGGGTCCAAAACAGTTGATCTCATAGAAGTTGAGAGCAAAATAGAGACTAGGAAGAGCTGGGGAGAGGTTGGTCAGCAGATACAAAGTTTCAACTAGTTTTTACATGAACCACTGTAGATTCAGATAAGAGCTACTGTAGGAAAGTGAAATGAAAAAAAATGGGGCAGTTATCCTCATGTATATGGAAAACATGCACCTTTGCCTCAGTCCTCTGAGTATTTTAGGTAAGAGTAGAACTTAGGTGCCCAAAATAAAACCAGACTCCCATTTCGGAGTACTAGATTAAATCTGCCCCTTACAGAATATACTAATGCAGTGATATCAGTTTAAGGGTGAGCTTTCTTTTTTGCTTCCTATGCTGAACATTTTCTAGAACTTATCAAAAGCATTATCATGTTGTAGCTAGGCAGATTGGCATCTAGTGATACCAGTAGCATAAACAGGCAGAAATATTGTACCATGGTTTTAAGAAGACATGTACCCAGAAAGATGGAGACACACACTTGTAAGTATATACAAAAAGCAATCAGAAAAGACACCTTACTAACCAGTAGTAAGTGGAGAGGGTTGGAGGGCATAAGAGAAGAAGGTTGGGGTTTTTTTGTTTATTTGTTTGTTGTTTTGTTTTGTTTTTGTACCAGGGATTGAACCCAAGGGTGCTTAACCACTGAACCACATCCCCAGCCCTTTTTAGTTTTGATTTAGAGACAGGTTCTCATGAAGTTGCTTACTGCCTCACTAAATTGCTAAGGCTAGCTTTGAACTCACAATCCTCCTGCCTCAGCCTCCTGGGCCACTGGGATTACAGGCATGTACCATCACGGCTAGTGAGAGGAAGATTTTCAAAAATAAGCACTTACTGCTTTTATGAGTTTAGATCCAATATAACATCTGAATAAAAATAATACTCTCACAGAAATAGTCAACTCTCATGAGAGTATGATTCTTGGGTCTTTTTGAGAAAAGTCTTCACTTTGAATTACAGGCTTTTCAAAGACGCTTTACATAGCAATAAAAATTCTTCATAAAACATAGAAAGAATATGTAGGTTCATTGGCTACACTGTTATTGCTGCTGAAGTTTGACCTGTGTGGTCTGTCATTTCCTAATTAGGGGAACCTCTATAAAGATGATGGATTGAACTGGGTTCCTTTATGTAGCCCTTGAAGAAGGAGAGCAAGGACCTAGGGCATAGTACACTGTGGGAGAACACCAGTGATGTCCAGCCAGGGAGTCAACAGTTTGCCCTCCTCGGCATAAACCTGAGACCACAGTTACAGCCATATATGCAGTTTGGTTGTTCCAACAATAGAAATCATATTTTCCTCTAAATCGAGATATATTCTTCCCACACTCTCCCATCCCTGACAGTTCCACCATATATATTTATTCATCTTGCTCAATATCTAAAAGCAGTTCATTAAAACAAGTTGAATTCTAAAATATATGCTGTAGAAGAAACTTCTACATCATCTAGTCCAGAGATCTGCAAAGTAACCAATGCATTTCCTGGTTTTGTCAATAAAATCTTATTGGCACGCAATCACACCCATTTGTTTGCATTCTGTCTGTGGCAGCTTTTAGCGAGTAGAATAGTTGCTGTAGAAAATAAATGACCCAGAAAACCAAAAATGTTCATTACCTGGTCCTTCACAGAAAAAGTTTGCTGTACCCACCTAATCCATTGAACCCATTTAAGGTAATGAAAGGAAGCATGCAGGAAGCTCTGGATTCAATCCCCAGAACGAGAGGGAGAGAGAAGGGGGCGGGAGTAGATAATCAGAATCTAATTGGAGACAAAGTCAAAATAAAAAACCCAGCTCTCCAGCAACCAGTCCTTTGCTCCTTTGAGTCCCTGTTCCACACATTTTTTATTGCCTGATTATAAAGTTAGTCAAATTTCAATTTCTTCATGTGTAATATGAGATTATAGTGCTGCTTCTCTTACCAGCTTTATTGACCTTTTTTTTTTTTGGAGACTGTTCAGAGTTCAGAGAAAGCTCACTTCTTTCCACCAGGTGCTAAGTTAATTAATAGGTCCTTTTAATAAATCAATGAGGAAAAGAATTAGAAGTCCAAGGGGTAGATATCAATCAGAAGCCTTTGAAACAAAGCACCTTTGTTTTCCATTCAAGATAAAAATCAAGTAAAACATTTCTGGATATTGCCTGGCCTGATGCCTTGTCCCTCTCTGCTAATGAAGTTTTCTTTTTTGAATCTCTCTAAGTAGAACTGGTGACATCCATTTACCCCATCCTGAGAGGCTCAGACAGAAAGAGAGAGAGCAAGATTTGTGGTATGATCTACTTCTCTTGTAGGGCAACTTGTCCTTGTCTGCTTTTATATCTGAAAAAAAAAAAAAATCTGACAGTGATAAATTGCTTTTAACTTTTCCTGTCTATGGAGAACTTGAGATGGGATTCCTCAGTGATATTATAAAGTCCTAAAAATTCAAAAGTTCCATCAGGCATCGAACCAAGTTTAAAATCTGAAGGATACCATCTGCTTTCATCAACTCAGCTTGTTTTGAAGTATGGAAATTGCATCTTAAAAATGCAGTCCAGGGCTGGGGTTGTGGCTCACTGGTAGAGTGCTTGCCTAGTATGTGTGATGTACTGGGTTCAATGTTCAACACTGCATATAAATAAATGAATAAGGGCTGGGGATGTGGCTCAAGCAGTAGCGTGCTTGCCTGGCATGCATGCAGCCTGGATTCGATCCTCAGCACCACATACAAACAAAGATGTTGTGTCCGCCGAAAACTAAAAAATAAATATTAAAAAATTCTCTCTCCTCTCTCTCTCTCTCTCTCTCTCTCTTTAAAAAAATAAATGAATAAAATTAAGGTCCATCAACATCATATATATATATATATATATATATTTTTTTTTTTAAATGCCCCTTTAGTTCCTCACTTCAACCCAAATTCATTTCCTTATTTAAAAAAAAAAATGCAGTCCAAACACCTTAAGGGGCCAGGGAGCCACCTTTACCCAATGATGGTTATCACATGGCAAATTGTGAAGGAGCCCCAAGGGTTTCTGGTACACCATCCTATAGAGCTGGTGTGAGTTTCAAACAAAATAAGAAAGCAATGTGTAAGTTACAAACTAAAACACCTCTACCTTGGCTTTGATTTTAAATCTCTCAGTCTGACTTAGTTTAATAATAAGGATAATAGCTAACCTTTGAGCACTCACTATTTACTCTCTGCATTATGAGCCAACAGCATAGATGATCTCATGTAATCCAACTGAATACTCTTGACATGTATGTGATATTATCTTCTTCATCAAATGGGAAAAAAATTATATGATTCTGCAACATGTATACTCAGAAAAATGAGAAATTATATCCCATTTATGTATGATATATCAAAGTGCATAAATGCATTCTACTGTCATGAATAACTAATTAAAACAAATTTTAAAAAAATTAAAAAGGAGTTTAGGGCTGGGGACATAGCTCAGTGGGTAGAGTGCTTGCCTTGCATGTACAAGGCCCTGTGTTCAATCCCCAGTGCCACAAAACCAAAAAAAATTCATACAACTTGACCAAGTTCCATAGCTAGTAAGAACAAAGAAGGCTCTTAAATTATTTCTATAACTATCAATAAATGTTTTTAGAAGTATGATATACTCTGAAATAATTTAATACAACTTCATTTCTGGCATGAGTGGCCCAAAGATTTTTCTTTCATTCTTTCCTCATAAATATTCATTTTGTTCCTGCCATATTGGAAATCTGTATTTTCCTTAAAAATTCCTGGAAGCCTCTCCCTTATAAAGACAGTGTTTTATTCACATATTATTGACATGGTCTGTCATGTTGGTCTGTGAAATAAAGATTTAAAGCTGAATTAGAGGCATAAAAGATAGAAATTTAAATAAGTAAAGAAAAAAAACCTATGAAAAGAAAATACTCTTTGGGTTTAAAATTTCATATTACACTGTCTCATTTTGACATTATGATGGATTTAAAAGATCAAATATCCAACCCCTTGATCTCATCATGGAGTTGTCAGATGGTAGTCAATGAAGAAAAGAATTTTTGCCAACTCATGTGTAAACTAAGCAGGTGGCAAATTCTGTTTCGTGGCTAATGAAGTGGTCAGAGGTCTCTGCCCTTGGATTGTTTAAAAAAAAAAAAAAAAAGTCCTACAGTAATTTAATCCTGACCTGACAGGTCTCTTTATTGAGCTGCAAAGTAAAGACATGAAGTAACCCAGTCTAAAAAGGTCAATCAGAAAACACAAATTAGAAAATCAGTCTTCTTAAATGTGAATATTTATTATATGGGAAATTTCTGAAAAAAAAATAAGGAAGATGAAATCATGGGACCTAAAACTTCACTTTTTTCTTTATTTTTTTTTTTACTTTTAAATGCCTACAGTGACATTGTCTTATAATGTAAAAAACTGTCATTTTTAACAGTCTTCAGAAGTCCAGAGTCATCTGGTCCAGTTCATATTGAATGTTAACAAACAGAGCAAAGTTGAAAACCAACCATATTAATTCCAGCTCACTCTGGCAGTTGGACAACCTTCTAAAGCCACTTTGGTAACAACATTATTTAGCTCCAGGTAGTAAATCCAAGACCTGAGGTCTTGTATTTCTGTCTATTCCTCCTGCCATCACTTTCTATCATGCTTCCAGGGCAAACCTTTACAGCTGCCAGGTATTCTTGATTAAAAACAGAGCCCCCCCATCACAAATGAATAGTGTCAGGATTCTCCTCTATTGACATTTGAAACATTCTTACATTTCATCAAAAGACAAATTAATGATCATGTAACAGTTAACACTGAAAGTTTTCTGTGCTATCTTCTGGTGCCCTACTAACACACAAATTCTGCAAACACACAAAGGAACTTTTATCACTTTTTTATTCCAATTATCAGTATTATTGAGAATACAAATTCTAATAGCTTCTAATTTAACATTTAAAAAAACTAGTTCAAGCTGCCTCTAAAGATTTGACACATTATCAAAATTTAATTAGTTTTGGTTTAGTTTTTTAAATATTTATCTATTTTTTTTAGTTGTAGTTGGACACAAAACCTTGATTTTATTATTTTTATGTGGTGCTGGGGATCAAACCTAGGGCCCCACACGTGCTGGGTGGGCACTCTACCACTGAGCCACAACCCCAGCCCTGGTTTAGTTTCTTTAAAACAATTTTATTGAGATATTATTTACATGCCATAGCTTCAAGCATTTAAGGCACACAATTGAGTGGGGTTTTAGTATATATTGTTAAATGGATAGCATCCCTTTGTTTTATTTGTTTATTTTATTGTTTATTTGTTAAGGATGGAACTCACTGCCTCACACATGCTAGGCAAATGCTTTGCCACTGAGCCACAACCCCAAATTTAATTAGTTTTTATCCCTAGAATATCTTATGGTTTCAAGGATATAGATAGTATCATTAAAATTAATATTGCTTAACCAGTTTAATGCTTTAGAGAGAGAGTGACCCTGACAAGGGGCATCAGATGTGATCAAGACAGAGGCTCATCTTGAATTTGAGGGTATGATTACAATCCTGTCTCTTTAAAACCATCCCTCAATTTTCTCTTTTTTTTTTTTTAAATATTTATTTATTTATTTTAGTTTTCGGCGGACACAACATCTTTGTTTGTATGTGGTGGTGCTGAGAATCGAACCCGGGCCGCACGCATGCCAGGCGAGCACGCTACCGCTTGAGCCACATCCCCAGCCCCTCAATTTTCTCTTCCATCTAACATTGTATTACATATTTTCACTCCCAGAAAGAAATTTTCTCTCTTAAAATGCTGATTATGGCCAGAGAATCATGAGACAATACATGCATTTATAATTTTCATAGAACTTCTTTCCATCATCTTTTTCTCTTAACTCTTTATTTAGAAATAACTGTGTATTTATTTTTGCACAGATAGTATAAAGGGGTACAGAGAGTTCCTTGTAACTTTCACCTGGTTTTACTTAACATTGCATCTTGATATCATACAATATCAAAATCAGGACAACTTTGGTATAATGTGCATAAAGAGTTCATAATTTATCCCTAGATTCCTGTAACCACCACTACAATGAAAGATTTTTTAAAAAAAGGAAAGATCACCATAAAGATATGCTAGTGTACACATTTTTCCAGTTTGAATAAAATATAGAAACCTTACCTCCCTTTGAGTCCCTTTGCCCTCTACCATTTATGTATAATTATCTTAAATATTCCTATATGTATCTGTTAAAAAGCCACATCACATACTTTTTTCTTCAAATGTCAAATATAATTTAGAACGTTTCAGAGAAGGAAAGTCTATTATATTACTGTACTGTGTTATATTGTACTTACCCCCATTTTTTGCTAAATTTAGAAAAATGGCAGCCATTATTTCTAGGGCTGTGTTTTCGTGCCCACTGTCATGGTTTGGATATGAGGTGTCCCCTGAAAGCTGCTGTGTCGATACAGGAATGTTCAGAGGTGAAATGATTAGATGATGGGAGCTGTAAACTAATCAGTGCGTCCTGGTGTGTAAGGACTGAGTGTTAAACTATAGACAGGTGGAGCGTGACTGGAGAAGGGGGATCACAGGTGTGCCCTATCAGGATTCTTCTTCTCTCTAGCCCCTTCTCCTCTCTCCCTCTACTTCATAGCTGCCATCCTCTACCACATCCTTCCGCCAGGATGGTCTTGCTCATCTTGAGCCCAGAGCAATGGATTCAGTCATCGAGGGACTGAACCTCTGAAACTGTGACCCCAAAATAAACTTCTTCTCCTCTAAGATGTTCTTGCCAGGTATTTTTGTCACAGAGAGGAAAAGCTGACTCACACACCCACCCTCCTTCTCTTCACCTGTTCAGATGCCAGTGACACAAATGGCCACAACTCTCTCACTGGGGGCTTTGAGCAGGGTGGTTTTCTTAGAAGAGGGTGTGGATAGACAGACACTGTTTTATCTCTCTTTTATGACATTGTCTGCCTACTGTACACACACAAAAAATGATTTTTTCTTATTTTTGTAGTTCTAGAGAAGTTCCACCTAACATGACCCAACGGTCACATGGACATTCACAAATGGAAGACCAGCCAGTATTGTATTAGGTGCTGCCTTCCGAGCCCAGGGCCTCTTCTCAGAGGCGTTATCGTCCTACCATCCTGCCCCCCATGGGCTAAACTGTATATTTGGTTTTAAAAAAAAATCCAACTGCTGTGGCACAAAAGCAAAACAAAAACTCAACAATCTTGATATTTAAGGAAAGAGGAAGACAAAGGATCCTCAAGGACAGCAGCATCTATTATCCTTCCAATAACCTAGAAGCTTCACGCAGTAGATCCGAACTTTAATAGACTACAACTTGTCTTTCAAAAATAATACTAAGGGCTGGGGCTGGGGCTCAGTGGTAGAGCACTCACCTAGCACATGTGAGGCCCTGGGTTCGATCCTCAGCACCACATAAAATAAATAAATAAAATAAAGGTATTATGTCCAACTACAACTAAAAAAAATTTTTTTAAATAAAACTAATACCAGACTACTTTCTCTATTTATATAGTTATGAAATTGTCCTGTGTTTGTTGAATCAAATGGCAGCTACGCCGATATCTTTTCCAATTTTATTGATAGCACATTTACCATATCTCTTTAAATCAAAGGAATGTTCGTGTAAATCAGATAAAAAGGACACAAAGTAAAAGAGCTTTTTTTCTGCTTAAAAATGAGTGATCTGAGGGGCTGGGGTTGTGGCTCAGTGGTAAAGTGCTTGCCTAACTCGGGTGAGGCCCTGGGTTCAATCCTCAGCACCACATAAAAATTAATTAATTAATTAAAGGTTAAATTCATTTTAAAAAATTATGAGTGATCTGAAATATGAAGATCTGTCCATCTGGAAGAAAGGGAAATAAGCCGGGCATGATGGTATTTGCTTGGAGTCTCAACTCTCAGGAGGCTGAGGTAGAATCATCCTTTGAGACCAGCCTGGACAACACAGCAAGATCCATTTCTCAAAAAAAGAAAGAGAAAAGAGATAGAGCAGGGGATGGCGGGGGGGGGGGGGGGGGTTGCCACAGGAGAGGGAGAAGGAAAGAATAATGAAAGGAAAGGAAAGAAGGAGCAAGGAGAGAAAGCTATATCTCCAAAACCCTCAAGATTTCTAAATTGCTTTAGTGAAGGAAACAAAGCACTTGACTTTGACCTGTAGCAGTCTTGACACTTCTGCTACTCTTGTAGGTCTCTTACTTCCTTGTGACCCAATAACAGGTTAAAGAGCTTCAGTACCATTTAATTAACAGCTTTGCAAAATGTCTGGCCTCTGGCCATCTCAACACAAACCCACTGTTCTCCTATGTAAGATTCGTCCATAGGTATTTGTGGGTTGACAAATGAAATGTAAGATTCCCCCAGGAAATTTGCTGCTCCAATAAGTGCTGTAGGTTTCTGGGGTGACTCCAACATCTCCACAAAAACAGAATGTTCTTTACTTTTTTTTTCTCATGCAGCCAAAAATAAACCATTTTGTTTCTACAGAGAGTGGGATGGTCACATTCACCCCCATATCATTTTAAGGAACAAATTATCTTTATTTTTTTCTTTTTCAGTACTGGGAATTGGTCCCAAGGGCACTTTACCACTGAGCTATATTCCTGGCCCTTTTCATATTTTATTTTGAGAGAGAGTCTTGCTAAGTTGCCCAAGCAGCCTCAACTTGCCATCCTCCTGCTTCAGCCTCCCAAGTCACTGGGATTACAGGCATGTACCACACTAGCAGCTTTCTCTTGGTTTTCTTCATTAAGTGAGGTCTCTTGGGTTCCAAGGTTGAACAGGTTAATTAAAAGTGATCCCTAAAAAGACACTTCTTTGTTATCGTTATTTACCTAAGTATGTAAAATCTCCTTCGTAGGAAAGAATTCTTAAAAAAAAAAAATAAAAAATTTAAAAGATCCTTTTCTTTGTCCCCTCCACTCTCATAGTGGTAGCCGTTGAGGTTTTCATAGATTTATTTTAAGAGGTTTTTTTTTTCCCCTTCACATGTCAGAAGCAATTAATTTTCCAACCACAGTTGCAGGTGGTTTGAGGGGAGAAGGGAGTTTAGGACAAAGGAATAAAGCTATATCCAAACCGGCTTCTGGCATCTTAAAAACATAAATCCATCTCTTTGTAGTTCTCATTCTAACAAAAGCTTAGCACTCAGAGGCCCACTCTCAACTTTACCTGTATTCCAGCCAGAAAAAAACCTCCCAAGCAATTGTGGTGAGAAGAAAGGTTTCTTGCCACAGTCATGATCTGATATAATAGTGTAGGCCACCTGTGTTTTCAGAAAGGGGGAACTCCTTTGAAAATAGAAAAAGTGAACGTTGAGTGGAACTGTGGGGAGCAGAGACCAATCATGAGCATCGTTATTCATTAAGAAAGTACAGTTGACAAATCTGCACCAAAAATGGGCTAAGAAGCCTTGCTTCATGATGTGTGTCAAAGGAAGAAAACAAGGGGCCGTGTTTTGGGGAAACTTATAAATCTTAGTGCAGCACTCTGCGGTCTCTGGTGGAAATGATGTTCCAGAGTTAACTGGTGATGTCTTTGCTGCAAATGCTTTCTCCTTCTCGAGCCTCATTCTGGACTTTTCTTCCCCGCCCCCCACTACTTTTTCTTTATTCTTTTCCGGAGAGAACCCAAGGTCACTTGGCCATTTCTCACCCCTTCCAATAGCTCCAGGGGAAATTTTAAGAAAAGCAAAATGGTGGTGCTAACCAGTTTTCTCTTTTCTGCCATGTGTTCTGTTAGAATTCTGTGTTTGAGAGAGCATGGCATGAATCAGACCCCAGAAACCATCAATTGCTGTCCCTCTGTTCATAGAGTCCCCTGCTGTAGACTGTTGTTCTGAACCATATCTTATAGGACAAGTCATTTTAGAAGCATCATGAAACCTTCATCTAAGAGAATTTTTTTTAAAAAAAACTGTATCTGCTATGTTGTGTAATGAATTTTTAAATCCACATACATCACATCAGTTAATACTTTTGAACCTGTTGTTTTTGCAGTCAAGCTGAATGTAGGCAACAGGAGGATTTCAATCAAAGATGATGAGCAAACCAGTTTAGTTCTGGCCTTGTGCTTTAGGATTTTGCCAGTAATGATCATTGTGTGGGTTAATCCAGAGCCTTCCTTTGGGGGTTGTTCCTCCATCCCTGTGTTAGTCAGTTTTCTGTCATTGTAACAGTGATTACCTGAGATAATCAACTTCTAGAGAGAAAAGGTTTATTTGGACTTACAACTTCAGAGGTTTCAGTCTCTGATCAGTTGTCCCCATTGTTTGAGGTCATGGCAAGGCAGTACATCATGGCAGCAGTATATAGCAGAGCAAAACCACTCCCCTCATGGATGACAAGTGAAAGAGAGGGAGAGAAAGGAGTTGAGGTTCCACTCTTCCCCGGAGGTCTTGCTCTCAATAACCTAACAACCTCCCCATTAGGCTCCACTTCCGAAAGTTTCTACCACCTCCCAGTAATGCCAAGCTGGGGACGACACTTTGAACAGATGGACCTTTGGAGAACATTCCAGATCCAAACTAGAGTCATCCCTTCTGAGCTTGTACTTTCATCCTCTTCTGGAGTTGTAGCTACGTCCATTCATACACAACCTTTGATTAGGCTTGAGAAACAATTGATTATTCAAGCCTTCCTGTGGTTTGTAATGATCTTTTCAAAAAAAAAATTTACTCTTTGTCATTTTAGTTGCATAATGGAAAGGCCCTAATTTATTTTAAAAAAAATGCATGGTTTTGCTTTGCTTCCAAAGAAAATCTTACTAAGATTATATTAAAGAACAGGACACCCCTCTCTCCCCTCAAATTAGTTCTCCAACAAAATCATGGGGGTTTTTTTAATGAAATTAAGAAACCTGTGGTACTCAGATAAAATTCTTTCTTAAAAAGCTATTTCAGTCCCAGCACCAAAAGAAAAAAGAAGAAGCCGCAGCAGCTATTTCAGATGTTGGCGTCACACCTCCAGATCATTTGGACATTTCAGAATAGGGCAGAATCTTGATATTGTCCCCACTTGGTTGCCTATGTTTTCCTATATAGTTTGCAATGGTAAATCATCTTCAAAACATTTTTATTTTTGGATTTCCCATATGTTCATTTTCTCTCACTTCCACATATGTCATAGGCTAGAAAATAGGCACAAATAACCCAAGCATTAATGAAATAGGCATTTGGATCCATGACCGTCAAACCGTGGACCCCCACTGCAGCACACCAGGCTTTCCTGGGTACCATGTCTCACAAATGGCATGTTTTTATAATGCACAAGTGTTGCACTTCATACCAGAGCTAGGATCACTGGATTCTTACAGTGCACAGAGGCTGGGATCAGGTGGAAGACTTAAATCAAGTTCTGAGAATAGAAGTTTAAGCAAAAACATCACTCATCCATTTGCTACTTATTATCTCTCCCCGCCACCACCACCACCAAGTCTGGTTCTATCCCATACCATATGCCTTAACTTTATCCTAAAGGCAATTTGCACATACTCATACTTTTAACTACTAACAAACTCCGGTAACCTATATTCATCTCCCCTTTTAGATGAAAGCCTCCCCCAATCTGACAGATCTTTCCAATTACTGCAGAAATGCCAGCTGTCTGAGTAATGTGTTCACAGGCCTTCAGCTCCGCCAGTCTTGGATTGACCCTGTCCTCATTCTTATTCCTTGTTCCTAATCTTCTCAGCTGTATGGTTAATATCAGCTTGTGTAAGTTTCGGAACCCATTTCATGTTCTAGAAAAGGCAGTCACATGATAAAGCCATGTACAATGAGGAAGAGGCTGGGAGAAGGAGAATCAGTAGAATTGTCTTGTTTCAAAATTAACCCCAGTTGTACTTGTTAGGGGTTCGAGTTCTGTCTTGTATATATAGATCTCCCAAAGCTAGTGTTTGATTTTTTTTTTTTTTTGTACCAAGATATTGTTTAAGGAGGATGAATTAAAGACAATAGCAGCAGCTTTTTATTATTTTATTTTCCATCATGATAGTGAAATACCTGAGGCTGGGTACTTTATGGAGAAAAGAGGTCTGTTTAGCTCACAGTTCTAGAGGTTTACAGGCATGACACCAGCATCAGCTAAGCTCTGGTGAGGACTTTGTAGTGGCTAACAGCACAATGGAAGGAGCGTCTGCACACAGGAGAGATCACATGGTAAGATAAGAATCCAGAGAGCTATTCAGGGACAGGCTCGCTCCTGATTGATTGATTGATTGATTGATTTTAGGTACCAGGGATTGACCCACGGGCACTTAACCACTGAGTCACATCTCCAATCCTTTTCTATTTTTTTATTTTGAAACAGGTTCTCACTAAGTTGCTTAGGGACTCACTAAATTGCTGATGCTGACTTTGAACTTGGAATCCTCCTGCCTCTGCCTCCCAGGCTGCTGGGATTACAGGCATGTGCCACTACACCCACCTGGCTCACTCTTTAATAATAAAGAGTATGGTGGTGCACCCCCATAATCCCAGCAGCACAGGAGGCAGAGGCAGAAGGATTGCAAGTTCAAAATCAGTCTCAGCAACTAGTGAGATCCTTTCTCACATTGCATGGGGGATGTGGCTCAGTGGTTAAACACTCCTGGGTTCAATCCCAAATACCAAAAAGAAAGAAAAAAAAAAATCTCTCCTAACAACTAACCAATGTCCCATCAGAATGTGTCAGTTCCTTCCTAGGACAGTTCCCCCTGTGACCTCCCATTAGGCCCCATATCTTAAAGGTCTCACCACCTCTCACATCACCACACACAGTGGACAAAACTTCCAACACATGAACCCTTGGGGGTCAAGCTCAGACCATATCCAAGCTATATTGAGCTTTAAATACCATTACAGGATCACTTGCAAATATTCACCTTATCCCACCCCATCTACACAAGCATACCTGCAGGATAATTCCTTAAAGAAGAATATCAACAGGACTGCTTCACCTTTTTATGAGTTCTGATTTCAAACTGAGTTGATCAGGAGTAAAATGATTCAGTTTAGGCAAAATTGCTTCTATTTTGGATGCACCTGCCTGAATGTATAGTCTTGCAAACTGCAAAACATGGGAAATTAAGCATTTGAACTAAAATTTGTCCCTTCCTTTGTCTTCCCATACATTGCTGGAGCCCCTACAATTTCAACTGCAATGAGCAGCGTTTCAAGAGGCAGTCTGTGATGTGATAAGGCCTTGTCAGCCTACATTCCATTTGATACCCCACTTTTCTTTAGTGAGCCTGCTCCAAATTTTACTTGGAAAAAAATAATATCTTGGGAAGGTATCACCTCTTAATAACAAAGGTTTCATAACTTCATTAAACACTGTTCAAAGAGCCCAGTGAGAGTTAGCAAGTACAGGTGAGATGCATGAGCCCAGGTAGACTTTCCAGTGGGAACCCAGAGTGGCCAGGGGCACCATTCCAACTACAGCAGAGCCTGCCTTCCTAGCAGGAAGGATCAGGCCGAGACAGACGAGCTGCCAAGAGTGCAAGCCCCACAGGGACACTGCCCATGCTCCCAAAGTCCAGGACTGCTGGGGATCACAGTGGCCAGACCACAGACCAGCTTGTCTTCTACCTCTTCTGGAAGGGTCCATAAGTAAAGGTGAGCTGAGTGTGCAGTTCTCAGGAGGAACTGAGAGAACAGGGAGTGCAGTGAGATGCGCATTCAGTAAATGTTCATTCTGGGTTTGCGACCCCGGCCTTCAGGAAAGAGTAGGAATAAAACCCAAAACTTCTAACCATGAACTGGTTATCCCCCCCTGCTCACCCCCCCCCCCTAGATCCAGTGTGAATTTACTAAAAAGACCTCTAATCAGGACTCAAGCATTGTGTTTTAGGACCCTTGCTGAACCCAGTGGGCTCCAGTCTTCAGGAGATGGTTTCCAGACCCTGCTCATGTACCAAAATCGGTGGATGCTCACATCCTTTATATAGATTGCTGTAGTATTCGCACATGACCTGCATTCCCATATACACTTTTTGGAGGGTGGTGGGCTAATGGGGATTGAACCCAGGAGTGCTTAACCACTGAGCCACATCCCCAGCCCTTTTTATAATTTATTAGAGACAAGGTCTCGCTGAGTTGCTAAGTGCCTCACTAAATTGCTAAGGCTGGCTTTGAACTCGCAATCTTCCTGCCTCAGCCTCCCAAGCCACTGGGATTACAGGAGTGCACCACCGTGCCCGGCGCTCCCGTATACTTTCCATAGAGTCTTGATTACTTATAATACTTAATACATTGTTAATGCTAAATAAATAGCCCTTATACTGTATTGTTTAGGGAATAATGTTTAGAACAGATAAAATTTTTTTTAAATTTTCCATCTGCTGTTGGTTGAATCTACAGATATAGAGGGTAGACCTTACATTCCTTTCTGCCACCTGTGTTAGTCAGCTTTCTGTCACTGTGACAAAATACCTAAGGTAATCAAATAAACAGGAGGCAAGGTTTGTTTTGGCTCACAGTTTCAGAGTTTTCAGTCCATGGTCACTTGACCCCCACTTCTCTGGGCCTGTGGCAGCACAGTATGACGTGGCTGAAATGTGAGGTGGAAGAGGTACTTGACTTATATAGGAAGCCAAAGGAGACTCAGGAAGAGTTGGGGTGCACCTTTAAGGACACATCCCCCAAAACCTAAATTCTTCCAAGTAGGCCCCACCTCTCAGGAGTTCTACCATCTCCCAGTGGGCTGGGCGCCAAGTCTTTAATCCGTGGGGCTTTGGGGAACATTTCAGATGCAAACTACAGCGGCACCCTCACTGAACATCCTGAAACCACACAATCACTATCAGATGGATTTTATGTCTTGTCCCCAGCCACCGTCAGCGCAGCCAATTTTCTGCATGGGTTACGTGAACCACTTCCCAGTAGTTGATCTGTGAATCGTTTCATCTGGGATATTTGTCCTTTTTGGTTTCCTGTTTTTCATTTTGTTCCCATAGACTGATTTGGGCGTAAATATTTTATAAATAGGCCAATTCACCTGGCTGTTCTTTTAACCTGATTCTTATCATTCAGAGGAGCTGATTCACTCCTGTGTTGAAATCTCTGATCGCCTGAGTCACCTGTGAGAGGCAAGGCTGCAGCCTTGATCATCCCCAGGGATCGGTTTATCAGATTTAAATGCCTGAAATAACAAGTGATATGCTCCTTGCTTTTTTTTTTTTAACTTCCTTTTATGTTCCATAGGGCTGACATCACAATTATAGCCAAGTCCAAGGTCGTGCCCCGTCTGGCCCCTCGCACCTCCCTGAGCTCTTCTGTCACATTTCTGGACGCTTCTGTTACAGACACACTGGTCTTATTGCCCCTCACCCACCACCCTCTCCAGTTCTCCCATCATAACTGCCCCAGCCCTGCCCACCCTCCTGAGTGTGTCACCTCCTCTAGACCCTGTAACCCATCAGCCATTCACCAGGACACGTGAACCACTGAATGAGGATCGTGGCCTTCTGAAACCTAGCCGGCTTGTTCCCCTCCCAGGGCTTCAGCACAGCTGCCTCCTCTGCCCGATGTGCTCACCGCACTCCAACCCCTGGTCCCCAGCTCCATCTCCTGCCCCACCCCCCTCCACCCCACATCGCCTCTGGTCCCTTGGGATGCTCTTTGTTTTCAGGGTACTTACTGCTACCTGAATTAGATGCTTGGGTGTTTGTCATTTCAGTTCTAGCTATAGAATTTTTCTGTCTTATTCACTGCTATGTCCCCTGCTCTTAAAATAGTAGCTTCTATATCAGCTACTTTAAAATATATAGAGATGAGAAAAGTAAAAGAGAACTGGGCTTTCCTCTCTAGAGTCAGTGACGACATCCCTGATGGGAGCTTTTCTGAGAACAATGTGAAGAACTCTAGGCCAGTATCTGTGACCTTTCTAGCCCAATCCTCCTTGTGATTAAAAAACAACAACTCGCCAAGCAAGGTGGAGCACACCTATAATCCCAGCAGCTTAGGAGGCTGAGGCAGGAGGATCTCGAGGTCAAAGCCATCCTCAGCAAAAGCCAGGCACTAAGCAACTCAGTGAGACCCCTGTCTCTAAATAAAATACAAAATAGGGCTGAGGATGCGGCTCAGTGGTCAAGTGCCCCTGAGTTCAATCCCTGGTACCGCCCCCCCCAAAAAAAAACCCTCATGTCCTTCTTCAGGGCCTGGAGCTCAGAGTGGAGTGGAACAGAGAGGGCTGAAAGAGGACACCCATGGAAATCTACAGGGTCAAGTGAATTCGGAGTTTACCAAAAGCTATGAGCCACAAACCCCCAAGAAGATGATTTATCTTCTTTAAAACAAATATTTTCCTGCATAGGCTGGGGATGTAACTCAGTGGTAGAATACTTGCCTTGCAGGTGTGAGGCCCTGGGTTCAATCCTTAGCAACTCAGGTGGCACACACCTGTATTCCCATCAACTCAGGAGGCTGAAGTAGGAGGATCACTTGAGCCCAGGAGTTAGAGGCCAGCCTGGGTAACACAGCAAGACTCTGTGTCAAAAAATAAAACAAAGCCAGGCACAGTGACACGCCTGTAATCCCAGCAGCTTGGGAGGCTGAAGCAGAATTGTGAGGACAAAGCCAGCCTCAGCAACTTAGTGAGGCCCTGTCTCTAAAAATACAAAAAAAGGGCTGGGGATGTGGCTCAGTTAAGTGCCCCTAGGTTCAATCCCCAGTACGTACTTACGTACATACATACATATATACATAAATAAAACATAATGTTTCTTCCTTTTGGTAGCAGTGTGGGAATAGAGGTATATACTCTCTTGCTTTTGAGATCCAGGGGGTCTAGGTAGGTTGAAAGGATAAGTCGGCCTCTGAGAGGTTTTGGTTCATGGTTCAGCTCTCTCAGTGTAAAATGAAGCATCATGGGTATTCATGGAGAGACCCCATCACAAAAAAAAAAAAACATAAATCCATCCATGACTGTACAACTTAGGCTTACCTACCTAAGAAGAATCTCTCTACTACAAAAACTAGCAGTTCCCTGTTTAGAATATTATCTGTGCTTCTTACTGGCTGAAGAGACGGTCATGATTCATTCTCAGTGGATCTAAGCTTTTTTGTTTGTGTTCTTATATAGATGTTCAAGTCCCTTATATAGAATGGTGTAGTTTTTGCATGTAACCTATACACTTCCTCCCATACACTTTCAATCATCTCCAGACGATTTATAATACCTAATACAATGTCAAAAGGCGTTATACTGTGTTGTTTAGGGAACAATGACAAAGAAAAAAGTTCACAATGTTCAGCACAAAAGCATTTCTTTTTCCTGAATACTTCTGATCCAGGTTGGTTGAAGCAAGGGAACCTATAGATATGGAGGGCATCCTTCATTTCCACAACCACTGAACTCTTCTCTGTACCAAACTCTGAGTTCGGGGCTAGGAACCCCAACATAATAAGAAACCATGCCTACCCTGAAGGAGTTCAGAGTCTGGCCTGGGAGCCTGTGCTTTTATTCTCAATGCCATGTGCCAAGTCGTCAGTTTTTTGCACTGCTGCTTTACAGTGGTAGAATTCTCTCAGACCCAATGCAAAATGTGCATGTCCTCTGCAGACTGAAGAGAAACTGGAACCCTGGTGTAATCTGTCTCCCTAAATTACTACAGGATTGTATGCAGTTGAAATGGGCAATTACTTTCAACTCTACTGGCCTCTTATTAGAACTGTACTCTAGCTCAAAAGTGCTAACAATTCAGTTTACATTCAAAGAAAGCTTATCAGATCAAAGGAGCCGGCTCAATACTGCTGTTTGATTAACCAATGTACAATGAAGGATTCTTCCCCGCCCTCTCCTATCCCTGTACCGGAGATTGAACCCAGTGTCTCCTGCGTGATAAATATGCACTCTAACCCTGAGCTACATCCCCAGCCCTTTTTTTTTTTTTTGAGAGGTGGAGGACTGGAGATTGAACCCAGGGGTGCTTAACCACTGAGCAATATCCCCACCCCTTTTTATGTTTTATTTTGAGCCAGGGTCTCGCAAAGTTGCTGAAGCTAACTTCAAGCCTGTGATCCTCTTTCCTCAGCCTCCCAAGCCACTGGGATTACAGGTGTGTGCCATAGTGCCCAGCTCCCCAGCTCTTTCTTAAAATTTTATTTTGATATAGGGTCTCGCTAAATTAGGCTGAACCTAACTGAAATTGCGAACCTCCTGCCTCAGCCTTCTGTGAAGGATTCTTAAAACACCTCCTTCAGAGTCTTCTAGGGATGTCTTTGGTAATGATCTAGAAGCTAAGCAGATAGCACAGACAGAAGGAAGGTGTGTAGGGGATCAGATTGCCTCCTATACAACTTTCCACTTTTATTTAGGGCCAGGACTTGGATTTGAGTTCATTTGTATGTAGTTTTCCTTTACAGCTCTTACCATCATTTGCAGATAAATGTGGGTATGATCACTTTGAGGAAAGGTACTATGTTTTTTTCTTTCTCTGTCCACCCAGAATCTGCCATGTAGTATGTGCCCAATAGAGATTTGTTAAATAAGTGTCTGAAAAAAAATAGACTTGGTAGCATTTTTGTGTCGCATTCTCTTTGGAATCAGATCTAACCAAATTATAACTTTGGTTATATTTTACTTAAAGTTGTTCATTCCTGTGGTAGAGCAGGCGGCAAGATCAAAGCCATTTAGGCTCAGACGCCTATTGAGAAGAGCTCCCTTACCAGCAGCCCTTCCCTAAAGTACTCTTGGAGAAGAGAGGGGGGCAGGAAGTGGAGATAGAATGAAGCATTACCTTGGCCTTAGCAGGGGCCTTGACCAGGAGCTGAAATCCTGGGTGCTGGGGGTGATGAGCCGTGACTCACCCAGCCCTGGTACATCTCAGGCAAAATGAGTGGAGACCTCCACACACGCATGATCTTCACCTCTGAATGTACACATCTGGTGATAAAGACATGGTTTTACAACAGTCAGATCTGTGTTCTCTCTCAGATAGAAATTATAAAACGTCGGGAGGCTGAGGCAGGCGGATCGCCTGTTCAAAGCCAGCCTTAGCAACTTAGCAAGGTCCTTGGGAACTTAGCAAAACCCAGTGTCAAAATGAAAAAAATTAAAAGGGTTGGGGATGTGACTCAGTGGTTAAAGGGGTTCAACCCCTAGCACCCCCCACACACACCCAAAAAAAGGAGAGAGAAATTACAAAGAATGACTGTATAAAGTTTCTGCTATCTTCTCACAGAAAAATAAATAAATAAATACATAACGTCCTTCTGAATTTCAAGACAGATTGTAGCCCTGGCCAAGAAGAGACTTAATCCATGGGCGTTCTTAGTGACCAAATACCAAGTTACACACAGGATACTGGTGAGGATTCTGTAAAGGACTTTATTCTTCTATTTAATACAACCAAAGAGCCCTTTTAATCAGACAGAGGTCATCCTTGCCTTCATGGGAAGTATGATTCTGAGCTTCATACCAGATCTTCTTCATTTCTCAGGCTGACATGTAGTTACAATAAGAGAACTTGCAGTCATGAGATCCTAAGATATAAACTACATTCAGAAAGGTAGGGTCAAGCAAGGGGAGGCGGCACACGTCTATAATCCCAGCAGCTCGGGAGACTGAGGCAGGAAGATGGCAAGTTCAAGGCCTGCCTCAGCAACTCAGCAAGGCCCTAAGCAGCTTAGTGATATCCTGTTTTAAAATTAAAAAAATGAGAAAGAGCTGGGGATGTAGCTTGGTAAAGCCCCTCTGGGTTCAATCCCCAGTACCCAAAAAAAAAATAAAAGGAAAAGGAAAAAGATAGGTTTAAGTAGATACATAAGAGATAAGCAAATACTAGTTCTTAGCTTACTAATAATCAGGCTCTTCACAACCTATTTCCCTATTTTATTCCCCATAACCCCTCAGTTTATCTGCAATACCTTGGTGATACTCAGTCGTCCCTTGCTGAACCTAATTCTCAAGGTTCATATCAAAATTCCTTTCCACCCATTCCCAAATTCACTGGTAACAACACCCTCTAGTTCTCAGTAACTGAGTACCAAGTTACATAATGACTGGTGTTTGTGTGTGTCCGTCTTGATAGAAGTCTGTACCAAGTTCTCACTCGGGGGAACTTTTTTCTATGGATGTACAGGAGGCCCCTTTATCTAAAGAGGTACATTCAAAGACCCACAGTGGATGCCTGAGGTAGTACCAAACCCTACCTATATATACATGCTTTTTTTTTTTTACATAGATACCCATAATAAAATTTAATTTATAAACTAGGCATAGTAAGAGATTAGCAATAACAAATAACAAAACAATAGTGAGAATCATTGTAATAAAAGTTACTTAAAACACATGCATTGTCTATTTCTGGAACTTTCCAGTTGATATTTTCAGACTTGGTTGACTGGATAATTGAAACCACAAGAGCAGAACTGCAGATAAGGGATGTTTCCCCACGTTTCTTGCTTCCTTAGCCCTGGTAAAGTTAACATCTACTCTAATTGGAGTCCCAGCCCCGTGATCTGTATCACAGCATTCCATTAACTCCTCAGTTTCTCTCTGTATCCAGATTACCACCTCACCCAACCCTTTACTGACATCTCCTCCACGTCTCCCACTCCCGTCTTCATTGGGCTCTGTCTTTAACCTCCCCGAGCTCAGAACCGACATTTCCATTTTCAGAGTCCCCGTGTGTTCTCATACTCACAAGCACTTTGAGTAAGAGGAGTGCGTGCTGTCAGGTTTCCAATGCTTTTGTCTTCTGGGTCTGGGGCCTGTAGCTGTGGGTGTGTAGAAGGAGCTTTCCAGGGAGGCTGACCAAGAGGGATGCCCCCTGTGCCTTCTGGGCACTCGGTGCTGTTCTTGAGCATGGGGACCGATTGTCCCATCCCTGCTCACCATCCTGGGTGCTCTGGGACTGGAACTAAATGCAGCGTGGCCATTTAATTTATCATCTGAACTGGGACACCTTTGAAAGTGCAAAAAAGGAACCATGAATAATTACACTGGGATATACGGCCACCCTATTTAATTGGCATTTGGAGTCTGGAATTGTGTTGAAGCCAACTAAATGGTGTTCTGATGCTCTTCTGCTGATAGTTCAAAAGAACAGCCTCTTATTAATAAATGCAGTATGACTAAGGAAGTGGGATAGATATTTTCCTTTATATTTTAAAAAGACAAATAGAAATAAGTAATTAATTAAGTAATTTCAACTTCAACTGCATACGGTATAATACAAGCACAATACTGATTGGCAATGAGGTGTCCAGAACAAGGCAAAACTGCACTTTAACCTCCTGAAGTTTCTCAAAAACTAGTCTGAAAAGTGGAAAAACATTCTTTTCCCAAAATAAACTGGAATAATCCTATCAATTTATTTTAGATTCACTTCAGATAGCCTCACAGATGGTTTGCCAAAGTGATTGTGCCAACAAAATCTGCTTGGTTCAAGAAATTAAAGTCATCCTACCCAATTGTGTGTGTTTCTCTTCTACTAAAAACCCGAATTTCTGCTGGGTGTGGTGGCACATGCCTGTAATCCCAGTGGCTTGGGAGGCTGAGGCAGGAGGATCATGAGATCAAAGCCAGCCTCAGCAAAAGCAAGATGCTAAGCAACTCAGTGAGACCCTGTCTCTAAATAAAATACAAAATAGGGCTGGGGTGTGGCTCAGTGGTCAAGTTCCCCTGAGTTCAATCCCTAGAAAAAAAAATCTGAATTTCTTATTTCTATCTATTCATCTTACTCTACTCTGTATTTTTTGAAGTGAACTATGGAAATAATCCCTTAGAGAGACACATATTTGTCTTTTATTACCTATTTCTGAAATGCCCTTGTTTGCTTGTGATGTCTTTTCTCTTTACCCAAGTCTGCTATCCAAAATATCCAAAAGATGTTGCATACTACTATTAATTAGTCCTGGGGGGTTCATTCTGATCCAATGGCTTGCATCCCAGTCAGTCTCCATAACATCAGCTCAGTCACAAATGGATAGAGCCCAAATTGAAATTACTTCCCTTTCAATGAGATCACAGTCACCCAGTGGGCCACTCAGTTGTGGAGTTGGAAAGTAGAGAGACACTGGGCCCACTGTTCTCTCCCACCTTTTAATTCAGAGTTGTCTGGAGATGTGGAAACAATTAAAAAAAAAAATCCTGGCCACAGACTCCCAAAATGACCATTTCTCACTCAGTCCTGAAATTTAATTTTTTTTTTTCCTTTTTAATATGGGAAGAAGAATAGCCACCTCCCACCCCCATGGAAGTCTTGTGTCCAGGCAAAGTCAACGTAGCCACCCTGTAGAGATCCTTGTAAGCAGCACCCAGCCCTTCCCGCGGGCTGTGCAGAGCTTCCTCCTCTGGAATAGCACATGGAGAAATGCAGCGAGGTGACTCAGCTGCTGTCATCCTATCTGCCTTAGTCTTGTTTTTACATTTTTGAAAGCATCTGTTTCTAGTTGCTTTTGGTTTTACAAAGCAGTCTGGATGTTCCCGATGGTATAATTGCCCACATTTAGCCAGGCCTGATGCTCCGGGAACTGTCAAGAATAGAGGCCCAACACGTGAAGGGGAATTTGGGGAGGAATTTGTATAATGTAGGGCACAATAATCCCCCAGGGAATTCTCGCCTCCCAAAACCTGTGTGCAAGGGCTCCCTCTAGCGGCCGCTGAGGTGTGTGCATCGGGGGAAGAATAAACGTTTTGTAGTCATTGCAATACGGGCTTCAAGAAAACCAGGAACAGTCTAGCTATTGTGAATTGTGCTGCTATGAACATCGATGTAGCAGTGTCCCTGTAGCATGCTCTTTTTAGGTCTTTAGGGAATAGACCGAGAAGGGGAATAGCTGGGTCAAATGGTGGCTCCATTCCCAGCTTTCCAAGAAATCTCCATACTGCTTTCCAAATTGGCTGCACCAATTTGCAGTCCCACCAGCAATGTACAAGTGTACCCTTTTCCCCACATCCTCGCCAGCACTTGTTGTTGTTTGACTTCATAATGGCTGCCAATCTAACTGGAGTGAGATGGTATCTTAGGGTGGTTTTGATTTGCATTTCTCTAACTGCTAGAGATGGTGAGCATTTTTTCATGTACTTGTTGATTGATTGTATGTCCTCCTCTGAGAAGTGTCTGTTCAGGTCCTTGGCCCATTTGTTGATTGGGTTGTTTGTTATCTTATTGTCTAATTTTTTGAGTTCTTTGTATACTCTGGATATTAGGGCTCTATCTGAAGTGTGAGGAGTAAAGATTTGTTCCCAGGATGTAGGCTCCCTATTTACCTCTCTTATTGTATCTTTTGCTGAGAAAAAACTTTTTAGTTTGAGTAAGTCCCATTTGCTGATTCTAGTTATTAACTTTTGTGCTATGGGTGTCCTATTGAGGAATTTGGAGCCCGACCCCACAGTATGTAGATCGTAGCCAACCCTTCAATGGATGAATGGATAAAAAAATGTGGCATTTATACACAATGGAGTATTACTCTGCATTAAAAAATGACAAAATCATAGAATTTACAGGGAAATGGATGGCATTAGAGCAGATTATGCTAAGTGAAGCTAGCCAATCCCTAAAAAACAAATGCCAAATGTCTTCTTTGATATAAGGAGAGTAACTAAGAACAGAGTAGGGTCGAAGAGCATGAGAAGAAGATTAACATTAAACAGGGATGAGAGGTGGGAGGGAAAGGGAGAGAGAAGGGAAAATGCATGGAAATGGAAGGAGACCCTCAGAGTTATACAAAAGTACATACAAGAGGAAGTGAGGGGAAGGGGAAAAATAATATAAGGGGGACAAACGAATGTCAGTAGAGGGGGCAGAGAGAGAAGAGGGGAGGGGAGGGGGGGGAGGGGAGGGGGGATAGTAGAGGATAGGAAAGGCAGCAGAATACAACAGACATTAGTATGGCAATATGTAAATCAATGGATGTGTAACTGATGTGATTCTGCAATCTGTATATGGGGTAAAAATGGGAGCTCATAACCCACTTGAATCAAATTGTGAAATATGATATATCAAGAACTATGTAATGTTTTGAACAGCCAACAATAAAAAATTAAAAAAAAAAAAAAAGAAAACCAGGAACATGTCTGTGTCTGATGAACTTGCAAATATCCCTCCATCTTTTAAAGAGAAACGCGTTAAAAACAGCCACTCGCTCTCCTCCGAGCCCATGTCCTCCTCATGCTCCTGGTTCTTCATCAGATCAGTGTCACCATCATTCCAAACATTGTTCCAAGTTTGGCAGTTTCTCTCCTTCATTTTCTTCTTCTTACTTCACTACCAATCCCATGTACTTCTCCTTTAATATTTCTTTATAATTCTCATGTTTTCTTGCCCTTGATATCATTTTCCCTGAACTTGCCACCTACAACTGTCCCATAGCATTTGAAGTCCATGCAGTAAAATTCAGAGCAATTCAGAGCACATGAATCAAAGGCTCCTGACTCTCAGGGAGTTCTGACCCTTGGCAAGGTAGTTCCCAACTTCCATCCCAAGGACATGATATTGCCAGCGATCCTGAGCCACAGCCTTCCAGCCTTTCAAAGATTCTGGAATCAGGAATAAAGGACTTACAGTTCAATAAGCTGCCTGGGTCCCGATCTTTCTCCCTAATCCATCTTTTCTCTGAAAGGTCACGTGAGCACCCAGCACTATCAGGCTGTCACCTACTGGAGCTCTGGGTTGATTCTGCCCTCACAGAATCCAAGATACCCAGTAACCCTGCTTCCTTCGTTTTAGACCTAATTCCCATCTTGTACTCCTTTTGGGAGACTTGGGTTCCTACCCTCCATCTCTTACTGGTTCCTGAATGAGCATCCTGGTACCCAAGGGGCTGCAGAAGTGGAAATCTATCTTTCTCTTCCCTCGCCTTCCCTCCACCCTGGAGGTAGGGGCCCTGCCAAAGGGCCTCTCTGACTTAGCAGCTGTTCCTTATTTCTAACCCAGTAGGTGTGTCCCTTCAGGTGTGGGTCTTCTGGCTGCTCATGGAACTTCACTCAGACCCTTCCAGCTATATGATGACCTTGTTGTTACCCATTGCTTCAAGGATGGCAGGATCCTGCAGCCTGTCTCACTCTATTTCTTAAACCCAGGGAAGGGTCCAGGAAGAAGCCTAGGATTCCAGAGCAGCTCCACTTAAGAAGTCCATACCCCTACCAGCTGTACCTGAGTGGTCCACTGTTGCCTCCCTTGGGAGCTGTTCTGTTGCCATCCCATAGGAAACATAAAGAGGATGAATTTGAGTACAATTTGAGTACCCCAGTTCTGACTTCTGGGATAACCTCTCCCATCCTTGTCCATTCCAGTGGAGTACACACAATTCAGCACCCTCAAGCACACCTGCTACTTTAAAATTCAAGTTCAATAGTAAAGCTTGTGGTTAGTAATGCATGAGACCCTGAATTCAATCCCCAGCACCACACACACAAAGAATCCAGGTAGTCTCAGGATAGTCCTGTAGCCTGAGACCTTAAATGTAGACATCTCAACATTACTCTGACACCTGGGCATGCATTTGAAATCTTACACAGCCACTTGCAAGAACTCTGTGTTTCTGTCCCTCTCCCTCCCTTATACACACACAGCCCATCCTAGGACTTGTCTGGATTCCAGAGATCATGTTGCATTATGCTCTCTCCTTCCACCTATCAGGTGCGAACAATAACTGAAGAATGCCTTCACCCTGAATGAGGACAGTGTGGTTATTTCTTCCCACTTCCCATGTAATCTCGCTTTTCTGATTCAATCAGACAATTAGTGCACTTTAAAAACCCTCACCAGCTTATGTCACAGCTGAAGCTGGCAGCAACCATGCTGGAGGCTGAGCACTGATCGTAACAGTGAGATGCTAGACTAAATGCCCCGCCCCAGCAACCTCCGTGCCCAACACGCATTCTCTCTGATCCTCAGCCATAAAAGTTTCAGTAAAGGCAAATGCTTCCATTTCAAATGTATCGGGGTCCTGTGACCTCAGCTTTGAAATCGCAGAGGATTCCTGGCCCTGAATATAATTATAAACCAAGTTACACTGAGTCAATTACCCTGTGGCTTCTGAGTTTGCCTTTTCTCTTTATCTAATCATCTTCAGCAGGAAGCCAGACAACTAATCTGACTGGCACACATCTATGCAGTGATTGCCTGCACATTAAAATCAGTTTTCTAACAAGTTGCTACTCCTGCATGGTATAATTAAATATTTTGCATTTTTTTCAACATGCAGATTAGCGTATGTGGGAAAGAAGAAATCAAGTGTTAGAAAACATGGTTTGCACTGTTGTGTAGTGGTTAAGGACTATGGCAAAGAATCTCAGGACAAAGATTCTATGAAAGAATATTTCAAATGCAAGAAATGAGCAAATATAAAATTTTGGTTCACATAAAGAAGAAGGAGGAGTAAAAGAAAAGAAAACATGGTTTGCCTCATATTTACTCCTTGACATTAGCAATGCAAGGAATTATGGCTTTGATGTTGAGAAATCTAGAATACTTAAGCAGAGAGCTGAGGAATTTTAATAGTGACCCAGGCTGTGGGCTTCACTGAAGGCCAGACTGCCCAGTTTCCATAACATGTCCAAGTCTAGAATTAGGGACTGAGGTCCTAGCCCTGCATTGCCTCAGACCCATCTCATTCTCTAGTTCTGGAATACTAGAGAAAGTGGAAGAACTTCCAACTTCTTCATTTCTTGATGGAGCAGGAGAAAAGTTGTTAAAGGTGGTTGGTGGATAAGTAATTCCAAAATGATATCCATCTCCAGAGGAGTGTATGTGAGCTGGGGAATGGAAACTTGTAAGTGCAGAGTATTAGCAAGCAGCCGCCACGTGCAGATCTTGTGCTGGACCTGACCACCCAGCCCTCACGTGGGCTGACTTATTAGGACCTCAGCCCCTGCCAGAGTCAATAAATGGGGAAAGGTACCAAGCTTCCTTGAGGAGCTAAGGCCTCCCATTCCACGTATGCTGGGAATGAGGAGAGGCCATATGTGCGCTGTTCGAAGACATCCTGATGCCTGCTAAAAGAATAAACTCCTAATTAAAATGACAAAATTGCATTTGAACTCTGGAGAGCACTAGAGCTTTATAATTGACTCTTATAATATGCTTTAGATGCACATACACAACGATTAATGGTTTGTCAGCGAAGGAAAGTCCATTTCATTTTGTATTAACAATAAAAACACTCCAAAAAAATACACATAATGGAAATGATTACTTCTCTCCTCTGGTAAGAGGCACTTAACCTTTGATCTCTAGCTAAATTACATTACCAGAGGCAGCTTGTAAGCAGCCAGGAATCTGTTTCCCTTGGTATTATTTTGATAGTTTGTTAAAATAATTAATAAAGTTTTCAAAGTTCTCCTAAGGGTAGCTTCTTATAGATTAAGAAGAAACCAAAGAACACATGAACTCAAGCTTATACAGTGAGTGAAAAATACAAATCAACATTATGTTGTTTGCAATTTTCTACTTATCCTGCTTCATATGAAATAATAAATGAACCAATTCTTCAGCCCTTTTTTTTTCTAAACATTTTTTTTAATTGTAGATGGAAACAATACCTTTATTTTATTTTTATGTGATGCTGAGGATCGAACCCAGTGTCTCATACATGCTTGGTGAGTGCACTTTCCTCTGAGCCACAACCCCAGTCCCTCTTCAGACCCTTTTTAAAATGTTAGTTTATGGTGGAATTATAAAGGACATCTTTTTTCTTTTAAGCCAGAATTTATACTGATATTCTTATAATAATATATGCAAATACAAGCCAATAAATTTAAATATATAAACAAAATACTTATTTGCCAAAAGTCATATGTATGTTAATTTAACCTGGCTCAGTAATACACATTTATCCAATTCTCGTTTTTTGTGTTTTTTGTTTGTTTGTTTGTTTTTTCAAATTAGCTTGTCAACTGTGGAAATCAGTGGAGGCTGGCTCAGTGGTAGAGCACTTGCCTAACACATGCAAGGCCCTGGGTTTGATCCTCAGCCCCACATATGAATAAATAAAATAAAAGTATTAACAACAACAACAACAAAAAACCTGTGGAAATCATCTGACCTGAGAACAATAGGAAGTCTACTTTATCAGGAACGCTCATTATGTAGATGTGTCTTAGTCTATTTTCTGCTGTTATAACAGAATTCCACAAAATGGTAATTTTTAAACAATAGAAGTTTATTCGGCTCATGGTTCTGGAGGCTGGGGAGTCGAAGGCCACCGGGCCACATGTGGCGAGGGTCCTCTTGCTATATCATAACATGACAGAAGGCAAGAAATTGCACAGGAGAGATCAAACTCATCCTTCAAAAGGGTGCCACTTCCATGATAACCAACCCACATCCAAAATAATGGTGCCCATCCATTCAGGAGGGCAGGGTCCTCATGACCTAACTGCCTCTTAAAGGTTCTAACTCTCAACACTGTTGTAATGGGGAATAAGTTTCCAGAACATGAATTTGGGGAAATACATTCATACCATAGAAGGGTGCTTTCGAATGTCCAGACCCAGGTATATGACTTTGATGTATACCAAATCCTTTTTGTGTGGTATGCCAATATTGTACTATTTTTGAAAGTTATTTTTGCATATTCCTTACAGTATGAGAAAGCAGCCACTCTTAGCACAGCTGAACCATAAGTCTTGGCCTCAGTGAATAGTAGTATAAGGTGTAGAGCCTATTTTTGTTGGTGGTAGTGGGAAATCCTACTAAATTTGGAGACTCCAGGGGAAAAAAATATGAAAATCAAAAAAGAATAGCATAATAAAGAAATCCCCTCTTCAAGAAATATTCTGCCGGGTACGGTGGCACAGGCCTGTAATCCCAGCAGCTCAGGAGGCTGAGGCAGGAGGATTGTGAATTTAAAGCCAGCCTAAGCAAAAGCGAGGTTCTAAGCAACTCAGTGAGACCCTGTCTCTAAATAAAATACAGAATAGGGCTGGGGATGTGGCTCAGTAGTCAAGTGGCCCTGAGTTCAATCCCCATTACCACCCCCCCCCCCATAAAAAGAAATCCTAGAGGAAGTGGAGAAACAAAAGATCAATCACTTGATTTTCTGCTTCCTTAATATTTCTCTGTTCTCCGAATGTGACTGTATTGGCCTGTACTTCTTCCTCTGAGCACTTTGTTCACTTCACTGGACCAATGATCAGTTCCAGGCCACGCAAAAGCCGTGGAACTTCAGAACAATCAAAAACCCCAAAGTCACCTTTGAACCCCCAAAGCTTTTTCCAAGAGCCAAACCAAGGCAAAAGTAGATCACCCTTTCCTTGATATTGTTCTCTCAAGGGGCCACAAATCATTCTAGAAGTTAGAAATTCTCAACAATGCTTAGGAATTTCACCAAAAAAGAAAAAAATAGGGGCTGGGGATGTGGCTCAAGTGGTAGCGCGCTCACCTCGCGCTCACCTCGCATGCGTGCGGCCCGGGTTCCATACAAAGCAAAGATGTTGTGTCCGCTGAAAACAAAAAAATAAATAAATAAATATTAAAATTCTCTCTCAAAAAAAAAAAAAATAATAGGGAGAAAGGAAAAAGCTTATCAGCAATTCTCAAACTATATTCCAGACCCAAGTGCCATGGTGCATGCGTATAATTCCAGCAACTGGGGAGGCTGAGGCAGGAGGATTGCAAGTTCAAGCCCAGCCTCAGTAACTTGTAAGACCTTCAGCAACTTAGTAAAGACCCTGTCTCAGAAAAAAATAAATTAATAAATAAAAATATAAAGCCCTGGAGATATAGCTCAATGGGAAAGTGTTCAATCCCCAAAACTAAAAGAAAAAGTTATATTCCAAGGTTTCATGAGATGTTCTGGAAAAAATGTTAAAAATAAACAAAAAAAAAAAAAAGTATGTCTCATGCTAGTGACATGTCACAAACCTCTTAGCAAGTCACAGTGCTTATTACTATACTGAATACTCTAGAAACCCTACAATGAATAAATCTCTTTAAGTCCTCCAGAATTTCCCAAATTGTTTTAAGCACCAAAAAAAAAAATTTTTTTTGTTGTTTGTTTTTTTCTCAAAGAACTGATCTTCCAAGGCATTCAGTTTAGGAAACACTTGAACAATCATTATATCACATAGGCCTATGTATACATTTGTGTGGGTTCTACACCTACACACACGAAAATGTGCCTTTATACCCTTTATACTTTATGATTTGGTTTGCTGATGTGGGTAGCAAGTCTCAGCATATATCAGCTTCCCATTTAAAAGGTTAATTACCTTCTTTTCTGATATTGAGAGGAGGAAAAAGATCTGCTAAATAAAGGACACATGATACATGTTGTCTAATATACACAAGGCCAGAGATTATTTATCAGACATTCAGAGAGCCACCCAAATGAGGGCAACCTGACCCTAATGATGGGCAATCTAAAATTACGTTCCTGAGACCCATTAACGGTCAAATGCAGAAGAGAGCTTATTTGGCAGTTAGGTTTTTAACTCTCTTGATCCTGCTGATGAAAAGGCTTCTTGTTTGAGGATATCAATTATAGTCTAAGATTTGGGAGTAATTTGGTAGTAACATGAACAGGAAGATAAGTGAATTTAAATTCTTCCAGAAACCACAGATCTTACTTTGCAAATAATACAATAATTAATGCTACCAAGAATCTTTTTCCTCAGCGATTCTTTTTTATTTATTTATTTATTTATTTATTTATTTAGCTAGCAAACACTTGTTCAGGCATATCATCTGCAAAAGCATCACGCTGAGAAGAGACAGAACACAAGGACAGCACCTAAAAAATCTGTACATAAGGAAATGTATGAGACCGGGGCAAAGCCTGTTATAGCTGAGCTGAAATTCCCAAAGTGGGAATGATCTAAACACAAAGTTCTAAATGACAGTGTTTCTAGCATAAAATCTGTTTCTTATTAGCACGGCCCAGCCCAGCAGTGGAGTGGAGTCAGTAGGAAAGGGGGTTGGAGAGTTCCAGAGGCCAGAGAGGAGGCTGAACAAAAGAGGGCATAGTCTCATGTACTATCAAGGAGATTTCTACAAACATGAAGAATCCACCTGGGAGGAGGCAGGCAAGCATTGCCAGATGTCTCCAGATCTACCCTTTAACCCACTCTTTAGCCTATTTGTCATCTTTAAGGACAAATTTTTGGTTTTGTTTGTTTGTTTTATTTTTTGTCTTATTTTTTCATATCTAGAATATAATACTTTAAATTGACAGGATAAAAGTAAATATTGTCACTATAACAGTTGAAAATCTGTTCTGATACATCACAGTAGCTTTTCATGAGCAGGTATTTCATAGTTTTTGTTGTTGTTGTTGTTTTTGTTTTTGAACCCAGTGGTGTTTAACCACTGAGCCACATCCCCAGCCCTTTTTATTTTTTATTTTGAGACAGGGTTTCACTAAGTTGCTTAGGGCCATCCTAAATTGCTGAAGCTGGTCTTAAACTTGTGATCCTCCTGCCTCAGCTTCCCCAGTCACTGAGTTTATAGGCATTTACCACCATGCCTGGCCTCTTTTAGATTTTAATGACTTTTCAGCATTATATTCATCTTTCATCCTCAGATGGCCAAGCAGTCTTAGAGGGTATCTCTTCCATTTCTCAGGATAATGTTCATCAGCTTTCTTTAAAGATGTTTGATTTCCACTTTACAGCTTATATCTTTGTCTGATTTTAAGACACTCATTCTTCCATATGAACCAAAAAATTTAGTTCTGTTATTCATTAATCACATTGGTTTGTGATGCAAAATAATTCAGTCGTACAATGTGACTAAGTTAAAACAGTCTCTGAGGTGTGGGATAATGGTACTCATTATGGTAGATCTGCCATTCAGTCAGAATTTCTGCTTTAATATCATAGATGGATCATGTGTTTTCTTTGGCCGTTCTCGTAATCTACACATACACTTCACTTTCTAACATAACATCTGTTTTGCTTATATTTTTTGGCATTGAGTTCTGTTTTTTTCTGTGAAAGTATATGTTCCAAAAGCCATTTAATTTTCAATTCCTAGCTATACCACCAATACTTAACATGTTTCTAAAAGCACTTTTTCACTGTGATGATTTTTATATAATTAGATATTAAAGTTTGATATATTGAGAACTCGGTTCCTCATTTTGAAAAGTCAATATTCTTCCTAATTCTTTTTTTCCAGATTTTTATTGATGCATTATAGTTATACATAATACTTGGATTCTTTGTTATTTATTCATATCTGCACAAAATATAACAATATAACTTGGTCAATCTTATTCCCCAGTATTTCCACTTTCCCTCCCTCCCTCCCTCCCTGCCCCACCCATTTCCTCTACTTTACTGGTCTTCCTTTGATTTTCATGAGACTCCCCACAAGCATGTTCTTTTTCCTCTCTAGCATCCACATTCATATGAGAAAACATATGACCCTTGATTTTCTGAGTTTAGTTACTTTGCTTAAGATAATGGTCTCAAGTTCCATCCATTTTCCTGCAAATAACATGTTTTCATCCTTCTTTCTGGCTGAATAGAACTCCCCAGTGGGGGCTGGAGTTGTGGCTCAGTGGTAGAGCACTTGCCTGGCATGCATGAGGCCCTGGGGTTGATCCTCAGCACCACATATAAATAAGTAAAAGATCCATTTACAACTAAATTCCTTGTCTTTAAAAAAAAAAAAAAAAAAAAAAAAACCTTGAGTATATATACCACATTTTCTTTATCCATTGTCTGTTGACAGACACCAAGGCCAGTTCCATAATTTGGCTATGGTGAATTGTGCTGCTGTAAACATAGATATGCATATATCACTAAGGTATGTTGACTTTAATTCAAGCCTCCCTACTGACTTCCATAGAGGTAATATTAGTTTGCAACCCCACCAACAGTGTGTGCCTTTTCCCCCACATCCTCTCCGGCATTTATTATCGTTTATATTCTGGATGGCTGACATTCTGACTGGAGTAAGATGAAACTTCAGTGGAGTTTTGATTTGCATTTCCCTAATTGCTAAAGATGAACAGTTTTTCAAATACCTGTTGGCCATTTGTATTTCCTCTTTTGTGAAGTGTCTGTTTAGTTCATTTGTGGCTTATTAATTGGGTTGTGGGGTTTTTTTTCCTAGTATTAAGTTACTTAGTTCTTTGTATATTTTAGATATCAATCCTCTATCAGAAGGACAGCTAGCAAAGATTTTCCCCCGTTCTGTACATTCTGTCTTCATGCTTTTAACTGTTTCCTTTGCTGGGTGGAAGCTTTTTAATTTAATGCCATCCCACTTTTTAACTCTTGATCTTATTTCCTTATCTTTAGGAATCCTATTAAGGAAGTCATTCCCTGTGCCTGTGTGTTGAAGTGTTGATCCTATGTGTTCTTCTAAGAGTTGCATGGTTCAGGTCTAATTCTGAGGTCTTTGATCCATTTTGAGTTGACTGCTGTGCAGAGTGAAAGATAAGTTTAGTCTCATTCTTCTGGACAACCAGTTGTTCCAGTACCCTTTGTTTAAAAGGCTGTTTTCTCCAGTGTATGTTTTTGGCACCTTTATCAAGGATCAGATGACTGTATCTGTTTGGGTTTATCTTTGTTCATTGGTCTTGTGTGTGTGTGTGTGTGTGTGTGTGTTTGTATCAGTAACCATGGAGTTTTTGTTTCTATAGCTCTGTAGTATAATTTGAACTCAGGTGTTGTGATAGCTCTAGCATTACTTTTTTCTTAGAATTGTTTTGGTAATTCCGCGTCTTTTATCCTTCCTAATGAATTTTAAGGTTATTTTTTCCTAGTTCTGTGAAGAATGTCATAGGTATTTTGATGGAGATTACATTGAATCTGTATATTACTTTGGGCCATTATAATCACTTTAACAATATTAATTAATCCATGAACATGGAAGATCTTTCCAACTTCTTGTGTCTTCTTCAATTTCTTTCTTCAGTGTTCTATAATTTTTGTTATGGAGGTTTTTCACCTCCTTGGTTAGTTTATTCCTGCGGGGAGGGAGAGTGATTGTTTTTGAAGCTATTGTAAATGAAATTGTTTCCTAATTTATTTTTCAGCAAATTCGTTATTGGTATACAGGATTTTTGTATGTTGATTGATTGATTGACTTTTAGTACCAGGGATTGAACCTAGTGACGCTTAGCCACTGAGCCACATCCTCAGCCCTTTTTGTATTTTATTTAGAGACAGGGTCTGGCTGAGTTGCTTAGGACCTCACTAAGTTGCTGAGGCTGACTTTGAACTTGTGATCCTCCTGCCTCAGCCTCCTGAGCCACTGGGATTACAGGCATGCGCCACTGCACCCAGATACATGTTGATTTTGTAAACTGCTACTTTGCTGAATTTGTTTATTAGCTTTCACTGTCTTCCGGTGGAGATTTTTTGATCTTCTAAGATTACGTCATTTGCAGTGATAATTTGACATCTTTCTTCACTATTTGTATCCCTTTTATATCCTTCTCTTGCCAAATTGCTCTAGCTAGAATTTTAAGTACTATATTGAATAGGAGTAAGATTGGATATGCTTTGGGTTTATTGTATACAGCCTTTATAGTGGTGGCTTCTATTCCTCTTTTCTTCACTGTTTTTACCATGAATGGATTCTGAATTTTGTCAAAGCTTTCTCTGAATCTATTGAGATGACTATGCAATTTTTATCCTTAATTTTATTTGTGTAGTGAAATACATTTATTTATTTCCTTATGTCTTCATAATTCTTGGTAATTTTAAATTTGGAAACCAGTTTCTTGTCAAATCCAATAAGATCAGCACCATGTTTAATTTGGTAATTAATGAAGAGCTTTACCAAAGGAGCTTAACTTTTCTATTAGGTTGTTTGTATATGCTGACATTATTGGCATTATCTTTAATTATTTTTAACCATCTGTCTACTTTATGAAGGCTAATTCAGAGAACATTAGATAATATAATGAGGAAACCCTGCTAATTGGGCACCCACAAGCTGAAGAACACCAAAATAACTGAATACAAAAAATTTTTTGTTTTGTTTTGTTGTACCAGGAATTGAACCCAGGGACACTTAACCACTGAGCCACACCCCCAGCCCTTTTTTACATTTTATTTAGTGACAGGGTCTCAATGAGTTGCTTAGGGCCTCAGTAAGTTGCTGAAACTGGCCTTGAACTTGTGATCCCCCTGCCTCAGCCTCCCCAGCCACTAGGATTACAGGCATGCACCACTGCACCTGGTTTGTAATAGATTTTCACAAACCTTGTGACTTGAAAGAAACACAAATTTATTTTCCTAGACTACTAAAAGGTCAGAAGTTTGATGTAGCTCGTAGTAAACTAAAATCAAGATGTCAATAGGGCTGTATTCCTTCTGGGGGATCTCAAGAAGAATCTGTTTTCTGGCTTTTTCCAGTTTCTAGAGGCTACCTGCATTCCTTGGCTGTGGCCTCTCCGTTTTCAAAATCAGCCAACTGAGTCTTACCCAACTTTTCCTGCTTCATACTGACTCCAGCTCTCCTGCCTCCCCTGCTTTGCTTCTCAGAACCCTTGTGATTACACTGGGCCCACCCCAATAACCCAGGAGCATCTCCCTATCTCAATATCCTTTATTACTCCTGCAAAGCCCCTTTTGCCAGATAACTTTTAGAGGTTCCAGAGGTTAGCACTTGCCATCTATGGAGGCCATTATTCTTCCTACCACTAGGCCTCTAACATGTAGAGGATCTCACCCACTCAATTGGCATAGAAGGTGCACCCTATTTTACAGATTTTAAAAGTTGACTTAGAACCTGACCAGTGATTTCTTTGATCTAGCTGTATCTCTTCTCTTCCTGAGACAATGAGTCTCCAGTTCAGTGCTAAAGGTCTAAAGGGTAAAAGAAAAACCAGAGAAGAAATTCTTCTGACTAAAGCCTCCATTGCTTTCCATAGCATTGATACAAAGGAACACTGTATTTGTCCTATGATATATTAAACTGAATAAAAATATGCGATACTTATTACTATTATAACCAACCTATTTTTTAAATAATGCTTTTATAATACTGTGGACAATATTCTTTGCTGTAGTTTTTTTAAAATAACAGTGATATAAACAGTTTTCCTCCTTCCTTCATCAATTGCTCTGCTAGGGATTCCTAACACTGCTTCTATTTTTTTCTCCCCCATCCATTACTGGGGATTAAACCCAAGGACACCCTGTGAGTAAGCTACATGTTTGGACCTTTTTACTTTTTATTTTGAGACAGAGTCTCACTACATTGCTAAGGCTGGCCTTGAATTTGCGATCCTCCTGTGTCAGTCTCCTGAGTAGCTGGGATTACAGTCATGAGCCACCACACCCTGCTGCTAGTGCTTTTTGAAAGGGTGTCACATCTGACCAAAATGATCAGGTGTCCCAAAATCCTCTTACTCAGCATAATCTTATTAAATCTGACTATTACATCATTACATAATGTCAGGGACCTTGAAGAGTAATTATTTTTCATAATATAAAGGGCTTCTAGGTTTCTTGGTTCATTCTTATAATGAGGATGCAAAGAATAACACCTTTGGGTTTTCATCATGAGACACTGAATACTAGAGAAATAAACTCTGCCCTTTTCCATTCTCTGTCTCAGTTGCTAGTACATCATTCATAAATCCACTTCTTCAATATGTGCTCAATTTACAGAGAAACCCTCGAGTCAAGGCTAAATCAAGAAGTGAGGAAAATACAGTTAATATTTACAAGGCTATGCATGTTTCTCGGCAATGCTTGATATTTTTATTTCAAATATTTACTGGGGTAAATCCATGCTTTAAAAATAATGCCAAACATTAATCTGAGGCTACCAAAATAAAAACTCAATATGAGAATATGTCTACAGCTTTTTCATTTGATGAATCTTTGGAAAATGTTCACTGCATTGAAATCCTTCTTTGACTTTTTATCAAATAAGTTAGCAAACCCTGTTGCCTTCCCTACTTAAGACTGTGATTGCAATGTTGAAATGGTACATAGAGGTACAGTCTAAGAGACGTGTTTTGTTGTTGTTGTTTCATCAGAATCTCACCAATTTTTCTTCTGAGGGGAAAGACTCTCACTTCCAAGTCTTCATCATCAAATACTTCCTACCATCTTGAAGGGGGGTGTCTCCATTTCTTCTTCCACTTCTTATAATGGATAAGTTACTATGATGTTTTAGAGAATCTCGGGTGAATTGCTTTTCCTGTTGTGCGTGATTCGTGCCACAAAAGTGAAGACTCACCAATTTTCAAGAAAGACATCTTCCTAGTACTGGGAATGTGGCTCAGTGGTAGAGTGCTTGCCTGGCATGCATAAGCCCTGGGTTAATTTCTAGCAGTACCAAAAAAGAAAGAAAGAAAGAAAGAAAGAAAGAAAAATACCTTATTTGACCATTTTATAAGTTTATAAGTACACAGTATTTTAATGAGCTGTCTTGGAGAAGTAAGTTGCTGGAAAACAGATCTAATAAGAAATCACAAGCTGGGGATATAGCTCAGTTGGTAGAGTACTTGCCTTTCATGCATAAGGCCCTGGGTTCAATCCCCAACACCACACAAAAAAAAAAAAAATCACAAGGCCAAGACCCTCCCAAATGCTAATTTTATTTCATCCACTTCGTACCCTCATTTCTCAACACCATGACTAACAATGTTTACATTTTACAGGCTCACAAGTATTCTCTGAGATGATTTAATACTCCTTAATTATTTGTTAAATGCCTCATTCCCTCTTCATAATGATAATGCTTTCTCTGATCCTCATTTTTTGCCATACATGCCTCAGAAGGAGAAAGCAACAGCTCTGTTTATTTCTAGCTCACTTAAGCACTTATTATTTCACCCTTGGTTTTTAGTTGGATCTCTGAAACTGAAAAGCATCATTTATTATCCCAAATAGAGATGGAAAAACCATGTTTCTCTGTTGATAGATTTGAAGGTTGAGTCTGATCTTTTCTCCATAAAATTTTAGGCTGGGCTTCAGGAAAGCCATTTATTTTAGGATTGTATCATAAAATTTTTTACTTATATGTTGTGATATTTTCAGTTAAGGTTATTTATTATAAAGAGAAACTCTAGTTATGTTTGGAGGTAGGGAGGGAGTACCGGGGATTGAACTCAGGGACACTTGACCACTGAGCCACATCTCCAGCCCTATTTTGTATTATATTTAGAGACAGGGTCTGGCTGAGTTGCTTAGCACCTCACTTTTGCTGAAGCTGGCGTTGAACTCTCTATCCTCCTGTTTCTGCCTCCAGAGCCACTGAGATTACAGGTGTGCGCCACCATGCCTGGCTTGATTGATCTCTTGATGTTTTCTGTCTTACACCTGATTTCACCTATAATCAGCTTCTTCACAAAACTTATCAATTAGAGCACTCAATAAGATAGGCAGCACTTGATGTATTTTTTTTCTTCAAAGCTTTAGATTCTAGTCTTGGATGAAATGACGCTCATAAATACAGATGCTTGTCAACTTACAGTAGGATTATGTTCCAATAAACTCATTGTAAATTGAAAATACTATAAGTGAAAAATTCATAGTAGACCAGGCGCAGCAGCACACATCTGTAATCCCAGCGGCTCTGGAGGCTGAGACAGGAAGATCAGGGGTTCAAAGCCAGGCTCAACAACTTAGCAAGGCCTAAGCAACTTAGAAAGACTCTGTATCTCAAAATTTAAAAAAAAAAAAGTCTGTGAATAAGCCTCAGTGGTTGAATGCCCCTGAGTTCAATCCCTGGTACCAAAAAAAAAAAAAAAAAAGTGAATTTGGGGCCTGGGAGCTTGTGTGTGGCATATACATAGCTCTGGCTATGCAAAAAAAAAAAAAAGAAAGAAAGAAAAAAGAAAAATATGCATTGCAAGAAAAAAAAAAAGAAAAAAGAAAAAATATGCATCTAATACACCTAGCCAACCAGACATCCCAGTTTAGTCTAGCCTAGGCTAAACTCAAACACTTATATTAGCCTATAGTGAGTCCAATCACCTAACCCCAGACCTATTTTATTAAAAAGTAAGGGGTAACTTGCAAATTATTGGAACAATCAAAATTCAAAATTCCAAGTATGGCTTCTACAAATGCATATCACTTTCACACCATCATAAAGTCACAACCTCACAAATTGAGCCAGCATAAGTCGGGGTCCCTCTGTGTGGGCATGCACAAAGGAAGCTCATGTTACGAGTGCTTCTAGAACTGGTTCAAGCCCAGTAATTACACACCACACCAGCCCTCAGAAGGATATAGCAGAAAGGGACTCTGCTTTCATCTAGAGTGGCTGCCTCATTACAGAAGAGACAACTAAGGGTTAAAATAGCTAAACCATAGTCAAATACCTTGCAAGAGAAGAATCAGGCTTCAATTACAGCCTTTCTGACTCACAAATTAATAGCAGCTTTAGAAAAATTAGAAACTTAGAGGGGATCCACCCAATCCTTTCTTTCTCATGCACCTTCTTTACCACACATCTAAAAACTGATCATCCAACCTTGAACTTTAAATCAAGACCTTTTTCTAAAATGCCATGGCCTCCTAATAATCACAGCTGGCTTTGGGAGGGGGTGGCTGGCGGAAGAAAGGAAGTAAATAAAAACCTCAGCATGAGGAATCTGCAGATTTTTCCAGCAAATAGCAATTTATATAAGTACTTCTGTTGTTGAAAGAGACACATCCACATTTTATTTCATAATTATCATCTATCACACAAGGTATCTAGAGATCAGAGTTCTTTGAAGAAGATATTTATAAAAAATATCCTTGACTTTTAAAATGCCTCGCATTTTAATTAGCATCAACCTATGAAGACTTGCTATCCTGTGCAAATGGAAGTGTAGTTCTCTTCATGAAGATCCCGGCAAGGAAACCCATTTCTATTAATAGTCCTGATCACAAATCGGTATGAGAAATGTCCTTTGATTACTTCCACTAAAACACTAGGCATGATCCTAGAGAAGCTTCAAGAAGTTTAAATGGACTTGAAAACAACACTGTCCTCTCACTTTTTCATTTGTTTCTTAGGGTCAGAGGTAATTGTTTAGAATTGGGCAATACTTTATTCCATAAAATAGAATAAGTGTTTCAATTAGCAGAGCTGAGGAGGCTGAAAAAAAGCCAAAACAAAAAAATGGTGGACTGGTCATTTCAAAGTTACTTTCAAAGATGTGTAACATTGTAAAGGACTGCAGTAGAGGGATGTACTTATTTGTGCCTCAGGAGGATTGCAGGTGGCACAGGCCTGTAATCCCAGCAACTTGGGAGGCCGAGGCAGGAGGATTCCAAGTTCAAAGCCAGCCTCAGCAATTTAGCAATACCCCAAGTCACTTAGCAAGACCCTGCCTCAAAACATAAAATACAAAGGGCTAGGGATGTGGCATCCCTGGGTTCAGTTCCCAGGAAGAAAGAAAAAAAGAAAAGTTACTTTCTTGTAAAGTGCAGACAGGGAGATGGAACAGTAGAATAATAATTGATTGGTTAACAGCAACTTACTTCAGATTACCTCTCTATAAGGATTAAAGCAGAAGGAACTTCTTATAATACTGATTAAAATTGATCTGTTTGGGAGCCAGGGTTGTGGCTCAATGGTAGAGCGCTTGCCTAGCATGCGTGAGGCACTGGGTTGGATCCCTGGAACCACATAAAAATAAGACAAATAAAATAAAGGTATTGTGTTCATCTACAATATATATATATATATATATATATATATATATATATATATATATATTTTTTTTTTTTTTTTTTTTAAATTGATCTGTCTGGCTAGGTGTGGTGGCATACACCTGTAGTCCCAGCAACTCAAGAGGCTGAGGCAGGAGGATCATAAGTTCAAAGCCAGCCTCAGCAACTTAGTGAGGCCCTAAGCAACTTGGTGAGACCCTATCTTAAAATAAAAAATAAAAAGGGCTGGAGATGTAGCTCAGTAATTAAGCACCTGGGTTCAATCTCCAGTAAAAAAAATTTTAAAAGAACTAATTATTTATGGTATGGCATGTCTTTTTAATTAAAACATATACACACCTAAACAGTTTGTTAATTGAGCCACCTTCCTTTTTGACCAGTATTGAATTTTCACACTTACTATATTCTCACCATGTGAAAAGCACTGACATAAGAGCTACGAAAGGAAGTAATGTGAATAACCTCTATCCCCAGCGAACCTGGAATGGAGGAGACATTTCACCTCCAGATGAAGAATTCAGTCTACAGTCAGAGTCCCAAGTTATACTCCAAACTCTTCCCCCTAGAGCTGTGTAGTCAGAAAGATGATACTTACTCTCATGGTTTCAGTTTTCTCATATTTAGTCACACTGTGGAGTTGAAATGAGATAATGCATCTGAAACAGCTAGTGTAGCACCTGGTACTTTGGCAGTGCATAGTCAGTGTTAAGGTGGAGATAATGATGACGGTGGACTTGTTGGTGATGGTGGGAAAGGAGATTGTGGAGGTGGTGGAGGTGAGGGTGATTAATGATGGAGGTGAAGATGGTGGAAGTAGATATGGTGACGAGGGTGGAAGTAATAGAGGTGGAGATGATAGAGGTAGAGATGGTGAAGATGGTGGAGGTGATGGTGATTAATGATGGAGGTTCAAGAAGGTGGAGGTAGAAATGGTGAAGAGGATGGAAGTGATGGAGATGGAGATGATAGAGGTGGAGATGGTGAAGATGGTGGAGGTGATAGTGAATGATGATGGATATAGAGATGGTAGAAGTTGTGGTGATGGTGGAGGAGGAGAAGGTAGAGGTAGAAGAGGTAGTGGTGATGTGGAGGTGATAGTGGAGGTAGGAGAGGTGGTGAAGGTGATGGTGGTTGTGGTGATGGCAGCCATTTTAATTGTAGCAATCATCTACCTCTAATGTGTGCCAATAATAATTTTTACAATAGCTGTTTACTAAAATCACTCCTTATTTATGAGTATCCCATCAACAGGGGGTTTCTACCAATTAGTACTTCTCAAGAGCACCCATTTACAATAATCAAAGGGAGCAATGTTCTAGTAGAATGCACAGGTCACTAAGGAAAACAAAAATATAAATAAAAAGCACAGTCTTATGCAGTAAGGACCACACGAGAGATGTATAAGATAGTAAAGGGCTGCAGTAGAGGGATGGATTTATTTATGCTTAATGAGGATTAGGAGGGACTTCTCAGTCAAAGCTGGAGTTAAACCCAGAAAGTGAAAAGATACAATTTTCAAGGGAAATTGGAGATGGGTTCCTCAGGCACATGCAGAGCTATGGAGACATGTAAGTAACACAGTGTGTGAAAGAAAGAGAGAAGCCAAAGAATAGGGTACATGGGAGAAGCAATGGAAGACAAGGTTGGATCCAGACAGCCGAGCCTTGAACTCTGTACCATTGTTAGGTAAGGAAGTAGTGTGTATGTTAGAAAAGTCATTCTAAGAGGGAAGAGACTGAAAACAAAAAGACCAGTAGGAATCCAATTGAGGGGATTGGGCAAAAAAAAAAAAAAAGATAAGGACTTGCTGCAGTCAGGGCACGAGGGACAGAGAGAAGAGAACAGGTGTAGAATCTACCCAGGGAGGTGGTGAGGGAGGAGGATGTCCAGTGGAAGACCTGAGCTTGGAAGAGTGCTTCCTGCTGCTCTGCCTGCCCTGATGTGGGAGATAAGCTCTCCAGGCTAAGAGGGAGCAAAGAAAAAGAGAACACGTGACTTCAAAGGAATACAGAATAAGAGCTAGGGCTTAGTACTGAGTGGTGGCTAAAATCTTAACACTCCCTGGTATTATCTGTTTCTTATTAGCTTTTTAGGAACAGAAACTTAGAAGTCAGTGAGCAAACTTCCATGTGCACGCCCACACACACAGCCCTAATCAAAACTCCACTGGCTGGTGACCATCATGTTTGTTCTATGGAGGTCATGTTTCCTCCATTTAAAAAAAAAAAAAAAAAGCTGGGAATATCCAGCATCTTTATAACTCATTTTCAATCACAAAGAGACAGAATGTTCTCTTTCCAAAGTGCTTTTTCTAACATTGCTCTTCTCCTCTTAATAATGCTTTTGATTTTTCTAAACAAAAATTTCACTGTAGAAGATTCTGAAGACAAAAAGTAATAATAATGATAACATGAATTATATAGAACTTTGTTGGCAAAGGAGAGGATTTCACTTCCACTAAGTGAAATAGGAGCCATTTCTGGGTTTCAGCAAAGGGATTACATGATCATAGCTTTTAAAGATTATTTTCATTCCTCTGCTGGGAATATATGAGGGTAAGGATAACAGCATCTATGATTATTTCTTTAAAATAGATTCTAAAAATGGAATTACTTCATCAAGATTATATTTGTTTAGGTTCTATTATACCCATCAGTCATGCATGAGTACATGTGGGGAAAAAAAAAATATCTGTTTAAAAAGCTCTGTGGTATACAAATTCAAAATCTGTTTTCTAGGTCTAGGGAAGAGCTCAGAGATAGAGTGCCTGCTTAGCATGGATGAGGCCCTGGGTTCAATCCCCAGCAAACATTGTGAAAGAGAGAGGGGGATGGGGTGGAAGATAGAACGGAGGGAATGATCTGTTTCCTATCTCTATAAAAATAACTGGCTCTATCTCAGACTTAAATCAGTTTCTGTGGCACGGTGATCATTTCCACTCAAGTACAGCCATGAAGCAGGAAAGTATGAGTTGCCAATTTAAGAGTCAGGTGGAATTAGGAGCCCCTTCAACGTGGGCAGCGAACCTAGGTGGAGAGTAATGAAGGGACAAGAGACACGAGAGATGACAGCAAGACAGGAGTTCTGATCAAGCTGCAAACTTTTCTTGTTCACACAGGGGTATTTATATGCTGGGGATGGGGAAGCTCTCTAATCAGCAATTGCTGGATGTGGGTGGTAAAACTGCCAGCTGCAAGATGTCTGATGATCCTGATAACTGCAGGATGTTCCAGGGAGATAGGTAGCTGCAGGATGTCTCCCAGGGGGGCTGTCAGGCTATTCTTTGAAGGAGAATTTCCTTCTAGCCCCTGACATTTAACAAGCATTACTGAACACTGTGCTAGTCAGTTTCCCATTACTGTAACAAATACCTGAGATAAATCAATTGAAAAAGAGGAAAGGTTTATATTGGTTCACAATTTTGGAGGCTTCAGTCCATAAACAGTCCCAGCCTTTGGGCCTGTGGTGAGTCAACACATCATGGCGGCAGCACATGATAGAGCAAATTGCTCACCTCACAGCCAAGACACAAGAGAGGAAGAGGAAGAGGAGGAGGAGGAGGAGGAGGAGGGCTGGGAGGAGGAGGAGGAGGAGGAGGAGGGCTGGGAGGAGGAGGAGGAGGGGGGCTGGGAGGAGGAGGAGGAGGACGATGATGGCTGGAACCCCAAAGTCCCCTTCAAGCGCCTTCCCCCAGTGATCTAAACCCTCCCCCTAGGCCCCACCTCTTAACATTTCTACCACCTCTTAATAGGGCCACAGATTGGGATCCAAACCTTTACCACATGAACCTTTGGGAGACACTTAGCAAGTAACTGCTGTGTGCCAGGTTCCTAAGGATACACAGATAACACTGACCCAGCCTCTGCCCTGATTTCACAGAGCAGATAATCAGAGTGGTTTTGGTAGTGTTCATGCACACCATGTTTACCTTGTTACAAGAGCTATGAAGAGAGAACTAGGGGTGTTGTGATCCTAGGGGTGACCATGAGCCATGTTGTCAGGGAAAACAAATCACCTCTTCCTCTAGGAGGTCTTCCTTGAGTTCCAGATAGATAGCAACAAAGAGCAAAGGCCTGAGGCAGGAATGAGAATTAAAAGTGAAGGAACCTGGGGCTGGGGATGTGGCTCAAGCGGTAGCGCGCTCGCCTGGCATGCGTGCGGCCCGGGTTCGATCCTCAGCACCACATACAAACAAAGATGTTGTGTCCGCCGAGAACTAAAAAATAAATATTAAAAATTCTCTCTCTCTCTCTCTCTCTCTCTCTCTCTCTCTCCCTCCCTCCCTCCCTCTCTCACTCTATCTTTAAAAAAAAAAAAAGTGAAGTAACTCAAGCCTAGAGTAGCTGTTCAGAAGGTACGGGAGTGGTTGCAGATAAAACTAAGAGCAATGAGGGCCAGAAACCAGAATATTGTCCACCATATTAAAGATCTTCAAATTTTAACCAAGAGCAAACAGAGGCTACTAAATGCTTTCAATCAAGAGCTTAGCAGCTTTGTCAAATGTTCTGATTCAGATAAACTAAAACCTGGCAGGTTGACCTTGATCTCAGTGTGCTTCATTATAGAAAAGTTAATGTTAGAAGATTTATAGGCACATTTATAAAATCCATTTTACTTACATCACAGTTGTCAAATATGAACTTACAGGATATGGTTCACAAGCATGTTACATTTAGAGACAATGGAATAGAAATTAGGCAGGGTGAGGTGGCACAAGCCTGTAATCCCAGCAGTTTAGGAGTCTGAGGCAGGAGGACAAGTTCAAAACTAACCTCAGCAATTTAGCAAGGCCATAAGTGACTCAGTAAGACCCTGTGTCTAAATAAAATACAAAAAAGGGCTGGGGATGTGGCTCAGTGGTTGAGCACCGCTGCATTCACTCCCCAGTATCAAAAAAAAAAAAATTACTTAGAAATTTCTCATAAATATTCTACTATATCTCACTTACTTGCACTTGTAGAGAATATACCCTCGCATCTTCTCTCTACGCTTGGAGAATGACAATCACCATTCTGGCAAACCTATTGCCAAATGAAAATTAAAACCCTTAAGATGAATTTATTTCTGCAGGGTGGATATTGCAATCATGGAAAGATTTAGCTGACAACTACCAAAAAAGAATTAGGAGGGGAAAAAAAGAATTCAGGGGAGAAACAGCTGTCCAGGAAGTTAACGTTGCCAGGTTTGCTTGGAATGCAGTGGAATCTACAGGATGCGGGAGTGTGCTCTGCCAGTGGAGTCCCAAATAGCTCGCTGATGCTTATACATCTTTTGAAATTGCATTCGAAGGGCCAATTTTCTAGTCTATTCTCTTCTTGGAAACAAATATATACTTCCAGGCTCCCACGGGATGTATAATTTTGCACCATTGTTAGTGGTTATAGGCAGCATTTGTCGCTAGTCATCCACTCATCCCATTTTGTATAAGCCTGAATATGCCTTGCACATGTTTAAAAATGCATCATCAGTTACACTTCAGAAGACAGAAGCTAGTTAAAAGATCCCACTTTGATGGTCTTAGTCTAACAATAAAAATTTTTAGTTTTTTTTTTAATAGTATACATTTGTTCCATCCACATATAGGCAGTATTTTAAAGATGCAAGAAAAACATCTAGTAGGTTTGCAACCCTGAAGCTAGTCTCTACTGTCTTCTCTTAAAGACTGCGATTGTACAATATAGTGAATATTTACTTTTATTTAACAAACACTTATCTAACACTTCTGTTGGTCAGCCATTGTTCAAAGATGCTTTACAAAGAGAAACACACTGAATATTCAGTTTCCGGTTCCTGTGGATTTGTTTATCCAGCTGCTTAAATTGAGAGTGTCCTGGAGAAAGGTGCTCAGCAGATTCTGAGGACGTGAGCAGATTTACCCCAGTAGGATTTAATATTTGGCCAAGGGCACAGAAGAAGGCATCAGCCAGGAAAAACTTTTCCTTTGCCCTCTTAGGTTCAGGATTGGGAGGGGTAAATTCAAAAGACAAATTTATAAGAGAAACAAGATTTGTATTCAGGTACATATGGTAATTCACAGAAAATAGTGACTCAAGGAGAGACTTCCAATTCGGTGCTTTTGTATTCTCTTAATAAGGAAAGGGGAGGACATTTAAGAGAAAACAGATTAATAAAAGATGAATAGGCTTTTAGGAGAATAGATGGGAGATATGATAGTTTTGTGATAGCATCTGTTTAAGTGTGCCCTCTGCTTCTCTGCAGGTTAGAGTCAATCTTCCCTGGTTGCAGACACTCTAAGGCAGGGGATTGATGAGAATTGACTTCTCTTGGAAGTTCTACTTTTTAAGTAGATAAAGGAGAAATAAGAAAAAAAAATAGCCTATTATCAAATGTATTCTGTTCAAAATATTTTTTATGTCACAGTGGCATATTCAGGACCTCTTCAAAAGATACCAGGGCCAAAAGCTGAACACTGTGACATGCACGTAATCCCAGCAACTCAGGAGGCCGAGGCAAGAGGATTGCAAAGTTTGAGGTCAGCCTCAGGAACTTAGTGAGACCCTGTCTCAAAAATTAAATAAAAAGACTAGAGATATAACTCAGTGGTAAAGCACCCTTGGGTTCAATCTCCAGTAACAAAAAAATAAAAAGTAAAATAAAGAAAGCATGGCCAAGGAAGACTGCCCTTGACTCTTAGTGGACATTCAGGCTCTGACCTGGCCTTGGGGTGGAGATCTGCCCTGGAATGGAGGGGGAAAAAAATAAACTTTCTCAGGCCCCAAGACACTCTCAGAGGTTCAGTCGCACTGATCTAAAAGTGTCAGAGCCAGGCACAGTGACACATGCTTGTAATCCCAGCAGCTGGGCAGGCTGAGGCAGGAGGATTATAAAGTCAAAGCCAGCTTCAGCAATTTAGCAAGGCCCTAAGCAAGATCCTGTCTTAAAATTTAAAAAATATAAAGAATTGGGGATGTAACTCAGTGATTAAGTGTCCCTGGGTTCAATTCCCAGGGCACCCCAGACCAAAAAAAAAAAAAAATGTAAATAAAAGAGAGAGGTCCTTGATTCCACATCTGGACTGAGACCAGCCTCAGGGACAAGACCAGCTTTGGGGAAACCCCACGACCTGGGACATTCCTTTGAGTGTGGGGGTTTTAGTAATGCCCCATAGAACAGAATTTGGCAGGAGCCTGTCTCTTCCAACAGTTCAGTTTTTGTTTGTTTGTTTTGTTTTGTTTTGTTTTGTTTCTACAGTGCTAGGGATTGAACCCATGGCCTCCCACATGCTGGTCATACTCTCTGCCACTAAGCTGCATCCCCAGCCCAATTCAGAATTTTTAAAAATCTCATATAGTGGAAAATCTGAACAGCTCTCCTCATGAACCAATGTTTACAGAGCATTTACCAGACTCCAGATGGTTTATCCTACCTAGTAGTCTCCCCATTGTGATAGCTGAGAAACTGAGACATAGAAAGGTTAAGTAACTTCCCAAGGTCACATGGATACTAAGTGGCACAGTCGATCTTTGTACCTATTTATTCAGTTTGACTCCAAATTTCAAATTCTTAACCATGAATTGTGCCTTGAATCTGCTAGCCTTCTCCTTGAGACTTTATTTTAACAAAATGAAAGTATAACAAATGGCTTCAAGAAGTTTCTATTAATAGTATTGATGTAGCCTGTGGATGAAGCTCAGTGGTAGAGCATCTGCCTGGAGTGCTTAATCCCCAACACCTCAAAATATGAGAATACTGTAACCTAAAAAAAAAAAAAATCTTGCTGATAATATCAACCTCTTGACCCATCCTAATGCAATAAATTCTTCTGATTTAGTTATTTCTTCCCTACTGAGATGATATCCAGCTCAGAATAACTCTATTCTTGTGATACATAGGTAGGTCTGACTCTTGATTCACCATTTCAGCCCCTCAGGAACCTCCTTTGACCCTCATGTTTCATTTATTTATTTGTTTATTTGTTTGTTTATTTTTGGTGCTGGGGATTGAACCAAGAGGGGCTTAACCACTGGGCAGGTCCCTTAGTCCTTTTTTTTTTTTTTTAACATTTTATTTTGAGTTGTTTAGGGCCTTGCTAAATTGCTGAGGCTCAGCTTGCAATCCTCCTGCCTCAGCCTCCGGAGCTGCAGGGATTATAGGCATGCACCACTGCACCCGGCTCGTTTTTCATTTTTATTGTCACTTAGCTCAGAGACCAAGGCCCTGTCCATCTGCAACAGTACCTTCAGTAACAACATGCTTTCTCCTAGAAATAGCTATCCAAAAGAAATTTCTAATCTCACTGGTGATAACAAGTGTACTCACCATCTCACTGGAGTAAAGGTTCATTTTGTGACATAATGGAAGTTAAAATCTAAATAGCTTCATGGACCCCTAATTGTGACAGCCAGAAATATTCTAGTTTTAAGTTATTCCAACTGTTCCCCCCAACAAACTGTGTAGACAGAGGGGCCTGCACAGTTTTAAGGGGCTCAGAACCCTGTGAGTCCCATCAAAGGACCACATTTTCTTGCCACCAGCCCTGTTGATCAGGAAGTAGATTCTGTCCTTTTGTGAATAGCATGATTGCATTGTTATATATGAACAAGAGACAACAAATTTTTACTGGACACATATTGTCTGCCAGGCAGCACCTAATCACATTGGAGACAAAAACAAATCACTCTAATGTTTCCATCAGAGAGACAAATGCTAAGACAGAAGCAATATTACCTAGGATGCACCTCTGCTGAGAAGTAGGAAAGGCTTTTCAGCCCGTGAGATGCTTGAGTTGGTTCTGAAAAAATGGGTAAGTGTGTGACAGTCACTCCCATGACCACTCCTGTATTAAAACTTGGCAGACTAAAATCTGATCAATTTCTTTTCGGAGCTACTTCATCACCCCAGGATATTCTGCTGAGGGTAGGACGTACAGAAAGGGTTCTTAATTTCAAAACTTTTTCAAACCAGGTCTGGGCTTGAGGTTTAAAACGATATTCTTCAATCCTATACTATCAGACAGGTTTCTCCCTGTGGGATAAAACCGGAAGCTGCGTCCCTACTCAGCTTGGGTTTCAGTGGGTGATGATGCAGTGGCAACACACAGACACCAGGGGGCGATACAGTTTCACCGAAGAATCACAGGAACCTTGACTAAAAACATCCACAGTATCCTGGTACAGAGGTGAAATCCATAAATTAAAAGTTCTGCAAAGGAAAAAGAAGTGTTTAAAAAAGTCTTTCTTCGAAAGTTTCCTGAATTACTATCAAGACTGCCTTTCAGGTAGTAGAATACAACAGTTACTAATAGGGCATTATGTAAAAATGTGGATGTGTAACCGATGTGATTCTGCAATCTGTATTTGGGGTAAAAATGGGAGTTCATAACCCACTTGAATCTAATGTATGAAATATGATATGTCAAGAGTTTTGTAATGTTTTGAACAACCAATAAAAAAATAAATTTTAAAAGAAGACTGCCTTTCAGCATTTGTGCACAGCTGGAATTTTTGCAATATCATTTGCAAAAGAATCACTTTTTATTTTTCTTAATACAGCTGCCTGATCTTTCCAGGCTTCTGTCTTGCAAATGATTTTACTTAACCACCCCAGCTAGCCAAAATCATATTTTTAGGATTTCTATCTTGCATCCTTTGCCGGACCAGTGGGGCTCTCTTCCCTCTGTGCCCATTCAGGGCTTCCAGCTGCCCTTGTGGCTGCTACAGCTGCAGTCAAGGTAATTCCAGTCGGGGCCTGTGTTTTGTTTCCTGCTTGGCAGCCACCAGGTGTCTGCCCTCCCTTAACCCCTAGGGATGAGAGATCAAAGGTGTACCTACATCTGCCTCCTGCCCAGCTCTTTAATCTGTTACATGTTCAAAAGGGACAAATGTGGTATTGTGCACTCAGGGAGGGAGGACAAATCAAGGTGGAAATGGGCTTGGTCTCAGAGAGTGTAAGCATGCTGAAATGATGTGGAGTATGTCTACCTGCATAGTGGCCCTCTCACTGTGGGCTGCTTCCTTTTAAAAGAACAAGAGTCTCACTGGTAGATGAAAGCCTCTTTTCTTCAATTGGAGGCCTACTAAACCCATTTAATGAACTACTGTATACAGACCCATTTGGAGATTACCATAGAAAATAATAAAGTAGTTGGCCATGCTCTCTGGCAAATGCTCAGAGAGAGAGCATTTGCCTAGCATGTGTGAGGCCCTAAGTTGTTCCATATATATATATATATATATATATATATCTCACACGAATCTGGGTTCAATCTGTAGCACTGCACAATAAATAAATAGAAAAATAAATAAATAAATATGAAAGTATAAGGACACTGATAGAGACTTGGGCTTATTTCACTAACAGGAAAAAAAAAGATGAATTATTAAGTAGAGTAGAAAAAAGTTTTAAGGAAGCCTCTTTCCAATGGAACTGCATTTTCCCTACGCACAGGACTGAGTAAGTAGAGGACTGCATTTTTAAATAGAAAAGCAGATAAGGTGAAAGAAAACAATTCCAGAGGTCATGGTTATGGCAAGTGCAGGTTTTTCCTGACTCTCAGGACCCTATGGTGCCGTGGTTCTTTTTTCTAGTATTAAAGAATGGAGGGGGCTGGGGTTGTGGCTCAGAGGTAGAGAGCTTGCCTAGCATGTGTGAGGCACTGGGTTCGATCCTCAGCACCACATAAAAATAAAATAATTGTGTCGACCTAAAACTAGAAAATAAATATTAAAAAAAATAATGAAAACCAGCTCACAGCTCATGATCTAATAAATTACTCCTGAACTTCAATTTAGAAATACCTTAAACAATTTGAGCACTCACAATTTTTTTTTTAAGACTCTCTGGAAAGCCCCCAGATTTCCCTCAAAGACATAAATGTGAGTTTTTTTTCCTCTGTGCATTCCTGCACCTGCTTATCCCGAGGCTCCCTCGTGCTTCTTCTACTTCCAAGGTCCCCCCAAAAAAGGGAGAATATGAGCACCTTAGTCATGTTTGAGGGCCTCCAAAGACAACAACAAAACAGAAATAAGGGCCAAATAGTAAGTACCACTGTGTCCCCAGTTACAATGGCTAGGAGTTTTTACACTGTGAGAGACAAGTGGCAAGTTGTTAATAGCTACAGTGAGAATGGATTCTTATCAGCTGCATCAAATATTTCATTCATCCACTTAGCAAATATTTATTCAGCACTTACTATGTCCAGACACTGTGCCGAACTCAGGAATTTAGCAAGGATCAAAGAGAGTCTGAGTCTCTGTTCTCAGGGCGTTTACAATCTAGAGGTAGAAACCCCTGTGAATCAAATAATCAGAGATGATTACTCTGAGGTAATTTGTGGGAGAACGTACTGTAAAGAAGGAAGTAGTCTAGAGGTCCATGGAGAACTTCCCTGAGAAAATCCTCACGTATAAGAGCTAAAGGATCAGTGAAGAAGGGTGAGAGAAGGTACAGGTTATTATTCAGAGAACTGAAAGGGTGGTGTGCCCAGAGCACCAAAAGCTAAGGGCCGAGTTATGTGAAGTCAGAAATTTAGGCACAGTTGACTTTTTCATTTTATTTATTTATTTATTTAGGTCCTGGGAACTGAATCCAGGGGAGCTTTACCACTAACCACATCCCCAGCCCTTTTTATTTTTATTTCAGGACAGGGTCTTGCTAAGTTGCTTAGAGCCTTGCTAAGCAGTTGAAGCTGACCTCAAACTTGTGATACCCTGCCTCAGCCTCCCAAATCACTGTGGATTACAGGCGTGCACCACCAAGTCCACTGACCCTTTGATTTATCTGATACTAGCTACCATTACCTCAAAGTGTAGCAGCTTAAAAGCAACCATTTGGATGTTTGGAGTGTAGTTCAGTGGCAGAGCTCTTGCCTTACATGCAAGAGGCCCTGGTTCTGATCCCCAGCAATATTTAAAAAAAAAAAAAAACCATCATACCACATAAATTTGCATGAGGTATTTAGGCAAAATTGAGCTGGGGATGATTCTTGTGTTCTCTTTTCAGCTAGAAGTTGAGGTATTTGTCAAGGTTCTCTAGAACCTCCTTTCTCTCTCTCTCTCATACACACACACATATATATATATATATAATTTTTTTAAATTTATCACTGATTATGGAAATTGAGAAGTCCCAATATCTGCAGGCAAAGAGCTAGCTGGAGCCCCAGTAGAGCCAGTAGTACAGTTCCAATCTGAGTCCAAAGGTCATAAAACTAGAAGACCTGGAGAACACTAGTATAGGCTGTAGTCCAAGTCCAAAGGCAAGAAACCAGCAGAGGGAGAGAGTTGTCCCTGCTCAGAGGCATTTCTGTTCTTTTCAGGTCTTCCATTCGGATGAGGCCTACCCACATTAGGGAGGACAATCTGCTTTATTCTATTTTTGAATCTACTGATTCAAATATTAATCTCATCCAGAAACATTATCACAGACACACCCAGAATCATTTTTGGTCAAATATCTGGTCACCCTATGACCAGCCAAGTTGACACACAAGCTCATCATCACATCTGGACTGGTCTCAGGCCTCCACAATGACATTATTCATGCTCCTGGCACTTTGGTTTCAAGGACTGGGAATATGGGCTCGGCAGTAACTATTGACTATAGTACCTACAGGTATCCCCTCCAGCCTGTGGCTTCAAGAATTCTAACATGTCAGAGAAAATGTCCCAAGAGACAGGAAGTCTTAAGGTCTAGGCCCAGATGGTGGCAGATAGTGGCAGAGCATCACTCTGCATTCTGTTGGTCAAAGCAGTCAACAAAGCCTACTCACACCAAGGGGGAAAACAAAGATGCTGACTCTCGATGAGAAGAGTCAGCCACAGTTCCTCCTCTGCACACAGATATTTACATGCTCTCCAGGGCAAACTACACCTGCTTCTCACACACCTACACATATCCTTATCAAGATCTCAGAAACCTCATCCCAAACTTAAGTTTGAGACTCATGTTCTTTGGGGGGTTTTGTTGTTTGTTTGTTTGTTGTCTGTTTGGTTGGTAGGTTTTTGGTTTTTGGTTTTGGTGCTGGAGATTAAACCCAGAGGCACTTTATCACTGAGCTACATCCCCAGTCTTTTGAGATAGGGTCTGACTAAGTTACTTTGGGCCTCACTAAGTTGCTAAGGCTGCCATTGGTCTTACAATCCTCCTGCCTCAGCCCTTTTTTAAATTTTTATTTTGAGACAGAGTTTCTCTGTGCTGGCCAGGCTGGTCTTGAACTTGTGATTCTTCTGACTCAGCCTCCCCAGTAACTGGGATTATAGGTGTGTACCACCATGCCAGCTTGAGAGGTTCTTTTTTTGACCTATTTTTCTCTTCCTACAGTCTATATATAGGTGTTTTTTGTTTGTTTGTTTGTTTGTTTTGGTTTTGGTTTTTTTTGTAATGGTATTTAAATCATTCTGCTTGGCTGCCTCTTAACTAAAATCGATGATCTGGGGCTGGAGACGTAGAGGAGTGGTATAGCAGTTGGCCTAGCGTCATCAAGGCCATGGATTTGATCAACAGCATCACACACACACAAAAGTAAATACAAGCTATGAGCATATTAGGTATATTTTTAATTTTCCATGTGACCACAGGTGATAATGCTGCCAAATTTCCTGCCACTCCATAAAAAGGTTGCCTTTTCTCCAGCTTCCAATGACAATTTCCTCCCCAGCCTCCCAGTCTCCCAGCCTCCACTGATCATCTCCTATGGCCTCACAGCTCCTGCTCGCTGCCTTGCTGAAAGCCGAGGCTCTGCCGCTGTTCACTGCAGCATCGGCACATGGCCTCTGCCTCACTGAATCACAGGACTTCTAACCTCCCTAAGTAAGACAGGAAACAAGAGCTGTCATTACAGGAAGGCTGGACACAGAACTGGGAGTGTCACACCCTCTGTATTCTGATGCTCCGAGCAGTCACAAAGCCTGCTGTTTCAAGGGGAGGGGCATAGTTTCTTTCCACCTCTCAACAGGAAGAGTGTGGAGGAATTTATGGCTGTTTTTATTCTGCTTTAGTTGACATCCTAAAGAGCTTTGCAGGTCACTTTAGGCCTGAAAAACAATGAAAAGTCACTTAAAAGTTTAAAGGGGTGGAGAACATTCATGACCTTACTGAAAGGTCACTACAACTGCAGTAGGGAAATGAGAAGAAGGATATTTTAAAACTGAATAGTTCTTTTGAGACCTTCTGTCTCTTTTTTTGGGGGGGGGAGGGGGCGAAGGGGAAGAGGGCACCAGGGATTAAACTCAGAGGCACTTGACCACTGAGCTACATCCAGCCCTATTTTAGAGACAGGGTCTCGCTGAGTTGCTTAGCATCTTGCTTTTTGCTGAGGCTGGCTTTGAATTCACGATCCTCCTGCCTCAGCCTCCCAAGCCACTGGGATTACAGGTGTGTGCCACCACCTCTCGTGAGACCTTCTTTCTCTATCTGTACCTCATCATACAGATGAGGTACAGGAGGATCATGAGTTCTAAGCCAGCCTCAAATAATAATTTGGCCCAGGATTATGACAGTAAAAACAAGAGAAGTACAGATTCTATCAATAGTTGTACATAAAATTGATTAGCTAATATTCCTTGATATTCATTTAGAACACAATCTCACTTCCAAATAGCTGATAAAAATCCTTGGCGACTTTGCTTATATTGCATTTCTGAAACACCTAAATATTTACTGCAGTTTACATATGTTATCTCCATACATCAATCTTTACTAACCCCCATAAAGACCAGCACTCTGAGTGCTGGCCATGATGGTACACACCTCTAATCCTAGCAGCCCAGGAAGCTAAGGCAGGAGTATCACAAGTTCAAAGCCAGCTTCAACAACTTAGCAAGGCCCTAATTAACTCAGCGAGACCCTGTCTCTAAATAAAAAATAAAAAGGGCTGGGGATGTGGCTCACTGGTTAAACATCCTTGGATTCAATACCTGGTACCAAAAAAAAAAAAAAAACCAGCCTTTGAGTAGAAAGACAGTAGTCATTACAGTGAGATCCAAGCACTCTGCCGAATAGTGGACACAATTTCAAGAGCACACTTGAAATTTATTTGATGGGAATGGTCAATTCTTCATTCGTTAAGAGGAAATTACAATAGCAGATTAAACAGGTCCCTACTTTCATTCTGCCTGTATTCTAATGAGGAAAACAGTTGTAAACTAGGAACCAAAAGCTGAATTGATGAAGTTGTTTGTTTGTTTGTTTTTATGCTAGGGATTGAACCCAGGGCCTTGTGCATGTGAGGCTGTAAGGGTCCCGCGAAACGTCGGAGAAAGAGACCACCAAGTGACCACTCATGCAATTGGCAGAAGGGGGATTTATTGAACCAGCATGCTGGGGCTCCGTGCCCACTCATGAAGGGAAAGCAGCCCAGAGCCCCGAGCAGGGGCTGAGCACTGCTTAAGTACACTTTTTGGGGAGGGCGGAGGGCTTTGTATACATCAGAACAAATCATCATGAGGCGCGGGAAAATTGAACAACAACTCCTAAACATGATTAGTTCATTCATTGGCGGGAACAGTTCAGGCTGGAGTGATAGGTCATTCCTAAGGAGGGGGTTACATTTAAACTGATTGGTCCAGGCCCTGCAATGCCTATGTGCGACCACACAGAGCCCTAAACAACCAAATAGTCAGGGGAAATATTTACTGGGCGGTTCTAAGCATTGTCTTAACAGCTACAGAAATTTCGGGTTTTGCAGGTAGCATAGAAACCTAACAATACCTCCTTTACATTTTAACTCAGACCTTGCAGCTTAGAAACTTTTACAACACCTGGTCTTTTACCCTTTAACTTTTACGCTTTAACTTCAATTTCTTTTACCCTTACAAGGCAAACAATCTACCAACTCAGCTATATCACTATCCCTAAAATAGTTTCAAATAGAAGTAACTGCCACTAAATGACCAAGAGATAGGGCAGAGGGTAATCTCTGGGGGCGGCTCTAAATAAGGTAATCAGGAAGGACTCTCTAAGAATGTAGCATTTGAATTCAAGTCTGAATGAAGAAAATGAGCTGATTATAGGAAGATTCGACAGATTTGGGGAGAATATTTAAAACTGGAGGGAGCCCTGGATAGCTGGAGACAGAAAGGATCTAACATTGCAAAGCACAGAGAGGAGACCATATGGCTAAAGCATCATGTGAGATTAAGTAAACTAGTACAGAAATAGGTAGGAACATGTCACGTGGGGCTTCCTTGACCAGGATTAGAAATTTGCTCTGTATTGCCAGGCATGGCAGTGCACACCTGTAATCCCAGCAACTCAGGAGGCTGGGGCAGGAGGATCATAAGTTCAAAGCCAGCCTCAGCAATTTAGTGAGACCTTAAGCAACTTAATAAGATACTGTCTCAAAATAAAAAATAAAAATGGGGGCTGGGGTTGTGGCTCAGTGGTAGAGTGCTCGCCTTGCATGCATGAGGCACTGGGTTCAATCCTCAGCACCACATAAAAATAAAATAAAGATATTGTGTCCCCCTAAAACTAAAAAATAAATATTAAAATAAATAAATAAAATAAAAAAGGCAGAGGATGTGTCTCAGTGGTTGAATACCCCAGGGTTCAATCCCAGGTAACAAAAAGAAAGAAATTTGCTCAATATTTTAACAACAATGGGATGTCATTAGAGGGTCTTAGCCCTGGATATTCATATTTCAACATGAATTATTTTAACCTAACCCTTTCTCTTTTTGAATTTTTTTAGATCAATTGAAATTCACCAGTGGTAAAACATTTGCCTAGTATGTGAGAGGCCCTGGGTTTAATCTGCAGCACAGAAAGGAAGGAAGGAAGGAAGGAAGGAGGGAAGGAAATATTAGGGGAAAATACTAGGAAAGAGGTCAGAATAGTTTTGGAAATGCAGAACCGTTGCAGAAAACACACCTGGCTAGTGATTGTTTCTGACTTTCAAGAAGATAATGAACAAAAGGTACACAAATGACTGCAAGGTCAGGAATTTTGCCATATTAGTAATAGTGGTCCACTTCATGGTTTGAATACAACCCTTGCTGCTCTGCTACAGAGGCTTTTTTTAAAATGGATGTGTTTTTCCCTCTTCTCTCACTCCCAAATTAGCAAATGAATTTCAACTCCCCTCCCCCCTCCTATCGGGCACACCTAGAATGCAGCCTTCAAATCACCTCTTTGTTCCCCCTGATGGGCAGAATCACAGCCTCTGAGTCAGGAGTCCCTTGTGTTTCTCATTTGCTGGCAAAGCAATAAAACTTCTTTTTCCTTTTTCTCAAAACTTTGTCTTCATTATTGAATTGGTGTTGGGGACAAGGTTGGAGCTTATTGAACGTATTGAAGATATCAAGTTCAGGGAAGAACAGTTAAGTTCCTTTATCTTTTATCTTTTCTTGTTTTTCTTCAGCTCAATGTGAAGACTTCGGTGAGGGGGTTGGTAGGACCATTTTGTGTGTGTGTATATATATGTATATATATTTATATTATATATGTATGTTATGGCTTATCCTTAATTACAGGCAATGTCAACATCAGCCACTCACCAGATAATGTCTGTTTTGTGTCCTAGAAATCAGCAGTATCATGTGTAGCTTTTAAATATCAACACCAATCACTTCTTAAACATTCCAAATTTTTAAGATATTCACACTTTAAGGCAAAAGTTATCTTTTCCCATCATTCTATAATTGTTTATATGTAATGTTAACATTAGCTATATGACTAGATTTAGCTATTTTTAAGTTTTTACTATAACAAAATTAGTTTGCAACATAAAGGTCTACCCTATTATAAAGAAACATTTAAATTGGGTTAAAAAAATAAGAAATGTCCATATAAAGTTAATGAATCATTAATGCTTTTATTAAAATAATGATTACAATGAGAGTTCTAGAATCAGACTATTGTTTGCTTTTAAATTAACCTTTCTGCTCCTAAATCAATAAGTGCACTATTGGGCTTCCTTCCACAACTACCCTCATCTCCTGTAAGAATTCACGTAGATGTCCCTCCTAGAGCCCTTTTCTACACACCAATGAGAGTACATTGTTTTCATTTGAGAGTCAAGGTTAATATGCAAAATCATGGTAATACACATAAATGGTTATACACAAATATGAATATGGGGGCCAGGGTTGTGGCTCAGAGGTAGAGCACTTGCCTAGGATGCATGAGGCACTGGGTTCAATCCTCAGCACCACATAAATATAAATATGAAGATATTGTGTCCACTTGTAACTAAAAATTAAATTTAAAAAACATGAATATGGTTATTTCATGGTTATACACAAAATGAATATGACTAGAAGAAAATTAATGTTCTAAACATAAAGATTCAACAGTTTGAAAAGATAGTGGATCATTTCTTCAATAAGTATGTTACTCAGATCTGATTTTGCCTTTTGCCTGCTAAAAAAAAATTCAAATCCCACCACAGGCATTGTGGTGTATGCCTATAATCCCAGTGATTTGGAAGGATGAGGCAGGAGGATCACAAGTTTGAAGCCAGCCTCAACAATTTAGTGAAGCCTTAAAACTTAGTGAGACCCTGAGCTAGGGATGCAGCTCAGTGGCAAAGTGCCCCTGGGTTAAATCCCCAGTAACCACCCCCACCCTCACCCCCAAAAAAGTCAGATCCCTTTAGTCTTGTTCTTACTTGATTATCAGTGACTTCTACTTAAAGGGTGGAGTATACACAGTATTTTTTTTTTTTTGTAAATGATAGTTTTAGGAGCTTTGGGAATTACTGCAAAATAATAGCAAGTGCCAAATTTACCCCCATTTGGCTTCTTCAATTTAATTAGAACCCCTTTCATGACCCCATTTCAGTATTCTGAAGTTCAAGATTTTTTTTCCTGGACCTGAGTGGGAAGAAACATCAGTTATGACAGTAGTGCCCTAAAACTGGTTCAAACAGACTTGAGCTCATTGTTAACAATTAAATTGTGTACACTTACAATGAATTATATGGTTTAAAAGATAAGGGCTAAGGATGTAGCTCAATGGTAGAATGTGAACTTTGCATGCTTAGGCACTGTTTTCAGTTCCCCAGCTCCGAAGCCAAGCAAAACCAGAGAAAGATAAGTAAAAATGTAGGACTTTTTACTTCCTAATGACTTGACTACTTTTTCTTCCACTTCACTACTTTTTTTTTTTTTTATACTGGACCTCACTACATTGCTGAGGCTGGTCTCATACTAGTGATCTTTCTGCCTCAGGTTCCCAACTGGCTGGGATTACAGGCATGCACCACTACCTCCAGTACCAGGACCAGCCTACTCTTGACATTCTTTATATTTGCTGTGCCTGTGTGGTGTAAGGACTACACAGCTCTGTGGCTGGTGCATTTCTCTTGACAGCTCCACGTTCAGGGAGGGGTATTCATGGTGAGGGTATTTACATAGTCTTGAAGCTGATAGAGATTTTAATTGAAAAAAAATAATTTATATATAGGTGAAGAACAGAATAACAGTAGATTGCATAAAATATGCAATGAAAATTGCCAGGCAAACTGGTGAACACTTGTAATCCCAGCAATTTAGGAGACTGAGGAAGGAGGATTGCAAGTTTGAGGGCAGCCTCAGCAATTTAAAGATACCGTGCCTCAAAATTTTAAAAATAATTTGAAAAGAACTGGGGATTGTAGCTCAGAGGCAAAGCACCCTGTGTTCAAACCCAGTACCCCCCTCCAAAAAAGTAATATAATTAACATTAAAAATGTACGTAATAACCAGGTGTGATGGCACATACCTGTAATCCTGGTGGCCCAGGAGACAGGCAGGAGAATCACAAGCAATTTAGTGAGACCCTACAACTTAGCAAGACCCTATCTCAAAATAAAACATAAAAAGCGGGGAGGAGGGTGGCTTAGAAATGTGGCTCAGCAGTTACGCACCCTGGGTTCAAATCCTTGATACCAAGACCAAAAAAAAAAAAAAAAGTATATAATGCAAAATAGGACTAGGATGTGGCTCAGTGGTTGAGTGACCCTGGATCCAATTCCCAGTACCATAAAAAAAAAGAATACATTTTACTATTTACTATTATTTATGGATTATATGCTCTAGGAAAACTTATAATCAACACATGTACACAGAGGTGCACACTTTTTCCTCTGGGAAGGCCCTTGTTAGACATTAACCAGGCAGCATCAGCTCTTCAAGAAAGATGAAGTTCAGCAGGTAAATTAAAAAGCAGCTTTTTTAGGAAGTCATAATGGATACCAAAATTGCCTTTATATGAACATAATCTGCTAAAATCAGTGAGTATTCTTGCTGGTACTAATTTGGTTTAGTGGTGTTAAAATGTTTTGTTGCCATTTAAATTAGAAACTCCTCCAGCTGGAAAGAACCAGAATTTCAACAAAATGATATACAGACATTTCTACTGAGCCTAAAGAATCATGGCTATGGCATAGAAACTGAAGAACATTATTTATTTATGGCTATGACTTACAAAAAGTGTTTTTTCAATAAAATTATTGCACCACCTGTAATTCACCTTAGCTTAGTATTTTTGCCTTTAAATTCATTGACAAGGCACATGATTCTCCAAGGCACATGACGGTCAAGTCAAGGGTAATATTTACTTGCTTCATGAATAACTTGACCTGCTCAGGTAGACTGATCACTATCTAATCTGCAGGGAGCCAAAAGTTGAACCCCTTCATTCCAAAAAAATGGCTTCTAACCCAACCACCCCAGTGAAGGAAATTACAAGATTGCACCATGGTGTTTTTGTTTTGTTTTTCTTAGGTACGGGGGGGGGGGGGGATTGAACTCAGGGACACTCAACCACAGAGCCACATCCCCAATCCTATTCTGTATTTTATTTGGAGACAGGGTCTCACTGAGTTGCTTAAAAATGCCTCGCTTTTGCTGAGGCTGGCTTTGAACTTGCGATCCTCTTGCGTCAGCCTCCAGAGCCGCTGGGATTACTGTCGTGTGCCATCATGCCTGGCTTGCACAATGGTTTTTAATCACCTGATACATATTTCAACACAAACTCTGTCTCAAGGTGCACAGATGATCTCTATACCTAGTGTTAAATTAGAAGTATCAGACCCTGGTTTCCTACTGTGTGAAGTTTTATAAATCCATAACCCAGAAATAATACACAGAAATAATCAAGGTCTGTATCTTATCCACAAATATACCAGATCCCTTATTCAATGAAAAATTCCCCCAAATGGTTTTAGTAGGACAATGAAGACAGCTATGTGTTCTAACCAAGGAGAAAAAAAAAATCATTTGTGAAGTAGATAGTTGTTCAACTAAGATCTCAAGCCAGGTATGGTGGCACATGCCTGTACTCCCTGTGGTTTGGGAGGCTGAGGCAGGAGGATCGAAAATTCAAAGCCAGCCTCAACAACTTAGTGAGGCCCTAAGCAACTTAGTGAGCTCCTGTCTCAAAACATGGAAAAAAAGGTGGGGCCTGGGGATATGGCTCAGTGGTTAAGCACCCCTGGTTTAAATCCCCAGTACCAAAAAAAAAAAAAAAATCTCAAAAGGCCAATGAAAAATCCAGTTCTGATGTATGTGTGTATCATGCAAAGAGTGGAGAAAAAGCAATTTGGGTCCATTATATAACTGCCGCTTTTTGTTTTTATTCAAGGTGTCATAAAACTGAGTTCTGCAGTTGAAGGTACGTTTTTACAACCACAGAATCGATAATGTTTTGCTTCAAGGTTGCACAGCGTGGCCTGTAGCTAGCAAGCTTCCGTGGCAGTGGTGTTTGACGCCATGTTCGAATTGCCAACTGTCGCCATTCCATCTGTGTTTCTCCTCGTTCTGGTCATGTTATGCCACAAGTCTCTTGGCCCTCCACAAGTGGCGTTAACACTGCCCTAAGAGGGTGGTGGCATTTCGAAAGCATATATGTCTATTTGTATTCCCTTGTGTGATAGCCTCTGATCCAGTGCTCCTCAGGGACGCCCTGGCTCTCCAATGGCCTTATTGGAGGCTGAATGTAGAGTTACATCAGGAAGCTTTGCCCTGGCCCTTTCAGCCAGGCCTTCCTTGTCTAGGAAAGCCTTGGCCTTTTATTCCCATGTAACAGACGTATTTTCCAGAAAATATGTGCAAGCGTTGTTAAGGCTTCACAATAAGAAAACTAGATAGTTAGGGCATTTGCTAATCTCAGGATTGGTTTTTCTGGGCAGTTGATCCACAAGACAAGTGTTGTCTAGTTGGTGAGTGGCAGTTCCCTTTACCGATGCACTAGAGAAGCTGAGGAGGAAGAGGGATTTCAAGAAAACAGGAAACTGACCACACATCAGGGCATTTTGCTGAATAATTCCCCAAACTGGTAAAAATATCTCATTATCTGCAATAATTAATTGGTTATTGAAATACAATTGATCTCCTTACCTTCCTAGGGACTGTACAATCAGAAAGGCAGAAAATGTGTAATTTCCTCTTTCTGTGAGTTTCTGTGTTTTGGTATACGCGTGTTGTGTGTGTGTGCGTGTGTGTGTATGTGTGTGTGTGTGTGTGTTTTCTCGTTTATCAGGAGTGTATTGTGCATGCTTTAGGGGTGTCTTCATCCTCGCTTAATCAGGGCAGACTGCTTGGAAGAGGTGGGGGCTTTCGGGTAAGTTTTCCAACTCGAAAGAAGATGTACCTTGATGAATGAGCAGCCCATGGAAATGGGGAGTGGAAAACCTGCAAGGGGGTTGACGTGCTGAAGCCAATGGCTAGACTCAAGCCAAGGGATTCTGAGTGCTGAAGTTTGAAGGTTGAAAGATGAGAGAAGAGCTCAGCAATGTATTCATGGAATCCACAAATCCAAAGTGGAGTACCATCACAGTCTACAAAATCAAGTTGCAAAGGCAATATTTTTACATTCATGGCTGAAAATATGCTGCTGCTCTAGACTAAAAAATACCATAAGGGATGGGGATGTCATTCAGTGGCACAGCCCACACTTAGCATGTGAGAGGCTCTGGGTTCTACCCCTTGCACTATTTAAAAAAAAAAAAAGAGAAGAAGAAGAAGGAAAAGGAGGTACAGATAGTGGTGTTTCAAGGTAGAAAGAGATGAGGATAGAGAGAGAGCTTGTTTCTGCTAGGCCAAGCAGAAATTCAAGTTCTCTCTGTACATCAAAATGGAATTTTATTGAAAGACTCTCCCATGGTCTGCCTAATGGAAGAGTCGTGGAAATCTAGCAGGAGCAAGAACTGACCTTGCCCGCCCAAACTCCCAGTGGCAACTTCAGCTCCACATTTGTTAATTATCTGTAGAATTACAGATAACAGTTGGTCCACCCTGGGCTGTTTTAATGTTTTATCAAGGAACAGCTTTGAAGTCATAGCTTTACTTTGCCTGCTTGGATTAAGCACAGTATTCCACTTGCAACAAAAGAACATAAAAACAAACCAATTATTATGTTTTTTAAAAAAAACACAAGCCGGGGGGAGCGGGCTGGGGATGTGGCTCAGTGGTTAAGCACCCCTGGGTTCAATCCCTGGTACCTAAATAAATAAATAAAAAGTCAGAAAGCCAAGAGAACATTAGATTAAGGAAAAATGAGAGCAGGGAGTGATATGACTTCCCAGAGAAATGCCCCACAGCCTCTGGCTGCCTCCCTCTTGACCTTTTCCAAGTCCCTGAGGATTTAAAGAAAGAGTCCCTGGTTAGTAGAGGTCAGGGCAACTTGCTGCTTAAGCATCTTTTTGGCAGCTTATTGGCTGAGGGTGTCAAAGCTTGAAGGCTTGGGAGCATGCTGTGTTATAACTGTGTAGAATATATGTGTGCAGTGGTGGTTTGGGGCACAGTTTTGGGATGGGGTGTGTGTATTCAGTGCATGCATTCTCAATGCTTCTAGAATGTGAGACTCTAGCGAGCATGCTCAGTGGAATGTGTGTCTAGCACTATCTCTGGATGAGCAATCAAACCTCAGGCTAACTGCTCAGCTAATTACTGTACTTACTCAATTCCTATATTACTCTATGTCTGTGGAAGGCAGCTTCCTGATTCTCTGATCTTGTCAAAGAGCATGCACATCTGTGGAAGGCAGCCATTGCCAAAAATGAAACCTCTTTACTTTAAAAATGACTGTTTTGGATTACTCTAGAACTGTAAAAATAGCATTCAAGTTTTAGGTAGGTTTTCTTTTCTTAAAAAAAAAAAACAAAAAAAAAAACCTCTGAAAACCATAAAAGTCAACAAAGATTCCACTTGGTATTTCCTATGGAGAATTTGTCAAGTAGTTTGGTATCTTCCCTCTCTCTAAAGCAGGGGTGCCTCCTTCCACATCTTTCATCTTCATTGAGCCTAAAGAAAAAGCCACGTTGATCACAGTCATGGTAAGGTTAAAAGCGAGATGTCATTTGAAAGGCTTAAAATTGTTGTACTTCAACAAAAACACAACAGGGTTCAAATATTTTGCAGTGAAGATATTTGAACAGGAAATAAGTTAATCATTAATTAATTATTATTTATTAGTTGTTTTATAATGTTTTATATTTTATATCATGTTTATTATTTTGAAAAAAATAACTGCAAAGTCTTATCATTAATACTGATTAACTCTCACCTCTAATTTTAGATTAGTTCCAAGCCGTTTGGGGGAAGGGGAGATAGTTGGAGCAATGACATGGAGAGAAAAAAACATCCATGGGAAGAATTCTAGAACAGAATCTTCAAAGTAATCTTCTTAAAAGGGATTTTCTGTCTTAAAACTGGAGCTGAGAGAAGGTGGCAGGGTGGGTGGGGTTGCATATACTTCCACATGTAGAATCAGAGAACCCCCTTATCAGGGTAAGCGGAGAACTCAATTGAGGCCTGAGTCAGAATTGCTTTCACATCCCACAGGCAGCCATTTCTTGGAGGGGAGGAAGTCCAGCCCCTGTGAGCTCTTTGTCCAATCAGCAGGGAGCATTTAGACTTCCGGGAAGCGCTGGGCATTCTGGGAAACAGCCTCAGAGCTGGACAAGATGGGAAGCGGCTGAGGGAGGCTGCTATAAACCATGGCTACTGATAGTGGGTATGTTCTGTGATGAGGCTCGCCTCAAAGGCACCCTGCTGATGCCTTGTAGGTGAGACTCCCAGACTCCAAAATGACATCAAATTCTTTTAAAGCCCTAAGAAAAAATGAAGTTTGACTCTACAGGAAAAGCCTCAGTTCTTTAAAAATAGGAACAAGCCAGGCCCGGTGGCACACGCCTGTCATTCCAGCGGCTTGGGAGGTTGTGGCAGGAGGATTGTGAGTTCAAAGCCAGCCTCAGCAACTTAGTGAGGCCCTGAGCAATTTAACAAGACCTGTCTCAAAATAAAACATAAAAGGGGCTAGGAATGTGTCTCCGTGGTTAAGTGCCCTTGGTTTCAATCCCTGATACCAAAAAAAGAAAAAGAGAAAAAAAAAAAAAACGAAAGATGAGCCTAAGGAAATGGGTTGGATGATAACATGAGCTCTCCAAGCCCGTTTTCTCCTTCACTTCCACCTTGCCTAGAGATGAAGGGGACTTCAGTCAGGCAGTCAAAGCGAAGCTTATGAGAGCTGCCAGAAAACCTATCTATGTGTCCATAATGGACAGTGTTGATTTTATAAACAAAACCTCCCATGGACATGTGGAAGTTCTCTTCCTTTTTCCTACTTGTGATTCCATTCTGTTTAGATAATTTTTTAAAATTTAATTTTATGTTTTTAGTTGTTGATAGAACTTTATTTATTTATATGTGGTGCTGAGAATCGAACCCAGTGCCTCACACATGCTAGGCAAGCGCTCTACCACTGAGCCTCTACCACTGAGCCACCACCCCAGACCCCTGTTTAGATATTTTTAAATGACCTTTTTGGTTCATCAGTAATGGCTCCTGAGTCACAATCCCATCAGAGCAGGGAACTTTGGACAATTGTCATATCCAAAGTCATGTTTCCTGTGGCCTCATGGTCCCTGATACACCAAAAGAAAAGATTCCTCAAGTATAAACAAAATAATTGGTTGTGGTAGTGCATGCCTATAATCCCAGCAACTCCAGAGGCTGAGGCAGGAGATCACAAGTTCAAGGCCAGACTCAGCAACTTAATGAGGCCCTTAGCAACATAGACCCTGTCTCAAATAAAAAGGGCTGGGAATGGGTACCAAAAAACAACAACAAAAAAATCTATTTTCCATAACATGACATGCAGTATATCCAGAAATCCCCCAGATAAAGTTAACATTTTTAAAACATTATGACAAAAAATACTGATGTTGTTCCTTCCATAGATAAATTTTGCTCTTGTCATCATGTCTTTTTTTTTTTTTTTTTTTGAGCAAAGCCATCTGCTCAGTGTGTCAGGGTAGACTGTGGTAGATCCATTTAGCTGATGGGCCTGCTTCTAGTCGTAAATTTAGAATGAAGTTTTGACATTTTTACTACTGAAAATCAAAACATCTTTGCAGACCTTCAAGCCAGAGAGCTGACAGAGATAGGGTAGGGCTGTCTCCCAGGAAGGAATTCCTCCCTTCCACCCAAGTGAAAGGCAGCAGTGTCAGGAACATAAAAAGGAATATTGTGGAAACTGAAAACAAGACTCAAGAAACTTGTTTCTGCAAAGAAACCCAGACCTCCTGCTTATAAGGGTAACCTAAAAGCTGGAACACTAAACAAATAAATGCTTTCTTCTCGAGTGCATTTTCACAGAACTTGTCTTAGGCTTTTGCTAATATTTTCCTATTAAATAGTAATTTCAGGGGTTGGGGGTGTAGCTCACTTGGTAGAGCGCTTACTTGGCATGCATGAGGCCCTGGGTTCCATCCCCCACTGCTGCAAAAATGAATAACAAAAATAAAACTAAATAAGTAATAACATTCCTGGAAGAATTGAGAATTTATCAGATATGATCATCCCTCAGTATCCATTTGGTATCTATTAGATAGCAAAATTCCTGGATACTCAAATCTGTGATATAGCCAGGTGTGGTGGTGCATGCCTGTAATCCCAGTGGCTCAGGAGGCTGAGACAGGAGGATTGCAAGTTCAAAGCCAGCCTCAGCAACTTACTGAGGCCCTGAGCAACTCAGTGAGACCCTATCTCTAATTAAAATATAAAGAAGATCTGGGGCATGTGGCTCAGTGATTACACACCCCTGGGTTCAATCCCCAGCACATTCATTTCTAAACATTGAAATGTGTGTGCACGTGCATTATAGCACATGCACACACTCTCGCGCACACACATTTCAATTCACCATTCATTAAATCCACAGATGTGGAACCTGAGGATATGGAGGGTCCACTGTAGCTTCCTAAGACTAGGACCTTCCTGAAATGGCAAACATGGAGCCATGTGGCCCAGAAACTGGAAAAAAATGGTGGAACAATGCCAAGGTTCATCTGGTCCGTAGTCTTTCTGGGTGATGTCCCCCCTGCAGATTGGATGGCCATTGGCAGCATTTCACAGCTCTCTCCCAGTTTGGGTTTTTGTTTTGTTTTGTTCATTTTGTTTAAAATTTCTCTTTTCCTGTTCTTCCCTGGATCTCTGCACCCTGTAGTAGAAAGCATGCAGGAGGCCTGCAGACAACAGAAAACCAACCATGGACTGAATGAGTCTGGCAAGTAGCTGCTATTTGCTTCAGCATCCTCATCCATGAAATGGAGCTTGCTGTTTCTCAGAGCAGCTGTAAGACTGAACATGGTGTGTGGAGTGCAGTGGGTGCACACTAAGCTCTTTTTGCTCTTTTCCACCTGTCGCTTTCTCCACTGCTCTCCTGGCCCTGCTCCCTCTTTCCAGTGTCCAGAGATATAGCAAACAAATGATTGGTCCCACTAGGATTATGTTGTAGCACACTATCAAACTTTTCTCTTTGGGCAGAGCCATAGACAAGACTAGGTAGCCTGAACCCTAGCTTTTCTCCCTTGAGAGAACTTAGGTGATCCTCATGTAGCTCCTCATGTGGAATACAACTCCTGATCACCTTGTTAATCACAGCATCTCTGTGTAGAGGAAAGCAGCTGCCCCAGAATCCAGTCACCAACTAGCCCAGTTTAGTATTCAGATCCAAGAAATTTGTCACCTTACTTGCTCTTCCAGTCCAGGAGATTGGGAGAGAGGAGGGTTTTCAGGATAGTGCAGCAAAGCAGTAGTTAAAAAACGATCTCACTGATACTAACAATGTTTTATTTAAAAAGTGGTTCATACTTCCACAGTGGTCATGAGCATGACGTCTGTCACTACTTCCCTCAACAAAAATACAGAAAACAAGCCAGGCATGGTGGCACACAATGTAATCCCCGCAACTCAGAAGGCTGAGGCAGGAGGATCACAAGTTCAAAGCCAACCTCAGCAATTTAGATAGACCCTAAGAAACTTAGCAAGACCCTGTCTCTCAATAAAATTTTAAAACGGGGTTGGGGATTTGTCTCAGTGGTTAAGCACCCCCCAGGTTCAATCCCTGGTACGGGGAAAAAAAAAATATGGAAAACCAGCTGGGCACTGTGGCACATGTCTATAATCCAAGCAGCTCAGAGGCTGAAGCAGGAGTATTGAAAATTCAAGGACAGCCTCAAAAAATTAGCAAGACTCTGTCTCCAAATAAAAAATAAAAAGGTCTGGGTATTTAGCTCAGTGGTAGAGTGCTCTTAGGTTCAATTGCCAGTACCAGGAAGAAAAAATAAATAAATGGAAAAAGGAAAACTGAAGTGAACATGACTACAGCTAAACAGAGAGAATCTTTTCATAAATCTGTGAACTTGTATCACCTAAAACTAATAAAATCGGTGCTGAATAAGCAACCTTCAGCACTAGCAACAAATTAGCATAAACCAGAACACAGTTTCCACCCTCAAAACACAAGCTGCCCTTTACCATACTCCCTGGAGCAGGAAATAAACCAAAGACAAACTGTAGAGGAAATCTTCCATTTTTACTCATTGATTTATTTTCAGAGTGCATATTTTGGTATCTGCATATTTGTTTTTATTATCAGTTTACTAGAGGTTTTCAGTGTAAACAAAACTTTTGCTCTAAAAGAACAACCAATTCTATTAGGTTGCATAAGAAGAAACCAGGTTTTAAGAATAATGCTCTAATTAGCAGACTTTGAAGCCAACTTCATAGTAATATCATATCTAGCATTTCAATCCCAAACTCAGAAAATGGCTTTTACATTTTCTATCTAAAAGTGTAGTCCAACCTTCCTGTTAACTTTGGAACTGGCCATAATTGTGACAACCACTGAAATCACTTGATGCCATGGCTTGGGGTATGACCCTGGAAGTCACACTCTCTTAAACTATCACATCCGTTAAAGTTAACTGTAAAATCCATTTTTGTGTTGATTCTTGTGTACATTTGGTATTCAGCTAAGATGCTTGCATGTCTAAATATTGCCACAGCTGTATATACATTGTGGGTTTTGTTTGGTTTCACTAAGAAGCCAAAGCATTTTTATAATAATATGTGAATGACATGCAAAATCAGCTGCCGTTCTAAAAGCTTTTTATGGATGTGAAATGTTTTGAAAATAAGATTTTTCAGAGATTTCCTAGTTTTTACCAACACATATACTTAAGTGAAGACTGAAAATGACTGGGGGCATTGCTACTTAGTATGGTGTTTCTTGAAACTGTAACACATAGAAGCAAGTTTTACTTCCTTTGAATCCCTCTGTCTGCCATGATTGATTTTATAAATGGCTGCCTTCCTCAAACGTCAACTCCTAAAATTGAATTTGGAACACAGTATATTGGAGGAAAGTATAAAATAGTGGAAACCGCATTCTAAGTTTCAGGCTTCCTAGTCAGAAACTCCTGTGAGTTACTCTCAGCCAGGTGGTGGTACACACCTGTGATCCCAGTAACTAGGGAGGCTGAGGCATGAGAATCAAAAATTCAAGGCCAGCCTGGACAACTTAATGAGACACTATCTCAAGACAGAAAATAAAAAGGGGTAGGGATGCAGCTCAGTGGTAGAGCACCCTTGGATTTAATTCCCTAACCACCCCCCCCCACCAAAAAAGTGAGTTAATTTCTGAACCACACTTTCCTCATCTGCAAAATGGGAATAAAGCTATTTAGTACTTCAACCAGGCATGGTGGTACATGCCAGTAATCCCAGCAGCTCAGGAAGCTGAGGCAGGAGGATCACAAGTTCAAGGCCAGCCTCAGCAACTTAGTGAGGCCCTAAACAACTTAGCAAGACTCTGTATCAAAATGAAAAAATAAAAAGGGTTAGGTATGTGGCTCAGTAGTTAAGGCCTTATGTTCAATCCCTGTATTAAAAGAATTAAATAAAATGAGACAATGTTGATAGGTATAGTGAATTGTCTATCTATATAGAGTGCTTAGGTACTAAACAGTTCACATAGTAATCAAAAGGGCAGAGTATCTCACCTGCCAATTACATAATCAGACACATTTTGAGACCCACTTTGTGACTGTCCAAGTTTGTTCTTAGGAAAAGACAGTTACCTTAATAAGACATAAAAGTAATTTAAGACATATGAAAATATACTCAAGATAACTCGTGTAGACCCAGTCACTGTGTCATCTCTGGAAGTGTGTTCTGATTTGATCTCTTGGGAAAACAAAAATCTATAATTAGTGAGGGTGAGGTATGAGAGACAGCTTCTGAAGACTGAGAAAGCACAGGGACAGTATGGATAAGGGACTGTGTGAATAACCCAGGAAGGATTCCCAGGGGAGGTGAGAGCAGTGCTAGAGGATCAGTAGAAACTCGCCAAGTATAGAGAGGCTGGCAGGGCTGGGGGTGTAGCTCAGCGGTAGAGCACCCCTCTAGCATGAGTGAGGCTTTGGTTCAATCCCCAGCACTGCCAAAAAAACTGGGGGTAAGGGGGTTGACAACTACAGGCAGAAGCCACTGCGGGTGTCAGGTCAGGGAAGCAGAAACTACCATAGTCCCCCTTTATCTGTGGTTTTGCTTTCTGCAGTTCCAGTTACCTATAACCATCGTATAAAAATATTTAATGGAAAATTCCAGAAATAAACATCTCATAAGTTGCACAACAATTCTGAGTAATGAAACCTGGCACCATCTTGATCTGTGCCTCCCAGGACATGATCATATTTTGTCCATCTCAGGAAGCAGATCCACTGTTCTGATATGACAGGACTTATGTTCAAGTAACTTTTATTTTACTTAATGTCCCCAAAGCAGTCATGATGCAAAGGATGCATGGAACATAGAACATGGAAGGACAGATTAACTCTGATACTACATAGCAACACTGCAGGGTGTATAGAAAAAGACAGATACTAGAAGGTTCTATACTCTGTAAGGTTTGGGGCATCCACCCGTCTATATTATAAAGGCCCCAACAAGGAATTTGGACTTTGTCCTTTAGGAGAATTTTTCTAAATCAATTAAGTTTTTTAGTTTGTTTTGTTGTTGTTGTTGTTGTTGTTGTTGTTTTGGAGACTAGGTCTCATTCAGTTGTTTAGGACCTCACTAAATTGCTGAAGCCAACTTTAAACTTTGATCCTCCTGCCTCAGTCTCCCATGTCACTGGGATTACAGGTGTGCACCAAAGTATCTGGTGCCTTTGAAGATTTTTAAGCCAATGAATGAAATGATCAAGTTTGTCTATTCAAAATATAACTCAGAAGGCAATGCAGGGAGAGAATCAGAAAGTGTTTGGATGAGAGGCAGAAAATCCAGTGATTATTCAGGAAGGACTGTGAAGACCAGGCCCAATTCGCAGGATGAAGGGGTTTGGATTCATTAAATGACCATTTAAACATAGCTATGAGGCCTAGGAATAGGGGTTTACAGAATGAATATTGCCAATTTCTTCCTTTTTGAAGATTATAACTCAATATAAAAGGGTTATATTGCAAAAGAGAGTCGGATTACACATAAGAGAATTGTTAGCAAATAAGCCATTGCAGGATGGAGAAGAAGGCCCCAGGAGGTTGATCCCAGCCAATCATCTGCCCTCTACATGGGAGGCCACACCTACTGCTGCCTGCTTAAAAGGATGAGGAGGCTGCATGCCTGAGGGGAGCATTTGAAGACTGCCAGGAAGGTGGGATTCCCATGCACTGACAAAAAATCAGACAGACCCAGGACCAGTTTGCAAATAAAACTTTCTGTGGTCGGCGGCAGGCTAGATTATTTGGTCATTTTACTTATTTTCGGTTGTAGTGATTTCTGTGATTATTACACATTCCAATATCCCTGTAAGGGAAACCAGAAGTGGCTCTTTTTGTATATTCCTCAGCGTGCCTCCTGTCAGATAACGGTTAGAAAACTGCATGTGCTTTAAAAAAGGATATCATTAAATTGAAACAGGAAGTGGGAAATTTAATATTTTATAAAGATTAGAATTATTTTGTTCACCCTGAAATAAATCTAGCTGTACAAATACATGTCAGGGACAGTCCCTCAAATCCCAGAGACCAAGATCATTAGGCAAGAACATAATATCTTTCCAATTACCTCATCTCATGCAGTTGGCTATAATAGCATAACTCAAGTTAATAATTCATGAAACAGTTTGCATAAAAATCATAATGTAGGACTTAGTAGGACACAGAATCAGAGAACTCATGCAGGGCTTCAGGCAACATTCTCAACATAATTAACATATGTCTGGATTTTATTCATATCATGTCAGGATATTCCACAGAAACAAGAAATTGAGGGACTAGCAGTGTAGCTCAAGCTGTAGAGTGTGTACTTAGCATACACAGGGCCCTGACATCCCCCCAAAATTCACCCCCCCAATTAAAAAAAATTAAAACTTGAAGAAGTAAAGCAAAAACAACATAATTAGGGGCTTGGGATGTGGCTCAAGTGGTAGCGTGCTCGCCTGCCATGCGTGAGGCACTGGGTTCCATCCTCAGCACCACATAAAAATAAAATAAAGATATTGTGTTCACCTAAAAAACTAAAAAAAAATAAACATTTAAAAAAAAAAAAACTAGGGCTGGGGATGTAGCTTAGCCATAGAGTTTTTAGCTATCATGTGTGAGGCCCTGGGTTCAATTTTCAGTATTTATTTAATTTTATATTATTTTGGTACCAGGGATTGAACCTAGAGGGGCTTAACCTCTGAGCCACAGCCACAGCCCATTTATTTATTTATTTATTATTTTTTTAGTTGTAGATGGACACAATATCTTTTATTTATTTATTTATTTATTTAGTGCTGAGGATTGAACCCAATGCCTCACTCATGCAAGGCAAGCACTTAACCATTGAGCCACAACCCCAGCCCCCATTTATTTATTTTTTATTTTGAGACAAGTTCTCACTAAGTTGTTCAGGGCCTTCCTAAGTTGCTGAGGCTGGCCTCAAACTCATGATCCTCCTGCCTCAGCCTCCCAAGTTGCTGGAATTACAGGCATGGGCCACTGAATCAGGCTCTCCAGGATTAAAAAATAATAATAATAATAATGGGTCAAGAAGGAATGTCCAAAAGTATCTTTTAATCTTGAGAGAGAAAGAGAGACCTCAAAGTTTTAAAATACAGAAAGGAATTTTAATTGGATAGTACATAGTATCTGTCTTTTATTTGGAGTAGATTATATTATAAAGAATATAAAACATTATATATTAGAAAAAAATCAATCTTTAATCAACATGACTTTTTAAAAAATGCATATAAAAATACAAATTATAGTAAGGGGTTGCCCAAAGATTACTTGGTTTAAAGAAAAAAATTGGGGGAGGTTGAGGAGGAGGTGTATGCCACTAATTCCAGTAATTCAGGAAGACTACAGGTTGGAGGCCAGCCTCAGTAATTTAGCAAGACCCTGTCTCAAAATACAAAATGCAAAGGGAAGGGGATAGAGCTCAGTGGTAGAGCACCCCTGGCCTTAATCCCCACCAAAAAAAAAAAAGTCTCGAAAATACCCATATAATAGCATTGTTCAAATTTCTTGTGTGTATCCTGACAGTTATTTCCTGCATATATATGCAATTAGAATTATGCATAATAGATATACAAACAAAGTCATTCTAACTTATTCTATAGCATGCTCCTTTCATTTGGCATTTAATCTTTAGTCTCTATTAGGGTATATAGTCATCTCCATCATTTAATGACTATAAAATTTTGTTTTTCTGGATGGCCACGGTTTATTTAACCATCAGATTATTTATGAAAATTCAAGAAACATTTAGTATTTTCAGAACACAAGTCCTTACTCTGGATTCATGATTAGACTCTAGATGTTCTTAAACCATCTGAAATTATAATCAGAATTTGCATTTGTGGCGTATATAAAAATTATTTCTGGAGAGGAGGGTCTATAGATGTCAGCAGATAAACTAAGGAGTCAATGACCCAAAAGCTAAAAGAATATCAAAATTTGTAGAATTCCAAATTCAATGAATTTTTAGAAAACAGGATTAAATCAGTTATGGAATAGTGTTTCTCAACTTTTTAAAAATCCAAACCACCTTTTGGTATGTTATGCATACATATACATAACCACCCCTGGCAAAAATCACCACCTTCCACTCTGACATTCTGATAAACTCCCCTACAGGAAACATGCTAAGCAACCCCCCTTTCCTCCCTATCCCCTCTCCCCTTCACTCAATCACACTGGGAGTCATTCACAGTGGACCTGGAGCCAAAAAGATTTGGTTGGGCTTTACTTTCAGTCATTATAATATAAAAACAAGTAGATGTTTAGTTTTCCAAATATAAAATTATGTTCTGAGAGAATTCCACCTCTAATAAGATGGCAGGCTACGTGATATAGACAAACTATCCCACTGAAAACTAATAACATCACCATGAGAGAACACACAGACAACTTAGGACAGTTCTTAACGATCCTCTGACTATCCCATGGTGTGAAAGTGATAGGCATTCTGCAGGAACTATGCTTTGACTTTTTAATGTGGATCTTTTCCTGGGCTAGTGATGAAGCCTGATTCTCCCTGATTGGGGCAAGTCCACCCTGAGGGGAAACACCTGGTCCTCTGCAAGGAGCTATGGGAAATGTTGGGTAAGTTAGGCGTGTCCAGTGCACTTTCAACTTCAGATATTTTCAATTTATGATGGGTTTAACAACACATAACCCCATTGTAAGTGGAGGAACATCTGTATACGCACACATTTCTTAAAAATATCAAAGGTCTAATGCCTAATGCGTAGTAAGGTGTTACTGGGAAGCAGTAACCAAAACAAAGAAGGTGCTTCTGTCCTGAGGGCATTTGCTGATTTGGTTGATCATAACTTTGTGTTCTGATGGTCTCTCCCAGTAGGAAGAAACAGATAGACTTTAAAGCCCAAAGTTTGCCCAAGGGAATGCCTAAATGGAAAATCACATCCCATAAACCTGGCACCTGAAAACAATTATAACTTCCAGGTAAGGATTAACCAGCAGAAGGTAACCACTTACACATAAATCTACTTCCTACCCATCATTGCAAAAAAAAAAAAAAATAGGAACAAAAACAAAAATACCTTTCTTGTACCAAGGTGGAAGATTATTCATTCAGAAGAGGTTTTAACCTTGTAAGGCCTTCATTCCCTTCTGCAGCTCCAAAACCACCTGAGTGGTTCCAGGGCCCATACCCAGGATGATGTTCTCCTGCAGAAAAGGGGTGGTTTTGTAGGCCACAGAAAACTTTTCAAAATAAGTCTCCAAGGAAAGTGATCTGCTCACCATAAAAAATGACCAAACATACAAGGAAAGAAGGCACTGTGAATGAGAAGTGAGTAGACCCAGCATGGATTAAAATGTTAGAGTGTTAGAATTGCTGGCTGGAGGCATAGCTCAGTGGTAGAGAGCCCTTTCCTAGCATGTGCAAGGGCCTGGATTCAATCCCCAGTACAGCAGTAATAATAAGGCAAATGTGCTTATGTATTAAGAAACAGAACAGAAGCTTTAGAAGATGTGCAAGGAATGAGAAACTCTTTTAAAAATGATTAGAAGATTTTGGAGGAAAGGAACAGTCTAGAAATTTTTGAAAATTGAAATTTAGCTGAGTACATTGGCTCCCCTGTGATTCCAGTGACTTCGAAAGCTGAGGCAGGAGGATTACAAATTCCAGGCCAGGGGCTAGGGCTGTAGCTCAGTGGTAAAGTGCTTGCCTCGTATGTGTAAGGCACTGGGTTCGATCCCCAGCACCACATAAAAATAAAGATACTATGTGTTCATCTACAACAAAATAAATATTAAAAAAAAAAAAAAAAAAACAACAAATTCCAGGCCAGCCTCAGCAACTGAGGAAGACCCTGTCTCAGAATAAAAACTAAAAAGGGCTGGGGATGTGGTTCAACGGTAAAGTGCCCCTGGGTTCAGTCCCCAACAAAACAAAACAAAACAAAAATCACAAGTTCAAAGCCAGCCTGGGTGACTTAATGAAGCCTTGTCTCTAAACAAAATTTTAAATGGTCAGAGATATAGCTCAGGGGTACAGCACTTGCCTAGCATGTGTGAAACCCTGGTTCCAACCCCAATACAAATAAGTAAACAAATAAATATTTTGTGATAAAGCAGAGCTCCCAAAAGAGTAGAGAGAAAATGAAATAGAGTATATATCAGAAGTGATAAAAGATAGACACCAATCCACATTCAGGAAGCTCAACAAATCCCAAAGAAAGAATAGAGAAGGAATTAAGACTGGACAAATCCTAGTGATCATCAAAGGAGCTGGAGAAAAAAAGACAAATTAACTTCAGGGAACCAAGAAATAGACAGCATTAGAAATCAGAAGAGAGTAACCTCAATGTTCTTTTTTTTTTTTTTTTGGCACCGGGGATTGAACTTAAAGGCACTTGACCACTGAGACAATCCTCAGCCCTATTTTGTGTTTTATTTAGAGACAGGGTCTCACTGAGTTGCTTAGCCCCTTGCTTTTGATGAGGCTGGCTTTGAACTCGAGATCCTCCTGCCTCAGCATTCCAAACTGCTGGGATTACAGGTGTGCACCACCACACCCAGCTAACCTCAATGTTCTAGAAGAAAATTACCTCTAACATACAAGGTTTTAGCTAATGAAAATGTTCTTCCACAATGAAGGTAAAATAAGGACACATACAAAGATTGCAGGCCACAACTAAAGAAAATTACAAACTACTATATTTTAGGTAGAGAAAAAGTGAGCCCAGTGAAAGATCCCTGATGGTTTGGGATGTGGTTTGAATGTGTCCCCCAAAGTCTCATACTGGAAGCTTGGTCTGCTGTGTGGTGAGGGAGAGATGGCAGAACCTTTAAAAAGAAGAGCCTAGCAATGGGTAATTAGGTCTTACCATTTGATCTCCTCCTTGTACATGTAGCCAGTTCCTTTTCCATTTCTCTGCCATGTTGTGACATAGTCAGGGGGCTCTCTCCAGAAAATTAGTGCCATGCTGTTTGGACACTTCACCCACCAGAATTGTGAACCAAATAAATGTCTTTATGAAACACCCAACCTCGGGTATTTTGTTATAGCAACAGAAAATTGGACCAAGATATGCAAGAAGAATGTAGAACAATGAGCATTGTGAATATATGGGTAAGGAGGAACAGGCATTAATAGTGTAAATCAATGAAAATGAAGTTTGGTGATTTTTTTTAAAAGGCAGAATTAAAAATAGGACTCAAGGTGTGGCTCAATGGTAAAGCATTTGCCTGACCTATGTGAGGCCCCAGACTCAGTTTCCAGCATAGGAAAAATAAATAAGTAAATAAGAGTATAATCACCACACCATAAATCATGAGAAAACATAAAGTGTTATAAATGCCTTATATTTTCTAAAAGGAGGTTAGGGGCATTGATCAACTCTAGATATTAAAAGTTAAACATGTGGGTTATCATTTCTAGACTAACCACTAAAATGAATGAAAAAAAAATGAATAATTTCTAAACTTGTAAAGGGATACCTGTGCTTTAGGGAAATGAGATATGCCTAAGTGAAATACATATTTTAAAAGTAATTAAACAAATGGGTCAAATCAGAAACAAACAATAGTATGGTAGGTAGAAATTCAAATATATCACTATATTACATTAAATATATATTGACTAAATGTTTCTATTAAGAAAAAAATCATTCCATATATTTTTAAAAAACTATGATTCTTCTGAGAATTTCACCTTACATAAGGACACAGAAAGGTTGAAAGCTGCAGCAGTCTGGCTGGGCACAAATGCCGCAGTCTGGCTGGGCACACAATCACGAGCCACCACACAGCTTGTAGATTCAAACAGCAACTCTTTATTCCCGAACTCACACCAGCCGTCTACAATCACGTTCTGGGGAAATCCACGTTCTCTTCCCAAATCCCCGTTCTCTGCCCAAAATCCACCTCCACTGGGCTTCTATCTCCAAAATATACTGTCTGAATCCCGTGAGAACTCAAGGGGAACTCAGGCAGCAGGATACGCCCTATTCCCAGCAGGAATAATCTTAAACCTTAAACCTGGAACCTAAACTGGGAACGCCCTAAACACGATTATCTTAAAACCGGGAACACCCTAATCTGCCTTGGTCCTTGAGCAAGGTCACTTACATTCAATGTCACTGCAACATGTCAGCAACATGGGGTACGCTGGCAAGGAAATTGTCATACCTACTTGGCTAATGGCTCCCAGCATCTCCCCCCTTCTGATTAATTAAACAACAAGCAATGTGGCTTAAGGACCGTGCCTGGTAGGTTGTCCAATTCAACATATGGTTCTTACCCGTCATCGGAAAACTGACCTTTAGGCGTCAGCCTCCTGTCTTAGGTTGATACCACTGCAATTGAATCATACCCGTCACTGACTACCGGTCCAGCATAAGCCATTGGCCCCCAAATTTTAGACCATCACTAGCAGAAGGGAGGAGGATACAGAAATGCCACGACACCAAGCCAATTGACGGCTCCTTGGGAAAAATTGCATCACTGGTGACACCATCAGCAAAGATATGTCAGCACTACCACAATTAACATGGGGTGCGCTGGCAAGGAAATAAAAATTGCATCACTAGTGACACCATCAGCAAAGATATGCCAGCATTACCACAATTCGCTGCACCAAACGATAGTTACATAGTCCAGGCAAGTTCTGCAAGCAGTTCAAAGCAGAGGAATCTATCAATATGCCCATTTCCTCCCAAAATCCGTTTCCTCCCAAAGTAAGTTGACTCTTTGATTGAGCATTACTTGTTGAGTTCTTCACCGGCACTGGGATGGAGATAGGAATTCTGGCAATGATGCTAAAGAGACATTATCCTGAAAAGAATTATTAAATATAATGAAAAGGAAAGGTGAAAGTAAACAAACAGATCTGTTAACCTACTTTAAAAACAATCCTTAACAGCTGTTTACCTAATTTAAATTAGTAAACAAACAGATCTGTTAACCACCTTTAAAAACAATCCTTAACAGCTGTTTACATAATTTAAATTAAACCATTTAAATCACGTGAGTAAAAAAATAATAATTCGGATCCATTTTTTCATGAGCGCTCCTCATATAAGAAATATGGACATACGCACATACAGACATACAACACAAAACACAAGAGTGTACACAAACGTACAACACATAAGAAAATAGTAAAGGCCTTGTAGCTTTACCTAGGTGAAATCTCCATTGCAATGTTTAAAAACTCCACAGTCAAAAAATAAAACTGATCAGAAAAACATTAACCTAGGTTTGTATGAGCTCAAAAAATAAAAATAGAACCTTATGATGTGGAAAAATGCAATAATAAAATAGCTATTGAAAAAAGCATCCTGGTTAATCACTGTCGCAGATATAAGAATGGCCAAGCTGGAGTTCTGGATATCAGCTGTTATGGATTTGAGTCAAATCATATTCTTTTCGATCTGTAGAAATTGTTTTAGTTAATCTCTCTGGAATCCAAATCGGCTGCTGTTCTCCCTGTGGAAAAACACAAACAGACCCCCGACTCCAGACAATCACTGGGTCAGGACCTTTCCATTGTCCTGTTAGAATCTTTCCAAAGTACCTTAGGCTTATGTACATTTTTTGGATACATATGTCTTTCCGCAGCACTAAGTCCTGATGAATCCAAATTTTAAAAGTTTAGAGTAAAAAGCGTTATTTTAAGTTTATCTTTGGGGGATATATACTCCTTAAAGATCCTTTTAAATTTAAGTCTTTCAAAAGCATTCTGCCTTAGTTTTTAGAATTATTTTAGTCCTTTTAATTTTTTGATGTGGTTTTAAACCAATTTCCTTCTAGTTTAACGTTTTCTAAATTGGCTTTTGTCTATAAATTTTAACACCCTCATCTGAGACTTCTAATATCTGCACCACCAGAAATTAAAGTTGATGGGCTTTTTGAAAAAATTACTAATAATCTCCTTGTTCTTCTATTTTATCCAATATTTGACTTTAAACTTCTCTCTTCTACCTTTTTCTATCTTGAATTTCTGTATCTAATAGTTGTCTCAGCTTTTTGTATTTTCTATCTGAAATACCTTTACTTGACATATTTAACCATTTTTATCTTGTTTCTATCTTCTAGTTTTTTTTCCCCCTAAGGTTTGTACATTCACCCTTAGTTGCTTTTTTTCCTCCTAGTCTTTTTTTTTTCTTCCTATTTTGTGGGTTTAAAATTTTTGTCTTCCTACATCTTTTTTATCTTTCTACATCTTCTTTATCTTTTTTCTTTTTAACTTTCTATACTTCTGTCTTTAAAGTTTTTCACTTTAAATTTTTAATCTTCTTTATCTAAATATCTTTTATCCTATTATCTTCCCATTTTTTTAAAGTAATGCCTTTAAGATTAACTAGGCTTCGAATGATGCAATAAAGCAATCTTTTTTCCGCCATGAAGGTATCTCGACCACCTTCAATTTAACCTTTTAAAGCCTTTTAATTATCATCTATACTGTACTTTTAAATGTACTTTTTCACCACCTACAGCTTCACTCTTTTAAACAAGGCTTAGATTCTGTTTAAATCGCTTTAATGTTAGTTTACATGGCTGCCCTTCAACCAAAGGCTTTTTTTTTTAACTCCATTGAGAAGCTTTGTCTCAATCTGCCATGTACAAATACCTTTTTCTTCTTTATTCCTTTCTCAAGCTTTTAAAGTAAGTCTAGTTTCCTCAAAATCTTTTTAAATGGCATTTTACAACTTTTTACTTTACCACACAGAGATTATCTCATCTAGAAACATTTATTTTTCCTTTAACCTTTTATATTAAAATATATTTCCACATCTTGAATCTTTTTCTATCTCTTTTTTAACCGTTAACCCTTTTTATAAATTCACATTTTGAAACAACTCTTATAAAATTTCTGATTTAGACAAATTACTCCACTTTAATAAAATGAAAGACTTTCATGTTTTTTATGATACTATAATACTATAATTGAAACCCAACTGAAATTTTTTTTACTCTTTGTATATAAATTACACATGATAGAATCTTAACACTTAGTAACCTTGTTTTAGCAAAGACACAGACACAAAGCAATATTAAACCTTTTTCCATTTACCAATTTATGAAAACACACATAATGTTTAAATATATTACCTTATGGAACTTAATAAGTAAGAGTACTTGATTTTATATTTAGTGGTTGATATTTTAACACTTTAGCTTTGTAAATTAATCAGATGTCTGTAAAAACCAAGATCTTAGACAAATGTAGTAAACAGAACTAGCCATCTCTTTCTTGTTGAAGAAAAATCCTTCTACAGGATACCATGATGGTCTCATTAATATACTTAATAACTCATCTTTAAAAAGCCATTTGCTACATTTTTGTATTTTATCAACATATGCCTTAACTGTTCTTGGTCTTACTGGGGTGCCTCCTTTCTCTAACAATTTCTCTTCCTCGAACATATGCCTTAACTGTTCTTGGTCTTACTGGGGTGCCTCCTTTCTCTAACAATTTCTCTTCCTCGGAGGCGAACAACTTCAAACCTTGAGTCAACCATTTTCCCCAGTTTGCCTGAGAAAGTTCTAGGAACAGGCAACTTGAAATAAAAATAAAATAAATCAAAACAATAACACATTGTTTTTTGAAATGTTCACCCATTCTTTCTCTCTTCCTCAAGGGTGAGAAATTTCACTTACCTCTAAGCTTCAGAAGTTCCCCGTACGGGCCACCAAATGCCACAGTCTGGCTGGGCACAAATGCCGCAGTCTGGCTGGGCACACAATCACGAGCCACCACACAGCTTGTAGATTCAAACAGCAACTCTTTATTCCCGAACTCACACCAGCCGTCTACAATCACGTTCTGGGGAAATCCATGTTCTCTGCCCAAATCCACGTTCTCTGCCCAAATTCTCGTTCTCTGCCCAAATTCACCTCCACTGGGCTTCTATCTCCAAAATATATTGTCTGAATCCCGTGAGAACTCAAGGGGAACTCAGGCAGCAGGATACGCCCTATTCCCAGCAGGAATAATCTTAAACCTTAAACCTGGAACCTAAACTGGGAACGCCCTAAACACGATTATCTTAAAACCGGGAACACCCTAATCTGCCTTGGTCCTTGAGCAAGGTCACTTACATTCAATGTCACTGCAACATGTCAGCAACATGGGGTACGCTGGCAAGGAAATTGTCATACCTACTTGGCTAATGGCTCCCAGCAGAAAGCCAAAAAAGAGAAAACATATACCATGTGTATAAGTCTGAATAAATAGGTTATGCTATAATAACAAAACCAAAATCTCAGTGACCTGAAACAGCAAAGGTGTACTGAATGTTCACTCAAAGTCAGTTCTGATCCTCCTCCTCCTCCCACTTTCAAACAGTAAGGATTAGAAAGTGTTCTAGTTTCTATTTCTGCATTATAAGTTGCCTTAAATCTTAGCACCCTGAAACTACAATTTTATTTTGCTCACAACCCTGTGGGTCAGTCAGCTAAAGGTTTATCAAGGAAGATCTCCCGTGGGGTGTCTTATGCATAAACATTCATACTTTGCCTGGGGCTATAGTCATTTGAAGACTCAGTTGAGCTACATGTCTAGGATCACCCCCTAGAATCGCCCCCTCACATGGCTGCCAGAGGATGCTGGCTGTTCGGTGAGAGTTCAGTTGGAGCTATGGACCAGAACTCCTATATATGGACTCTACAGCGTGGCAATATCAAGGTAATTTTCTTCTCTGGTGGTTGGCTCACAGAGTAGTTGTATTAGTCAATTTTCCATTATTGTAATGAAATATCTGATGCTGGGTAACTTAGAGAGAAAAGAGGTTTGTTTAGCTCACAGTTTTAAAAGCTGAAAGTCTAAATATGATAGTGGCAACTCTGGCAAGGACCCCCTAACTCTATCACCTCAAGACAGATGGCATCACAGTGGTGGGAACATATGCAAGAGGGAGAGATTACATTGCCAGACAGGAAGCCAAACAGCCTAGGGAGTAACCAGGAATATCCTTTTATAACTTCCTTCTTATGAGAAAAAAGTCCAATGAAAGCTATCTTAATCTCTTCTAAGAACAGCATCCTCCATGAACTGAGGACTTATCACCAGGTCCTGCCTTTTAAGGGTTCCACCACCTCTTAACCTAGGCACACTGGGAAGCTAGGGATGCAGCTTCTAACACATGAACCTCTGGTGGCAAACCACATCCAAACCATAACACAAGACCCCACCCACCATGAGACTGAACCTAGAGCCTCACACATCTGCATATTTACTCTATCACTGAGCTTCCTGCAGCCCCCAGCAGTAGATGGCAAACATGGTAACTGTCTTCTCTCAAAACAGGCTCCCAGCAGAACCAGGCAGAAGCCTTTCCTGACTCAGAATCCCCTCCATGCATCCTGTTGATTACAGACAAGTCCCTAAGCATTATCCACATTGATGGAGAGGGTCCTTGGTCCTCATCTCTTAAAGGGAAGGCCACCAAAGACTTTCAGATATGTCTTAATTGCCAAAAAAGGGAATAAAGTTGACATTCTTCAGAGATGATATAATGGTCTACATGTAAGTGCCAAGTAAACTATTGATAAATTAAGATTTGTTTGAAATTTTAGAAAGGTTTCTAGTATGCAATTATTTTTTAAAAAAATAGTTATAACTTATATTTACCAACAACAAATACAAGATTAAATAAGAAAAGTTTTTTATGAAGTATGTAAAACCAAATATAATAAGCATCAGGAAGACTTCTCTGGAGAAAATTTTAGAACTTTATCGAGAAACATTAAAGAAGAAATAAATAAATGAAAAGCTATATCTTATTTATGGATATGAAAACTCAAAATCACAAATTGTAAAAATGTCAGTTTGCTTCAAATTGATCTATAAATTCAATGCAATCTCAAAAAAAAAATCCTGACAGTCTTGTTAAGTATTTCCAAAGTGCAATATATAGCCAAGACACTCTTTTAAAAAAGGGCAAGAGGAGACTATTTTCCTCATCAAGCACCAAGACTTATAATTAGCCTATAGTAATGAGACATGTGGTGTGGACACAGGGACAGGGCAGTGGCCCAATAGAACAGACTAGAGAGCACAAAAATAGTCCCATGCACATACGGAAGCTTGAGAGGCAGGTTTGAGATCAGTGGGGAAGGGACAATATTATAGTAGATGGTGCTGGCACAAAGGGGTATTTATTTAGAAAAAATAAAATTGTTCTACGCCTTTGTATTAGGGTTCTCCAGAGGAACCGAAATAATAGAAGACAGAGAAAAAGAAAGAGGGGAAAAGAAAGAAAGAGGGAGAGAGAAAAGAAAGAAAGAGAGAGAGAGAAAGATTCATTTATTATAAATAATTGGCTGGAACAATTATGTAGGCAGAGAAGTTTAATATCTACAGCCAGCAAGTGAGGAACTCAGGATGGTCAATATGTAGTGAATTCATCAGCTTTCTATCACTGTAACAAAATGCATGAGAAAATCAACTGAAAGGAAGAAAGATTTATCTTGGCTCACAAATTCAGAGGTGTCAGTGCGTGGTCACTTGACTTTGTAGCTTTGGGCCTTTGACAAGACAGAACATGATGGCAGTGACCACATGGTGGAACAGAGCTGCTCTCCTCAGGATGTCCAGGAAAGAGAAGCAAAGAGAGAGAAAAAGGCAGAGACAAAATGTCCCCTTCAAAGCGCTCCTGAAGTAACCTCCTTTCTTCATCTAGGTCCCACCTCCTCATAGCACCACAGTCTGGGGACCAAACCTTTGGCATATGGTCTTTGGGGAGCATATCACATCCTCAAACCATAACACGTAGTTCCGATCTGCAATCGTAGCCTGAGAAACAGGAGAGCAGAGGGCATAGTTTGAGTCTGCTGGCCTGTAGGCTCAAGACCCAAGAAGATCAAATGCTTCAGGCTCAGTCTGAAGACCAGAGAAATGGATGTCCCACCTCCACCCATCATTCAGGAGTGCCCTCAGACCTGGCCCTTTCATTCTACTCATGTGTTCGACTGGTTGAAGGAAACCCACTCACATGTCAGCTTCACTCAGTCCACTGATTCAACTGTTACTCACTTCAGAAACATCCTCAAAGACACACCCAGAATGTTTGACCAAATGTCTGGGTGCCACATGGCCCAGTCAAGTAGACACATAAAATGAACCATCACAACCTTTTACTCTATCCCACATAATCAATTCTAGTTGAGTTTAAGACTCAAATATAAAAAGCCAACAATAAAGTTTCCAAAAATGATAAAGGGTTAAGAAAAGGTTTCTGAAATAAAATACAAGGAATATGAAATTTTTTAAAAAACAAGTCCCACATTTGCTTCAAACTTGATCCTTCACAGAAGAGGAAATCAAAATGTCCAGAAACTGTTAAAAAGAAAAAAAAAAAAAAGGTAACTATCCCATTAGTAATTCAAATTAAGTAAGTTAAAACCACAGTGAGATATCATTATATATATACTTGGCTAATAAAAATTATAAAATGTAACAATGTCAAAAGTTGAGAAAGGGGGTTGGGCACTGTGACACACGTCTGTAATCCCAGTGACTTGAAAGACTGAGGCAGGAGGATCGAAAGTTCAAGGCCAACCCTAAGTAACTTAGCAAGACCTTGTCTCAAAAAATAAAAAGCGGTGAAAGTTTTTTAGAAAGAAGTGGAATAATAGAAATTCTCATTCCCTCTTTTGGGAATATAAATTGATACAAGCATTTTTTTTGAAAATTATTTGGCATTATGAAGAAATTCCCAACCTGCAATTCAGAAATTCCCTGGAAAAATCCCTTTTTCTTGTGTGCCAGAATGCATGGACAAGAATGATTATGATAGCATTGTTTAAATATCTATCCCATGACTGGAAACAGCCCATCAGAGGACTAAATTGAAGTTTATTTTAAAGCTTTTAATTGGCTTGGATGTTGTTTTGTTGTTGTTGTTTTGGGTTTGGCTTTTGGAGGGTTTTTGTTTTCAATACTGAGGATTGAAATCAAATGTGCTATATCACGGAGCTCCGTCCCCAACCCTTTTAAATTTTGGACAGGATCTTACTAAGTTCCCCAGGAATTTGCAATCCTCCTGCCTCAGCCTCCCTAGTAGCTAGGATGACAGGCATGTGCCACCATGCTCAGCTTTTAATTGACTTTATTATTTTATTCTAATGCCAGGCTTCATTCCATTTAGCAGAATAAGTGTTCCTATGAGCAAGAGTAGAGAATGCTCATTTCAGACAGAAAAGAGTTAAAGAAAGCAACCCAAAAATCTTGTATTTTAAAGCTACTTTCCTTTTAAGGATGAGATAAGACAGAACAATAGAAAAATAATTGTTTAACATAGGATTACTTTAGGTTACTATTTTTTTGTGAAAGAAGTAAGGCAAAGGGAATTTCATTATGGTGCTAATTTAAACTGCCTGTTTGAGAAATAAATTTGTCTGTTACCTTTCTAAACCTAATTTTTTTTTCCTAAACCCCATTTCTTTTTTCTTTTTCTTTTTTTTTTTTTTGGGGGGGGGTGTACTGGGGATTGAACTCAGGGGCACTGAACCACTGAGCCACATCCCCAGCCCTATTTTGTATTTTATTTAGAGACAGGGTCTCACTGAGTTGCTTAGTGCCCATCTTTTGCTGAGGCTGGCTTTGAAGTCATGATCCTCCTGTCTCAGCCACTCGGATTATAGATGTGCACCACTGTACCGGCTCTAAACCTCATTTCTTTTTTTTTTTTTTTTAAAGAAAGAGTGGGAGAGAGAGAGAGAGAGAGTTTTTTAATATCTACTTTTTAATTCTCGGCGGACACAACATCTTTGTATGTGGTGCTGAGGATCGAACCCGGGCCGCACGCATGCCAGGCGAGCGTGCTACCGCTTGAGCCACATCCCCAGCCCCTAAACCTCATTTCTTAAAAGGACAGATAAATAGATGTTTCAGCTTAATGATGTGGAACTTCAATGTAATTCCATTGATTTTTAGACTGGTCTGTTGGGACATAGTGAAGGATTTTAGACCAAAACAATGTCCTCCTGTAATTTTTATTTAAGAAACTTAAATATAGCCAGGCATGGCGGGACATGCTTATAATCCCAGCAGCTCAGGAAATTGAGGTAAAATGATCCCAAGTTCAAAGCCAGCCTCAGCAACTTAACAAGACCTTGCCTCAAAATAAAAAATAAAAAGAGCTGGGGATGTTGCTCAGTGGTTAAGCACCCCTGGGTTCAATCCCCAGTACCCCGCCAACCAAAAAAAAAAAAAAAAAGAAACTTAAATATACATCTATAGTTAAATGTATTTTTATTGTATTACTTTTAGGCAATGAAATTTTTGTATTTTCATAAGCAATGAAAATAAGTGTGTCTATAAAAATATACACGAATCTACCCACAACACTAAGTAAAAGAAACAAAACCTGAATATATTTTATATATATATTTTTTCATTAAACATAAGTATCAACACGTATAAATAAGCTATATTGTTTAAGAATGCATGCAGAAATGGGAAAACTAATTTTTAAACAGCAAGGAAATAATGGCAAACATTAGTAGAGTGGTTCCTTCTGGGCTGGGGAAGAAGTTATCATAGGGTACAGATGTTGGGGTGCCAGTCAGCTTTCCATTACTGTGACAAAATAACGGAAACAAATCAACTTATAAAGAGGAATGTTTTATTTTGTCTCATGATCTCAGAGGTTTCTGTCATCATAGTTTGACTTCCAGCCTACAGCAAGGAGAACATGAGGGTGGGGAGCACATGGTGGAGGGAGCTGCCTACCTGCTGGCTGCTGGAAAATAAAACACAGAAAGGAAAGGGCTGTGGTCCCGATATCCCCCTCAAGGCAAGCTCCCACTGATCCAACTCCCTCCCACTGGGGCCCACTTCTCCAGGGTTCCACTACCTCCTATTAGCAGCACAGGCTGGTGACAAAGCCTTTAACATACATGGGCCTTCTGTTACGCTTATGCAATTCATAGCAGGAGGTGTGAACTGAGGGCTTCTAGGGGTGCCGACAACATTTTTTATCTTGGCCTATAAGGCAGCTACAGAATTTATTTGTATTCTTTAAGAATATTTTACAGATCCCAGCAGCTTAGGAGGCTGAGGCAGGAGGATAGCGAGTTCAAAGCCAGCCTCAGCAAAAGCAAGGTGCTAAGCTACTCAGTGAGTAGCTTAGACCCTGTCAGTGCTTTAGACCCTGTCTCTAAATAAAATACGGAATAGAGCTGGGGATGTGGCTCAGTGGTTGAGTGCCCCTGAGTTCAATTTTCCTGGTACAAAAATTAATTAAAAAATATATTATTAAAAACACTGGACTCACATTCACCTGCCGTGTTTGTCTGCTTTAGAGCCAGTTGATGTCTTCCCTGGGCTCTGAAGTCCTATAATGTCTCTAATGTGTTCTTCTTGAGAGCCTGTTAAAATATTAGCAATAATACACTAAAAACAATCAATAAAAAATTACTAGTACCATCAGGCACAGCAGCACAGGCCTATAACCCCAGCTACTCAAGAGGCTGAAGCAGGAGGATAGCTAAGTTTGAGGCCAGCCTTGGCAACTTAGTGAGACTCTGTCTCAAAAATTTGGCTCAGTGGTAAAATGCCCCTGGGTTCAATTCCTAGTAACACACACACATGCACACACAGACACACACACACACAAAAGTTACTAGTATCAATGAAATATTAGAGCTTTTTTTTGTGTGTGTGAGATCATGTAATTCTTTTAGAGTTAAAATTTTAATGTTATTGAGGTAGAATTCACATATCATAAAATTCCCAATGCATACAACTCAAAAATTTTTTATTTTATTTATTTGTTTATTTATTTATTATTGATACAAGGAATTGAAGCCAGGGATGCTTTACCACTGAGCCTCATCTCTAGCCCTTTTTTTGGCTGTTGTTTGGTTTGTTTTAAACTTGGAGACAGGACCTTGCTAAATTGCCAACACTGACCTTGAATTTCCCATCTTCCTGCCTCAGCTTTCTGAGTAGCTGGGATTACAGGCATGCACCACCATGCCCAGCCAATTCAATGATTTTTTAATAATTTCAGAGTTGTACAATCAACACCACAACCTACCATTAAACATTTGTTTTGGGGGGTGGGGGGTACCAGGGATTGAATTCAGAGGCACTTGGCCACTAAGCCACATTCCCAGACCTATTTTTGTATTTTATTTAGAGACAGGGTCTCATTGAGTTGCTTAGCACCTCGCTTTTTGCTGAGGCTGGCTTTGAACTCAGGATCCTCCTGTCTCAGCCTCCCGAGCTGCTGGGATTACAGTTGTGTGCCACCTCACCTGGCTCATCAAACACTTTTATCTCCCCAATTACCAGTCACGCTCCGCTTAATTCTAAATCCTGGCAACCCCAAATCTACTTTCTGTCCCTCAGAATTAAAATCTGTGCTTTCGGTTTAATTGGCTTAAACTAAAGCAAACTATTTTCCAACATGAATTGCTTGAGGTTGCCTGGAATCTAATCTCCAGGAAAGTAATTTGCTAATTTAGCCTATGATCATTTTTTCATTTGGGCACGGTTTGAGTAGTGCTATCTTGAAGAACTTGACACATAGGAAGCAGCCACCTCCCCCCACCCAGAAATGCTCTTCACTTGAAAAGGTCTCTTGTCCCCACCATTACCCACCCCCCCAACACACACAATTTCTAATGGGGTATGATGACAGAAAGTGCCCATTCAAGAGCTCATAGTCTTGGCCACCTATATAAACAAGTGGAGTGTGCCCATTCTTTCCACAGTTTGATCTCAGTAGATGTGGAATGTGGCAGTCATATGATCAGTGGGCACAAGCTGTCTGGAGTTAAATATCTTTGAAGTAGGACAGGAAGCTTGGGAGACAGGAACAAAGAACCATCTCACTAAATTGCTGAGGCTGACCTCAAACTTGTCATCCTCAGGCCACAGCCTCTTGAGTTTCTGGGATTACAGGTGGCACCCAGCGAGTCATCTCTTTAGAGACCTATGAGATAGAAATCATTGTTATGGAGTCTGGGGAGAGGGTGTGGAAGATGCTTGAGGCAGGTGCTCAGGCAGATTCAAGGATTCTTGGCTTTGGTTTTTCCTTTTTGTGGATTCTGTGTGTGGGAGACTTTTTTTTTTTTTAAGGAGAGGGAGGAGGAGCATACCAAGAAAGCTTGGGGGGGGTGCATCTTTGTGGTCTGCTTCTTGACATTTAGGTTATTTTTCTCTTGAAGTACCCTCAAAGATATGCTATCATGCCCCATCCTTCCATACAGCTGAACAGAACAGAAAAAACAAATTTGAGTTAAAAAGAGGGCAAGGTGTTCTGTTAATTTCTCTTGTCCTATATTGTGACTTTTGGGGACATGATAAAGTTCCCCAAACCCATTCTGTCCCTTCATCCTATGTAGAATTGAAAACTTGGGACTTAGTAGAATGACAAATTAAACTCTGCCGAGAAAAAGAAGTAGGCTTTTCCCTTGTGAGAAGGCTAAGTCGTAAAACCAAGTGGAGTTTGCTCCAAAAGTGCCCCACAGCTCAGAGAAAATGACACAGAAGAAAGGAGTCCCCTGGCGGCCCAGCTGTCAGCTCTAAGATCCAGAGGCTGGCCCAGCCCTTCTGGTTTCCTGGAATGCTTTCATTGTGTCCCCACATGGTAGCTGAGGAAAAACCCTGCAGCTTCACCCGGGTGAACTGGAATAGTCCCTCATCCTCCATCAGGAGACAGACACCCTGCGTGGCAGGCAGAGAGACCCACACATGCCCAGCACAAGGCATGGCCAAGGACACTGTGGCCAGGGGCCGCAGGCTCACTCAGCAGCACAGTCAGACCTACGCTCCCAACACACAGTGTGCACCAGGTCACCAGTGGGCCCACAGCCAGAGGCTGACACCCTCCAATCACACACGCCAGCAGTCTTCAAGCTCAGTGTCTGTGTCCTGAGAAAGGCGGGTGGAGGTGACTCAGGGGAAAGCTGGTTTTCCCCCAACACTGGCATTTGGTTAATCTCATATCAAATGCTGTCAAGTCACCCAGAAAGGTCCTGAATGAGCCTTACTTCCGCTTCTGGAGCAGTGGAATGTGGCAGCAGCTGTCTGCACGATGTGGAGGCCCTGCCGAGGAGGAGGGAGGAAAAGTACCAGACCTGTCGTAACCAGTCAGAGGAATGCAGGCAGTGAGGTACCCGAGCAGCTGTGCTGAGATGCTGCCAGGTCCCCGTGCAGGCCCACCCCGCTGCAAAAAGGTCCATTAGCAGGAGCCCGAGGAACACCTTAAGTCCCCAGGGCACTTTTTTCCTTCCCCCTTCTGTGCTGGGGATCCAAGTCAGGGCCTCCTGCATGCCAGGTTCTCCAAATCTCTGTGAAAAGACTCCCAAGGGCTGTGGACACAGTTCAGTGGGAGCCCTTGCCTAGCATATGTGAGGACCTGGGTTGGATCCCTACTACCAAAAAAAAAAAAAAATTGAATTCCTTATGTAGGTGAACTTGAACTTACGTGTATTTATGTGTATTCCTAACATGTGACGCTTGGAAATAAGGCTGATATAAATGACAATAGATATTAATTATAATTCATTACATAAGAACCACAGTATTAAGCTTTTCCTTTCTCTGGGTCCTTCACAAAAGGACTTTAATGTACTTGACCTCATTTAGTCTTCCCAGTGCTTCTAGCAGGGCATGTTTTCAGCGTACCCATTTTACAGATAAATACACAGAGACTCAGAAACTAAGCACCCATGGTCACCCAGCTACTAAGAGACACATCCAGGAATCAATATCTGTGTGATTTCAACCTTTACAGGGTCACTAGCATTTTGAAAGTGAGTACTTTATCTTCCCACCTAGCCAGTTTAGGATTGCCTCAGGCAGAGAGAGGGGAAAGTTAGAGGAAGCCCCAGGCTGGGACAAGTAAGGGGATAGTGCGGGCAGTCACCAGGATCCACTCTGATTCACACCAGCACAGCCTGAAGAGGCAGGGACTGTGAGCACATGGAAGCTGAATTCTGGGCTCTCCCTCCTCCCACAGAGCCCATCTTTGGGAGAATGACTTGGCCCCCATCCTTCCAAGATTCCAACCCAAGCTTAAGTTATGAAATAATCATTGTAATTGTGCATTCAGTGGGAGCCTATGCACCCAAGACACACACACACACACACAAGCATGCGCATGCATAAATACAAACACACAGGGTCCACAGGTACCCTCCATCCACCAAGAAGAAGCCCCATTCACATCTTTCTACAGGGAACCTTAGTGTGCAGCAGAACCCTGGGAAGGGCCCGTCACCAGACCCATTGCCAAAGTTTATGATCCCACAGTGCTGGGGGAGCCTGAGAGGACTGGACCCACCAGTTCGCAGGTGCTGCTGCACTGTGGCAGGGAGACCACCGTTTGAGCACCCTGTTTTTAAGGCATGGAAGCTTTGTCTCTTTTTCGTTGCGTTTTGTTTTCTGAGCTCTGAGTACCGCCTGTCTAAATGTCATAGCAGCCGTTCTCAAGGATCTTGATCCTGTTTTGGTTTCCTGTGGTTGCTGCAACAAACTCCACAAACTTGGTCACTTAAAACAACTCAAATAACTGACAGTTCTGGGGGTCAGGAGTCGAAAAATGAGTCATCAGGGCTGTGTTCTTTTTATTGAGGTTCTAAAAGGAGAATCCATTTACCTACCTTTCCCAGCTCCAAAAAGCTACCTGCAGCCAGGCACAGTGTCACACAGCTATAATCCCAGTGGCTTGGGAGGCTGAGGCAGGAGGATCACAAGTTCAAAGCTTCAGCAACAGCAAGATGCTGAGCAACTCAGTGAGACTCTGTCTCTAAATAAAATACAAAATACGTCTGGGGATGTGGCTCAGTGGTTTATTGTCCCTGACAATCTACCTGCATTCCTTGGCTGGTGGCCCCTAATTCCATCCTCTAAGCCAGCAGCAGGATAGATCTTCAAACCTCCCCACCCCCTTTCCCTGGTCTCCTTTGTCTCTGAACTTCTGGCCTCCCTTTTATAAGTACCCATGTGATTACACTGACCCCACTGAGATAATCAAGGATGACCATTCCATTTTAAGATTTTAATCACATCATGAAAGTCCCCCTTGTCATGTGAGATAACAGTCATAGATTAGGATGTCACCATCTTTAGGGGCCCCTCTGCCTGCCACCCACCCATTCACCCCCCTGCTTAGACTCCAGCAGCTGCCTCTTCAACCCATATCAACCCCCCAGCCCGCCCAACAAAAATACCCAAAACAGCATCAGGATTTGCACAATGCTATGTCAGAAGGGCAAATGCAAATTTCTCCTTTCTTCTGACTTACTGGATAATAAAGCAGTGTTGTGGGAAGGGCTGGGGGGAAGAAGAGTCAAAGAGTAACAGCAGGAGAAGAGGAGAGGGATTGAAGGGATGAAGTAACTTTTTTTTTTTTTTTTGGTATCAGGAATTGAACCAGGGCCCTTAACCACTGAGCCACATCCTCAGCCCTTTTTATTCTTTTTAATTTTGAAATAGGATCTCACCGAGTTGCTTAGGGCCTCACTAAGTTGCTGAAGCTGGTTTTGAACTTTCAATCCTCCTGCCTCAGCCTCCCAAGCTGCTGGGATTACAAGTGCCAAGCTATGAAGTGTCTCTTGATCATGCCCCAGACACCTAGTAAGTGACCCTACTGCTCTCTGGGCATTCTGGGTCCTAGCCTTCACTGCCTCCGTTAGACCTGCTGAAGTCGGTAAAAAAAAAAAAAAAATCTTTACCAAAACACCAGATTTTTGCCTTTGGATATTTTTGGTTATTACTTTCAAAACTTTTCTGAAGTCCAACATCAGGGCTGTGAACTTCCCATTGATAGGTGTCTCGGTCTGTGACAAAGCACCACAGACAGGGTGGCTTCAACAACAAGACTGTATTTTCTCACACTCTGGAGGCTGAGTCCAAGATCAGGGTGTCAGCGGCCTCTGAGCTTGGCTTGCAGGAGGCTGTCCTCTCCCTCTCTCCCTTAATCTGTACCTGTGCACCCAGATCTCTTCTTCTAAGGACACCAGTCATTCTGGTGTAGGGCCCACCCTAATGAGCTCCTCCTAACTTGACCATCTCTTTAAAAAGCCCCTCTCCAAGGATGGTTACCTTCCGAGGTACTGAGAGTTAGGTTAGGACTTCACCGTATGAATTAGGCGGGACATAATTCAGCCCAGGACAGTGGGGTAAGACCTTGAGAGATTAAAAAAGATCACTTCCATCCTTTCCAGGTGTAGCAGCTGGTCTAGGTACAATAAGGGTGAATGTGGTGAGAGGAGAACCAAATCATTGAAAGTAGGTCCCACACCCCAGAACTGCCTTTTCATATGTCCCTTAGGCTGGGAGGAAGGCAGAGACAGTCTAAGAAGCCACCAGAGGCTCACTCCTAGTCAGGGTAAGCAAACAGCATTTAAGGCTCACTCTCCCCAGAGCCAACTTCCGGCCGTTTTTTTGTTTGATACGTAATCCACAGCTGGTCCCAGAAATTCCACCAAGTCAGTACACACCCTGGACACAGAGGAAATGAAAGAGCAGACGGTGTGTTTGTGTTTGATGATCTTTGGAAGGGCTGAGTGATGGAAATGATTTCATTCTCCAGGCAGGGCTCTGATAGGGAACTAAACGGCACACAGGTTGAAACAAACCAAATAGCCTTATCTTATTCTTGATTCATGGGTTTCTGTTTCTTCAGATCTCTTTAGAGGCCCGACACTGTGAACTGTGGTTCTTAGAGACACTGCTTCCTTCCTTCCTTCCTTCCTTATCCTGCCTTGGGCATGTTGCTTCTTGGACATATGGGACCTGGATTAAATAAATAAATATATATAACTTTTATTAATGAATTTATATACAAATGAATACACATTATTTATTAGTATATTGTGTTTGAAATAACCCAGTCTCTCTCTCTCTCTCTCACACATACACACACACACACACACACACACACAAGACAAATATTGTGTGATTCCAATTATATAAAGGAACCTAGAGTAGTCAAATTCATAGAGACTCTCAGGAGGCTGAGGCAGGAGGATCAGAAGTTCAAAGCCAGCCTCAGCAAGTTGATGAGGCCCTAAGCAACTTCATAAGATCCTGTCTGGGGCTGGGGATGTGGCTCAAGCGGTAGCGCGCTCGCCTGGCATGCGTGCGGCCCGGGGTTCGATCCTCAGCACCACATACAGACAAAGATGTTGTGTCCGCCAAATACTAAAAAATAAATAAATTTAAAAAAAAAAAAAGATCCTGTCTGTAAATAAAATATTTAAAAAAAATAAAAATAAAAAAAGGAGTGGGGATGTAGCTCAGTAGTTAAGTAGCCCTGAATTCAACTCCTGGTTAAAAAAAAAAAAAATCATAGGAATGGAAAGAAGAATGGTAGTTGCCAGGGGCTATAGGGGTGAAAGAATGAGGAGTTTTCTTTTTTACTTTGTTGGGGATCCAACCTAGAACCTTGCTAAACATGTGCTCTGTCACTAAGTAACATACCCAGCCCTGAGAGTTGATATTTAATGGATACAGACTTCCAGTGTGCAATGACAAATGTTCTGCAGATGGATGGAGGTTGTACAATAGTTCAAACATATTTAACACTGTAGAAGTGTATGCTTACAAATGGTTAAATTTTTTTTAAAAGACTCTGGAAGACAATCATGAACTAGTCAGACCAAGTTGCCAGCTTAGGTTTAAATCTACCACTCCCAAGTTTTAGGACAATATTCTATTCATTTCTCTCCCCCTCCCCCTCCCCCTCCACCTTCCCCTTCCCTTCCCTTCCTTTCTGGTACTGAGGATTGAACTCAGAGGCACTCAACCACTGAGCCACATCCCCAGCCCTATTTTGTATTTTATTTAGAGACAGAGTCTCCCTGAGTTGCTAAGCACCTTGCCATTACTAAGGCTGGCTTTGAACTCGCAATCCTCCTGTCTCAGCCTCCCAAACCGCTAGGATTATAGGCATGCACACTGCGATTGGCTTTATTCTATCCATTTCTATGTAAAAAATCACCCCCAAAACTTAGTGCTTTAAAACAATAGCAATCAGCACATGTAATCTCAGCAACTCAGGAGACTGAGGCAGAAAGATCTCAAGTTTGAGGCCAGCCTCTCAGCAACTTAGAGACCTGTGCTACCAGTAATTTACTAAAGCGCAAACCTTTTTTTTTTTTTTAAACATAGTTCCTAATCTAATCCTTCTTATATTATCAGTAGAAAAGTGACAGAGTTCAAAGTATATTTAGAGTAAGACTGTAGCTCAGGGGCAGAGCATTTGCCTAGTAGCATGCATGGGGGGCCCTGGATTCAATCCCTAGCAAAACACATACACACAAACACACAAATTTATACACATGTATACACATATATGTGTGTGTATATATATATAAATATGTATGCATGTATATGTATCATAAAAGCTTTTGTTGTTTTGCTTATTTCTAACTCATGTAAACATCTGGAGAATAACTAAAAATAAAATTGTATAAAAGATGTTACTGGAGTTTGGATCTTAAATGTCCCATCCAGGTCCATGTGCTGAAGGCTTGAATGGCAGCCCTGTGGTTGTACTTCAACCTTTAGGAGACCTAGTGAAAAGAAGTTAGGTCATTAGGGAAGTATCCTTGAAGGGGATATTAGGACTCTGGCCACATCCTGTCTCTCTTTGCTTCCTAGCCTCCATGAGGTGAAGAGGCCTCCTCTGCCATGTGTTCTCTGTCACAGGCCCAAAGCAACAGGGTCGAGCAACCATGTACTGAAACCATGAGGCAAAATAAACCTTTTCTCTTTTAAGTTGCTTACTTTGGGTATATTGTCACAGTAATGGAAAGCTGACTAATACATATAAATGTTCAATGTTTCAGAACTACTTGACTGAAACTATTAATTCAAAGATATGTGAAATGAGAATTTACACACACACACACACACACACACACACACACACACACACACATATATATATATATATATATATATATATATATATAAAAGAAACACCACTAATAACTGAACTAAACAGGAGAGACTTAGCCTGTAATCCCATTTGTTTTATCAAGTATCACCTACTTGGCACTATGCAAGATAATTGATATATTTGGCTGCCATGAAGATGGATAGCCTAGTTTGACTACCTTGGTGTGGAAGAAATACACAGTTTAAAATTTTCTTGTGTCTTCTGCACAGAGCCATAGGGCACCAGGCTTGGCTGCTAAAACAAAACAAAGAGAATTATTTCCCTTATGCACTTATTTATGTTAAGTATCATTTATTGGCCCCATTTAATATGTGTCAGATACTCTGTTGAGCATTTCACATTTATTATTTTCATTTCATCCTCCCAATAATTCTAGAAGGAAGTTATTCATTCTTATCTGCATTTTACAGAGTAAAAACCATATGGTTAAAAAGTTTAAGCAACCTTCCCTAGGTAACACGCTTTTAAATCAAGGTCTGTATCCAAAGATTATGTTCTTTTTATTTTTCTTTGTGGTATTGGGGATTGAATCCAGGAGTGTTCTACCATGGAGTTAGATTCCCAGTCCTTTTTATTTTTATTTTGAGCTCACTAAAGCTTCTTAGGGCCTCACTAAATTGCTGAGGCTGGCCTTAAATTTGTGATCCTCCTGCCTCAGCCTCCTAAGTGACTGGAAATACAAGCACGCGACACAACACCCAGTCAAAACTCAAATGCTTAAATATCATGCAGTTTGATAGATTTTTGGTAATGTGATGAATAAGTTTAGGGCTAGTATCCTACCCGTTACCATGGTAACATGGGCACTCTGGTTGACAGGCTGCAGCAAAGCTTAAAGAGGACCTACAATGATAAATTCTCAAGTGCATACTTGAAGTTGCACAGAGTAGAACCAAGTTGCTGGTTCTACTCACATTGTGCCCTCCAACCTGCACTGGCTGGAAACCATTAGTGTTGACCATGGAGGCAAAAAGAGACATACTTGAAAGATTTTGTTTTGGTTTTTTTTTGTCCTTTCTGAGCTAACAGAGGACATAGAGAGCATGAAAAAAGTTGGAAACCACTGACTGGAAATCATTCTGCAAGATATCAGAAATTTGTGGCAATCTCTAAATTTTCCAACTACAATAAAGCAGAGGCCAGAGCCAGTCATGCTATGTGACTGCAATGGGGTGAGGTCAGTATGGTCATGAGAAAGACTGGGGAAGGCCTTGGATAGACTCCAGAGGGCATGATCAAGGGGGAGAGTGAAGCTGCTGATCTGCAGCCAGGGGTCTGGAGACAGCAGCAACTGGAAGGCTACTGAGGGCTGCATCAAACACAGTGGCACCGAATCGGAAATTCTGAATTAAAGAGAAGAATGAATAAGCCACCACTCTCCATCCCGTGGTCACAGTTTTAGCTAAGAAAGGGTGGGGTTGGGGATGGGGGGAGAAAGAGATAGAAAAAAAAGAAAGATCTTTACATTCACCTTTTTTCCTTTTTTTGCTAGGGATCGAACCCAGGGCTTTATGCATGCTAGGCAAGCTCCTGACTACTGTGCTACCCCCACCCCCAAGTATCACAAACAATTTAATTTTTTCTATGTATCTTCTCAAATCAGTAAGGGCAATGAGTCCAGGCTTCTGACTGCTCAATGACCAATATTTAGTGAGGTACAGTGGTACACATTTATCCCAGTAGTTTGAGAGGCTGAGACAGGAGGATCACAAATTCAAGGCCAGGCTCAGCAACATAGTGAGATCCTGTCTCAAAACAACAACAACGAAAATGTAAAAAGGGCTGGGGATGTTGCTCAGTGGTAAAGCAGCCCTAGGTTCAATCCCCAGTACCAAATATCAACAAAAAAGCCAATCCTGGCGAGATGAGAGTTGGTAGGAGGGAGGCCTAGGGATGCAGCTCAGTGGTAGAGCACTTGCGTAGCACAAGTGAGGGCTTGGATGCATCCCCAGCCACACACTCTCGCGCACACACACACACACACACAGAGGCAGAGACAGAGAAAGAGATGTAGGAAGGCATTGAGCTTATCCAAAGGCCAAGCTCTTGAGAAGACAAAGGGGCTATGAACCTCAATGCTCCATCTTAGAGGGCTCAGGGTGTGAAGGTTCTTGTTTGTTTATGTGTTTTTTTTTTGTTGTTTGTTTTTTCTTTAATTTTTTAATACTTATTTATTAGTTTTCGGCGGATACAACATCTTTGTTTGTATGTGGTGCTGAGGATCGAACCCAGGCCGCACGCACGCCAGGCAAGCGCAATACGGCTTGAGCCACATCCCAGCCCCTGTTTATGTGTTTTGAACCTCAGGGTCTCACACATGCTGGGTAAGTAAGCACTCTATCACTGAGCTACATTCTCAGCTCTTTTTATTTTGAGACAGGATCTTGCTAAGGTGCCAAAGCTGGTCTCAAACTTGTTATCCTCCTGCTGTAGCCTCCCCTGGGATGTCTGCCTCGCACCACGGCGCCCAATGCAAGGAGCTTTTACAGGGAGGGGAAGGAGAAGCAGGGAAGGAAGGCTGCATGCTGGGACAGGGGCTTCATCATCCAGGTGTGTGTCTTCTTTTCTTGGCCAGAATATCCAAATGGACCTTAACCTCCTGCAGCTAGTTCCTATAGTTCTTTAGGCAGACAGATTACTTTTTTGGAAATTAAATCTCGCAGCTTTGTTAGTTGCAGCACAGAACTAAAGACTAAGGAGGTGGTGTAACAAAGGTCTCCACTGGTTCTAGGTTCTGTAAATTTAAAGAAAGATTATATAGCAATTAACATCAACCATTTAGTTAGGGCTTCCCTTTAGAATTTAAAATGAAGGGCAAAAGGAAGGGATATAAACCTTGAAAGAGGATTAGGGAAGGGAAACAGCCTAGTGGAAGGGCCTAGGGAGGAGAGGTAAAGTAACTTTGCCAAGGACAATTCCCCAAGGAGCGGCCACTGTTACACTGGGATGGAAGGGAGTGGTCCGCTCAAGATGAGTGGCCCAGGAAGGCCTCTGTAAAGAGAGGAGGAACGAGTTGAGACCAGAGGAAGATGAAGTTTTAATATCAATCATTAAGAAAAGGCATGGGGGAGGGGCATTGAAGTTCACTGGATTAGACAAAGGAGAATGAAGGGCAGGGAGCGGGATGGGAATAGGAAAGACAGGACAATGAATCAGACATAACTTTCCTGTGTTCATATATGAATACTCAACCAGTGTAACTCCACGTCACGTACAACCTCAAGAATGGGATCCTAATTAGAATAAGTTATACTCCACGTATGTATAATATGCCAAATGCATTCTACTTTCATGTATATCTAAAAAAAAGAACAAATAAGAAAGAAAGAAAAGGCCTTTTGCTGGGTGCAGTGGTGCACACCTATAATCCCAGCAACTTGGGAGGCTGACACATGAGGATCACAAGTTTGAGGCCAGCCTCAGAAAGTTAATGAAGCCCTCTGCAATTTAAGACTCAGTTTCCAATAAATAAATAAATAAATAAAAATAGAAAGGGCCAGGAGGAATGGCACATGCCTATAATCCCAGAGGCTCAGGAGACTGAAACAAAAGAATTGATAGTTCAAAGCCAACCTCAGCAACTAAGCAAAGCCCTAAGCAACTCAGTGAGACCCTGTCTCTAAATAAAATACAAAGGGCTGAGGATGTGGCTCAGTGGTTAAGCATTCCAGGATTCAATCCCCATGCAAAAAAAAAAAAAAAAAAAAAGGTAAAGAAGAAGGTGTGTTATGTACAGAGCTCTTCAAAGCATCTTTGAAGTGTGAAATCCATTCCCTTCAGGTAAAATTCCCTCAGGGAGTTTTCAAGATGGTTATTGTATCATTTGAATTTAGTGAGAAAAAGAAAAAGAGTCAGATGGTATGTGCCACGCTGTCATCTAACTTAAGAACTTCTCCATTCACCCCATTACGCTGAGATAGGCGATGTTATCCAAACACAACAGATAAAGACACGGGGGATAAAGTAATTAAATAATCTGTAAGGTCTACAGGTGTGTAACTCAGTGCTTGAGTGTATGTTTAGCATGTGCAAGGGCCTGGGTTCAATCCCCAAAACACACACACACACACACACACAGAGAAGTATAATATATAATCTAAGGTCATGTGGCTTAAAAGTGGCTGGTCAGGATTTGCACCAGTTCTGACAGTATTCCAGATACTTCCTTTTCCAATATAAGGCAGAAAAAGTACTATCTTTTCCTTACCCAACTCTTGACTGACCAGCTTATAACCAAAGATGGATTTAACAGGAGAAAAGCATAGAAATTTATTTCTACATGACATGGGAGCCTTCAGAAATGAAGATCCAAAGAAAATGAGAAATGTGTGTATTTTTATGATGGTAGAACATAAGTATGATTGGAGGACAAAGGGTGGGATCTAAAAATCTGCTGGGAGCTTAGCCAGGAGGGTTCAGATTCTTCACAGTATGCTTCTTGGACAGCCCTCCCCTCTGGGCATAGGGCAGGATACCTGTCACCTGAGGGTCTTCAGAGAAGAGAGGGATTGATCTGCAGTCACTCAGATGGTCAGCTCAGGGAAGAAGGGTGGGTATTACTTGTCCCAACTCTGGCTCCTTGATGCTCCAAAGCCAATACTTGGTAGAGGTAGAGGTGAGTTGGTGGGAAGGAAATCAGGTTTGTTTTTTGTTTTTTTTGGAGGTAGGGCGGTTGACTGGGAACTGAACTCAGGGGCACTCAACCACTGAGCCACATCCCCAGCCCTATTTTTTATTTTATTTAGAGACAGGGTCTCACTGAGTTGCTTAGTGCCTTGCTTTTTGCTGAGGCTGGCTTTGAACTCACTATCCTCCTGCCTCAGCCTCCCAAGCCGCTGGGATTACAGGTGTGCACCCCCAAGCCCATCAGAAATCAGTTTTATTAAGGATCTGGCATCTTGAGAAGATGGGTGCAGAGGCTATACTCTGAGCGCACCACTTTCTGGATCAGGTGTACAAAGGGTTTTCATAGGAAAGGAAAGGAGGCGGGACCAATGGGCAGGAAGGAGACACTTGAGCAGGGGCTTCATCATCCAGGGTGTGTCTCTCCTTTTTTCTCAGGTGGGCATATTACAATGGACCTGAACTTCCTGGGGCTACTTCCTATGGTTCTCTAGATAGACATTACTTTTCTGCAAGGTGAAAGCCACAGCAATTTACATGTTTTGTGTCAGTTGAGGCACAGGATAAAAGAATAAGGAAGGGTGCTGCATAGTCTGGTGTACCCTGAAGGTCACCAGATGTTCTGGGTTCTGTCAATATCAAGAAAGATTACATACTAGTGAATATCTTAACCATTTAGGTGAGGCTACTCTTTAACATTTTGAATGCCAAGCAGACAGGGGACATGCCCTTGCATGTTACCAGGGAAAAGTGAATAGCCTTCCTCCTTCTGTTTTTTTTTCCTCAAATGCCAAGGTGCCATATTTGGAGGTAGCATGTCCAGAGACCCACTAGTCACCCACCATGTTACCAACAAAGGCAGTTGGGCTACCACAGCTGAGAATCTCTTGCATAATAGAATTTGCCATAAAGAATAATTGAACTCAAGAAGATAAGAGTAGTAAGCAAAGGTCTACCTGATGGCTAATTGTTCAGTTTTTAGCCAAGAGCATTAGAATAGAACTATACCAAGCAAAATGAGATGAGATTTACAATGAAGCCAGATGAGGTCGATGGTCCACAGATAGCAGCCACAGTTCCAAATCCCATTATCTCACACATGAGCTTTGTGGGGAACACCTCACATCCAAACCATAACACCTGTAGTTCCAGGCCAGGATGCGCAATGTTATAAGACCCTGTCTCAAAACAAAAATAAATAAATAAATAAAATTCGAAGATCTCTCCATCTAAAGGTAAAACAAGTGAGAATATTTCCTGGATAAGCTTTTTGGGTTCTGTGTCACCAGATGTTCTGGGTTCTGTCAATATCAAGAAAGATTACATACTAGTGAATATCTTAACCATTTAGGTGAGGCTACTCTTTAACATTTTGAATGCCAAGCAGAGAGGGGACATGCCCTTGCATGTTACCAGGGAACATGTTGCTTGTTTTCAAAAATCCATAGAAAGGCAAATAATTTCCTGCTATTAAAAAGCTGTTTAACCTTTCCCAAGGAGAAAAATCAAGTTAGAGGGTTAAAGTATTAGATTGGAAGGGATTTTAGAGATTATTGAGTTCTGACCTTCCATTTACATATGAAAGATCTGAGACAAGGGAGGGTGAGTTAGCAGCAAAGAAGTCCAGTAGCTTTCTTCCAGTCTTATTATTTTGATTTTTAAGAGTTCTGTAAATTTCAAAATTAATTAGGTTGTATGTGAAACACAAATAAACTGGGGATGATGGGGAAGTGTAAAATAAAAACAAAAATTTTGAGAAACAGAGATAAGGTACTTTTTTTTCCCTTTGTAACAGGGATTGAACCCAGAATACTTAACCACTGAGCCACATCCCCTGTCTGTTGTAATTTTTAAAATATTTTTATTAGTTATTGATGGACTTTATTGATTTGTTTTATATGTGGTGCTGAGAATTGAACCCAGTGCCTCACACATGCTAGGCAAGTGCTCTACCACTGATCTACAACCCCAGGCCTTTATTTTTTACATTGAGACAGAGTCTTGCTAAGTTGCTTAGGGTCTTGCTAAGTTGCTGAGGCTGGCTTTGAATTTGGGATCCTTCTGCCTCAGCCTCCTGAGCCGTGGGGATGACAGGCGTGTGCACCTGGCTAAGATACTTTCTAATGAACTATCCAAATTGATCTGTCGCAAGGAGATGTGAACTGTGTAGGTAGGACATGCAGCACTCGATGCACAACGGATATTTACTGAATGCCCCCTCGGGGCTGAGAGTGCTTTTGGGAACTGGGAGACAACCACCATGTAGCAAGCGCTCTGTCAGTGAAGTTCAGCCTTGTAAGAACTAGAAGAGGCATCCAGAGGGATGATCCCGATGTCTTCCTGGAAGCAGTGAGACCTAAGATGATTTCAAAATAGAAAGAAAAGGAAAGAATGTCCCTGCAGAGGGAACAGGTGCACAGCCAGGGAATGTGGTAGACTGAATAACTTTTAAAAAGTGCTCAGGAAGGAGAAGAGGAACCAGGTTAGCAGGAATCCCCTGAGGCCCAGATGGGAGACTTTCTCCTGGGGGAAGAAGAGCAAGCTGGAGTGACAGATCTGTGACACATTCCCAACTATTGCTCTGATTGTCTACAAGGGTTTGGAAGCAGGGACAAGGTCGACCCAGTGAGAACAATGAGAAAGGTATTTCTCCAGATATTTTGACCAACAAACTGCCTCTCTTCCTGTTGCCCACTCTGGGTACACATAACAGTACTTTTCCTACATGGTGCATGCTAATGTTTCCTATTGAATCATTTTCGTTTTCTACATGGTGAAGCGGTTTGACTCACCTCAGCTGATGTCATGACTCATTAATAAGTCACAGCTCCGAAGATGGAGAAACTTGGAGTTAGGGAGTTACCAGGACACCAGAGACAGGAGATGATGCACAGTAGGATCTAGGGACAGAGAAAGGTACAAAGAGGACAGTGAATGATTCCAGAGGGGCTTAAGAGATAGGAGAGAAAGACCCAAGGAATTAAAGATAAAAGGTCAGGTAGTGAGCTGGGGAAGGTGAACTGACCATCTACTGGGAGGGTAAAGATAATGAGTATTTTTAAAATGCCCTTCCTTTCATTCACTTTTTTGGTAAACACAAATAGATTCCTTAATCTGAGGCCTATTCCAAGAGCAGTATTATATATAATTCCAGAAAATAATCCAGTGTTATTCAGAGAGGGAGTCACCTTGTGGAAATGATGGAGAGGAATTTAGCGGACCAGAGTGGGCAGAGAGCTGAGCTAGAAGATTCTACATGGAACAGCTCAGATCAAAGACTTACCTGTGCTTTCCCAGGGCTGCTATTAGGGCTTTTGTAAGGCTGGGAATAGGTTCGGTTCGGCCTGGGTTTTTCATTGAGCAATCCTGTTGGCAGGAGTTACTTTCTTTACCTAGTTGGCATCCAGTTTAGAATCCACAGTCACTGGTCCAAGACAGTCACCAGCATTTCTTGGACACTTAGAAAAATGGAAAGACCATTAACTTTCTTCTTCTTGCACACTCTCAGACCACACCAGGTCAAAGGGACTTCTTTCCTGCCTCTTTCCACAGCTTCCCTAGTCCCAATCCTTCTCCATCTAAATCTTTTATTTTGCAAAGCCGTAGGGAGTGGTGAAAGCCTCTTGCTAGAGGAAGATTTTGAATAATAGGTGTTTCTGAGCCGGGTTTATTGAAAAGGTCTTGTCTGTGTCCTGGGGGAGATTGTAAAAGAGACGTCAACAGGAGCTCTTTTGTGTGGATGGCATTCATCCCGAAAGAGAGGAATTCCCTTACTGGGCTAGTATTTAAAGCAGATTTGTTGCCGCTTTTGCTAAAAACTTTTTATCCAACTGCCTGAGCTCACAGCAGCGAGTGAGTCACTGGATGATTGCAACTTCCTCTCCTCCTTAGCAAAGCAATGACTCAGTCATTTACATTTAGAAAGGAAGGTTCCTAAGAAGATTTCCTGGGTTTTCCTCAGCTGGAGCCTCTTTTCTTGACCATCACGTGGGCCAGATCTGTGGGCAATCCTGTTAACCCCAGAGGAGGGGAGGCTAGCCCACCTGTTTTTCTCACTCCCTGGAAAACTTCTTGCTGTTCTGCTTGCTTTCTTTTTTAAATCCTAGAAGAGAGACAAACACAATTTCCTGCCTTCTGGCTTTTTCTAGTCTCCCTTCCCCCACTCTTTTTTGGAAAGGGACTGGCAATTCCTGGGTACTGTAATTACCGCAGGCTGAGGTTTGACTTAACTCCACCTGTAGGAGATAAGGCAACCGTTTTATTACCTCTCAGCCAGGTGCCCAAGGGTGACAAGACTTGCCTTTATCTGGGGGACCTGACAAGGTTATCAGAAACTGCAAAAGGGCTGAACCTTGGAGCAGCGACCGCCAAAATTATTCACTTCCCTGTGATCCTTTTTCCAATCTTTTATTGCTAATTTCGATCCACAGACTAGTTCTACTTCCCTCCGAGTTTTTCCTGTATTTCCTGAACCTGAGCTTTGACCTACTGGGGTCCCTTCAGACCTAAGCCACAGTAATGGAGCAGTTGTAATCATGAGCAGGGTCAGCCCCAACTACCACACACAATATCTTGATATCCACTGGTTTAGTAGGTTTGCAGTGTTAATAGTTGCTTTTTCTCAAAGTTATTATTTAATAAAATCTTTGACCTGCAATGATAGAAATTTAAAAATAAAATAATAAATAAAATCATATTTTATTGCCTTTACTTTTTACGATTCCTTTTGAAAACTAGGCTATAATCCACACCAGGAGACAGTGCTGTGCTTGTCTTAGGTCATAAAAACATCTAGTTCTTTAACTATTTATGTCTGTAGTTTACTAGTATATCTGTCTACCTTCACATCAGGTTGTAGGGTTTGTTTTCGTTTTATTTTTGAAGGGGGCTGGGGAATCGAACCCAGGTCCTGGTGAACTCTAGGAAAGAGCTCTGCCACTGAGCTACACCCCTAACCCCACTTTATTCTATAATTTAAGCTCTGTTCCATGGATTTCTGTTATCATTTGTGTTGAAACTGTGGCATAAAAGCATGCATTTTTATATCATTTTTTAAATTGATTGTATTTTTTTAAATACATGACAGCAGAATGTATTACAATTCTTATTACACATACAGAGCACAATTTTTCATATCTTTTATATGAAGTATGTTCACACCAATTCATGTCTTTATACATGTACTTTTTCTTTTTTTTTTTGCATTACAAAAAAAATGTATTTTAAAATGGGATTATAGGCGGAGGCCTATAACCCTAGCAGCTCCGGAAGCTGAGACAGGAGGATCACGGGTTCAAAGCCAGCCTCAGCAATGGCAAGGTGCTTAGCAACTCAGTGAGACCCTCTCTAAATAAAATACAAAATAGGGCTGGACATGAGGCTCAGTGGTTGAGTGCTCCTGAGTTCAATCCCTAGTACCCCCCCCCCCAATAAAATAAAATGGGATTGGAGCTGGGAGCTGTGCTGGACACTTGTAATCCCAACAGCTCAGGAGACTGAGGCAGGAGGATCAAGTTCAAAGCCAGCCTCAGCAATTCAGTGAAGCCCAAAGCATTTTAGCAAGACCCAGTCTCTCTCTTTTTTTTTTTTTTTGGTACTGGGAATTGAATCCAGTGGCATTTAACCATTAAGTCACATCATCAGCCTCTTTAAATATTTTATTTATTTAGAGACAGGGTCTTGCTAAATTGCTTAGGTCCTCTCTAAATTGTTGAGGCTGGTTTTGAACTCATAATCCTCCTGCTGGGATTACAGGGGTCGGCCAATGTACCTGGCCAGTCTCAAACTTTGGGAAAAGTCGGGGGCGGGGTCTGGGAATCTGGCTCAGTGGCTAAGTGCCTCCAAATTAATCTCTGGTTAAAAAAAGCGGGGGGAGGGGCATGCAGGATTGGCAAACTGTGCACTAGGTAGTTTTAATGAATAAAGAGTGCCCTTCCAGATAAACTTTAGACAGTTCCCTGAGCTGCATCAAATCAGCTGGCACCCAGCTGCACCTAGCAAGAGGCTGCCCTCCTGTCAGTACAAATTATAGTGGGCCAAGGTAAAAACTGCTTTATTTATTTTGCTGTGAAGTCAGACTGTGGCCTGAGGGTAGGGTAGAGGATGAGAAAGAAAAGGCGGATCAGAGAATGTTGGAGAAGTGAGTTTAAAAAATGTACACACGGGCCTGAGGGGGTGGGGGCGGTAGATCCACAGTAGAGCTCTTACCTAACACATGCAAGGTCGTGACTTGCATCCCCAATACAAAAAAAAAAAAAAAACACGCAAGGAAACAGCTAAAAGCCCCTATTAAGTGTGGTGTAGTGGCACAGACCTGTAATTCTAGCAACTTGGGAACTGCAGCAATTTCACGAGGACCTAAGCAAATAAATATATATAAAATGGCCTGAGGATGTGGATCAGTGGTTGAGCACCCCAGTAACCTGGTTCACTCCCCAGTACCAAAACAGGACTTCTAGGAATGCCGCTCTTACCATCATAATGAAAGCCAAAAATGGATGCCTCCCCATATAGTGTGGGGCACACTGTGATAAACCAGTTGACAAGTGTTAGAAGTACTATACTGGAGCTTTCCTTCCCTTAAAGATGTAAAACTTGGCACACTTACGGCCACTGTGTCACCACACATGGCCACCCTCCATAGGAGGGACTGAGGGCCAGAATTTGAGATGCCTCTGCAGGAAGATGTCCCCTGGTGGGAGCTTTTACTGCTCCAAGGGTGGGAAGGTTGGGGTGGGACATCATTCTTCCTTGCACATTTCTTTTTGCTTTTTCTTTCATTTATTTTTATTTTTTTTAAGTACTGGGGATTGAACCCAGGGGTGCTTAAGCCATATCCCCAGCCCTTTTTTATTTTTTATTTAGAGACAGGGTCTAAGTTGCTTAGGGCCTCACTAAGTTGCTGAGGCTGGCTTCAAATTTGCAATTCTCCTTCCTCAGCCTCCAGAATCACTGGGATTACAGGCTTAGACCACTGCACCAGGCTCACTTTCAGTTTTAAAAAAGAAACTTGAGGGCTGGAGATATAGCTCAGTTGGTAGAGTGCTTGCCTTCATGCACAAGGCCCTGGGTTCAATCCCCAATACCACAAAAAGAAAAAAAAAAAAAAAGAAACTTGAGGCTTAGTTGTAAAGCACTTGCCTAGCATGCGTGAGGCTCTACATCACCCCATCCACATTTCTGAAAGCCTTTACCTAAAACCAGTTCTTGGATCTATTTGCAGTGTGACTGCACCTCCTCTCTTGCAGACCCCTCCAAGTACTTGATTGCTGGGTCTGCCGTGTATTAACAATCTAAAATCCCCCAAGCTCCGAATTCCAAGCACATTTAGCCAAAGAAAGGTTCAGATACAGGCTAGGACATTGTTCTCACAGGGTTCAAAGGAGAATCTTAAGGACAAAAGCAGAAGAGAGCCCTTTCAAAGATAAGCAAAGCTTTCGTGGGAAGAACCCAGGTTCCAAGCCAGCCTCACCCAGGGAGAACTTGGACATCAACCTCTCCTTTTCATCTGCAGAATTAGATCATAACCTCCTCTGCAGGGTTGTTTTAAGAATTTAATGAGACTAGCAAAAGTGCATGCCTTTACTAAACAGGCAAGGAATGAGGAGGAGGATGGGGACTGAGAAAGGAAAGTTGATACCAATTTGAAACTCTTGAGAGATTCCTAGGTTAGCACTTGCCTCGCATGCATGAAGCTCTGGGCTCAATGCTCAGTATTGAAAAAAAAGACAATCTGGGCTCTGGAGCACATGCCTACAATCCTAACTACTGGAGAGGCTAAAGCAGGAGCATCACAAGTTCCAGGCTAGCCTGGGCAACTTAATGAGATACTGTTTCAAATTTTCATAATAAAAATAAATTTATTTAAATGGTTCATAGGTTTTTTATTTAATTTTGGTAAATAACAAACACCAAACTGTAAGGTGTTTTTGAGATGTTCTTTGTTTTTTCCGTTGTTGTTGTGTTGGTGCTTGAATGGGGCTCCCACCAAGCTCCTCCCAGGCCCAGTAAGGTGATATTTTAAATGCAGCCTTGAGGGACACTTTAAATGGCTGTGGGGGTGAGAAAGAGCTCAAGGGGACACCTGGACAAATGTTCCTGTCCTCCTCTGTCGATGACAGCTGGACAATGTGGTATGATTTTAAAGCACTGATCCTACTGGAGGGTTTGTAAGGAGCTGGCATCCTCTCTGGGCCAAGTGGGTGATGGATGCAGCATCCCACAGATGGTTGTTCCTTTGAAAAGGGGAGGGTGGGGTTCAGGGAGGAAGGAGGAGAGGAGCAGGATGAATAATTGGGTGCCTTGCTGCACAGCCCAGAGCCCCCTTGGCCTCTGCAGGAGGGCCTTCCACTCCCAGGTAGCTGAAAGCAACAGCAGTGTGTTTCTTTCTTATGCGCTTACACAAATCCTGTCTTCCCAGGTTTGGGGCTCCCAGTTTGCCTTAGGCAGAAGCTCCAGCTCCAGGGGAAGCCTTGCTCCAAGCACCAGGCTCAGGGGGCACCTCTGGCTGCTGTTATAGATCTTCCTTCTCTCCAAACCCAGGGAGTTGGCGGGTGAGGGGCTACTGGTAAATCCACACCGGATTCTCAGGTAGGACTTAGGCGGACTGGATGCCCATTAAGTGTGAATTCAGGCCTCTCACTTCCTGAAGCCAGGCAGATCCTACATGTGTCCCCTGTAGAAACCCTCAGCTGCTCTGTACAGTACAGCTGTAGGGGTAGGGACACTCAAGCTCTTCTTAGTTTACCAGGCTTAGCGACAAGGCAGGAAAGTCTTCACTGCCTGATTGGTTGTGTTGTATAATTCCAATCCAGATCTGTCCTCCTATTTCAGACCCCAGGTTCCTTCCACTGAGCAGGTGATGCTAATTCCCATGAAACAGAACAGGCAGGAACAAAAGGTCCTTGGCGCTCACATATCCATCTTGTCTGCAAGCAGACAGAACACAGGATAAGAGGTCCAAGAAAATGAGTAGAAGGAGCTAAGGAAAAGTAAAGCTAAAGGCCAGGGTTGTGGCTTGGTGGTAGAGCGCTTGCTAGCATGTGCAAGACCCTTGGTACGATCCTCAGTACCACATAGAAATAAATAAATAAAATAAAGATACTGTGTCCAACTACAACTTAAAAAAAAAAAAAAAGAAAAGAAAGAAAGAAAGTAAAGCCATCATACAGGAAAAGGGTGGTTAGCATCCTGGGTCCTCAACAACCATCCCTCCTGCCCTCCTGGGTAACACCCAGCAAAGAGAATAGACATTAGGTAAATAAGCCACAGGTGACTTAGTAGTTTCTACTAAACTAACTGGTGTTGATGTGTGTGTGTGTGTGTGTCCTGCACACATGCTGGGGACTGAACTTGGGGTCTCATGCGTGCCAAATTCCTGTTCTACCACTAAACCAAGTCCAAGTCCCCAACCCCCAATGTGACAAGACTGGGAATTAGATTGGGGTTTAACATAATTGCTCCATGTCAAAAGTTGGTCAGTCACTAGCCAAGCATGGTGGTGCTGCCTATAATTCCAGCCATCTCAAAGGCAGAGGCAGGAGGATCACAAGTTCAAGGCCAGCTTGGGTGACCTAGGGAGACCCTAAGACCCTATCTCAAAATTTTAAAGTAAAAAAGAGTGGGGTTTAGCTTAGTAGTGGAGTTAACAGCTACGGTACTGGGTCCAATCCCCAATACTGAGAAAAAAAAAAAAAGTTGGTCATTCATAATTGTATTTGGCTAGTACTTGGCCTATATCAAACAGAAGTGGGAATACAGTTGCTCCTTGGTATCTTCAAAGGATTGATTCCAGGACCTTCTACCCCCATTAATGTCAAAGTCCTCAGATGCTTAAGTCCCTTTTACAATATTTTCATATAACCCCTGCACATCCTCCCATATAGTTCAAAATATCTGGAGATTACTTTTGATACTTAATACAACACAAATGCCATGTGAATAGTTGTTATGCAGTATCTTGAGGGACAAAGTACTGGAGATTGAACCCAGGGTGCTCTATACCAGTGAGCTACATCCTCAACCCCAGCCCCACAACCTTTTTTTTGGATATAGGATCTCACTAAGTTGCTGAGGCTGGCCTCAGACTTGGGATCCTCTTGCCTCAGCCCCCCAAGCTGCTGAGATTACAAGTGTGCACCACTGTGCCAGTCCACAGTATTGTTTAGGAAACAATAATGTGGAAAAAGGTCTGTAAACGTGTGATTTTTCTCAAAATTTAAAAAAAAAATTTAGTTGTCAATGGGAGTTACTTACTTATATGTGGTTCTGAGAATCGAACCCAGTGCCTCACACATGCTAGGCAAGCGCTCTACCACTGAGCCCCAACCCCAGCCCTCTCAAATATTTTTGATTGATAGTTGGTTAAACCTGTAGACGCAGAACCCATGGATATAGAGGACGGACTGTATTGTGACATCCCAGGTCACAGAAGATGGCTCTGCTATTTATTCCTTTTACTTTTCTTTCTGGATTGTTGATCCATTTTCCTTCTTCTCTAGGAAGACTCTTTTCATTCTTATTTGTTCCTTCATGCAACAAGTATTAGCCATAGTACAACCATGTGACGCATGTGTTCTAAGGATTGTGGTGACATCTGTGAATAAAACAGACAACAATGCCTGACCTTGTGATTCTTCAATCCTTAGTGAATTCCCATCTCTCAGTCTGATCAGGGGGAAATATAGGACCGTATTGCTGAGAAGTGACATCTGACAAGAAATGAAAGCTACTGATGAAAGGCTTCGAAGAAAAATCTCCTTCCCTGCTCCTAGCGCGATCCCCATCCCAGCCTCCTGGGATGGTAGACCAGCTGCTCAAACAGGAAACCTTAAATAATCCTGTAACCCCGACCTTGGTCCCTGAGTCTTCCTCTCTTGTAAACAGTCCATTCAAACCAGGAAGACCTACAGACCTGGCTGGGACCCATTTTGAAAAATACACACATCATTATGAATGTTCAAAAAAAAAAAATCCTAGATCTAAAAGGAAGTGATCTATCTGACTCACTGGTAGAAATCACTTTATAAAGTAATGGAACAAATGGAAATTTAATCCTCAGAGATGAAACTGCCAGGGCAGTCATTTGTGTACATGGATGACTCAACAGCACCTGTTAGAGAAGCCGAGAAAATGAGCCTGAGCCGTGAAATCCTGGTCACATTCCCAACTGCAAGCAACACTCCCTCCTTGGAAATTAGTAAGCCCCAAGTCCTAAACGCCCTGATTTCAACATGAAGGCTACGATTGACTTTAGCATTGGCCAAATGATTCTTAATCAGAACCCTAGGTTTTTAATCTCCAGTATTAAATGATCGAGGCAAATACTAGCCAAATATCTACTTTCAAGATGATCCTTTGAAACTGATTTCAGGCAACCGCTGGTTTTACATATGGAAACCTTCAGTTTCTAGTATTACTCAACTTACTGTCAAACTTCATTAAAAGTACATATTACAAGCTTAAGACCTGAACCTCTGGCCCTGAACCTTCTGAAATGACCTTCATCCAAACATCATTTAGCACCCTCTAATCTAGTTAATTAACGGAACTTCCTGAAGAGAACAGTCACTTTGATCTGAACCTCATTTTTCCTTTCCAGTTATTTTGAAGCAGAAGGAAGACAGGCCTTCTTTTCTGGGCTAGCTGGAGCTACCAGAAGCTCCTTCAGAGACCACAGGGTGGAAACAGACCTGGGAGGAAGAAAGCAGGTTCAAAACACTGCCCTGAGCATTTTCGTGGGTGTTTGCCCCACACAGAGATAAAAGAGTGAAGGTGTGGCTGCGAGGCATGCTCTCCGGGAAGCTGGGCCTGCAGGCTGGAAATCTTAAGCAATCTTTGCAAACAGGCTCACTGGAAGACAGCAAGGCAGTTAGAAATGCTTCAAGCCTGAGAGAGAGGTGTCTGCATATACAGTACAAATTCAGATAAAAATGGAAAATGTCAGTCACTGGCAGCAGGAATCCCCAGTCTTTGCATTCATTGCCATCTGCCCATCTGACTGGGATGTGAAGAGATTGGGTGAACATTGCTAGAGCAGTTCTTGCTTTTTAACTTATTACTTTAAAAAATATTAATATAGCTACTGCTAAAAAAAAAAAAAATCCTTAGCCGCAACCTAGATTTTACCCGAAAGCCGGAGAAGGTTTTTTTTTTTTTTTTTTTTTTTTTTTTTAAGGTGCTAGTATATAAAGCAAGACTTCTGAGTCTTGACTTCCACTCTGGTTTTTGGAAGACAAGTCCAGCCAAGGTCCCCTTCCGCAGCAGCGCCACTTACCTTGCTGCCGAGCGGCCATTGAGTATGTACGTGTTGTTCCAGGTTTGGCCACAAGGGGACTGTCGAGAGTAGGGTTGCCCGCAGCAATACTTTGTTTTCTCAGACTTTGGAGTGGGAGGGATGGGGGTTGGGTGTGGGGCCGGTGTTGGGGGGGAGAAGCAGCTGGCTTGGGAGAAAAAGAAAAAAAAATCCATTTGTTCCCTGAAATGATGCCACTTGCCATTTTATAAGTCAAAGGTTGCCACGTTACCTGTTGCCAGGTTCCTGAGAACGCTCAGGGAAAATGTGGGAGACCAGGGCACAGCACCAAGTCCTTCAGCCTGGTAGATTTCAAGCTTTTTTGACTGGGACTGGCGCTGACATTTGGAGAGCAGCTGCTGTGGATGGCCGGAGCATTGTTTGGTTGTAGTTCTAACAGAGGAGTGGCTGCGTCTTACATCATTTCCAGGCATTAAGTGCCTGGGGCTTTTTTTTTTTTTTTTTTTTTAATGACTCTAACTTTCTGATCCCTCCCTCCCTGGATCTTTGTACAGTACACACACTGTGCAAAACAGCCTCACCTCGGGAAGCCCATGTTTTGTAGTAACTTGTTAAAACAATTTGGATGCCTCTTAAAAAAAAAGGAAAGAAAGAAAAGAAAAAGAAAGAAAAGAAAATGTGACTCTGAAACAAACCTTTCCATTCTTCCTTCTGAGAACAATGTTGGGTCTGATTAGCAGCCGCAGCCCTGTTCTCCCCAGAAGAGGCAGCTACTATCAGCTGAATAGATCTCCAAGCCAGACACGCCGAGGCTTGGAGCATTTGTCTGGCATTAGGAAGTGTCTGGAATACTAGTAACTACCAACTGGCAAGGCGGAGGACTGCAAGAGTTATTGCCCTCCCCCTCCCCCTCCCCCTCCCCCTCCTGCTGTTCCCTCCCTTCCCCCTAGGCTCCGACACAAGCGTGCTCTTTTCTGCTTTGACTAAGAAAAGTTGCACTCGTCATCTCTGTGGTTTCCGTGGAGGATGGCGTTAGTGGAAATCATTCTCTCAGCCACCTCCCTGGAGCCGAAGTTAATGGGAGAGGAGACGACTATGGGATGCGCCATGCCTCACGGAGGTGGGCTGGGAACCCAGGGTTTACTTGTCACCCGCCCAGGGAACCTCACATCCTGCCTTCCTTCTCACCACTGACACCTCACTTTGGGTGGCCTGGAAATGGGAAGCTGTAAATATTTTGCAACAAGGTAGTGATTTTTTTTTCCCCATGTATTTTGTTGTGCAGATTTTTTTCTCTTTTTGTAATATTTTGCTTTATTGATTGATGGATTGATTGGTGCTGGGGATTGAACCCAGGGCCTTGTGCCTGCAAGGCAAGCACTCAACCAATGAGCTATATCCCCCGCATTTTTAATTCTTTAAAAATTTTTATTTATTTACTTTTGCAGTGCTGAGGATCCAACCCAGAGCCTTGCCCATACTAGACAAGTGCTGCACCGTTGAGCTGCATTTTTTTTTTTCCTTCTGATTTTTGCTATGGTCCTCCTGCTCATCTCAAACTGCTGGGCACGGTGGGTGGTGCAGGCCTGTAATCCCAGCAATTTGGGAGGTTGAGACCAGATTGCTAGGTGAGTTCAAAGCCAGCCTCAGCAAAACCAAGGCTCTAAGCAACTCAGTGAGAGCCAGTCTCTAAATGAAACACAAAATAGGGCTGGGGATGTAGCTTAGTGGCCATTGAGTTCAATCCCTGGTACATCACCCCCCCAAAAAACAAACAAACAAAAATTCCAGGGCTCAGGGAATCCTCCCAGTAGCTGTGACTAACCTACCTACCTACCTTCCTTTCTCTCTCTCTCTCTCTCTCTCTCTCTCCCTTTTTTTTGGTGGTAGGGATTGAACCTAGGGGCACTTTACCACTGAGCCACATCCTCAGCCCTTTTTATGTTTGATTTTGAGACGGGGTCCTGATGAGTTGCTTAAGGTCTTGCTAAATTGCTGAGGCTGGCCTCAAACTTGTGACCCTCCTGCCTCAGCCTCCAGAGTATCATTCACTAAATTTCTGATGAGTTCCTGCAGGGTGCAGTGGGCTTGTTGGTTTTTACTTTGATGGATGTGTGTTGGGGGACATGAATACCAGTGGTTTGGGTTAATGAAGAAATGGAATGTGCAGCTCTAACTTCACCACTTGGTAGATATGTGACATAGGGACATCCATTTCTTGCTCTTATTCCTGAAAGCTCGGTGCTGGTCCCAAGGCCAATCCAATGAGGAGGATGTAGTTTTGAGAAAAAGGAAAAAAGAAGTTTTATTGCTTTGCTAGCAAAGGAGAAACACAGGGGACTGCTGTCCCCGAGGCTGTGATTCTCACTGTCAAGGGGTGATTCAAAGGCTGCATTCCAGGTGTGTCCTGTGAGGGGTCATAATTCACTTGTAGACTTTAGAGATAGCCCCTTCTTAGGTCCTCTCCTACCATCCTGAAGTCGATTGCTTTACTCCTGTGGTGTGTTTGCTCAAGGACAGATAACTTGGCCTAGGATGGGAAGAAGGTTTATCTTGTTCCCCCCACCTTATAGGCTGGGAGGGGGGAGAGGGCGAAGAGAAGGGAAACAAACCAAAACAATGTCCATTTTAAAATAAGTCACGAGGGTTATATTCAAAGCATGAAGTGGAACCCTCTAAGCCTTAACATTTCCATCGATTGAATAGAGACAGTGGGATCCTCGTGTCAGTTAAGGCCATGTGGGTTAAGTTCTTAGCACAGTGTCTGGATCTCTAATGATTAGGAAGATCTAATCTTGGCATGGCGAGGAGGGTCTGGGCTAATTCTGCAATCTCAGCCTCTCTCTTGTCACCTGAGCTTGTGCCTTTTCCCAGTGAAGGACCTGAGCCAGACCACTGGTTTGTCTGGCACTTGACAGGGAGTCCAGTCTGCCAAGGCACAGTGCCATGAACAGCAGGACTCTAAGATTCACAGTGAAGTGCAAGACTTCTGGGCCGGCCTGACCGGAAACAGCAGCAGCAAACTTTTCTGTTAGCAGTTGCATTCTCCCCAGGTTCAAAATACTTCCCCGGGATGCCAGAACATTTGTCATGACAACCGAAGAGCCTGGTTGCGACTTCTTCCCCTAGCCTCTTTTTTGGGATTCTTTCTTCAACTCTTAGGCATCACCCTCAGTGAGACCCTGCGTTTCAGATTCTCTTCCAGATTCCATTCATATTTATGAAGCCATAGGGCCTTCAGTTTAAAAGAAATCTTGTCACCAAATTCAACCGTCTGTCAGTTGTTGGTACAATTTCTATAACCTCTCAGACAAAAAAAAAGAGCTGATCTATGCTTGTATATCTCCAGGGACTGAGAGCTCACTACTGGGTGAGGTCCTCATATTCCATGTTTGGATAGCTGATGACTATCTTTGTCTTCTTCTTCTTTTTTTTTTTTTTTTTCCTTTTTGGTGCTAGAGATTGAACCCAAGGATGCTTTCCCACTGAGCCACATCCTCCAGCCCTTTTTATTTTTTATTTTGAAACAGAGTTTTGCTAAGTTGCTGAGAGTCTCACTACCTTGTTAAGTCTGGCTTCAAACTTGCAATCCTCCGGCCTCAGACTCCTGAGTTTCTGGGATTTCAGGCCTGGGCCACCAAGCCTGGTTTAGAGGATTTTTCTTTATGACTCTCTGACCTCTTATCTTTGTGGTTTTCGTTGGGGACTTAACACAGAAGTCCATGCTGTACTTTAGGCAGCCACCCTCCAAATCAGTGAATTCCTGTCTTCCTTCTTTTCCAAATGAAGTATGCCCTTTCCTTAAACCCATACATTTCTTCTTAAAGCAAGGTGCCCACAGCTGGGGATGGAGCTCAGTGGTAGAGCAATTGCCTAGCATGTGTGAGGTCCGGGGTTTCATCTCTAGCACCATATGAGAGTGGAGAGAGGTAAGGGGGAGCCAAGGAGCACAGAATAAAACACAACCCAAAGATCCTCCTATGATTCTGGATACCACACTTCCATTCTTAATGCCTTTTCAGAAATAAGTACCTTCCCTGACATTCAAACCTCAAGTCCAGTCCCCATTCTGTGTTACTGCAGTCATCTCTTTATATCCCTAATTTTGATGCTTCACATTTCATTTTCCTTTTGACCTCTTCTCTTTTCTTTTTCTTTTGGTACCAGGGATTGAACCCAGGGGTGCTTAACCACTGAGCCACACGCTTAGCCCTTTTTATGTTTGATTTTGAGACAGGGTCTCACTAAGTTGCTTAGGGCCTCACTAAGTTGCTGAGGCTGGTTTTGAATTTGCGATCCTCCTGCCTCAGCCTCCAGAGCCTCTGAGATGACAAGTGTGCACCACTGCACCCAGCATCATATTGCCTTCTAAAGCACCCTGTAGGCTCAGTTTACCTCTCTGACATGTTCTTCATCCTACTTGCACAGCCTCTGTCTGCACTGTTCTCTGAATTTGCAAATGTCTGTGTAGGTCCTTCCAAGCTCTCTGTGGTGCGGGACCAGTTTTCTGTTTGATCTTCCATCTGTTGTAGATCAACACTCGGATAAAATTAATAAAGATGAATTACCAGAAAAAGGAAGTTTAAAAAACAAAGACACACTAAAACCTAACCCACTGTTTTCTTTGTATTTCATTCAACAGACAAAAGACTATAAAATTGCTAGAAAGTTTCTAAAAGCTTTCAGTATTCAGGGCACGGTACATGCACACCAGGTACAGTGGTTTGTGAACCAGCCCCATGCGGCCAGCAGCACTTTGAATATCTCTCTGCTCTGTACACAGAAATGCTTCAACTTGCTGATTTACAGCATCTGTCAGTTTTTATGGTGTAAATACCCACACCATAGTCAATTTCAAGTTGAACACAGAGCTGGGAAGAGATGTACACAATCAACTTTAGCAAGTGATAAGAGTGAGTTCCGACACCCCCCTATCAATGCCATTTGGTCTTTAAAATCTTTGTAATAAAAACTTTCCTTTTGAGCATTTATTATGCAACTACTGTTTATCTAGACCAAGTCAAGAGTCCATCATGTTGCCCTGAACAGAAACTAGACAATGGGTTGAGGCAGCCCTTCCCTTTGGTGGTCTTCAGCACCCTCAGAGGAGATCATCTGGTGCAAGTCATACCTAATCCAAAGGTGGCCCAGTGCCGTGCAGAAGCTGCCACTTCTCAAAGGTGATCAGATCACAGCTTGCTTCATAACTCAGGATAACACGTCATCAGAAAGAAATTGTTTGACTACAACTGTATCTAAAATTATTATTAATTTTAGATTTTTAACAATTTCTTTTTTTTTAATTAGTTGTTTATGGGCCTTTATTTATTGATATGTGGTGCTGAGAATAGAACCTAGTGCCTCACACATGCTAGGCAAGCGCTCTGCCACTGAGCCCCAGACCAGCCCTGACAGTTTCTTTTTGTATCTGTAGTTTCTCAAGGACTTTCTCTCTCTCTCTCTCTCTCTCTCTCTCTCTCTCTCTCTCTCTCTCTCTCTCTCTCTTTTTTTGTTGCGGTACTGGGGATAGAACCCAGCAGCGCCATACCACTGAGCTACAGCCTTAGCCCTCTTAAAAGCACTCCTTAGCCCCTGAATGAATTTCTGAAATCCAGTAACCAAGGACTGCTAAACCGTTTCTCAATATAGCTAATTTATGTATATGATCCATTAGCTTAGCCAGTAGGAATTTATTAAGAAGTCAATACAGCTGGGCGTGGTAGCACATGCCTGTAATCCCAGTGGATCAGGAGGCTGAGGCAGGATGACTGGGAGTTCAAAGACAGCCTCAGCAATTTAGTGAGGCCCGAAGCAACTTAGCGAGAGTCTCTAAATAAAATACAAAAATGGGCTGGGGATGTGGCCCAGTGGTTAAACGCCCCTGCATTCAATCCCTGGTACCAAAAGGAAAAGTCAATACAAAAAACGGGTTGGATTCCACATCTGTTTTGTGACTTCCTGATATTTGTATGCTCTTGATCACAAAAGATACCCAGGGATAAGACAGTGTAGATATTTTGCCAAAAAACCTTCACCACTGCAGAACAAAATAATTCCTGGTTCAGCCAAAGGACTGTGGCTTGCAACACTAGCACTAACTTTCAATGCAAATATAGACAAGGCGGAACAGTTAGCTAGAAGCAGACATGATAGGAAGCTGTTCTCATTTGTTTTCTCTGTATCTCTGTAACCTTTTTATTTAATTTTAACTTAACATAGTGTTACAACTTCTGAAATCAGATGTTAATACCAGCTTCTGCTTGTGCTGTCCTCTGCAGTGTGAACTGAATGAAAATAATGTCATTGGAATCTGCAGCTTTGTATCTAGGGACTCATCTTACAAATGCATAGAAGTTCAGTTGCTGGTGGCACAAGCCTGTGTCATCCTAGCAACTCAGGAGGCTGAGGCAGGAGGATTGCAAGTTCCTCTGCAATTTAGCAAGACCCTGTCTCAAATTTAAAAAAGGGCTGGGGATGTAGCTCAGTGGTAAAGTGCCCCTGGGTTCAATCCCAGCACAGAAGGAAGGAAGGAAGGGAGGAAGGGAGGGAGGGGGGGAGGGAGAGAGGCAGGGAGGGAAGGGTAGGAGGGAGGGAGGGACCAATAGGAGTTCTTTCAGCCAGGACCCAGAGGAGGAAGAGAAGTCATCTTATTTGAAGTGAACAAATAAACATATCAGGTTAAAGAAAAGCAATAAGCATGATTAAAATACATCATTTCTTTTTCAAGTTCCACTTGATTTAAGGGAGCATTTGTGTTTTTAAGTCGTTCTTTTTAAGAATGTTCCTCTTAACAAATGAGGTGTTTCACTTACCGTGTAGAAACCACTCAGTTTCCCTTTCTGTTTAGACCAGACAAGATTTATTAGCTTGTCTTTCCCCTCCGTGGGCCTCTCTCTGCCTGCTGGTACTCAGACCTTCTTGGTGGGTTCTCAATCACCCCTGGTGATGAATCCCTGAGAGTCATATTTTTAGAAAGGACACCCTTAGAAGAAAGAGCTCAGGGCTTAGCCTACAAACCTAGGAAAGAGTGATCCTGGGGAAAATGGAGAAATTTAGTTGAGTGAGTTTCTGAAGCACCCTTGGAGTGCCAAAGAATTAGGAAGTGATCTGGCACCTGTAATCCCAGAGGATCAGGAGGCTGAGGCAGGAGGATCACAAGTTCAAGGCCAACCTCAGCAATTTAATGAGGCTCTAAGCAACTCAGTGAGACCCTGTCTCAATAAATAAATAATAAATAGGCTCAGAATGTGGCTCTGTGGTTAAACACCCCTGGATTCAATCCCTAGTGCTAAAAATGAATGAATGAATGAATGAATGAATGAATAAAGAAGGAAAAAAAAGTAAAAAGATCCAAATTCCTTTTAAATTCCTGTTGCTGAGGCTGGCTTTGAACTTGCAATCCTCCTGCCTCAGCCTCCCGAACCGGTGGGATGACAGGCATGCACCACCATGTCCGGTTCCTGGCAAGAGCTTTTCTGTATGTCAGAGGAAACAAAATAGTATTATAATGGGCTGCATTGTTCAATTTTGATTATCCACACTGAAAGAGGAAACTGGTGAGAGCTACCGATAAGCAGTAAATAAATAATCAAAAAGATCAGACATTAGATGTTGGAATGTGTTATTTAGCTTCCTTGCAACAGGAGTGGGCCAAATGACCCGAGACTCCATTTTGAACTAGGTCATGGTTTCGCATTGTAAAGATGTGTCTCCAAAGAAGTGACGCAAGGATGTATTTTCATTAGATTCAAAGAGAGAGAGAGATTCTATTCTAACTCTGACTCCCTCCCGCCTGTCACCTGCTCTGGGTCTTCCGATGTATACCTGAGACTGAGCAGACTGACCACCCTTCAAACTGTCCTGGGAAACTGAGGTAGCTCCCTGATGGGTTAAGTGCCTGAAATGCAATGGAGTGGGGCAGCAGATAAACATCATTCTTGTGGGTGTGACTTGGCCAGAGGCTTAACTGAGGGCTAAGGGGACGAACCTGGGGCTGGGCTGGCTCTCTGCTGCTGGCCCTCCAGGGACACGCCGATCTTCCACTAGTGGCATCCCTTCTCAGGAACCTTGGCAAAAAATGAGGAAGCTGGATGGTTATTGCTTACTGTGTTCAAATGGTAAAGGTATATGTTTCAGGCAGTAAATGTAAATGGAAGTTTTTCTTGGAGTGAGATTCTGCCAATCATCCATCTAGGTAACTGAGAGGTGACCCTATATATATATATATATATACCCCTACCTTCCAGAGAGCATATATGACATTGTAATGTGGCATTATGTGGCATTTGCATGATTTATTATTTCAATTCTCAGGCACTCTCTGGGAAGTAGCCCAGTATAACTTCTGCTTTCTCTCTCTCTCTTTTTTTTTTTTTTTTAAGAGAGAGAGAGAGAATTTTTTTTAATATTTATTTTTTAGTTTCCGGCAGACACAACATCTTTGTTTGTATGTGGTGCTGAGGATCGAACCCGGGCCGCACGCATGCCAGGCGAGCGCGCTACCGCTTGAGCCACATCCCCAGCCCTCTGCTTTCTCTCTTTTGGTTAAGAAAATTATTCCCAAATATTCTCCAGGGCAGTGGAGAGCAGGATAGCATGATAGGATCTTTCTGTTCATTGCAGGATATTTTGAGTAGCCTGAGGAAATATTGGATTTGATTCAGTGAGATGGCCCAAGTGGCAGCTAGAACCCTAGGCAACAAGTCTGGACAGGGTAGCTAGGTCTAGCTGACTCAAGGAAATGACAGGAACTTCATCTCTGAGTGGAAAAGCATGGAAGGGACCAGGTACAATGGTGCATACCTGTAATCCCTACCACTCTGGAGGCTGAGGCAGGAGGATCCCAAGTTTAAGGCCAGCCTCAGAAACTTAGCAAAACCCTGTTTTCAGAATAAAAAAAAAAAAATTAAAAAGGGCTAGGGATGCCGCTCAGTGGTAGACAGCCCCGTCTATTTTGTTCAGTCCCAAGTACTGGGGAAAAAAAAAAAACATGAAAAGGGTGGGTGAGAAATAGTTGCAATTGTTTTATGAGGTATTTTGTTTCAGGGCTCAACCCCAGGGCTTCCCACATGCTAGGCAAGGGCTCTGCCACTGAGCCACACCCCCAGCTCTCAAATTGGTTTTTAGGAGAACTACACAAAAGTCTCCAGGAAACTGCTTAAGGAATCGTTTCATACTGATAGGCATTCCCTCTTGGAGACTTAAGAGTTTTTTGTTTTGTTTTAATTAAGATTTTTTTTTCTTTTATATTGAGGATTTAGCTCAGGGACACTTTACCACTGAGCTACATCCCCAGCCCATTTTTAAAGTGTTACTTTGGGACAGGGTCTTGTGAGTTGCCCAGTCTCTCAAACTTGTGATCCTCCTGCCTCAGCCTCTCGAGTCGTTGAGGTTACAGGTGTGTACCACCATGACCAGCTTAATGATTCTTTTTAAAAAGTTTTCTGTAGTTTTCTAAATCATGTTCTACAAATGGAAACCTGAAAGCTAACTATTCAGTAGTATTCAATATTACAATCAGACAGTGATGCTTCAGTGGGAGCCTAGGGAGGACCTTAGAGGAGGTACATGGATCCAGGACCTTGACTGGATGGAGTGAGTGGCCCTACAGGAAGGCCTCTTGGGGTTGAGGTTCAGAAAAACCAAACACATCCTCAAAGAGTGATTTACAAACTAGCGTGTCAATGTATTTTTACCACAGGAGACTTCTGTACAGCACATTACCTCTTAGAAGTTGTGCTCAGAAAATCAAAAATGTAAAGCAAAAGTTTGTGTAATGAGCGCCTATCCAGATAAAGGAAGAGAGGAAGGGAAAGAGGGAGGGAGGGAGGGAGGAACAGGGACTAGAGGAAGGGGCCGGAAGGAAGCACCTTGCAGGAAGCCAAGATGGCTGCCAGGCCTCCCCCAGGGGCACCTCCTATTGTCACTAGGACACACAGGCTCATGGCCTTTCCCTTTCCTTTCTTCTCCTTTCAGCATTTAGTTATCAGCCACCAGGGTGACTCTAATGACTGACCTCTTATAGCTTTAGCTATATTTAACGTGCTCCTGAGAAAGCAGGGCTCCCCTGACTTTGCCCAGGCTGCCTGAAGATTTCTATGGTGGGCCCATCCCATGATTCTCAATTTCCATTTCAGAAACTTCCATGTCAGAGGTCGGTGTTTTCCCATCTCTTCCCCTCAGTTGTGTGGGGGGTGTCCCCTCCTGGAGGCCCCCCAGTCTCCCCAGCAGGGATCTCTCTTGGTCCGTCCATGGGCTTGTTTTCGTGTCCAGTGTCTGAAGAGTGTTTTGTGTTCCCTGATTTCCAGTGGCCGTCAGTTACAAGATCAGAAACGCTGACCCATGCAGGAATCACAGTGTCTGTTTTCACTGTCTTCCAGTGTCATCTTGCATTACAACATATAAGAAGACACCACCTCCAGTCCCACCCAGAACTACCACGAAACCTTTCATTTCTATCACAGCCCAGAGTAGCACAGAGTCTGCGCAGGATGCCTACATGGACGGACAGGGCCAGCGAGGGGACATTATCAGCCAGTCTGGACTCAGCAACTCCACAGAAAGCCTGGACAGTATGAAGGCTCTGACAGCCGCCATCGAGGCCGCCAACGCCCAGATTCACGGCCCTGCGAGTCAGCACATGGGCAATAACACTGCCACGGTCACCACCACCACCACCATAGCCACAGTCACCACAGAGGACAGGAAGAAGGACCTTAAGAAAAACCGATGCCTGTCTATCGGGATACAGGTAACAGCCTCCCTTGTGCCCTTTGAAATGGGAACCACAACTAAGAAATATAGCACATCTTTTTTTTTTTCTATCCAGAAGTTTATTATTTTGTCATTGCCAACACTATAGTTATATATGTAGGACCAGATTTGCAAAAAAGAAAAAAAATTGGCTCTGGATTCCCTATATGGGTAAATGTGACCCAAATTATGAAGAGATGAGTTGTTATTCACAGCTCTTGTTTTTATTCTCTAAATTGAATGTGTGACTTGAACCCTAAGCTAATTTAAGGAACATGAACACGATCAAACATAAAGTGCCCTTCGGTTCCTACTGAGCGTTTGGAGTCTCATACGGGACTGGACAGCCAAGAATAGCCAGGGTCATCCAGTGCCCTGCTATGTATCCAACTCTGTTGAGTCACCATATGGAACACCAGTGCGCTTCTCTCCTCCCAGATGTGGGAGAGTAAGGCTGGGAGCATGGTGGTATTGAAAGCCCAAACTCATGTTCCAGCATCACAAGCAAAGAATGTGCATCACTTTCAGCCTAACTGTTGGCTCATTTCATAAAAGTGGTGGACCACTCTGCCGGTTCACTGTTGGCTGCTTTTCTGAGACAGTTCTGATCTGATTTCCCTTGGTGTTTTTTTTTTTTCTTTTGGGTTAAACCCACAGGCACTTAACCACTGAGCTACATCCCCAGCCTTTTTTTATTTTCTTATTTTTGAGACAGGGTCTCACTAGGTTGATCAGTTGCTGAGGCTGACCTCAAACTCGTGATCCTCCTGCCTCAGCCTTCAGAGTCGCTGGGATTACAGCCATATCCACCACATCTGGCCAGCCTTATCTTTTTTCTTTTTGATAATCGGGATTGATTTCAGGGGCACTTAACCACTGAGCCACATTGCCAGCCCATTTTTTATGTTTGATTTAGAGACAGAGTTTTGCTAAGTTACTTAGGTCTTCGCTAGGTTGTGAGGCTGGCTTTGAACTCACGATCCTTCTGCCTCAGCCTTCCAAGCCATTGAAATTATAAGCATACACCACTGTGCCCAGCCAGCCTTATCTTTTTTCACGTGTTTATCTTTGGTTACCCTACAAGAAAGACTACCTTCTATCAGAGAAGATTCATTCCTTTTCTCCATCTCTGTTGTGCTGTCTCATTCTGCAGGTGTTCACTGAATAGTAACTTCTATAGTAACTTCTCAACTTGGTCTTTAATCCCCACTGAACTCTGGGTACATCTAAAAGCCAGGCGTAGGGTACCTTCTTACAATTGCTGATGTATTTTCACAATCTGTTCCACAACGCTCACTTTGAAAAGGCAATTAATCTTTCTCTAGTGGCAACGGGTCAAATGCCTTTTTATAACCTCCAGGTAACCATAGCACAAGTTGTCAAGCTTCCTAAAAGAGCTTGGATCAGTGATGCTTGGGAGTAGATGACACAGGAGGAGGCAAGGCCCCAGCCAGCCTGCTGCCCACATCTCTATTTCCCCCAGAAACCAAGTCCCCTCCCATCACCCAAGGATTAAGGAGTAGGGAAGGACAGAGGCTGGCCCTCTGTGTGGTCCTGGGAAAACCATTTAATCTTACTGAGCTTTAGTTTCTTTGTCTCTCTTTCATAGGATGATTTGGAAGATCTAGTTTTCAAAAATCTAGCTTTCTGTAGGTGTTATTGTTTAATGTTATTATTTATTATTATTTGTATTTAATTTAGAGACAGAGTCTCACTGAGTTGCTTAGCACCTCGCCTTTGCTGAGACTGGCTTTGAACTTGTGATCCTCCTGTCTCAGCCTCCCGAGCCTCTGGGATTACAGGCGTGCACCCCCGCTTAATGTTATTTTTTAACCCTAACAGAGTTACAGTTTAGGCTGATGAAAAAATTCTGGAGATAGATAATAGAGCTGATTGCACAAAATGAGAATGTACTTAATGCCAGTGAATGGCACACTTAAAAAGAGTATTAAGCCGAGTGTGGTGGTTCACACCTGTAATTCCAGTGGCTTGGGAGGCTGAGACAGGAGGTTCGCAAGTTCAAAGCCAGCCTCAGCAACAGTGAGGTGCTAAGCAACTCAGTGAGACCCTGTCTCTAAATTAATATAAAAAAGGGCTGGGGATTGGCTCAGTGGTCAAGTACCCCTGAGTTCAATCACCAGTACCCCCCCCCAAAAAAAAGATTATTAAAATGGTACATTTTATGTTATATATATATATTGCTATAATAATAGAAAGTTGCCTTCCTATCTGGCACATAGTTGGTACCAAGGCATGTTAACCTGTTTCTACTTCCTCAACATTTAATTCATTTTTTTCTTTATTTTATATTACTTTCAGTAAGTAATACATCTCTGTTGTTCAAAATTCCAAACTTGTTCTTAAAAAGTGTACAGTGACCAAAGATACAATCAATATTTGCATCTCCATGCAGGCATATTTTGCACATATTCAAGCAAATTTTTTTTATTTAGTCCTTTTTTAATCCAGATATTAGCATATGCCTCACACTATTCTACATTTTTTGCCTTTTTTTTTCACTTGACAATGTATTTTGAGGATAACTATTTGTTAGTCTTGCTTTTCTTTTTTCTGTTTCGCCCCCCAGTAATGGGAGATGAACTCAGGACTTCACACATGCTAGGCAAGCACTGTGTCTCTGAGCTACATCTTATCTCCTAATTTCATTTTATTTAAAAGCTTCTATGTGCTTATTTTAATCACTTCCCAAGTTCTGCTGGCTTGTCATATCTCCTCCTTGCCAAATAATTCTAAGAATAAGGCATTTGTATATATGAAATCCAACTTCTAGTATCAATATTTTCATCCAATAAGATGGGTGAAAATCCACATGTAGTATTGGGGAGAAAAGTTTTTACTCTAGAAATTATTCCATTTACTAAAGGATACTTTAGTAAATGAAAGAAACTGTTTTGGCTCTTCCTTCAAGTGTCTTGCTCTACTATATAAATTATGGTAAAATACTGATACTTGATGATATGAATGTGTTAGTTAGTTGTCCAGTACTGTAACAAAATACCCAAGGTAATCAACTTAAAAAGATGAAAGGTTTATTCTGGCTCAAAGTTTTGGAGGTTTCAGCCCATGGTCAGTTGGTCCTGTTGGTTTGGGGCCTCTGGTGAGGCAGCATACCATGGCAGAGAGTGTGATGATACAAACTGCTCATCCCATGGTGGCCAGGAAGAAGAGGGACTGGGATCGAATATCCCCTTCAAGAACACGCCCCATATTACTAGAAGACCTCCCAGTAGATCCCACCTCTTAAAGGTTCTAGCGCCTCCCAACTGTGCCAAGCTGGGGGCTAAGCCTTTAACACCTGGGCCTTTGAAGAATATTCCAGATCCAAATTATAGCAATAAGTGTCTCATTTAACCAGTACTGCCACTCTGTGCATGGTTTATTATCATTATTACTACCCTTCAGATGAGCACTGAGAGATTGAGTAACTTGCCAAAGGTCACACACCTTATGTTGACGGAATAAAGACTGTACCTCAGTATCTAATGTCACCACATTACACTGCTTCAACAATGGGGAATAATAAACAACTAAAAATTCAAGATGCAAAATATGTATTGAATTTCATTATGTAGAAATATAATTTAAAAACTAAACTGGTTGCGGTGGCTCACACCTGTAATACCAGCGAATCAGGAGGCTGAGGCAGGAGGATCAAGAGTTCAAAGCCAGCCTCAGCAAAGGTGAGGTGCTAAGCAACTCAGTGAGACCCTGTCCCTAAATAAAATATAAAATAGGGCTGAGGATGTGGCTCAGTGGTTGAATGCCCCTGTGTTCAATCCCTAGTACCCAAAGCAAAAAAAACTAATCCCCCAAATACATGACATTAGGATATTGGACTCCCTCCCACCCCTTTACCTCTTTAGGGGTTCCAAACTTATCCTCACACTTTTAATTCATTATACACCTACTAGCTGATATTATAACCATTTACTCTACAACCTATATAAATTTAAGCCAATTATTTCTGGGTCTTAGTTTCCTAGTCTGGTAAATGAAAATAATAATTGTTCTTATTTCATTTGGTACTTTATAGGATACAGAAAAAAATGAGTGATAAGGCTTTAAATCAATACATGCTGTAATAAGGGCTTAACAAATATTAGATTTAGTTGTTATTATTAATATTATCCTCCTTTATAATAACCATTAGCCAAATAAACTAAGTTGCTTAGGGTCTCACTAAGTTGCTGAGGCTGGCCTTGAACTTTGAATCCTCCTGCCTCAGCCTCCCGAGTTGCCAGGATTACAGATGTATTCCACCACACCCAGCACTTTCTCAATTTTTTAAGGAGATTTAATGGTTCTTCAATTTCTTCTGAAAATTTTGAAATTCTCTTCAGAAATTTAAGTAGATTATCTTAGATATCATATATGAAAAGTGGCTTTTGGCCTGATGTTGTAGTTCATTGATAGAGCACTTGCCTCCTGGCATGCATGAGGCACAAGTCCAATCCCCAGCACCACAAAAATAATATAAAATAAAAAGAAAGGCAACATTTGTTAGTATTTGGATCTAACTAAGAAGGAGAATCACAGAGATAAACTTCACACACACTGACTCAAGCTTGGAAGACACCGAGATTTTGATGCAAATGAGCAGGCAGTTTGGGTACATGGGGTGAGGCTTGAACCCAGAAGACTCCATTCTCATCCTTGAGGCCCCTGATTCTTCTTTTTTTCTGTTTTCTCTGCATTCTGGAGGTGATTTTGATACTACCGCATGGTGTAAGGCCGCAGCATTCTGGTTTGGCTGATATCCTAAGCATTTTTAATTTACACGGGTCCAGCCATGTGGAATCGGTTAGAATCCTATTCAGGAAATCAGAAGCCAGGCTCATTTTTCAAATGGAAGCCTGCCTCCTGCACACAATTGGTTACACAGATCTGGGAAGGCTGAGAGCAGTAAAGGGATACAGTAACGGTGACCATTCCTAGAACCAGGGGAACACAAGGGGGAAGGTGGGGTTGCCAGGATTTAGGAGCTAAGCTAAGCAGGAAGGCCCTGAGCCCACAGCACTGGGGCAGCCATGACCGCTGGAGCTGGAGTTCTGGGGAGTCCAGGGCAGCTGGAGCTTGGCTGTTGAAGGGGGCTGGAGGCTGGAGCTGTAGCCACCCTCAGGTGGAGGGAAGGGAGGTACCACAGAAGTTGGAAACAGGGCTACTCATGGTGGGGTACACCTGTAATCTTAGTGACTGGGAGGCTGAGGCAGGAGGATCTTAAATTTAAGGCCAGCCTCATCAATTGAGCAAGACCCTGTTTCAAAATAAAAAGGGCTCAGTGCTAAAGCACCCCTGGGTTCAATCCACAGTACCACAAAAAACTATTGAAAATAGGAAAGAAGTTTCTCCCCACCTTCTTCTTTTTAAAAAAAAAAAAAAATATATATATATTTTTAGTTGTAAATGGATCTTTTATTTTACTTATTTATTTATATGCCCAGGGCTCACACATACCAAGCAAATGCTCTACCACAACTCCAGCACCCCCACCTTCTTTTGTTAGCTTTTTCTTTTTTTTTTTTTTTTTTTTTTTTTTTTATTTAGAGACAGGATCTTGCTGAGTTCCTCAGGGCCTCACTAAATTGTTAAGGCTGGCTTTGAACTCCTGATCCTTTTTGCCTCAGCCTCCCAAGCTGGAATCACAGGATGTGCCACCAAACCCAGCAAAATTTTTTTTCTTAAAATTACAAAACGAGCCGGCATGATGTCACACGCTTACAATCTCAGCGACTGGGGAGGCTGAGGCAGAAGGATTGTACATTCAAGGCCAGCCTTCTCAGCGGAGTGATCCTAAGCCACTTAGCAAGACGTTGTCTCAAAATAAAAAATAAAAAGGACTGGGGATGTGTCTTGGTGGTAAAACACCCCTGGGTTTAATCCCCTGTTACCAAAAAAAAAAAAAGCAAAATGATTTATATGATAGAGTGTATATAGAACAAAATATGAAATCCCCCCCTTCTTCCCCACCCCAACTCCTGCTCTAGCTCCACTTCCCCCTAAAATGACCACTGGCAACAGTTGGTTACACTGCCTTCCCATCTTGAGAGTAGTTCAACTTCAGATGCGTTTTACATGCTAGTCTAGGGAGTCTGACTTCTCTACATCTAGATATGTGTGACATCTGTCATCCCTTAATTTATGTTGCAAAGCAAGAATAACTGAGCTTTAAACTTCATTGTTCACAGTATACAAAATGCAACTGCTTTCTCCTTCTTCAAATTAAAAAAGTAAAAGGACATCAGCCTATTTGGGAGGCACTCCTAAGATTTACTGTTTCATTTCCTTTACTGTTCGTCCACTTGTGCCAAGACATAATCTACGTCCTGTGTGAAGAAGAAGTACAATGGCAAATGATGAAACTTGTCTCTGACAAATTATCTTCCCTAGAACAACACAACCCAACTAAATGGATTGTTAGATGATGTTTAAAAAGTTCTTTGAAAATAAAAAGGTCACCTTCTCTCTGACTCCCAATTGACTTGAAACAATAAGGGAAATTGCAGGTGATAGTTGCATTTGGGCCTTGTACTTTTTTTTTTTTCTTCTCTTTTTTGATGTCCTTGAAATCAGCATCTATGCGTATTTGGGAAGAGATGGTGAGGGGGGGATATAAGTCAAAACTAATGAACCTACCAAGTTCATTTCATTAGATCCAAGAAAGAATAAATATTGCAGTCATGTTTTCCAAACATTGTGCTTTAAAACTAGGAATTAACCAATCACAAAATCTAACTATTTGAAAATATTAAAACATCTAAATAACACTAGAGTTAAAGAGAAAATTCTAAATTATTGTGAACTAACTGACAAGTATCCTGTAAATCACTGTAGGGTTTAGCCAGAGCTGTCATCTAAAAGTTCACAGCCCTGTGTTCTTTTGAAATTAAGGAAGAAATTAATCAAGAAATTAAGGAGAAAAAAGGAAGAAATATTATAAACTAAACATTCAATTCAAAAAAGCCAGAAAAAGAAAAGCAAATTAAAAGGAAGACATTACTAGTAGTGAAAGTAGAGATGAGCGCATTAAGAACAAAAAAAGCAATGGCAATAATGAAAACAGAACAGATAACATTAAACCAGGGCTGGGGATGTGGCTCAAGCAGTAGCGCACTCGCCTGGCATGCGTGCGGCCCGGGTTCGATCCTCAGCACCACATACAAACAAAGATGTTGTGTCCGCTGAAAACTAAAAAATAAATATTAAAAAAAGAAAATTAAACCAAAGTCAGTTCTTTGAAAAGACCAAATAAATAGACAAGTCTGACTGAGAGAGAAGGAAAATGTCAATTAACAGTATTTGGAATGAGAAAAGAATATGGCCTCCCGCAAAACTACAAAAGATTCTTGGTGCCAATTTAATGTTGGCAAATTTTAAGTCAAATTAAATAAACATACGTGTGAATTGATAATACTGATGCAAGAGAAAGTGTAAAATCTAGGGGAAGAAACCTCAGAATAAATTGCAATAAAAAAAAAAAAGAAAAGATGTCTAATACTGTAAAGACTTGGATGATTTTACAGAAAAGGTTTTCCCAACGTTCAAGAAGTTAATAATTCCTATGGGTTTTGTTTTGGGATTTTTTTGTTTGTTTGTTTTTGAGGTACTAGGGATTGAATGTAGGGGGTGCTTTACCACTGAGAAACATCTCCAGCTCTGAGTAGCTGAAATTACAGGCATGTGCCACTGTGCCCAGCTGTTTACATTTTTAAAAAGAAAAAGGAAAAAAAAAAGAAGAAGAAGAAAGAAAAACTACAGGAAACTTAGCATGGAATATATCAAGATTGATTACAAAATTATAGTAGGAAGAGGAGAGGGAGGGGCAATAAGGCCAGTAGATCAATAGCCGTGAAGAGGTCTGAGTGTAGAAATTTCTATATATATGAGAATGTATGGGCAAATATAGATGAGTAAAGCATGGTATAAGATAAAAATATATTTAAAAGATGAATTAAGTAATAAATGAATTAAGTAATAAGATTAGCTGATGACCCAAGTGGGTCAGGGAATGTTAGATGTCTATGTACATCTTACAGGATATTTAAGAACTTTGAGAACCTGGAAGTATAAAAACAAATACAGGCAAACTTTTAAAACTATGTTCAGAGTGAGGAAGTCCTTCCCAAACCATAAAAGCTAGATATAGATATATAATAAGATCAAGGACAAAGTTTAAAAGACAAAAGATCACCTGAGAAAAAAATATTTGCAGTGCATTTGTCAGAAAAAGGATTTAGGTTCATAAAAGAGATCCTATAAACAAGAAATTCAAAAACACTAGGAAACTTATGTTTTCTTTATTTTAATTTGTGTGTGTGTGTGTGGTGCTGGGGATTGAACCCAGGGCCCTGTGCATATGAGGCAAGCACTCTACCAATTGAGCTATATTCCCAGCCCTACATTTTCTTATATATAGTGTAGAAAATGTAAGTTTCCCTACATTTTCTTATATATAGTGTAGAAAATGTAAGTTTCCCAATGTTTTTAAATTTATCTTATCACTATATATATATATATATATATATATATATATATATATATATATACATACACACACACATATATATGCACATATATACACATATACGCACGTAAATACAGGAGTATATGTATATATGCCCTCACCCCCAGTATTTGAGATTGAACCCAGAGGTGCTCTACCAGTGACCCACATCTTCAGCCCTTCTTATTTTTTATTTTGAAACAGAGTCTCTCTTAAGTTGCACAGGGCCTTGCTAAATTGCTGAGGCTGACCTTGAATTTGAGATTCTCTTGCTTCAACCTCTCAAATCACTGGGATTACAGGCGGGCACCATTGCAGCCTGCAATTTGCTAATTTAGAACTTCCAAGAACACATTTCCAAGTAACACTACCTTCTAGTGCAGTACACAGAAGTAATTAATCACAGTCACCCCTCTGTATCAATGGATCCAGGCAACCGCAGATCAAAACTGTCTTTCAGAAAAGCATCTGTATTGAACATGGACAGATGTTTTTCCCTTCATGATTCTCTTGAACAATACAGTACAATAACTATTTACATAGTACTAGGCATTATAAGTAACCTAGAGATGATTTTTAAATATGGGAGGATACACATAAGTTATGCAAATGCCAATGTGATTTTATAGAGGAGATGAGCATTTGTGGATTTGGATGGGTATCTGTGGGGATCCTGGAACCATTCCCCTATGGGTGCCATGGGACACTTGTACTTGGAAATTCATGGAGGAATCATAGACCTTTATCTGCCACCTTGGGAATGAATAAAATTGCTTTGTAAGATCAGCAGAGTCAAAGGTCATGGTAATACAGTAGCGATGGCTCTTATCAGGTACACAAATATTGAACAAAAAGGTTACGAATCACAAAATTTTCCAGTAATCCTGCAGATGTTTGTTTTTCAGACAAGGTGACTGAGTTGGAACAACTGAATTTGTTTGATGATTTCTGCAGGTGGATGATGCTGAAGAACCTGACAAAGCAGCAGAGAATAAAGCACCCAGCAAGTTCCAGTCCGTGGGCGTGCAAGTAGAAGAGGAGAAGTGGTGAGTCCATATGGGTTCATCTTTTCTTGTCTTGGTGTTGGCAACTAAGATGAAATTATTAGTCCCCATGATAAACCTATACAAGTCAATATTCTCCAAGGCTCCACTAGTTTGGAGGAGTACTAAGAATAAACTTAGGCCAATATTAGCTGATTCCCTCTTAAGCTTCATTCTAGACACTTCTCCATCTAAATTTTCATCAGAATAGATGTTTAAGTGCATCATATTCACACACACACACAAAAAAATTGAGATTGGAATTGTACTTTTATCCGGTACAATACAATGCATATAGTATGTTGGATTTGCCAAATTTCTTTATGTATTTTTTCTTACTACTTAATGGTGTCTGGGGTTTATTATGTGCTCAATGAATGAAGAGAAGGAAAAAAAAAAGAATATTCCCTATCATTATCCTAAACCACCAGTTCCTTCAGATTGCTCTTTAAACTAAGGTTAAAGTCTTAGTACCTAAAGTGGGACGTTTAGGGTATCATAAGATCACAGAATTCAGGATCTGGAAGGGATTTCTGAAGCTAGCCCTTTCATTTCACAAATGAGATTTTGAAGGAGAGGTATGTGAGTTTCTCAGTTGAACTTTGAGGTTCTAAATGGCATTGCGCTCTATTTATAGTAGTACCCAGCTTCCAGCACTATGCTTTGCATATATTGTAAAGTCTGGCTGAATGAAGTAAAAGTGGAGTTATGGTAGAAGAAAGAGTATTGATTATGAATCAGAATTCATCTCAATTTTATATTAACTTCTGTGTGTTAATTAGAATCATTTGGGCCAGGTGTGGTTATGGATACCTATAATCCCAGTGACCCTGGAGGCTGAGGCAAGAGGATCCCAAGTTCAAAGCCAGCCTCAGCAACTAAGTGAGGCCCTAGGCAACTTACTGAGACCCTGTCTCAAAATAAAAACTGAAAAGGACTGGAGATGTGGCTCAGTGGTAAAACACCACTGGGTTTAATCCCCAGTACCAAATAGTAGTAGTAGTAGTAGTAGTAGTAGTAGTAATTATTATTTGGTTGTCATTCATTGATGCATCCATCAGATATCCATTCAATAAATATCAGTGGAATGATTCCTATATGCAAAGCCACATATGTAAACTAAAAAGAAGTCAGGCATCAGGCTATGGTGCAGTTTAGTGGTAGAGTGCAGATGTAGCTCTGGGTTCAATCTCCATCACACATACACACACAAAAGATATTTTTCCATTAATTCATAGAAGAGGTCCTATCTTTTTTATTTTATTTTTTCTGTGCTGGGATCAAACTCAGGGCCTTTCACATGCTAGGTAATTTCTTTGCTACTGAGCTATATAAACCCAGCCCAGTGTTCTTTTAGAACGCCTGATATTGATTGGGATTGTACTTTTATCTAAGAGGCGCGCGCGTGCGCGCACGCACATATGCGCACACGCACATATGCGCGCACACACACACAGACACATACACACGATTATACAATGCTGGAAGCTCAGAAAATTGGTACAGCCCTTGTGGAAATTAATGGGACCCAAAACATTAGTGAATAGTTATACATTTATGCATACACATGACCCAATTAATCATACTGATGGGGCTGTCTCCAATGAAATCACTCAACGGGCAGGACACAATTGTGGAACATTATCACTGCAAAAGAAATACATTAATTATCAAGTATCAAACAACAATAGCAGGCTTTTAATTTTTAGCCCATCAACAAGCTAGACTATTATACAGCTTAACTGATACCATTAAATATCATTTATAAAAAAGGAAATCACCATGATACAATGTTAAGTGAAAAGGTTCAATGCATAATATCCATTCACATGGACCAGGGTTGAAATGTAATATGTAAAAATGATAGTTTTCATTTCTTTTTTTTCCCCTTACTCTAAATATTCACTTATTGACTTTAAATCTGAATTTTAGTAAGCATTATTTTTATGCCAACCCTTCTAAGCATATGTTCCTTTATTAGATATTTTATTTTTTGTGTATGTAGTGCTGGGGATGGAACCTGGGGCTTCAAGCATACTAAGCAAGGGTTCTACCCGTGAGCTATACTGCAGCCCTGACAAGTGTGTGTGTGTGTGTGTGTGTGTGTGTGTGTGTGTGAAGTATGAATTTAGTAGACCTGAATGATCTCCTCCTGGTAAGAACCCCTGTTCTTCCAACTGCCTGCCAACATTCCAACCTGCTTGTTTTTCTCAATGGTATAGTGCTTAAGAGCTCAGATTCTTGACCCAGAACACCTATCCCCAAATCCTGGATGTACCTTTTCCTAGCTGAGTGCCCTTGAGCAAATGACTACATATTTTTCTGCATGGCTTCCTTTTATGTAAAGAGGGGATAACAGGCCATTTCTAGTCCAGCCTATCAGGAGCTCAGAATCACCATTCTATCCTAATAACAAGTAAAAAATCTGAACAAACTGAAAAATCAACAAGTCTTCTTGTATATGTGAGAGAAGGGAAGTCACAGAGCAAATCACCCCTGCCCCTCTCCTCCTCAAAAAAAAAAAAAAAGTTAGAGGCTGGAGAAACAGAGAAAATCACAACTTGCTGGAAAAGAAACCAACAGGCAGAAACCACTGCAGTAACCAGAGGAAATCTACACTGTAATTGAAGAATTACGATTCTGGGAGTTATAAATTCCAGGGAGTCCAGTCAAGGGGAGGCCCCCAGGGAGCCTACCTCCAGGAGCTCTACCAGTGGATACTGAGGGGAAAGTCCCTTGCTCTTCCAGCAAGCAGGGAGGAAAAAGAACCATCCGGAATGCCCAGCACCCTGCTCTCCATAAGGCCTGCACCCCCCACAGACTATTTTACCAGTGCTTTTGCCTGCTGGGCTTTATCAGAGCCTAATAATCTACCTGGAGGAAGGGAGCTCTCAGCTCCAACTTTCCCCAGCTCCACACAGAGAAAGGGATAGTCCAACTCTAGTTCCCATTAGCCACCTTGTCCCTTGTAAAGGAAAAGAAAAGCTGAGTAACCAGTGCAGTCTGCAGTCCAGGGGACAGGGTTCCTTGCAAAATGAGACTCAGTCATAGTACTGTAGAAACCCACCCTCCCCACACCTCAGCCCTACAGTGCTAAAGCCCTACCTACCACGGTTTGTTTCACACAACACATCACGTTCACTTTTTTAAAAATTATAAGGTATACTACAAGGTTAAAAACTCCATTTGAAAACAACAACAACAAAAACAAAAACACCATTTGAAGAAATAGAACAAGCATTAGAGCCACAGTCCGATAAGGCAATAATGCTAGGATTACCAGACCAGAAATTTTTGTTCTCAAATTATGGTTAATGTGCTAGTGGCTCTAATGAAAGAAACAGAGAACATATAAAGTGGATGGATAATGTAAACAGAAAGATGGAAATTTTAAGGAAGAATCAAAAATCAATGCTAGAAGCTGGGTGTGGTGGCGCATATGCCCGAAATCCCAGTGGTTTGGGAGGCTGAGGCAGGAGGCTCTCGAGTTCAAAGCCAGCCTCAGCAACAGGGAGGTGCTAAGCAACTCAGTGAGGCGCTGTTTTTAAATGAAATACAAAATAGGGCTGGGGATGTGGCTCAGTGGTCAAGTGCCCCTGAGTTCAATCCCCAGAACCCCTCCCCTGCCAAAAAGTAAAAGCTAGAAGAATGTCAGCCAAGGGTTGTAGCTCAGAGGTAGAGCTCATGCTGAGACTTTGGGTTCAATTCCCAACACCCCCCCCCCAAAAAAAAAGGGCAGGGGAGAGAGAGAGAATATGTCTTTAAAGTGCTCCTTAGATGGACACTAATCTCTGAAGTTGAGGATAATAATAATCTCTGCATCTCTGAGCTTGAAGAGATAATAATATAAACTTCCCAAACTAAAAAAGCAAAGAGAAAAAGGCTGGAAAATAAATAAATAAATACCAGACCAGACTATTGGAGAACTGTGGGACAACTACAAAGGATGCAGCGTACAGGGGAGAGGACTACCAGAGGGAAGGAAAGGAACAGAAGCATACTTGAAACAATAATGATTGAGAATTAGTCAAAATGTCAGACATCAAACCAAGATCCAGGAAGAACATCAAGCAAGATAAATGCAAAACCAATCAAACAACAGTAACAAAAATCTGCACCAAGCCATGTCATAGCCAAACTTGAAAAAATCAAAGAACAGGAAAAATTATCTTTTAAGAAGCTAGAGACAAAGGACACCTTATCTATACCTTACCTATAGAGAAGCAAGGATAAGAACTACAATGGACCTCTCCTCAGTAACCACACAAGAATTGAATGAAAGGTTTAAAGTGTTGAGAGAAAAAACAAACAAACAAAACAAAACAAAACAAAACAGAAACAAAACACCAACTTAGAAGTCAGTACTCTGTAAAATTCCTAACAAGCAAAGGGGAAGGACACGCCTGTGATCACAGCGACTTGGGAGGCTGAGGCAGGAGGATTGTGAGTCCAAAGCCAGCCTCAGCAATGGTGAGTCATTAAGCAACTCAGTGAGACCCTGTCTCTAAACAAAATACAACATAGGGCTGGGGATGTGGCTCAGTGGCTGAGTGCCCCTGATTTCAATCCCTGGTACCTGCCACCCCTAAAAAAAAAAAAAAAAAAAAAAGGTGGGGAGGGGGAAGTACAATACAGACTTTCTCAAACAAAAATTGAAGGAATTTTGTCACCAGTGGGCCTGCCTTGCAAGAAGTGCTGAGAAGTTATTCTGACATAAGGAAAATTATATAGGTCAGGAACTAAAATTTTTTCAAAATATATTTTTCTTATTCTTCATTAATCTAATAGATAAATTTGTTCAAAATAATAACTGACAAAGTATTCAAATGTGTGTGTGTGTGTGTGTGTGTGTATTATATAAATAAAATCCCTGGGTGGAGGAGGAGGAGGAGGAGGAGGAAGAAGAAGGAGGAGGAGAAGAAGAAGGAGAAGATGGAGGAGAAGAAGAAGAAGAAGAAGGAGAAGAAGAAGAAGAATCCCTTTAGATGTAAATAGTCTAAATACTTCATTAAAAGACAGAGGTTGCTGGGCGTGGTATTGCAAATCTATAATCCCAGCTATTCTGAAGGATGAGACAAGAAGGTTTACCTGAGCCCCCAAATTCAAACCAGCTTAGGCAACATAGCATAATCTTCTCTCAAAAAAAAAAAAAAAAAAAGACAGATTGTCAGAGTGGATCAAAACACAGCTGTATGTTGTCCACAAGAAATTCACTTTAAATATAATGATACATGTAGATTAAAAAGTAAATGGATGGAAGAAGACATACCATCTAAGGAATACAGGAGTAGCTATATTTAAACAGAGCAGAATACAGAATGAAGAAAGTTTTCATGGACAAAGAGAGGCATGACCTAATAATTAGAAGTTAATTCACAAAGAAGACAAAAATATTTAATATGTATGCACATAAAAGCAAAGTTTCAAAATACACAGGACAAAAACTGATAGAACTGTAAGAAGAAATAGGTGATTCCACTCTTATAGTTGGAGGCTTCAATACCTCTCTCAGAAATGGACTGAGTCAGAAGCAGAAAATTAATAAGAATATAGTTGAAATCAATGGCACCATCAATCAACTGGATATAACTGTCTTCCATAGACCTTTTCACCAAAAATAGTAGATTATACTTTGGATTAAAGCTCACATTGAAATAATCACCAAGATAGACCAGACCACATTCTGGGTCACAAAATACATCTTATCAAATTTAAAAAGAATATAGATCATACACTCTCTACTGTCAGACCATAATGAAATTAAACTAGAAATCAATAACAGCTGGACATGCCCCAATACTTGGAAGTAAACAAAACACTTCTACATTATGCATGGATCAAATAAGAAACATAAGGAAATTTTAAAAATATTTTGAACTAAATTAAAAATGAAATACATCTTACTAAAAATTATGGGATGCAGTAGGAGTAGTGCTTACAGGACATTGCTAGCATTGAATGTAAATATTAAAAGAAGAAAGATTAGAAATCAATTATTTAACTTAGAAAACTAGAAAACATTGAATTCAGACTAAATAGAAGAAAAGAAATCACAGAAAGTAGGACAGAAATAAATGAAATTGAAAGCAGAAAATAAATAGGGAAAAATCAACAAAATCTAAATATGGGTTTTTAAAAATTAAAAGTCTGTAGCCAGGCTAAGAAAAAACAGAGAAGATGCAACTTACTAATATCAGACATGAGAGGGGATATCACTATAGCTCCTGTGGGCATTAAGAGGATGATAGAGGAATATTATGAACAACTCTGTGCCCATAGATTTGATAACCTGGAGAGATAAACCAATTCCTTGCAAGCCATAATCTATCAGAACTCATGCAAGAAGAAATAAGCAATCTGAATAGGCCTACCCATATTGAAGAAATTGAATCAATAATTAACAATCTTCCAAAGCAGCATCAAGCTGAGATGAATTCACTGCCAAATTCCATTAAATATTTAATGGAAAAGTTATGTAAATTCTCTGCAATCTCTTAGAGAAGATAGAAGCAGAGTGAACTCTTCCTATGAGGCCAGCTTTACTCTAATACCAAAAACACAGACCAGCAACATTCATTGACACAGATAAAAAAATCCTCAAGAAAATATTAGCAAATTGAGTCGAACTATGTATAAAATGAATTTTACATCAGGGTCAATTGGGATTTATCTCAGGTATTCAAGACTGGTTCAGTGTTTGAAAAACAATTAGTATAATCCATCAAATCAATATGCTAAAGAAAAAAATCACAATTGCATCAATATTTACAGAATGAGGGGACAAATCTAAAACCTGTTCATGATTAAAATCTCAGCAAACTAAGAACAGAGTGGAACTTCCTTAAGTTGATAAAGAACAGGCACAAAAACCTACAGCTAACATCATACTTAGTGGTGAGAAACTTCAAGCATTCCTTCTAAGATCAGGAACAAAGCAAGATGTCTCCTCTCACTACTTTTTAACAATGCAGTTAAGGTAAGAAAATGAAATAAGCTATACATATTGAGCAAGAAGAAATATAACTTTTTTGTTCACAGATGACATCATCTGTGTATAACATCCAAAAGAATAAATCAAGAAACAACAAACAAATCCTGAAATTAATAGCAATTATAACAAAGTCCTGGGATACACGATTAATTTATAAAAGTCAATAATTGTTCTATATACCAGCAATGAACAAGTGAAATTTAACATTTAAAATACATTGACTTTTACATTAGAACTCCCCAAAATAATTGCTTAGGTATAAATCTAAGAAAATATGTATGAGAAGTATATGAGGAAAACTACAAAACTCTGATGAAAGATATCAATGAAAAAATAAATGGAGAGATATTCCATGTTCATGGATACAAAGACTCAATATTGTTAAGATATTGTTTTTTCCAAAATTCATGTGTAGAGTCAATCCAAACCTAGTCAAAATCATAGAAAGCTCTTTTATGGGCATCAAGGAACTGATTCTCAACTTTATATGGAGAGACAAAAAAATCCAGAATTGACTGGATATAGTGGCACATGCCTATAATCCCAGAGGCTCGGAAGTCTGAGACAAGAGGATTGAAAGTTCAAAACCAGCCTCAGTAATTTAGCAAAGGACCTAAGCAACTTAGTGAGACCCTGTCTTAAAATAAAAAGAGCTGGGATGTGATTCAGTGATTAAGCACCACTGGGTTCATCCCTAGGCAACAAACAAACAAATAAAACAAAGAAAGGTCCAAAATTGCCAACTTAGTATCAGAGGAGAACAAAGACACCACCTGACTTACTGTAGAGATACAGTAATCAAGACAGTGTGGTACTGGTGATGAAAGAGACAGATAAACCCACACAACTCACATAAATGTAGTCAGCAGATCTTTGGGAGCAAAGGCAGTACAATGGAGGAAAGATAGTCTTTTCAACAAGTGATGCTAGAATAACTGGATATCCAAATGCCAAAAGGTAAATCTAGACACAGACCTTTACACATATTAATTCAAAATGGATTGTAGACCTAGTAAAACAGAAAACTATCAAACTCCTAAACAATAACATAGAAGAAATTTTCAGGTGACTTTGATTTTAATGATGACTTTTCAGATACAACATGAAAGTCATGGTCCAAGGCAAATATAGTTGATAAGTCAGATTTCATTAAAATGAGAACTTTCTTCCGCTGGGCATGGTGGTGGCATACGCCTGTAATCCTAGCCACTCAGGAGGCAGAGGCAGGAGGATTGCAAGTTCAAGGCCAGCCACTGCAACTTAGTGAGAGCTTGCCTCAAAATTAAAAATAATAAAAAAAAAAAGTAGCTCAGTGGTAGAGAACCCAGGATTAATCTCCAGTAGTGCCAAAAAAAAAAAAAGAAAAGAAAAATTAAAAGCTCCTGCTCTCTGAAACCAAAGACAATAATACAAGTCACAGAGGATGTGAAAGTATTTGCAAAAAAAAAAAAAAAAAATCCACATCTGATAAAGGACTGCTATCTAAAATAAAAAAGAATTTATATATATATATATATATATATATATATATATACTAGGAATTGAATCCAGGGCACTTAACCATTGAGCCACATCCTCATCCTCAACTCATTTGTTTTTTTATTTTGAGTGGGGTTTTTTTGTTTGTTTGTTTTGTTTTGTTTTAGGTGCTAGGGATCTCGACCCCAGGGCCTTATGCATGCAAGGAAAGCACTCTACCAATTGAGTTATATACCCAGCCCCTTGTTTTTTTTTATTTTGAAATAGGATCTTGCTAAGTTGCTCAGAGCCTCACTAAGTTGCTGAGGCTGTCTTTGGACTTGTGATCCTCCTGTCTCAGCCTCCCCAGCCACTGGGATTATGGGTGTGTACCACTGCACCCAGCATATACAAATAAATTCTAAGGTTCAACAATAAGAAAAGGAACAACCTGATTAAAAATGGTCAAGGTAGTGAGGTCCATGTAGAACATTTTCCTAACATTTGTGAAGCTCTGAGTTCAATCTCCACCACCCCAAAAGGGAGATAGGCAAAAGACCTGAACAGATACCTCACCCATGATAATAGATACATGGCAAATTAGAGAGAATATGATGTCCAATGTTGTGTTACTCAGAAATTGTAAATTGAAACAAAAATGAGATGTCCTGTCCAGGAGCCCCTTCAACGTGGGCAGCGAACCTAGGTGGAGAGTAATGAAGGGACAAGAGACACGAGAGATGACAGCAAGACAGGAGTTCTGATCAAGCTGCAAACTTTTCTTGTTCACACAGGGGTATTTATATGCTGGGGATGGGGAAGCTCTCTAATCAGCAATTGCTGGATGTGGGTGGTAAAACTGCCAGCTGCAAGATGTCTGATGATCCTGATAACCGCAGGATGTTCCAGGGAGATAGGTAGCTGCAGGATGTCTCCCAGGCAGGATGTCTCCCAGGGGACTGTCAGGCTATTCTTTGAAGGAGAATTTCCTTCTAGCCCCTGACAATGAGATAACACCACACTCCTAATAGAAGAGCCAAAATCCAAACTACTGATACCACCAAATACTGATGGGGCTGTGGAGCAGTGGGACCACTCATTCACTGCTGATGGGAAAGCCAAGTGCTTCAGCTACTTGGGAAGATTGATTCTATAAACCTAAACAGTCTTACCATTCAGTTCAGCAGTTATGCTCTTGGAATTTAACTAAATGAGTAGACAACTTAAGTTCACTCAAAAACCTCCACGTGGATGTTGACAGCAGATACATTCATAATACCCACACTTAGAAGCAGCCAACGTGTCCTTTGGTAGATGAATGGATAAACTACAGTACAAACGGATGAGAAAATATTATTTGGTGTTTTTTTAAAAAAAAGCTATCAAGACACAAGACATGGAGGAAACTTAAATGCATATTCCTTAGCAAAATAAGCCAATATGAAATGATGACCTATTGTTGATTCCAAGAAAAGGCATAACTAGAGAGACAGTAAAAAAGACTAGTGGTTACCAAGGACTGAGGGAAAAGAGGGACAATAGGCAGAACACAAAGTATATTTAGGGCAGTGAACTCTTCTATATGATATACAATGGCGGTTGCATGTTATGCTATATTTGTCAAAACCTGATGAATGAGCAGCCACATTAATGTTTATAGCAGCTCAATTCACAATCGTTAAATGATGGAACCAACCTAGATACCCTTCAAAAGATGAATGGATAAAGAAAATGTGGTACATATACATGATGGAATATTACTTAGCCTTAAAAAAGAATGAAATTATGGCATTTGCAGGTAAAATGGATGGAGCTGGAGAATAATGCTAAGCGAAATAAGCCAAACCCAAAAAACCAAAGGCTGAATGTCTTCTCTGATAAGTGGAAGCTGATCCATAATGGGGGCAGGGGGTAGGGAAGAATGGAGGAACTTTGGATTGGGCAGAGGGGAGTGAGAGGAAGAGAGGGGCTGTGGGGGTGGGAAGGATGGTGGAATGAAATGGACATTATTACCTTTTATACATGTATAATTACATTACTGGTGTGACTCTGCACCATGTACAGCCAGAGGAAGGAGAAGTTGTGCTCCATTAGTGTACAATGTGTCAAAATGCATTCACTGTCATGCATAACTAACTAGAACAAATTTAAAAAAATTTTTTTTTAATTTAAAAACCCATCAAATGTACCCATCAAGGGTGAACACTAATGTGAACCATGAACTTTGGGTGGTAATGTGTCAATGCAGGTTCATGGATCTTACCAAGTCCCTCCCTGGTAGGGGGTGTCAGCAGTGGGGAGGCTGCATGTGTGTGTCTGAGGAGGGGGTATACAGCAACTCCTTACTTTTTACTCAATCTTGCTGCAAACCTAAAACTGTTCTAAAAAATAAAGTTTATTCATTTTAGAAAGGGGAGATGGATAATGGTATTAACCTTAGTGTGTTTCCTGGAAGGTGTTGTTTGATATATGGAAATATTTTAGAACAATGTAGGATACTCTACATAAACGTTTCCTAGTCTATTAAAGTATCCAAAAAGAGTCCCTCAGATGGACATGGTGGCACAAGCCTGTAGTTCCAGCCACTTGGGAGGTTGAGGCAGGAAGATCAAAAGATCAAAGATAATCTGGGCAATTTAGAGAGACCTTGTCTCAAAATTAAAAGGGGGGCTGGAGATATAGCTCAGTTGGTAGAGTGTTTGCCTCACATGCACAAGGCCCTGGGTTCAATCCCCAGCACCACAATCAATCAATCAATCAATAATAAAAAGGGGGATGTAGCTCAGTGGTAGAGTGCCTGCCCCTGGGTTCAATCCCTAGTATCACAAAACAAACAAAAAGAATTCTCTGTAAATTCTTAAAGTTTTAAGAAAGCAATATTACTACCTTTTCCTCAAAAATAAGAGGACATCTCAATCTTATATGTTACTTCAAACATTTCTCCTGTGTGTGTTTGTTTGTTTTGCAGGACTGGGGATTGAACCCAGGCCCTCTAACATGCTAAGCAAGTGCTTTACGGTTGTACATAGTAGTTGGGTTCATCCCAACATCTCCAGTCCTTTTTAAATTTTATTTGAGATAGGGTCTGAGATGCTGAGGCTGGCCTCAAATTTGCAGTCCTCCTGCTTTATCCTCCAGAGCCAACACACCAGGCTTCAACTAGTCCATCTAAATCAACACAGTGACACTTGTCCATTTGCAAGAATGCTGAGTATTGCATCTGTAATACCCACCCCACAATATCAAATAAGCCACTTTTGTCATGTTTATAAAAATTTGTTTATTGAATTACTAAAGTTTGCAGGATGGTCAGAAACTGAGTCATTTATTTAAATAAAATCTATCTCCTAAAAAGTCCAGCAGACCAATTTTAGTGCTTAACTTTCCAAAACATACCCTTCCTCAAAGGTCACTTTAGAGTTAACCACAGTAAACAAGCAGGTAAACTGATGTTAATGATTGTTTTCAACCTTTCCAAAGACACCTATTGTAAAACATGAAGGGATTACCTTTATCTTCTGTCTCTTATCTTTTCATAATTTTGCTGATAGCAAGTCATTTAGATAGGATCTTAAAAAGCAAAAATGGGTGGTTGAGATTACTTAATGATTTCTTTTTAAATTATTTGATGTTAATGACAAGCCTGTTGTTTTCACACTGAATGGCCTGTAACAATCCACCTCTTACTTCCTCAAATAAAGGACTGACTAAAAAGCATCCACCTAACAAAAAGTGAGAAAAGAAAGAAAATAGAGTCAGAGAAAGAAGTAGATAATACAAAGAGATGAAGAGTAAAAGACTTTTGTAAAAGACCAAGAGACTCATTATCTTTTAAATGGTCACAATTTAGGAACCAAAGCAAACCCACCCACGAAGTCCATCTAACTGAATTGTTTAGTAAGAAGTCCTGGTTCTTCAGTGTTCCAAATCCAAATAAAAGAAACCAAGTTAGTGAAAAATAACACCAGGCAAAAAATTGAACCAGACAACCTGCTTTGAGAAGGGGCATCGAAACAGAGTACTGCAAATATTGCTGGGACATTTGCAGGCAGCCATGACATCCTCAAAATGCCACAGGTAGCACCTGTGCCAAGTCCATTCTATTCTCCCTGGCTGCCTCACCGTGGGGACTCTACACAGAGGAATTCTACGTAAAGGTTGCTGGTTTAAATGCCCCAGCACAAAAGGTAATGAGGAAAGGGAGGAGGACTGGGCATAGGAAAGACAGTAGAATGAACTGGACATCACTTTCCTATGCTCATATATGCCACACACGACCAGCATCACTCCATACCATGGACAACCACAAGAATGCGAAGTTAGACTCCATGTAGGTAGGATATGTCAAAATACATTCTACTGCCATGTATAACTAAAAAGAACAAATAGATAAATAATCACATAGTAAATAAATAAATACCCTGGGAACAGCAAGCCAGGGATCCTGAATATAAATGTTGTTTTGAAATAAGACAAGCTTGACTTAAACCAATAGAGAAACTCACTATCTTCATCAAACATGAGTCATCTTCCTACAATTCCTGTTCCACTGGTCAGCTAGCAGCACTTATCAGTAAAATCCACACAGGTATAGTGCCAGATATGCAGGGTCATCCAAGGCAAAGCAGACAAATTTTGGTATCACCTCCCCCGGAAGCTCTCCCCCACTAAGAATCTCAGTGGCTGCCTTTAGCCTCCGGTCCCCATCCCCTCTCAAACTCTGATCCTCTTCAGGAATTTCTATGAAGTCCTCCTGTCTTTCAAGCTGGTAATTAGCGACTCTAGTAAACCAATCCTATCTGTTGACTAAGGTGAGAAAGCTCAGAGGCTCCCAGGGAGCTGCCTTTCCTTCAGTGGCAACTGTATTTAAACAAGTCAGACTTTGTTACATTAGCCCACTGAGGACTCTTACCCTGACAGTGGACACAAAAAGGCAGAATATTATTGTTTTCATGATAAAACATGTAAAAGGAAGACATACAGCACCATGTTAACAGTTTGTAACTCTCATGGGCTGTGGAGTGGTTGAAAAAAATCTCTGTGTATGCGTGGGTGTGGTCTTTTTATATCACTACTACCTTTTCTACAAGGACTATGTACTATTGAATAATTCAACTAATGATGAGAAAAGTAAGATGGTTTTTATGCCTTGTAAAAATTCATAAATTTCAGAAATAAAGTAAAATCCTTCATAATCCCGTTCATTAACCAATGAACTAATAATAAAGCATATATTTTTACCCATACATTTCCCATGATCATTTGGGGATGGAACCCTGGGCCTCACACAGGCTAAACCTAACACTCTATCATTGAGCTAAACTCGTGGGCCCTTGAAGATTTTAAAAGTTGTTGAAATCATCCTATGTACACAATCTTGTAACATTTTAAAAATTAACATTACAGGGTCTGGGATTGTGGCTCAGCGGTAGAGCACTCGCCTAGCACGTGCAAGTCCCTGGGTTCGATCCTCAGCTGTCACAGAAAAATAAATAAATAAAATAAAGATATTGTGTCCAATTACAACTAAAAAAAAATAGATATTAAAAAAATTAACATTACAACCAAAGTTTTCTTCAATATTAAAAATTCACAGCAAAGACCTCTTTTAATGGATGCACAATATTTGGGTCTATGAATGGACCATAATTTGCTTCCTCTTTCTCCCATTGTTGGCTTATCTACATTATTTCTAGAGTGACACTAAAGATGGTAACACACACACACACATACACACACACACACACCTTTATTTGGGATGAAGAAGACAGAAAAAAAAAATGGCAAATTTTGGAAGGTGGCAGATACATAGACAAGTGACAACTGACTTAGTAAACCACAGAAAGCTGAATCTCAAGCCAGTAATGCAGAAATCCAAAATGATCCCATTTAAACTTCAGAACTTGCAAAAGGCATGGTGGTTGGTAGCACTGGGTTCTCTGAAAGTGGGGATGAAGATGAAACTAAAAGCTCCTAGAATCTCAGAGGGACAGAGGGACAGTCCTTCCTGACTCCAGACACTGGAGGTTTCTCTCCTTCAGAGGCTGAAACTAAGGATGCTTGGTTAGGAGGATAACAGTAAGTCGAGGGCCAGGTTACTATACTCAAAATAGGAGAAGTGAAAATATACAGTATTAAGGCACCCTGTCCTGAGCCGCTAGTCGCTAATTTTTTTCCCCCAATGCTGGAGCTGGGCCTCCCACACACTCCTTAGTGGCAAGCCTTCTGCCACTAAGCTACATCCCCAGCCCCTGAGCCTTCTTAAGCTCACTCAGCTCCCAGAATCCAGGCAGCCAGGGCACAAACCATCTAGGCAGGAGTTTCAAAGAGTCTATTGTGAAGAACTGACCAGCCTGAGCCTAAAGACCCTCAGCTGCTGACTTCAGGGATTTGGCGAGATAAAAGCCCAGCAGATCACCCTACAGCGAGGATTAGAATGGATAAGCCCCTCCCCAAAGCACAGACTTCTAACCTGGCTTTTAGTGTGCCTCTCAAGCATAAGCAGACAACAACGAAGGATCTGTAAACCCAGGGAGATAAGACAAGGGCCTGAAAACTAGAACCAAAAACTTTAAAGAAGAGCCAGGAAATTGATAGGTTATTTTTGAGAGAAAAGAGAGGAAGAGTTAGTAAGGAAGAGTTCATCAGGAATGTGGGAGTTCTCTCGCAGAAAATTGTCCTATTGGAGGGGGAAGGAATAGAAGTGTTCTTAGACATTAAAAACTAATTAGAGGGCTGGGATCATGGCTCAGTGGTAGAGCTCTTGCCTAGCCTGTGTGAGACACAGGATTCAATTCTCAGCACTGCATATAAATAAAGATCCATTGACAATTAAAAATTAAAATTAAAGAAAAACTGATTAGAACTGAAAAATGCAATGAAGAGTTGAAAGATTAATTTGAAGAAATTTCTAGAAAAAAGTATATAAGTGGATAAGCACAGAAAGAAAATGTAGAATCCTGGAAATAGATAATCCAATCTGACTCAGGGAGAAAGAGGAACACAGAGACGATGCAGAAGGGAAGTAGCTGCTCACAGGTGTATAGCAGGTTTGTGAGAGGCCAGGTACAGAGGAGCAGGTCAGAAAGTCTGTGAAAGATGTCTTCCAGGAAACTTGCAGAAGGCTGAGGATATAACTCAGTGATAGAGCATTTGCCTAGCATGTGTGAGACCCTGGGTTCAATCCCCAGCACAGAAGAAAAAGAAAAAAAAAGACTTGCAGAATATACTTTCATATGTTCTAATGCACGGAGAGGAGCTTTGAGGGTTAAATGCTAAGGGCATAGAAATCAAGCCAATTTTTAAAAAGAAAAAAAATGTTCAGGAATGGAAATATATGATGTCTTAGTCAATTCAAGCTGCTGTAACAGGAATGCCACAGACTGATGGATTAAACAACAGACATTTATTTTCTACAGTCCTGGATGTTAGGATTTCCAGATTGCAGGGTTAGTTTCTTGCAAGGTCTCTGATTTGGTTTGTAGATGGTCATGCCCTGCCTGTTTTCACCCAGTCTTTCTTCTGTGTGTCTACATTCTGTCCTGATCGCTTCTTCATTGAAAGACACCAAGTCATGCTGAATTAGAGCCCACCGTTTGGGCCTCATTTTAACTTCAACATCCTCTCTTTAAAGACCTTATCTCCAAATAGTCATATGCTGAGGTGTGGGGGATTAGAATTTCAACGTATCAATTCGGGGTGGAGGGTGGGGGGAGCAATTCATATCATAACACATGGTCAGCTGTGAACAGTACTTCTAGGCCATAATCATATAGTCATAAAGACTGAGTTCTGAATATTTATCTAAATTTTTAATGTAATAATAATACGAGAATGGAAAAATATAGGGATAGACTGTCAGTGAGGGTGCGTGTGTATGTGTGTGTGTGTGAGTGTGTGTGTGTGTGTGTGTGAGAGAGAGAGAGAGAGAGAGAGAGAGAGAGAGAGAGAGAGAGGAAGGAGACAATGAGGAGTAGGGGTGGTGTGAGGTGAGAAATCTAAATCCTCATCTTTCCTAAGGACCAAAACTAACCTTTTTTTTTTTTTTTTTGGTGGGGGAAGGGTTCTGGGGATGGAACCCATGGCCCTGAAAATACAGATGATTCCTCAAATCACATCATACACATTTTTTATTAAAGTTAATTGACATACAATAAACTGCATATGTAGAGTGTACAATTTGATTAGTTTGGGCATATAGTTTCAAATACAAATATGTAAATGAACTGAGATTATCATTATCATCAAGATAAGAACACTTCCATACCCCACAGAGGTTTCCTTGGAGGGTCGGAGGTGTAGCTCAGTGGTAGGGCGGGTGGTTAGCATTTGTGAGGCCCTGAATTTCATCCTTGGGTCCTTTGAGAATCAGCCCTCTTCCCACCCACGTTTTCCTTTCCTGCTCCTTCTCCTATCTACTTTCAGTTGCTTGTTGGCATTTTCTAGAATTTTTTATAAATTGGATCCGGCAGCATGTAAGTCTCTTTTTGCCTGTTTCTTCTCAGTCAGAATAGCAATTTTGAGAGTCATGTGTGTTTTGCATGCATCGGAAGTTTATTGTTTTCTTTGCAAACTAGTATACTAATGTATGGATATATCACACTTTGTTTACTCATTAACCTGTTGCTGAACAGTGAGGTCATTTCCAGTTTGGAGCTGTTATTAATAAATCTACTATGAACATTTGTGCACATTTACTTTCATTTTTGTTAGGTAAAAATCTAGGAGTGGAATAGTTGGATTTTATGGTAGAAGAATGTCTACTGTTTTAAGAAACATTCAAAGAATTTTCCAACATGGTTATGCATTTTACATTTCCACTAGTGGTATGTGAATTCCAATTACTCCATCCTCTCCTCAACAGTTGATGTGGTCAGTTTTTAAAATTTTAGAAATACTAATATGTATACTAGTGATATCCCAATGTGGTTTTGATTTACATTTTCCTATTGCATAATGATATTGAACATCTTTTCATGAGCATATTTATTATCCCATATATCTTCTATGGTGAAGTGCTTGTTCACATATTTTGAAATAGAGTTGTTTTAATATTGTTATTATTGCTATTATTATTATTGAATTTTGAGAGTATATATAATGGATGTAGGTCATTTATCAGGTATGTTTTGTAAAAATTTCCTCCCACTCTGTGCCTTGTCTTGTAATTCTCTTAATTTAGTTGATGATTAGATGTTCATAATTTCACTGAAGTCCCATTTTTCTTTTACAAATTGTGTTTTCATTATCATTACTAAGAAATCTACCCTAATTCAAGGTTACGAAGATTATCTCCTCTGTTTTCATCCAGAACATTGAGGTTTTTTTTGTTGTTGTTTTTGGTTTTTTTGTTTTTTGTACTGGGGATTGAACCCAGAAGAGCTTTACCACGGAGCCACACATCCCCAGCCCTTTTTATTTTTTATCTTGAGACAGGGTCTCACAAAATAGTTGCTGAGACTGGCTTTGAATTTGCCATCTTCCTGCCTCGGCCTCCCAAATCACTGTGATTATAGTGCCCAGCTTTTCCAGAATATTTTTAAACTATTTTAGGTCCTTTGTTTTTCTCTAGGAATTTTAGAAAGCTTGATAATTTCTATTGAAGATTGCTAGATTTTTGTTGGAGTAGCAATGAGTTTGTGCATCAATTCTAGGAGATTTAACATTGTCACAATAGTTTTCTATTCAGTTCTCCCTTAATTTCTCTAAGCAAGATTATTTAATTTATAATGTAAAGGTCTTATACATATTTGTAGTTTTGTTTGTTTTGTTTTTGTGAGAGTCCTGGGGATTGAACTCAGGGGCACTCAACCACTGAGCCCCAGTCTCAGCCCTATTTTGCATTTTATTTAAGACAGGGTCTCATTGAGTTGCTTAGCACCTCACCTTTGTTGACACTGGCCACTGCACCCAGCCCATATTTATAGTTTTGTCCTTAGATATTGTGTATTTTCCTTATTATAAATGCACTTATTCTTATTTCAGTCTTCAATTGTTTATTGTTAAATTGTAGAATTTTTTTTTTTTTTTTTCATTTTTTAGTCCTGGGGATTGAACTCAGGGCCTTGTGCATGCTAAACACCTGTTCTAACCACTGAGCTACACACCCAGACCTTCATTGATTTGTATGTTAGTCACATATCTTGTAATGTTACTAAACTTGCCTATAAGTTTTAGTACTTTTTGTAGATCCCGCAGGAATTTCTTTATAGACTACATGTTGTTTACAAATAAAGATGAATTTATTTCTTATTTTTAACCTGGATGCAATCAATTCTTTCTCTTGTTTCTTGCACTGGCTAGAAGTGTAATTTCTTTTCTTTTCTTCTTTTTTAAGAGAGAGAGAGAGAATTTTTTAATATTTATTTTTTAGTTTTCAGTGGACACAACATCTTTATTTTTTATTTTTATGTGGTGCTGAGGATTGAACCCAGCGTCCAGTGCACGCCAGGCGAGCGCGCTACCGCTTGAGCCACATCCCCAGCCCTAGAAGTGTAATTTCTTGAGTATAGACATCCTTCCTCTGTGAAAATATTCCATTTTCTACTATTAAGTATGGTATCAGCTTCAGGTTTTTGATAGGTGCCCTTTATCTCATGGAGGAAGTTCTTTTCTAGATGTTAAATTGTGTCAAATGCTTTTTTGGAATCTATTTGTGGAAATATTATATGGATTTTCATTTTAAGACTGTTAATATGATTTTTATGATTATAATTTTTATTATTAATAAATTTTTAAAAAATTATTGCGAAATACATGTAACATAAAATTTACCATTTTGACAGTATAGAATTCAGTGGCATTAAGTACATTTGTAATATTGTACAACCATGACCACTACCTAATTCCCAAATATTTGGGTCAATACAAACAGAAATCCCTTACCCATTATGCAGTCACTCCCCATTCCTCCTGTCTCCCAGCCTGTGGCAAAACCCTATTTCAAAAACAGAAAAAAATAGAACTGGGGATACAGCTCAGTAGTCAAGCACTTTGCTAGTATGTGCAGGGCTCTGGTTTTAATCCCTGATACTACCAAAAAAATTAAAAACAAAACTTTTCCCAGAAGGTAAGTTCCAGATCCAGACAACTTAACTGGGGACTTCAATCAATAAAATAGCTAGTCAAGCACTCTACCACGGAGCTACATCCCCAATACCCCCTTGCCTATTTTTTTTTTTTTTGAGTTGTTGTTGTTTTTGTTTTGTTTTGTTTTATTTCTAAGTGTTTTAGGAGTTCTTTGTTTATTCTGGATACTAAATCTTTCTTAGATTTACTATTTGTAAATATTTTCTCCCATCCCATGAGCTTTTAACTCTCTGGATGGAGTCTTTAAATACACAGAAGTTTTGAATTTTTGAATAAATCCAGTTTATCTATATTTTCTTTTTGTTCCTCATAATTTCAGTGTCATATTTATGAAATCATTACCGGATTCAGGGTCATGAAGATTTAGGCCCTGTATATTTTTCTAAGAATACTACAGTTTTAGCTCTTAAATTTAGACCCTTGATCCATTTCAAACTAATTTTTCTATATGGTTTGAGGTAAAGAGCCAATTTCATTCCTTTTCATGTGGCCATCCAGTGTCTCACACTGATTTTTAAAATGTTAACCCAACCCTGTATTCCTCAGATAAATTCAATATGCCATTATATATAATCCTTTTTAGATATCATTGGTTTGGATGAGCTAAAATTTGGTTAAGAATTTTTGTGTCTATATTCATGAGGATATCACTCTGCAGTTGTCTTACATTGTCTGTATGCCTTTGATATCAGAATAATTCTATCCTTGAGTTAGGAAACATTTTTTTTCTTTTAGTTTCTGGAACATTTTGTGGAAAATTTTTATTATTTTTTTCATAAATGTTTTATTGATTGAAGTCCCTAGTGAAGTTGTCTGGATCTGGAACTTACCTTCTGGGAAAAGTTTTGTTTTTTATTTTTTTGGTAGTATCAGGGATTAAACCCAGGGCCCTGTACATACTAGCAAAGTGCTTGACCACTGAGCTGTATCCCCAGTTCTATTTTTTTCTGTTTTTGAAATAAGATTTTGCTAAATTTCCCCAGCTGACATAGAACTTGCCATCTTCTTGCTTCAGCCTCTCTAGTAGCTGGGATTATCAAGGAATTCAAATTCAATTTCTTTGAGAGGTATAGGACTATTCAGGACATCAATTCCTTCTTGCTTGAGTTTGATAATTTGTTTCTTTTAAGGAATTTATTTCACCTAAATTATCCAATTTTATTTATTTATAAAGTTGCTCATAGAATTGCCCTCTTATTATTTTAGTACCTATAGAATCTGTAGTGATGTCACTTTTCTTGATTCTTATGTTAGTAATATGTGTCTTCATTTTTTCCCCCCCACTCTGGCTAGAAAATAATCAACTTTATAAAGCTTTTAAAGCATCCACTTTCTGATTTCACTGATTTTTCTCTACAGCTTTTTTGTTCTCTGTTTCATCAATTTCCACTTTCTTTATCATTTCCTTAATTCTGTTATACCATGAGTTGCATTTGCTCTTCTGTTTTAGTTTATGAAGATGGATGACAAGCATTGACTTGAAGGTTGTTTTTTTTTTTTTTTTTTTTTTAAGTATTGGTGTCTAATACTATAAATTTACTGTAAATATTGCTATAACTATAGTCTACACATTTTGATATATTGTGTTTCCTTTTTAATTCAGTTTAAAATATTTTCTATTTTGCCTTTTATTTTCTTTTAACCCACAGGCTACTTGGAAGTATATTATCTAGTTCTGAATATTTTGGGGTTTTGCAAGTATCTCTTACATTTCTATTAAGCTCCATTGTTGTTAAACAACATACTGTGTCTTAAACCCTTTAAAATTCATTGGAATTTGTTTTATGGCCCCAAATTGTGGTATATCTTACTAAATATTCTGTGTGTACTTGAAAAAGATATGCATTCTGCTGCTTTTGAGGACTGTGTTCTATAAATGGCAATTGATCAGGTTAATTGTTAAATTCTTCTGTAGTCTCTGATTTATCAATTATTGAGATGGTAATATTGAAATATCTGATATAATTGTGAATTTATCTATTTCTCCAAATAGTTCTATAAGGTTTTGTTTCATGTGTTTTGAAATCATTAAAGTAGGTGTGTACATAGTTAGGTTGTTAGGTCCTTTTGATGAATTTGCCCCTTCTCATTATGAAGCATCTTGTTTCCTCCTGATATTTTTTTGGTTCTCAAAGCTGCCTGTATGACATTAAAACAACAAATATAGCTTTCTTTTCTATGTATTAGTTTGGTATATTTTTTTTCCATTAGAAATATTTTTGTCTCTAAAAAATACAGTTTTCATTGGCAATATATAGAGTCTTCTTTTTTTGGCTGGGGGGAGGTTTCGTGGGGATTGAACTCAGGGACACTCATCCACTGAGGCACATGCCCAGCCCTATTTCGTATTTTATTTAGAGACAGGGTCTCACTGAGTTCCTTAGTACCTCAACATTGCTGAGGCTGGCTTTGAACTTGTGATCCTCCTGTCTCAGCTTCCCAAGCCCCTGGGATTACAGGCTTGTTTTAACTGCAGTAATTAGACCATTTACATTTCGAGTAACTATTGATGTACTTATATTTAATAAGTCTTTTTTTATTCACTTTAAAATTTTACTGGGCACGGGGTGCACACCTGTAATCCTAGCAGCTCAGAAAGCCCAGGCAGGTGGATCGTGAGTTCAAAGCCAGCCTCGGCAAAAATAAGACACTAAGCAACTCAGTGAGACCCTGTCTCTAAATTAAATACAAAAAAGGGCTGGGGATGTGGCTCAGTGGTTGAGTGCCCCCTGGTACCCAAAAATAAATAAATAAACAAACAAATAAATAAATAAAATTTTATCTCATCTTATTTTTCGTTATTTTCTGTCTTTGGGGTAAGTTATCTTTTTATAATTCTACTTCTTTTCCTTTATTATCCATTAACTGGCTAAAATTCATTGCATTTTTTAGGGGCTGCTATAGAGATTACAATTTATGTATCTTTAACTTATCATAATCAACCTTCAAATGAAATTATATCACTTCAAATACAAGAATCTTATGATAGTACACTTCCATTCCTCCACTCCCAGGCTTTTTGCTATCGTCAGCAAACATTTTGTTTCTATATAAATAAGACTCACAAAATGCTGTTATCGTTATTGTTTTAAGTCATATGTCTAGTTTAAAGAGATCTAAATCTGAAGGGGAAAAGCTCTTAATTTGTCCACAAAGTTGCACTTGCCAGTGTTATTTATTCTTTTATGCAAATTCAGTTTTCCATCTAGGATAACTTGCCTTCTCCTTGAAGGACTTTCTTTTGAACTTTCTGATAGTGTGTGTCTGCTGGGACCGAATTTCAATTTCTGTGTATCAAAAAGTCGTTATTTTACCTTCATTTTTAAAAAGATGACTTTGCTACATATCACACTCTAGGTTGATGGCTTTTTCTTCCAAAGAGAAGTACACATACCTGAGTCTTGGGCAGTTTCTCCCCCCAAGTTCTGAGCAGTACTTATGGGAGTCCTGTAGTGGGGCCTGTGCAGATCTCTGAGGTTCTCTGTGTGTAGTTCTTTCTTTTCTCATTCTCTGCAGACCCTAACTTCATTGGCCTCCTTGGACTTCCAGCAATATCTCATTAAATCTGGAAGATAACTCCTGGAAGCTCTCTCCAATTAGTTAAAGAGGCTGTTGGGGGCTTCCTTTGTTTCCATATCTTAGTGATCACTGTCCTTGGTTATTATCTGATGTCAAATGTATTTAACATGGTTATTTCATATATTTTGCTGGTTTTTAGTTTGTCTCAGGTAGTAAATTCAGTCATTCTTACCCCATCTTGTCCTAAAGCAGAAGAAATCCATATAGGTTTTTTATTGTTTTTTTGTTTTGTTTTGTTTTGTGGTACTAGGAATTGAACCCAGGGCCTTGTGTATGCAAGGCAAGCACTCTACCAACTGAGCTATATCCCAGCCCCCATATAGGTTTTCTTAGTCCTAAAAATGAGGCAAATCTACTATTTAGCACTATTCTCTGGCTTGAAAGGTCATAGAATATACTGGAAAAAATACTACATCCCTGGGGGGAAAAAGAGCATTCTAATAAAGAGCTCCTGATTGAAAGAAACTTTCCCTTTCTATCTCTAAAATTTAGAAGCTGTGTACAATTAAAATCAATAACTATTTCCAGTGTAAGTTCTCTGATTCAGCATTCTATGAATATCCCTAATTTTAGAGTTGCATAATGTATGACAGAGACTGTTCAAGTTTAGCCAAGTGTCCTTTCTGCCTATTACCATGGTTGCTATATTGCTGTCATGACTACTTCAGGAATAAGAGATAAGTGTGATAAGTGTGTTGTATGGGGTTTAGCCTTGGGCCACTGGCCTTTTTCAACTACTTTTCATAAAGTTTTCTGATATATTTTGGAACAGTTTATAAAAACAATCATCTTCTGTCTTCACAACTGAAAGTGTTAAGAGGAGATAGAAAATATCAAATTATACTGTAATCCCAGCAACTCAAGAGGCAGAGGTAGGAAGACTGCAAGTTCAAGGGTGACCCGGGTGACTTACTAAGACCCTGTCTCAGTGGTAAAGCATGCGTAGGTCCAAAACCCAGTTAAAAAAGAAAGAAAAAAGGGAACAAAGAATAAAGAAAAATTGAAATTCTATTCTTTCTGGATTCTTTATTGATACTGTTAAATTGACAAGTTAACGTCTGTCTTTAACAGATAAAGAAGGTACTGGTCTCACAATAATTTTCTTTTAACATTTATTTTTTAGTTGTAATTGGACACAATACCTTTATTTTATTTATTATTTGTGGAGCTGAGGATCGAACCCAGGGCCTTTTTTACATGCTAAGTGAGCGCTGTACCACTGAGCCACAATAATTTTCTAGAAAGAGAAATCCAGATTATTTTTCAGATGTATATTTAATATTTCATCTACGTCTTTGTAAACTTTTTTTTAACTGTCCAAAATTTTTAAAGTTTTCTGTATTGAAGATGTAACCCAGGACCTTGTGTATGTGGAGCACAAGCTCTTACCACTGAGCCACACCCTCAGCCTTGTCTGAGATCTTTTTTTTTTGTACTGAGAATTGAATCCAGAGTCCCTTTTTTTATAGTTTATTTTGAGATAGGTTCTCACTAAGTTGCTTAGGGCCTCACTAAATTCCTGAGGCTGGCTTTGAACTCGAGATCCTCCTATCTCAGTCTCCGGAGCCACTGGGATTACAGGCATGTGCCTTCTTGCCTGGCTCTGTCTGGAATCTCATGGGGACTTATCCAAGTGGGAATCAGTGTTGCAACCAGGCCTACGTGCCTTCAGCACCCAGGGAATTAGAGGAAAAAACTTTACCTAGAATATATGGGTGGCAAAACACTTGGAGGTCTCCTTCCCCCATTTATCATCTCCCCACCTGGCCATTCCTTTATTAAAACTAATGTTGCCTAGCAGTCAGTGTCCAGAGCTGGCTTCATGTGTTTGGAGGTGTGAGCAGCCAGATGGAAAGCTAGGATCTTTTCATGTATGGTGGTGGGATGGGAACGGGAGCAGGTGACTTGCCTCTGGTTGGTGGAGCCCCCACTCCCTCCTTCTCTCCTAGTATGTCTTTCATGCATTATGCATAACACTTGGACTTGCTGGGCTGGCATCAAAATGTGCTTATGAAAGACACCTGCCATTCCTGCAGATCTAATGAAAGTAGAGGCTGAATCAGAGGTCGTAAAGTCACACTGTTCATCTGTGATGAGAGCCACCCTCTCTCTCTAGAAGCAATTGCCTTAGTGAATAGGATTATGACATTTTTCTAGTTTTTTTGGTTTTAGTTGTTGATGGATCTTTATTTATTTATATGTGGTACTGAGAATCAAACCCAGTGCCTCACACATACTAGGCCAGTGCTCTGCCACTGAGCTACAACCCCAGCTTCCGATACTTTATTTTTTTTATGTTCTTTTTTTTTTTTAGTTATAAGTGGACACAATAACCTTTATTTTATTTTTAAGTGGTGTTTGAGGATTGATCTCAGGGCCTCACTCCTGCTAGGTGAGCGCTTTATCATTGAGCCACAACCCCAGCCCAACACTTTTGATCCTTCACTCAAATTAACTCTGTTCCCATATGCATTTCCATAGGTAATTCAGTTCTGGGTTTTTAAATCTTCCTTGCTTCACACATTAAAGCTCATGTTTAGGACAAGAAAATAAAACAGTAGCTCTGTTTTCTTTCTAACCACAATGTCAACTGCTACAAAAGATCTCTTTCCATTCCAAGTGACTTAAATGTGCAAATATTTGGGCTTTTGATGATTTGTGATTTTCACCTAAACAGCATATTAAAACAAAAAAAAATCAAAGTTGAAATAGCACATTTTCTGATCACTAGTTCCGGGACCCCAGATGGGGCAGGCCTTTGGCAACCAGCAACACCCCTTCTTTGCCAACCTAAAAGTTCTGGATCCATCCCCACTCTTCACAGTTTCCTTGGAGAACCACATAGCCTAGCACCCACCCTTGATGCCAAGTTAGCAATACCATGACTTAGCAGCCAAATACTCACTTCCTGTGTACCTGAGTTCTAAAGGTATGGCATTCGTGCGTTTCAAATTTCAAAAGCCTGAAACTTGGCACAACTCTGGAGGGACCTCAGACATTTCTCTCTCCCTTCCTCCTTTTCTTTTCTCTCTGTTTCTCCCCGCACCACACACTTTCCTTTCTAGCCTTGGTCCTCCCTTCTTTACATCTTCTCTTCATTCTCTTTCTTTCTTCCTTTCTACAAGTTTTTCAAGATAGTTTGCAGAAAGGAAATGACCATCTGACTGATAAGCCTAGGGCTCCATTTCACCAAAACCAAGACTTTATTTTTCTTTTTTGCTGCTAAGGATTGAACCCAGGGCCTTGTACATGTGAGGCAAGCACTCTACCAACTGAGCTATGTCCCCAGCCCCAAAACTAAGACTTTATTAACAAGTTGTTAGTGAGGCCTCTCCTGCTTTTTGTTCCTATCCTGCTTTTGCTCATTACCTCAGGTAGGGTTGTAGCCAAGAAACGCCTAAGGCGCTGGTTGCTGAAGCCAAACAGTCCCTTCTGGGGCACTTTCAATTCAGGAATGTTTTGTTGAGACTCCAAACCAAGGTTCCTATAGTGACAGCCCATCATAGATACCAGTTAGCACCTGCCCAGATCCTACTGAAAGAAGACTGGCAGCATGAAGGCCCTATCAGAAGCCTTTGGATAACAACTGTAATTATTTCCATTCTTTCCATTTCTTTTATTAGCATTATTAGGAATGGGGAGAATCTTCACTTAGAAAATGTATTCTGTTTTCTTTTGCTAAAAAAGATCTTTAAGAAAAGGAATGATGAACATGGAGGATTTTATTATTATTTTTTTTTAATGTGGTGCTGGGGATTGAACCCGGGGCCTTGTGCATGTGAGGCAGGCACTCTATGAACTGAGCTATATCCAATATGGAGGATTTTAAATAAGCAATGGAAGCTTCTTGTGGGACCGGTTTTAGAGCTGGGCTAGGACCGAACTAACGGCACACGGCACACAAATGGGGAGCAGGAGAATTCTTCCCCCCAGGTTTTAGAGCGAGGGCTACTGTAGACCTTTGTTTCCACCATGCCCTGTTCTAATTTGGAAGCTGATCTGACAAGAAAGAGTCAACTTCTGGGGAGAGCGAGAATTCTCCATCTTCATCTCCTCAGCCCCACATCTTTCTTTTGATCTGTCTTTTGTTTCATATGGGAAGCCATCCTGGATTTGGCACCAGTTACAGGGAGCCATTTCACAACCCACCAGGATGGCTGGGCTTCTGAGGACCAGACACTCTCAGGTCACAGGAAAGCTTCACAGAGGATTAGTTTAAAAAAAAAAAAAGGCCTGAAGTCTCTTACAAAGAATAGCTTTAGGACTAGCATTTTCCATTTGCTACTACATTTAGCCCTAAAAAGCAAGCATTATGTGAATGAGAGAGATAAAGAGGATACCCAGAGGCCAGGGGATTCTGTAGTGAATTTATCTCCCTTAAGTAAGTTTATAGCTTGAGTCTCACTAGTTGGATAACCTGGCAGGTCCAAAATATAAAGATTATAAAAATGCCAAGCAGGGGCTATAGCTCCGTGGGTGGAGTACTTCTCTAGCTTGCTTGAGGCCCTGGGTTCAATTCCCAGTGCCACACAAGCACAGAAGAAAGTTCTAAAGTTACCAACCTCTTAGTTTGTGTTCACTTATTTTGTTTAACCAAAGCCCCATCAAGCCAGGGGGCACAGGAAGCAGCCTCTGCAATTCACCACCTATCTCTTCCTTTGTAATCTGTTATACTGAAAAGTTGTGAGAAGGGTCAGAAAATCCTCTAATCAGAAATATAAACTCATTTCATAGAAGGAGGGAGCTTAAAAAGCAACAGCAGAGGTGAATGCTAACGAGTGACTTTTTTCTCTGCTGTTGGGAACAGATAGGGTATTGTGTTCCATACTGGTTGATCCAGTCTTTCCTCGAATGGTTTTCTGTTCCTTAGGCCAGAATATTGGCCGGCATTTTTCAGAAGTTGTAATTATTACACATTGTGCCTGCAGGGTATTGAAGGACCAAAGAAAGTTCAGGGCTGGAAATTGCGGGTTTGGAAAGAGCAAAGCCACTGGGTTTGGCTTTTAGGTTTATACCGTTGACCAACAACGGGTCGATTCTTTTTTAAAAACATACAGAAATTAATCTTAGTGACACCCTTCTGGGTTCCTATCAAAATTTTAAAACAACTCGATTACACCCTTCCCTCAGAAGGGGACTTTGCACATAAAAGACATGAAACAGTTTTGTGGAGCAGAACATTCTTTGAAAGCTCTGGGTGGAAGAAAGCACTTGCTTAGGGGACTTAATTGATAGAAACTAGCAGCCTGGACAGGCTGCCTGAGTTCAAAGGCACCGCTTTTAATCCCAAACCATTTTAATTTTACTTAACTTTTATTTCTTTCTGGGTGACTACACTGCAAACTTCTATTAATGTACTGCCAAGTAATTTTTCTTAAGAAGGTGGATACTTTACAAGATCCATAGCCAGGAGACGGCTCTCAGGAATGCTGGTAGTACAGTGTTGTGTAGATAAAAACAGAGGCCAGGGAAAAAGTAGGCCATTCTGTTTTATATGTGGAAGGGATTCTGTCTCTGGCAAGTGTGCCCTGATGGAAAACAACCAGGGACTAGTACTTCTGTAAGCCTGGAAATGTAATGCCTCTGGCAATACATGATCTTAAGAGACTGAAGCCTCCTGTTTTCATAGTTGGGATTTCGTGTTAGTAGAACAGCCAAATGTCAACCGTTGCAAGGAGCCTCATCCAATTCACAGGCATGCAGCTGGAGAGAAAGCTCAGCTTCAGGAGATGACATTTTACGTTTTGGGGATGAACAGGAAGAATGCAAAAATAGCCTCCTGCAGCCAAGAAATGAGCAGCTCTTGGAAGAAGCCCTTGAGCAAAATTGTTCTTCCTTTCCTTGCTAATACCAGGGACTCACCACATGGCTTGCAGACTTGCACACGAGGCGATTTTTTATTTTTATTTTTAATGTTTTTGACCCATCTGAACATTGAAGAATTTACAAAAAGTAATAAGGTGTGATACTTTTGGTGGAAGCAGTTTCTTTTTTCTAGTTATAGGTAGTCAGTAGACCTTTAGTGTATTTGTTCATTTTTAGGCAGTGCTAAGGATCGAACCCAGCGCCTCACGCGTGCTAGGCAAGCACTCTTCCACTGAGCTACAACCCTGGCCCAGAAGCAATTTCTTAAAAACAGCAAACAGTGAGATGAGCTGACTCTGGCAGCTCTATCTTCATAAAATAAATAGCGGGATTCACAGTATATGTGATCATTCTGACATCCTAAAAACTAACAGTGGTCAATACAGCAGTCACTTCTCTTCCCTGACATGTATTCTCTAGGGAAAATAAAATGGATTTACTGAGATGACTTGTATTCTCTCCTTTCCAAGATTCCCAATCTTTCTTCCATGTTGCACATAACTACTTTGCCTGTGTGGCGCTGGCCATTCTATATTTATGATAGACTCGAGTACTGAATTGTTTTTTGTTGTTTGGTACCAGGGATGGAACTCAGGGGCACTTAACCATTGAGATACATCCCCAGCCCTTTTTATTTTTTGAGACAGGGTCTCACTAAGTTGTTAAGGTTGGCCTCGAACTCGTGATTCTCTTGCCTCAGCCTCCTGAGTTGCTGGGATTACAGACATGTGCCACCATGCCCAGCTTACAGTATCGATTTTAATTGACTTTAATAGGATGGTCCGGGATAATTAAGGAAAAGCATTTAATCTGGTATATTTAATATTGTTAGATATTGTCAAATGCACTGTCCTTTAAGGCTAGTACTGTTGAATATGAAATATTAATTGAAAATCAGCTGGCAGACAAACTCTCTTAAAATGCCATAACCATGAATTTTCTTAAGAAAATGTACCATTTCACATCATTAGATGGCCACTATCAAAAATCGGGAGCCAGGTACACTGGTACACACCTGTAATCCCAGTGGCTCGGGAGGCTGAGGCAGGAGGATCGGGAGTTCAAAGCCAATCTCAGCAAGGGCGAGGTGCTAAGCAACTCAGTGAGACCCTGTCTCTAAATAAAATACAAAATAGGACTGGGGATGTGGCTCAGTGACCGAGTACCCCTGGGTTCAATCCCTGGTACCCTCCGCCCCCCCAAAAAAATTAGGAAATAGGCCCAGTGGCACATGCCTGTAATCCCAGCAGCTCAGGAGGCTGAGGCAGGAGGATCTCAAGTTCAAAGTCAACCTCAGCAAAAGTGAGGTGCTAAGCAACTCAGTGAAACCTGGTCTCTAAAATAAAATACAAGGGGCTGGGGTTGTGGCTCAGTGGTAGAGTGCTCACCTAGCGAGGCCCTGGGTTCGATCTTCACCACCACATAAAAAATAAAACAAAGGTATTGTGTCCAACTACAACTAAAAAATAAATATTAAAAATAAATAAATAAATAAATAAATAAAATACAAAATAGGGCCCCAGAATTCAATCCCTGGTACCCTCCTCCCCCAAAAAAGAAAAATCAGGAAATAGCAAATCTTGATGATGTGGAAAAATTGGAATCCTTGTGAAAAGGTGGTGGGAATATAAAATAAATGAAAAACAGTTGCCAGTTCCTAAAACAAAACAAAACAAAAAAACAGAATCACCATATGATCTAGTAATTCTACTTCTGGGTATATATTCAAAAGAATTGAAAACAGAGTCTCAAAGAGATTCTTACACACCCCTGTTCACAGTGGCATTATTCACAATATCGAAAAGGTCAATTTGAAAGCAAATGTTCAAAGGAATAAATGGATAAACAAAGTGTGGCACACATATATATTATTTATTATTCAATATTAAAAAAGGAAAAATTTTAACACACATAACACGGATGAACCGTGAAGACAGTGTGCTGAGTGAAATAAGCTAGTCACAAAAGAACTCATACTGTATGACTCCCCTGATGTGAGGCACCTAGAGCAGTCAGATTGATAGACTCAGAGAACAGGTGGTGACTGCCAGGGGCTGGGGGAGGAGCAAGCGGGGAGGTAGTATTTGATGGGTACAGAGGACAGCTGGCAATGAGAAAATTCTGGAGATGGATGATGGTGATAACTGCACATGAGAGGTCAATGTCCTGAATGTCACTTAACAATGGTTAAAATGGTAAATTGTATGTTTATATTTTATCATAATCAAAAAATGAATGAAATATTAGACCAGAAGTTATTTTAAAAAAATAGAGTGGACCAGGCATGCCCAGCAATTCGGAAGGCTGAGGCAGGAGGATTCCAAATTCGAGGTCAGCCTCAGCAACTTAGCAAGGCCCTAAGCAACTTAGAGAAATCTTGTCTCAAAATTTAAAAAATTAAAGGGGGGCTAGGATATAGCTCAGTAGTATAGCATCCTGGATTCAATTCCCAGTACAGAACCAAAAAAACAAAAAAAAAGACACAATGCAGCTTCTGGTGGACTTACCTTCTCTCACTGTTAACTACCTGCTCCAGAGGCCAGGGAAGCTTTTGGTGTATGTTTTTGTCATTTTGTTTCTTGTTTTGAGTGCTAGGGACTGAAGTCATGACCACTGAGCCACATCCTCAGCTCTATTTTGTATTTTATTTAGAGACAGGGTCTCACTGAGTTGCTTAGTGCCTGGCCATTGCTGAGGTTGGCTTTGAACTCGAAATCCTCCTGCCTCAGCCTCCTGAGCCCCTGGGATTACAGTTTGGTGTATGTTTTAAATCACTTCAAGTCCACACTTTTCTTGCTCCTATCTGAGACAGAGTTCATTGTTGTCTTCCTCTTCCCCCAGAACCTCCCACCTTCCACAAGCCCTCGCCTTCTTTGAGGGTTCAGCTAGAAAGAAATACATGAGGCTCTTTGGTTGAGAAACACGGATCCCATGAATATCTATGGAAAATGCCAGATTGACTCTGTTGTTTTGTTGTCTTTTATCACCTGGGAAGAAAAGCTGAAAAATTAAAGGGACAGGGAAGGGCAGTCATGGAGAACTCTAGAACTGTAAGCTGGCTTTCTCCCCAAAGGCTTTTTGAACCACATTATAATGATGACCCTTGTGAGTAAAAGCCAGTGGATTCTTATGAAGAATAGAGGTTTTCATTTGAAGGGGAACCTAAAGAAACTTCAGCTTGCTTTCAGGAAGTCTTTTTTTTTTTTAAGTCTTACTTAGTAAGAGTTGACCCTAGAAAAATGCAGGATTCATGACAATGTTGGAATTGACTAGACTGTGCCCACCCTACCCCACCTCACCTTTTCTAAGCAAATCACACAGACTAAGATATAATTGAATTATTTCCTTGCCCACCACCAGCCTGGTTTTCAGGATTTAAGCCATCCCAGACTTGGAGAGGAGTTGAGTACAGGATGTGTGCTGACTTTCCACTTGTGAAATCGCTTTAGACAGGCTCTCATATCTAACAAGGGTGGGAGATTTGCGTTCATTCCTTTAGGTCGAGGGCGATCAGCAGGTTTGCATGGAGGGTCCTCACACATCCAAGAAAAGCAAACTGTAGTTTGGCTTCAAGAAACGTCCTGGAACTCAGTCTCTCTATTTTCCAAAGTTTCCGCAGGTTCACTCGATCCAACAGCGTGACAACGGCGGTGCAGGCGGACCTGGACTTCCATGATAATCTGGAAAATTCTATGGAATCTATAGAGGACAATTCGTGTCCCGGCCCCATGGCTCGGCAGTTCTCCCGGGACGCCAGCACCTCCACCGTCAGCATTCAGGGCTCAGGAAACCACTACCACGCCTGCGCAGCCGACGACGACTTTGACGCGGATTTTGACCCCTCGATTCTGCCTCCTCCGGACCCCTGGATTGACTCCATCACCGAAGACCCCCTGGAGGCCGTGCAAAGGTCAGTGTGCCACCGGGACGGCCACTGGTTTCTGAAGCTTCTCCAAGCAGAGCGGGACCGCATGGAAGGGTGGTGCCAACAGATGGAGAGAGAAGAGCGGGAAAACAACCTCCCGGAAGACAGTAAGTGACGCTGCACGCGCATCTGGACCCTGGGGGCAGGGGGAGGGTCAGGGGTCAGTCACGCCCTGGGCTTGGCTGTTTTCTTTCCTGCCAGTTTCACCTGCTGCATCTTGGCCATTTCACATAGGAAACCAGAACAGGTGGAAGAGCTAGGCAGTTGCAACCCAGAGTCCAGAAGCTTCTGTGCTGGGCAAGAAAGAGAAACCTCTGGGCAGACATCACTCTTTCTAGCTCTAGATCTATGACTTTTCTTGTCTTCTCAGAAGAGTACCAAGCTCAACATGGTAGCTCAGTCTCTACCCTGGTCTTCCTTCCTCAAGAGGATCTAGAAATGCTACTGATTCTTAGGGGGTTAAAAATAATTCTAGGCCAGGCATGATGACACACATCTGTAATCCCAGAGGCTCAAGAGGCTAAGTCAGGAAGGCAACTAGAGTTCAAAGCCAACCTTAGCAAAGGTGAGGCGCTAAGCAATTCAGTGAGACCCTGTGTCTAAATAAAATACAAAATAGGGCTGCGGATGGGGCTCAGTGGTTGAGTGCCTCTGAATTCAATACCTGGTACCAAAAAAAAAAAGAAAAGAAAAGAAAAGAAAGAAAGCAATGCTAAACCAGACATAGTGGCACACTGCTGTAATTCCAGCAGCTCTGGAGGCTGAAGCAGAAGGATTGTAAGTTTGAGTCCAGCCTCAGAAACTTAGCAAGACCTTGTCTCAAAATAAAAAACAAAAAGGGCTGGGGATGTGGCTCAGTGATAAAGTACCCCATGGTTAAATCTTCAGTACCAAATGCTGATAATTACTATTAATAATAATTCTAACTAGTTTCAAGATCCATAGATATATGAGCATTTATAATCTGTAGAGTTCTTTTATTTTCCTACCATATTAAAATGAGGATAATGTATAGACCAATAGAAACCCATGCTTATTGCATTTTTAAACCTTGTTAACATGTATTTTGTTTGTTTGTTTGTTTTTCGTTTTTGTACTGGGGATTGAACTTAGGGGTGCTTTACCACTGAGCACATCCCAGCCTTTTTTATTTTAATACAGGGTCTCACTAAGTTGCTTAGGACCTCTCTAAATTGCTGAGGCTGGCTTTGAACTTGTGATCCTCCTGTCTGAGCCTCCTGAGCTTTTGGGATTTTAGGCATATGTCACCATGCACTTTTTTTAGGTTTCAAGGAGGCAAACCTTCAGTCACTAAAGTAATCAACACAAATTCCATTTTAGTGGTTAAAATAAATGATAAAATAAAATGAGTGATAAATAAATAAAACAAATACTAAAGACCCCCACTTTCTTGCACATCATTATTTTTAAACTTGGCCTTTTAACAACAATTCCCATTGTTAAAAGAGAAAAATCACCACAAATCTGGGTTTGCAGATCTTAATAGGCTTTATCTGCAATTCTAGAATCAGACAGCAATCTGAGCAAAAATGGACAGGTTCTACCTATGAATAGAGAAAAGGAAGTGACATACAGCATATGGAAGTGAGGTTCAAAGTCAGACACATCTGCTTACATCTGTCTTATTTGAATGTGTCTTGAAGAGTTGGCTGCTCTTGATTGAGACTAAGCCACATGTTACAAGAGTAAGTTGCAGTCTTCTTACACATCAGGTTAGGTCACAGTTCATTATGTTCAGAGGAAGCTCCTGTCAAACTTTCTTTTTTTTTTTTTTTTTGTTACCAGGAATTGAACCCAGAGGCAGTTAACCACTGAGTCACATCTCCCCTGTTTTATTCTGTATTTTGAGATAGGTTCTTGCTAAATTGCATAGGGCCTCACTAAATTGCTGAGGCTAGCCTCAAATTTACAATCCTTCTGCCTCAGCCTCTTGAGTCATTGGGATTACAGGTATTCTGCATCACCCTTGGCTCCCACTTCTTTTTATTGGTGCATTATGGTAATATAACAGAATTATATTATAGGTATACAATGATGGGATTTGTTACATATTTTTACATACAGCCAATATAACAATATAATTTCTGTCAAACTTAATTTAACACTATTAACAATTGATAAAGAAAAATTACCAGATTATTCAATAATGAGGTACATTTTATACATTTTCAACAACTTTGAAATTGTGATATGGTTTATAATCAGTGTGTATTTTAATGTCATGTTTTAATTTTCCTTTAAAAACTACTATTACTAAATTAATGGTGGATCCTCCAACTGATTGATTATATTTTTAAATCAAAATAATGTAGTGGTAGGCAGAAAGCCTGCTTCATTTCATATGGGAGCCATCTAGAATGTGTTGTCATGATATAGGTTTTAAAAATTGTTTTTTAAATAACCATTTAACTTTTTTTTTTTAAAGAGAGAGAGAGAGAGAGAGAGAATTTTTTTTAATATTTATTCTTTAGTTCTCAGCGGACACAACATCTTTGTTGGTATGTGGTGCTGAGGATCGAACCCGGGCCGCACGTATGCCAGGCGAGCACACTACCACTTGAGCCACATCCCCAGCCCCCATTTAACTTTTTATCATGAATATATCTAAAATATGCATAAAAAACATGGCACGGTGGTTCACGCCTGTAATCCCAGTGGCTCAGGAGGCTGAGGCAGGACGATTGCAAACTAAAAGCCAGCCTCAGTAATTTAGCAAGGCCTTAAGCAACTCAGAGAGACTCTGTCTCTAAATAAAATATAAAAAATGGTTATGGGTGTGCCTCAGTAGTTAAGCACCTCTGAGTTCAATCCCCAGTACCAATAAATAAATAAATAGAATTTAATATAATGAATCCCCATGTACTCTTCACCCAGTTGAACAAGTGGTAAGTCTTATTTTCTTATCTTCCTCAATTTGTTGTTGTTTTGCTGGATTTTTTTAAAAGGAAATCAAGGCATCATGTCATTTCACTAAGTAGATCACAGTGATAAAAGACATTTACTAAATATAGACATGCATTATCATCCCTACCAAAAATAACTATAATTTCTTTCCTTTTAGTTGTGGGTGTGGGGAGGGGTATGCTGTTGCCCAGGCTGGGCTTCAACTCCTGGGCTCAAATGATCCTTCTGTCTCTGCTTCTCAAGTAGCTGGTAGTACAGGCACACACCACTGTGCCTGGCTCACAGTAATGTCTGAGATCCAGAATGTAGTGAAAATCATGTTTGATAGATTTACTAAATGCACCAAATTTTTTGCATCAAGAAGCAGTGCGTTTTTCCATGAGGGAATTAATTTTTATAAAAATGGAGTCTGGAAAATACCAGCAGGCCAAGGGATTTCCTTCTTCACCTATTTCTTGTCTTTATGAGCGAGTTAGGAAAATCACCACAAATCTGGGTTTGCAGATCTTAATAGGCTTCATCTGCAATTCTAGAATCAGGCAGCAATCTAGAGCAAAAATGGGCAGGTGCTACCTCTGAATAGAGAAAAGGAAGTGACATACAGCAAATGGAAGTGAGGTTCAAAGTCAGACACATCTACTTACATCTGTCTTATTTAAATGTATCTTGAAGAGTTGGTTCTGTCAAGTTCCTGTGGCTCTTTCATCTTATGAATGCAAACAACTTGGCAATGGTAAAGGAATGCCCTTGACATTTGCCTCTTTCAGTACCAAGGCAGAGTCACTTGAGTGTCCCTTCATGTGCACAGTTACCTCATTTATCTGGTAGCATTGCCAAGCAGCAGTGGGTTAAGGTGGGGATGGATTAGGGAAAGAATGTCTGAACAATGGCATTATCTTATACCATCTTCTTGTAGACATACCCCAAATTTACTGGGTTTTCCCAGGAAAAATGCCATTCTCTAAGGAGCAGTGGCATCTGGTACTGCTCTCAACAGGACAAGCTTTCGAGTTTTAATTCATTCAGCTCTTTAATTCAGACTGGTTCTATCTCTCCAGTCTGCTTCTAAGAGGACCCAAGGAAGCCACTCCTATGATATTTTTCTTTCTTTTTTTTTTGCAGGGGGAGGAGGAGTGGGTACCAGGAATTGAACTCAGGGACACTCAACCACTGAGCCACATCCCCATCCCTTTTTTCTGTTTTATTTAGAGTCAGGGTCTCACTTTGAGTTGCTTAGTGCCTCCCTTTTGCTGAGACTGGCTTTGAACACTCAATTCTCCTGTCTCAGCCTCCTAAGCAGCTGGGATTACAGGCGTGAACCACCGTGCCTGGCCCTGATGTTTTTCTTGAGTTGGCCTTCCAACGTGAGCCTGGTTCTTTTTCTCTCAACCCAAATATAAAATGATACATGAAGTTAGCCATTGTATGAAAAATTAAGAGACCCTTCCTTGAGACTCATAGAACAATGAAAACAAGTTGATGTATTTTCATACAACTACATATAGAAGGAGTTGAAAATCTTGCCAGAAAACCAGGTTCTCATCTGTGTTTGTGAGAAAAGAGAGGCATATTGGCATCTTGAGATGAACATTACCAGTCAAGTCCCCAAATAATGAATATAAAGGAATTGCCCAACCATGTATTGTTCCAGGCTGAATTTTCCGTTCAGGCCAAGTTGACTCCCCAGTTCTTCTGAAATATGTTGTGCATTTGTCTGTCAGGAGCTTCAAACATTATTTTATAACAGTCTGCTGTTAGGATAGTGGGTTAGAAGGTAGGTGTTCTGTCTTATTCCTCTTAATAAATCTCTAGCCTCTCTGACACATTGTAGGGGACCATTAAATGAATATTTGAATCCTCAAAATATTTTGGAAATTTTGTTTTACAAAGTCTTTTACTTAGCAAGCCTTTCTTCCTGATTAGCTAAAAAGTACTCAAAAACTAGTATAACAAAATATCCTAGATTGGGTAATTTTTAAACAACAAACATTCATCATTCCCCATTCTGTAGGTTGGGAAGTCCAGGAACAAGAACTGGCAGAATTTGGTGTCTGGTGAGACTCACTCTCTCTTTTTTTTTTTTTTAAAAGAGAGAGAGAGAGAGAATTTTAATATTTATTTTTTAGTTTTCGGCGGACACAACATCTTTGTTTGTATGTGGTGCTGAGGATCGAACGCGGGCTGCACACACGCCAGGCGAGCGCGCTACCGCTTGAGCCACATCCCCAGCCCCTGAGACTCACTCTCTATTTCAAAATGACGCCTCTTGCTGTGTTCTCTCATGGTGGAAGGGATGTACAGGTTCCTTCAGGCCTTATTTAGAATGGCACTAATCCTGTTTGTGAGGGCCCACCCCACTGTAGGCCCTATCTCTTAATACTATCACCTCAGTGATTAGACCTCAGCATATGAACAAGGGACACACACATTCAGACCACAGCAAGTGACTAGCAGCTGTGCTTGACAGAGCTGCAGGGACATATGTTTCTGAGATATTGAGCTCTTTGGATGAGGGCAAAGATTTGGCAGAAAGACAAGGACACATGCCACAAAAGTGATACTGAAGTGGGGCTGGGGATATAGCTCAGTTGGTAGACTTCTTGCCTTGCATGCACATGGCTCTGGGTTCAATCCCCAGTATCATACATACACACAGGAAAAAAAAAAAGAAGAAGTGATACAAAAGATGAATAATCTAGATGAACCTCCCATGCGCTTTCCAGCTATCAAGATACAATTCCACGGCTGGGATTGTGGCTCAGTGGTAGAGTGCTCGCCTAGCTTGCACAAGGCGCTCGGTTCGATCCTCAGCACCATATAAATGTAAAATAAAGATATTGTGTCCACCTAAAACTAAAAAAAAAGATACAATTCCATTTCACAAACACTTGAAGATCTCCATTTTTTCATTCTGTGAAGAAATACAAGCTTCAAACTGCTATGATTCCAAAATTCTCACTGGTATAGCTGCAAACTCCCAGGGCAGAGTTACCCATTTGAAATGAGGCAAATCCAGATCCCTGAAAATCTGACCCTAAGCAGTAGCAACCCTTCACAGCAGAGAAGGGAGGATGGAAGCACAGGAAAGAATATTCATCTTGTCCTTAACAATGTCCCTGACATTAGGCTAGAGACTTTGACAGGTGCTGTTTTATTTGCCCTCAAAACGGCTCTCTGGCGGTATCTTGTCCAAGGTCACAGAACACAGAAGTGTCTGATAGAACAGATACAACATGAATAACATTTGACAAGATAATGATACTTTGTGTGGCTTGGCACTACCCTGGGTAAAGCTCTCCACACATATCTGCCCCTGGTTCCTTGGCAACCACCATTCTGTTCTGATAACCGGGCCTGGTGTTCAGAGGGCCTTTGTTTTACTGAGTCTCTGATTTAACCTTTTCTCTTTTTTATAAGAAATTGGCAGGGAAGAGCCAAGTTCTCAGTAACCAGTTTTTGTTGGCTTATTTGTTTGTTTTGAATCTGTAGACATCACAAAAATAGCTTTGACAAAGAGGTCAAGTACAGTTATCTCTCTCTTTTTAGCCAAGCTACTTCATATGCTCTTTGGGTCCTATATAAGGTGGAACTCTCTTCAGGGTGATGATAAAGGTAGCTTCCTGGAGGTTAAATCCTTTTTTTTTTTTTTTTTTTTTAAGTACTGGGATTGAACTTCTTAATAATATTCTCCCAGGAGATGTGATCTTCAGAGTTGTTATGGAAAGATAAATATGATAGAGTGAGAAAAAGGAAAATTCTCATCATACTTTCTCAATTTGTTTTGTGGGGTATTGAATTTTCCCAATTTTTAAGTATTTTTAAATGTACTTAGCACCTCCAATGCCCTTAAAAATGGTAGGATGCAAGGTACTGTGGCCAGTGAGTTGGGGGACTAAAGTTCCAGGTCAGCCTAGGCAACTCAGTGAGAGCCTGTCTCAAAATAAAAATAAAATGAGATGGGATGTGGCTCAGTGGTACATGATGCCTGGGTTTAATCCATAGTATCAATTTAAAAAAAAAAATTATTGGGCTTTGGGTGTAGCTCAGTGAAAGAGCACTTGTCTAGCATGCCTGAGGTATTAGATTCCATCTCCAGTACCACAAAAAAAAAAAAAAAAAAGAAAGAAAGAAAAAAGTTAAAACAGTAAATCTGTTATATATTTTACCACAGTCTAAAGAAAGAAAAATTACCCCTTCTAAAGGCTGCAGCACTGGAGGGTATCACCATTTCCATAAAAATGTAAGATATTTTATTAAATGTCTTTTTAATTTCAAAATATAGTATGTCCACAGGAGTGGGGCAAAAGTTTGGTAAGGAATCTATTTGTTCAATGACACCCTGGATTACAGATTTGGCATGTGGTGTAGTTATCTTTTTATAATAGAGGGTTGAGGAAAAGATTGATTTCATTTAAATAATTTCTTAGTTATCAATTATTTTATGATGCTGTTAATCTTACAGGACCTTCTAGAGATACTGTTTCTGGCCTGGAAAACACTTTTCCTAATATACTTGGAAGTGACTAAATGTATTACCCAGGGAAGATAAAAGAAAGAAAAAAAAAAAAGCACTCAGTGTGAGCAGGTTACCTCAAGTTGTCTTTGCAAAAGTATAAACATAAATCCTGTGTGGGTCTGTGGAGCTATTATTTTCCCTGATAAAAGCAAAGCAGAACAAAGACTTTAGTTCTTGTTTTAAACCTTCACCCCTCACAGTTGATAGTAGGTTTTTTGGCTTGATAACAAAATAATGAAACTGCTGTGAGCAAGGGTCCCTCCAAACCATGGCAGTTGACAGAATGCCTGTTCCCTGGGCTCTTGAAGTAAAATGATACAAGCTCTTCTCAGACAATGAAGCTCTTGTGTGAAACAGCTGTCTCAGGGAGATGGCTCAGTGCTATTTGACAGTGGCTTGTATGTTACATAGATACGTCTGGTATTATCTAACCGGGAATGAACCGGCCAGATGGAACCGAATGCTTGTAACTAGGAATGCAGTCTGGCGGGGGAGGGTGGGGACAGGCTCAGATTTCAGTGGCCCAAGGATGAAATAGCAGTTGATTGTACTTCGAAATCTATCTTTGCCTCCTGCATGGTGGACAACTTATAAGCAGAATTTTCAGGCTTTATCTGAAATAAGCTGATAGACCTAGAACCTGTGTGTGGGAGGCAGACTCTTTCCACTTTAATTTTGCCTGGTAATAGCATCCAAGTTAGTGAAACTTGGCCTTCCTTCCCCCAGAAGGCTTGTGAGCCTTGGCCGGGAATGGGGGGAGCTGGTGATGAAAGCCACAGTGGGCCTTTGCCTGGTTTCAGGTTTGGTTACGGAAGCTGTGCACAGTCATTATTGTGACTGGCTATCAGTGCGATCACCAGGCTTCGTCTGCCTGGGATTGCCTCTTCTGTGTCTGTGCAGCCCTGTGAAATAGTGGGCAGCAGACAAAGCAGCTCTCTATGAGGTCTGCCATTCATCCGCCCCCAGCACTGCTAAGCAGAGCACCCTGGGTGCATCCTAGCTGCTTTTGGTTTTATTCTCATCTTACTTTTGAAGTGAACCTTCCAAAGGTCTCTCCCCACCCCCACTCTACACTACACAACACACACACACACAGCTGCATAGTCTCTTTTATAAGTTCTGGCCAACCTGAAATTAGTGACCACAGAGGAAGTGGCAGTCATGAAAAGGAAATCGAATGTAACGTGCCTTGTGTTTAACTTTTGAAAATGCACCATTCATTTTACTGATGCCAGAGGGAGATTGAGAGCATCCTCTGTGGGTGTGCTTTGTGGGAATGGTGTGCGGAGGCTGAGGAGGGCATGGAGGCAGGAAGGGGTGAAGTTCAAGGCAGCACCAGGCCTGGAAACCCATCTGTTCCTGGGCCTTGGAGTTCCCTTTCTTCCAGTGGTCAGTGAGAGGGGGACTGACTGCTTTCTTCAACAAGAACTATTTCTGTGGAATACAAATGCAGCAAGATTTCAAACCCAGTGCTCTTTTCTTTTATATTGTTGAAGAAAATCATGTAGATACAGAAGGTAAAAATAACTCAAATGCTGCACCCACAATACAAATCACTCCTGTGTTCCCACAAGCTGCGGGGATTTGTCAGTAAGCAAAGATTTACCAGTAAACAAGCAATCAGTGTGCTCTTCTGGAAACCTGCTGGGTGTCCTCTAATTCATTCAATTTTGACCCCGTCTACCTAGAGAGAGGTTGCAGGTCAGTTCCCAAGGCTGCCTCACTTTAGATGCCACTCACAAGTTCCACGTTGTGGGGCTGGGGATGTGGCTCAAGCGGTAGCGCGCTTGCCTGGCATGTGTGCGGCCCGGGTTCGATCCTCAGCACCACATACAAACAAAGATGTTGTGCCCGCCGAAAACTAAAAAATAAATATTAATAATACAAGTTCCACGTTGTAACCTGTGCTCTGACAGAGCGGCTGTGAATCTGGGTTCCCACAACCCCCTCTTCCAGTTTAGTAAATTTGCTTGAATAACTCATAGAACTTGGAGGAAACACTTAACATTTATCAGTTTATCACAAAGGTCATTACAAGGGCAAGAGATGAAGCAAAGACTCAGGCAGGAAGATTGCTTGAGCCCTGGAGTCTCAACACTATCCCCCACACCAAAAAAAGTTAGGTAATTAAAAAAAAATTTTTTTTTCCATACAGGAGTCTTATTAGTAAAAGAAGGTTGCACTTTGGATTCATATTTCTACTTATATTGGCCATGAAGCAGTATGTCATACATATTACATAAGCAAATAAAAGACCGTTTAGAGTCTTTGAAAGTTGAATGAAATGAAATTAGCTTATAATTCTGTGATCTTGTGAGATATGTGTGTGTAGAATGTCATCCATCATCTATATAGAGAATTTATATTTTATCCATGATTCCGGCTCATAACTCCTTCCCAAGGCAGGTCACAGAACTAGAATTTCTCTTCCCCAAGGCAAGTCATAGAACGATAATCTTTCACCTTGCAGTTGGCCATAAGGAAATTCTCTGACCTGCCACTTCTGATAGCAAATGATAAGACCCCCATTTCAGAAGGGGTCTTGCCCCATATCCCTGAGGAAGGAAAGCTCAAGAATCCCAACAGACAAGTCTTGCTGGGTTTCCCCACCCAGTCTGTTAACATTAGATCTTACCCGTTTTGTTCAGTCACGTTTCAGTGTGGTTGTCTGTGTTTTAGTCATGCCTCAGCAATGAAGTGTCCATAGAAACCCAAAAGGACAGGGTTTCAGAGAGCTCCCACTGGGTAGCTGGATACTCGGAGGCATCCGCAGGGTGGCACGTCTGAAGAAAGTATGGGAGCTCTGAGTTGCTTCCCCCATACCTGGCACAAACCTGCTCTTTAAAATCAAAACAATGTTTTCTCCCTAGAGCCCTCTGGTTTTAGTGTATGAGAAAGTTTCCGCTTGAAAATTTGATTCATTATTGATTAGTCACCAAGTTTAGGCTCCTTAAAGAGAGGAGAAGGAAAAAGAGGAAGGAAAGAAAAGAGGAGAGAGAGAGAGAGAGGGAAGGAGGAGGGAAGGAAGGAAGGAAGAAATAAATTAATTAATTCCTGTGAAATGCAGTGTCAGGAATGAAATAGACCCGTGTAAGCTACAGAGTCACCTGTGGACAGCCGCTCTGGATCACAGATGTGTGAAATCTGGAGAAATTCTTTGTCATGAGGACACACTCATAAATACGAGCATCTCACTGTAGGGCTGGGGCTGGGGCTCAGTGGCAGAGCGCTTGCCTAGCATGTGTGAGGCACTGGGTTCAATCCTCAGCACCACATAAAAATAAATAAACAAAATAAAGATACGTCCATGTATAACCAAAAGAATATTTAAAAAAACAGAGTGTCTCACTGTGGGCAATATCGACTTGATGAAATCACACAGATTTGGACTGTCAGACCCATGTGACTTTAAGCGGGTCTTTCTTTTTTTTTTTTTTTAATTTCATTCCTCTCTCTTCCTACACCCCTTAAGTCTACAATGTGAAAAGTCAATAATTCAGGTGATTAAAAAGAAGCCAAGGGGCTTGGGATATGGCTCAGTTGGTAGAGCGCTTGCCTAGCATGTACAAGTCCCTGGGTTCAATCCCTAGCACCACAAAAAAATAAATAAATAAAATAAAAAGAAGCCAAGACTTGAGCATGAATGATACCTGACTTGCAGTGGTTTGAAAGCAATATGCACTCACTAAGGACCATATTTTGGAGTTTGGGATTTTACTCTTTCCTAGGCTGAGCTGATGGATGTTTCAATGTGGCAGTGAGCCACATCCCCCAGTAGTCTCCCAATCGGAGAGGAAGCAACTGGGTCTCTACAGTGGACCGTATTGCTAAGCCTGAAGGATTAGCAGGTTAGGCGGATTACATGCGTCTTGGACATAAGATATTTTCAATTTACAGTGCACTTATTGGGATATAACCTCACTGTAAATTGAGCAGATTCTGCATAAGGAAATTTAATTGACCCACAGACATGTTCAACTTATCCCAGATGATTCGACTTTTCCAGCTCAGCCACTGCAAGGAGCATCATAAAAGATAACCCCAGTAGCCCAGCTCAGACTATATCAGCAAATCACTTAATACTGTCATTTAAAAAGTGATAAAGGAGGGGCTGGAGATGTAGTTCAGTGGTAGAGCACTTCCCTAGCATGCATGAGGCGCTGAGTTCAATCCCCAGCACTACAAAAAAAAAAAAAAAAAAAGGTCAAAAAGTGATGCAAGAAATGATAAAACCTTAAAAGATCAAAATGCTTAAGGACTAGAATGTTGTAGTTAATTTGCTTTCAGGTTGACATACAGTTCATATGACTCAATTAATTTCAAAACTTACTCCTTCAGGGGGATACCTGGGGTTACGTGGGTTCAGTCCGTGTGATCAAAGAGCCCAGGGTCGGTTGGAAATCAAGCATAGAAGGAGATAGAGCTGGGAAGAATGAGGAAAGGGCAGAGCCAGATAAGCATGGGGATCTGAGGAGCAGGAGGAGGGAGAGGTGAGGAGAGATAAGGCTTTCTGGAAGCGGAATGTGAGAGCTGAATCAGAAGGATGAAGCCATTGGGAGGCAATGGGACAGGGCCTAAGATGAAGAGAGAATCCCCAGCTCAGTGTTTAACTCCAGCAATGACAAGGAGAAAAGAAACAACTTGGGGATCTGGCCAGCTGTGTGTTCCTGAGTGAAGGAAAGGAAGGCTGGATACTTTGGCCTTCCCTGCCCCATTGAAGAGGGTTTTGAGTTCATCCCATGGATAATAAGTGGGATGGTGGATGGTCTATGTCTTTCCCAGTTCATGGGTTGAAACTTAATTGCTAATGTCGCAATATTAAGGGGTGGGGCCTTTAACAGGTCATTAAGAACTCTTACAGATAGGACTGGAGCCCTTACAAAAGAGCTTGAGGGAGTGGATTCATTTTTCTCCTGTCTCTTCCACCATGTAAAGACTCAGTAACAAGGTGCCATCTTGAAAGCCAAGAGCAGTTCTCACCAGGCATGCCACCTGCTGGGACCCTGAGCTTGGACTTGCCTCCAGAACTGTGAGAAATGGATTTCTATTTGTAAATGACCCCGTCCTGGAATTCTGTTATAGCAGCACAAACCAACTAAGACCATGGGGGAACCCCAGAAGTGTCTTCAGCATGAGAATAATATGAGACAAGAAAACCCTCTGGGGCTAGAGGTGTAGCTCAGAGGTAGAGTTGCCTAGCCTGTGCAAGGCCCTGGGTTCACCTCTCAGAACTGCAATGAAAGGAGGAAGAAACGGGGCGGGGGGGTGGAGTTCGACTGGAAAGAAGACAAGTAGGTGAATATCAGTGGAAATGGTAAAGAAATGTGAAGATTTCTATCTGGCACATCCCCTCTGGTAACTTTCACCCCTGGAGGACACACTTCTCTGTAATGATATGTTGCATCCAGGTGTCAGGGAAGCTACATTAAAGATGTGAGAAATGTATCTATTCTGTGTCTGAAGCCTTAAAGTAGTGGCTGGATGATGTTGGAGTCTGGCATGGTAAATAAAAACTAGAAACGGAGAAACCAGTGCTTCTGTCTCTTGAGGTCTAGGGACCTAATCCTCTGGAATATGAAAGGATACATATGATAATTATGCTTATTGATTTTTTTTCCCCTTTGGTGCTGGAGATTGGACCCAGGGCCTTTCATGGGCTGAGCATGGGCTCCATCTCTACTATATCCCCAGTCGTGCAATCTGGATTTTGACTCAGCAAGAAAATCAGGCATATCTCCGAAGGAATCAGTCTTTGTTTTACCTTGCTATCACCAGCAAACCTAAACTCTTTGCAACTACCATAGATTCACTTGCAAGGTTAAAAAAAAAAAAAAGTTAATTCTCTCCACCCCTGTGCCTTTTATACCTCCTCCTTGTTCACCAAATTAAAACCATACCCCATAGGGGCCAGGGAGAGAGAGGAAATATGCTCTTTTCTAAAAGTCTGAATTTTTTAATTGAATGTAGATCTCAAATTATATTTTGCATAAATGACTCTACCCCATAAAATGGTCTTTCTTTTCTCTGCTTCTCATTATGATATATAATCTTTAAAAGAAAACACAGAGGTTGCAATATATATTTGCCAGCTCTGCCAAGTTAGCACTGTTTTCTCCATTCTTTTCAAAACTGAAATGTCACTTCACGTAGACATGTTTTGCTTTTCCTTCTTATTGTGGAACAGTGATGGGGTTGGGGGAATTTTTTCAAATTCCCCCACTGATTTGTTCCACCCTTTCCCTTCCACCTGCCATCCATTGGCACTGGCTTAAGAGTATTGATAAAGGACAGAAATGACACTTTGAGAACAAAGAAAAGATGATCTGTGCATACAGTGGAACATTATTCAGCCTCACAAAGAAGGGAATCATATGTGACAACACGGATGAACCTGAAAGACATTACACTTAGTGAAATAAGCCAGCTACAGAATGACTAATACTGCATGATTCTACTTATATGAATTATCTACAATAGGCAGATTCAAAGCCTGATGTAGGGGCATTTCCGTTATCCCAGTTTCTTGGAAGGCTGAATCAGGAGGATCCCTTGAGCCCAGAAGTTCAAGACCAGCTTGGGCAACACAGCAAGACCCTCCTATCTTAAGAAGAAAACAAAAACAACCAGGCATGGTGGTGCACACCTGTAATCCCAGCAGCTCAGGAGGTGGAGGCAGGAAGATTGCAAGTTTGAGGCCAGCCTCATAATCTTAGCAAGTTCAAAGCCAGCAATTTAGTGAGACCCTGTCTCAAAATAAAAAAATAAAAAGGGCTGGGGATGTGCCTCAGTGGTTAATGGCCCTGGATTCAATCCCCAGTACCAAAAAAGAAAACAAAAACAAACAAATTCATAGAGTAAGTCAAAGGTAGGAGCTAGGGGGTGGGGAAAGGGGGAAATGAGGGGTTGCTAATCACAAGTATAAAATTTCAGTTATGCAAGATGAACAAGTTCTAGAGATCATTCAGCTATCGTGTACTTAAAAATCTTAAGAGGGGAGAGTACACGTTAAGTGTTCTTACCAAAGTAAAAAAAGAAAGAAAAAGCCAGGCAAAGTGGTACACACCTGTAATCCCAGTGGCTTGGGAGGCTGAAACAGGAGGATCGTGAGTTCAAAGCCAGCCTCAGCAATTTAGCAAGGCGCTTAGCAACTCAGAGATATACTGTCTCTAAATATAATATAAAAAGGGGATGTGGCTCAGTGGTTGAGCACCCCTGGGTTCAATCCTTAGCACAAAATAAAATACAAATCAAGAAGAAAGGAAAGACTCATACATAGATAGCTTTCACTTAAGTAGATTTAGACCCAGTTTTCCATAAGTGTTGAGGGAAAAGCCCAACTTGGACTTCAAAGACAAGGATCTGGACACAGCGGAAATACCCCAGGAATTGCACTTCCTAATTTAAGCCCAAATTTCCTCAAATGTAATGAGGTTGTCTGCCCTGCCTCAGAGGGTTCTGTGAGGACCCAATTAGATAAGACAAAGACAGTTTTGATATAAAAGTAATAATAATTTAAGCTGAGTAAAGTGGTACACCCCTGTAATTCAAGCTACTTGGAAGACTGACTCAGGGGACTATAAGTTCAAGGCCAACCTAGGCAACTTAGTAAGATGCTGTCTCAAAATAAAAAAAAAACTTCTCACTGTGTAATGAGAAGTTCCAGGAATTATAAATGTAATTTGTAAAAATATGCCCACTTCTTAATTAGAATTTCACCCAGCAACAATTTTTCTTGTTGTTTGTTTCTTCCACTGAGGGACAAACTAACAAAGGAGCTGAGGAAGGAAAAGAAAGTGAGGAAGGGGTCTACAAACTTCTCCATCAAGTGCCTAGAAGATACCTGGAGAAACTAGATTTATTTCTATTTTAAAAAGAGTTGCAAAGCAAAGTAAGGCTTATTGTATGATTAGTATCACATAAATAGATGATATAAGTCACAGTTAAATGACATGTCTGGGAGATGTAGCAGAGATCATTATTCTAGAAGATGTATTGTCTGCGCCTTAAGGGAGATGAATGGTAAAAACTTGGCCACACCTGTTCATCAGCTTCCTGTTACTGTGACAAAATACCTGAGAAAAATAAACTTAATAAAGGAAAAGGTTTGGCTCACAATTTCAGTCCATGGTCACTAGCCCTATTACTTTGGACTTGTGATGGCACAGGACATCATCATAGTGGGAGCATATGGCAGAGGACACTGTTCATCTCATTGCAGCTGGGAAGTGGAAGATAAAGAAGGGACCACGGTCCCACTATCCCCTTTAAGGGCACATCCCCAATGACCTACCTTCCTCCCAGTAAGCCTCACCTTCTACAGGCTGGTGACCCAGCCTTCACCAGTTAAGATTTGGGGGACATTAAGATCTGTATAGACCTATATATACACCTATATAGAGACCACATTTGGTTGAACAATCCGGAAGGATCGCATGAATTCAAGTGTGAGAGAAACCAACTACATCAGAACCCAGGAGTATAAACCTCCTGGGCTCGCAAAGTCTTAAAACCCTATTCTGATGCCCAGAGAAAATCTCTACTTAAGGTCACAGGATCTCATCCCCAATCTATTGCCCTTTGGTTTACACTCAGACGTCCCTGACTTATCACCTTTCCAGGAACAGAGAAGAGATTTATGAACTCAGTGGTAGGACTAATCCATTGAACCACTAGAACCGTCATTCTCCGTGTGGATCACTTTGGGGAGAGAGGGAATGGGGCAGGAGTGGAGAACATGTGTTTTATCTGTAAGGCTTCATTTTATTGAAGAGGGAGGAGGCAGCCAGGGGATGGGGACAATCCAGAAGCAAATCCAATAAAAAATTAATATCGGTTCCTTTGAGAGAGACCACATATGAATATTTGCTCTACTGCCCTTTAATAGGAAAATATGAAGTTCCTGAAAGTATCTTGTTTTTCAAATAAAAACAATGGCATCATCAAATTATGATTCCTAAAGCTGTTTAATCCAGATACATTTTCATTTTGCAGCTGAAACTACTCCAATGGTGCTTTTGGTTTGTTTGTTTTCCATTTCTTAGGAAAGAGGAAAAATCCTTCAGTAGTCTCTGACCACCATTTAAAGAATTTGCTACTCTCGAGCTGCTCAATCAAGCTTAGCTCCATCTGGCTGCTACCTGTCCTCTACCAAGTGCAAGACGTATCTGTATTTGTATGTTTGCTATCACTTTTTCCCATTACTCTCCACCAGGATATAAGCTCCATGAGGGTAGGGACCTTGTCTCACTTACTACTGTGTCATATCCATCTATCATAATGCTGATCACAGGATTATCCCTGCTCCACAAAAATGTAATTGGCCTCATCTACCAATTTTCAACTAGATCCCACTCATCTTTTCAGGCTCCTCTGGACTTTTTAGCTTTGGCCTTGAGGACCAGCCCAGCTCCCACAAAGTTACCTGACACCAGACCACAGTAAGACTAACCTTGGAAAGATGTGTTACATCTAGGCCTCTTCCGGGACTTTCCAGCACCAGCTTGGGCTCTTTGATATGTGTAAAGAAAGCCCTCAGTATATAGTTGCGGCCTATATAGTTCATTTGATATTTCTCCCTTACTCTTCTTTACCTAGAGTCCCTGAGAAAAGTATTTCTCTTCCCACCCTGCTATAAGATTGCTGTTGGACATTTCAGAGTAGTTTCAAAACAACACCAAGAGCTGGGGGCAACAGTATGGTAGAGCACCTGTCTTGCATGCAAGAGTCCCTGGGTTCAATCCCTAGTACTGCAAAAACAAACAAATTAAAAAACTCATCCGTAAGCTGTCTTCTCTCATTTATTTAGCACTTCTTAGCTCATTTATTTCTGCATTTTTTTACTTTCACTGTAATTAACCATTTATTGTTAAGTTCTTACTTTCTCAAAGCATATGTAATAAATATAAAGTTTACTTTCTGGAGAAAACATTTTGTCTCACACACCAAGTGAATGTCTAATGGAGAAAATAACAACAAAATCCCCCCAAAACTCCATTAGAGATTTCTTCTTAAAATTAAAGTTGAATGTTTTGTTCTGAAAAAGGAAGAGTGGAGGACAAGGAAATATGAGTTCTTACCTGCTTGTCCGGAGCCCTCCTGTTGCACTCAGGTCAAAGAAGTCACTTCCTCACCCTTGGCCTAGGAAAGATCATCACTTGGGATGCAGATATCCTGCAGCCAGGAGGGAATTTCTATCCCAGGAACTTGAGGGGAAAAAAAACCTGGGAAACAGAAGGGCCACAACTCCACCCAAGATACTGTCACCAAGGCTCTGCATCCGGGACTCTCTCCAAATTTTGCTGAATGAAGAAAGATGTCCCTTGTTTTTACATCCAAGAAAGAGCCAAACTGTCCCCTACCTATATGGGTGTGTGTCGGTCACCCAAATGGTTGTTTAGACCAGGGTTTTCTCCTATTTTGAGAATCACTATCATAGCTGCTCTTATTTTGTGGTCTCATATGTAGCTCAGGTGTTCAGATAAAATTGAAAACCTTTAGCTCCAAGTTTTGAAGTGTATCCAAATAGCTGATAAGTTCCTATGATAGTTCCAAGAAGCTATAGAATGCCAACCAGCAAATTGGAGAATCAGGTACCCTTGATTTAAGTTTCCAGGATTTATTCCGAGATTTGCTGTGTCATAATCCTGCCGGCAAGATAATTCAGAGTGGGGGCTGGGGATGTGGCTCAAGCGGTAGCGCGCTTGCCTGGCATGCGTGCAGCCCGGGTTCGATCCTCAGCACCACATACAAACAAAGATGTTGTGTCCGCCGAGAACTAAAAAATAAATATTAAAAAATTCTCTCTCTCTCTCTCTCCCTCTCTCTCTCTCTCTCTCTCAAAAAAAAAAAAAAAAAAAAAAAAAAGATAATTCAGAGTGGTTTCCAGGAACCTCAGAGTTTGCCTAATACCACATGCTTACTTAGGAAGTCCCTGTTCCATGCACCTTCCCAGATCTGGAACAGTCATCTGTAAATAGTCCACACTTTGTGTTTTTCCTCTTCTCTACTTGCCAGGGCAAGTATGGCTCTTATAGTTGACACACCTATGGAAGTAACATAGTTTTCTGATCCTAGATTATAACCAACATTTATCACATACTTACTGTTTATCCGATGTTCTCCTAAGAGATTCATATACATAGTTGCTTTTAACCTTTACCACAATCCTATGAATAGGTACCCTTAGCACCCATCTTATATATGAAAAACAGGTTAAGTGACTTTTCCAAGGCAAGTGGCTAGTAAGCGTTGGAGCAAAGATTCAGACCCGCTTAAGGCCTGAACTATCAGGCCACCTTGTGTCTCTGTGAGCTGTCCTTTCTGCTTTGGGGATATAGAAGAAGGGAGAAGAGGCCTCACACAACTGATTTCTGAGTTCAAGAGGGAAAGGATAACCATCCCAAAAGATTATAAAAGCAGATTGAAAAGAAAGTGAGAAATTTAGGCCTAAGGAATTTACTGCCAAAGGTCTGTCCAGGGGGACCCCATGATATGAAGAAGAGGCAGATGTCTGCCGGTGAACTGTTCAGTCTGACTGGTGACATATGGAAGGATTTATAAGCGCTCTGAGTTACATGTGTAGGAATGCTGAAATATTTGAGTAGAGCCTAGGTATAATGGGTACCATAAACCATTATTCCAGCCTGGCAGTTGTGAACAAACAGGGGAGCAAACCACTAGAAAACTCTGGGAAATGAAGTTTCTTTTTCTTTTGTTTTCTTCTCTTCAGGTGTTGTGGGGAATGTGGTCGAGAAAAGGAGACCTAATTCCACTCTGGGACTCTCACATTCTGTGCCACAAAACCCAGATGGCTTAAATCCTAGACTCTTCTCCCCGCAGGAAGGTTTCCAAACTGCGCCAGGGCTCTTCGGAGACTCGGTTCTTCCTCTCTAATTTTGCATGTGGGCACCTTCTCCCCTCCCCTTGTGCCTGGCGGAGAGGGCGTGTTGCGAACCGCCTTGTGGCGGGGCTCCAGCAGCCGCAGCTGTGCACTGTCGGCGGGGGAATGCAGGGGGAGCCCCGGGGACAAGCAGACCTCGGGATGCTCTGTGCAGAGCGCTCCGCCGGGTCCCGGCACGCCCGCCCGCCAGTCCAGGGAGCTAGCCTTGCACTGCGCGGGAGACAAGAAGTAGCTTGCTTACAAAAAGACTATTTCAGCACGGTGCATAGGTAATTAAATGTATCTTAAAAAGAAAAATGGGCTGTGGGGTGTAAAAGCTGGGTCGGTGGGGCGTTCCCTAGGCTGAACACCATCACTCCTTAGCAAACCTGTCACCCGGCCATGGCTCTTGTCCGGTGTCTAAGCTCCGGAAAAATAATGAAGGATATGGGTGGGATCTGGAGAGTGCCAAAAGAAATTGCTTTTCTCGTGTTTAAATTCGGATTAGAAAAGCCAGAAGATCATGATTACTGACTCCATAAATCCATAAATAGACTGACATAGGGCTGGGGTTGTGGCTCAGTGCTAGAGCGCTTGCCTAGCATGTGTGAGGCCCTGGGTTCAACCCTCAGCACCGCATATAAAATAAAGGAATATACCAGCAACACTTGAAATTCATCCTTGCAATAAAAAGGGGTTAAAAGAAAAACACTCTTTGCCTCTTGGTAGCATCAGGACTGTGATGGAAAACTCCCGAACTCCCAAGGAATATGCACTATGAGTGTGTGTTTTTCCAAGTTCATTTTATGCTTTAAGGCTGCGACCCATGGAGCAAGGACCGGATTGGGCCGTCTGGGTGGGCGTGTGCCCGCAGTGTGTGCTCTCCTTCCTAACCATGACAACACAACTTTCTCTTTGCTTTATTTACCAGACTAGATCTCAACAATGGGGCATGTATAAACTTCTTGTATGTTTGCTCTTTTCAGTTCTAGGGAAAATCCGAACCGCAGTGGGCAGTGCCCAACTTCTCATGGCCCAGAAATTCTACCAGTTCAGAGAACTGTGTGAAGAAAACCTGGTAGGTAATATGTCCCATCCCTATGATCTTCCTGTTCCTACAGCACCATAAGACCAGCACCAACTAAACTAGAACTGATGTTGAATCCAGTCAAGACTCCCAGGAGTCTCACACCTGGAATACAGAGGTTTTTAGATGAATCTCATTTCCCACTTTTCTTAAAATTAAAAATATTTTACACTTAAAGAATCTTAGGAGGAGGAAAAAAATAAATAAACAAGTTCAAACTCCATTTCCTGCTCTTTGTAACTGAAAATTTTCCATTTTCCTGGTTTTCACATGATATCTCTGATTTTATTATTCTACCAAAATGCAAAGCAGTCTGGTATTTCAAAAATGATGTTACAAAGAAAATAATTTTGGATCGTGATTCTTTTTCTAAAATAGACAACAATGACTATTTCCTACTCAGAGTGTTCTGTTTTAATTCAAAGGGCAGAGTTCAGAGGTGTCACAAAGTATAGATTTGGTCTCCTGAGACAAAGGAATAATTCACTCTTCTGAGCATACAAAAAAAAATAATAATAAAGCAAAACAAAGAAAGAAAAGTGCCACTACCAACAATGGCATTTTTTCCCCCAACAAGAGCATTTTAAAAGTTGATTGCAAACTAAAAGGGCAAGAGCTTCCTTACAAGTGCTTTGGAAAAAAAAAAAAAAAACGCTATTGTCTCTATAAACAATTATACAAGAATAGCTTTTATTGCACAACTGCTTTTGTCAAACTGAATCTAAAACAAAGAAAATAAAAAAGCCATTTATTTGTTTGTAAAAAAGTGAAAACATGATTATTTGCAATCCAAATGACCCAAAATATGATTTGAGAGTTTTAACTCTGTATCATGACACTTTGTTTCTCCTCACAAGGAATCTCATTTACAAGGACAAATGCAGACTTGAAGTCATTTATCTAGCCTGGGCTCAATCAAGAAAAATATAAAGCATGAAAAATTAACACTCTCCATTACTCTTCTCTAGGCTTTTTTTTTTTCAAATATTTCCTTTGGGTGCCCCCCCCACACACACACACACATACATTGATAGTTTCTTTTCTTCTCTCTCAGCAAATATTATCTGACCCTTTTTCTACATTCACAGAAGTCTATATTATGAGATAATTTCTAGTAGTAAATATATTGATAAGTGATCAGTTGAACAAATATTTTATTGAATTTCAGCTATGTGCCAGATGCAGAAATTCCACAAGTTTGCAAATTTGCTAATGTGTCACAGATTTTTTTTTTTTTTTAAAGTACTGGAGATTGACCCTAAAGGCCTCACACTTGCTAGACAAGTGCTCTACTACTGAACTATGTCTCCAGTCCTTTTCATTTAATTTTTTAATTTTTTTGGTGCCGGGGATTGAACCCAAGGGTGCTTAGCCACTAAGCCAGATCCCCAGCCCGTTTTATATTTTATTTTGAGGCAGGGTCTCACTCAGTTGCTGAGGCTGGCTTTGAATTTGTGATGCTCCAGCCTCATCCTCCCAAACTGCTGGGATTACAGGTGTGTGTCACTACACCCAGCTTCATTTTATTTATTTTCTTGTGGGAGGAGGTACCAGGAATTGAATTTAGGGACACTTCCTAGCCACATCCCCAGCCCTATTTTTTATTTTATTTAGAGACAGGTCTTACTGAGTTGCTTAGCACCTTGCTTTTGCTGAGGCTGGCTTTGAACTCGAAATCCTCCTGCCTCCGCTTTCGGAGCCACTGGGATTACAGGTGCGTGGCACAGAACCTGGCTTCATTTTATTTTTTGAGACAGGGTTTCACCAAGTTGCCCAGGCAGAGGCATGAGATACCAGGTCTTTCCTATGTCACAGATCTTTTTTATGTGTGTGTGGTGCTGGAGATTGAACCCAGGGCCTTAGTGCATGCAGGCAAGCACTCTACCAACTGAGGTATATGCCAAGCCCACAGATCTTATTTAACTCGATTCTTTGTCCTTTAAATGTAAGAAGGCTCATAGGAAGCCATAGGATCCAAACAGGCCAATAGGTGTGTGAGGAATAAGTCACCAGGTACATATCACAGGGAACATATAGCACACCCTTGTTAAAAAAAAAAGAAAAAAAAATGATGAGCTAGTTTATTATGAAGTAGAATGAAAATATTGTACAGATTTTAAAGATGGAATTGTAGCAAAAATTTTTTGAAAATTTTGCTAATTTCTAGGAAATATTAACCTTGTTAAAGCCAGCTTTTTTTTAAATTTTTTTTTAAGAGAGAGAGAATTTTAATATTTATTTTTTAGTTTTCAGCGGACACAACATCTTTGTTTGTATGTGGTGCTGAGGATCGAACCCGGGCCGCACACATGCCAGGCGAGCACGCTACCGCTTGAGCCACATCCCCAGCCCCTTACAGCCAGGTTTTGATGTTTCCTCGTCCCTTATGGTCTCATATTTCTTGGCCACTGGAGAAACTTGGGTGGCAAAATATGAGAACCACTGCTAGGAAGTGGACTGAAACAGTGTCCCATGGGGGAAGGGGGGCCAGTGGTACTGATTAAACCAGGCTCTTGCAGAGAAGGTCAAGAGCCTACCAAGTGCTAATTGCTATGACAACTTTTAGATTGCCAACTTTTAGATTTCTGATCTGTTCAATCCTCACGACGACCATGTTGGAGTTAATAAAGATATCACTGTTAGGATGATTTTACAGATAAGAAAAATAGGCATGGGGCTGGGGTTGTGGCTCAGTGGTAGAGCGCTTCCTTAGCACGTGTGAGGCCCTGGGTTCAATTCTCACAGCACTGTGTATAAATAAATAAAATCAAGGTCTATTGACAACTAAAAAAAAATTTTTTTAAAGAAAAAAAATTTAAAAGAAAACAGGCATGGAAAAGTCAAAAAAAAAATTTAATCGGGCCCACATGGTAAAAAAGGTAGAGCCAAGACTCAAATCTCAGTCTATTTGACTTCAGTCCCTCCAGTCCTACCCAGGATTTGAGTTCCACTCCTCTCCCTCATGGAGGAGTCCCCTCCACCCCTGGTGGTGGTACCATTTTGGTCTACAGCTGCATAAACGTGGCACTATGATTGGTCAGAACCAGACTCAGACCTTCTTTCTTGAGTTCCTACTCTGAAGAGCAGAAAAATAATAGCTCTTTATTTAGAAAACACTTGCACATTATCCTAGACTTGATTCTCAGGCTTAGAATGAATGGACAAAAGTTGGCTTTTCCCAACATAACTAAACCAAGGAACACAGCTTCCTCCTCCTTCACTCCCTCCCACACCTCTGACCTCCAAGATGGCCTGGTTTAGATTCAGGAGTGAGCTGCCACTCCCTTTGTTGCAGGGGATCTTACGTGACCATTGCTTTAGGAGATGGCTAAGCACCAAAGCCCTTTCTCTCTTGTTTCCTTTTCTCTCTGTTTCCTTTTTATTTTTTTTTTATAAAGTAAGTTAAATATATTTTATTTAGAGTTAGGGTCTCTCTTTTTTTTTTTAAGAGAGAGAGAGAATTTTTTAATATTTATTTTTTAGTTTTCGGCGAACATAACATCTTTCTTTGTATGTGGTGCTGAGGATCGAACCCGGGCCGCACACATGCCAGGTGAGCGCGCTACCGCTTGAGCCACATCCCCAGCCCTCTCTCTGTTTCCCCATCCATCTTTTTTGACAATGTGAGGGCAAAAAGGGAACAAACTGCCCATGATACAGAATTAAGGACATTTAATAAAGCATTACAAATAAGCATAAAAAAAAGAAAAGAAACGAAACATTATAGATATTTGGGCCCATTGAACATTACTAATGTGGGGTAAGATGGAGCATTACCAATCCAAAATCCAAAATCAGTAATACTCCAAAATCTGAAACTTTGGGGGCACCAACATGACACTAAAAGGGAAAAATTTGGGCTGGGGCTATAGCTCAGTTGGTAAAGTGCTTGCTTTGCATGCACAAGGCCCTGGGTTCGATCCCCACACCACAAAACAAAAAGAGACAAATTCTACCCCTTATCTCATATGACAAGTCACAGACAAAATGCAGGTGCACTAAAGATACTGTCTAAAATTAATTTCAGGCTAGGTACATAAGGTGTATATGAAACGTAAATGAATTTCATGTTCAGACTTGGGTCCCATCTCCAGATATCTCATTATGTATATGGAAACATTCCAAAATCTTAAAAAGCTCAAAATCTAACTTCCAGTCTCAAGGGTTCTGGAAAAGGGATATTCAGTATACATTAGTTCTTACATTGGTACATTGAAACAGTTTAGTCAATAGGGCTGTTAGAAGACTTCACTAAACTCCAAAATATGAAGAGTTTAGTTTTTAGTTACTAATAAGAACAAATATGTTGTGATATCATAAAACTATTTGGGAGACACTTTGCAAAGAATATTATCTATTTATTCTGACTATCTAAATGTTGAGGAAACTCCCTTAAAAAAAAAAAAGAAACTAAATCAAAATACTACAAAGAGTTTTTTTTTGTTGTTAATTCAGGTATCACTGGAATGATTTGGTTTTGGTTGGGTTCTAGGGCCTCGAGCATGCTAAGCACGTACTGCCCCACTGAACTACTCCCAAACCCTAGAATAGATTTTAAAATACTGAATCCAGTGCTTCAAAATTTTGGAATTTATTTCTTCCAATGAATTTCAGAACTATGTAGTTTTAAAACTGTAAAATTATAAATACATCTTTATTTGTATTTATTTTGAGCCAGGCCAATAATACTAGTCCATTCATGGATATAAAAGTTCTTTACAAAAGAGACCAAAGTTGACACCAGAGAGAAGCTGCTGACACAGGAAGTTTCCTGCCATCTAACCAGTGCCTTAAGCCACTTTTGTGGATACCAATTGGCAATGAGTGTGACATCTTCAGTCTCTTGATGTGGTTTTTCTGTCTTATAAATTAAGGTTTATACTTTCTATTGTCATGGCTAATGTGAATAGGGACAAAGAAAGTCAATCCTTAACCACTGAAAAATGTTTATGAGCCATTACAGATATATATCTGTAATGATACACACACACACACACATACATATGTATCTGTAATGATTCATTTCCTAGAATAGGAAACACACACACATAAATTAAGATTAAAATTAATCTTAATTTAAATTCCTCATTTGTTCTCTGAATAAATTGTATGAAAAGAGTCAAGTACCTACTCTAATAATAATATACTTTTTAATAATATACTTTATTACTCTAATAGTAATGTATTTTTCTCAAAAATGGTATTTTCATTTAAACACCATATGCTAAAATGCATCCTGTAATAGGATTTCCCAAACATTTAGACCCTGCCCCCTTACCATATTGTACGCATGTAATCATTCTGTTGTCTCACAACAGAGGAATTTCACAACCTTGACATTTGAGAATCACTGTCTCAAAACGAGGAGTGTATAAAATTACCATTTGTAGCCTCACTTTTATCTCATATCTAAAAACTAAAAAGAACTGATCCTCCTTATGTTATTTGAAGTATTTGAAAATGCCTCTTTGGTCTTGTTCTTGCTGTGGATCTTCCTCTAAAGCATGAATATTTTTCTTTCTCTTATACAGAATCCTAATGCTCATCCAAGGCCCACCTCCCAGGATTTGGCGGGGTTTTGGGACATGCTGCAGTTGTCCATAGAAAATATTAGTATGAAATTTGATGAACTTCATCAGTTAAAGGCCAATAATTGGAAACAGATGGATCCTCTTGACAAGAAGGTAGAACAATGTAGATTTTGTATGGTTCATTTAAAAACCTGCACAAACACTGGACAGTCTAAATAGGCTTCTGCATTCAGTCCTGCTGTTTACAATGTGAAATGGAGCTGATATCATATTAACTTCATTGTAATGACAATGTTTACCTAGTAATCATTTGGGATATTATCTGTAATATGTTTCAGGCATATTTTTAAAGAAAAACCTGTCTTTGTGAATTGGAAAATGGGAATGTAGCTTTTTTTATTTTTTATTTTTTTGTTAATTAAACTTTAAGTTTAACCATTTTAGTCACTGGAAGGAACTGCCTCCATTTTGCTTTTTAAACTAAAATAAATGACATCTTCAGCGCATGATTCCATAGAGAAAGAGTTCAACTTCCTTATACCCTTAGGATGTGTTTCTGAGAAAACTAGGAAGCCCTGAAAAATAACTGACTTTGATAATCATTTCATAAATACAGTAATAAAGAAACCACTGTTGTTCAAGTTTAAAAATATACACCATAAAGTTTCATAGTAATCATAAATGTTGGGATTTTTTTTTTTTTTTCAAAAATTCTACTTTTGGTTGACTTGCTTGGGGAACATTGCTCACTGGGGTCCTCATGCAACAGTTTAGAAATAAAGACTTAAATTATTTTACTTTAATTAACCAACTGTAATTGCACATTTGATTACGGTGGTTCCAACAGGCTCATACAGATATCCAATGTCTACCTCCCAGGCTGGCCCATCATGCATGATTTTTTTAACCCTTTGTCCTATGACCTAAAGACAACAGTTCTAGGCGATTTAACCTCTGAAAGTTAGGAATGGCTGTGTCCCTGAAACAATGGTGACCCTGCTATTTTCAGGTCCCCTCACTATCAGAGAGCTAATAGCAATCCAGTTCATTCCACTGTGCCCATCCTAACAGGTTTCCTGGGGTCCCTGGGCTCCCAGGAGAAATTTAGCCCAAGGTCCCATCTGTGAGTAGCAGGAGGGTGATGCTGTCATCACTGTAGTCTCTCACCTTCAAACGGGTGGTTTTTACATTAAACATGAAAGTACTATTGATGTACATGTGGCCTCTCAGTTGGGAAGCTAAACATTGGACGCCATTTCTTTATTTGTAAAACTATTTGTTAGAAAGATTTTTAGATTGGTCTTATTTTAAGAAAACACTACAAGTGTACACATGCTGGTAATTTAGTTTCCAGTATGGATCCATCTAATTCCTCATTCATTGATTATTTAAAAATTAATTGCTGGGCTGGGTAGAGTGTTCTTAGTTGGTAGAGTGCTTGCCTTGCATGCACTAGGCCCTGGGTTTAATCCTTAGCACAAAAAATTAATTAATTAATTAATTAATTAATTAATTGCTAAAGAAAAAAGTTATGCAAAGAAAGGAAAATGACTAAAAAGTTTCCAGTACACATACTTTTAAAAATATGCACTGAGTTCCCCAAATGTCCCAAAGAAGTGATACTAAGAAGTATTATGTCACTTATTGCTATCCACACAGTAAATCATTAGTTAGCTTAATTTTTCTTCAGGGGCATGTACCAGGGATTGAACTTAAGGTCACTCTGCCACTGAGCCACACCCAGCCCTTTTTTTGTATTTTATTTAGAGACAGGGTCTCACAGAGTTGCTTAGAGATTCACTTTTGCTGAGGCTGGCTTTGAATTCGTGATCCTCCTGCCTCAGCCTCCTGAGCTTCTGGGATTACAGGTGTGCGTCACCATGCCTGGTTTAGTTAGCTTAATTTGTAAGATTTTTATTTTTCTTAATGTTCCTTTTCTATGATCAAATCAGAGCTTTACATCACCCCAGCAGCCTGAGAGAGAAAGAGAATGAAAAAACATGAGTTAGTAGAATACTGTTTGTGCTCTGTGCTTTCCATTTGTCTCCTTTCAGATCACACAGACTCCACCTTAAATAACTGTGGCAACTCCAACTCTTAATACATTTTATTAGGTCCTTCTCACAGGCAAGCGAAGAGGAACTGTTGTGCAAAGCATGCATCCGTGTTAAGACCCAAAGTGACATGTAGAGAATCTCTGAATCCATATTTTAAGATAATTTTCACATTAAGTTTTATAAAGACTCGGGATATTTTATCTAAAAGGGAAACATTGAATTTACGTGGACCTTTTCACAGCCTGAAAACTCAATATGCTTTTCCTAAAAATCCTTTGTGGTTTCAATGCCCTCCTTTCTCACTGCATTTTTTTTTTTTTCTCGTCAAAGGGATGAATGGCTGTGTTTGGCAGTGGCTTTAACAATATCTGTTTTATGGTTTGCTGCTGATAAGAGGGATGATCTCTTCCAGTCCCTTGTTAAGTTTTCATGGCACTGTTTCTGTCCCTGTGATTGGAATTGCCTCCTGGGCCACCACAGTCATCCTGAGGAGGCCCCTAGGGGTTGATGATCCTGGAAGGATCTTTAGGAGTCCTGTTGGAATTGGCTCCTCTCCTCAGAGTAAGAAACACCAGTGTCTCCCTTCTCCGGTGACCCCGTACAGTTTATTGCTGTGTGTTGGTGTGTGACATATAAAGGGGTACATAGAACTCGCTGTGGCACCAACGAAGCTGAAGAAGACAGTCTCATAAACTCTTCCTCCTTTGGTTCCTTAAAGTCTGGGGGTGAGGGGAATGGGAGGCTGGGGGGAACCCAGAAAGAGAGCTGAGAGTTTTTTCTACTCTGAACCAAGCTTTCCTCCTCTAGAGGGGCTGCAGAATTCTAGATGCTTCTGCTTGCTGCTGTGCTCTCCTGGCCCATCGCTGGCACCAGGAAGAGTCCGGAGTCTCCAGGGAGAATCACACTCTATGGGCTGGGAGCCCCAGCCTTTCAGCAGGGGGGTGCATTTTAAATTCCCACAATCCTGCCCTTGAAGAAACCTATAGTTTTGCAATCCAGCCTTACCCTTCGCCTTAGATTCACTGGGATGTCCACCCCTCCTGCATCTTTTGAATACCCAAGCCAGAATAATGAAGAAAAAAATAGATATGCAGTGCGCATAGGTTTAAAAAAAGAAAAACGAAATGTGTGTACGCGTGCGTGCATGCGTGCGTGTGTGTTTGTGTGTGTGTGTGTGTGTGTGTTTTCTAACCACTGACCTATCCCAGTCTTTCCCAAGCTTGTCCTGAGAAGCTGTGTAATGTCCTGAACCTTCTGCTTTGATCAGGAGAGAAGGGCCCCTCCTCCAGTGCCAAAGAAGCCGGCGAAGGGCCCCGCGCCGCTGATCCGGGAGCGCTCGCTGGAGAGCTCGCAGCGCCAGGAGGCCCGCAAGCGCCTGATGGCCGCCAAGCGCGCCGCGTCCGTCCGCCAGAACTCGGCCACCGAGAGCGCCGAGAGCATCGAGATCTACATCCCCGAGGCGCAGACCCGGCTCTGAGCGCCGCCCTCCCAGTCTCTGTGGCCCCTCCACCGCCCCATCCCCGCAGCCGTCTCCCCCCACCCCTCCGAGCCCGTCTGTTTCTGAGCTCAGTGACTTCCACTGTCGTGGTGTAGTGGTCCACCTCGCAGGAGCCGTCCCCCCACCCCACCCCCGCGCCGTCCCGCTTCCCGAACCAATTTGCCCATCTTCACCGAGCTGCGCCCCCTTAATTTCCCGATGCCGGCCCCCTGCCTCATACAGAGATCCAACCCTTTATTTTCTGGGCCAAGCCAAACCCACCTGTGTAGAAAAGACACCTTTAGGTCACCTGCCATCCTCAGTTTTTCTCAAGCTAGTGTGTTCCTAGAGCTCAGCAATATAAAACCATAGGGTATTTCAGAAATCCAGTATCACAGGGTGATCCTTTGGGACTTTCCGTCTTCCACATGAAAGAAACGAGGGCTCCGATTCCCTTTATTTCCCCTAAATGGTTATTCTTTCTTTCTTTTTCTTTTTTTTTTTTTTTTAAAAAAAAGCAGATGGAGCACTTTATTTCCAACCTCAGATTATCACACCATCTCACCGGAATCGATGAATGACAAAAGAGAGAGGGGACCAAGCTGGCCTGGGGGTGGGGGTGGGGGAGACCTGGATGTGTAGGATTGAAGGGAGAAGCGAAATCTGCAGGTGCTAGGGGCACCTGCACCTCTCACAGCTGCACAAACTGCCTCGCTGTTAACTTCATCAATCACAGCTTCAAATGTTTCAATCAGCAGAAGATTGTAAATTTGATCTTTCAGGGAAATTAATCTATTCTGAAAGGCAATAAAAATGAAGAAGGCAAGGCAAAGCGAAGGAAGCGCTGATGGTTTGAGATACTGCATAAGGGATTTTATTTTTTTTTTCTCCTATTTTTAAGAAAAATTTAGGCCTGAAATGTTTTCTCAACTTTTATTGTACTATGTATATTATATTGTCGTTGTGGCGGTGATTTTTAAAGGGCAAAGTGTTGCTTCTGTTAATTTAGCGTCCATCCTGGTGGACCTGGTTAATGACACACACATAAGTATACATCTCCTTCTGAAGCACTGTAAACAGCAGCAAAGCTGTTTTCAGAGAAGGGTTTGGGTTTTCCTATCATCCCTTTGAATGCTACACATCCGTCTAGTTGAACCCACTCGTTCACATTTCAGGTATATTTCCTTCTTTAGCCTCTTCTGCTTACTATCCAGAGTTCGCTCACTCCCCACCATAGGATTTTGTCCTATGTCAAATGGAGAAACTAAGTTTATTACCCCAATAGACATGCTGCCTCATTCCAAAGAGCTTTCATTGTCATCTTGAGGTTCCAGGTAGGGAGAGAAGAAGTCTGACCTGCAGGGGTCAACAGCCATGAGGAGGGGGAAAGGTTATATGATTCAGTCACAGACAGAAGTCCAGGCACTGGGCAGAGTTTGTTGGTTTACATTTTTAGTCATGATTGATGGGCAGTATGCATTGGTGTCTAGCTGAAGATGTCTTCAAATGCCCTTACTCGTAGCAGTTTAAACATTTAGAATGTGGCGATCTTAAAGTATCACTGGCATATTATGTCCAGTTCACACCTTAAAGCATTAGAAATTTGCCATTGAACAAGAAATGAAAGACTTTTTTAAAAAATAAAATATGCTTGCACCAGAGAAGCTTTTAAAAAAATAATAATAATACACTCTCATAGCCAGGTGCTAATTTAATTTTATTTAAGAGAGGTGATGGGTTCTGGCAACGAATACTTTCACAGACATATTCTAAAACCACTAGAGAATTCGCTACCTCTCAGAGCCATTGATGCTTTGAGCTATCTTTATCCACAGGGCACAAATGTTTACTGCTGTGGTTTACAAGAAAAGGGCTACTAACTTATTTAAAAAACAACCAACCAACCAACTTTTAACTAGGGTAAGCCAAGCACCTTTCTGAAAGTGCTTCGTAAAATGGGGGGAAACAGATTTTTGAGTTTCAAAGTGTTTGCTAGTTCAGAAGAACACACCTTTTCTTACCTTGTAGCAGCAATGAAGTGTCACATAAAGTTTGCCGCAAGGAAGGCCAACTGTCACCTTGGGTCACCTATGGTCACAGTCACTACTGAGAATGACTTGGAACTCAGCAGAGTGACAGGAAGGAAGCAGCATCCATTCCCTAACCCATGTTCACACCCATGGCGCTGTGCCCTGAGGCAGAGTTAAGATCTGGATTAAGAAATCGATTTCTAACATGATTAAGACCATCCTACAATATTTTCTTTGGAAACTGATTTAGCCCGGGATATTTCAAAGAGAGACAAGATAAGGCCTATTTATCTTGTCTAAGCGAATGGTATTTGTATATTCATAAGCTATTTTTGGTAAGAATTTTAAATCTTTTAGCTGACTGCCTACAGGGCATCATGACCTTTGCCTTCCTTAAAAAACACAGTTTAAATTGTACAAACACTTTATAAAAAGCTAATTATTGATGTTAGAACATGACCCCCCACAATGCTGTTTGCTAACCACTTGAACCCCGAAACTGACATCCATGAGCTTAACCTTTGTTACATTGTTCTTTTTGATGTAATTTGTAGAAATGTTTTTTAGTTCATAATGGAAAATGTATGTACCCTGAAAAATTACTTATTTTGTTTAAACTTTGGTACAAAGGTGTTGGGCATTTTCTTGGGGCGGGGGGGATTACAAAAGAAGTTTGTCTCCCACATCAAAAAATGTTCAAAGAAATTAAGTATTTATTATATTTTTTGCAGATGTTTCCATACAATTCACATAACCTTTTTGTAAAGAGAGATGAAGAAATGGATTAAAGATTTTTAATATTTGAAATGGTAAATAGAACTAATTTATTTGTAATATATTTCTGTTATTTATAGATGTTTCCTTAATGTTTTACTGTGCATTACCACTTTAATTTAAGCCTTATCCTTGTGAATTTACCATTTCTTTTTTAAAACATGTCTAGATGCATATTTTAAATAACTGGAATGTAAATCACTAGCATATCTGAATTCCCAAATGTAATTTTTAAAAATTATTTTGGTTCGGAAAAAAAAAAAGATTCATTTGAAAGCCTTCAGATGGAGGGGTGGGGAACATTTTTATGGCTTTCTGAATTGGAATTTCATAGGCTTATTTACCTAGATTGTGTGTGGATAAAAAAAAAAATTGTAAATAGATGAACGTTTCCCAAATGTAAAAAAGAAGAAATTAATAAAATAATTAATGCACCTGCTTTCAGGTCTGTGTGCTTTCAGTGGAGTCCAGTTTCTTCGCAAACCTGAGTAGTTGTTTTTGGAGGGAAGGACTTCAGTGATTATTCTGAACTATTATAACATAAGCATGTTATTCTTACTTGCATTGTAACAACACGCATGCTACTCACTGTTGAGTATGGAGAGATCTTGCATTCTATTTAAAGGATTTCAGTACTGAAGAACTAAAAAATCCTTTTACTCTGATAATCATAGACACATGGAATTTTGAGTCAAGAGCAGCAGAAACTGTTGCAGTCAGAATCAGGTATATTTTCTGTTTGCAGTTTTTAACCCTTCAAACATGTGCAAATATATGTATATTTTGCGCACTTTAATTTCTTTTGTATACATTTCACTCATTTGGTTTGGGACACAGTTCTCCAGGTAGGAAAATCAGAATAATGCTTTGTGGTTTTCATTTCATCCTCACAGTAATAAAAACAAAAACAAAAACAACAACAAAAAAAACTGTGCTCACTGGGACTGGGGTGTATTGCAGTGGTAGAGTATGTGCCTAGCATGCATAGTTCTCGGGTTCAATCTCAGCATCATCACACACACACATGCACACAAAGAGCAGGGCGCAGTGGTGCATGCCTATAGTCCCAGCGACTCAATAGCCTGAGACAGAAGGATTGCAAGTTCAAGGCCAATCTGGGCAATTTGGTGAGATCCTGTCTCAAAGAAAAGAGAAGAACTGGAATGTAGCTCAGTCAGTTAGACTGCTCCTGGGTTGGATCCCCAGTAATGCAAAAAGAAAAATCAAACTGCTTACTGAGGTTTAGTGACTTGCCCTCCAATGACACAATTTTTAATGAACAGATTTGAATCTAAAATGCAAGCTTTTATTCAATTCCTTCTTCAGGGTCATCTCTATTGTTCTTTTCATTTTAAAATTGGTAATTATTCTATCAATTTCATCTGGCTTTCATCTAGGTCATATTCATAAACCTTATTTTACATGCACAAACAGGGCGAAAAAGTTAACTTTGTTTTACAAAGTGTATTTGCACTCATCTGTTAGTTGAAAATGACACAACTCTAAAACCTGTGTCCACAGTGTTTCATTCCCAAGCCCCACCTAGTTCATGGACAAATCCATCCACTTCTATGTGGCAAACTTGGGAACTGGTAAGCACAGTAGCCACTTTTTTCCAATTTTTGTACATAAGCAAGACCTATGCAAGTCACCAAATTAACACCATGTACTTTTTTGTGGGGGCAGGCGTGCTACCTGGGATTAAACTAAGGGACACTCAACCACTGAGCCACATCCCCAGCCTTATTATATGTTTTATTTAGAGACAAGGTCTCACTGAGTTGCTTAGCACCTCGCTTTTGCTGAGGCTGGCTTTGAACTCTCAATCCTCCTGCCTCAGCCTCCCTAGCTGCTGGGATTATAGGTGTGTGTCACTGCACCTGGCAACACCATGTACTTTTGAAACTGCTTCAAAAGAGGAATGATCCAGCCATTGAATCCCTGTGAGATTACAACAATCTCATTATTTTGGTGCATGTACTAACTATTCATGTAATCTGAACCTTGATCATATTTCTCTTTTCACAAATTAATTCTTCTATTTCATTGAGGCTCCTAACCATTCCAGCCAATTCCCAAACGAAATGAGTTAGCTTTTGAAGGTAGAAATTCAAATTTCAGTGACATCATTTCCCATGTTACAGGGTCCACCTTTCCCACCCTACAAAAAAAAAAGGAATTTAATTTTTTATAGAAATTGGACAAAATTGTTTGCTTTGAACATGCTGTTCTTTTATATATATATATATCTTTGAAATTAATTCACCCCTTGAGAATATACATTGATTTTGGTTTAAATAAATGACATATTAAAATCACCGTGTCTGAATGTGTTCATTCTCTAATGCCATTGATAATAAAAAGTGCTGAAATTTACTTCTGGTTTGCTCAATGGGCTGACTTTCAGCTGCTAAACCAAGATGAAATCAATTTCTTTTGCAAACAGAAACTAGCGGCCCTGTCTGAAAACCCTCTCTAGGTCCTAATTTACTAGTACAAGTTTACAAAACAGGTCTTAAATTATCCTGTAAATCAGGTATTATCTCCCATGAAGCAGAGAGTGGAGAATAGTGCTACTTCTTGATGCAATGTTGTCCTCTGGGCTTACTGCTGGCTCAGGAGAGGCAGCCTCAGAAAAATCACAAGAATGTGAAGCCCCACTGTGATTCCTGTGTCTCAATTTTGGCAGTCAAGAGATTATTCCCATACATTTTCTATGTGATTAAGCACAAGCCTGAATTTACAGAACGTGGCCAAAAGCAAGCAAGCTTTGCAGCAAATGCCAAAAGTCAAGCTCTGCCCTGGAGCTGACCAAACTGTTGCCATTCATTGCACAAAATGCTTTCACTACGCTGATAAAGGTAGTTACTCTCGCTCTTCTCATTTTTAGACTGTCTTGTTTGGAGAAGGAGATGCTAATTTCATCTGGAAACTTGATAGGTCAATCAGTGTCACTAAGAAGCTTCTATTGAGTTAGAAAGGGGGAGGGGAAATAGTTGTCTCTTCTGTTACATAGGGAAAAAACCACATTCTTCCTATTGGCTCTGCAGGGGGTTCTTAAACAACAAGGACAGCTCTCTGTAATCCTAAATCCTGGTGTTTTGCTGTTTCTGAAGGCCAGTGGTTTACAAATAGAAATATTCCTGCACAGAGAGGCTTCTGAGATTTGCATATACAGCTGTCCTTCCTCACCATTAGGGATGCAACCAACTGCACATCAGAAATATTTCAGGGGGCAGTGCCGCAGTCTGGCTGGGCACAAATGCCGCAGTCTGGCTGGGCACACAATCACGAGCCACCACACAGCTTGTAGATTCAAACAGCAACTCTTTATTCCCGAACTCACACCAGCCGTCTACAATCACGTTCTGGGGAAATCCACGTTCTCTGCCCAAATCCACGTTCTCTGCCCAAATCCCCATTCTCTGCCCAAATTCACCTCCACTGGGCTTCTATCTCCAAAATATACTGTCTGAATCCCGTGAGAACTCAAGGGGAACTCAGGCAGCAGGATACGCCCTATTCCCAGCAGGAATAATCTTAAACCTTAAACCTGGAACCTAAACTGGGAATGCCCTAAACAAGATTATCTTAAAACCGGGAACACTCTAATCTGCCTTGGTCCTTGAGCAAGGTTAAGTACATTCAATGTCACTGCAACATGGGGTACGCTGGCAAGGAAATTGTCATACTTACTTGGCTAATGGCTCCCAGCATCTCCCCCCTTCTGATTAATTAAACAACAAGCAATGTGGCTTAAGGACCGTGCCTGGTAGGTTGTCCAATTCAACATATGGTTCTTACCCGTCATCGGAAAACTGACCTTTAGGCGTCAGCCTCCTGTCTTAGGTTGATACCACTGCAATTGAATCATACCCGTCACTGACTACCGGTCCAGCATACAGCCATACTTGTGGATAGGTCTATGCACCAGTGGGGGGGTGAGGTTCTTTGCCTCACCTCTGTTGGCCCCCAAATTTGGCCTTGGTGCCAGTGGGGGAGTGAGGTTAATGTGGCTTATGGACCGTGCCTGGTAGGTTGTCCAATTCAACATATGGTTCTTACCCGTCATCGGAAAACTGACCTTTAGGCGTCAGCCTCCTGTCTTAGGTTGATACCACTGCAATTGGATCATACCCGTCACTGACTACCGGTCCAGCATAAGCCATTGGCCCCCAAATTTTAGACCATCACTAGCAGAAGGGAGGAGGATACAGAAATGCCACGACACCAAGCCAATTGACGGCTCCTTGGGAAAAATTGCATCACTGGTGACACCATCAGCAAAGATATGTCAGCACTACCACAATTCGCTGCACCAAATGATAGTTACATAGTCCAGGCAAGTTCTGCAAGCAGTTCAAAGCAGAGGAATCTATCAATATGTCCATTTCCTCCCAAAATCCGTTTCCTCCCAAAGTAAGTTGACTCTTTGAGCATTACTTGTTGAGTTCTTCACCGGCACTGGGATGGAGATAGGAATTCTGGCAATGATGCTAAAGAGACATTATCCTGAAAAGAATTATTAAATATAATGAAAAGGAAAGGTGAAAGTAAACAAACAGATCTGTTAACCTACTTTAAAAACAATCCTTAACAGCTTTTTACCTAATTTAAATTAGTAAACAAACAGATCTGTTAACCACCTTTAAAAACAATCCTTAACAGCTGTTTACCTAATTTAAATTAAACCATTTAAATCACGTGAATAAAAAAAAATAATAATTCGGATCCATTTTTTCATGAGCGCTCCTCATATAAGAAATATGGACATATGCACATACAGACATACAACACAAAACACAAGAGTGTACACAAACATACAACACATAAGAAAATAGTAAAGGCCTTGTAGCTTTACCTGGGTGAAATCTCCATTGCAATGTTTAAAAACTCCACAGTCAAAAAATAAAACTGATCAGAAAAACATTAACCTAGGTTTGTATGAGCTCAAAAAATAAAAATAGAACCTTATGATGTGGAAAAATGCAATAATAAAATAGCTATTGAGAAAAGCATCCTGGTTAATCACTGTCGCAGATGTAAGAATGGCCAAGCTGGAGTTCTGGATATCGGCTGTTATGGATTTGAGTCAAATCATCTTCTTTTCGATCTGTAGAAACTGTTTTAGTTAATCTCTCTGGAATCCAAATGGGCTGCTGTTCTCCTTGTGGAAAAACACAAACAGACCCCCGACTCCAGACAATCACTGGGTCAGGACCTTTCCATTGTCCTGTTAGAATATCTTTCCAAAGTACTTTAGGCTTATGTACATTTTTTGGATACATATGCCTTTCCGCAGCACTAAGTCCTGATGAATCCAAATTTAAAAAGTTTAGAGTAAAAAGCGTTATTTTAAGTTTATCTTTGGGGGATATATACCCCCTTCCAATTCCCTCTTTTTGCTTTAATAAGTATATGTCTGTATCTAATAGTTGTCTTAACCTTGTTTTAGCAAAGACACAGACACAAAGCAATATTAAACCTTTTTCCATTTACCAATTTATGAAAACACACATAATATTTAAATATATTACCTTATGGAAATTAATAAGTAAAGAGTACTTGATTTCATATTTAGTGGTTGATATTTTAACACTTTAGCTTTGTAAATTAATCAGATGTCTGTAAAAACAAAGATCTTAGACAAATGTAGTAAACAGAACTAGTCATCTCTTTCTTGAAGAAAAATCCTTCTACAGGATACCATGATGGTCCCATTGATATACTTAATAACTTGTCTTTAAAAAGCCATTGGCTACATTTTTGTATTGTATCAACATATGCCCTAATTGTTCTTGGTCTCACTGGGGTGCCTCCTTCCTCTAACAATTTCTCTTGCTCGGAGGCGAACAAATTCAAACCTTGAGTCACCCATTTTCCCCAGTTTGCCTGAGAAAGTTCTAGGAACAGGCAACTTGAAATAAAAACAAAATAAATCAAAACAATAACACATTGTTTTTTGAAATGTTCACCCATTCTTTCTCTCTTCCTCAGGGGTGAGAAATTTCACTTACCTCTAAGCTTCAGAAGTTCCCCGCACGGGACGCCAAATGCCGCAGTCTGGCTGGGCACAAATGCCGCAGTCTGGCTGGGCACACAATCACGAGCCACCACACAGCTTGTAGATTCAAACAGCAACTCTTTATTCCCGAACTCACACCAGCCGTCTACAATCACGTTCTGGGGAAATCCACGTTCTCTGCCCCAAATCCACGTTCTCTGCCCAAATCCCCATTCTCTGCCCAAATTCACCTCCACTGGGCTTCTATCTCCAAAATATACTGTCTGAATCCCGTGAGAACTCAAGGGGAACTCAGGCAGCAGGATACGCCCTATTCCCAGCAGGAATAATCTTAAACCTTAAACCTGGAACCTAAACTGGGAATGCCCTAAACAAGATTATCTTAAAACCGGGAACACTCTAATCTGCCTTGGTCCTTGAGCAAGGTTAAGTACATTCAATGTCACTGCAACATGGGGTACGCTGGCAAGGAAATTGTCATACTTACTTGGCTAATGGCTCCCAGCAGGGCAGGGGGGCTAAACATGTACAGGCAGTTTTCCTTGTCATTATTCCATAAATCATACAGCACAACAACTACTTACATAGCATCTACATTGTACACTAGTACATTGTACATTGTAACAAATCTAAAGATGACTTAAATGTATACAGAAGCATATGTGCAAGTTCTGTGTGAATACGACACCATTTTATATAAGGCACTTGAGCGTCCACAAATTTTGGTATCCAAGGAAGGTCCTGAAATCAAGGATACGGAGAGATGGCTATATAGTCATTGGTTGATTGATACTTCCTTCTTTCTAGGGCTTTCAAGTCCAACGCCTACCAGTAGCTTCAATTATGAAAGATGAGGAGAAACATGGAAGGAATTACATGATACTGTATTTGGCCCCATAAAGTATAGTCAAGGAAACATCTCCCTAGATTAAAATTAAAAATTCTACTAAATGAAAAGGGGAGGTCTATTTTAGAAGGATTTGTTTGTTTGTCTTGGGGAATACTTTCTTACTGTAGAACATGTTTACTTCTGTATGTGACACTTTTAAAATACCAGATTGGTCACTTCTTTTCCTTCCAGAATAAGACCCCCCACTGTGCTTTAGGACATCAGCCAATGTGAACTCTAATTCCCAAGTGGGAGAAGCAGCAGCCTGAAAAGACAGAACACAACATAGGTGACAAAGAGTCCTTTAAAGACTTGACCCTGGAATTCCTTTCCAGTTTGACTGAATCTGACCCATTTCTTGAGTATCCTCCTTTCCTCCCAAGAGGGTTTAGGGAAAACTCTTCTTTTCAGTCTAGACTCTGGGAGGGCTTGGTGAGCCTGGAATTTCCAACATTGAGCTTTGCAAACATGAAAGCCGCTCAAGGGCTCCCAAATTTTTTCTGAAGATTAGTCAAGCAAGGTAATAAATCTGGAAAGATTGAAGAGGATCCTTTCCAAGGAGCTGGTATCTTCATATCTAGTCTTGGGTTGGTGCACCAAGGAGCCCTTGATTAGAAAGCTGAAATCCACGGAACCTTACAGAGTGAAAACTTGATCAATCATTTGGAAAACTGGAACAGTGGAGACATGTTGGCACAGGAACTTGGGGATTTCCAAAACGAATTCAAGGGAGTGTTAAGCACTTTGTAAACAGTGGTGAAGTGAGCGGGTGGGGGGCTCTATTCGGATAATTCTGGATAATTCTAGAAACAAGGAAAGAAAGCTTAACATCTTAATAAGGAGGATCTAAGATATTTTAGCTTTAGCCTACTTAGGATTTCTCAGTGGTTAGATTCATCATGGTCTCAAGGGTGCTTGATCTGCATATAGGTTATGAGGAGGTCAAGGGCCAGCTATTCTTCTAGCAAAGATAACACATTAGAATTGGGTTAAATATTCAACTGAGAGAATTTAGGTTAAACATTAAAGAAGTGCTTACCTAAGACAATTGTGAGATCTAGGCTACCATGAGAAACTTGATACCACGTGAGAATGACAGAAATCTGTCACCTGAATGATCTTTGTCAAAGAAGGCAGGTCTTTCAGGGCCATAGTCTAAATTTGTCTGTAAGATGGTAAGCAAACACATAAAACATGGCTTTCTCTACCTCAGGATCCCTGTTGGCTTCAGCCCAAAGTTGTAATTCTCCTGCAGGGTTTCTGTCAGCAACTCCAGGTTCACAAGATTCACGAAGACGAAGGGAAAAGTCCCCACACACTGTATTAGTATTACCAAGGTATTATTTTGCTTTTTTTTTTTTTTTTTTTGCAATGCTAAGGATAGAATCCAGGGCTTCAAACATGCTATGCAAGTGCTGTGTGTCATTTTAATGATAATATTCTGACTTGTGGTAGGGTAGGAAAGCCCTGCTATAAGTTTATAATATGCCAATATTCCTGGCATTTCTTTCTTTTGCGGGGATGGGGAGGAATACTGAGAATTGAACCAGGGGCACTGGACCATTGAGGCACAACCCAGGTCTATTTTGTATTTTATTTAGAGACAGGGTCTCACTGAGTTGTTTAGCACCTCGCTTTTACTGAGGCTGGCTTTGAACTCGTGATCCTCCTGTCTCAGCCTCCTAAGATGCTGGGATTACAAGCATGTACCACTGTGTTGGGCAATTCCAGCATTTCTTTTAGAAACTTGACTTACCCTCTTAGCCTCAAAACTGTGCCAAGAAATAACTGAGCTTTTATGAAAGTGGATAAAACCTCAGATTTGAAACCAGACTACCCAGTTCGAACCCTGGCTCTACTCTTTACTAACTGTGTCTTTTTGGGCAAATTATTTTACCTTCCTGTGCCTTGGTTTCCCCATCTATACAATTAGGATGAAAATATTACCTGTCTCATAGGATTGTTATAAGGTTAAGTGAAATAATATATGTAAAGTTTCAGGCAAATGGTCAGCATTCAATCAGTATTCACTATTGTCATTATTAAGCCTTTTATGTTTACTGAGTATGTGCCTTGTACCCTGGATGGACTGTTTTATGAGTATTCTGTAACTTACCCTCATGATACCCCATGAGGCATCACTATAAGTGAGTTGAAAAGAAAGTAGAGGGCACTCCCAGGGTCACAGGTGATGCAGCTATTGTTTGAATCCAGCCTGACACTAGACACTTTGTTCCTATGTGTGTGACATGGGTAAGACAAAGCAACTTATATATTGTCTATTTTTTTTTCCTGGTAAACAAAGAGTGCACATCTAAAAATTCCAAAAAAAAAAAAAAAAAAAAAAACCACAGAAGGCTGTACATGCAGCAAGCCTGCTTTTCACTCTAGTTTCTATGTACGTCCTTCCAACATTTCTCTGCCCGTTCAGATTTGTATCCATTTTCCCCCACAACGTGGAAGCACACTACACACCTTCCTTTTTCATTTAATTATGTATTGCTCCTTTTCAGAGCATGTGATCTACCTGTTATCTTTAATGGCTCCACAGTCGTAATATGCTAGTGAGTTCTACTGCTGGGTTCTAGTCTCTTCCCATTGCTTATTATGATAAAAAAAAATCTGAAGTGAAAATCGTTTTATCTTGCATCTTTAGTATCCATAGATTGATTATATTCTAGACAAATGAACATCTTTTTCTTTTCTTTTCTTTTCTTTTTGTACTGGGGATTGAACTCAGGGGCACTCAACCACTGAGCCACATCCTCAGCCCTATTTTGTATTTTATTTAGAGACAGGGTCTCACTGAGTTGCTTAGTGCCTCGCTGTTGCTGAGGCTGGCTTTGAACCTGCGATCCTCCTGCCTCAGCCTCCTTAGCCGCTGGGATTACAGGCATGTGCCACCATGCATAGCTTTGCATATTTTTTAAAAGAAATATTACCAAATTCCTTACCCAAAAGGCTACATTGATTTTCACTTGGTCAAACGTGTCTGAGTATACATTTGCAAACAATAAAACAAAGCATTCAGAAAGTAAATTCAGAGGGTTGAAACTCATGTTCCAGGTTCTTGGATCAATCCCCAGCACTGGAAAAAATAAACAAAATACAGAGAGTATATCCAGAGACGTATTAATTAAAAAATAAAATAAAAATTAGCTAGGCACAGTTTCACATGCATGTAATCTCAAGTATTTGGGAATCTGAGGCAGGGGGATCACCAGTTTGAAGTCAGCCTGGGCAATTTCGTGACCCTCTGTCTCAAATTTTAAAAAAGGGCTGGAGATATGGCTGGGTGGTAGGTTCAATCCCCAGCACCACCAAACAAAAACAAACCCTCTTTTATTTAACTATTTTGAGTTGTTTTAGATTCTTGGTAAACAAATAGTCGCCTAAGAAGATGGTGTTAGTTCTGACACCCTTTGCAGTTCAACATAAGAATGTGCCCTGCTTTCTAGAAAGTAAGAAATATCCAGCAGGTGTTCTCCTCTCCTCTCCTCTTCTTCCTCTCTCTTCCCTTCTCTCCTTTTTCTTTCAGCAGATGTCCTGACAAATAAGAAATCCGAGTTTCCCTGTGGGGGCAGGACCCATTTCAGAGCCTGTGACTTTTGAGAACTCTTTGTCATGAGCAGAAACTCTTCATTTCCCAGAGGCTACCCTTTGTCACACTACAGTGTGCCAGCCTTTCCATCCTGTAGTCCCCGCTGCCCCTCACTGGCAGGAAGTCACTGCCCACCCTCCAGTCCCTTATACCCAACCCCAGTATCCTTGCTGTGACCTGGAAAGTCATTTCTGCTGCAGTTAAGACAAACAGGCCTGTGTCTTTTCACATGCATTAGAACAACGCTTTTCAGTGTGGAAATGCGCACAGAGAACTTCACACAACAGCTACAACTTTCTAAGGTCTGGTCAATATTTCAGTTCCAGGCCTGGAAAGAATTTGCTTTGACATTGAATTTAAACAACGATTTCTTCATTCCATATAAAATCCCAGCCTAAGCTGTTCGTGGCTCTAGTAGCCACTTTCTACAGTTGAGAAGGTGGGCACATGGCAAAAGAAATGGAGACACCGATAAAGGCACTAGAAGCCACCAGAAAAAAAAAAAAAAACAGCTTGAAAATGGCCCCAACACTCTGCCTTTTATGAAATGTTCTGATAGATACAGAAAGTGATTATGAATGATTGCGGGGTGGTGGGGGGCGGGGAGGCCAAGATTTATGGACCAAGTGGAGTTTGACTTGTAGGCTTTTGACAGCCCAGAGAACAATGATTCTCAAATATCAATGTTCCTAGGAATTCCCCCCTAAGAATCAGCCCCCCTGCTGCAGATCCTGAGTGCGGGGAGATTGCCCAGAGTCCATCTGCATTTCTAACAAAGTCAACAACAGGAGGCTGATTCCGGATTGCAGGGGCCACCCTCTGAGAAACTGCCCTCCAGCTGTGGTTTCAACCTGGGGTGCTTTAGGAAACCTGCAAAAGGGCTGGAGTCGGGAAAGCTCAGTGGGGAGGGAGGGCTTGCCTGGGGTCCATGAAAGAGAGAGAGAGAAAGAGAGAGAGGTAGGGAGGGAGGGGAGGGGGAGGGGAGGGAGAGAGAAGGAAGGAAGAAAATCTGCATAGAAGACCAATAACACCAGAAACTGCAGGGGAGAGTAGGAGAGGGCCGAGGCCTCCATGTTGCTGCACACTTTTGTGCGAGGCTGAGAACTCTCACCATAAAGGCATTTGAAACCAACGGAAAGAGGTGGAGCCAAGGCCTGGAGAACGTGGGAGCGGTGAATAGTCAGGGAGTCAGTCACAGGTAAACACATGACTCGAATGACAGGCTCCTCCGAGGGGTTGTATTTTAACTCATATGCCAGGGCAGGGACAAGTGAGAACTCGTGTCCTGTGGACAATGCCCTTACTTAAAGCATTGCTTAAAAAAAAAAAACATTGTGAACCACTTAGGCTGGTCCCAATTTCTCAATTTCAATTTGTGTCCAAGGGGCATTTGTCCGGGGCATATGTGACTCTCAGTCAGGTGTGAGATTTCCTGTTGAGATTAAGCATCTCTGCCCTCTTGCTTCTGAGAATAAAAACACAGAAGCAGAAAGCTTAACATTACAGATAATATTCTTATGTAGTGACTAGTGCACATCAGTTTATTTTCTTCTCTCTCTCTTTTTTTTTTTTTTTTTTTGGTGAGTGTGTGTGTGGTACTCCCACTTGAACCCAGGGCCTGGCCATGCTAGGTTACCACTGAGCTACATCCTCAGCCCCATCAGTTTATTTTCTAGAATATACTCTGTAATAAAATAAAATGTGACTTGATTGCTGTGCACAAGATTATTCTTCATAGCCACCTGGCACAGGGAATCAGCATTTTAGGAGGAATCACCTAAAATGACAGTTTCCTCATCTACTATGTTTTTTTACTTTTGTATAACTCCAGAATCTAGAGACTAATTGACCACATCTGGTCAATTATTTACATAGCATTCAGTACCATTAATTCCCTGGAAGCTGTTTAACATCTGAGAAGCCAAAAACTCTATAGCAAAAAAGATAGTGAAAGTTTGTGTCATGAAGAGATCCACAAGCTCTCTGGTCGCTGGTGAAGGACTACTTATTTCATTCAACCTCCACTACCACAGATTTCCTCTATAGCAATGTTGGAGATTTTTCTCTGGATATTTTTAATATAAGAATGAGATTTAAACTATCAGAAAGGAAGCTATAGATCCTGAATTTTATAGGATAATTTAGATGTTATAGATTTTGTCTATTGTCTTACTCTGCTTTGTGTTACTATAACAAAATACCTGAGGCTCCTACCTTATAAAGGAAAGAGGTGTATTTAGCTCACCGATCTAGAGGTTTAAGAGCTTAGCACCAGCATCTGCTCAGCTACTGGAACCCATGGAGGTTTGACTCATGGCAGAAAGGAGAAGCAAGCACTTGCTTTAGAGAAGTGTTAAGAGTTTGAGAGTGGCATAGGAGAGAGGTGCCAAGCTGATTTTACAAAAACCCATTCTTGCAGTATATAATTCAGTCCAGTGAGAGCAGGAATTCACTTCCCCAAGAAAAGCATTCATCCCTCTTAAAAGCCCCAACACCCCTCAACACTGTTACACTAGGTTCACCGGGGACAAAGCCTCAATCTGAGTTTTGGTAGACATAATTACACTTAAGTCACAACATCTATAAATGTTGATTTGGGTACATGTACAAACCAGGGCCAAAGTCCCTTGCTGGATCACGTGTTCTGGTTTTTGTTACAGAAGCACAATGTTCTCCCCTCTATCAGATCACCTTTGCTCCCTTCCACAGCACCCAGAAATCTATGCATATTTTCCACAGATTATAATTTGGAAATCTAACTAGCCACCAGAGTTATTCTCCTTGATTCTCTACTTTCAAATAGCTCTCACGGGTGGGCATGGGTGGTACATGCCTATAATCCTGGTGACTAGGGAGGCTGAGGCAGAAGGATCACAAGTTTGAGGCCAGCCTCAGCAATTTAGCTAGACCTTTAGTCACTCAGCGAGACCCTGTGCCAAAAATAAAAAGAACTGGGTATGTAGCTCAATGGTGAGGTACTCCTGGGTTCATTCCCCAGTACAAAAAAAAAAAAAAAAGTAATAAATAAAATAGCTCTTGAAAGGAAAGTGACCACAACACTCGGAGCAACCAAAAGATCTTTATTGCAGCAGTGCAACAAAGAGAAAGGAAAGAGAGAGAGAGAGAAAAGAGAAGAGATGAACAGGGAGAGAGCAAGAGCAAGAGAGAGACAGAGAGCGTGTGTAAGAAAGATAAAGAGCAAGAGAGAGAGAGCAAGAGAGAAAGAGCAAGAGAGAGAGGGAGAGAGAGGGGGGCCTGGCAGGAGGGAGTTTTTATAGCCCAAATCTAATGGGGCCTCTGGGTCTGCAAGCTGCCTTGTTGGCCCAGGGGGCGTTGAGTGCTCAGCCTTAAGCGGGACTTGACACAAACAGGTGATAAAGGACCAGATAGAGGGGGTTTGAGTGTGTGGGCTATCTTGCAGTCAACATCTGTTCAGCCTGCCCTGCAGACAACACAGTTCAGCCTGCTCTGCACCCAACAGCTCTCAGCCATGTTGGCTATATTTATATGTATACATCTAAATTTATGTGTGTACTTGTGTGTGTGTGTATGTGTGTGTGTATTTTATTCTAGGGTCTCATTTTCTCCTTCCTCAAACAAAAATTCTGTTTCTATTGAAAGTGAACATGAACATCTCTAATGGAGAAATACTGATTTAGAGAAATAGCTTTTTATTAGTTATAAAGTATTTAATAAAACCTTTAAAACTTATTACTCAAACCAATGAGTCCCCCAGAATAATAAATTGTGGTTGCCCAAGTACCTTCACCTGCAAAAAAGGATTAAACCTTTCTGGAAAAAGAGCCGATTTCCAAGTTTGGGGCAATAATGTAACAGGTAAGTATGCATGCCCTTACTGTAGCAGATCATAAGAAAGTTATAAATTACTATACCATTTCAAAAGGAACTAGGAGCTGACTTTAAAAGGTTCTCACTGCTATAAGATTAGCCAATTTGAGCATCAACAGGGAAATAACTGCAATGGATTAAAACATCAAGTAAGTACAACCCATGAAGGCACAATGATAGTCCTCATTGCATTCTCTATACCCAGCACCAACAGAATTTTCAGCAATGATGAACTTGTCCATATCTGCACTGGAACTGGAGCATTTGTGGTTTTTGTTTGTTTGTTTTGTTGTCGTTGTTTTTTTAACCCAGGGATGCTTAACTACTGAGACACATCCCCATATTTTGGGACAGGATCTTGCTAAGTGGCTTAGGGCCTCAATAAGTTGCCAAGAATGGCCTTGAACTTTTGATCCTCCTGCCTCAGCTTCTCAAGTTACTGGCTGGAGCAGTCTTTATTCAATTACCCACAGCTTTTCATGTAGCTTACAGTTCTGGAGACCAGGAAGTCCAAGAGCATGGCACCAGCATCTGGTGAGGGCCTCTTGCTGCATTGTAACATGGTGGAAGGCAACATGTGGTGAGACAGAGCCAGTGGGCTAGCTCAAGTCTCTCTTTCAAGTCTCTCTCTCTCTCCCTTTTTTTTTTTTTTGGTACTAGAGATTAAACCCAGGCATGCTTTACCACTGAGCCACATCCCCAGTACTTTTTAAATTTTTTATTTTGAGACAGGGTATCGCTAAATTGCTAGGGCCTTGTTAAATTGCTGAGGCTGGATTTGAACTCGTGATCCTCCTGCCTCAGACTCCAGAGTTATGGGGTTATGGGCATGCACCACTGCCCCCCCCCCCCCTTACTCTTTTCCTCTTCTTATAAAGCAAATAATCGCCATTACAGGGACCCCATTGTCATGGCCTCATTGAGTCCTAATTACCTCTCAAAGATCCCACTTAGTCTTCAAGTACCATTAACATATGAATTTGGAGAATAAGTTTCCAACACATAAAATTTTGGGAGTACACATTAAAACTGTAGTGGGCCCCTATAATAAAGACAGGCTAACAAGAGAAAAGCATTATGAGCCCTCAGAAACAAAGATTCGGAGAAACAGAGAATCTGTGTATTTTTACACTAAGTTTGATGAAAACTGAACAGTCACGGATAAAGAAGTGTAATCTAAACTGAGGGCAACTTAGCAAGGCCAATTTGTTTAGATTCTATGTCTTCAGAAATAGGGATGTTTCTTTTTTCTCCTGGTAGAGGGTGGGTATCCTATGAAGATCTTATGACCTACTTCAGAAAAACTTCAGGAAATTCTCCCCCCACACACACCTTTTTTTTTTTTTTTTTTTTTTTTGATACCAGGGATTGAATCCAGGGATGCTTTACCACTGAGCCACATCTTCAGCCCTTTTTTTCTATTTTTTATTTAGAGACAGGGTCTTACTGAGTTGCTTAGGGCCTCACTAAATTGCTGAGGCTGGCCTTGGAACTCACGATCCTCCTGCCTCAGCCTCCTGAGCTGCTGAGTTTACAGGTGTGTACCACCAAATCCAGCCTCAGAGAATTCTTTTATGGACTGCTTCATGGGAGGTGGGGAGAGAGGGACTGTCCTGCTTCTGGGTTTATCTCAAATGCAAAGGGGCTGTATTTCTGAGTGCTGCGACTGGAGCTACTTGAGCTATGTCACACAGCACCTAGCATGGGCTTGGTTTGAAAGACTTGATTTGCTCATCCTTTTGTTTTCTCCCTCCATATCAGTACGTCTTATCATCAGCCCTCACTGTCTCTAGGCCACGATGCCCTGTCTTCTTGCCCTTCACCCTCTAGTCCTTGTGACTCTTCCTGATGACCTTGACCTCCCACCTGGAGTTAGTTTGGCAATTCCTCACTTTTGACCAGCTAAACAGGTTACTTCTTATTGTTATTCACTATCTCTGCATCAGTCATGAATATTAGATGCCAAATCATTAATTTTTAAGAACATTTTTTAATGAAAAATTTGAACACATAGCCAAATTGAAAGACTTTTAGCATGAAAAATTTCCATGTACCCATGATCTACATCCTACCACTAACACTTTACTCTACTTTCTATATCACATTTCTATCAATCTAACCATCAATCTTTCTTATTTTATGCATTTCAAGCTAACTTGCAGACACACCCCTCTGAGTAGTTCAGCATACCTGTGATATTCAATGTTTGTTTACATTTTATTTTAATCACTGAATTCGGACATTTAGAAGCACATTGGAGATAACCCAGTCTCACTAACCCTACCAAAGTAGGAACTGAGACAACACATAGTCTCTGGGAATAGAACCAACTTTGAAATAAATCATCCCAAGAAATATTCATAGGCATGTTTTAGGACTTTTCCCATTGCATTTAATGGTTTTTTGATTTTTTTTTTTTTTTTTTGTCTATGATACTGAGGATTGAATCCGGGGTACTCTACCCCTGAGCTACATCCTCAGTTCTTTTTATTTTTTATTTTGTGACAGAGTTTTACTAAATTGCCCATGCTGGCCTTGAGCTTGTGAACCTCCTGCCTTAGCCTCCTGAATAGTTGGGATTATAAGGGTGTGGTCACTGTGCCTGGCTGTCATTTGGTCTTTTGAAGTTCATCTTGGGCACTTCTAGATAGAACTATGGACTGAACTGTGTCCTCCCCACCACAAATTTATAGGTTGAGGCCCTAACACCCAATCTGATGATATTTGGAGATGGAACCTTAAGGAGGTAGTTAGGTTTAGATGATGTCATGAAGGTGGAGCCCTCCTGATGGGATCCGTCTCTTTTATCAGAAGAGACACCCGAGAGCTTGGTTGTCCTCTCTCTGCAATGTGAAGACTTGGGGAAGGCGGCCATCTGGAAACCAGGGAGAGAGTCCTCACCAGAACCCAACCATGCTGCTACCCTAATGTTGAACTGCAGTCTTCAGACTGCAGGAAATAAATGTATATTGTTTAAGCTACAGGGTATTCTGTTGTGGCGCCCAAGCCAACTAAAACAGATGAATTGTAAATCTATTCAAACTATCAGTTCATCTTATCTGTAAATCTATGCTTCACGAAGAAGACTAGTGCAACCTGGATCCTTTGTTGAAAATACAGGAGATAAAAATTTTTTTTTTTTTTAAATATTTATTTATTTATTTTTTTTTTTTAGTTTTCCGCGAACACATCTTTGTATGTGGTGCTGAGAATCGAACCCGGGCGGCACGCATGCCAGGCAAGCGCGCTACCGATTGAGCCACATCCCCAGCCCAATAAAAATTATTAATAGATATAAAATTGTCCACTCCTAAGTTCAATGCAGCGTGATTCACGATAGCCAAGATATTAGAATAGCCTCAATGTCCATCAACGGATGAATAGATTTTTAAAGTGTGGTATATAATCACAGAGCAATGCTACTTAGATTATAAAAGAAAATTTTAAAAAAGAAAAAAAAGGATGGAAGGAAGGAAGGAAGGAAGGAAGGAGAAATTGTTTTATGTGATAATATAGGTGAACCTAGAAAGCATTATATAAAATAATCCAGACTCAGAGAGACAAATATTGTATGATCTCAGTTCTATGTGTAATCTGAAAAAGTCAAACTCATTAAAGTAGAATGTAGAATAGTGGTTACCAGAGACTGGATTGAGAGGTGGTATGGGGTGAGGGGTGACATTTGTCAAAAAAAAGTTGTAGTTAGACAGGAGGAAGAAATTTTCGTGTCCTATTGTACAGCAAGGTGAATAGAGTTAAAATGTATTTTATATTTCAAAATAGCTAAAAGAGAGGATTTTTAAATGTTCTCACCACAAAGAAATGATAAATATTTGAAGTAATATATATGTTAATTACCCATATAAATGTTTAGCAATGTATACATGTATCAAAACATCACATTGTACCCCACAAATAAAAAACAATTACTATTTATCAACTAAAAAAAATTTTAATGTCATGATAGGAAAAATATTTGCAAATCATCTATCTGACAAGAGGTTAATATCCAAAATATATAAAGAACTCTTACAACTCAACAACAAAAAGAGCCCAAATTAAAAATGGGCAAGCCAAACGCAATGGTGCACGGCTGTAATCCCAGCGACTAGGGAGACCAAGGCAGGAGGATCACAAGCTCCAGGGCGGCCTTAGCAATTTAGCAACACACTGTCTTAAAGTGGAATGAAAAGAGATGGGATATTGGCCTTGGGTCTAATCCCCAGGATTAAAAAAAAAAAAAAAGCACAAATATGATCAGGCATGGTGGTGCATCCCATAATCCCAGTTACTCCAGAGACCGAGGCAGAAAGATCACAGGTTTGAGGCCAGTGAGGGCAATTTAGCAATACTTGTTTCATATTAAAAAAAAAATTTTTTTTTAGTTGTAGATGAACACAATATCTTTATTTTTTATTTATTCATTTACCTGTGATGCTGAGGATTGAACCCAGGGCCTCATGCATTCAAGGCAAATGTTCTACCACTGAGCTACAACCCTAGCCCCTGTTTCACACTTAAAAATAAATAAATAAATAAAATGGGGTGGAGATATAGCTCAGTGACACTTGCCTAGAATGCACAAGACCCTGGGATCAATCACCAATACCACGAAAAAGAAAAAAAGAGAGAAAGAACACAAAGAGAAACACAATTCTCAAAGCCAGTACAGGGGCACACGCCTGTAATCCCTGTAGCTCTGGAGGCTGAGGCAGGAGGATCGCGAGTTCAAAGCCAGCCTCGGCAATTTAGCAAGGCACTTAGCAACTCATCGAGACCCTGTCTCTAAATAAAATACAAAAAGGGCCCAGTGGTTAAGTGCCCCTGGTTTCAATCCCTAGTACCAAAAATAAATAAATAAATAAATAAATAGACATTTATCCAAAGAAGATTTTTCTGAAAGCATGAAAAGATGTCCAACATCACTAATCAGTAAGGAAACGCAAGTCAAAGTCACAATGGAGTACCTCACATCTGTGGGGATAGTAACTAACTATACAGAGGGAAAGGGAACAGCATAGAAGGGTTTTTTGTTGTTGTTTTGGTTTTTTTTTGTTGTTGTTGTTGTTAAATCTTTGTTTTATTTTTTATTTTTACGTGGTGCTGAGAATTGAACTCAGGGTCTCACACATTCTAGGTGAACACTTTACCACTGAGCCACAACTCCAGCCCCTCATAGAAGGTTTTTTAAGCAGTGTGGTCATTATGGAAAACAGTCCAGTCTTTAAAACAGTCCAGTTTCTTTAAAAAATGAAAATAGACTTACCATCTTATCCATAATTTTATTTCTGGGCATATAAAGAACTGAAAGCAAGGTCTTGAGGAGGTATTCGTTTATAGCAGCATAACCGTATTTCATTGCATAATTTTACCCACTGCATAATCAGCACACCCTGCAGTCCCAATGTTGGTTTACAATCTCTCATCACATAATCAAAAACATAGTGTAATTCTGTTCACCACGCTGCTTCAAAGGTAAACAGAACAGCAGTATATTCTCTGGTGGCATATGGATGTGCCCTTTGTCTTTTGCATCCTAAGCCACAAGCCCAGAATTCTCAATGCATGTTCATTGTCAATGTATTTCAGAAAGTCAACTTGCATGGTTTGTTTAGAGGCTGCAGTGTGCATGGTAAAACACATCTTATATGAGTAGCACTGAGGCCAACTTGGTGGTAAATGCCTATAATCCCATTGGCTCAGGAGCCTGAGGCAGGAGGATCAAGAGTTCAAAGCCAGCCTCAGCAATTTAGCAAGCTCTTGTCCCAAAACATTAAAAAAAAAAAAAAAAAAAAAAGGAGGAGGTGTTGGGGATGTGACTCAGTGGTTAAGTGCCCCTGGGTTCAATCACCAGTACTAAAAAAAAGAAAAAAGAACAGCCCTGAGAATGGCATCTGGGGAGGCTGAGGCAGGAAGATTTCAAGGTTGAGTCCAGCCTCAGCAATTTAGCAAGGCTGTAAGCAACTTATTGAGAAATATCTCAAAATAAAAAATAAAAAGGGCTGAGGATGTGACTCAGTGGTAAAGCACCCCTGGGTTAAATAAGTCCCCAGCACCAAAACTTTTGTGATGACACAGAAGACTAAATTTTGTAAATCCATACGTTAGTAAATTTTCTCAAGGGTAATATCTAAATTATAATACACAAATCATATAAGTCTTGCATGCTAACCGGTTACACCACTGGAGCCACTGTCAATACACAAATCAAGGACAACAAATATGGTAACTTTGGGGGAGGGGGTCAGAAACTATCTGAACTGTCACAAAAGCAGCACTGTCATCAATATGTCATTGTCACAAAGACATCATCCACATGCATTAATTTGGACTATTCAAATTTAAAGTACATTCATAAGTATTCCATGCATCCTAATCTTGCACCAAACTTAGCTTAATAATAAAATATTTTAAAAGTAATTCCAGCACAATTAAAAAAAACCTGCAATATACTGGTTGCATCCTGCTTTTTTGGCCAAAAAAAAATTTTTTTACATGAAATCTGCAACAATTATGTGGTGAAATATAGTAATCACAACAGATAAAAGGTGGAAACAATCCAACCATCCATTGATGAATGGATGGATAAACCAAATGTGGTATATATATATATATATATATATATATATATATATATATATATATATATAAAACAGAATATTATGCAGCCTTTAAAAAGAAGGAAATTTTCACATGATGCAACACAGATAAACCTAAATGCTAAATTATATTAATTGCTCATAAAATGTCAAATATCATATAATTCCACTAATACGAGGCACCTAGAATTCTCAAGTTTATAGCAACAGAAAGTAGGATGGTAACTACCTATAGTTGGGGAAGAAAGGCAAACACAGAGTTAGTGTTTAATGGGAACAGAGTTTTAGTTTTGCAAGACAAAGAATATAAAGATGGTGGTTGCACAATGGGAACATTCTCAATACCACTTAACTGCACACTTAGAAATAATTAGAGTAGTAAATTTTAATATTGCATGCATTTCCCCATAATTTTTAATAAATTTAAAAACTGACACATAGTAACTAAGTTCTCTAAAGTAAGACAGAAAATGTTACTCCTTGGTGAATGTCTATCAAATCATTTAAAAATGTCCTACCAGTCAGGCATGGTGGCACATGCCTCTAATTCCACCAACTTGGGAGGAAGCAGGAAGATCACAACTTCAAAGTCAGCCTAGGCAATATAGTGAGGCCCTATGAGTGACTTAGGGAACCCTGTCTCAAAATAAAATGAGCTAGGGATGTGGTGGCTCAGTGGTAAAGTGTTCCTGGGTTTAACCCCCAGAACGAAAGAAAGACAGAAAGACAGAAGAAAGAAAGAAAGAAAGAAAGGAAGGAAAGAAGAAAGCACACAGAAAATTCCCTACAAATGATCTACCACGTTTATATAATGTTTATGATTCATGAAGCACATAAGCATCCATTATCTCATTTATCCTTACAAAATCTCCATGTTACAGATTAAATGTATGTTATTCCCACCTAATATGGGCAAGCAATTGACGTTCAGACAAGGTCATGGAGCTGGGAAATTGCAGAATCAGGAATTAAAAATTAATCTTGCCAGACGCAGAGGTAATCCTGTAATCCCGGCTACCTGGAAGGCTGAAGCAGGAGGGTCACAAGTTTGAGGCCGGCCTGGGCAACTTAGTGAGACCCTGACTAAAAAAATAAAAAGGGCTGTAGATGTAGCTCAGTGCCCCTGGGTTCAATCTCCAAGGACAAAAAAAAAAAAAAAAGGAAAGAAAATGATCGGTCTTCTGTCTTTAAAAAGTTGAGGTCATTCTACTGCACCTGGCTACTCTGAACTCTTTCATGGTAAGCCGTCCCTATATCTCTTGGAGCTTGTAGTATGTTGTAGTGCAGGACCAGGGATTGAACCCCAGGGCACTTAACCACTGAGCCATATCCCCAGCTCTTTTTTGTCTTTTGTTTAGAGACAGGGTCTCAATGAGTTGCTAAGTGCCTTGCCAATTTGCTGAGGCTGGCTTTGAACTCTCGATCCTCCTGCCTCAGCCTCCCAAGTCGCTGGGATTATAGGCATGCACCACCCTGCTCAGCTAGGATTCCAGGCGCCCAGCTGTAGCGCAATATATTTAATTCAGTTTGTTCACAAGCCTCAATAACTAGCCAATGTCATAGGTTTTCTTTCTATAGTTCCATTTGCTTTATGGTTCCTCAGGATTGTAGACAGTTAATCTAGCCCTAACCAAACATCTTTATGGCAAGTTTATACAGATAAAAATATATATATATATATATATGTATAGATAATTCCATATCACTGCTAGAAAACTCAAATACTTGCCATTAACACATTGGCACTGTAGTCCTCCCTGATCCATGGGGGACATGTTCGAAGACCCCCGGTGGCTTCCTGAAACTGCAGATAGTATCAAACCATATATATGCCATATTTTTCCTATGCAGATACACCAATGACAAAGTTTAATTCATAAATTAGGCAAAGTAAAAGATTAACAACTAATAATAAAATAATCATAACAATATCGCATAATAAAAGTTATGTGAATAGGATCTCTCTCGCTCAAAATATCCTAATTCTCATTATGCTATAGCAAAATTTTCAGACTGCAATTGACCACAAGTAAGTAGAACTGTAGAGAGTTCAACCATGGCTAAGGGGAACTGCTGTGTGTGGTAGAGATGATATGAGAGCCTGCATCCGTTAAGATACAGCCAGTTACAAGGTAAACAGACCTGGTTGAAACAATAAAATAACTTTATGGGTTCCTGTAAGTACCAAATTTACAAACCATGCAATTCCAGGTCTGGAAATATCTAGAAGTTTGTGACATAATCAGGGCTCCTAGACTCTAATCATTTGTTCTACCTTTTTCCAAGCGTAAGCTTTGTCTTGGGCTGGCCTCCTGTCCTAGTAGCACAAGGGACACTGCAGTTCCTAGGACACAGCAGTTCCTAGCCTCACATCGGTATGCAGTTGTCTAAGGAAGAAGAGATCAAAGCCATGAGTTGCATTCTTATGGGACTGTGGGAGTGCCACGCTAGAACCAGTCACTAAGGCCAGGGTTATGGAAGCACCAAGTGACTTAGCCAAAGTCCTGGATGGTTCCCCAAATGGAAAACACAGGCTCTTGGAAGGGAGAAATGGGAAATGTCTTTGGGGAGAAAACATAGAGTGCCTACTACTGCAGAGCTTCCCATCTGTGTGTGTGGAAGCCCCAGGAGTGACTGGGCTAAGGGGTGCTGAGATGTCTAGGTCTCGGAGCTCTGCTAAGGGCTGAAGCAGCCAGAGTACCCAGGTGAGTTCTCCAACCTTGAACCATCACACATTTTACCATTTCTCTGTCTCACTCACCTGCAGAGGTACTAATGCCCCTTTAACACAGGCTCCCAGGGGACCCAGGCCCCAAAGGGAGGGAGTGCCAGGTAAATGTCTACACCTTAGGAAGCAGGGGAGGTGCTGATAGCTCCAAAAGGCACCATTCAAGCCAGAAAAAAAGGTGACCTTCTAAGAAACTATCACATTCTTTCCTGCTCCTGTTAACTTCCCTGTATTAGTCAAGGGCTTAGGCTGAGACCCATGACGTAGCAGGCAAGGGGAAGAAAAGTTCCTCTGCAGCTCCTGTGACTTCCAGTCCTTCTAAGCCAAAGGTAGAGCACATTGGTAGGATATAAGTGTATTAAGAAGTGAAGAGCCGGGCGTGGTGGTGCACACCTGTAATCCCATCAGTTTGGGAGGCTGAGGAAAGAGTTCAAAGCCAGCCTCAGCAAAATCGAGGTGCTAAGCAACTCAGTGAGACCCTGTCTCTAAATAAAATACACAACAGGCTGGGGATGTGGCTCAGTGGCTGAGTGCCCCTGAGTTTAATTCCCAGTACCCCCCTCCAAAAAAAAAGAAGTGAAGAGGAAAAAAACATTTAGTTACTTTGATGCAGTGTTTCCCTGGTTTTAGTAAGAATGAAAAATATACATGTGTCTACAAGCGATGAAATAAAAGTTGTGTAATTTGAATGATTCCACTTATGAATAACATGCTATATATTTCTGTTTAAAACTGACATTGCACAAGATAAAGATAAATGGCAGGGTACCCGTGGTGGTGCATGGCCTGTAATCTCAGAGACTCCAGAGAATGGCAAGTTCAAGGTCAGTCTCAGATACTTAGTGAGATCCTCAGCAAGTTAGTGAGACTTTGTCTCAAAACTTGAAAATAAAGGTCTGGGGTAAAGCACCCCTGGGTTAGATCCCCAGTACAAAAAGAAAAAAAAAAGGTAAAGATACATGGTCAAAATGTATGCAGTAATTTAAAAATTACTTCTCCTTTTAAAACATTAAGTGGCAAATAGAAAACACCATGACAAGTCAACAGAAAGGGAAAAGACTTATGAGCACCCTTTAGAAGGACCCCTAGGTGTGTATTTTGCACTGGTGTCTGAAAACTCCAGCGGCGACAGTGGGTGGTGTGAGCAAGGACACAGAGACACCTGTCTGGGTAAGCATCAGCCTGGAGGCAGCTTTGGGGGCACAGCCAGAGCTGGGGATCTGGGCCTCCTAGAATTCTATTCCCACCTGCCTTCCCCTTTCCACCTTAGCCTAAGTCAGTCCTGAGCTCAAAGTCATCTGCCTGGCCTCGTGTGGAAGTTCTCGCTCAAGTAAGACCCTGTTCTTCAAATGTCCTTAGTATCAAAGCATGACCCAGCTGCCCGGAAGGGGATGCTCCGTTTTAAAAGTTTGAGGTCCTGACTTTGGAGGCCACACATTTTTAATCCATGTGGTCATGAAAGTTCTTCCCTCTCGGGGTTTCAAATGCTCTTCTGACTTCGCACTGAGTTTATGCTGATCCACTACAGTCTTTTCTTAATCAACTGCAGGTTTTCCTGGATCTCTGTCTGTTCTCAAGAAATCCCTGAGGTTGGCTGGGGTGTCAGTGGTAGAGTGCACGCTTAGCATGTACGAAGCTCTGGCTTCCTTCCCCAGCACACACACACACACAAAAAAAAAAAAAAAAAAAAAGAAAAAGAAAAAAAGAAAGAAAGAAAGAAAGAAATTAAAAAGAAAAGAAAAATCCTTAGGTCTTTTAGATCTTTTCCCTTCTGAGTCCAGTTTTCCCTTCTGAGTCCACTTTTTTTTAACCTGGGCTTATCAGGGCTCATCTGGCACTGTCCAGCCACCAGGCTACAGCACAACCACTCTTCCTACCCCTATACTGTCCCCCGACCCCCACTTCCTTCACCCTGCACCCTCTGGTACTCTGCTCTCTGCCACCTGCAATAGGACACGTCTCCTCTTCACACCAGTTCCCTTTAATTTTTTTGGTACCAGGAATGAACCCAGAAGGGCTTCACCACCAAGGCACATGCCCAGACCTCTTTTTTTTCCCCAGTGCTTTGAGACAGAGTCTCGCTAAGTTGCATAGGGCCTCCATGGTTGAGGCTAGCTTTGAACTTTTGATCCTCCTGCCTCAGTCTCTTGAGCTGCTGGGATTACAGGCATGCATCACCATGCCCAGCTCTAATTCCCTCTACTTCAACCTGAAACAAAATGCTCTCAAATTTAATGTTTTAACATAGATTATTCTTTTCTTTTGACTGAAGTGTCACTCCTAAAATTTACAACCACTCTTTTAATGGTTTTGCCCAAAGAAATGAGTCATTTCCACATTTTGTGACCCCTCTCTGAACCCTTACATTTGCATTCTGGGGTTGAGGGTGTTAACTCAGCAGTAAAGTAGTTGCTTACCATTCATAAGTAGCTGGGTTTGATCCCCAGCACCACAAAAACAAGAGCCTGCCCACACAGCAAAATTTTCACCTATACTTACAGTGATCAATATTTTATACAACTTTGGTTTATTTCAAATAACCTATTCTGTTACTAGGTCTGTTTGTATTATTTGTGTGCTTAGAAAATTAGAGCTTTCTGAATCCTAAGTCGTCTTCTAATCCAACCCTTTGCTTTCCTAGTGAAAAAAAGTAGTCAGTTCACTTTTAGCCACATAGTCTATTCCAATAAGCTAGTCAGTACTTTTCCTTCTTCTTCTTCTTCTTCTTTTTTTTTTTTTGCATTGGGGATGGAACCCAGGGGCACTTAACCACTGAGCCACATCCCCAGCCCTTTTTTGTATTTTAGAATCAAGGTCTCACTGAATTCTCAGAACCTTGCTAAGCTGCTGAGGCTGGCTTTGAACACTGCAAGCCTCCTGCCTCAGCCTCCTGAGCCACTGGAATTACAGGCCTGTGCCACTACACCTGGCTAGTACTTTCCTTCTGCATTAAGCGACACATTCAGTCACACAGCCACTCCTGCATATCCCTGTGTTCCCTAACCAACTGCACTGTTACTAAGCATGGATGGAAAATTTTTTTTAATTGTGTTGATACTGAACATGTACAAACCTTTTTTTTTCCCCTAAATAATACAATGTAACAACTACTTACACTGAACTTACCTTGTTTTAGGTATGTTAAGCATCCTACATAGGATTTAAAGTATATGGGTGAATGTGCACAAGTTATATGCAAATACCACACCATTTTGTATCAGGGAGTTTAGCATCCCGAGTTTGGAGTCCATGGGGGTAGGGGGCCTTGGAACCAATTTCCCACAGATATTGAGGGATGGAACTATTAGTATCAAAATCATAAGAGGCAAACTGAGGGCTCTTCAGAGTATTCCATTTGGGGAGCCCAGAGGGAGAAGCAGCAATCAGAAACTGCTGTGGTCAGCAGTTTAGTAATAAGAGCCAGTGTTGGGCTAGGGGTGTGGCTCACCGTGGAGCACTGGCTAAGCCCGTGTGAGGCCCTAGGTTCAAATCCTAGCGCTGCAAAACAAAAACTAATGATATTTTGAGCACTGTTGGAACAATGCCAGTGGTTTAAAAAAAAATCATCTAACTGCTGGGTTTGAGAGATGATGGTTCCCTTGTCCTCAGGGTAACAGTCAACAGTCCCCACGCTCCAGGCTCCCTCCTATCACTTCCTCATAGAAGTCACAGGCGAGAAGGAAGTAGGATGGCATGAAGCGTCAGGGCAAAGGGAACTTGGCCGCTGCTGTTTTAGGAAGCCAAGAAAAGTGGCCTGCATGTGGCAGGAATGGGTGACACCAGGGCCAGGCAGAAGGAGCTCAAAGGCAGAAGCTGGATTAGGGACATTCACCCACCTGGTGACAAGTGGAAGCAGGACTCTGAATCCATCCCAGGTAGATTCATTCAAAGACCTAACAACAGCTTACATTCGTAGCATAATCATCTTTGCTCTAAAATGGAAAGAATTTCCACTTTGTTACCTCACTTGACCCTTTCAACTGCTTTGAGATTTAGGTAATTGTTTGAGGTTTACACTATTGTTGTTGTTTTGCCAAATTAGAAATGAAGAAATCCAGGCTTAGAGATGCCAGATAATTTGCTTGGATGCTGGGGGTGTTACTCAGCTGTTAAGAACTAGTCTGATATGTGTGAGGCCCTGGATTCCACCACCTCTGTCCCTAGACACACCCCCTCACTTGCTCAAGGTGACACAAGTTAATTCTCTTTTTCTCCATGCCCCTGGAAGTACTAAAAGAAACCCCCAATGCAAAATCTTTTTTCAAAAATTCTAAATATTCTAAAGAGGATTCTAATAAGCCAAAACTATATGGCTTTGGAGGAGAAATAAAACCCAGGAGCAGGTATGGGCTTGTCACTGAGAGTAGAAAGAATGAGAGGCCAAGTAAAAACTTTCTTTTTTTTTTTTAAATAAAAGGAAGACTAGATCCAATCTGACCTATCACCCTCAATAAAAAGGTCTTCGGTAAGGAGCTCTGCCTTGTGTTTCTAGATCAGAATTCCCAACCCACGGGCTAGGAATGTGGCTCAAGTAGTAGTGCGCTCGCCTGGCATGTGTGAGGCACTGGGTTCGATCCTCAGCACTACATTAAAAAAAAAATAATAATAAAGATATTGTGTCCACCTAAAGCTAAAAAATAAATATTAAAAAAAAAAAAAAAAGAATTCCCAACCCACTGTTAGAGTCTCAGTATATCAGCCAAATCTATTATCAGATCTGGCTTCATGGTCAGAAATAGATCCTGCTTAGTAACTGCATGTCTGAAGATAAAGTTTCCCCCAAACTGAACTGTTTTCTTATGGTTACTTGCAGCCTCAGGCCAGCTGGCATTAAGTCACATACCCACGTATGTGTCATTACCAATGAGCCCGAATCCAGATTCTCTTTTTGCAGAAATTTGAGTTACAAAGGGGGACAACCCCTTGAAAGAGGACCCAGGGTGGAACGTGGTGACACTGGGCATAATCATCTATGAACGCAGTGGAAAATGCCCTTGAAGAAAACCAGGCTGTTATGTGTGAACCTAGGGGGAGGCCTAGAAACAGGAAGGCTGAGATTAGAGGCTGCTTTACAGCTCTTTTGATGTTGCCCGAGCCAACTCGGGAAGCCAGGGAGGCTGTGAGAAAGCTGATCAAAGGTACCTCTGAGGGCTCAAATTAACAAGGAGTTGGCGAATCAGGGCCACACCTGCCCGCCAACAGCAACACATTTCACCAAATAAAGTTAATCTTTTCGTCAAGCGGGAGGTGGTGATGCTTCAAAAAGACATGCATGGGCGGTGGATTCCTGCTGCATCTTGGGTCTCTGAAGGGAAAGTCATGTCTATTGTCTTTGCATAGAAATACTGATTTATTTATTTGGAAGCTGAACTTTACCCTGCCGTGTATACCACTGAAGCTCTCTGGTTACAATCAACATATAGCACCGTGTTTCAAAAAAGGTAGATGTTTGGGGGTTGAAAGAGAAAAGAATGGGAAACCTTTGGCATAAACCTTCCCTTTCCTTTTAATGCAGGTGGGGTTTAAAACTGCCAGGGTTGTCCCTTCACTTCTAATAGGGGAAAGGTCACTTAAAAGCCATAATTTCTATAGAGAAAAAAAAAATTGAGATTATACTACAGCCACTGGTTCAGTATAGAGATTTGATCCAAGGAAAAATAAAAAACAGAAACTTACAAAAAAAAAAAAAGAGTGGCCCAAGCCCAACTTTGCAGGCTCAGAAATCTGACACCTTCAAAAGGAAATGAAAGGCACCAAGAAAGAGTAAGTGTCAAGTTAATACTTTTGCAAAAGAGCTACAGCGCAGATTTCTTGGCATGGAAGAGTACATTATGTCAGGCACTGGCTAGTCATAAGACTTAGGAAGCCAGGAAGATGTGTCAGATCCTCCTGCAAGTCTCCCCAAGAAGCAGATGCGGTCAAAGGGAAATGGAGTGGGGGAGGGGGAGGAGTAATTTGGTAGACTGCAGAAAAGTCCATGGAGGTACTTGGAAAATAAAACTTGTAGATGGTTATTTACCAAAGCAACCCCCCACATCTTTACTGAGCAGTTTGATTTAAAAAAAATGGGGTGTGTCTAGAAGCAGGTGGGTTTGCAGAATCACCCAGTGGGGGGCAGGGGGTGTCTATTATTGCAGACAAGTTGAACTTGGATGAGTCTCCGTTTCCTCAACTATACAATGAAAATAACACCAGCCCAGGGTTGTGAAAACTAAAAGAGATATGTCCAGTAGTGTTCAATAAATATAATAATAATAATATAGTAAACAATAATATAACATTTGATACATATTATGTCTTTTTCTTCTAAATCTGACATTTTCATTGCAATGCTGGACTTACAGATGATATTAAAAAATGTTACTGATAGAAGTCCTTCAATTAGAAGTTCTGGTTTGTTTGTTGTTTTTTAATTTTTCTTTTCTTTTCTTATTTATTTTTGCAGTGGTGGGGGTTGAACCCAGGGCCTCTTGCATGCTAGGCAAGTGCTCTACTATGGAGCTCTACTCCCAGCCTTATCTTTTTCAATGAATAAATAAAAATCATATATATATTTGTGGTATAGAATATGATGTCTGGATATACATGTAAATTGTGAAAGGATTGAGTTGAACTAGTAACATATCAGACGGACTGTTAGAGAAGTTAAAATCAATGATATTCTAGATTGTGTAGATTTACTATACCTAAGAAGAAAAATGGTGAATACTGTAATACAATCGTTCCTTAACTTATGATGGGGTTATACTCAGATAAATCTATCCTAAATGGAAAATACTGAAAGTCCAAAACACGTTCAATACACCTAACCTACCCAACATCATAGCTCTTAGTCCAGCCTACGTTAAACATGTTCAGAATTCTTACTAGTTTGCTGTTGGGCAGTGTAACACAAAGTCTATTTTATAATAACGTGTTGAATAACTCATGCAACTTATTGAACACCTGTACCCAAAAAAAGCTGTCAACACAGCACCTATACTGTGGAGTCTCAGTAGTTTACCCTTGTGGATCCATGACTAAGGGAGCTGTGGCTTGTTAGTAGCTGTTCCACATCACAACAGAACATATCGCTGGTCTAGAATAAGGTCAAAATTCGACTTTTGGTTTCTACTAAATTCATATTGCTCTCAAATCATCTTTCTTTTTGTGCTGTACTAGGATCCAACCAAGGGCCTTGAACAGACTACGCAAGGACTCTACCATTGAGGCCTACCTCTACCATATGTCCCCAGCCCTCAAATCAGCTAAAAGTGAAAAATTGAACTACTGTCATTCAGAATGGTCTGCATGGTAGCCTCCCTTTATCCTGGTAAGGGGATACATTCCAAGACATCCAGGGGATGTCTAAAACCTCAGATAGTACTGAATCCTACATATAACGTTTTTTTGGGTTTTTTTTCCAATACATGCATGAACAAATTAATGCTTTCTCTATCTTAACCCAACTTCTTATCATGCACTATAGGCATAAGATTTGCAATTCGAGGTACAACAGCAAAACTTTCATAAACTTCTTTTTCCTTCTTCAATTTCACAGATAGATTTATACTTACCTCAGATCTTATCAACCTCAGCATAGGATTTTTTTCTTACCTTATTGAGAATGTTCACCTTTTTACTTAAAGGAAGAAATTTATGGTCACTCTTTGGCATATCCTATTTACCACTATCACTACACTTGCATTTGGGGATCATTGATAAGTGAAAAGGTTACCTGAACACAGGCACTGATACATACATCCGGTTGATCTGATAGACTGCTACTAAGTGACTAACGGGTGGGTAGCATATACCATGTGAGTACATCAGAGGAAAGTTTTACAGGATTAGACAACATGAGACTTCTTCATGCTATTTAAAACAGCATAAAACTTAAAACCTTTGAGCTGTTTATTTCTGGAAGTTTTCCATTTAATAGCTTCAGAACTTGGTTGACCATGGGTAACTGAAACTGTGGGAAGCATAACTACAGATAAGGGAAAACTGCTGCTTGTCACAGAATAATTTGAGTAAATCAAATTTCAAAACAAAAACCATTGAAAAGAACTTTAAAGCAATAAAGTATTAATGATCAGGTTTGGTAACAAGTCAAAGGTAAAAGGAGGGCTAAAGGTGTAGTTGGTAGAGACTGTGCTTAACATGTGTGATGTCCTGGCTTCAATTCCCAGCACTAGAAGAGAAAAGAAAGGAAGAAAACAGGAAAAAACAGACAACAGGATAATTTTTTAAAGAATCATATGTAAAAACTTAAATTATTATTATTTTTTTAAAAGTTTTCTTTTAATATTTTTTTAGTTGTCAATAGACCTTTATTTCATTTATTTATATGCCATGCTCAGAATTGAACCCAGGGCCTCACACATGATAGGCAAGCACTCTACCACCAAGCCATAACCCAAGCCCTTGAATTACCTTTTTTTTTTCTTCTTCTTCTTCTTTCTTTTTTTTTTTTTTTGCTGTATTTTAATCTATTTATAGTCTCACATTAAAATTTGTGTGGAGATGGGGCTAGGGTTGTAGCTCAGTGGTAGAGCAATTGCCTTGCACATGTGTGAGGCCTTGGGTTCGATTCTCAGCATCACATAAAAATAAAAATAAATAAAATAAAGGCATTGCATCCATCCTCAACTAAAAATATTTTAAAAAAATTTGTATGGAGACAATTCATACCTTTAAAATATAAAAATATATGTATATAATTATCAAGAATACAAGTAACAATAAATATCGGTAACTCATACATTGCTGGTGGGACCGCAAATTGGTGCAACCACTCTGGAAAGTAGTATGGGGATTCTTCAGAAAACGTGGAATGGAACCACCGTTTGACCCAGTTATTCCTCAGTTTATACCCAAAGGACTTAAAACCAACATACTATAGTGATGAAGCCACATCAATGTTTATAGCAGCTCAATTCACAACAGCTAAACTATGGAACCAACCTAGATGCCCTTCAACAGATAAATGAATAAAGAAAATGTGGTATATACACAATGGAATATTACTTAGCCATAAGGAAGAACGAAATTATGGCATTTTCAGGAAAATGGATGGAACTGGAGACTATCAAAGGCCGCATGTTCTCTAATATGGGGATGGGATGCTAACACACAATAAGTGGGAGGTAGGGAAGAATACTTTGGATTAGACAAAGGGGGATGAAGGGAAGGGAGGGAGGATGGGAATAGGAAAGACAGTAGAATGAATCAGACATTACTTTCCTATGTTCATATATAAATATGCAATCAGTATAATTCCACATTATGTACAACCACAAGAATGGAAGTTATACCCCATATATGTGTAATATGTTAAGATACATTCTATTGTCATGTATAACTAAAAAGAACAAATAAAACATTTAAAATGATATATGTGCTTGTATATACATACATGTGTACATATATATACATTATTACTAATTTATATGCAATATAATACAATGATACATAATTGCATTATACATACATAAAATATTATATGTGCATATACATATGCAATAATTTGAGTTGGGAGAAAAGCTAAATTTGTTTGAAGATCACCAATTTGAATGATTTTTTTTTTTTTTTGTGGTGCTGGGGATTGAACCCAGGGCCTTGTGCATGTGAGGCAAGCACTCTACCGATTGAGCTATATCCTCAGCCCCACAAATTTGAATAATCTTATCAAATATGAATATATTCAATTTCCAGTAACTTTATTTATAAAGACAATGGTTTGGAATATTTTTCTAAAACAAAAGAACCAGCTGACACTTCTTCCTAGGGTAACAATTTATATTCTGGAATCCCTCTAAGATTTCATTTCCCTACCTGTGCCCTGTTAGTTAAATATCTGTCTATAACCATGTACTTCCTAAATCTGAGTAAATTTCCATCATGGGAGTTAAATCATTTGTAAGTCACCCATGCAATACGTCAAGGTTGCAGGTTCTATTGGTATCCATAAAACATTTCATTCAAAAACTGTTTCCTTGACATTTGACTAAATCCCTGCATGACTTATTCTTATTCATTGATTTATCATGCTTCCCTTGTTTGTCAACTGTGCTATTGTGATCATCAGCCACAAAGCATTTGTTGAGTGTTTTTTCCTCTTTACCCTCTGAATCGTGAAACTCAGGCCAGAAGGCAGTCAGTCTGTTTTTAATTAAAGGTCATGATTTTCAGAGGTCATGTTGACACATTCTCCTGTTAATGAACTTAATGAGATCGAACACTCAATCTCTAACAGTACTTTCTGCTCTCTGGCCACTTTCTGGAGATAACTTTAATTTTTGGTTAGATACAAATGAGTGTTTGCCTTCCTGCTGTGTTTCCAGGCCTATGATTTACATATAGTAAGAACCATGTGCATACTGGTGCCAAATACCAAATGGATGTGAAACTTCTCAAAGAGTTGGTCTGGGTGACAAAATAACTCTACAGCAATTCATTGCTCTTTTATGAACATTGTCTAGTGTCCAAAAAAGAGTACAATTTTTTTTTTTAAGTCTGGAAAGAAAATGATCAACTCGTAATATTCTGCTAAAGAACAATGAGTAAGTAAAAAAAACAAAAATTCCCAAGCTTGTCCATGCATTAGATTCACCAAGAAATCTTTAAAAAATTCTCATCCCCAGGGCATAGTACATTTGCTTTCCAGATGATTCCAATGTGTAGAAAAGTTTGAGAACCACTGATTTAAAGTTTAAAAATAATAGTGAAATTCTGGTTGATAGAAACAGTGGTCTCTCTCTTTTTTTTTTTTTTCAGACCAGTCCCCATATAGGTGACAATCATAAACTATGAACAAAATATTTAACAAATAAAAAGCTACTGGAGCTATAAAAAATAACAAATAAAAAGCTATAAAAAGCTATGTGAAGCCCTGAGAGTGATCAAAAGTAGGCATACTATATAGGGTTGTCTCCCCTTAAGAGAAAGGAACTTTTAAGATGTAGAAGTTTCTGGTTTTATGCCTGAATGCTTATTCTTCAGGTGCACAGGGGTGGGTGACGGCTGCAGACCTAGTGTCCTGAGACATCATGGACAGAATCGGGATGGGCAGAGTAGAAAATTCAGCAGGTAGTTAGGAGAGGTGTTCTGGAAAGGAGAGCTACAAGAGCAAATCTCAAATTCTGAATCTTTGTTCAAAGCCTTGGTTGACTTGTGCAGGGGGAACCCTGGTGGCCCCGAATGTCAGCAACTGAAAACTGAAGGACTGATCAGATTTCAGCTACCATCCATGACAGAGGAGACAGGGTGAATTTCCAATCCAGCCAAAAGAACCACCTGAAGACAAAAACCAACTCTTCAAAGAAGGTAGCAGAATCAATTCCTTATTCATGTACCATTCATCAGGTCCAGTATAAAATAAAAATAAAACCACAGGACCAAAAATAACAGCCTCCCTGCTAAAGTGAAAGTCAGTTAACAGAAACTGACTGATAATGATGTTACAATTAGCAGAAAAGTGCTTTGAGGAAGCTATTATAAATAGCTTATATGGTAATGGACTCATAATTCATAAGCAAATGAGAAATCAAAGCACAAAAGTAGTAATGAAAAAAACAAAAACCCCAAATAGTGAAGCCTGGCACAGTGACCCACTCTTGTAATCTCAGTGGCTCCGGAGGTTGAGACAGGAGGATCTCAAGTTCAAAGCTGGCCTCAGCAACACCAAGGAGCTAAGCCACTCAGTGAGACCCTGTCTCTAAATAAAATACAAAAAATTGGGCTGGGGATATGGCTCAGTGACAGAGTGCCCCTGAGTTCAATCCCCAGTACCAAAAAAAATCAAAGTGCCTAAACACATAGTAAAAGGCAGAGATCATTAGACTAGATAAAAGTCAGACCCAACTCTATGTTCTCTGAGATGGTTTTTAAACACAAATAAGTTAAAAGTTAAAGAATGAGTAAATATGTACTAAGTAAATAATAAGCATAAAAACCATTTTCTATTTGGCTTTGATATGAATAGCTTTCATGTTTACCTTTTCAATTGTATTTACCTGTTCTAAAAACACAGGCAATTTAGAGACCTTTTTTTTTTCAAACCTTTGGGTTTCAATGACCTTGGGGGATCAAACCCAAGGCAGGCTGGGCAAGCACTTTACTACCAAGCTCCTTCCCTAGTTCTTTTCAAAGACTCTTCTCCCTTTTAGTGTGTGTGATTAATCAGAACACCTTAACATAAAGCTTTCAGAATTTGCTGTTCTCCCTTACCTGTGCTACAGCAAAATGTGTGGCTTTTGATCCAGCTATTGGAGCAAGCAATAATTTTTAATCACTTTTGTTTATTTCATTTGTATTATATTAATGTGTTTTGTTTCTTCTATGTATCAGCATTATATTTTGGTTCATCTATTTCTGTGACTCTCTGAGGCAGGGCCAGCTCCCTCCTAAGTACCTTCAAACAACACCTGGCTGGACTACCACACCTTTTTCTCACTTCATTTTCTTATATCTGTTGGTTATCATTATCAGTTTCTCTCTTTCCCTTGTGGGGGGAAAAAGTCTATCTCTTTCTACAGGAAGAATTTTCTATAACAGAGTTTCAAAACTAGACCAACTTCAATGTGGAAGAATGTTTCTATACTCCACAATCCTGACGCCATAATGCTCCCCCTAACTTAAGACAATTCATCGCTAGGGCAGTGCTGGAAAGAACATGACTAGACCAACAAAGAAACTTCATGCTAAGCATGACGATAATAAGAATGGTTTTGTGGCATGCGACAAGTGAAAGGAACACTACAAATTCCCTTCTGGCTATCTGGGCTTTGTAAGTAATTGTCTAGTCCAACAAACTCTACTTGTGCACAGCACCATTTTTTCAAAAACTTGTGACCTTGTAAAATGCTTACCTATTAAAATAACCAAACCACCATAGACAGAACCTCATCCATTAGTTCATCATTTTAGAGACTGCTTGAAACATTTTAAAAGGTAATTTCTCTATAAATTAATGATATATATGAATGCAAAGACCTTACCCAACTGTACCACTGAGCAAAGCTTATTTTAAAGGATAATGTGGAAGAGGGACAATACTAAGAAATGGCTTGTGCTATTTACTTCTGAAAACTGAAGCCATAACTAGTTGCTTCAAGACATTTTTCTTCCCCCAGCTTGGCCAGGTTTTAAAAAAAATACAGGACAGATCACAGTAAGGATTTGGCGATTAGCTCAGCGCTGATTAAATGATTCATTTCAATTTGCCATTCAGCTCTAAGAAAAGATTTAAGGGCCTGCTATGCCTCCTATCAAGAGTAAATATCACACATCCTGTTTATACATATTGGCTTGTTGTCCACAGCTCTTCAAAGAGTCAGTGACACCCCCCTAACTCACACTCAGCCCCACCCCCAACTTCCTGCTCATTGGGGTACTGCATTCCTACTACTACTTAAGAGGTGCCTCCTGCAACAAAATACTCTGTATTACGACAACTTTTAAAGAAAATACTTTATTACGTCATGAAAAAAGGCATCGATCAACTAGATTCATACTTGTTTGAAAAAAAATGAAAATTTTATTAATTAGACAGTATGTGGGCATCCTGTTCCACATGGGAATGAAAAGATGCAATAGGTTCTCAAAGTATTGCACAGTCTGAAAAAAACACCAACAAAAAAAAAGGGGAAGGGGTGGGAAAAAAAAAATCACATGATATTGGGAGCCATCTCACATTATGAATAATCTACCAAGAAACATTTAAAAAAGAAAACCCTTTGTTTCTACAGTAGCTTTGAGTTTATAGTTCTTGGAATGACTGTATTCCATTGAAGACATCTCAGTAACAGGAAGCTTCATTTTAGCAATCCCATGTGCAAATATTAATAAAAAAATATATAAAATAACGCAATTCATCTCTTGCCATCACCACCCCCCTTGGCAATCATGACATCTTTGAGAACTGTTTTGCTTGAAAGGGGGGTGTTAAGCTGTAAGTTTTGCCTGAAGCTCCATCTCTGCAGCCCGTTTGAGTGCAACATCCACTAGAAGCTGAAATCCACTAAAATCCTGGTTGAGGTCCGGTGGAGTAGGGGGAGGAGTGTTGAAAAGACCGCTCTGAGTATTTGTACTCGGTCCAGACTTACATGTGTCCTCCGGATACATGAGAGAGGTGTCTGTAAAGTTGCTGGCTGCCATTTGCTGTATATCTGTGGTTTGTCCCATACCAACCGACTGGCAGAGAGGGAAAGGCACATCTTTCAATGCAGTCACAGTGGTATGGCAGATCACTGATGGACGAGGCAAAATTGATCCCGGGGACGATGGCTTGGGAGACAGGGGCCTCCCTAGGGTTGGGTTTGGTCCAGCTGTGCAGGAATGAAACGGGCTCTCCTCTAGAGCTGGCATGAAGTTTTTGATACCTATTGCAGCCTCCATAGAGCTAGCTTCAGAAACCTTGGCCCCACGGCGGGAAATTGTGAACTGATTTGGATCTTTGCCATCCTTTCTCAGCATGTCAGGGAGGAGCCTGCGTCGGGCGTTGATGAACCAGTTACAGACCTGAAATCATATTGGTACACTTTGAACATTTTCCTCATTCAATCAGCAAACAGGTTCTAGGGGTGCCTCTCTTTGAATGAAAGAAGGCGCAGAAAGGCTTATTTGGACTCACCAGTTATTCCAAGGTATTTGAACCCAGCCAAGAAAAAGAGCTACCTCCTGTCATAAATCTCCTTCTGCTTTGAATACAAATTTGATTTGGGGACTCGTTATCTTTCAATCTCTTCAGGAGAGAGAAAAGATATAAATTCCCAAATACCTGAAAATGATTTTAGGGAGGAAGCTTTACCTTTAACTCTCCCCTTTTTAACCTATTACCTACTGCCCCAACACTTGAGTTAATCAACTACAGGAAAACCTTTCCTGTATGAGAAGTGCCACACCTCCCCAGTAACTGATTTTTCCCAGTTCAAATGACTATGTCAACAGACATAACATGAATTACCTCACTGAAGTCTGTCCTTGTTTAAATATCAAACCAGTTTCCTGGGCAATAGAGTAAGGTTTAACCTCCTTTTTATGTTTGAAGGCTCTTTTAGGCATTAAAGGAAATGCTATCTGACAGATGACTGTCAAGTGTTTCTGTGTTCTCTAAATAGCCAACTATTAGCTTTTAGCGCTATAACGTTTCCAATAAAAAAGATATTTCTTCTTTTTTTTTTTTTCAAGTGGGGAGGAGCTGAATGACTCTACACGCAGGAATGCTTTGAAATGACTTTGAAAATGAAAATTCATGTGTGAGGGCCTCAGAGGCAGAGTAGCATGCACAAGACCCTGGGTTCAACCCCTCAGCATTGGGAAAAAAAAAAATGAGTGCAATAACCTTGTGCTCTCTTTCCTTACCTGTAGTGTGGACAGGTGAGTTTGCTGGGACAGTAATGCTTTTTCTTGCTCTGAGGGATAGGCATTGTACCGGTGCTCATACAGCCAATCCCGCAGAATCTGAACAGACTCCTTGGGTAGGTTACCCCTTCTCCGTCTCTTGCCTGAGCCAGCTGAAGAGGAAAGGTCCAGGGGTATGTCCATGCTGTCCTCATCCTCCGTCTCACTGCCAGATGCTGCAACAACACCTAGAAAAGCACAAAGGCCAGCTGTCACTTGCTTTTTATCAGCAGGGCAACTATCGCAGAGCTCATTGATTCTGACCAGTCAGTGTAATTGTATTTTTTCAACCACTGAAAACGAAGCAAAAGACCCGTGTTTTCTGCCCTGAATTACCAGGGTACCTGTAAAAGTCCTCAAGAGTAATTTGACTAGCTGCACATGGTAGATTTTCAATGACCAGATACCTTTTCTTAGGCACTATCCTCTAGGACTTAACTTCTCACATTCTTTTTTTTTTTTTTTAAAATATTTATTGTTTAGTTATTGGCAGACACAACATCTTTGTTTGTATGTGGTGCTGAGGATCGAACCCAGGCCGCACGCATGCCAGTCGAGCGCGCTACCGCTTGAGCCACATCCCCAGCCCCATCACATTCTTTTTTGAATGATGTTCAGAAGTCTTTTGTTCAATCCATTGGGAGAGACAAACTGAATAATTTGCCCCTTTTGAAACAAGAAGGGTGCTGGGCAGTGGGGTGTGTGTTTAACAAGCTTCTGTTAAAGGTCATTCCTAACTAGAAATAAAAGGCTAATGAATATGCTAATTTACATCTTAAGTGTTAATCTTCCTCTTTCCATTAAAGGTTTGAAGTAAAAGAATTGCTATTTTTCCCCCCAATGATATAAGGAGGACAAATTACCTAGCTAGTACTATAAAATACTTGTTAAAAATTTCTGCTAATTCCATGATCATTTCTTATTCATCACTACCTATATTTATGCAGGATTAGAACACCTACTTTCAATGGTCACTTCATTAACTACAACCACTAGTTTTCAAGTTTTATTACATAAAAGTATTTCTTTACTATTAGTACTCTAGGAAGACTTCAAAAGATGCCTGAAACTGAATTAACTTAAAACACTGCATAAATTTCGACTGCTAGTTTAATATGAACCTGCAATATCACATATCGATTAGCAGGGTTCAATACTTAAAATTCTTACATGACAAAGAAAACTAAGTATGCAACCCCCAAAGGAAGCTCTTTCTGTTGTAAGTACTTTAATCCTACCAGAAATTTTAAGAATTCACAAACCAGACAGAATATTTAAATCAGCTACACAGAATTCAATAAAAATTCAGACAGGCCCAACTGTTAAACATCATTTTTAATTAAAAGAATTTAAATAACAAATGCTATTAATCTCACCTTTCAAAACTATAACTGGTAACTGTGAATGACTAGAGAAATATTCTTTGTTGGGGGAAGACATTTTAAAAGTATACATAAATTACAAACTATAAGCATGCTTGAAAATATCAGTGTTTCTGTATTAGAGATTAATTTTTAAAGGTATTACATTTTTAGCTTCATATATATTTTTTTTCTTCTGTAACTTTGGTTGAAAAAAAGACCCAATTTTAACTGAATAATAGAAAATAAAAACAAAATGTTCTTCACAGTGATATACCATATAATGTATTTTTAAGGAACTTTTAAAAAATACACCAACTGATTGGCTTTACTTGGTGACACAGTTTTGGACTGCAGGGGGCAGAAGGTGCTGGAGGGCGTTCCTACAGGAAAAGCAAAAAGCTCTAAAGACAAAGTAAAGCAAGTTCTAACAAAAGAGATGAATGATTTGGCAAATTCACTGTAGCTCAAGGATTAACAGTCATCAGTACCCAAGAATCCTAAGTTTTAACTGCTATGTGTTTGAATTTCCCCTCCCCTAAAGATTTAATTAAGCTGTTTCTTTTTTTAAAGTTTAAAGAAAGGGCATATTGAAAACTGAAACTGCTTTCACTGCTGAGAAGTTGAGAAACTTTCAAAACCCATACTGAAATTTGTGTGAACTATTAATAAAATACCTTGAGATTATAAATGATTTCCTGTTTCACGTTTGCCCTGATAACTAAGGAAATCACTTCTAAACACGTGTCAAGTTAATTGAATAACTAAAGCAAATTTGAATAAGGCAATTTGTTTAAACTCTCCAACGTCTGAAAGCTTCAAGGCTTTTATTTCCCTCTTCCTTTTTTTTAATCTGGAAAAAAGTGTGGAAAATTGCTCATTGAACAGTGAATTCCCAACTGTAAATTGGTAATAACAAAGAGTTTGAAACAAGCAAGTAAACAACAACAACGGAAAAGAATAAAAAGCTCAAGAGTGTCCTTTGATCTGCTTGCTTCATTTGACAAGAAGCTTGATCTTTTCCAATAGGTTAGTGACATACAAAAGCAGGTTTCCGTTAAGCAACACCAAACTAAGGCAAGACTTCACTCTGTTCTCAGTTCATTTTGGGGGGGAGAAAAATGAATGCCAGGCCTCTGGATTTCTTAACAAATATTTTCAATATGTGCACAAAAGCTGAAGTAACAGGAAGTTAAAGCCTTCAGTGCCTTGGCTTGGGCCAGCTGATATTTCACTGCAGCTAAACCACGTTTATTGCTGTCAGGACTGTTTTCATTAAAACTCTCCCTCCTGATTGTGGCTCAACTTGGAAAAACAAAGACTTTTCCTCGTTACTCATTTCCTACTGTAACAGAGCTTTTGAAAAGTTTCCCGGTTACGATTTGTTTCCAAACGTCCTGCTTTGCTTACACTTTAAAAATTGTGGTGTAGGAGGGGGCAGTGGTGGGTGGGGAGAGAGGAATCTATCCACATACAAGGAAATGCTGTTTAGAAAGCCACAAGATGGCTCGGGGATCCCACGGCTCTGAGAAGCAATCTTGCTTCTCTGCACTTTCTTTTTCTGAATTAGCTCTGAAACATCAAGGGGTAGGGGGACTGAGAAGGTGGTGGTGAAGTTGGATTTTTTAAAAAATGTTAAGAATCTAGTAATAAGACTAAAGGAAAGTTTAATAATTAGGTAAAGGCAAATCTAACCTTAACTAACGAGTCTCCTGATCAGAATACCTCCCCTCTGGAGAAGCAAACAGGAATCCAATTTAACACCCAAGTTACTAAATCCACTGTGCGCTTGGCCGCCCCCAAAGAGCGATCCTAAAGCAACATGATCAGGAACTGGGACCAAAAAGACCGGGAGCATTTTCCTTGTCAAACCTTCCTTCTGCCTGTTTTTAACCCACTTTAGGTGATCTTTGGGGGCCGTCTTCAGTTTTCTAAGAGGACACATTATCATCACACGCCGGTTTACTAAAACCCGTACCCTGAAACTGAACTGAAAGTGCCTTTGTCTTAAGGAAACTTGAAAACATGCTCAGACTTTTCTGTAGATAGGCCGAGACTGACTTCTGGAGCCCTACCGGAGCGGACAGGCAAGACTCCCTTTCAGCCCCAGGTAATCTTGGACAGGAGGAGGCAGGACCCGGAGGCTCGCGGGGAGAGGGAGGAGCCCGGAGGAGAGCAAGCCGCTTTTGTTCGGCTCCAACTGAAAACCGCCTGCAAACTGTTTTGAGTTAGCACGAGCAGAGGACCTCTGGGGCTTCGGGTCACTAGAGAACTAAAAATGGGGTCGTGGATCCCACATCCTCAAGGTGCCGGTCCCCGATCCCGGACGATTTGTCAGGGAAACCTAAAATGGGAAAGAAAACCCCGGCAACCTCAGCAGTCTCTGCTACCCTTCAGGGAGCCGAGAAGCAATTGCAAAGTTTCCTCTCCAACACGTCACCTTTCATTGTTTCCATGAGTCGGCGCAGAGTAGCAGATCCTCGGTGCGCCCGGGGCTGGGGACCACGGATTCCCCCACCCACCCTGCCAGGGTCCCCCGGAATACCCAAGAGGGCTGGGGGATGGGGGGCGTCGGGGGGAGCGGGGAGGAGGGAGGGGTTCGGGGGTGCCTGAGCCGGGAGGGTAATCACAGCGGCCCCCGCCAGAGCTCGAACAATGGGGAGGGGGCCGGCGGAAGCCCAGTTTTGCATTCGGCGCACTCGAACCACTCAAACCCAGAACCCCCTCTCCCCACACCTTATGCTGGTAAGTCCTATCAGAACCCAGAGCGCCTCCTATTAAGAGTGTAGATCTGTCAGCTTAGTATCAAGGATGACACGGCTTTGCAGAGACACCCGGACGTTCCCCGCGCGTTTTCTCAGCACCAAGTTAAACGTCCCCAACTGTAAACGCCCAAGTTCTCACTCTGTCCTGCGGGGAGGGGTCCGCAGGGAGTTCTACTACCAAGTGGCACGTTTAATGTTACTCTCACTGGGGAAGCCTGGAGGGGGGGGACAGGGAAGTTCCGCGTGCCTGAGTCTCCCACAGAAGCACATCAACAGAACTCTAAGGTAAAAACACAGCCGAAGGAACCCTACAGGGAGTGCGGCTGCCCCATCCGAACCTCGTTCCGTTGGAATTGCAGTTGCTGTCCCTTTCTGAAAGAATGTGGAGTTACCAACTCGAGGAAGCTCCCGAGCATGCGCAGCAGCGCCCCCCGCCCCCGGTCCTTGGCTTCCCCGAGCGATTAACTTCTGTTTTGAACCACTCCACATAAATCACAACAGAAAAGCCAACTCTAGTCCACGACGGAACACTCAGGGGACCTCCCAGCGAGGGACTCAAAAGTTAACTTCAAAAGAGACTTTACAGTCTTTGACCTTTCAGGTGTTTTTCCCCCCCCCTGTGTATTTTGTTTTTAAACCAGACAGACGGCAAGTTTTAGTTGTAAACCGTCCAGAACGCTTCGTGGAAACAATGACAGCCTCGCTCTTTGCACTTACAACCTAGCCTGCTTGTCACACTTGGACACATTTTGACTGCATGCAGCTTTAAGCAGCTTGCCCGGTGTCCTAACTCCTCATCTTGCCCCAAATCCATCGTGGGAAAACTTAAAAGCTGGGAATTTTTTAGAAGTCTAGCTTTCCAAAGCCATGTACGCCCAAGGGCGATGTGGGGGTCCGGGATCACATTCCTTTGATTGTGAAAAACATCTCATCCCTAAAAAAGGGTACCAGGGCCCACTGGGTCGTAGGGGCCCCGGAACCGAACTTTCACACAAAGGCACCGCGGCCTTGGTAGCTCCGGATCCGGGCCAGGAAAAGCTAGGTGGGGTCCCCCAACACCGACCCCACACCCGCCGTCCGCCAGACAGAGCTAGCAGCCACGCGGCGGCTGGGCCAAGCGTGGGGTGTTGGTGGAGACAATGAAACTTGGAGGCGCACAAACAAGGCGCTGAGCGTTGATTCTTGACAACGTGCCAGCAGCGTGGAGAGGCTCGGCTCCCCACAACAGCCCTTCGTGTTGTGTCTAGAAGGAAAACAGCAACTGCCGTTCCAGACACAGCCTCAACAAAGAGAACGGCCGCCGCTCCAGCCCTAGAGCCCCTGGGCGGAAAAGTCCACCAAGTCACTTTCGCCCCCAGTCTAGCGCAGCGCGGCCCGGCCCGCGTGTTTCTCTGGGACTCGCAGCCCCGGTGCGCACAGCCCGCAGCCGCCTTACCTTTCTTGCTCTTCATTCTGTAACTCCCCTCCCAGCGGAAGGCAATGCTGGGGTCTCGAGGGGCCAGGAGCCGGGACACAGCGGGCAAGCCGTCGTCCTCCTTCACTGCAGACTCTCCAGCAACTTATAGGACGTGCTCCAGCCGTTATTGCTAAACAAGGCGCTTGGATCCCAGGCTCCTGCTCCTTGGGTGGAATTCAAGTGACACTTGGGCTTCCTCCTGCCGGGATCTTCTGGCAGCCGGCCGGGGGCTCTCCCTCACCCAACTCGCTCCCCTCCCCACTCCGCTCCTTTGTTCCCGGCCCCTGCACGGCGCACCTCGGCGCTGTCAGAGTGAGAGGCGAGTAGGGAAGGTACTGGAGGTCCTGCCTCCGCCCCCAGCCGCCCGCCCCGTCCCCCGCCCGTCCCACCGCGCCTCCGCCCCTCCCCCGCACCTTTCAGCGGTGTACTGGACCGAGCAGCGCGGCCGCTCTGACCTGGCCACTGTCACCCGTCCCTCACAGGGGTGGCGGACCCTAGAAACACTATCACGCCTGCCTGCTGCGCGTGCACCGCCCGCATCCCTCGCCCGGCGGCGGAGACACCAGCTGAGCGTTCCGGGTTTTTCCTTTGGGCCTTTCTTCCTGAGGCTGGCGAGAGTGCGTTTGGTTAGGAAATTGCAACAGATGGGAAAAAGGACGCCCCCTTCTTCCCCTCCTCCACCCCAGGGAAGAAAAGACTCGCCCTCTTGTTTTTGACAGCTGCCCCACACTCCTCAGTCCCTGCTTGAGCCGCACAAGACAGCCGCTTCTGATTCAAGGGGCGGGGCACAAGAGGAAAAGTATTCGGGACAAGAACCAACTTCTTCCAGAATGTGCGGCTGCCATTGACACGCGGGCGCGGCGCGGCGCACCCTTCTCCTCCCGGGGCTCTTCCTCCAACAACGACAGTGGGAGGTGGGGGGGTGGGGATGAGACAGAAACCCTAGGCGAATGTCTGTTTCCCCGGGCTAAAGCTGTGAGTTCCGGATTGGATTGCAAGGCAGTTTCGAAATCTAACACGTTGCGAATAGACACTTGTCATGCTCACATGCTCTTTAAACGTCTCTGTCTGGGGACTGCCCGGGCGCGCGCCCGCCCTGCTGCTACTCGGCCCGACCCCTCCACCCCCGGACCCCGGCAGCTGCCGCCTTTATAGCAAAGAGGCGACCACGCCGTGACTGCTCATCCGTTTTGGTAAACAGTGTCTACTTTTAGGACTTAAATCCCGCTAGGGGACCCCTCCTCCCCTTCTGTATTTCAAACAGAAACTAGCCATTAAGTAAACACATGTTCCTGTGGGTTTATTTTGGTTGAGTTACGAGGACTCCAACAGGAGTTCCTTGATGAAATTCCCCTTTTAAAAGACCAGATGCTGTTTGGCTGATTTCTAGACACGCATGACCTCTCCTCTGGGTCTAGTTTTTTTTCCGCGTGGGTATGTCCCGTTGTTCTGAAGCAAAGCAAATGAACTGTCATACACCACGGTTAGACTTTCTCCATTACTGAAAAAGAAAAAAGAAAAAAAAAACACCCTAAACGTAAATAAGCCTAGTAAAAGACGTCAGCGCCTGGGTCTGTCTCCAGTTTCGGCTCTGTGGCTGTTTTTGTTTTGTAACCTCGTTGGAGATCCCGGTAGGAGAAAGCTCCGTGGAAATAAGGTTAAACCCGAGAAGGACTAAAGCAGCCAAAGAATGACTAAACTAGACTTTGGAAACTGTTTTAGGATTACGCTGAAAATTAAAGCCAGCCTCCTTTGCGCCCCCTTCCGAAAGACACCCCCGCCCCAAGAGTGCGTTACGGCCAGGGTTTTAAAAGCTTGGGTGGTTTTTCCAATTACAGGACTTAAAATGAATCAACAAGGAAAAAAGCGTCACTATAAGAAGGCAGCAACCTTACGATTTTTTTTTTTTTTCCTTCTGTGGTTTGCCGACTGCTCGGCCCAGAAGAGAACACACATCTAAAAGCACGGGAGGCAGCCAGAGGAGGGAGGACAGGGTCCTGGGGAGAAACCACCAGCATGGAGCTAGCTTGCAACTGCCTGGAGCCGAGTTCCTTCGCCGGGCCTGGCTGCAGATGAATCAGCTGCTGCGCCCGAGTGCGGGACAGATGTGGCGCGGGGAGGGGGCCGGCTTGCCCGGCGCCCGTTAGAGGGCCGCCTAGTTATTTCATTTGAAGGGTTGTTTGTTGCTGGGATTGGTGGCTCATATCCGCTCGGGAACCAGGAGAGGAGGGAGGAGAGACGCAGGGAGGAGGAGCCCGGGGCCAATGCCGCAGCGACTCCGCGGTCTGAGTGGCAGGATCCAAGCCTGGGACCGGACGGTTACTGCGGAGACGCTTTGTTTGCTAACTTCGAAAGCGCCTTCGGTTGCCTCCACTCTTTCGAAGCCACTCTACAAAACAAACCTTCGGTCCGTTTAACCCTCCCCTTGCCTGTTTTCGGCAGCCAGAGACAAAAATGTTTCCTTCTTCCCGGTGGTTATCCTTGGCCACGGGGTGGCTCTCATTATGTACACAAAGGTAGCTTTACTTTGGTCTAAGTGAATTTAGCTAATTAATGCGATTCTCCAGCAACCGAGATGGAAACCTAGAGTCAAGGGAGTTTACAGCTTGAAAACAAACTTTACAGGGCAAGGGGGAGGGGTGGAGAAAAATAAAAAGCCTCTTTCAAATTATAAGGAGGAGGAAAACGTGGAGACTTAAACTAACCTTGGCTAGAAAGCCAGCTTGATCCGGCCAACGCACACCTTTTGCTCGAAGCAGTGTTTATTAAAGCTGGCGGGATGCTCCCAAAAGAAACATAGGCACAATTCTATGATGCAGCTGTAGCTTGATAGCCTCCCTGGTGCATGTCACCCCACTCCACCCCCAACGCTAGTGCCAAACTTATGAGGAAACCAACCCAAAAAAATGATCTCTGAACTCCAGCAATTGCTTTAGGATATTTTTTGCTTGCTTGCTTTTGTCAAGGTGGAAAAACAAGTTTCCGTTCTGGCTCTGTCAGTCTTTAAAGTGTCAGGGCCTCTCTGTAGAATCAATTCAGTGACTTTTAAGATTCCAATGCTTAAAAAAAATTATGTGGACTCACATTTGCTACATATTATTTGCTGAATCCATCTGAATTTTCATTGGATTGGGAAATTGCCTGCCTGAAATTGAGACGTTGCAGGTTTTGGGGAAGGCTGCTGATAAAAAAATTTTCACCATTTTTTTTTTCTTTTCAGGCACACACACAGTTCCATTTGGTGTCTTATCTTTAGAAGCTGCCTCAAGGCCAAGCAAAGAAACAAGAGTTGTCATTAAGTTACTTTTCACAGCTTGCAAAAACTCAGATGGAAACTTGGAAAGGCAAAGAAGCCAGAAAAGTATATCAATGAATGCAGTTATTATTTTTGATACCAGGTCCATCAAATGATTGGAAGATATATTTGTTGTATTTCTTTTTCTTTTTTTTAATTCATTGACTTTAATTCATTGATTAGACATGATTTCCATCAGGTGCTGTGTCCTAGGTGGGGGGATGATGACTCACAGTCTTTGGATCCCTTTTGCTTCTTGTGTCTAGAAGGAAGATATTTTTTATAAAATATGCAGACTCTTGGGCTCCAAACACTGCACAAGGGGCCTATAATCATCTTGTCACATCTCAGGTCAGAGGGTCTTGGCTGTTTATGAAGAAGCTGACCATTGTCTTTTCAAGGGCCTGGGGCTGGGCTATGGCTCTTGTGGTGATTTTATCAACCCCAGCAGGATAATTCTCCTCCTTTTTGCTGCATGAATAATGTAACCGGTGCTACTACTTTTCTCCTACTCTTCACATCTCTTTCCAGTCCTCCTTTCTCCTCTGTTGTTACTTCTCTTTACCTTAAGTGGATTTTGGAATCCAGGAGACAGACAGCAAACTAATTTATTAAGCCCAGCATTTACCTCCTTTATTCTAAATATCTCCTATCTGCATGTGCTTCATAAATTTATGAAATATTTAATTTAAATGATCTTATTTCATGTAAGTTTTTTTTTCTTGAAGTCAAGATAAATAACACATTCAAATGCAACACAGCTAAAATGCATAACACTAACTATTGGACATACATTATCTGGCTCTAAATCAAGTGATCTCTAGGAAATCCTGTGAGGAAGGCAGAGACTGACCTCAGATTACAACATCAAAGGATACCAGAGACATCATAATCTCCTGGACACTGGGGGTTGCTCTCTGAAATCTATCTCTGGTTTTCTAAGAGGCTATATCTTTCAATGCACCTATCTTTTGTGACTTTTTTTTTAATCTCCTTTTTTTTTTTTTTTTTGGTGCCACTGAGGGTGAAACCCAGAGCCTCGCACATACAGGCAAGCAGTATGCCACTGAGCTACACCCCCAGCCTAGACTCATTTTTTAATTAAAAACAACAACAACAAAAGACTTCTCAACAAATCAGGGAAGAAAAAAGAACTATACAAACTGAGATATGAAAGACCTCCTGACTGCACCCTCTTACCTTCCATGTGGGTATTTATACACCCATAAACCTAGCATGACCCTTTGGGTCAATGAGCTAAAAAACAAGATTTTTCATCTTAATTTCGTGTTTTTAAGTCCTTCTGCCTAGGCCTATCCTTCATCCCTTGTTTCGTGCCTGACAGTTATCAGTCAAGACTTGGCTTATATTTCACCTTTTTAGAGGAGTCTTCTCTGACTACCTAACCTAAATCAGGTGTCATGTGTCTCCTGCCCCTCCATCCCGCCCCCATATAGCTCAGGGTTTTTTAGCCATGATCCTATTGACATCATTTGGGGGCTGGATAATTCTTTGCTGCGGGTACTGTCCTGTGAACAAGATCACTGGCCTCTAGCCAGTATGTACTAGTGCATCTTCCCCCCAAATTCGGACAAACACCCATCTCCAGACATTGCCAGGTATCCCCTGAGGGGTTAGAAATGGGACAAGAGTGGTCATCCTTTGTTGGAGACCATAAAGCTAGCTCAACTCTTTCCTTAGTTCTTCAATTAAACTACAGTTTTTAATCATTTCATTTATGTATTAAGTTTTTCCCTCTGAACCCTCACTAAAGTACATGATCATTATTAAAACTTTATGCACTTAGCATAGTGCCTAAAATATGATAGGTACCAAATAAATATTTATTTAACAAATAATGCGTGACAATGAGACTATAAACATCAAGAAGAACGTAATTATTTATTGTTTAGAACATGCCAAGCAATGTGAAAATACTTTCCTTGTTTTACCATATTTATTCCTGAAAACATTCCTCAAAAGTACTTCTTCTTTTTCTTATTTTGTTTTGTGACTCACCAGGGCCTGGTGCATGCTAGGCAAGCATTCTACCACTTGTCCTATACCCCAGCCCTACTCCTTATTATCTCCATCTTACAGATAAAGAAGTTGAAGTCTAGAAGAGTTAATTTGTCTTGCCAGCATGACCCCTTGGGTCAATGAGCTAAAAAATAATGACATTCTTAGATTTACTTTTTCATTTATTTAACAATTTTCTCAGCAGTGAGCCCTTAACAGTTTTCAACTTGTAGGCAATTATATGTAAAATATACAACAATTAACAGGCTATAGGCAGCAATCAATTGGAAGGAGCCTCTGATTGTGTACCAAAACACACTGATATGAATCAACATCTCAGCATATTGTCAACTTGTATGCAAATCTCTTGAGACTTGTGGGAGCAAATATTTTTAGCAGTCTCCAGGAGGTGGAATAGCTGTCAAAAGGTGTGTGCATTTAAAATTTTGGCAGATCTTGCCAAATTGCCCTCCAAATGATCTCACTTATTTCAAATCCCACTGAAGGTATTTGAGATCTTTTTTTTCTATACTCTTGCTAACACTGCATATTATCAATTTCCAATTTGTTTGTTTACTACGTAAATAAATGGAACCTAATTTTTTTAAAGTTCATATTTCTTTGTTTAAGAGGGTAAACCTATTTTTGTTATATGTTTTGATCATTTCTAAAATTTCTTTTTTGTTATGGTTTGGATCTGAAAGTTCCCCCAAAGGCTTGTATGTTGAAGGCCTGGTCCCAATGCAGTAATGTTCCCTGGTGGGGCTTTTGAGAAGTGATTGGATCTCGTGAGCTGTGATCTCATCCATGGATTAATCCATAGGTGTGTTCATAATGGAATGGACTATTGGGAGGTGGTAGAAATTCTAGGAGTTAGGGCCTAGTTGGAAGAAGGAGGTCACTGGAGGAATGCCTTGGAAGGGTATTTCTTATCACTGATCCCTTCCTTTCTCTGTCTCTTTCTCAACCTACCCACCTTTCTGGCTGTCATGAGATGAGCAGTTGTCCTCCACCATGCTTTTCTACCATGAAGTTCTGCCTTACCTCAGTCCAAAGGCATTGAAGTCAGCCAACCAGGGTCAGAAACCTCTGAAACAGTGAGCCAAAATAAACCTTTCCTCTTTTAGGATTTTATCACAGCAACAAATTCTGACTAATACATTCTTCTTGCTTATTCATAACTTTTCCCAAAGTTTATATTAATATTGTTTTTTTTTTCTGTTCTTTTTTTTTTTTTTTGTAAAACAAAACTCAAGGGTGTTTTTGTATTAGCTTAAAAAAAATAAAAAAGCAATGAACTAATTGTATCATAATTGCAGAGAGACAATATGTTTTGGTTTTAAATATAAATATGTATATGTGTGTGTGTGTGTGTGTGTGTGTGTTTGCAGCCAGGTGTGGTGGCCTATACCTGTAATCCCAGCAACTCCTGAGGCTGAGACAGGAGGATGGCAAGTTAGAAGCCAGCCTCAGCAAATTAGTGAGGCCCTAAGCAATTTAGTGAGACCCTGTCTCAAAATAAAATATAAAAAGTAGCTCAGTGGTAAGCTCCCTGGGTTAAATCTCCTGTTAAAAAAAAAAAAGGAATAAGTGCCATATTTTTGCAATTAAAGTCAGACCTTCAGAATACTTTAAGTTTTAAATGTATTTCCTTTCTTTCCATCAAGGGGTTAATCCATTCACATGTTTCCATTTATTGCTATTACTTCTGCCCCAAACTGTTGAAGAATCCTTTATAATAGCAATAAAATATCCAGGAATAAAATTAACAAGAAATATGTGCACGTTTTATGAAGAAAACTTTAAAACCCTACTGAGGGACATAAAGGAAGACTTAAGTAAAATAAAAGGCAACTTATTCTTTCTAGCAAGTTTCAACAGTGAAATCTATGGAAAGATAGAGTCTTCCAATGTCAATCTTCAAACTGAAAAGCAATTTCCACTGAAATAATGACAGGGTTTTTTGGTGGTTGTTGTTTGTTTTGTTTTATTTTTGAGATAGGAGTCTCCCTATGTTGCCTCGGCTGATCTCCAACTCCTGGGATCAAGCAATCCTCCTGCCTCAGCCTCCCAAATAGCTGGGACTACAGGCACATGCCAATGCACCCAGCTTTGTTTTGTTTTTTTAATTGACAAAGGCAGGCTACAGTTCATGGAAATGGAACATCTCACCATAGCCAGGGAAAGTCTAAAAGAAAAGAGCTTGGAGTGGGGAAGGACAGAGAAAGTCTTTTCAGATATTTAAGTTCATTTTGGAGTTTATATTTATTTATTTTTATTTTATTTTTTTTATTTATATTTTAGTTTTCGGTGGACACAACATCTTTGTTTGTATGTGGTGCTGAGGATCGAACCCGGGCCGCACGCAGGCCAGGCGAGCGCGCTGCCGCTTGAGCCACATCCCCAGCCCCTGGAGTTTATATTTAAAGTATTTAATTTTGTACTGAAAAACATACGAAGAAGAAAAATAAATAATGAAACAGATTATAACATATATGAAGACTTGAATTTTACACAAAAGGCGTTTCCTATTAGGAAATGTATTAAATTGGGACAATTGACTAACTTTAGTTAAAAATATAGCTGCGTCAGTTGTGACACAAACCTGTAGTCTCAGTTACTTAGGGGGCTAAGGCAGCAGGATGGTTTGAGCCCAGCCTGAGCAACATATGAGACTCTGTCTAAAAAATCAAATAAATATGAAGCTGTATCTCTGTCTCCTTTAGCAACAATAAAATTCATCTGAATTTTAAAAGATGAAATGTAAAGGTAATTTAAAATACAACTAGGTCTATTCTAAAACACTGATTCTCAAAGCAGCCTGCGTATACCAGTTTTTGCCTCCCAGGTGACATTTGACAATGTCTGGAGACATTTTTATTGGTCACAATAGGAGAGGAAAGGAAGCTATTACTGGAACAGAGGCCAGGAAATGCTGCCTTATTCCACCATGCACAGGACAGGACAGTCTGCTACCTACAATAAAAATTCTCCTATGCCAAACATCAGTAGTGTCAAGGATGTGAATCTTTCTTCTAAAAGAAAGCATCTGATCTTGGAGTGGGGAAGGCCTTTCAAATCAGAACATGAGGTCAAAAAAGAATAAGAGGTCTAAAGAGTCATATGCATTTTTTTTAAAGAACTTTTTTTTCCCCCAGAGAAAAAATTCTATAAAATTCTCAACAGCAGCCGGATGCATAGCACCACACCTGGCTGGGGAGGCTGAGGCAGGAGGATCATGAATTCAAATCCTCAGCAAAAGTGAGGCCCTAAGCAACTCAGTGAGACCTTGTCTTCAAATAAAATACAAAAAATAGTGCTAGGGCTGTGGCTCAGTGGCCAAGAGCCCCAGTACCATCTCTTCTTTCCCATTTTTAAAGTGGTGGAAAAAGTCTAAAGGACAAAGTGTACCAAAAAATGGTAATCCAAATAACAAAAAGAAAAGAAAGGAAGAAAAAAGAAAAAGGAAAAAAAAAAAAAAAAAACATAATTTTGGTGTTACTACTAAAACAATTAAGTAAAGCTCATTAAGCTCACTTGGTTACTAGATTAGTAGCATACTGGTTTGTCACTTAACAAGGGAGAAAATTCTACCAAAAGTATTGTTAGATGATTTGTGCAAACATCACAGAGTATGTCATTACAAACTAAGACAATTAGAATGTCATTAGGCCATATAATCTTATGGGATTACCTTGGTAATATGTAGTCCACCCTTATCTGAAATGTCATTATGCAATCCATGAGTCATTGTAAAAGCAAGGTACAGAACATTATAGTATCCTTTTTGTGTAAAAGTTTTGTACGCCAATATTTTTTTGTGTGTATGGTGCTGAGTGGGAATAGAACCCAGCTTTTGCATGAGAGACAAGCACTCTACCAACTGAGCTATATCCCCAGCCCCACCAATATTTTTGTGGGAGAAGGGGAATTACCGGGGAATGAACTCAGGGGCACTTGACCACTGAGCCACATCCCCAGCCTTATTTTGTATTTTATGTAGAGATCACGTCTCACTGAGTTGCTTAGCACCTTCACGAATCAGGTATAAAAATCTGAGCCAGGACCTATAATGGGACACAGTTGTGTTTGAGGCCTCTTAGTGTGACTGCTGTAGTCCAAGAGCCTTTGGTGGTTAATCATTAACAACTGTGGATAACCCTTATTGACACTTTGGGTGCTAATTATTCTTTTTTTTTTTTTGGTACCAGGGATTGAACCCAGGGTCACTTAACCACTGAGCCACATCCCGTGCCCTTTTTATGTTTTATTTTTATATTTTATATATGTTTTATATTATATATATATATATATTTTTATTATTTTTTTTTTTCAATTTATTCTCACCAGCTGCTCGCGTTGACCAGATGAGCTGGGTTCAAAGGAGCTGGCTGCACAATTAAACTAAGAAAACGGCAAAGAAATTACACAACACATGGACAGGAGTTTCTCAGGTCGAGGGTGGGACTGCTGTGTGTCCTCTTCCACTCTGGAAGGCAAGAGAGCATGTACCCACCTGGAATCTCTTAATTTTATAGTGGGGACACAGAAAGAAGCTTTGATGGAATGTTCTTCACCAAATAAGGCAGGGGATAGGTTTCAAAGAGGGGTTGTCCATCCCATTGGGTAACACCCAGTCCAGGGTTAGAGCAAACTTCTTTGCCAGGTGAAGGTGGAGGCCACTTGCTCTGCACAGCATGTAACATGCTATGCCAGACCAAACACACCCCTTCCTCAAAGCTGAGAGAGGATGCTCAGCCCATGGGTAGGGCAGTCCCCCACAATTTATATACTTAAGTGAAATTCAATGTTTTTATAAAATGTCACAAATATTTATTACAATAGTACACTAGATGAACCAATACATAGTTTTCAATATTGTTCATATCAATGGAGCTTATTTTATTTTTATTGGTTCTAATCAGTTACACATGACAGTAGAAAGCCCTTCTATTCTTTGTACACAAATGGAGCAAAAATTGTCAGTTTTCTGGTTGTACATGAAGTAGAGTCACACTATGTACGCAATTATACATGTACCTAGGGTAATGATTTCCACCTCTTTCCACCATCTTTCCTACCCCTTTGCCCCTTATGTTTTATTTTGAGACAGAGTCTTGCTAAATTGCTTTGGGCCTCACTAAATTGCTGAGGCTAGCTTAGAACTCATGATCCTCCTGCCTCAGCCTCCCAAGCTTCTAGGATTATAGATGTACACCACCGTGCCCAGTTATTCATCACCTTTTTTTTTTTTTTTACAAGAAATAAGAACAAATGCTGTCAAACTATTTATCAAATGGTTTGTAAATAGTAAAATTTAGAAACGTTTATCCTAATATAGGTAATTTTCTATAGATTTGGCCACCCATTACAACATGTAAAAATAGGGCAAGATGTTTTTCCTTAAAATGAATTAAATGCTGTCAATGAATAGGTGATATCAGCATAACTCCTGAAAATCCTGGAACATTTAAGTAAAGGCTTTTTAGACAAGTGATATATTGTAAATGAGAATAATCTGTTATTTCCCAAAGTGTTTGTCAATTTCAGGCTACCCCAAGATGTCATAAAGAAGCCAAAACTATTCTTCCATATTACCTTAAAATGAAGGAAGAAGCTTATTCACTGGATAAACTTTATTTTTAAATCTATATTTATGTTTTGTGTAGTGCTGGGGATAGAACTCGGGGCCTCACCCATGCTAGGAGAGCACTCTGCCTTGAAGCCATGCCCCCAGCTCAGTTAAACTTTATTTCTAAAACTTTGATCCATGTTATTTTATTTTACTTTTCCAACCCATTTTGGAAGCTCTCCTCACATTTGCAGACTAGGTCAGTGGGATCCCTCCTCCAGGGTGAGAGAAATATCTAAATCAGCCTGAATTTGAATCCCTCCACAGGTGATTGACAGCGATGCACACATCTGCTAGTCCTGAATAACTCTTATTAAACAACAACAATAACAAAAACTTAAAAATAGCCAAGTGACTCAAATTCAAGGACTTTGTCATTCCCAGAATGGTTTTGTTTAACGTTTTTATTTATGGAAAAAAAAAATTTAAACATATCCCAAAATGAGGAAATACTTGTACAATGAATCCCCAAATAGCTATCAGCCAGCTTCAACAACTGTCAACTCTGACCACTCTTGTTCCATCTGTACCCTCACATGCTTGCTTCTTGCTTAGATTCTCTGGAAGCAAACCCCAGACATCATATCATTTCTGGATGAGCTCTTCCCCTGAAAGTTCTGGCTTGCCTCATCAGTAAACTCCTCACTCTCTAGACTAAATGATTTGTTTCCTGTTGGAGCTAAGTAGTCCCAGTTGTATACTCTATTGTCTTTTCTTTCCATCCATTTCTGTTTCAATGGTTAAACATTTTCTTCCCGCCAGAGAGAACAATTCCGTTTTATCTTTAGAAGGTGCTTTCATGCTTTTGGTTCTACTAGCCTATTTTAGACCAATAAAGAGATAAAATTCCTCCTTTGGACTGTCCTACTCTCAAATATTTATCTCCATCTTTCCTGTTTGCACTTGTCAGGCTACATGCCTGGGGTTTTTTGTGTTCACAAAACATGTTCACTAAATCAGTATGAATTTAACTTTTTTTTCCCCCTCTTTTCTTTTTAGGGCTGGGGGTTAAACCCAGGGCCTGACACATGCTAGCTAAGTGTTCTACCACAAAGCTGCATGCCCAGCCTAATGTAGATGACTTTAAAGTCACTGAAAACTTCTAAAAAAGTAATGATATTGGCCAAATTATATTGTTACATTGTATATGTATGAATATGAAATAAATCTCACCATGATGTACAACTATAATGTACCAATAAACAATATGAAGGGAAAAATGACTTTAAAGCTAATTATTTTCTGTGTGTGTGTGTGTGTGTGTGTTTTGTGTAGGCCAGGGATAGAGAGATGAGGAAGAAAGGGTTAGAAGGATTGGGTACATCTAGTCTGAAGCCGTTATTGGCCACAACAGCTAGATGATGTCATTAAAAACTCACAAACTTTTTCCAAAAATTTGAAACATGACATTCTGACCATTAGTTTTGGAAAAAAACATAGAATTTTGAGTAATTTATCTGGATGCTCGACTTTCTTTCCTCTCTTTCTCTCTCATAATTCTTGTGCACACTTCCTATCATTAGAAGTTGCAAATCTGTGATTCATCCTAAATATTTTGTACTTCATGAGAATCCTTTTGGGAGCTGGACATGGCGTGTAACATGGTGCATGCCTGTAATCCCAGTGGCTCAGGAGGCTAAGGCAAGAGGATCTTGAGTTCAAGACCAACCTCAGCAATTTAGTGAGGCCCTAAGTAATTCAACAAGACCCTATCTCTAAACAAAATATTTTTTTAAAAAGTACTGAGGATGTGGCTCAGTCGTCAAGTGCCCCTGGGTTCAATCCCTGATACCAAAAACAAAAACAAAATCCTATTTGGTGTAAAAAAAACATGCCAAGCCACTGTTTAAAAAAAAAAAAAGACAAAACTATTTTTAGGTTGAACCTAAAGCCTTGCACAAGCTTAAGTGCAAGCTTTGCCACTGGGTTACATGCCACCCAGAAGATTTGTTGAGTGAGAGTCGCTTTGCTTTCTACTAATAAAATGGCATGTTCATCCTACCTGCTTCTTTATGGGCAGGAACACAGCAAAAACCTATACAAACTTCTATTTGATTAGTCACTGGTCACTTATTTGTCTGATCACAAAGTACATTTTCCAAACAGATTGATGATTCTATAACCACGGTATGTTGCTTCCTGCCATCATTTAGTTGAGCTTTCTCATAGTATTTCTTCCAGGCAGCCTGAAATACAAGCCCGTCTGTGAGGCTTTGAAACCTAATTCACAAAAGAACATCTCTACTTAAAAAAATTTTTGATAATAGGGCTTGAACCCAGAGGCTTTTTACCACTGAGCTACATCCCTGGCTCTTTTTTATCTTTATTTTGAGATAGGGTCTTGCTAAATTGCTTAGGTTGGCCTTGAACTTGCAATTCTCTTGCCTCAGCCTCTGGAGTCCCTGAGATTACAGGTGTGCATCATCACGCCAGGCTTCTGTTTTTCTTTTTCTCTCTTTCTTTTCTTTTCTTTCTTTCTTTTTTTTTTTTTTGTAATAATGTTTAGGAAAAAAATTTTCTAACATGATTTGAACACATGCTTCGCCTTCCCACTGCCCGCTTACTCTACCATCAAAAAAGTCTCATTATTTAGCAAGTGGCAATCAAACCATTTCGGAATGAAAAAGGCAAAATAAACTTTAGGGAATAACATAAATTCGTACTGCTGGACTTCACGCTATGTAAAGATTTAACTAATTTACTGTTAGGGAATCCTTACTTGGCATTAGGTAAGCTAACAGATTTAATGTACTGGGAGGAGAAGTTTCCACTCATTCATCATTGATTTTATTTATATATATATATTTAGATGTAGTTGGTTTTAGTTGTAGTTGGACACAATATCTTTATTTTATTTTTATGTGGTGCTGAGGATCGAACCCAGAGCCTCACACACGCTAGGCAGCCACAATCCCAGCCCTCATTATTGACTTTCTGTAGGATAAGAATGCATGCACAGCACACACCCCAACACTTGGCTACTGATTGTCCTTGAGGAATGTGGTTGAGAAGATTAGAGGGAGTTTGTACTCTTTCTTCCAAGTCAATGAAGTTGAGGGGGGCTTCTAGATTAATTGAATGTCCACTGAAACAAACAAAAAATCAAAAATAAAATCTTGTGCTTCTCTTAGCTTCGTCTATTGAATTTTTGGGCTTTTTGTGAACATAAATGTACATAATGCTGATGTCTGGTTGTAGTAGGATGCCTCATGGGGTTTGGATATGGTTTGGAAATGTCCCCCAAGGATTCATGTGCTGGGAGCCCTTCTGTGAGGCTTTGAAACCCAAAGGTGGTGGTATTTTTAAGATGTGTGAGATCCTTAGGCCATTGGGGGTGCTGTCTTCTGAATGGATTAATACAGTTCTCATGAGACTCCTGAGTTTTCTTGAAAGGGTTGTTAGGAAAAACAGCAAGCTGCTCTGTCCCCTCATTCTGTTTTTCTCATGATCTCATGATCTTATCCTCTCACATGTGCCAATGTAATGCCATCCAGTAGGGGTAATGCAACTAGGGGCCCCTCACCAGAGCCAGAGCCATGTTGTTTGGACAAAACTATCAGCCAAATAAACCTCTTTGCTTTATACATAATCAACTTTATTATAGTAACAGAAAATTATAACAAGAGTCAGAGCACCTCCTCAGTCTTTTCAATCTTTTGCACACTTTGTGGAGTGAGCTCTTCTACTTTTAACATCATAAAAATCAGTGTCGGGGTGGGGTCCTGGCTCAGTGGTAGAGCACTTGCCTAGCATGTGTGAGGCACTGGGTTCAATTCTCATGTACCACAGATAAAATAAATAAAAAAATAAAGGCTCATCAACAACTAAAAAAAAATTAAATTAAATTAAAATAAAAAAAAAATCAACGTGCTATTTTTAAGTTTCAAAAAGCTGCTGAGATAGTAGTATTATTCAATGGACATATATTGATAAATAATCTTAAGTGTTCACTATGGGTAAAGTATTATGCCAGTTAGTATGAAAATAAATAAGTAAACAGAACACAGATGAATGTATTCAGGGCTTCAGAGGAAGAAAATAAATGGAAAGAAGCAGAGTTGGTGAGTATTTGCTTTGAAAGAGCAACTCAGCTGTTCATATCTAAAGTATTGAAAACGATCACACTCTGTGACTCAGCAATGATATCCTAGGAATTTATACTAAGGTTTAGTTGTCTAATTTGGCAGATCAGGAAATAGTGGAAAGCAAACCTCAAAATGTGTATTGAGGCCAAATTAGTAGCTTGAGGTGGGATCAGGGCCTCATTTTGAAGGGAGTGTTGACTGGCAACAGCAGAGGAAAATGAATTTTGCAGTTTTTTCCAGAATCAGAGGCAGAGTCTAGTTAAGAAGGTTTTTTTCTGTTTTTGTTTTTGTGTTTTTGGTACCAGAAATTGAACTCAGGGGCACTCAACCACTGAGCCACATCCCCAGCCCTATTTTGTATTTTATTTAGAGACAGAGTCTCACTGAGTTGCTTAGTGCCTCATCATTGCTGAGGCTGGCTTTGAAGATTGCAATCCTCCTATCTCAGCCTCCAGTGCCGCTGAGATTACAGGCGTGTACCATCATGCCTGGCTGGTTAATAGGCTTTTAAAAGACTAAAATGAATCTTTTCATTGAATAAAAAGAAATTTCATTTTGCTTGTGACCATAATTTCTTCACTTGTTTCTTTAAACTTTCCTCCCCATACTGGAGATTGAGCCCAGGGACTTGTGCATGCTAAATGGGTACTCTACCTCTGAGCCACAAGTCCAGCCCAGGTTCTTTAAGTTTCTAAAAGTAGGACAAGATTGATTGTGCCTTGGTAATTTCTTTCAATATTTATTTTTTAGTTGTAGTTAGACACAATACCTTTATTTTATTTATTTATTTTTATGTTGTGCTGAGGATAGAACCCAGGGCCTCGCACATGCTAGGCAAGCGCTCTAATCCTGAGCCACAACCCCAGCCCCCTGTGCCTTGGTATTTGATACTGTGCAATTACTACAGACAAAGCAAAGCAATCACCTTACCTTGGCCTGTGCTATAAGAAAAATTGTATGTAACCCCAATAAAAAAGTGAGGGCTGGGGATATAGCTCAGTAGGTAAAGTGTTCGCCTCACATGCACAAGGCCCTGGATTCAATCCCAAGCACAAAAAAGAAAGATAAATAAACAAACAAACAAATAAGAAAGAAAGTGAACCCATCTAAGGCCAGGTGCCTGGCAGAATTTTTTTTTTTTCTTGTGGTGCTGGGGATTGAACCCAGGGCCTTGTGTATGTGAGGCAAGCACTCTACCAACTGAGCTACATCCCCAGCCCCAAGTATGTAGTTGTTTAGCACTAAGTACACTCACATTTTTGTGCAGACATCGCCACCAGCTATCTCCAGAATTATTTTCATCTTAGGAAACTGAAATTCTGAACCCATTAAACACTAACTCTTTATTCTCCCTGCTCCCCACAATCCCTAGAAACAATTGTATATTCTAGACTGTTCCAAATGAAGATTTTCTTTTTTCTCCTTCTTTCTATCTTCTTTCTCCCTTCCTTCTTCTCTTCCTTCCTCCCTTCTTTATTTTTCTTTTTGTGGTATGGGGGACTGACTTCAGGGCCTTGTGTTGCTCTGCCACTGAACTATACCCCTAGCCTTTCTTATTTCCTGTTTTGAGATGAACTCCAAGTTGTTGAGGCTGGCTTCAAACTTGAGACCCTCCTGCCTAAGCCTCTCAAGGAACTGGGATTGACAGGCCTGCCCCGCTGCACTCAGCAAGGTTTTCTGTTTTACCTCTAAGAATTGACTATCCTAGTCCCTGTGGAATATTTGCCCATTTGTGTTTAGCTTATTTCATTAACATAATGTCTTCAAGTGTCTTTTGTTTTGGCACCAGGGATAGAACCTGGAGCACTTAACCACATTCCAGCCCTTTTTATTTTTTTATTTTGAGACACAATGAGAGTTGCCTAGTGCCGTGCTAAGTTGCTGATGCTGGCTTTGAACTTGTCATCTTCCTGCCTCAGTGTCCCCAGGCACTTAGGATTACAGGTTTGACCCACCATGTCCAGCTCCTGTTATAACATATGTCAGAATTTTATTACTTTCTCAATTACTTTTGCTTTGTAATTTTAAATTTTAACACAATTTCAGCCCTACATAAAGTCAAAGGATACTACAAAGATGCCCCGTATGTTCTTCACCCAGATTCATTATTTTCCATATGTCCATTGGTGGACACACAAACACACACACACACACAGTCATTTTCCATAGATACGTCTTTTTTTCTGAGCCATATGAGAGTAAGTTGCAAACACGTTTGCCCTGATCCCTAAATATTCTACTGTGTGTTTCCTAAGAACAAAGATATCCTCTTACATAAATATTATCAAAATTAATTAACATTCATATAATGCCATCACCTAATACAATGGCCGGATTTTTATTTTTCTAGTTGTCTTATAATGACTTTCATAAGAAAACAAGAATTGTCAGACAAAGATCCAATCCAGGATCACACATTGTGTTTAGTTGGCAAATATATTTGGTCTCTTTTAATCTGGAATAGTTTGACTTTGTCATTCGTGACCTTGGCGTTTTTTAATGTAAAGGCCTGGCATTTTATAGTAAATCTTTTAGTTTGCATTGCCTAATGTCTCTTTGTGCTTAGACAGGAGCTGTGCATTTTTGACAGCTCTGTCACAAAAGCCATATTACGCCCCTCTCAATGTATCATAAGAGTTGGCATGTGATTTCAGGGTTGGCTTCTCTTCTTACTAGCAATTTCAACTTTGATCATGTGGTTAAGGTGGGTTCTCCATTGTAAAATTACCAGTCTTCTCCATTGTAAAATTACTATTTTTCTCTTTGTAATTGATAAATATTTTGAAACAAGGTAGATGGCTGTCTTTCAAACATTCACCCTCAAGTTTTATAATATATCATTGCTTTTACATTTATTTATTGATATTCTACCATAGGGAAAGCTTTCCTTCTCCCTTTGTTTGTGGCTTGTTTATTTATTTTGGTCTGGATTCATGCATTCCTGTTTTATTCAATGAATAATTTTGATGCTTAAAATGTCTCAGATTTGCCAGGTGGGGTGATGTACTCCTGTAATCTCAGCTACTTTGGGGGGCAGAGAGAGGAGAATTCTAAGTGTGAGGCCAGCCTCTGCAATTTAGGGAAATCTTATCTAAAAATATAAAGGGCTGGGGATGTAGCTCGGTGGTAGAGCACCTCTGGGTTCAATTCCCAGTACATCAAAGAAAAAAAAAAAGTCTCAGATTTGCCCTGTGAGTTCTTCAACCTTCTTTATCTTTTTGACAGATCTTGCATCCTTCTTTGAAGACATTTTTTTTTCTAGCACAACAAAATATTCCAGGTTCATGGTGTATTTTCCCTGTTACAGTCATGGAATCAGTCATTTCTCCAACAAATTTTGGTTATTTTTAGTGGAGTATGGTATTGAGAAACACACACACACACACACACACACACACACTCTTCTTCATACATTGAAAACACAAATTCATGCTGATACCTCTGGTTTGCATCCAATGCCACAAGACTCAGTTTCCCTTTTTTCATATCTGTGACTTCTTCTCCAACACTGAGAAGGAAACCTGCTTCCCGTTTCCCACAAGATAGTTACTACTTGTTCAATCCTAGAACTCACCAGCCGTGCCTCTGCAAAGAACAACCCTACAAAAGATAATTAAATGTTCTTCTTTTCTTTTTTTTAAATTTATTTTAATTAAGTATATATGACAGTAGAATGCATTTTGATTCATTGTACACAATTGCAGCACAACTTCACATTTCTATGGTTGTACACGATGTAGCATTGCACTTTACGTGCATATGTGTATCTAGGGTAATAATGTCCATCTCATTCCACCATTTTTCCTACCCACATTGTTTTCTCTTCTTTTGTCTTAGGGTACAAGGACAAAATACCATGTTTGAAAGCGGCTTGAGTGAGTTCTTTTCCATGTGACAGTTTTTCTTTGGAAATACATTTGATTTATTTTATTTGTAGTCTATTTTATGGTTCCCCTACATTCTTTTGATTTTTATCTTTTGTTTTTGGTATGTGAGACAACCGCACAGTTCAAAACGCTACGCTAAGTGAAAGGTTGTCCTAGACAAGAGTCAGGCCCACACATTCCTCCACCATGTAGGTAACTCCTCTCGGGCATAGATAGCGTTGGTTTCTAGTGTTTCCCTCTTGTGTGTCTTTTGAGGAAAAAAATTATATACATGTATATTTCTATATTCTGTAGTAAATAGATCAGTAAATACTATAGATCAGTAAACCTCAAATTTGTTATTCTTAGTGATTCTTCACATTATAGAAAGTTATTAAAGAGCCAAAGAGGTTTTGCTTCTGTGAGTTCTGTCACAATCACTGCATGAGAATTGAAACTATGCCAGGCATGGGGGTACACACCTGTAATTCCAGCTACTCGGGAGGCTGAGACAGGAGGATGGCAAGTTGAAGGCCAGCCTGGGTAATTTTGGGAGAACCTGTCTCTAAATAAAAAAGGGTTGGGGATATAGTTCATGGTTAGAGCCCCCTGGGTTCATCCAAGTAAAAGCTGATAAATTCACAATGTAAGCATAAATAGTACACTTTATATTTTTATGAACAAAAACTTTATTAGACAAAAATATAGGAGGAAGAAAAATGGCATTGTTTTGTATTTTTGTAAACTTTTAAGTGTCTGATTCATTTGAAGACAGTTGGGTTCTTATATCCACTTCTTCAAGTAATCTACTGAAATATTGTCTGGGGATGTCACTCAGTGGTAGAGTGGCCTGCCGGGAGAGAACCCCTAGGTTTGATCCCCAGCACCACTCCCCAAATGTTGCTTTGGTAAAAGAATATAAAGAATATGTAGCATCAAAGAGATATGTAGTTGAAAAAGGGAAGAGTATTTTAACAGTCTTTTCTGATAAATGTGTATGTTCATCTTTGATATCACTCTAAAGCTTAATAGTGATAGGTTTCTTAAAAGTTAGTTGCAATGTGATTCTGAAACCACATAAATAATTTTTTTGTCTTGTTATTGATCTATTTTTTACTTTGTGTCTTTTTTTTTTTTTTTTTGCTGGGGGTGGTGGTGGTACTGGACATCCAAACCAAGGGCACTTTACTGCTGAGCTACATTTTCAACCTTTTAATTTTTATTTTGAGGCAGGATCTTGCTAAATTGGCCAGGCTGACCTCAGATTTGCAATCCTGCTGCCTCAGTCTCCCAAGCAGCTGAGATTACAGGAGTGCATCAGTGGGCCCAAAAGATTGTGTTTGTTGTTTTTTTTAAATATTTATTTTTTTTAGTTTTAGGTGGACACAATATCTGATTGTGTCTTTTAACAGTGCACAATTTTGTAACATTATGCTTCCCTCAGTTGGAAAATAATGGTTAGTTGAAGTATGCAGATCTTCCAAATGTTGACACATTGCATTGTACAATATCAAAAATTACTTTATCAAACCAAAAAAAAAATTACTTTATCAGGGCTGGAGTTGTTGCTCAGAGGTAGGGCACTTTTTTAGCATGCTCTGGATTCAATCCTCAGCACTATATAAATAAATATAATAAAGGTATTGTGCTCATCTACAACTTGAAAAAAAAAAGTCTTTTTTTAAAAAATTACTTTAACATCTCTGACCCCATTGGTATCAGAAACTGCAAAGCCCATCGGAGTGAATGGGGAGTTTTCTCAACTTAAATTCAAATTTAGTCTCAATTTAATTTAGATTTATTTTAAAGTTTGAATCTGTCCATTATCAGCACTTACTATCATTTGTTTTGCTGAGGTGTTAGGTTCACTCTACTCATATTTAAACTGGTTTTGTTCCATGAAAAAAATAATTATTCAGTTTGGAACTCAAACAATAGCAGATATACTTTTCCTCAAAATAACAATCATGCTCTGCAAATCAGAAATGCTTCATGTGTATTTTCCTTTTAGCAAAACAGAATAGTAAAAAGACATGTACTCAACGTCATGTTTTGATAAAATTCATCCTGTGGCCCTTTGTGTGAAGCTTTTTTTTTTTTTTTTTTTTGGTACCAGGAATTGAACCCAGGGATGCTTAACCACTGAGCCATATCCTCAATCTTTTTTTTTATTTTTTATTTTGAGACAGGGTCTCACTAAGTTGTTTAGGGCCTCACTAAGTTGCTGAGGCTGGCTTTGAATTTGGCAATTTCCTGCCTCAACCTCCCAAGCCTCTGGGATTACAGGCGTGCACCATCACGCCCGCCCAGCCTACAAGAACATTCTTAAGTGAAACTACCCTCTCTCCCTGCCCCCCACCAGAAGTGTGCAGCAGTGAAAAATACTTGAAGTTTGATTCTCCATTACTTTTGGATAGTCAATGCAAACTTCAGCACCATGAAAAAGGCCATGTCTTAATATTAGTCAGAAAATAGTCTTAACCTCATAGATCATCTGAAAGTGTTGGGGACACTCAGAGTTATTAGGACTCCATTTTGAGAACTTCTGCCAAGGATGCTTTTTACCCTTTGCTTTTTTTAACTTATAGGGGTTGAGGGTGTAGCTTAGTGCAGGCAGGAGGCCCTGGCTTCAATCCTCAGTACTGGGGGGAAGTGGGGAGAAAAATTATATATTTACAGGTTAAAAGGAGACAAAAGGAAGAACAAAAAAACTATAACTTGGATCTGAAAGCCTTTTGCTAAAATCTGCATACCTTTCCTCCAGATGAGCCTGTCACTCTCCAGGCCAGCTCTCTCCCCCTAAGATATTTTCACAGGAAGAAGCTGGGGGTGTGGCACCTGGCCCAGACAGAGATAACCACAGGGGGCTGTAACTTGGGAGACAGAAATATGCCCCACCCAAAATTTATTTCAAGATGACTATTCTGAGAAATTGCAGACAGGATTCATTCTGAAAGGCTGCGTTTGCTACCAAATTGCTAAGTCTATAAATCTTAGCATTACCATAAAATTTTCACTTAAGAAAATACCTTTTGCATCATTAATTGGCCTATGAAATAAGAGATTAAGCAAAGAAATATAAGATATTTTTTGAGAAACCTATAATGTAGGGTACTTTCCAAGGACATTCTATTGGTCAGAACATGGAGATCATGTGGGCCCAAGGATCCTGATAACCACAAGGTCACCAGAAATGGTCATGTGATCACCAGACTTGGTCATGTGATCACCAGTCATTCCCAGGTACCTTCTATACTAGCTTCTCACCAACTTTCCTTCAAAAGAAGAGCCTGAGAACCCCCCAAAGCATTGCTTACTCGGGAGATGGCCCACATTTTCCCTTGGGTGTATATTCCTCGCTTTCCTGAGTAAGTCTCTATGCCTCTTATTAACACATCCTTAAATTCATTTCTGCAATGTCTGTGAAGAACTTCACAGGTCCTGAACTGAGGTCCATCTCTCCAGGAACTCCTTAAACCTTCTCCAGTGACAGTAGGATTTTATTGGGGGACCCTAAATATGTCACCCCAAAATATAATTCTTTAGTATATTTCAAGATAGCTAGTCTGAGAAAATGCAAATGGAATTAACTGTGAAACCCTGCCTTTTCTATAAGAAATTTACATTTTAGAAAGAAATCTAGATTCATGTGGTAAACAGTCAGTGTATGTAAATAGTTTTTTGTTTTTTGTTTTTGTTTTTTGAGGGGGATCAAATCCAGGACTTTGCACATGCCACACTTCTGCTATCTGGAAGCCTTCAGAATTCTGTCCTTTTGGGTTTTATGAAGACTTTATTATGTAGTGTCAAAAAACAAAATAATAATGATTTTAATTATAGGTCTAATGAGCTTTAATTTAATTTAATTTTTTTTTATACTAGGGATTGAACTCAGGGGCACTCAACCACTGAGCCACATCCCCAGCCCTATTTTGCATTTTATTTAAAGACAGGGTCTCACTGAGTTGCTTAGAGCCTCCCTTCTGCTGAGGTTGGCTTTGAACTCACCATCCTTCTGCCTCAGCCTCTAGATCCTCTGGAATTAAAGATGTGTGCCACAGCACCCAGCCCCAGCAAGCTTTAATTTAAGAGTCATGAATCTGAGTAGACTCTATTCTACAAAACAAAGTTTTTACTGGGCAATGGTAGAATGATTGATTTTGCAAGGTGGAAAGAAGGAAACAGAACAACTTAAAAAAAAAAACTGGTTAACTTTAGGGTTTTTTGTTTGTTGCTTGTTTTTTTTTTTTTTTGTACCAGAAATTGAACCCAGGGGCACTTGACCACTGAGCCACATCCTCAGCCCCCCCCCCCTTTTTTTTAAACATTTTTCAGTTGTAGTTGGACAAAATACCTTTTTATTTTTATGCATGCTGAGGATCCAACCCAGTGCCTCACCAGTGCTAGGCTAGCGCTCTACCCCTGAGCCACAACCCCAGCCCCTCCTCAGTCCTTTTTTTATACTTTGTTTAGAGACAGGGTCTCACTGAGTTGCTTAGGGCCTCACCAAATTGCTGAGGCTGAACTCTCAATTCTCATGCCTCAGTCTCCGGAGACACTGGGATTATTGGCATGCCCACCACTCCTGGCCCAGGTTACTTTTCTGAAAAGGCTAAATGCATAGGGAACTTTCATTATTAGGCTGACTCAAACAGTCTGGAATCTCCTCTTTCAAGGAAAAGTGCTCTGTTTGGGGATCTCTTTCCTTAAAGCTTTAGTTTGGTTACATTGCATTTAGGATGAGTGACCCTATTTGATTTGGTCCTACCAGCTGCAATCTAGTGCAGAAACTCAGTTATACAATAATGGCCTCCCATAATTTCTGTAGACACGTGGGCATGACTGAGACATCATAGGCTATGGGTGATCAACTTAGCCTCAGATCCTCCTTCCAGAGGTTGGAGGGTGGGCCTGGAAGTCCTAGCCCTCTAATCACAAGGTGGGTCACCCTGGCCTCCATCCATTCATCTTCTGGCTATCCCAAGAGCCCCCAGCCATCTGTCAATCATTAGCATTAAAAAAGGACATTTTTCACTTTAGAGAGTCCAAGGATTTTAGGAGTTGTATGCCAGGAAATGGGAACCAAATATGCTTTTCACAATATCACTTTAGAGAAATCTGGCTTGCTGAAGCAAAGATGAGAATAACTTCAGTTACTAATGGCTTCCCTGTTTCCTGTCCCAGATTGGCAAGGCTTGGTGGAACGTCCAGCCCTCGGATTACAGTAAAGATTTACTGCAGTTATTAAGGCTAATGTTATTATTATCGCTGGCTACTTATAATAAAAGTGTCCTAATTAAGACAGATAATTACAATACAATAAGATTATGCTCTTGAACACAAACTGCATTAATTAGTTTGCAGCTTGAGTTGTACTAACAAAGACCCAAATAAACACAAAACAATTTTATTTTTCTCCATGTCACTATCTGAACATAAGCACTTCAGGACTGATGTGGGGGGGACTCAGACTTCTTCAAGACCATTACTCGATAACGGCTCTTTTCATGTCTTCTGAGATGTCTTAGCTTTCATTGCCTCTCAATCCCTTGTCTACCAGGAGGAGAGAAAGGAAAAAAGGGAAATATGCTTGTTTCTTTTAATAGACCAAGACTATATGATATACAGTCATGTGCCACATAAAAGTGTTTCAGTCAAGAACCTGACACATATATGACCATGGTCTCCTAATATCCTATTGCCTAGTGACCTCACAGTCATCTTGGTTTATGTAAATGCACTTCAAGATGTTCATGTAACAATGAGATTGCCTAATGGTACGTTTCTCAGAAATTACCCATTATCCACATTGTTACTGGTGAGATGTCTAGTTGGAGTCTAGATTCTTGCTTGGTGTCCTGAACAAAAAATTGGGCAGAAGTGACAGACAATGCATAGATTTATTGAAGGCGAAAATAATAGTAAAGTAGAATGAGCTCACTCCCTAAAGTGGATTGGGTCCAAGGAAGAGAGAGGTTCTAGGTCCTGATGTCAGCGGGGTCTTGTTTTCTAATTGAGTTGTGAGGTGTTCTCCTACCCCTATGCACCTGATTGAAGATCCTGCCTGAATTTTTCCACTGGTCACTTTATGCTACCTAATTAGAACACTGCCCACTTTGTCCCCATTTTTTACTTTATGATACCTAATTAGAATACCAAACTTGTAGGGGAGTTGCCATAGGTGATAAGCCCCCAAAGATGGAGTTGTCATGGTAATAGGACTTATGATACACAGGGACATGATGACTCAGCTCCCATCTTGTATCCCAGCCATTTTATTGTACCCTGCCTCTGCCATCTTGACACCCTAAGCGCTTACCCAACAATATGACTGTATATGATTTCATATCACACTCCATTAACTACACTCAAGTCCCCTGGTCAAACCTAGCAGTTAAGGAGTCTCGGAAGTATAGCCTTTTGCTAAATAATGTGAAATAAAAATTAAAGGAAGTCACTGCTTTGTACTAGGCTTCTATTCTAGACCCCCAATAGACCAGACTAAAAATAAAAAAAATGGAGTCTCTCATGCTCATATTCCATATCACAAAACCAAAACTAGGAAATCAGGAGAGAGATAATAGCCTAATATGCCAATATGTCAGTTTCAGTCGGCATAATAAAGTGCCTTTTGCTTTAATCTTCCAAATATTTTTTTTTAATAACCTGATATTAACCATCAATTATTTTTTCTATTTTTCTATCTTTTAGTTCCTACTTTACAGGGAAGTAATTTTGAAATGACCAATCTGCTTTTTGGTTATTTGTTTTATTTATTTATTTATTTTTTAAAATGGGATTGACCTCAGGGGGAGTTGTACAACTAATCTTTTTAAAAATGTTTTTATTTTGAGACAGGGTCTTGTTAAATTGCCCCGGCTGGCCTTGAACTTGTAATCCTCCTGCCTCAGCCTCCAGAGTTGTTGGGATTACAGGTATGCACCACTGCACTCAGCCTTGATTTCTTGTTCTTCATTTCTGCTTTCTTCATCTCTTCTCAGTCTATAAAACCAACTTCTGTTATACTCGAATTCAGGACCCCCAAAAGACCACTAGAGACCAAGATCGATGTAAGCAGCAAAGAGGTGTTTATTGCGAGCTAGCTCGTTCCTCCACGCACGCGCACAGCAACTGGTGACGCTGAGAGGCCCGGAGCCCAGGGTTTGCAGCAGTTTTATACATTCTTTGGGGAAGGCAGGGACTTCACATACATCATAGCATCTCTTAGCAAATCATCACACACAGCGGGAAAATCAAATAACAACTCTAAAACATGATTAGCACATTCACTGGTGGGAACAAGTTGGGAAGGGGTGATTGGTTAGTACAAGAGGGGGATTCATTTGAACTGATTGGTTTAAGCCATGAGCAGTGTACTGCTGAACTACATGGTTTCCCAACACGTTATCAACCACCATAAACTACTGGGGGTCATCTGGCATCCCAGGTATTTTCCCGGTCTCATGCTAATTAGTGGCTGCTCGGGGCTTGCTATGGGTCCCCACCCAGCCTGATTGAATCAGGGACACCTGGTGCAGCAGATCAGCAGATCTCTCCTGTTATTTGTAGATAAACACTCAGCAGGGTGGATATGTGCCTAGGAGTGCTCTGTGGGTCTTTCCAAGGACAAGGGTCACGCCCCCTTCCTTGGACTCTGAGGTAGAGGCTGGTTTTTCACTTCCTCTACCCAGCCTAGCAGAATACTTGTTCTACTTTATGGAATGATGTGCTGCCCAATTCCAGAATGGCAAATAGAGTCAGTTAAGATCTTTGGATTATGTTGATTGTAATTTTATCTTTTGACAATAGTCATGTGTTTGAAGAAGAGAGGAGAATGCAGCAGAAAGACAAATAGCAGTCTCTGCCGTAGTCCACTCCTGATTATGAAGACACCCATGCATCCCCTTCTTCATACATATAAGCCACTTTCCCCTGTCCAACAAATAAAATATGTGAAGTCCTCTCCAGCTACAGCATTCAGTTCAAAATCCAGATATGCTGTCCTCCAGATCAGGCATGTCTATGACTCTTCTGTAAAGTAGAAAGGGCCCAGGAGATCAGGAACCATGGAACAAGAATAAGGTACCCTAAGAAGGTTTATTGGGGGTCACTCCCTGGGCAAGGTTCATCAGTCTGTTAAAGGGTGAGGGCCAGGGAGGTGGGGGGGCAGGAAAGGCAAGAACGATGCTAATAAGGGAAGTGGGGGTAGGAGGGCCTAAGCCATTTAAATTGCTGCCACCGACAGCAGGTTGACCCAGCCAAGGTTAGGGGCACCATGTCTGGTCAGGGCTGATGCGAGTTGCCAGGGCGATTGCTTCAGCTGGAGGCAACCGTGATGGTTGGGGTCCTTTGCCACATCAGTTTCTGATTGGCCATTTTGGGTCTCCTGAGCCAGGTGGAAAGTCCCCGCCCACGGCCATCATGGAAGGGGAGGGAGAAGGAGGGAAAGCTGCTGGCCCAACATCTTCCATGTGAGCATCCTCTAAAGCATAAGGTATCTGTCCTCCTCACTTTCACCCTCCAACAAGATAGCAGTGAGTCAGGAACCAGTTGATAAAAACTCTTTTCAGAAAAGGAAAGAAGGGGAGGACAACAGCAGTCACTGCAATGGGGAAACTTCCACTGAGCCAGAATTGCAGGCTCCCGGCCCTGGTTATTGCCAAGTATGTTCAATTTGACTCTGTCAGCAGTCTCCTTGCTCATACTTCTCAGTGGCTTTTAGCTTTGCCCCCAGTGGAGTCTTCTATTAGTTATCCCCCACAGCCACATCTGCAGTAGTGTTGAAGGGTACACTCCTGGGTAGGGGGAGCTGGGGGTTGTTGCTTTAGGAGTTGAAGAATCTAGCAGTTTCTAGTGCATGGCCTTCTCTTCAGTCCTCTGGGCAGGTCAAGTAACCACAGTCGTGGTTTTTGCCTCTAAAGTTCTTAAGGCTGAAAACCTTCCTCTCTTCACAGCACACACCCTACATTTGCGATACCTTGGTAGATTCCCTGAGATCCCGAGGAGCAACAGCCTTGGGTGGGAAGACAGCTTTGTTATTCTGGCTGGCTCCCACTGCATCTGGTAAAGAATACTTGAGAAAGCCTTTACCTTTGGAAGAACTGTCTTCCCTTCCCATTTGCTTTCAAACTAGCTGATTATCACCTGGATTCTTGTGTCTCATAGGACTTGGCTAAGAGCAAAAAGCAGTCAAAGCACATAAACATTGACTTTTCTCAAACATTCCTTCTAGAGCTAAAGGCCTGACTGGCATGTGAACTATCTTCCAAGATATTGCCGGAGGATCATTTGTCGGAAAGGCTGTAGCTTTTTATTGATTATTTTTAGCATGAATGTATGTTTTCCATCCCTATTTATTTATTTAGGTACTGGAGATTGAATGTAGGATGCTTTACCGCTGATATCCCCAGACTTTTTTTTTTTTGAGACACAGTTTTGTTAAATTTCTAAGGCTGGACTTTAACTTGTGATCCTCCTGCCTTAGACTCTGGAGTCTTTGGGATGATAGGGGTGCGCCATTGCACCCACACCATCTCTTTTCTTTCAATTTGTATCTTCTAATTTAAAATGGGTTTCTTGGAGACAACACATACTTAGTTCTTATTATTTTATTCACTGTGATACTCTCTGTCTATGGTATTTATGCCATTCACATTTAAAATGATTATTGGCATAACTGGATTAATACCTATCATATTTGCAGTCGTGTCACCCTTGGAACGTTCTGTGAAAGTCTAGGTCCTTGGTGTCCCAAACAAAGAATTGAGCAAGACACATGGAAGTAACAGAGTACAGATTTATTGAAGGTGAAGTTAGCACTGCATTAGAATGGAGTGAGGCTACCTAGCAAGAGCCAGGCTCAAGACCACAATGTCTGGAAATTGGGTTCTTATATCCTGAACTGTGGGATTGTCTCTTCCCTATTCGGACCTATTTGAAGACCTTACCTCATTTTCTCCCATTGGTTACCTTATGATACTTGATTAGAATATTTTCTCCCCATTGGTTACATTAGAAAACCTAATTAGAATACTGCCCCCTTTACTTCCACTGTCATTGTAGAATTTGAACCCGTGGAGGGAGTGGTCATGCTGATGTCCTCAGTATCGGCAGTTGTTATGGTGATAAGTCCTCAGTGGTGGAGTTGTCATGATAATGGACTGTTATCAGGGGTAAACTGTCAGGGACAGACTCCTCTCCTTGTTTTGCCCCCCTACAGACTTCTTTCTCATACTCTGTCTCTGCTATCTTGATGTCCCTGAACTCCTACCTAACAGTTGTTTTTCATTTCATTACTCTTAATTCTTGTTTCTTTTTCTTTTTCTTTTTTCACTTTTCCTCTTTGGTTTTACTTGAGCATTTACATGATTCCATTTTACCTCTTTGTATATCAATTATCCTTATTTAACTTTTTTTTTTGTTGTTGTTGTTAGTTATTGCCCTAGAGTTTGCAAAAGTATGTATTTACGACTAACACAAGTTCACTTTTAAATAACACCATACCATTTCATGGATACTACAGGTTCCTTATAATATTTCCAATTATTTCCTCCCATCTCTTATAACATTGCTATTATACATTTCACTATCCAAAAGCTATAATTATCATATATATGTATGTGTGTGTATGATGTGTATGTATGTGTATATATATATACTTTTTTTTTTTTTTTTTTTGGTACCAGGGATTGAACTCAGAGGCACTTAACCTTGAGCCAAATCCCGAGCCCTATTTTGTATTTTATTTAGAGACAGGGTCTCACTGAGTTGCTTAGGGTCTGGCTTTGAACTCGCAATTCTGCCTTATCCACTCAGAGCCGCTGGGATTACAGGCCTGCGCCACTGGGCCGGCCTATCTAATATATTATTCCTCTTATTATTTTAAATAGTATTCCTGTTTGATTAGTTAAGAATACGAAAATTAAAAGATTTTATTGTGGCTTATCTCACAGTGTTTCATTTCTCAATATTTTTTTCTTTATATAGATGCAAGTTTCTGACCTATATTATTTTCCTGTTCTCTGGAAAGATTCAACATTTTATTTCTTTTTTTTTTCTTGCAAGGCAGGTCTACTGAAGATAAATTTCATCGATTTTTATATATCTGAGAAAGCTTTTAGTTCTCTTTACTTTTGAATGGTAATTTTTCTAGATTCAAAATCGTAGGTTACTGCTTTTTTCTTTCAATTCTTTAAATATTCTTACTCCACTCTCTTCTTGTTTGCATGGTTTCTAAAGCAAAGGGCAATGTGATTCTTAATTTGATACCTCTGTAGATAAGATGTTCCCCACCCCAGCACTTTCTTTCAAGATTTTCTTCTTGTCTGTGATTTTATGCAGTTCACGATCTACCTTGATGTACATTTTTTTGTTTTACACCCAACTTCAGAGAATGGATCTGTGATGTGGCATTTCTCATTAATTTTAGAAAATTCTTCTTCTGTTTCATTTTATCTTTCTTTTTCTCCAGGTTTCCCAGTTAATGTGTGTGTTATACCTTTAATAATTATCTCACAGTTCTTGGATATTTGTTCCATTTTTTAAAAAAAAATCTCTAATCCCAACTAAAAGTTGGGAAACTTTCTATGGACATATCGTTAAGCTCAGAGGTTCTTTGTTAACATATTTCTGCTAGAAGGCTGTTGAAGGCATTCTTCATTTCTGTTGTAAGGGTCAGGCGAAGCGTCGGAGAAAGAGACCACCAAGTGACCACTCATGCAATTGGCAAAAGGGGATTTATTGAACCAGCATGCTGGGGCTCCATGCCCACTCAAGAAGAGAAAGCAGCCCAGAGCCCCGAGCAGGGGCTGAGCACTGCTTAAGTACACTTTTTGGGGAGGGTGGAGGGCTTTGTATACATCAGAACAAATCATCATGAGGCACGGGAAAATTGAACAACAACTCCTAAACATGATTAGTTCATTCATTGGCGGGAACAGGTCAGGCTGGAGTGATAGGTCATTTCTAAACGGGGTACACATTCAAACTGATTGGTTCAGGCCCTGCAAGGCTTACGTGCAACCACACAGAGCCCTTCAGTTATTAAACAACCAAACAGGGGAAATGTTTACTGGGCGGTTCTAAGCATTGTCTTAACAGCTACAGAAATTTCAGGTTTTGCAGGTAGCATAGAAACCTAACAATACCTAATCCTTTACATTTTAACTCAGACCTTGCAGCTTAGAAACTTTACAACACCCGGTCTTTTACCCTTTAACTTTTATGCTTTAACTTCAATTTCTTTTACCCTTACACTGTTATAGGGATTTTGATTTCTAACATTTTCTTTTGATACTTTCCATTTCTCTGCTTATATTACTCATCTGGTTTTGCATCTTGTCTACTTTTTGCATGAGATCGCTTGGCATTTTATTCATATTTATTTATTTACTTTGTAGTACTGGGGATGGAACCCAAGGATCCTGTATCACTGAGCCACTACCCTTTTTATTTTTTATTTTGAGACAGAGTCTTGCTAAGTTGCCCAGGCTGGCCTTGAATTTGCAACTCTCACCTTCCAAATTGCTGGGATTATAGTCGTTGTTACCTTACCAGGGCTTGTTTTTCATTTTTGATAGTAACTATCCTAACAGGTAGAAGTGATATCTCTTTGTGGTTTTGATTTGCCCTTCTGCCGCAGTCTGGCTGGGCACAAATAACCGAGCAGCCATGAAGCACTTGTAGGTTCAAAACAGCAACTCTTTATTGCCGAACTCCACCAGCACTCCACACACGCTCCTCGGGAACACTCTCACCCTCCACCGGATCCGCATGCACTCTCCCTCCGAACCCCACGAGAACTCCACGGGAACTCCAAAGTAGTGGGCGCCCAAGGCAGCAAAACCTGCCCTATTGCTGGACAGTAAAGGTCAAATATAGAATTGAATACACAGCTTAACATAACCATCATCATCTCAATGGCTTGCTGGCCACCTCTCAACCACTCCCTTCTGGCAATATGCCATGCGTCATCCTGACTCAGCTGTGGCCCTCAACACCCTTCTCTAATGATTCTTGGAGTTGACCATCTTTTCATGTTTTTTTTTGCCATTTTCATATCATCTTTGGAAAAAAATATCTATTTAGGTCCTTTGCCTATTTTAACATCAGGTTTTTGTCTTGTCGAGTTAGTGACTTATTTTTATATGTAGCAAATAGTCAGATACGCACTTAGGATAGTCTGATAATGGGAATTTGAAGCCATTATGTTTCCGTTTTTTTTTTTCTTTTTCTTTTGTAAGGGTCCCCAGAAACGTCGGAGAAAGAGACCACCAAGTGACCACTCATGCAATTGGCAGAAGGGGGATTTATTGAACCAGCATGCTGGGGCTCCGTGCCCACTCAAGAAGGGAAAGCGGCCCAGAGCCCCGAGCAGGGGCTGAGCACTGCTTAAGTACACTTTTTGGGGAGGGCGGAGGGCTTTGTATACATCAGAACAAATCATCATGAGGCGCGGGAAAATTGAACAACAACTCCTAAACATGATTAGTTCATTCATTGGCAGGAACAGGTCAGGCTGGAGTGATAGGTCATTCCTAAGGAGGGGGTTACATTTAAACTGATTGGTCCAGGCCCTGCAATGCCTATGTGCAACCACACAGAGCCCTTATTAAACAATCCAAATAGTCAGGGGAAATATTTACTGGGCGGTTCTAAGCATTGTCTTAACAGCTACAGAAATTTCGGGTTTTGCAGGTAGCATAGAAACCTAACAATACCTCCTTTACATTTTAACTCAGACCTTGCAGCTTAGAAACTTTTACAACACCCGGTCTTTTACCCTTTAACTTTTACGCTTTAACTTCAATTTCTTTTACCCTTACACTTTGTGGTGCTGGGGATTGAACCATAGGCCTTGTGCATGCAAGGTAAGCACTCTACCAACTGAGCTATATCCCCAGCCTGAAGCCATTATGTAGCTTGCTATTTTTGCACATTATATCTAGCAACAAAAATCAACATTAAAAAAATTCAATTCATGGAAAAGTATACCAAAAAACAAAGCAAAGCCCCAATCAATCAACAAATGAAAAAATGGAAAGCACTTTATGATCATCTAATATGATCAAGGTCTTCTACATCTGCTGTATGGTTTTGGTGGAAGGAATAATAAGCTATATAAGTTCCAGAGATCGGTAGAATTGGGAAACAAGTATAACAGAGGTCATAGTCTGGTAGCCATTGTCTTTAATACATCTGGAATGCATTCTGCCATTTAATCTAATTTTATTTTTTTCAATGGTCATCCAGTTCTCCCAACATTATTGATTGAATAATTCATTGTCTCCCCCATACTAATTGAAAAGCAGGGCTGGGGATGTGACTCAAGCAGTAGCGTGCTTGCCTGGCATGCGTGCGGCCCGGGTTTGATCCTCAGCACCACATACAAACAAAGATGTCTTGTCCGCCAAGAACTAAAAAATAAATATTAAAAAATTCTCTCTCTCTCTCTCTCTCTCTCTCCCACTCTCTCTTTAAAAAAAAAAAGAAAGAAAAAGAAAAGCAATCGTATATGTTTAAATCCATCATGAATAGTCTATTTCTGATTTTCCCAGTCTGTTTCTTTGTTTGTGTTTTTATTCTTGTATCAATATCTCAGTATTAAAAGTATTGTAACTTTGAATGGAATTGTCCACCATTCATTCCTCCTCTACTCTTTAATGTTAATTCTCTTCCCCTAAATTTATAGATACTAGCCTCCCTTGCAGAAGTCATGACCAGGTTCAAGTCAACAGTGAGTGAAATGAAGTGTGTAACTTCTAAGTCATCTCTTCAAAGACAACTCTTCATAGGCTGGAATCTCCCATGGACCGGAATGTGGAGGTAGAGGTCAGCTAGCTTCTATTGGGAGGAAAGGACACCACCCTAGATAGTAATAGCACAAGATGGGAAACATCTGGATCTCTGAATGACTTTGTGGAGTATAGCTTCATTGTAATACTGACCATTCATCTCTGGACAGGTTGAGGAAAGAAAGGATACAAAACCCTTCTATTTTATTTGAACACTATGCTTGGTGTCTCTTTGTTTATGTCCTACCTAGCAAAAAGCTGTTAAAATAACATTTTTTCCTTATTCCAAATGTAACATATGTGAATGGTAGAACATTCAGAAAACAGTGAACTAAAAGAAAAAAAGCCCTTTATTCCAGCAGCAATGGAGGCTTGAGGCAGGAGGAGTACAAGTCCCAGGCCAGCCTCGTAGCAATTTAGTGAGGCCCCCAAACAACTTAGCAACACTATCTCAAAATTTAAAAAAAAAACGAGTCAGGCCTGGTGGCGCACATCTGTAATCCCAACAATTCGGGAGGCTGAGGCAGGAGTATTTAGTGAGGCCTTCAGCAACTTAGTGAGACCCTGTCTCAAAATAAAACATAAAAAGGGGTGGGGATGTAGCTCAGTGGGAAAATGTCCTTGGGTTTAATCATCAATACAAAAAAAAAAAAAAAGAAGAAGAAGAAAGAAAAGAAAACAAATGTATAATATGTACACTATTAAGAGCAATTTAGAGGCATATATTTCTGTTTTGGTTATTTCTATAGTAAGATAGATGGATTTATAGTGACATAGTTATATGAAGAGAAATAGATCTAGCTATATATAACAAAAATGGGATTATACTCTGCTCTGTTTTAGATCTTAACTGTACCCCAGAGGCCCAGGACTTGTTCCCAAATCATGGTTCTATTGGGAGGTGGTTGAAACTATAGGAGGTGGGCTAACAGAAGTTAGGTCAATGGGGGTAAGTCCTTGATGAGGGTATTGGAACCCTGACTCTTCCTATCTCTCTTTGCTTCCCAGCAACCAGGAGGCCACTGGATAGGCCAACATCTATTGTGCCCTCCCCGCCCTGATGGATTGAGCCACCACAAGCCCAAAGGCAACACAACTAACTGGCCACAGCTGAAACCATGAGCCAAAATAAACCTTACCGATAATAAACCTCCTTATAAGTTGTTTATCTTGAGCATTTTGCCAGCACATACCTGTCGAATTGTGATGTACTTTTTTCACCTAACTGCAGTCATGAACTTTTTCATATTATGAAATAATCCTTTGGATATAACGTTTTTTTAGAGAGAGAGAGAGAGAGAGAGAGAGAGAGAGAGAGAGAGAGAGAGAGAGAATTTTTTTTTTAAAATATTTATTGTTTAGTGTTTGGCGGACACAACATCTTTATTTGTATGTGGTGCTGAGGATCAAACCCAGCGCTGCGCACATGCCAGGCAAGCGCCTTATGGCTTGAGCCACATCTCCAGCCCAGCCCTGGATATAACTTATTTAACAAATCACACATTTTTAGACATTTAGATTACGTTTTTAATGACTATAAATAATGTTGAAATAGAAAAAATATATATTTGTGCTTGTCTGTGATTATTAGGAGAAATTTCAACACATCTAAGATCCATATTCTTGATCAAAGAATTTAGAAAATTCTGGGTTTATTTTTAAACCTACATTGTCAAATTGCCTCTTAGAAAGAATATAGAAGTACAGTAGAGAAGAGAATCACTTTTTCTCAACCTTTCTGACATTGGACATTGTGAGATTTTAATATATAAATAAATCTTGCTAATTCCTAATTTTCTATGTGTTCAAAGGAACTTTAAAGAAATTTGGGAGAGACTTTATTGGAGTATTGTTATGTTTGAGACATGATGTTTCCTCCAAAAGCTCATGTGTGAGACAACACAAAATTGTTCAGTTGCAAAAGGATTAGATTATGTGAGTTGTAATTTAATCAGTGGATTAATCCAGCCATATGGATTAACTGGATGCTAATGGTGGGCAGGTAGAGTAACCAGAGCAAGTAGGTCATTGGGGGCTTGTTTTTTTTCCCTGGTGAGCAGATGAGCTCTCTCTCTGCTTCCAGGTTTCTAGTCTTAAGCTGCTTTCCTCTACCACACCCTTCTGCCATAATGTTCTGCCTCACCTGAGCCCAGAGCTATGGAGTCAGCCAACCATGAACTGAACCTCAGAAACTGTGAGCCAAAATAAACTTTTCCTCCTTTAAGTTGTTTTTATTGGGTCTTTTGGTCCTAGCAATGCAAAACTGACTAAAACAAGTATGTTGGTAAAAGAAAACTGTGGAATTAAATAAGATGGGGTCCTGAGGTCTAGAAAGGACATGGAAATGGGCCAACTCTTTCATGGTTAAAGCCATGTGGGCTTTATTGGAAGTGGAGTTAGAAAAAAAGTACCAGATAAGATTAAGGGTACACAGCATCACCAATCCAACCGTGGCTAGATTCAGAGATGAGGTCTGTCTACAAAGCCAGGAAATTGAAGGAAGATGATGGAGGAGTTTTGAAACTTGTTTTTTTTTTTTTTAATTTTTTATTGTTGGCTGTTCAAAACATTACATAGTTCTTGATATATCATATTTCACAATTTGATTCAAGTGGGTTATGAGCTCCCATTTTTACCCCATATGCAGATTGCAGAATCACATCAGTTACACATCCACTGATTTACATATTGCCATACTAGTGTCTGTTGTGTTCTGCTGCCTTTCCTATCCTCTACTATCCCCCCTCCTTGAAACTTGTTTTTATGCTAGCATCTCAAGGAACATGCTAGTATAGGCTCCCTGCGTGCCTGAATTAGTCATGTGATTGAGAGTATCACTTCTAGACCCAGGGTGCACAAGAGTTGTTAGGGATTATTACTATCATTATTGCAGTTGAGTAGAGCAATATATATGATATTTAATAGATAATGACTGTGAAACAAAATCAGGAGATATAACCCTTGGAAGGAGACAAAATTGTCATTTTTGTATAAATGATGATGGTGTATCTAGAAAATGTAAGATGATTAATTAATGCTCAGTAATAAAGTGTGTGACATTGGAAAAATTACTGGGCTTCAGTTTTTCAATCAATACATGAGGATAATAACAGTAACTCACAAATAATATTATTCTGAAGACCTGATGGGAAAATACATGTCAAGCATACAGCAGCCAGGAGCAGCAACCCATGCCTGTAATCCCAGTGATTCAGGAGGCTGAGGCAAGAGGATAGTAAGTTCAAGTCCAACTGGGCAATTTAGCAAGACCTGTCTCAAAATAAAAATTAAAAAGGACTGAGAATGTAGCTCAGTGGTAGAGCACCCCTGGGCTCAATCGCCGGCATCTGGGGCGGGGTGTTGGGGAGAAACAGCATAGTTTGCCACCTAACAACAGCTCTATCTCATAAGGTATGGCTATAATTCATCACTATTGTTACCTTCATTATGGTAACTACAGAACAAATTTTAAAAATCACCATCTTTGTTGTATATCTTCTATAAATGGTTAAACAATGATGAAGAGAAAATGTCTCATTTGTAGAAGGAAAAAAACTCATAAAATTCTTAAGAATAATTTGAATGAAAAAAATACACTAGATTCTATCAAGAAAACTCCAAAATCTCCTCAGAGAAAAAAAATACTTTGAATAAACAAATGAAACTGCTGCTTCCCTGACAGGAAAATTTTAGTATTAAAAAGATGTCAGGTAGGATTCCACCTCTTGGGTCCCCTTCTTCCTCCGGGAGAAGTCTTTTCTGCTGTCCTTTAATAAACTTCTAATTTCTACTCTGACCTTGCCTCGGCGTGCTTCTTTGGTGTTATTCTTCAACATTGGGGAAGCAAGAACTCGTCACCAGTCAACATCGGTAACAATACAATAAAGGTCCATTGACAACTAAAAATATTAAAAAAAAAAAAAAAGATGTCAGGTATAACAAAAGTCTAATCAAATCTCAACATTTTTTTTGTGAGGGGGTATAAGGGATTGAACTCAGGGACACTTGGCCACTGAGCCACATCCCCAGCCCTATTTTTTTGTATTTTATTTAGAGATAGGGCCTCACTGAGTTAGTGCCTTGCTTTTGCTGAGGCTGGCTTTGAACTCGCAATCCCCTCCTTCATCCTCTCGAGCTGCTGAGATTATAGGTGTGCGCCACACACACTGCCCCCGCAACTTTATTATTTTTTAAAATATTTTTTCATTGTAGATGGACACGATACCTTTATTAATTTTTTTATTTTTATTGGTGCTGAGCATCGAACCCAGTGCCTCACACATACAAGGCGAGCACTCTACCACTGAGCTAAAACCCCAGCCCATCAACTTCATTTTTGAGGGAGTAACTTTATATAGTGACTGTAAACTCATCTCTTGAAAATAATGAGAATCAAAGGAGATAAGCTTTGGGCAGGGGTTTGCAAATATTACTGCCTAAGGGTCAGGCCAAGAAGACCATAAAAATGTTCATATGCCACAATTTTTTCCTTTAACATGAAAATAGTTTTACTAATTTCATGGAAAAAAAAATCTTCTTCCATTTCTACTCTATTAAGTAAAGAAAGGCCAATGAGAAAATCAGTATTCTTTTTTAGATACTGCATGATTAATATCTGGGTATATTTTAGAATTACATACCCCTTATTCCCAACATTTCTGACTTTACCCAGGGATACACAAAACATTGTCCCAGTTCATACTTGGGAAAACCTTGTGAGATCAGTTTTATTTATGATGCTCTACTGTATTGAGGGAAACAGACCTAGACAAGAAGCCTTGACAAGGTCAAAGAGTGAGTCAATGGCACAGGCCAGGAAGAGTTCATTCCCTTCCATATAACATTCCCAGAAACTCTTTAATGAACCAGACCCCATGCCAGATACTGGAGATACAAAGATGAGTGTTGAAGGCCACATCCTTCTACTACCTGGGTCTCTTTATGACATGGGGCTCCTCAAACTTCTGTAGGCAAGGGCTAGGACAAGGACAAGGAGAGCTACTTGCAGCGTGGAGCATGCACCAGCTCCTCTGAACTGTGGAACTACCCAAGTGTCCAGCTCCCAGAGTGTCCCAGGCTCCCCACTGTCTTTGGCGAGGGCTGGTCTCCTCCTCCAGACTCCGGCCTTTGCCCAACTGAGGCAAATCATTGTTGTGCTGGAGACTTCTTTCCCCCTTGTAACAGAATTAATGTTTTTGAAAGATTCCTAAATGTGTTTCCTTATGATAAGCTGGTTTCTACTTCCTGAACCCTCTCCACCCTGCAATGAGGGCAGGAGTCATCTCCAGAAGCAGCAGGATATGATGAAGGGGAATGTTCTTTCAGACAGAGAGAGAAGGGGCAAAGATTGCTCCTTCTACCTGGGGTCATTACAGGTAGAAAGGAAGGAGGGGCAAGGGCTCGGATGTTAGATATTCTGAATTCTTCTTTTGGAGCTGAGATGAGATCATACAGCATGGTTGGGGTGAAGAAGAATGGAGTATAATTTCCTAATCTTCTTTTGTTCCTAGAAAGTATCTCCAGACTCAGAGGCTCCTGCAGGTCCCATGGTTTTGGGGAAGACACAGAGGGGGTTGGATTGAGAATCAGAGAACTTGCAGGTCCCAAGAGAGCAAAATGAGAGGACTTGACAGAATGGACTTAGGTGGGCCTAAGAGTGGGTTGTGGCATAGTTTCAGAGGCAGAGACTGTACCAGAAAGAGCACCTTGGGTACCCACCAAGCCACAAACTACCCCAGTGGCCAGCTTCACTCTCAACACCAGCAGGGCAAGCAGCAACCAAACTGGGCATTGCCTCTGAGGCTGGAGGAGGCTCAGACACTTCTCTGTCCAAACACCCTTTCATGTCTCAGATATCCCAAGGATAGAGTAAGTCCCTCCCTTTCTCCCAGCTCAAGGAGGAGGAAACTAAATTTGACAGGTAGAATATATATTTTACCTTATATAAAATATTTACTCTGAGAAACAATGTCAGAGAAGGACTTCAGGATGTACAGAATTAAGATGTTCTGTGAATTAAAGGATGATATAAGAGAGCAAATACAGGCAACAAAAGATAATTTCAATAAAGAGCTACATAAGCAAATAGAGGAAGCAAAAAATTACTTCAATAAGGAGAAAGAGGTTATGATCAAAAAACAAAAACAGAAATCTTTGAAATGAAAGAAACAATAAACCAAATTAAAAGCTCATTAGAAAGCATCACCAACAGATGAGATCGCTTGGAAGACAGGACCTCAGACAATGAAGACAAAATATATAATCTTGAAAAGAATGTTGACCAGACAGTGAAAATGGTAATAAACTATGAGCAGAACATTCAAGAATTAGGGGATAACATAAAAAGTCCAAATTTAAGAATTATTGGGATAGAGGAAGGCATAGAGTTCCAAACCAAAGGAATGAACAATCTATTTAATGAAATAATATCAGAAAAATTTTCCAAACATGAAGAATGAATTGAAAAATCAAATACAAGAGGCTTATAGGATGTCAAATGTACAAAATCACAACAGATCCACACCAAGGCACATTATGATTAAAATGCCTAGCATGCAGAATAAGGAGAGAATTTTTAAAGCCACAAGAGAAAGGAATCAGATCACATATAGGGCGAAACCAATTAGGATATCTGCAGATTTTTCAACCCAGACCCTGAAAGCTAGAAGATCCTAGAACAACGTATACCAAGCTCTGAAAGAAAATGGATGCCAACCAAAAATCTTATATCCAGCAAAATTAAGCTTTAGATTTGATGGTGAAATAAAAAACTTCTGTAATAAACAAAAGTTAGCAGAATTTACAATTAGAAAGCCTGCAATACAGAACATCCTTCACAAAATTTATCATGAGGAGGAAGTGAAAAACAACAATGAAAATCAGCAGAGGGAGGGATTACACTAAAGGAAAAACCAATCAAAGGAGAAACCAAGTCAAGTTAAATACCAAAAAATATACACAATGGAATATTACTCAGCAATAAAAGAGAATAAAATCATGGCATTTGCAGGTAAATGGATGGAGGTGGAAAATAATATGTTAAGTGAAGTAAGCCAATCCCAAAAAAGCAAATGCCAAATGTTGTCTCTGATATGAGGATGCTGATCTATAATGGAAATGGCAGGGAGCATGTGAGGAATGAAGAAACTTTAAATAGGGAAAAGGAACTTTAGATAGGGAAGGGAGAGGGCATGGGGGTAGAAAAGATGATGGAATGAGATGGACATCATTACCTTTAGTGCATGTATGAAGACACGAATGGTATGACTCTACTTTGTATACAACCAGAGTCATGAAAAATTGTGCTCTATATGTGCAATATGAATTGAAATGCATACATAACAATAAGAATAATAATAAAAAGAAAGTTTATCCTGGATGTTTACTGAACCAGATAAAGATTTAGTAGGAGGTTGAACTTTGAATGGACCAAATGTTTACCTTGAAACAAACCTGTATCTTTGGAAAGGAATGAAAATATTATAAAAGGACAAAATCTAGCCTTTCTCCTGCTACCTGGGAGATGAAGTGGAGCAGATGTTCTTATAAATGAGAAACTAGGGAGAAAGAACTGCAAATTCCGAATTATGGTATAAGTAATTTTATGACTGTGCTACATCCTAGGTCTCGTGGGTAGTATGAACTGAAAGACCTTTTTAAAGATTAAGCAGGGTATGGGGAGTTTGGGGTAGGGAGACACATATAACTCAAAGATTTCAAGATGCTTATAACTATCTTTACAGAAACTAATTGCAGCAAAAGGAATAGCAGAGCCCAGCACAGGGGTGCATGCCTATAATTTCAGGAAATCGGGAGACTGAGGCAGGACATTTGCAAATATAAGGCCAGCCTCAGCAACTTAGCAAGACCCTGTGTCAAAATAAAAAAGGCTTGGGATGTGGCCCAATGGTAAAGCACCCTGCGTTCAATTCCCAATTCCAGAGAGAGAGAGAGAGAGAGAGAGAGAGAAAGAGATAGCAGCCACCATAGGTAGCATTACAATTTTCATTTATATATGCAATTTAATACCCACTGGGGAGACAAACAGTATTCAAAAAGAAAAAAACAAAAACTATTCCCACATGGTGCCAACTGTTCATAACTTTTCCGGTCAATCTATAAAAATATGCTTATAAGTCCTCCATCAGTATTTTGAAAAATTAAGTCTTGTGAAAAGACAAAGTTACAATGCCAGTTAGGACAGCATATGGCTGTAATCCCAGTGATTTGAGGAGACAGAGGCAGGATGATCACAAATTCAAGGACAGCCTGGTGCCAACTGCCCTCGGTCCCCAGAAGCTCAAGCCTATTTCAAAATGCAAAATACATTGAGTCTGTTTCCAGGAGTCCCCATCGTCTCAACGGTTCCAGCACTGCCCCAAATTCCCACTCCAAAATCTTCCCAGAGACTCAAGGCAAACTCCCATGAGCCCCAGTAAAGACCTGAATCAAGTTACATATATCAAGTACATAATGGCACAGAGTAAATACTTCCATTCCAACAGGGAGAAATAGGGGCAAGGAATGAAAGGATGATGCCAAAGTAAGACTGAAATCCAGCTGGAAAACAAGTCCCCATCCAGCATCTGGGGCACATGACATCATGTTCTTTCTACAGAGCCTGTGTGGCTCCACCCCTAGGGTAGTGCTGGTTGTAGCCCACGTGGCCTCTCTCGGATCATTTCTGCTAGATTTCTGCAGCTGTCCTCAGCAGATGTTCCACTTTGCTGGCCTCTTTTCATCTTGGGGGTCTACTATTGCAGGGTCCGCTTCCTTCTCACATCACCAGGTATCACCCTCTTGGTAACTGCCCGCAGGGATTCTGACCCTGCTACACTTTACCTGACCTCCCAGGCCTTCCTTTGAAATTTTGGTGAACATCTCCAAGACCCTCTAAGTCCAGCATCCTGCATTCCTGCAGAAGCAGCACCACGTGGTTGAAACCAAGGTCCGCTGCTATTGGCTGCCATCTTTTTTTTTTTTTCTTTTTCTTTTTTGATACCAGGGATTGAACCCAGGGGTGTTTAACTACTGAGCCACATCGCCAACCCTTTTTAGTTTTTATTTGAGGCAGGGTCTTGCTACGTTGCTTAGGGCCTCACTAAGTTACTGAGGTTGGGCCTCTAATTTGCAATTCTCCTGCCTCAGCCTCCTGAGTCACTGGGATTACAGGCATATGCCACTATGCTTGGCTGCTGCTGTCATCCTGAGCAGTAGCTAGACCTCCTGGGACTATAGTAACAGAGGCCTTTCAGTGCCTGGGCAGCTGAGCACAGTGAAATAACATCCTGGCCTCCCTGTGTAAGCAGGATCCTCCATGGTCTCAAAGGAATTTTTATTTTTACACCCTTGAAATTGTGATGGCCGTGGTCTTGTCAAGTCCTGAGACACCCTCTAGGCATTTTTTCCTGTCATCTCTGTATTTAGCTTCTGTGCGGTGTCTATAATCTTTTCAATGATAACTCCTCCCTTGGCCCCCATTTTACACACATTTTTCGGGCCAAGTCACAAGTTTTTCAGACCTTTCTGCTCTGCTTTCTACTCTTGGTTATTATAGTCAAGTTGGCTAAAAGCTACCAGCAATATCCATGTCATTGCCTGAATGTTGTGTTGTTTTGAAATTTCCTTCACCAGATTAATTAGTTCATCACATTAATTAGCTCATCACCTCAAAATTTCCTCCCAGAGTTTGAGGTCATGGACAAAACGTACACACCTTCTCTGCCAGAATGTAAGATGAATAGTTTCTAGTCTGATTTCCAATAGAGTCCTCCTTCTTCTCGGAAACCTCACAAACCCTGGATGGATTTACTCTCCACTGTCCCATCAGCCTTCTGGTCCTTTGAGTTCCCACCAGAATCATCCATTAAGCTCTGCTCACAACACTCTAAGTCATCTCCAGTCTGCGTCTCCAAACTTTTTCAAACTCCTGCAAACCACTTCTAAATGCTTCTGAACCACATGTCAGGTTAATTATAGCAATGACCCCGCTTTTTGGTACCAGTTTCTGTATTGGTCAGGTTTTCGTCACTGTGTCCAAAAGACCTGACAAAGGCAACTTCGAGAAGGAAGAGTTTATTTTGGCTCACAGTTTCAGAGGTTCAGTCCCCTGACTGGCCGCCCCATAGCTCTGGGGCTGAGGTGAGGGATATCACGGTGGAAGCGCATGGTGGAGGGAAGCTGCCCAGTTCATGCTCAACTCATGATAGCCAAGAAGCAGAGAGAACTTGAGTGTAAGGAGTCCAGGAAAGTATCATCTCAAAGGGCACACCCCCAGGGACATCCCACCTGCCTTCACCCTACTTTCCTCCAGTTACCACCTATTAATTAATACAAATGATTAATCCAATGATAAAGTTTCAGCTCTCATAATCTAATCATCTCATCTCTGAACATTCTGCATTGTCTCATACATGAGCTTTTGGGAGACTCCACATAAGCCATAACAACTACTTAGTGAGACTCAATATCAAAATAAAAAAAATTAAAAGGGCTGGAGCTATTATTATTCAGTATAGAGTGCCCTGGGTTCAATCCCAGTACCACAAGGGGTAAAAACACAAAATCACAACAAATTTAGCTGAAAGATCTTAACTGGTTTTTCTTTTCAATTCTGAAACCAGGGAACATTTCATCCCGTAAAATAGGTTGTTTCAATAAGACGAACAGAGGAGATTGGTTTTATGAACAGAAAAGGGCTGAAGAAAGCAGAAACAGAAAACTAAGAGCATTTTAGTCATTTCAAAGCTACTTTTTCTTGTAAAGGTTCAAACAGAAAGGATTCTTTATCATGTCAGCTCTATTAGTCTGCTTTCTGTTGCTATAACAAAATACCTAAAGCTGGTTATTTTATAAAGAAAATATGTCTGTTTAGCTCACAGATTTGAAGGCTAAAAGTCAAAGATCATGTGATCCTATCTGTTTTATTTCTGGTGAGACTCACATTGGCTGCATCACAATAGGTAGAGAAGTAAGAAGAAAAATGGCTATCTGCAGAAGGAGCCAAATTCATGGGCTGACCTTGCTTTATAACAATCCGCTCTCGTGAGAGAACTAAATCACTCTGAGAGAGCATCACCAATCCCTTCTACTAATTGTTAATTATTAATCCCCCTTCTGACTCTTATCTCTGCCTCTTCTGATTTCTCGGAAAGTCAAAAAAAAAAAAAAAAACCCTCAGTTTGATGATGTGGAACAACTCCACTTAGGTTTGGCCCATTAATCAGCTTCCCACCACTGTAATCAGCTCTGAGGTAATCAACTTATAAAGAGAAACTTTTAATTTTGTCTTACAGTTTCAGAGGTTCTAGTCCCTGTTGGGGCCGACCCCCAGTTTTAGCCTTCTGGTAGAGCTGTCGGATACCACTGTGTGTGGGAGAGAGAAACTACTCGCCTTGTTGTGGGGTGGGGTAGGACTGGGATTCCAAAATCTTATTCAAGGACACACCCCCCATGAAGTCCTCCTAGACCCACTCTTAAAATTCCATCACCTCCCAAGAGTGCCTGGTCTGGGGACCAAACCTTCAACACACAAACCTTCCACAGATACTTATCCAGATGATAGTGTGAGCCTTGTGTAGGAGCTCAGTCCCAACCAGTGGTCTCCTCTAAAAATTATACAGCACTTAAAATTGAAATTTAAATTCAAAATGTTTAGCACTCTTCTGAGACTGTGTTCTTCTCTATCCTAGGTAATAATAATTTAGAATTTGTCTTTTTTATCTGATCCATAAAATTAGTCTTGTGGTGTAGGTAAAGAAAGTCCTACTGTCTCTATTTTACAAGTGAGGTTATATCACTCGTTCCTGATGCAGAGCTACCAAGTAGATTTAAAAAAAAAATGATGATCAACCTAGGGCTCTAGCCTTAGCCCAGTGTTTATTTCACAATACTAGGGGTTTTCAATGAGTTATTACTGAAATCTTCCCCCCAAAACAAATTGTATAACAGAACTTACTATTTAAGAGACTATGCAATGAGCTACTCCCTAGGACACCTCCAAAAAATGTCTCTCCAGTACCCTAAGGGTCCACTGGAAACAATGTGAGAACCACTGCCCTGTGCCAAGCTGTCTCCCAACCACTTCAACCTCCCCCATTTGGTGTTGAAAGCGGAGAGCCCGACCTTAACTTTTGAGCACAAAGTTAAAAAAAAAAAATCAGGGTGGGAAGAAGAAACACACCAGCTAAACTGAAAGACATACATGGTTTAATTGATCCTCTTACAGCTTACCAGCTACTATTACTGTCTGGACAAGCGCTTTGGGGTCAATGATGGTTGAAATATTATGACTTTCCATAATGTGTACATTCAGCTGCCTGGTCAGAGCTGAGAAGCTTGTGAGGAGGATTCTCTGGATGAAAACATCCATTATCTATCAGGAATATGTGCTCTACATCTAAATGAGAAAACAGGGCCGTCCAGAGAGCCTTCTATAAAAGGTAGCAATGCTGCCAATAGACTGCCCTGAGCTGGTTCCCATTCCCCAGCCACAGGGGCTTCCAGACAGCTTTCCAGAGGATTATGCCAATGAGGAGAGAGTCCTTTGTCACAAACCCTGTCCCATTCAACCACTTTTAAAGCTGCTTCATGAGACAGGTCTCTGCTGAAGCTCTTCAAACATTCTGGTGGCTTCTCCTGGACAAAGCAGAGCTTTGCAAAGAAACTCTTGGAGTAGGAGGTCTCTGTTCACCTTGTGTTTCCCTCTCCTGGAAGTTTAATTAAAATTTTTTGATAGCAGAATTGTTTCATCCAAGGAATACATGCCCTGTGTTTTAAAAAATTAAATAGTAGGAAAGGGTCAATAATGAAAAATCAACCAAAAATTTTAAACTATTTTCATCATCTCTATTTTTATTGTATTGGTAATTGCCAGATGTCTTTAAATAATATGTCAAAACTGCTATTCTTTGATGCTGTATTTTCCAAAATTAACTACTGATTTCTAATATGCAAGATGTAGATTTAGTTTAAGTCCCTATTTTGGTTGAATTCATAATTTTAAATTAACACTTTCATATCATATTATGCTAACTGTTGACATTATCTCTCTCTCTCTCTCTCTCTCTCTCTCTCTCTCTCTCGTTATTGTTACTGGAGATTGAACCCCACAGGTGCTTTATCAGTGAGCCACATCCCAGCTCTTTTTATCTTTTTATTTTGAGACAGGGTCTCACTAAGTTGCTTAGGGCCTTGCTAAGTTACCGAGGCTGGCTTTGAACTTGTAATCCTCCTGCTTCAGCCTCCTGAACCTCTGGGGTTATAGGCAGGCATCATGGCGCCCAGGGACACTCTCTTTAGGCCTCATTTTTTTTTCATCTCTCTTCTTTTTTTCAAATTTATTTATTTTTAATTGATGATAATTATATACATTTATGGGGTGCAATGTGATGTTTTGATAGAGGTATATAATGTGGAACGATGAAACCAAGCTAATGAGCATATCCATTACCGCACATGCTTATCAGTTTTTGTGGTGAGGATTTTCAAAATTTTACTCCATGATTTTGAAATATACAACACATGATTAACTATATTCACCATGCCAAGAAATAGATATAAAAATGCATTCCTTCTAATTAACTGAAGCTCGTGCTGCCGGGCTTGGAAAATGACACCCCCAAAATATGTCTCATCAGGCTTCAAACTGAGAGCACATTGGGGCAGCAGATGCACAGAAGGGTTTTATTTGAAGTTCCCTTATATACCAAAAAGGCTGGATCCTCCAGTAGGTATCTCTGTAAATTGTTGTGAATCCCTTCCCCAGATATTTATTTATTTATGGCAGTACTGGGGATGGAACCCAGGGTGCTGTACCACTGAGCTACATCCCCAGCCCTTTTTTATTTTGAGAGAAGGTCCCACTCACTTGCCCAAGCTGGCCTTGAACTTGTGATCCTGCGGCCTCAGCCACAAGCTGGGCTCCCCAGATATCTCATCATTTGAGTGAGAGCCACACAGAGCATAGGAAGGAAGACCAGGGTTGACACACACCTGGAGCTCGGATGACTTTGTCTCAGGCTGCATCGTCTATTCTTCAGGCCTTTTGGTCTCCCCTAAAATTCGTTTACTCTTTTTCTTTTAACCTGCAAAAGTCATAATTTTATTCTCTTTTTTTTTCTTTCTTTATTTTTTATAATTTTTATTGTTGGTTGTTCAAAACATTACATAGTTCTTGATATATCATATTTCACATTTTGATTCAAGTGGGTTATGAGCTCCCATTTTTACCCCAAATACAGATTGCAGAATCACATCAGTTACACATCCATTGATTTACATATTGCCATACTAGTGTCTGTTGTATTCTGCTGCCTTTCCTATCCTCTACTATCCCCCCTCCAATTCGTTTACTCTTTTTCCAAAATAACCTATACCTCTCACTCCCCTCTGCCCCATGAAGCGGGTATTTAAGCTTCTCCATCCTAGTGGGTTACTGGGTACTAACTTTCCTTTGTTGACCCTGTTCATATAATAAACTCATACGACTTCTCTCCTGTTAGTCTGTCTATGGTCACTTTATTTCAGCAGATTCAATTATGGAATCACCAGAGAGGAAAGAGGTGGTTCTCTTGCTCCTACATTTCTCCTCACCTCTCATCTTATTTCCATGACTCAGTCTGCCATCAGCACTTTCGTATCATCAGTGGCCTTTAAATTCTAAAGCTATAGGTAAATTTTTTATCTTCATATTGATTCTAGATGTCAACATCAATGAATCGTGTTTATGGTAACAGTAGCAGATGCTATTGGTAGTCTACCCAGCGACCACCCAACCTCACCAACAGAACTTAACAGAACCCCACTTTTTCCAGGTGTCTTCCCTCTCCTTCATGCTCATAGATTTCAGAGGGAAGAAGGTCAGATCCATCCTCAGCCAGAAAGAGTAGATCCAGTAAATGGACTGATTAGTGTTGTTCAAACTCAGAATGACCTGGAAGTCTTGCTGAAAGCACAAATGGCTGGGCTGCACTCACAGATATTCTGACTTAGTAGGTCTGGGGTAAGACCCAAGAATTTGCATTTCCAGCAAGCTCCTGGGTGGTGTTGATGCTGCCAGTGTAGGAACCACACTTGAGGACCTCTGATCTAAGTGAAGCACGGACATTGCAGTAATCAGGACACTGCTTCAGTTGCTTTAATCATCCTCCAAGGAAATGGACAGTAGGTAATCCCTCTCCCCTCTTACGTGGTCTCAGCTCCATGAGGAAGTCCTAGGTGCCAGACTTCTCTCCCTGGGGTTCTGTCACCTCCTTGAGCATTGTACTCATCTTCATGATCGAAGTTGACGCATGACTGCCAATTGTCATGCTGGCCAGAGGAGGAAGTGAGGAAGTGGAGAAGACACAACTTTTTTGGGGGGCAGGGGTTGGGGGGATGGTTACCAGGGATTGAACTCAGGACCACCCAACCACACTGAGCCACATCCCTAGACCTATTTTTGTATTTTATTTAGAGACAGGGTCTCACTGAGTTGCTTAGCACCTCGATTTTTGCTGAGGCTGGCTTTGAACTCACGATCCTCCTGCCTCAGCCTTCTGAGCCACTGGGATTACAGGCATGCGCCACCATGCCCTGAGAAGACACGACTTCTTTTAAAGGAACAATACACAAATGGCCCACGTCCTTTCCACATACATCCTGTTGGCCAGAACTTAGTCCCATGACTAAACTGAAGTGCCAGGGAGCCTGGGAAAGGTGGCTTCTCACCTGCTGGTTATGTGTCCAGATGTAGTTCATGGAGTTCTATCACAGAAGGGATAATGGGTGGCAATCAATTTCTGCTGCAGTGATTCCCTTCTCCTTTCTAGCAGTGGTTTAGATGTGCACAGGACACAATTTCAGCATATGAGAAAGGACAGAATGTCTTCCGAGGGTATCTGAAAAGGTGTCCTATCTCTCAGAGAGGCATAGTATCTTCTTTGGAATTCTGCTGTGTTGGATGTGAACCCTGAAAGAGCTAGCCAGGTACACCTGGCGACTGTGAGGGGGATCGGACAGCTTTTGGATGAGTGATCATGGCAGAAAGACAGAGAAAGAACCTATATGCTTGAGGAAGAATCAGAACCCGTGAATTAACCAATCATCCAAAGCTTCCCTGCCCACAGAGCCCTTGTTATGTCAGATAGTAAAGTTTTGAGTCTTTGAGCCACATTGATTTTCCTGTTGCGTGCAATGAAACCGTCTTAATTAACAAGGTGGCTCTCCAATTGTCTTCCTGTCTTTCTATGTATTTTTGCACGGTTGGACTCTTTCTATTATTCTAAAATCTGAAATTTAGAATAAGATTTTAAAAACACATACTCTTGTTTCCTCTCAAGATAACTTCCTCCTTGAGCCTCAGTTGCTTGCTGTCTGGGTCTGTCACACAGCTGTCACCCCAGGACTTCCCTTAATTACTTACCTCATTTGAAACCACTGTTTCCTGGATCCTCTTGTCTTTTCCTTGGTTTGCTCTGTTGTTTTGCTGAGGCATACTGCCAAGTAGCTTCCTAAGAGAAGATAACGTGGGAGCTGAATTTTCTGAGCCTTGCATGTGGGACCCTGTAGGCAGACTGGCTTCCTTCTCGGGTCTGATCTCTCCATGCCTCCTTCTGGGTGGAATTTTTTTTTTTTTTTTTTTTTGTAGGGGAAGCAAAATTTCATGTCTACTCTTTTGGAATTTTTTTCCGCTGAGCCTGAGAATTAAATTGACATAAGACAGATCCACCGAAGAAAAGCATGCAAATTGATTCAATACCAGTTTTGAGTGTCATGGGAGACTTCATAGGGAAATGATGACCTAGAAACACAGAGATGAACACTTCTAAATACTGACTTAGACAAAGTAGTAAATCATGAAAATGTGGCAAGGCTAAGGGACTTCCTCTAAGGTGGTTAGCTGGGTGGAGATGATGTAGCTAGGAGGGTAAGGATTAGTGTAATGAGGTTTATTAGTATAGATCTCCCTCGGCCTCCACTTCTTGTCCTGCTTTGCTTGTGGTCTAGGATGGGCGTCTTCCACTTGGGCATTTTATCTCCTGCTTTCAAGAAACAGAAGAAAGGTCAGAGTGATGGTCTTGCCCCAGATGTTTTTCAAGTGCCTTTAACTCAAAATAGTCCATGTGCTAGAGTGGCATATTTTTAACTTCTTCACCTTCACTGTGTTTCTGTAGTTACCACTTCCTTCTGTGTCTTCCAGAAATTTATTAAAAGGGTTAGGTCACTGGTATCTCCTTCCTCTTCTCTTCTCTTGATTATGCTGTTTTAATTTCTTTACTTTTTTTTTTCCAGTACTCAGGATTAAAACCAAGGGTGCTTTAACCCTGAGCTACAACCTCAGTGCACTCCATATCCCTCCAATTTTAAGATAAGTTCTCACTAAAATTGCCTAGGCTGACCTCAAACTTGAAATCCTCCTACTGCAGGCTTCCAAATTGCTGAGATTATAGGTGTGTGCCACTGTCCCTGGCTTGTGAGGTTCTCTAGTTTTGTACAGTCATAGAAAGTCTAGTTTCCTAATTGTCATTTAAAGAACTAGCGTTTCTATGGCGGAACAAGACTACAGAGCACATAAATGAATGATTTTCTATTAAGTAGGAATAATTCTTTTTAAAAAATCATGATGCCAAAAGTGTGACTGGATATGTGGATCACTAGGAGTTTAGATTTCTAGAATAAGTTTTTTTAAATTCGTGTTGTTGAAAAGAAAGAAAAGTTTTTAGTTTCCTTGAACAGGTGAAATAATATTAATTGACCACTTACATAAACTGATACATAAAGGATGCGAATTAGTACTTTTTCAGAACCTACTATGTGCCTCAATCTTTTCATCCATTTACTAATTGATATCCTTAACAATATTGAGAAGACCTTTTTTCTATCTCATTGCTGATGAAACAGAGCAAATTAATTATCCTCTGTAAAGTCATCCAAGAAAAATTGTCTAGGTTGCAGTTAATACTCAGTTCTTCTGAACCCTAAAATCTGTGCCACTTACCATTTTATTTGCCCAAAATACAGGTAGATGCATCCATTTTCTAGGGCTCCTGGCTGGGCAGCTTAGGACAACAGATGTTTTTTACCTCCTAGGTTTGGAGGCTAGAATTCAGAAATCAAAGCGTTGGTAGGACAGCGCTCACTCAAAGGCTCTGGAGAGAATCTCCTCCATGCCTTTTCCTTAGCTCCTAGTGTCATGAGCAATTCTTGGTTTGTGACTGCACAGCCCCAGTCTCCATCCCTGTAGGCACGTGGCATTCTCCTGCGTGTGTCTGTGTTCACCTGGTAGCCTTCTAATGAGGAGATAAGTTACAGAGTATTAGGAAGTCCCCACTCCACTATGAGCTCATCTTAGCTAATTCCACCTTCAATGGTCCTATTTCCACATAAGTTCACCTTCCAAGGCCCTAGGGGTCAGGACTGTCCCGTGTCTTTTCTGAGGACCCAATCAGCCCACTCCATCTTACTTGGATTTCCTTCTCTACACAGGCTCTATTTCAACCTCTTCTGGATGAGTATAGGTATTGTTAACAAAAATTTCTCAAAATTAGCTTACATATATATACTTCCACAATTTCCTTAAAAAAAAAAGGTACAATTCTTTATGAAGGAAACTTAATCATACTTCCACAATTTCCTTAAAAAAAAAAGGTACAATTCTTTATGAAGGAAACTTAATCATCTTCTCCCCTCCTCTTCTCCTCCTACTTTTCCTTCTCTTCCTCCTTCTTTCTTTTGTGGTGGAGATAGAACCTTAACATATAGGTTAAGCTCATAATATACTACTGAGCTATACCCACAGTCTCAGAAACCTGATTTTTAAAATCTTAAATCTGTTTTAAAATCATGTTATTGAAGTATTTCACCTCAATGGATGATTTTGAGTTAAAATTTTTAAGCATTTTAAAATAGACCCATAAATTATAATTATCACATTAGAAGTACTAGAATTATATCCATTCCTCAAAAATGTGGTCTCATAGAAAGTGACATCAGGGTATTAAATGATGCATCCTAATGAAAACTAGATCATTTTAAAATGTAAATATTCATTCAGTGCAGAATCCTTTTTGTAGAACTGAAGTAAAACAATAACTAAAATAAGTATGGAGTTCATCTCAACAAACCTATGTGACTTAAATATTTACACTATTATTATGTCAATCCTATTGGTTCTTCCAGAAACATCTAACTGCCCAACATGACTAGCTGTACCTACTCTGTACTAATGTTTGATTTTTTTTAATAGACGGCATATTGTATAAAAGGACTATTTCACACATACAAATAATTATAGACTGTTTTGGTGATTCAGATATTGACTACCTTACATTCTTTATAAAAATGAATGTCAACAGAATCTAAATGTTCCTGGCTGGAATTTTCTGGGCTATATAGCACAGGTTCTCTTACAGCTGTCTAAAATCATCAGAAGGGATAAGTTGCTATTTGCAATAAGGCATGCATTTACATGTGGCATAAATAATTTTTCTCCTAGTTGCAGTTCTGTTACTTCTGTGGTTTCATTTCCTTTAATTTACTATCAGTCATGACCCCCATCTTCCACAGGGACAATGAGAGTGGCAGGTAATGTCACTTTCTGGTTATCCACAGGACTTTTCTAAGATTCAAGACATATGAGAATTCATGCATTTAATGACAGCCACCTGAATCCTCCCCGGGCCCTCCAGCTTTCCAGTGGGCGTGTGTGTGTGTGTGTGTGTGTGGCGGCCAAGCAAATACTGCTATTTAAAAGCCACACAAATTGAAACTCCCACCCTGCTTGTTGGCAGAAGGTCCAATTTCCTCCCTTTCCGGGTGAGTGAACATTGCTTCTCCTTTCCACATCTTGTCTTGACTCACCTTCTGCAACCCCCACACCTAGAGATCTCTCTGTTTTTCTCCTTTGGATGTTTCCTAACTATTTCTTTGCCTGCTGCCCCTCTTTCCATCTTCTACCAAGGGAAGAGTCCTTTGCCTTATTGCTCAAAGCGGAAAGGCAAGGTGGCCATGTTTTGGGATTTGAAGCAACCACAAGGGAACTGTTCTGCAGAAAAGGAAAATGCGTTCACTGGCCACACTCCTTCATTGGGTCTCCTTGGACTCTCTGTTTTGTACTCCCAGCCCACCAGTGTATTGTTGGGGCCTAGTTCCTCCTCTTCAACTGCATCTACCACCTCAGGTCCAAGAAGAGAAATCCCATTGCAATAAAAAAAGAAAGAGAACATCTCTACTCAAAATGAAGACGTTCCCCCACCCTTCGTATGATTGAAAGGCACATTAATGACAGCATGACATTATTAAACAGCACTTACCATTTCAGGTTGAAACACATGCATTTCAATCTCTCACCTGCTAGCTTCTTTAAGCAAAGGGGACTGAAGAGGCCCCAGAAAGGACCCTCCTAGAATAAAATGTAGGTCTCTTTCACGTTTCCACCTCAGAATGCCTGTGCTTCTGTGGTTTCAAATGAGCATAGACCATAGTACTGTAATTGTATTAATCAAGGTTCCCCTGAGAAACAAAACAAATAGGACATACAGTTATCCCTATCCACACATGGGGAATTGATTCCAACCTCTCTCCCCAGCCAGGAGGCCAAAATCCACAGATGCTCAAGTCCCGATAATGTAATAGCATAGTATTTTGTATATAACCTACCTAACTCTCCTGTATACTTTACGTTATCTCTAGATGACTTTTAATACCTAGTATAATATACATGCTTTGTAAATTGTTGTGATACTCTGTTGTTTCAGGAGTAGAGACAAGAAAAAATTCTGTGCATGTTCAGTACAGAGGCACCCATCTTAGGCCTCACTATACAAAGATATGTCAGAAACCATGCAACATTTTGAGGGGGGATATTTTCAATCCATGGTTGTTGGATGAATCCATAGATGCACAATATGTAAATACTGAGGGCTGACTCTGACTCTGTGTGTGAGAGAGACAGATTAGGAGGCTGAGAAGTTCTACAATTTGCCAGCTGCAAGTTGGAGACCTAGGATAGTAGGTAGTGTAATTTCAGTCTTAGTTTAAAAGTCTGAGAACCAGAGCAGCCAAATGTAAAGTCCAGTACAAAGGCAGGAGAAGACCCAGTCCTAGCCTAAACATGGAGTCAGGAAGCCATGTTGGGTAAACATATAATGGCAGCAGTACCCCAGAGAAAAACCCCAACATGGCGTCTAACGACCCTCTTTCTCCTCTTTGTTTCTTTCACTGGCGCGAAACGTTCCCTCCAGCGCCAATGTTCAAATCCTGCTGGTGGGAAGCCTTAGCCCCAATTAGAATTAACTTCTTGGGCTCCGGAACTGACATATGGAAGAGCTTGCCAATAAATGGGTGACCCGTTATCTACCTCAGCCCTGCTACCTCTCCTCAGGTCTATATAAACCCACAGCATTTTGTAATAAAGTGGAACCTCTTTGGTGATCTGTGTCGTGTGGTGCGGTGTCTTCCAGTCTTACAAGCCAAAATTGGCAAATTCTTCCTTCCTCTGCCTTTTTGCCCTATTCAGGCCCTCAAAGGATTGGATGATTCCTAACCATACCAGAGAGAGACATCTATTTTACCAACTCCAATTCAAATGTTAATCTTACCCAGAAACATACTCACAGATATTACCAGAAACAATGTTTAATCTGGGCACCCCGTGGCACAGTTAAATTTGACCCATGAAAATAACCATCACAATCACAAACTCAAAAAGGCAAGACACAAGGATTGAGCTCCATAGATGAGGGTGTTATATGAACTAGAATTCCCCTTATGCAGCCTGTTATGCTTCTGATCTGGAATGTCCCCCTAAAACTCCTACATCAGGCAATGTCGCAAGGTTCAGAAGTAAAAAGATTAGATCATAAAGTCTCTGACCCCATCCGTGGATTAATTCATTTGATGGATTATTAATTGAAATGGACTTACTGTGAAAACAATAGGTAGGTGGGGGTTGGTCACTAGGTATGTGGTCTTGGGGACTCCATCTACTCCTGGCCCCTTTCTGTCTCTCTCTCCTCTTTCTCACTTTCCTTCCCAACTACCATGATTGAGCAGCTTTCCTTCACCATGCCCTTCTGTCCCCCAGCCATACAGTCAGCCAACTGTGGACTAAGACCACTGAAACAGTGAGCCAAAATAAACTCTTCTTCCTCCAAGTTGTTCTTGTCGGATATTTGGGTAGCAGTAGAAAACTTAGACACAGCCAGGCTTCCTTGGTCTAAAACCTTCCCTGACTCTAGCAGCAAGACCTTGACCAAGATACTTAGCCTTTCTGTGCCTCCATTTTATCATTTGTAAAATGAAGATGCAATAGCACCTATTTCGTGGTGTTTCCACCAGAATTTAATGGCAAAGGGCAGAATGCAACAACCATTTGCCACTATTGTACCTGAACAGTCTAATGATAGAGCTTATCATCTTTGAATGTTTACCATAAAGCATTTTGACGACTGTACCTTGTGCTTCTGGCAGCAAGTGGTGTGAACTAACCCCATAATAAACCCCTCTCCACCTTGCTATTTCTTTACATATAAGGACTCACATTGATTGATTATGATTGCATTCCTATAAAACATCTTAGATTTTATTCACACTTTCCTCATATGTCTAGTTTTCCAGATTTTGTGCCACCACTGCGGCTCTCTTTGTGACAGTGCTCTGTGTCTTCATTGGAGATGGACAGAGAAAAGGGTAGAATTGTCTTACAGACATTGAACATTTGCAAATACTATACATGCATGTGTGTGCACACATGTGTACAAGTATGCCCCCGGGCTTTGCTGACTCCTATACAGCTTGTGGTCTGCTTTCCTTCCCAGATTTCTTTCCTTGGCTTCATCTTGGTTCCAGTGGTTTCCCAGCTTGTGTTTATGAAATTTATTCCTTCCTTATCCACACACACACACACACACACACACACACACACAAATCTACCTCTATAACCTCAAAATGTATGTGGGAGTGACTGTCAGGGACAAACAGTAGAGGCATTGTGTCTTGGAGCTAATTTATGAGCTGTAGGAAATCCCGGGACATGAGCATTTACTTTAGACTCAAATACAAAAAGCTGGTCCCTTTGGTGAATGATCTCAAAACTCACCCAGGTGAGGAAATGGGAAAGGCCAGCAGGCAGTTTCAGGTTGAACCTGTTTGGTTTCATTTTGCTGCAGTGAGGTGATCTGTTTAGGGTTTGCTTTCTCTGCTCTGAGGTTTTCAGAGCTTTCATGGTGAACTTGCAGGTGAACAAGGTAACTGAGGTAACTGTCTCGCTTCACCTAAACAGGGGTCTTCTTTGTAAAACCAGATGGCGAGCCCAGGATTGTAGCAGACAAGGGAATGTTCTCAAAAAAACAGACACTCACCAGAGCATCCCCTCCCCTGTGCCAGGTTTACCTGATAAACTTAAGAACCACAAAATGGGGCAGCAGGTGTATGTTAGTGGTAGAGTGCTTGCTTAGCGTGTGTAAGACTCTGGGTTTGACCTCAGCACAGCAAGACATAAATAAAAATAAAAATGAGTCATAAACAGGTTCTGTAGAAGCCAATGAAGGGTGCTAAACTCTGCTGCCAGATATTTTTACTGGAATGTAAGAACCCACAATGTATCAGTCTGCTCTGGCATCTCTCTGCCTCCTGGTTTGGAAACTCTCTTTCCTAACACGAATACAGAACAGCCTGTATTCTTGTTTTCCTTTCCTGTTTTTAAAATCCGACTGATCGACACTTTCCCCCCTTTCTGTTTTTCTAGTTTTAACTTCATATCACCTCCTAATCACTTAAAAATATGTATTTGGTCCCTACCAGGTATGATACAAATTTAATAAACACATTAGTTAATAAAAACATGCATTCAGGGGCTGGGGTTGTGGCTCAGCGGTAGAGCGCTCACCTAGCATGCACAAGGCCCTGAGTTCGATCCTCTGCACCACATAAAAATAAATAAAATAAAGGTATTGTGTCTAACCCAAAAAAATAAATCTTTTAAAAAAACCAAAACAACTATGCATTCAGGTGAGTCTGCATTCAAGGCCAGGCATGTTGATGAATGCTTGCATCCTGTCCTAAGGGAACTTTTCCTCCTACTGCAGTCACAGCTGGTTGGACCAGAGTGGACACTTGATACAAAGGCAGGCAGGAGGCACTAATGTAGGCCAGGGGACAAAGATGACCTTGGTCAACCTGTGAGACGAGGGGGCAGTTACCTGAGGGAGGCAAAGATAACACACAAAGAAAGCCTTGAAAGAGAAGACACCTTAGGAGAGAGAAAATGAAGACTGGAATTCTAAATCTGGCTCTGTCACTTTCACCCTCCATAGTTTTACTGAGATATAATTAACATATAAAAATTGTATACATCTAACGGTACAGTGTGATTTTTTTTTTAAATGTAATAGGGATTGGAACCAAGGATCTTCTACCACCAAACTACATCCTTTGCTCCCCCTCCCTTTTCTTTATTTTTGAGTCAGGGTCTCACTAAATTGCTTAAGCTGACCTTGAACTTGTGATCCTCTTGTTTCAGCTTTCCAGGTAACTGGGATTATAAGCATGTACCACTGTGCCTAGCTCAATGAGATGGTTTACTTCTTTTCTTTCTTTTTTTTTTCTTCCTACAGACATATTCCCCAGTTGAATCTGGACTGCCCTAAAGACAGAAAAGAATCTTAGTGTAAACCAAAAGAACAACAGCAAATTGTCTAAGGTCTATCAGTGGATGCAGTCAGTGTGATGTGGTGATATGTATATAAGTTGTGAAATCATTACCATAATCAAGCTAATTAACACACCCATCATTTCACATAGCTGCCCATTGTGTGTGTTGAGAACATTTAAGATTTACTCTCTTAGCAAACTTCAAGTATAAGATACCATATTACCCACCACAGTCACCATACTGTACATGAGATCTCCAGAGCTTATTCCTTTTGTAACTGAAACTCCTTATTTCTTGACCATCATCTCCCTCTTTCCCCCAAATCCCCAGCCCCTGGCAATCACCATTCAACTCATCCCTTCTAAGACTTCCACGACTGAGATCTCAGAGTGCATCTGTGCCTGGCTTCCTCCGTGAAGCATGGCGCCCTCCAGGTTCAGCCACATAGCCAGCGACAGCATTTCTCTCCTTCTCGAGGCTGAAGAACACTGCATCGCACTTACACACAACACTTGCTTCATCCATCCACCTGTAGGCGTACACATAGGTTGTTTTCATATCTTGGCTGTTGTGATGAATGCTACAGGAGAATACAGACATCTCTTTAAGACAAGTGCTTTCATTTCCTTTGGATTCTGCTCCTTGATCTTGAGAAATTAATGCAACTCCTTTAAACCTCACTGCTCTCATGGTAAATTGGAGATAATCACACTGACTTCACAGAGTTTGGGAGAGGGTTAAGATGGCATATAAAGTGAATGTATGCCAGGCTCAGTGATGCATGCCTGTAATCCCAGCAGCTCAGGAGGCTGAGGCAGGAAGATCAAGAGTTCAAAGCCAGCCTCAGCAATGGTAAGATGCTAAGCAGCTCAGTGAGACCCTGTCTCTAAATAAAATACAAAATAGGACTGGGGATGTGGCTCAGTGGTCAAGTGCTCCTGAGTTCAATCCCCGGTACCACCCCCCCTCAAAAAAAAAGTGAATATAAGGAACAATGTAATCGACAAATGGTGGCTACCATACGTAAAAGTGTGTGTGTGTGAGTGTGTATGTGTGTGTGTGTATGTGTGTGTGTGTATGTGTGTGTGTGTGTGTGTGTTTAATGGAAATACTGTAGAATTTCCAAAACTCATCACTTATGACAAAGAATGGAGTGGACAGAGGAAGTAAAGGAATGATGTAACACCAAAGCTAGATCTTAAGTTAAGATGCAGTCTGTTTTAATCACCTGTGTTCATAGTCAGTGCTTACCAGAGTGCCTGGCAAATCTGAAATGCTCAATAACTTCGTGTCACTTTCAATGAGTAACCTCAAAGCAAGACTTTGACTAGTAGTACTCAGGTACCGAATCACATGAGCAGAGCGTTTATTTTTTTTTTCCCCCTTTGGTACTGGGAATTGAACCCACTGAGCTAGATCCTCAGCCTTTTTTTATATTTCATTAGAGACAGGGTCTCACTGAGTTGCTTAGGGCCTCACTAAGTTACTAAGTCTGGCTTTGAACTTATGATCCTCTTGCCTCAGCCTCCCAAACTGCTGGAATTAAGGCATGCACCATGCCACCGTGCACAGCTCATGGAGTGAGCACTTTTATTGATGGAGTTGCCCTGTTGTAACTCCCTGAGCCTCTTCATGTGAAATCTGCTGCAGCTATAATTTTACTTGGAAAAGATTAGAATGGATGAGGTCACTTTTCCTATAGTCTTTTCCCTTTTTCTTATGTATTTTCATCTTCTTTTCAACTTCCACCATAGTTCACAGGAGAGCAAAAACAAAAACAAAGACCTTTCGCAGAAGTAACTTCCCATTTTGGCTTCTCTCCTAAAATCTAAGACCAAAAAAAGAATCACAAAGACATGAAAATCCAAGATGGGCAAGTTCCCCAAATCTTTAACCCGATACAAATACTGACATGGATCGGAAAGATCTGGTAAGTAACCCTTGACTAGAGAGTAGGGTGAGCCAAGGGAGGGAGAGGGAATTCAGCTAGGGCACATTTCCATCTCAAAGAGCATGAGGTGTGGTAGACATCTGTTGCTTTTGTCTTCTCAACAAAACACCCATCTTTACACTGGAGAATTGGTCTTCACAGATCCCATGTGATTCCCATGGGACCAGCTACGGACTGGATATAAAACCTACCCCATCCAATCATGCCACCCCAGCCATGTTTACACAATGGGCATTGACCCAATTCCAATCGCATTTCTTCCGAGAGATTTGATATGTGAAATATTAGGAAAGGGAGGGAGTGTCCCACTTTTGTACCATGAATTATAAGGTTATATACATAAGGTTGGGGCTAGCAGAAGCCACTGTTCCCGCCACATATAATGAGCATATTTGTATCAGAAGAGAATAAAGCCACATGCAGAAGGAAGCAGCAACAAATAGAACCTGAGAGGAAGAGTTGGAAATATAATCTTGATGACATCATTTCAACACCTGAATGCACCTGTGACTAAAGCCTTTGTTTGGCTGAGCAGATTGAAAAGGCAGAAAATGAGTTCTAAGTTCTCCACCCGCATCCTATTTCCTGCTCTAGCTTAAGTCTGCAAGAAGGTTTTAAAGAGAGAAGGTGCTCTGTAGACATAAGAGGGAAGAATTTGGAGCTGGAGTTGCCATCCATGACGGAGGAGATGAAAAGCAGAGAAGGAGGAAATAAAGAGTAAAAGAGGTGACATAAGATCACAAACCTGAGAATCTTAAGTAAATTCAAATAAAAATCATTATTGACATTAGTTAATTTCTTGTGAAAATTAAATTTTTTTTAAAAATATGAGCTTTGCATCTTTGAGGATATGAGGAGAGATGGAGACACAGAATTTAAATAAAATTCTGAGAGCCTTGGTCTCTTATAGGTTTTAGAATTCTTTGGGGGCTTAATCAGTTATCTAGATCTTAAAGGATCAAGTGTCAATAGCTAACATCTGAGTAAGAGATGTAAAAAAAGAGACAGAAAGATTCAGCACACATATAATAGGTATTCCTAGAGAAGAGAAAAACCCAACCAAATAGAACCAAAAATTTTTCCAAGATTACATAAAACAGAGATTCTCCCGAAAGAAAATATCTAATCTTCAGGTTAAAACAATGAATCAGGAAAGAGTCATGAGTTCTACCATGATCAAGACATATCCTGATGAAGTCATTTAATTTGGAGAATGAATGAAGTCTTAGGAACATCCAGGTAGAAGAAAGTTGTCACCTTTAAGGGGGTAAAAATATATAAACCAGGAGAGCCTCAGATGGCTCTCCACAGCAATGCCAGATGAAAAAGATAACGGAACGATGTTGATAAGAAAGAATTTGACACAGGAATTCTCAACCTAGTCGGCATCTCTTTCAAATGTAAAAAGAGGCATGGGAAATATGTTCTTAAATATGTAAAAACTGTGATTTTTTAGCATTAATTACATCTCTCTGAAAAATATATTTGAAAAAAAAACAACCACTATCTGAAAAAAGAATCAAACTAAGAATTTACACAGAGAAAACCTGTGAGAGAGAGAAATTAACAGCCAATATTTTATTTAGTGAAACATTAATTCTGTGGTACCTAGTATTTTGGAATAATATAGTTCTAATGACTTCCCAAAGAAATGCATTTTAACTGTTATATGCTATGAAAATATAATACTATTTTGTCAGTAATAGATTGAGATAAAAATCCAGAGCATGCCAACAAAAAGCTAAATATTTGGTGCTGGTTGATGAGAGTAGACTAAACCACCCTGCCATGGTCTGAAGATGGCTAGTGCTCCCCAGTGGTCTAGATGCAAAGGCTTGGTCCCTGAGGGTGGTGCTCTTGGGAGACACTGTGGAAGGATCTAGTCAGAATTTCTCAGGTCACCCAGGATGTCACCTTGAAGGGTCTTGTGAGCCAGATAGCGCCCAGCCCTGTTTCCTGGCTTAAGAGGTGACAGGGTTGCTCCACAGTGTATTCCTGCCATTGCTGTCCTCACCAAAGGCCCAAAGCAATGGCTCAGTCTTGAACTTGAACCTCTACTCTATGAGCTAAAGAAACCTCTTTTTACGTCACAAGTAGCCCGTCTTCAGTAATTATTACAATGGTAGAAAGCTGACTCGGTTTAGTCCTTTTCCTTCCCAGGTTCCACTTATGTTATAATAGTTAAACCAAAATGAAACAAAATAAAACAGAGACCCTTGGGCTGGGATTGTGTCTCGGTGGTAGAGCACTTGCCTAGCACATGTGTCAGGCACTGGGTTCGATTCGCAGCACCACATAAATAAATAAATAAATAAATAAAGGTATTGTGTCCATCTACTGCTAAAAATATTAACACACACACACACACACACACACACACACACGAGGCCCGCAGCCGTGGTGCAGCCTTAATCCCAGCGGTTTGGGTAGGCTGAGGCAGGAGGATCCAAAGTTTGAAGCCAGGCTGGGCAAGTTGGTGAGAGTGTTGGTAAACAAAGAAAGTAAACTGAACATGATAAAGTAACCATGGAAGACACAGAAGAGTCTGCAGGACAGAAAAGGAGAAAATAGGGCTGGGGTTGTGGCTCAGCGGCAGAGCACTTGCCTAGCACGTGGGAGGCCCCGGGTTCGATCCTCAGCACCACATAAAAATAAATAAATAAATAAATAAATAAAATAAGGATAGTGTGTCCAACCACAATTAAAAAATAAATATTAAAAAAGGGAGAAAATAGCACACCCCGAAATATCAGGTGGAGGAGAGTTTTCCCAGGGAAGCTCCTGAAAAGGCCTTAAGTTCAAAGTCAAATTGGAAACACTCAAAAGGGAAGCCAGGTGGAGGCCTAGCCTTTGAGGGTCCTGGCAGCTTCCCCTCCCTCCTCTGGGAGCTCAGATGCCACACTGTGAAAAGCACACGCTACATGGAAAGGCCAAGTGAAGCTACCCCGGCCACCGGCCACCGGCCACCAGCCACCAGCCATGGGAGGGTGCCATGGGACTAGCGCCGACCTGCTGAACGTCCAGGTGAACAGAGCCACAACCCACATCACGTGGAGCTGAAAACTAGTCCAGCCGAGCCCAGTTAACCCAGAGAATCATCAGAGACGATAAAATAGGTGTTGTTTTAAGACCCTAAACTGTAGGATTATTATACAGCTATAAGTAACCAAAACAGGGGCTCTGGGGCGATCATAGGTGAGAATCTCATCGGAATCATTTGGTCCCGTTGGATTCTACTTTCTCTCCTCCCTTCTCCTTCCCCTTTCTTTATCTCTCCTCTTCCATGGAGAGTCCTGAAGCTAGATTTCTATTCCTAATTGTCACAACATCAAACTGAAAGTGGGGCTGGGGAGAGGCTTTTCCTGACCTGCAGGAATTCCAAAATGTATTCAACTATAGTGAGCACTTTGCTCCTATAAAAGGAAAAGGATCAGAAAATATGATTAACTTAAAATTAGTATTTCAGGTTTTTAATAAAAAACAGTGGTAAGCTGCCGGTGGCCCACGCCTGTACTCCCAGCAACTCGGGAGGCCGAGGCAGGAGGATCCCGAGTTCAATGCCAGCCTCAGCAATTTAGTGAGGCACTAAGCAACTTAGCGAGACCCTGTCTCAAATAAGAAGGGGTGAGGACGTGGCTCAGTAGCACCTCTGGGTTCAATCCTGTGGTACCAAAACAAAACAGTGGCAGGTTGGGAGTAGGCCCAGGAAAAAGGAAGGAAAGGAGGATCTAAGGGACTAGGATTCTTAAGACCCTTTTGTTTCAGGAGTAGAGAGAACTTTAGTGGCATAGAATTCCACTTTTCTCCCTACAAGTCTCTTTTCGATTCTGTAACAAATAATGTATCTAGGGTTACCATACTAAAAATGCTGTTTGGGGAGTTTAAAATGTTCAGGTTTAATCTCATAATAAAGCACAACAAAATATTTAATGACAGAATAAGTATGTGAATGTTTAAAGTATTGTCACTGTAAAAGATTTGAGAGCTGAAAGAAGAGGGGATGTGACAGGCAGCCAACGTAGACACAGTTCTTATCTTTAAAGGAAACAGTTGAGACACAGAAATACAAATGAAAGTGTTTAATCGTAGTCACAAGGAGAAAACAAAATGCAGAAAATCTTAAAAGTTGTTTCTGGAAAGTGAGACTAAGGGTAGGAATAACTGTGAAGGCAACTTGTATTTTTGTTTTATTGTTGTTGCTGTTTTTATTTTAGACTCTTTAATATTTTTAATTTTTTTGGCATATGAAACTACTTTTTGTTTTAACAATTCTATGTCATAGAATTTTTAAAAATTTTAATATTTATTTTTTAGTTTTTTCGGTGGACACAACATCTTTGTTTGTATGTGGTGCTGAGGATCAAACCCGGGCCGCATGCATGCCAGGCGAGCGCGCTACCGCTTGAGCCACATCCCCAGCCCAACTTTTTGGTTTTTTAAAACCTAATTAAAGTTCACATCCAGTGGATAAAAACTAAAGGACAGAAACATAACAAAATATTATCACTTGCCTCTAACTCAATGAGGGAAATGTAGGGTTTTTCACTATTTTCTTTGATTTTATCAATTTCATATATGTACCTATTCTGCATATTTATAGCCAACTGATTTTCAACAAAGGTACCATGAACATACATTGGAAAAAGAACAATCTCTTCAATCATTAGTGCTGGGGAAACAATATTTGTATGCAGAAGAATGAAACCAGACCCCTACCTTTTACCGTGTACAAAAATCAACTCAAAATGAATCAAGGATCTAAATGTAAGACAGAAATTATGAAACTACTAGAAGAAAAAATCGGGGAAATACTTGAAGGACATTGGTCTCAGCAAAATCTTTTTTGGACCAGACCCTAAAGCAGAGGCAACCCAAACAAAACTAGACAAGTGAGATTTTGTGAAACTAAGAAGTTTCTACACAGCAAAGAGAATAACAGCAAAGAGAGAAAATCTACAGAATGGGAGAAAACATTTGTAAATTGTCCATGAGACAAAGACTAAAACGCAGAATCTATAAAGAACTAAAAACAAAAAAAGCAACCTAAAAAGCCAAATAATACAATTTTAAAATGGGTAAGTGATTTGAATAGATATTTCTCCAAAGAAGACATACAAATGGGCAAGTATATGCAAAAATGTTCAGCGTCACTAATCATCAAGGAAATGCAAACCCAAACCACAAGGAGATATCATTTCACCCACTTAGAATGGCTTATTATCGAAAACACACACACACAAATATCAGCAAGGATAAGGAGAAAGGGGAATTCTTACACACTGTTGGTGGGAATGTAAATTAGTACAGGATTATAGAAAACAGTATGGAGTTTCCTCAAAACACTAGTAAATAGCTCTACTTTCTAATTCAACTACTGGGTATATATCAAAGGAAACAAAATTGTTATATCAAAGAGATACCTGCATGCCCCATGCTTATGGTAGCACTAATCATAATCGTCCAGATATGCACTCAACCTAGGTGTCCATCAATGAATGAATGGATTTTTTTTTAAATCGGTACCTATACACAATGGAATATTATTCATCCATGAAAAGAATAAAGTACTGTCATCTGTAACAGAATGGATAGAACTGGAGAATGTTAAGTGAAATAAACCAGATGCAGAAAGAGAAATACTTCATGCTGTTACTCATTTGTGGAAGCAAAAAGTTGACTACAGGGCTGGGACTGTAGCTCAGTGGTAGAGGGCCCGCCTCACATGTGAGAGGCACTGGGTTCGATCCTCAGTACCACATAAAAATAAATAAAGATATTTGTTGAGAGCCACAGATGAAGGGGCCCCAGCAAACTTTCAGACTGCCAGCTGATGATTGGCTCACAGGCCCCAGCAACTTCTAGCTGATTGGCTCCTCTGCGGTGATGCTCATTGGGCTGTTTCCCCGCTCTTTCAGACTACGGAGCTGCTCATTGGGGGACTTTTTTTGGCTCCGCCCACGCTACCCAGCCAATTGGCCTCAAGAGCAGGAGGAGTGGGGGAGGTTGAGAGGCTTGTGGGAAGCCGGTGGTGGCAGTTGGGCTCTGAGGGTTTTTCCTGAGGAGCTGTTTTGTTTGGAGTGTGTGGTTCTAAAAATAAAGTTCGTTTCTTTTGACAAGTGGCTCCTGAATTGTGCCCAGCCAGACTGCGGCAGATATTGTGTCCAACTACAACTAAAAAAAATATTAAAGAAAAAAGACCACATAGAGGTAGAGAGTACAGGTGATTAGGAAGGGTGGGGAAGGAGGGATAGAGAGAGAGAGGATAGTAAATGCCATATTTAGTAAATACAGTTTGATGAGAGAACTAGTTCTAATGTTCTATAGCACAGAAGGGAATTGTAGTCTACAGCAATTTATCATACATTTCAATATAACTAGAAGAGTTTGAAGGTTCTGTATACATAGAAATGATAATATTGGAGGAGATAGAAATGCTATGTAACCTGATTTGATCATTATGCATTTTATATAATACATATCAAGTTATAAAACTGTATTCCATAAATAAGTATAAATAATATGTCAATTACAAGTTTTTAATTAAAAAAGGAAATATGTAAGTGAAAATATATAATACCCAACCACATGTACAAAGACACACTGAAGGCCTCAGAAAGAATAAAAGTAAAAGAATGAACAAAAGTGTAAGCAGTCAATTTAACAAAAACAAAGCAATGATAAAGCTGGGCATGGTGTTGCACACCTGTAATCCCAGCAACTCTGGAGGCTGAGGCAGGAGAATCCCAAGTCTGAGGGCAGCCTGGGCAACTTAGACCCTCAGCAACTTAGTGAGATCCTGTCTCAAAATAACAAATAAAAAGGGGTGAGGATGCAGCTCATTGGCAAAGCTCCCCTGAATTCAATCCCTAGTCCAAGAGAAAGAAAGGGGTGAGGAGGGAAAGAGAGAGAGTAGTAGGGAGGGCAAAGGGGTGAAAGGGAGGGAGAGAGAAAGAGATGGGGGGAGGGAGAGAGAAACAAAGAAAGAAAGAGGTAAAATATCTAATTCAAAGTAAAATAGGACTGAGGTTTGCTTAGTAATAAAGTTGCTTACACACAATTCAAACATAGATGTTATGAAACTATATACCAAATAACAAAACCTCAAACTATATGAAACACAAAGTTCATAAAATAGAACACAAATTGACAAAAATATAAAAGCTGAAAATTAATATACATTTCTTAGTATTAAGAGGAAAAAGGATGCCGGTAGAGTGGCACATGACTGTAATACCAGCTACTCACAAGGCTGAGGCATGAGGATCACAAGTTCAAGGCCAGCCTCAGCAACTTAGCAAGACCCATCTCAAACTAAAAAATATAAAGGGTTGAGGATGTAGCTCAATTCTACAGTTCCCCTGGGTTTAATCCCTAGTACTAATCCTAGTACTAAATCCCTAGTACTAATCCCTAGTACTGTAAAAATAAATGAATTAATTACTTAATTAAAGAAAGGACAAAATAACAATTTCATAGTAACATATGAATGTATTAAAAATTACAAATAAAAATGAAAGAATCCTCTTTTTACTTTTAACAAGGGTTTGGGGAGAGGGGATACAGAGATGTTTGGTTTTGCATTTTTTTCCTCTTTATGTATTATACTCAATATAGCAACCCCTATTACTTTTATATTTGAATAGAAATTTTTCAAACAATTTCTAAACCCACATACATTGTTAAAGCACAGGAGATAAAGTTAAGATTACACCAAGAAAAATATTCATAGCCTCTGTGATGGTTTAGACATGGGGTGTCCCCCCAAATCTCCTGTTAATACAAGAATATTCGGATGTTAAATGATTAGATTATGAGAGTTGTAACCTAATCAGTCCCTCCTTGCTGGCATGGACTGACTGGGTGGGAACAGTAGGCAGCTGGGGTGGGGCTGGAGGAGGTGGGCCACTGGGTGTGTGCCCTGGACAGGTGCATCTTTCTTGTGATCCCTTCCTCCCCCTCCCTCTCCTTCCTGACCCCACCAGGAGCTGAGCAGCTCTCTTCTACTGGACTCTCACCTCAGGCCCAGAGCAAAGGAGTTGACCATCTATGGACTGAAACCTCTGAAAACTGTGAGCCCCAAATAAACTTTGCTTCCTCTAATTGTTCTTGTTGGGTGTTTTGGTCACAGAAAAAAAAAAAGCCTACTAAAATAACCTCCAGTGTATCCATTCCTTATTAAGGAAATATGAGAATTATTCAATAAATGAATAACAATGATAACAACAAAGATTAATATAGTATAACAGCAATATTCTTCAAAAAAAGAAGCAGAAAGAAAGAATAGCAACAAAACTAATGCACTAGAGTTCTGACTTACTATTATTGCTGTTCAAGACTTGTTAAATAACTCTAGCCAGTTCCTGGACCAAGAAGGAAAACAAAACTTAACCTCTAAAAGCGAATGAATGCTAGCGAGGATGGTCATGAGAAATAATAGAGAAATATAGAAAGAACAATAAAAGAGAAAGCCCCAACCAACCCCCCTGTTCCACTTTGTCAGTCTGCTGCTCCTGGGAAGATGTACATTGCTGCAGGTGTTTTTTGGGAGGTCACAGCCCAGGGAGACTCTGTCACCACCCTCCACAGAGGAAAATTCTGAGAAATGAGTCACAACTAAAACAACAATCCTATTAATGTCGTCCTTAGGGCAGGATGTTTCCACTGTGCCATTTAAGATTGAAAGACACAAAACAGTTACTAAACTAATAAAGCTGACTTCAAGCAGCAGGCTTTGTCGTGGAGAAAGAGCAAATCCTCCTTGGATTGGCTGCCAATCAATCAAGCGCCCTGGCATGCACCCTTTGAAATGGATGATGGAGGCACAAAGGATGTGCCCAGCAGTAGCAAGAGTACTCTACTTAAAAACAAGCCCAAACCCTACCACTTCCTCACTCCAGAATATGATGTCAGAATAATATTTTCATGCTGGGAAAATATAATTTAATTTCACCATGTTGTTGCAGGTTTTTCTGTTCATTGATTCTCCCATCACTTCTATTGCTTTCCATTTGTTACATTATCTGGTATATGTCATAAATAAAATGCTTGCTATTTCATTTCATTTGCTTTTATGAATTTCAGAAAAAAAAACCAAATTCATTCTAAGAAGACGACACTTTCTCCCGTAAATAGTATGTGCACTAAATTTTTATTTCTATCATTTCATTTAAGGCTAACAACAACAAAATTTATATGCTCTCCTTCTCCTTCTCCTTCTCCTTCTCCTTCTCCTTCTCCTTCTCCTTTTTTGTACCAGGGATTGAACTCAGGGGCACTCAACCACTGAGCCACATCCCCAGTCCTTTTTTTTGTATTTTAGTTATAGACAGCATCTCACTGAGTTGCTTAGGGCGTCACTAAGTTGCTGAGGCCAGCTTCGTACACACAATCCTCCTGCCTCAACCTCCCAAGCCACTGGGATTACAGGTATGAGCCACCGTGCCCAACTATATGCCTTTCTTCATGAGATAAAAATCAATGTGTTTCTTGCATCATTATAAAACTGAGGTTCCATTCATAATTTTTGTATGTGAGTAGAGAGTTATGCATGAGAAAAAATATACTTAAAGGAAATTGATTGTAGGATCTGGGTAGTTTTTCCTATATAAAATACATCTGTGTGTGTCTGTGTGTGTGTGTGTGTGTGTAACTGGGTCACTGGGGATTGAACCCAGGGGTTGTCTATCACAGAGTTATACCCCAGTCTTTTTAATTTTTTTTTTTTTTTGAGACAGTTTCTTACTAAGTTGTCCAGGTTGGCCTCAAACTTGTGATCCTCCTGCCTCAGCCTGCTTCCCCAGTCATGTGGACTGCAGGCATATGCCACTGTGCCTGGCTCTTTTTTGTTTGTTTTGAGATGTGGGGGGAGGTATCACCATGTTGCCTAGGCTGAAAATATCTTTGAAATGTGGCAATGTATTTTTCATTTTGGCTTTAGTATCTTGACACAATTGTGTTTGTTTTTTTCAGGTACATGAAGTGTAACCTTTATTAACATTTTTTTTTTTAAATATTTATTTATTTATTTTTCGGTGGACACAACATCTTTGTATGTGGTGCTGAGGATCGAACCCGTGCCGCACGCATGCCAGGCGAGCGCGCTACCACTTGAGCCACATCCCCAGCCCCGTTTATTAACATCTTTAACATTTGTTTCAGGAGCAGGTGGGTTCATGGCAGTGGCAAAGGCAAAATTAAACTTTTTATTTTATAATATTTTGGATTATCTCTGCTTCCCAATAGTGTCTACGTATTGTTTCTATTTTTAAAAGATCAAGAAATATGCAAGAAAAAAATAAAGTAAAATAAGCTAACCATTTTATCCCATTTAAGGCTTTGCCCTGATGTCTTTTTGCATGATATTAATATTACTATTGTTGCTTTATGTGTTTGTCTTTTAGTTTCAGACTGTCTGCTAAATCTCTGGCCATTTTTTTCTTTCGTATCAGAAACTATAGGATAATTCAATATTGGAAAGTTTATTATGATGTGATAGTGATAATCTAACAAAATCTTTTAGAGGAAGCATTTAATAAAATTCAGATTTTATGTGTTAGAAAATTAGGGGGAAAAAAGTAACCTTTAATTTTTTTCTGTTATTTTTTAATGTTCCTTCCTAAAAGTATCATAAGGTTGTTGAGTCATTTTGAGAATCTTGTCTTTTCATAGGGAATTTAGTCTATTCATACTCATTACTATAACAGGTAGAATGATCTTTCTTGTGTCATGTTCTTTTATACAGTTGTCCCTCAGTATTAGAGGGAGATTGATTCTAAGACCTCCCTAGGACACTGCAAATGTTCAAGTCCCCTCTATAAATGGGGCGGTATTTACATATAACGTCTTATATAATTTAAATCATCCCTAGATTACTATAATATCTAATACTATAGAGAGCCTGTGTAATTGTTCTACCACATTACTTAGGGAATAATCACCAAAAAAAGTCTCTTGAGTGTTCAATATTTTTTCCAAATACTTTCAGTCCAGGGTTGGTTGAATCCACAGATATGGAACTAGAAGTAATAGAGGGTAGATTGTTACTGATTTTAAAATTTTGCTAGTGATTACCATTTCCCACCCCCCACCCCCACCCCTTTTTTTTGGTACCAGGGATGGAACCCAGGGATGCTTAACCACTGAGTCACATTTCCAGCCTTTTTAAATTTTTTTTTTTTTTTTGAGACAGGATCTTGCTAAATTGCTTAGGGCCTCACTAAATTGCTGAAGCTGGCATTGAACTTACCATCCTCCTGCCTCAGGCTCCAAGTCACTGGGATTACAGGCGTGGGCCACCACACCTGGAGTAATTACTTTTAATATTTAAATAAATCAGCATTTTTGTAAATGACAAAGCCAAATGTAAAAGGGTGCTCTCCCCAAGTCTCCATTTCTGCTCAAGATAGGCACTTAGAGACCTCTGCATTTCTTGACAGCTGAGCATAATTTTGTCTTTGTTTATATAACCCATGAACTTAAATCCAATTGCTACTTTAGTATTTTTATGTCTTTTCCTTCAATTTTCCCATGAACATAGCTGTAAAAATTCTTAATAAAATATTACTAAATAGAATTCAAAAATTAAGAAAAAGTATAATATGTCCTCACCAAAATATATCACTTTGGCCTAGAGTTCTAAAGAAATTCATCAATGTAGTTAACTATATTAACATCAAACAATGCAAAAGGGAAACATGATATGAACTTTCCAAAGATGCAAAACAAGACAAATAATATGAAAAATTGACCTTCTGATACCTGAGCCTCTGTTCTTTTTTTAATCTCTCTTTTTAAGTCCTTTAAAAATATTAATTAGAAGATCGAACCCGGGTACATCTGCACCTAAAAAATAAATATTAAAAAAAAAAAAAAGATCTTTAAGAGGGCTGGGGATGTGGCTCAAGCGGTAGAGCACTCGCTTGGCATGCGTGTGACCCGGGTTCGATCCTCAGCACCACATACAAACAAAGATGTTGTGTCCGCTGACAACTAAAAAAGAAATATTAAAAAAAGTTTTAAAAAAGATCTAAAATATATATATATATTTAATATATATATATATATTTTAGATTGGTCATTTCTTTCATTATCTTCAAGTTCACTAAGTCTTTATTCTGTCACCTTTATTCTGCTATTAAGTCCATTGGTGAATTTTTAAAACACTTTAGTTATTGAATTGTTAAAAAAAAAAATTCTAGCAGACTCATGCACTAGATTCCAACAGACCAGACTAAAAATCAAAATGAAGTCACTCCTGCTCAAGTTTCACATCACCAAATTGACAGTAAATTGTTATCTGACTTCAGGAGAAATCAGCATAGAGAACAGCTGAATTTCCCAACAGGCTGGTTTCAATTGGCGTGATGAAGAAGTTCCTTCTGCTTTAATCCTTACAAAGAGAAGTAACCTGAAGTAAACAAAAATTAACCAGTTGTTTTTGTATTGTTCTGTGTCCCTGTCCCCAGCTCACAAGGAAGGTGACTTTGAAGTGACCAGTGTGCTCTTTGTTCTTTGTTTATAAAGCCAGTCTCTCCTCTGCTCAGCTCAATGGAACACTTCTTCTATTTTATGGAATGTAATGTTGCCTAATTCTAAAATGGCAAACAAAGCCAATTGGGACTTTTAAAATTAAAAAAATTTTTTTTCATTTTGTTCTTGGATGGTCTATTTCAGGGCTCCCACCTAACATAACAAGATTAAAATGTAGAAACTTACCAGGGAGAAGCGAGTGGGGGAAGAGACACCAACAGACAACAGATATCCTTGAATATTTACAATGTGGGAAGCTTAGGAAGGAGTTCTCCCTATCTTCACAAGGAATTTGAAATTTGGCAGGGAGGAGGACATGGGTGAAAGAGAAGACAACTCTCTCTAAAGAAACAAAGGATCAGGACTCAGAGGTACCAGGAAAGGCCCTAAGGAACATGGGTGTCTTTAAGCAGAGCCTGAGAAACATTCTTCTATGCAGACAGTTAGTTTTAGTAAGTGTCCCAATAAGGAAGGTGCTAGAAAGAATGAAATGCATAGATGCATTTTCAAACTGTTCACTTTTCTTGGTACCTGGAGTTTAATCTTGTCAAACAGTTTTACAGGAAGCTTGAATTACTGACTTCAGAATTGGCCCCCTGGAAGGATAGGTAAGGAGAATATTTGTCAAGGAGCTCCCAACCCCCACAGGTCAAAGTTGTCCCATGTTAATTCTATACTTCAAGGTTATACATATACCAGTATGGCAGAGCAGAGGTGGAGTCCCTGTACCGCACATACCATGATCCATTTCTGACTTTTACCATCCCTTCCAGCTTTAAAATCACCTGACCTCAATTTTATTTTTTCTGTTACTATTCAACCATGCCATATGACGGCCCACGGTGGACTGTTCATTCTTCATGGGTAAACAATTTCCTTCTTAAAAAGACCGAAAACATGAAATTTTAGGATGATTTCTTTTCCAAAATTTTACCAAAAGAAATAAACTTTAATAAACTTCAGGGTTGGGAATTTAACTGCATTAACTGTCCATGTGTTTCAAGATAATGAAAAGTACTAGAAGATAACTTACTAGCTGCACTAGAGAATTTTACAAGACCAGGTAATAATATAAAACAAGGTTAAGCAGAAACATGAATAAGAAAACATGCCTGGTAAGGAGCCTTTTACTAGCATTTTGTTAATACCCACATTTTTATTTTGAAAACTTTCAAGCCTATAGGAATGATAAGAGAATAGCACAAAGAACTCTCATCATTTCACTGTATTTCTAACCATTTAATCTATATTTTCTAAGGAAAAGAAGCCTTTCCAATATAACCACTATGCCTTGATCATATTCAAGAAAAGTAACACTTTATTAAAAATTGACTTACTATTAAAATCTTAAAAATAATTATTTGAACATTTTCCCAATGTTTGAACATGTTCCCAATGAAACTACTATTATCCGTAGTCCCAATGAAAATTGGGAACATGTTCAAATAATGCTCTTTATAAAATTTTCCTCCCTTTTCTATTCAAGATCCTATCTAGAATCACATATTGCATTTAATTGGCATATTAGCATTATGTAACGTTATTATTATATTAGCTCTATATACTTTTTAATCGCAAGTAGTTCTGCTGTCCTTTTAAATTTTAATTTTATTTATTTATTTATTTATTTATTTATTTATTGTTACAGGGGGATTGAATCCAGGTTGCTTAACCAAAGAGGCACATCCCCAGCCTTTTTTTTTTTTTTTTTTTTTACATTTTATTTAGAAACAGTTGCTGAGGCTGGCTTTGAAATTGCAATCCTCCTGCCTCAGCCTCCCAAGCTGCTGGTATTGTAGGTGTGTGCCACTAAGCCAGCTCCCCAGTTATTTTTTAATTTTCTTACTTCCTGAAACAATAATTATCCAGGCTTACCGTGTACTTTTCTTACTACAAGCCTGAAATCAGCCATTGGTTCAGGAAGCCCCGGTTCAAAAAATTTTTTTTAATTTTTATTTTAATAAACAGCATTTTCCTCCGGGCACAGTGACACATGTGTATAAACCCAGCAAGACAGGAGGTTGAGGCAAGAGGATCACAAATTGAAAGCCAGCCTCAGCAATTTAGCTAGGCCCTAAGAAACTGAGCCAGACCCTGTCCTTTTTTTTTTTTGAGTTGTAGGTGGACACAATGCTTTTATTTTGTTTTTTTAGTTTTATGTGGTGCTGGGGATCAAACCCAGGGACTCACACATGCTAGGCAAGTGCTCTACCACTGAGCTACAACCCCAGCCCAGAACCTGTCTTGAAATAAAAAATACAAAGGGCTGAAAATGTGGCTCAGTGGTTAAGCGTCTCTCAATTCAATCCTTAAAAATTACCCCCAAATTAATTAATTAATAATATTTTCATGTTATAAGGAAATTATTTTTAGATAGTTGGAGGACTGTAATTATTTATCCTAGCTTTTCAATTATTATATAGTTGCTAGCTGTAGAAGTGATTTCTGAGAATTGCTTTTATAGAAGTTTAGACATTATTATCCGTAGTCTGTATAACTTATATTAAATATTCATCCACAGGGGTTAAAATAGATTACTCAGTCATGAGATACAGAGGAAATGTTAATATTATTTTTATATTCCAAGTGAATAATCTTAGTACGTGATCTTGAACTTTTCCTCTCAATCAGGATATGGTTTTCAAATGAATGGCAGCGACCTCTACTGGAACTGGTGGTATAATGTTTATTTAACTGAGTGAGTCATTAAATATGACACATGAGACAATTATTTCTGTTACACTATGCTTTTGTCTGAGTAAGGCAGTGACAGCTGTGTGCAACACATGACAGATCCTTCTTAAGTTCTGAATCATGACAACAGTTGTATACACCCCTGTATACTAACAGCCTAAATATTTAAACATTTAATAATAATATTTCAGAAATTTGCCCATGTACTTAATGAGGGAGATGGGGTGTGGGGAGATGTTGCTTTCTTAATGCATAGAGAAATTAGGAAAAACTATTACAAAGAGACAATTAATTACACTCTCATTGAATACCCATAATATTAGGCATGCTTTCAGTATAAAAACATTTTAAGCTCTTTGAAAAAATTTATCTCTGCTAGAGAAGTTTGTAGATCTAGAATCCTGCTTTTCTTAAGGTCCACTTAAGATTGAAAAAGGTATGTTGGGGCTGGGGTTGTAGCTCAGTGGCAGAGTGCTTGCCTAGCATATGTTCAATTCTCAGTACCGCATATAAATAAGTAAAATAAAGGCCCATTGACAACCATATATATATGTATATATATACAAATATATACCCCAAAGCCACACTTGCTGTTTTGCAGCAATAAGAACATTCAAAATAATAAAAGTCCTCTCAAATATGTCTATATCCTAATCCCCAGAATCTGTGACTATGTAGGTTACATGGGAAGAGGAAATTACATATATTTTATATATATATATATATATATATATTTATATATATAAAAGAAAAAGGTATATTTTTATTTGTTTGGTTTTTTTTGGTTCTGTATATCAAACCCAGAGTCTCATGCATGCTAAGCACATGCTGACATCTGTCATAGAGCTACCATTAAAGTTACCATTTTAACCATTTCTAGGTATAACATTTCAGTAGCATTAAGTACATGCTTACTGTATACAATGAAGACAGTATTATCGTTTGCTGGGCATAGATTTTGTTTTTTGTCTATCACAAGGGAAGACTGCTTAAATATGGTACAGAAATGGAGTCAATATATTTAACATTCCATTCCATCTTGATTGGTAGGCACTGTTCCGGTGAGGACAAACACTACATATATAAAATAAAGAAACCTTAAAGAGAAATCAGTTTTCATTATGTAAGCTCACATAAAAATAGAAAACTAAAGGGCTGGGGATGCAGCTCAATGATAGAGCTCTTCTCTGTTTGTGTGAGACCCGCAGTTCAATCCCCAGCACTGCAGAGCAAAAAAAAAAAAAAAACAACAACAACAACAACAAACCAAACCCCACCCCTCACCCACCCCCCTCCAAAAAAAAAAAAATCAGCTAAAGCTTTTCCAAGCAAATATGTAAAGGGCAAAGGAAATAGTCTGCAAAGTACAGTAATAATAATAATAAGTAATTTGAATGAAAAAAGAGCAAAAGCTTATTGTGCTTTGTTATATGTCAAGCACTGTTCTGGTGTGGAAGCACTCTATTATTGTTTTAGTCAGATTTTTTACAACTGTAATTAATAGATCTGACCAGAAAAATTGTAGAGGAGGAAAAATTTATTTAGGGGCTCACAGTTTCAGAGGTCTCAATCCAAAGACAGCAGCCTCCATTCCTCGGTGCTCAAGGTGGCAGAGGGAAGCAGCTCGAGTGATGCTCAGGAAGAAGAGAGATCTCCACTTGCCAGATACAAATATATACCCCAAAGCCACACTTGCTGTTTTGCAGCAATAAGAACATTCAAAATAATAACAGTCCTGTCAAATATGTCTATATCCTAATCCCCAGAACCTGTGACTATGTAGTTACATGGGAAAGGGAAATTACAGTAGCTAATGAGCTGACCTTAAAATAGCTGACCTTATCCAAGTGGGTCCAACATAATCACTAGGATTCTTACCTGTGGAAGAGGTAGACAGAGGAGTCAGTATCAGAGTAATACATAGTGAACAAGACCTGATCAGCCATTGCTTGTTTTGAAAATGGATCAGGGCTGTAAGCCAAGGAATGTGGGTGGCCTCTAGATGCTGTAAGAGGCAAGAAAATGGGTTCTCCCCTGGAGTTTCCAGAAAGGCATGTGGCCCTGCCAGCCTGTTGATTTCAGCTCAGTGAGATCCATTTAACCAACAGATCTGCTTCCATGCACTGAGGACTGCCAATTCCTAGTCCAGAACAGAGGAGTCCTCTGTGCTTTCTGGCTCACCCAACTCCATCTATCATGACTGTTGCCTGCCACCTGCCATTCATTCCCTGGAGCCAAATTCTGGGTAGATGAGGACACAAGCAAAGCAAAGCAAAATAAAACAACCTCAAACTTGCATAAAAAGAAATAAAGGAATACAAAAACCCACAACAAAATAACAGCAACTCCAATCCCACAGCATATTAAAGGATGATATAGACCAATCTGTTGGAATTTATCCCAGGAATGCAAGGACAGTTCAACACACAGAAATCAATCAACATGATGAGAAAAGGAGACAAGAACCCACATGGTAATCTCAACTGATGCAAGAGAAGCATTTGAAAATACTCCATACCCATCAATAAATGAGTAGATAAACCAACTGTAGTGTAAACAGACAATGGAATGTTATCCAGCCCAAAAAGGAATGAAGTTCTGATACACACTCAACATAAATGAAACTCAACCACACTAAGCTGAGTGAAGAATCAGACACAATCACATATTGTATGATTCTATAAGAAATGTCCAGAAAGGTAACACAAGAGAAACAGAATGCAGATTGGTAGCTGCCAAAGGCTGAGAAGAAGAGACCTCTTCTTCATGGGTATGGGGATCCTTTTGGAGTGATGAAAATGTTTCGACACCAGATAGAATGGTGTCTGCACAGTACTGTGAATGTATTGAATGCATTAAATGTCACATTAATCTTCACTTTAAAGTGATTACCTTAGGACTGGAGGTGTAACTCAGTGATAGAGCAGGTGCTTAGCATATGCAAGGTCCTGGTTTGAGCTCCAGAATTGAAAAAATAAAAAGACTAATTTGATATTACATGAACTTCATCTCATTAAAAAAAAACAAATCAATGATAAAATATATAAATAAATAAGAAGAGCTTACAAATTAAAGACCTTGATAATCATTGAAGTGACACCATAAATCAACATGGGGAAATTTCCTTCAACAGAATATAGATTTTTTAAAAATAAATGGTGCTAAGACAATTGATTATCCACACTAAAATTATAAAGAAAAGAAAAAAAAACTGTATAGAAAATGTGAATTCCAAGAGACTTAAAATCTAAATGGAGAAAAATTTAGAACAAAACTGAGGAAGACTTCTTATTCTATATATAAAAATTATAAACCAAAGGAAGAAGAGTGATAAATTTCCATTAAGATAAATTTTTTTAAAAAGATGTAAAATTTAGCCAGGCCTGGTGGTGCTCATCTGGAACCTAGCCTCTTGGGAGGCTGAGGCAGGAGGAATGTAAGTTGAGGCCAGCCTGGGCAACTTAGTGAGATCTTGTTTCAAAATAAAATTGCTATGGTTTAGATATGAGGTGTCTCCCCAAAGCTCATGTGTGAGACAATGCAAAAGTTTCAGTGGTAAAATGATTGTGAGAACTAACCAGTGGGTTAATCCACTCCTATGGATTAATTGAGTAATAACCTTTGGCAGGTAGGGTGTGGCTGGAGGAGGAGGTAGGTCACTGGGGGTTTGCCTTTGGGTTTTATATTTTTTCCTTGACAAGCATTGCTCTCTCTGCTTCCTGGCTTTCATGTCCTGAGTTGCTTCCCTCCTTCACGCCCTCTGCCATGATGTTCTGCCTCGTCTCAGGTCCACGGCTATAAAGTCAGCAGACCATGGAATGAATGAACTTCTGAACCTGTGAGCCAAAATAAATGTTTCCTCCTCAACATTTTTCTTGTCTAGTCTTTTGGTCACAGAGACAAAAAACTGACTAAAACAAAAATTAAAAACTGCTGGAGGTGCAGCTCAGTGGTAGAGAGCTTGGTTACAATGCGCAAGGCCCTGGGTTCGATCCCCTGTACAACCAGAAAGAGTTTAAAAGTTCTGTTCAACACAAGGCTGTATTTTCTTTTATGTTTGTTCTTTTTAGAGATACATGATAGTAGAGTGTATTTTGACATCTGATACAGACATGGAGTATCACTTCCTGTTCTTGTGGTTGTACATGATGTGGAGTTACCCTGGTCGAGTACTCATATGTGAACATAGGACAGTGATGTCCGATTCATTCTACTGTGTTTCCTATTCCCATCCCCAGTATTTTCAAAGTTAAAAAAAAAAAGTCAAAAATGGGGGAAAATTAATTCACTGTATCTAGGTGACAAAGAACTAGTACATAGAATATATGGGAGGGAAAAATAAACCTCACAAATTAATGAGAAAAGGAAAAATAACCCAAGAGAAAAATGTGAAAAGTAAATAATAAATTTACAGATAAGAAGCTAAACAGAAAAAAAGGGGACCAATAGGGCAAGAAATGAGGACTGTGGGTTGTGGGGAGGGAGGGAGGGAGAGATGGGAGGTGCAAGCCAATGAATTGGACTGGATGATGTTTTCTGCAAGGACAAATACCGTGCAATTAATCCCACTATTTACGCATAAATAAAACACACCAATAAGAATTCACAGAAGAGGAAACTAGGTGCATAGGAAACACTTATGCAAAAAAAAATGCTCAGTTTTGTGGGAACCAGGGATATGTGAATTTATAACATAGCAAGAACCTTTTTTTTTTTTTAAACTGGTGGGACCGGCAAACATTTTAGTACTGATGTGTATTGAAAATGATGCTGCAGCACTGCGGTTCCACACTTCCACTTTAAAATCAAGTGGTAGGGAAGGATAGCAAGAGCCGGAGCAAACTCTCTCTCCCATTGCCTGTATACACGTAGGGACGAACTCTGATTGGCCCTCTTGACTCTCATGCCTGCTGCAGGTATGTGGCTAGAGGGATGCAGTCAGGATCACATGACCCCCGCCCCCTTGCATAGAGAGACAGGGGTGATCATTCTCTTTGAAGGTTATATCTGGACCACTCAGACTCAGAAAGGGACAGACTCCCAAAAGGAAAGAGAGATCTTCCAAAGAAACCCAAACCAAAGATGTCCACTGTGGGATCATAATGAGCATTTTTAATGACTTTCCCCCCCTTTTTTTCCACCCCAATTATTAATATTGCATAAACATTTCTCTGGAGGTTTTTTTTTTAAGATAGTCAGGAGGATAGAACTCTTAAGTTCTATCAATGGTTTAGTTCTAGGAATTAAGCTAATAAAGGAACAATTAATAGGAAAAAAGACACACCATTTTTTTTATCAATATTTACATGCATAGGTGTTCACAGAAAAAAAAAAGTGAACCTTACAGAGGTAGTTAAATATGGGGGTTTATCTACTCTGTTAAAAAAGGAAAAAGTGTTTGGACTTCAAGGGAAGATAAATTTGGGGGCAGTGAGTAGGCACTATATGGAGGAATTAATTAATAAGAGAGTGTTATTTTAGCAAGTGATGTTTATGCAAACTCATCTCAGTGGTGACCCTCTGTCTCCATCAATGAGGCTCTTTTCCTTCTGGTGCAGGAGGGAGGCACCTTCATGAAGGTAAATTTATGTCCTGTTTTAAGCAGATGAGGGGAAGGCAAAGAAGTCTTCCTGCATCTGTTCATTCTTAATTGCCTTTAGTTCAAAATAACTCTTACCCCCAAAGTGGCATATCTGGGAGTTGCATATTCTCATCCCCTACAAGCTATAATTTACAGACAGTCCAAGTCACTATTTTTTGATACTCCATTCTATGAGCTTTGACAAATGCATATAGTGGTAACCACCCATACTACCAAGATAGAGAAAGTTTCATCAGTCCCCCTCCAGAAAATTCTGCAAGCCTATTACAAACAACCTCTGGCTCTCCCTGTCAGGAAGATTTTGAACAGAATTCTCAATTTCAAAGAATTAAATCCCTTAAGTAAACAGACCCTGTATCCTAAATCTCCAGAAATAGTCTGAGAAGTAGACACTGAGATTGAAATTAGAAGCATAAATGCGGTGCTCGAAATAAATGTAAAAACCTAAACAATCTATGTCTGTCTCAAGTTCTGTTTGAGGGACTGATGGACACGGTTACCCGCCCACCCCTCACAATCACCATTATTGATGGCTGGGCACCCTAATGGGAGCACCAGTCCAACCCTAAGGTCTGGTGCTGGGAATTATCACTCAGAGTGAAGAGACCATTTCTTCAAAGGAAGGCATGCCTGGCAGAGGAAAATCACCATTTCTGTTACAGTGTTCAAATAAACAAATTTAATATAAATAAACTCGTGAATTGAACAAGTCCCTTCAGATCTCTGGGCCAGATTGTCTCATTGGTAAAAGGATGGTCAAAAGCCTATGCTCACTTTAAGGAGTCTCTCTCATGCATCAGTCTTTAAATCTGATGACCTTTGTGTGGTCAGCTTCAGAGAAACATCTATGTCAGTGTCTTATTGCAAAAAAAAAAAAAATCCTACTGTGTCCTTAGTAGTAAAGGGATTAGAGGTATAAAAAAATTTTTAAATTCATTACCTGGGGACCACCAGATATGATACAGAGGTATCATAAAAGGTAATTTTTATGATAATCATTTGATGTCCAACATAACTCCCTGCTGAGCAGCCATGGATCCAGAGGGGAGCCTCCTGGACCCTCCCCAGCCAGCCAGCTCAAAGAGGGGAGGGAGCGTAACCTCTGAGCTAGAAAGGGAACACCATAACACGAAGGCCACTGCACACACAACCATCTGTGCTTCATCATGACCCTGTATTCTCCACCCTGATAAGATTAACACAAGTCACATGTCCCACCCTTACTCCACCATCTGAGGTGTTGGAGCAGATAGGGACAGAGTGAGGGGGACAAGTGACAATAGGAAAGTTCATCCAAAAAGAGTTTAATTCTGTGACCTGGAGAGTTTAGGGAGATTAAAGAAAGAGTCTAGACATGGGCAGTCTGATGAGCCTGTTATGGTAGATAGACCCCAGATAAGATTTGAGAAACCCAGCAGTTGACCGTCCCTTGGATAGGTGCTTATGGTAATTATTTCATGCTATGGTTTGGATATGAGGTAGCCCCCAAAAGCTCATGTGTGAAACAACACAAGAATGTTCAGAGGCAAAATTATTAGATCATGAGAGCTGTGCCCGAATCAGTGGATTAATCCACTGACATGGATTAATCCTGTAGGCAGGTAGCATTTACTTCCTCCAGTCACATCCTACCTTTGGAGTGTGCCTTTGGGGTTTATATTTTGTTCCTGGTGAGCAGAGCTCTCTCTCTCTCTCTCTGCTTCCCAGCATTCATGAACTGAGCTGCTTTCCTCTGCCACACCCTTCCGCCATGATGTTCTAGGAGTCGGCTGACCATGGACCTAACCTTTGAAATCATGAGCCAAAATAAACTTTTCCTCCTCTAAGTTGTCCTTTTTGGGCATGTTGGTCACCATGATTAAAGTTGACTAAAACATTCCAATAGGTGAATTAAAAACCTTAATTCAAAGTCACACAAATTTTGTCATTAAAAACCTAGGAATGGGCTGGGGATGTGGCTCAAGTGGTAGCATACTTGCCTGGCATGCGCATGGGTTCGATCCTCAGCACCACATAAAAATAAAGATGTTGTGTCCACCGAAAACTAAAAAATAAATATTCTCTCTCTCTCTTAAAAAAAAACAACCTAGAAATCATGCATCTAAAAATGGGTCAGACTTCAGGAAATTTGGATTTGGGACTTTAACGATGTCATCAATGGACGTTTTTCTCCCCAGTGCTTCCTATCTTGGGCTTCTTTTTACAGATAGTTGGAAACTAGGAGTGATATATGTATACATGCATATATACACAGATACGTGTATATTCACATACATATATAACCCCCATATATATACACACACAAATATACGCATATATTTGGATTTATTAGATTGGTCCCCTTGACCACAGACACTGAAAAGTTTTACTTTGCAAGCTGGTAATGTGACTCAGTCCGAGAGGCTGGAAACCAGAACCAGGAGGCCATTGATGCAGGCCCTAGTCCCCAGTACAAGGCCAAAGAGCCCCTGGAAGGCCAATGGTGCAAAGTCCTAGAACCAAAAGGCCAAAGAACCTGGAATTTGATGTCCAGGGCAGCAGCTGAGAACATGCCCACCCCAGGATGGAGAGCCCAAAAGAGAAAACCTTTCCCCTTTTTGCCACTTTATTGTCCCATTTGGAAACAATAGAATGGTGCTGGCCACACTGAGGGCCATCTTCCTCATCAGGTCATTGACCTGTGTGCCAGTCTTTTCCAGAAACACCCTCACAGACACACCCAGGTGTATGGTTTACCAATTCTCCGGGCATCCCCCAAGTTGATAACCAAAATTAACCACCATGGTGACCAGAACAGAACATAGTCCCAGTTCAAACTAGCCAAAGTACCTTCAGCCAAATGAGCTCATCAACTATTTCTTTCTTTCCTCCTCCCAGACACATGGTAGGATTGCAGTTTCTACCCTACTTCCAATGACACTTATAAGTAGCCAAATAACTTACTTTGTCCCCAAAATGTAGAAGGACAAAAAAGAAACTTGTAATCCGTGAGCAGAGTCCACACTTCACCATTCTTGGATGAAGAAATAAACTTTGCGTTGTAAGCCATTATACACTCTCAGACTCCCTTGTTTCACAGAAATCCTTACAGAAGCCCTGTTATCACAAGTGAGGAAATTAAGGTTCATTTATACCCAATACACCTCTAGAGCTACATCCCACAAAACCATGGCCACCAGCCACATGTGCTATTGAGCATGAAACTGTGACTGATCTAGACTTGACATACTGAAAGTGTAAACCACACACCAGGTTTTGAAATAATACAAAAAAAAATGCAAAATGTCTCATTAATAGTTTATATTGGGCTGAGAATGTGTCTCAGTGGTAGAGCGTATGCTTAGTATGCATGAGGCCCTATGTCTGATCCCCAGCATCTGGGTACATGCGTGCACGCGCGCACACTCGTGCACGCACACACACACACAAAATTCATATTAAACACATGATAAAATAACAATATTTTAGGTACATTGATTTAGATAAAACATAACCTTCAAAATAATTTCCTCTGTTTATTCTGACTTTTAAAAATAGAGCTACTAAAAAAGTACATAGCTTGCCTTTATAATTTGTGCTGTATTTCTGTTGGATGGCACTGGTTTACAGCTTACAGATGAGGAAGCATATCTAGTTCTGAATCTCAACTCAGTTCTCTTTCTAGCATGCATTCCCTTCCCCTGAGAGTGAGTTGATCTAGTGAAGGTGATTTGACTGGCTGCTCATCAACATTTATTTATTCATAGGTTCATACACCAAATATTTTTGAACAGTTACTATATGCAAAGCTCTGTAGGAGGGTGGTAGGATTTTGCTCTGCCCTGAACTCAGAGTCCTGCTGAGGACAAAAGTTCTGTGCTTGAAAACTTGATCAGTGGCCAAGTTTGAAGGTAAATGAGATGCTAAGAGGAATGCTGTTCAGGAAGGGGAAATATGAACCGGCTTGAAAGGGGGGGCATGCTATTTGAAGACCATACCGCCCAGTTTTAAAATGCAGTTTGCATCTTGAACTTTGCTGAGGAGTTGTAATCTGTGTCAACTCAGCAAGTCTGTACATTAACCCAGTTCTACTCTTCTATTTGTTGAACCTTTGAAAAGAATTTAGATGACAAGAATTTAGATGAAAAGAATTTAGAATTTCAATTTGTCACTCTAGATGCAAATACTTACCACTAGGGAAAAGACGCTAAGGAATCCTGCACCATTCTGTCCCAATTAAACTTACTGAAATGCAATCAAGCACCACATAATGGCATTTGATGGACCTTCTGTAACATGATGGTCCATAAGATTAGATCACTTTTCTCTTTCTTTAACATGGTAGCCATCTTTGTTTGTGTAAAACACTCTCTGATGTTTACACAACCACAATAGCACCTAATAACGTATTTCTCAGACCTTACTCTCCATGTTAAGTGATGCATGGCTGTAACAAAAATGCCATATCTCAGCAATGAAAAATTGCTGAACAATATCTAATATTTCATTCTTTAATGAATAATTATTAAGGGAAAAATTAAATGTAAGATGTTAACAGATGAATCATTATCACACTTGAATTTCCATTTTTTTTTTTTTTTTTGCAGTGCTGGGGATTCAACCTAAGCCCTCACATATGTTAGTAAATGCTCTTCCACTGAGCTACATCCCCAGCCCTCATTTCTAATGACTGAATGCTCATGTCAAATCCTTTGATTCTTGTATCCTCTCTTAATTAAATCTTATGTAAAATGAGCTATTTTCTTTATCTTTTATAAGCAAGCAGGTCACCTCTGCTGGTGATTTTCACAATGTCAACGCCCACCAGAGCCACTGTCAATGCTGGGTACAACTTGCTCCATCCCAGAATTCCAGGAAGTGCAGTTTATGAGTCTGTTTTGCATGTGTGTATATATGTGAGCTGGGGATTGAACCTAGGGCCTCACACATGCCAGCCTAATGTTCAACTATTGAGCCACATCCCCAGCCTGAATCTGTCTTTTTAAAAACCAGGTGATTCCTATGTGCACTTGAGTTGGAGAAGCATTGCAGCTAGCCTTGGATATTAAAAATTTGTACTCTTGGATTCTCTCTGACAAAATCAAAGGGCAAGAGGAGTAAGGGCTATGAAATATTTGGAAAGGCCTCCAACAGTCAAGGGGAGTGGAGAGAATTATTCATACCCTTTGGTGCCAAGAAATCTGGAACTTCTAAAGCCACAAGCTAATGCATCTTACATTAGTGATTAGGCACACAGGAAATCCCTCCACCCTCAGTGCCAGGAACACAAGGAGACGTGGCATCTCTTAAATAAAACAAAATTGGGATTTTCAAGTTACCTGGAGCTTCTGATTTCCTATTTTGTTGTCTGAAAGTAAGCAAAGTGATTATATAGTCATCCCTCGGTGTCCACAGAAGATTGTTTTTGCAATCCTTACAGATACCAAAATCTGCAGATGCTCAAGTCTCTTATAAAAATTTGCATATAACCTAAACACATCCTCCCATATACTTTAAATCATCTCTAGATAATCTAGATCTTATAACTAATACAATGTAAAGGCTATGTAAATAGTTGTTACACTGTAATGTTTAGAGAGTAATGATGAAAAAAGTCTGTATATTTGGAGTCTCAGCTGAGCTCTATTGGAACTTTAAAGAAGAACTAACACTAGTCTTTCTCAAATTGTTCTATGAAATTGATAGAGAACATTCCCAAATACATTCTATGATGTCAGTATAACTCTGACACACACAAAAAAACCAGATAAAGACACATCAAGGAATGAAAACTACAGACCAATATCCCTGATGACCATACATGCAAAAATTCTTAATAAAATATTAGCAAACCACATTTAAAAACACATTAATAAGATAATGTAGCATAATCAAATGGGTTTTATTCCAAGGATACAAAGTTGGTTCAACATATGCAAATCAATAAATGCATCTCACTACATAAGTAAAATTGAAGACAAGAATCATATGATCATCTCAATAGATGGAGGAACCAAATTTCTTAACAAGATCCCTAAAACCCAAGAAATAAAACTAACTCCATTTATTTACCTACAAATGCCATGATTTTATTCTCTTTTATTGCTGAGTAACATTCCATTATGTATATATGCCACATTTTTTTAATCCATTCATCCACTGAAGGGAATCTAGGTTGGTTCCACAGTTTAGCTGTTGTGAATTGTGCTGCTTTAAACATTGATGTGGCTGTGTCCCTGTAGTATGCTGTTTTTAAGTCCTTTGGGTATAGTCCGAGGAGAGGGATAGCTGGGTCAAATGGTGGTTCCATTCCCAGTTTTCCAAGGAATCTCCATACTGCTTTCCATATTGTCTGCACCAACTTTCAGTCCCACCAACAGTGTATGAGTGTACCTTTTACCCCACATCCTCGCCAACACTTATTGTTGTTTGTCTTCATAATAGCTACCATTCTGAGAGGAGTGAGATGAAATCTTAAAGTAGTTTTGATTTGCATTTCTCTAATTTCTAGAGATGTTGAACATTTTTTCATATTAATAAAAAAAAGAACTAAAACCAAGAATCAGTAAGTGTAATGATATCAATTTAAAAGCAAAGACAGCAAAGACAATGATTAAGAAGAGCAAGAAGAAATCTTTACCAGCTATGACTCCGACAGGGGATTAATATCCAGAATATATAAAGAACTCAAAAAACTTAACATTAAGCAGTCAGAGAAATGCAAATCAAAACCACCCTAAGATACCATCTCACTCCAGTTAGATTGGCAGCCATTATGAAGTCAAACAACAACAAGTGCTGGCGAGGATGTGGGACTTGTACATTGCTGGTGGGACTGCAAATTGGTGCAGCCAATTTGGAAAGCAGTATGGAGATTTCTTGGAAAGCTGGGAATGGAGCCACCATTTGACCCAGCTATTCCCCTTCTCGGTCTATTCCCTAAAGACCTAAAAAGAGCATGCTACAGGGACACTGCTACATCGATGTTCATAGCAGCACAATTCACAATAGCAAGACTGTGGAACCAACCTAGATGCCCTTCAATAGATGAATGGATAAAAAAAATGTGGCATTTATACACAATGGAGTATTACTCTGCATTAAAAAATGACAAAATCATAGAATTTACAGGGAAATGGATGGCATTAGAGCAGATTATGCTAAGTGAAGCTAGCCAATCCCTAAAAAACAAATGCCAAATGTCTTCTTTGATATAAGGAGAGTAACTAAGAACAGAGTAGGGTCGAAGAGCATGAGAAGAAGATTAACATTAAACAGGGATGAGAGGTGGGAGGGAAAGGGAGAGAGAAGGGAAATTGCATGGAAATGGAAGGAGACCCTCAGAGTTATACAAAAGTACATACAAGAGGAAGTGAGGGGAAAGGGAAAAATAATACAAGGGGGACAAATGAATGTCAGTAGAGGGGGCAGAGAGAGAAGAGGGGAGGGGAGGGGAGGGGAGGGGGGATAGTAGAGGATAGGAAAGGCAGCAGAACACAACAGACACTAGTATGGCAATAGGTAAATCAATGGATGTGTAACTGATGTGATTCTGCAATCTGTATATGGGGTAAAAATGGGAGCTCATAACCCACTTGAATCAAAGTGTGAAATATGATATATCAAGAACTATGTAATGTTTTGAACAACCAACAATAAAAAATTAAAAAAAAAACTTAACATTAAAAAAAATCAATAAGTGAGCCAACAAATACATGAAAAATATTTAATATTTTTATCAATCAGGGAAATGCAAATCAAAACTACCCTAGTATTTCATCTCACTCCCATCAGAATGGCAATTATTATTACAAATAATAATAAATACTGGGGCTGAGGTTGTGGCTCAGCAGTAGAGCACTCACCTAGCACATGTGAGGCCCTGGGTTCAATCCTCAGCACCACATAAAAATAAATAAAATAAAGGTATTGTGTCCATCTACAACTAAAATGTAAATATTTTTTAAAAATTATAAGAAATGCTGTTGAGAATATGAGGAAAATATGGAACTGAAAATAAGTGCAACCACACTGGAAAGCAGTATGGAGAGTCCTCAAAAAAAAAAAAAAAAAAAAAAACAGGAACGGAACCACCATATATGAACCAGCTATCTCAATTCCTTGGTATTTATCCAAAAGGACTGAAATCAGCAAACTGATAACAACCACATTAATGTTGATAGCACAATTCACAATAGCTAGAAGCTGGAGCATAATAAGAGGGGAAAAGGGGTCAGGTATCAAGATATAAGAAAGATCAGTAAAATAGAAGGGAATCAAGAGGGAGGGAGGAGGGATGGGAAAGGGGAAGAAATGCGGAATGAATTTAACAATATTATGCTACATGAATGTATAAATATACTACAGGGAATGCCAGCCTTATGTATATGTAGAAAGCACCAACCAAAAATAAACAAATAAAGGAGCGAAAGAAAGATCAGCAGAGGAAGCAGAATAGAGGGAGGGAGAAGGCGGGGAGAGAAAATGAGGGGTAGAGGAACTGAAATGGAATAAATCAAATTCCATGCATTTATGATTTTGTCAAAATGAACCAGCTACTACATATAATGCTCTAAAATGAAAAAGAAAAGAAAGCATACTATTTGCCTATAACTTGCATGCATCCTCCCATATACTTTAAGTCATCTCTAGATTACTTATAATCTAGATCTTATACCTAACATAATGCAAATACCATGTAAATAGTTGTTATACTACATTGTTTAGGAAATAATGACAAGAAAAAAGTCTGTACATATTTAGCACAGATCAATTTTTTCCCCAAATATTTTCAACCTACAGTTGATTGACAACAGAAGAGTCAACTGTATTGTTTTCCTGCTTCAAGGTTGGTGAGTGTTATCTGGTAATTTTTTTTAATGACATAAAGGAAATTAAGGTTTGAAGAAATGGTTCAGGAAAATGGAACTGGCTCAAGATCCTTTCTTCCTGGTGAGAACCAAACAGACTGTTATATGTTGATACAGTTTTTTTTTTTTTTGTTTTGTTTTCTTTTTTAAAAATTTCTGAGGCATATTTCAGTGTTCTTGATTCAGAGCCCTTTTGGGCTCCAGATGTAGTTTGGATTCCTTTTACATTAAAGCATTGATCAGATCTGGACACTTAGTTTTTATCTTTTTGTTGTGAATTAATTTTAAAATGCTCAGGATTTGCAAAAAGAGTACAGTGAATTTCTGTCTACCCTTCCCTCAGCTTCCCCCAGTAATTATAGCTTATATAACCATGGCACATTATCAAAACCAAGGGTTTAAAATTTTTGCAATATTCTTAACTAAACTTTGGACTTAGGCATTGCTGTCTGATACCCCTCCCCCACTCCACCTTGCAAAAATTTATCTGTTGAAGCTAGACACAGTGGTTCACACCTGTAATCCCAGCAGCTCAGGAGGCTGAGGCAGGAAGATTGTGAGTTCAAAGCCAATCTCAGCAATTTAGGGAGGCCCTGTCTGTAAAAAAAATCTAAAAACGGTTGAGGATGTGGTTCAGTGGTTAGGTACTCCGGGATTCAATCCCAGGTATCAAAAGAAAAAAAAAATCTGTTGAAACTCATTCCCAATGCATTAGAATTAAAAGGTAAGGCCTTTAAGGGTTGATTAGACCATGAGGACAGAACCTGCAAGAATCAGATCAGTGTCCTTATAAAAGAGATCTTGTTCACTTCTACCACCATGTGAGGACACAAGAAGCTACCATTTATAAGGAACAGTTCCTCATCAGATACTCAATCTGCTGGCAGGTTAATTTTGGATCTCCCAGTCTTTAGAAATTTGAGAAATAGATTTCTGTTGTTTGTAAATTCCCAAGTACAAGGTATTTTGTTATAACAGCCCAAATGGACTCATACCAGTCCTTTCATGTGTTTTCTAAGGAAGATGGCCCAGGAATAACTTCAAGAGCATCAGCATACTGATGAATACCACATTAGCTGCAAACTTAATTGGAATTTCATGAAAGAAGCCTTGGTCCCCTCTGAAAAGTGGAAGCGTTTCCTATTCCATTCTCTACAGGGAATGTTACTGATATTTTGATAGGAATTTCATTGAATCTATAAATTGCCTCAAATAATATGGACATTTTAGCAATATTAATTCTTCCAATCCAGGAACATGAGATATCTTTCGTGTGTGTGTGTGTGTGTGTGTGTGTGTTTCTTCAATTTCAACATCAATGTTTTGTAATTTTCATATTAGAGGTTGTACACATCTATAGTTAAATTTATTTCTAGGTGTTTAATATTTGTAGCTTCTGTGATAGATGATTCCCTGCCCCACTAGTGAGGATTGAACTCAGGGCCTCACACATGCTAGACAAATGCTCTACCACAGAGCTATATCCCAGCTCATTTTTAAGAAATTGTTTTAATTTTTTTTAGTTTTACTTGGATGCAATATCTTTATTTTATATTTATGTGGTGCTGAGGATCAAACCCAGTGCCTCATGCATGCTAGGCAAGTACCTTACCACTGAGCCACAACCCCAGCCTGTCATTTTTATAATTTTATTTTCATACAAGGCCTTGCTATATTGCCCAAGTTGACCTTGTGCCAAGAGGTCCTGAGCCACAACATCTCAAATAACTAGGTATACAGGCATGAACCACTGGACCCAGCATGGGTTTGCTTTCTTGATTCCTTTCTCAGCAATTTTATTATTGTAGAAAAAAGTAATTGATTTTCATCTGTTCATTTTGTATTCTGCAAAATTTCTGAACTTATTCATCAGTTCTTAAGTTTCTGGGGGGGATATTTATTTTTTCTATATATAAAACTGTATTATCTGCAAACATGGATACTTTTATTTCATCCTTTCTTATTTGGATGCTCTTTAGGACATCATTATTTTTTTATTTACTAAACCTGGTAACCTTAAGTGAGGCTGGAGATGAGTAGCCCCCCAAAATACTTACTACTATAAACCATTTTGAAGGATTTCTTGCAACAAAATTGGATAAACAAGCCAAATATCTATTTTCTAAGATATAAGTGAATCTGCTCAAGTTGAAGCAGGAATAAGGAGATCTGTCTCCCATGAACCACACTCCCTTTTCTGCAATGGCCTGAGGCACCTCTGCCAAATGAGAAAGTTTACAGAGGACCATGCAGGAAATTCTTTCCATTGAGCCCCCTTAGGAAGGTGCCACCATACCCTTCGGTGGCAATATTACGGTGGGCGTACTGATGAGCTGGGAAGCAGCAGAGGCCTTACCTACAGTAGCCCACAACATCAGCACCAGGATGCAGGACTACATCTTCCAGAGGAATTGGGAGTCTGCAAGGAAGTACAGGTTTTTAGTTAGCTTGGTACTGGAAGAAGTTCAATGTGTAAGGTTTTGCAGGCCTTTTATCATGTCCAAGGGGATGAGCCACTGAGTAAAATCTAGGTAATATTAGTATGTAGACATATACATTGAATAGGAAGAATGGAGGAAAGAAGTACGTACATTCCTAATGTGGCATGGTTCAATGGAGAACACAATGCCTTAGTTTATTACATGATATACATTACTTAACGATAGTTATACTTTGTCCTATTATGTGCAAGGCCCAGCACCACAAAATAAATAAGTAAATAATTAAAAATTGTAACATATTACAAAGAATTGAGATGAATTCCAAACTCCAAGGAATAGGGAAAAAAGTAAAAGAATATATGGAATCCTTTAGTATATCTATAATAATACAAATTAATATTGCATCTTTATGATCCAATTCAGTTGATTTTTTTCTTTTGTTTAAAAACAGGGTCTCAGTGAGCTGCTTAGTGTCTCACCATTTCTGAGGCTGGCTTTGAACTTGCAATCCTCCTGTCTCACCCTCCTGAGCCACTGGGATTACAGGTGTGTGCCACCATGCCCTGCTAATTGACAGATTTTATAGTTAGCAGAGGATTTATTGTAGCTTTGGACAGAATATCTTGAATCAAACTGGTATTTTTCAGTATAAAGGAAGTTTTGACAATGAAGAAAGTTCTGTAATGATAGAACCAAGAAAAACAAAAAAAAATGATCAATGTGAATGTGTGACATATGTGATAAAATAGCATGAGTGATAAAGTCTTTGTTTTCTCTTTAAAGGAGAGTGTTCCTCAACCCAAGACAGAGGGGAAGAGAATATCTAGCTGCGGAAGATGAGAGCAAGCTTGGCTGTTGACTTAGATAAATGGCACCACACTATCTTGAAAGAACTTGCAGATGTGATCCCAGGACTATACAACCAGGAGGAATCAGAGAGCATGGGCAGATGGCGACAGATGGGAGAAAGGCAAACAAGTTCCAGACTTTTCAACAGAACAGGAAGGGTGACTTGTGTGTCTGTGTGCTGGCTAAGTTTAATGTGCAGAACTCCAGAATGGATGATTGAGGGACTTCCTGCATATTAATTAAAGAATGTGGAGACAACTAGGAACGACAATGGATTTCCCCAAATCGGAACTCATAACAACTGTTTCCATTTTGTAGCATGTCACAGGAGGAGCAGGGAAACGTCATAGCCAAACATGACTTATTTCAGCAAGATGTTTCCCAGAATTCTCTTGTGACATCCTAAGGACAGACAGGTGCGGACTGGTGGTCCATAGATACTTCTTATTTCAGTATCCATTCCCTGAATTCTCAGTTACAAAAGCACAGGGAAATAAAATGATCATGACAGAAATTTAATGGACTTTAAAAAATTAATTCCATATTTTTAATTTTTTCATCAATAGAATAAAATTATTTTCCTTATGTTATAATACAAAAATGGGGGGGGAATGCTATTTCTTACTTTCTCATTTCTTGTTTTTTAAACAGTATATAAATTTAAGGTATAGAAAACGACATTATGATACATATTTTATATGTATGTATGTGTATATATATCTCACACCCATGGTAAAATGATTATTACAGCAATCTACTAGATTTATTCATCCTAGATAACAACTTTGTACCTTTTGACCTCTGTCCTTCCATTTCCTCTTCTACTTTGCCACCTCCACTCTGGTAATCACTATTTTACTGTTTCAATTTATTTTATTTATTTTTTTACATTCTACCTATAAGTGAGGCCATGCAATTTTTCATTCTGTCTGACTTATTTCATTTAACATAAAGTCTTCTAGATTCATCTATGTTGCAAATGACCGGATCTCCTTCTTCTTTTTTTTTTATTGGTTATTCAAAACATTACAAAACTCTTGACATATCATTTTTCATACATTCGATTCAAGTGGGTTATGAACTCCCATTTTTACCCCAAATACAGATTGCAGAATCACATCAATTACACATCCACATTTTTACATAATGCCATATTAGTAACTGTTGTATTCTGCTACCTTTCCTATCCTCTACTATCCCCCCTCCCCTCCCCTCCCATCTTCACTCTCTACCCCATCTGTTGTAATTTAATTCTTTCTCTTGTTTTTTTTCCCCTTCCCCCTCAAATTCTCTTATATGTAATTTTGTATATCAATGAGGGTCTCCTTCCATTTCCAAGCAATTTCCCTTTTCTCTCCCTTTCCCTCCCACCTCATGTCTCTGTTTGAAGTTGATCTTTTCCTCCTGCTCTTCCTCCCTGCTCTGTTCTTAGTTGTTCTCATTATATCAAAGAAGACATTTGGCATTTGTTTTTTAGGGATTGGCTAGCTTCACTTAGCAAAATCTGCTCTAATTCCATCCATTTCCCTGCAAATTCCATGATTTTGTCATTTTTTAGTGCAGAGTAATACTCCATTGTGTATAAATGCCACATTTTTTTTCATCCATTCATCTATTGAAGGGTATCTGGGTTAGTTCCACAGTCTAGCTATTGTGAATTGTGCTGCTATGAACATCATTGTGGCAGTATCCCTGTAGCACGCTCTTTTAAGGTCTTCAGGTAATAGTCCGAGAAGGGCAATAGCTGGGTTAAATGGTGGTTCCATTCCCAGCTTTCCCAGGAATCTCCATACTACTTTCCAAAGTGGCCGCACCAATATGCAGTCCCACCAGCAATGTACAAGTGTACCCTTTTCCCCACAACCTTTCCAGCACTTGTTGTTGTTTGCCTTCATAATGGCTGCCAATCTTACTGGAGTGAGATGGTATCTTAGGGTGGTTTTGATTTGCATTTCTCTGACTGCTAGAGATGGTGAGCATTTTTTCATGTACTTGTTGATTGATTGTATGTCGTCCTCTGAGAAGTGTCTGTTCAAGTCTTTGGCCCATTTGTTGATTGGGTTATTTGTTATCTTATTGTTTAATTTTTTGAGTTCTTTGTATATTCTGGATATTAGGGCTCTATCTGAAGTGTGAGGAGTAAAAATTCGTTCCCAGGATGGAGGCTCCCTATTTACCTCTCTTATTGTTTCTCTTGCTGAGAAAAAACTTTTTAGTTTGAGTAAGTCCCATTTGTTGATTCTAGTTATTAACTCTTGTGCTATGGGTGTCCTATTAAGGAATTTGGAGCCCGATCCCACAATATGTAGATCGGGGCCAACTTTTTCTTCTATCAGGTGCAGAGTCTCTGATTTGATATCAAGCTCTTTGATCCATTTTGAGTTAACTTTTGTGCATGGCGAGAGAAAGGGATTCAGTTTCATTTTTTTTGCATATGGATTTCCAGTTTTCCCAGCACCATTTGTTGAAAATGCTATCCTTCCTCCATTGCGTGCTTTTAGCCCCTTTATCAAATATAAGAAAGTTGTAATTTTGTGGATTGGTCTCTGTGTCCTCTATTCTGTACCATTGGTCCACCCGCCTGTTTGGGTACCAGTACCATGCTGTTTTTGTTATTATTTCTCTGTAGTACAGTTTGAAATCTGGTATCGCTATACGGTCTGATTCACACTTCCTGCTTAGAATTGCTTTTGCTATTCTGGGTCTTTTGTTTTTCCATATGAATTTCATGATTGCTTTATCTATTTCTACAAGAAATGCTGTTGGGATTTTGATTGGCATTGCATTAAACCTATAGAGAACTTTGGGTAATATCGCCATTTTGATGATGTTAGTTCTTCCTATCCATGAACAGGGTATATTTTTCCATCTTCTAAGGTCTTCTTCTATTTCTCTCTTTAGGGTTCTGTAGTTTTCATTGTATAAATCTTTCACCTCTTTTGTTAGGTTGATTCCCAAGTATTTTATTTTTTTTGAGGATATTGTGAATGGGGTGGTTGTCCTCATTTCCATTTCAGAAGATTTGTCACTGATATTCAGGAATGCCTTTGATTTATGCGTGTTGATTTTATATCCTGCCACTTTGCTAAATTCACTTATTAGCTCTAGTAGTTTCTTTGTAGACCCTTTTGGGTCTGTTAGATATATTATCATATCATCCACATATAGTGATAATTTAAGTTCTTCTTTTCCTATTTTTATGCCTTTAATTTCTTTTGTCTGTCTAATTGCTCTGGCTAGTATTTCGAGGACTAAATTGAATAGAAGTGGTGAGAGAGGATATCCCTGTCTTGTTCCAGATTTTAGAGGGAATGCCTTCAGTTTTTCTCCATTCAGAATAATGCTAGCCTGAGGCTTAGCATATATAGCTTTTACAATGTTGAGGTAAGTTCCTGTTATCCCTAGTTTTTCTAGTGTTTTGAACATAAAGGGATGCTGAACTTTGTCGAATGCTTTTTCTGCATCTATAGAGATGATCATGTGGTTCTTATGGTTACGTCTATTGATGTGGTGAATAACATTTATTGATTTCCGTGTATTGAACCAGCCTTGCATCCCAGGGATGAATCCTACTTGATCATGGTGCACAATTTTTTTGATATGCTTTTGTATTTGATTCGCCAGGATTTTATTGAGGATTTTTGCATCTAAGTTCATTAGAGATATTGGTCTGTAGTTTTCTTTCTTTGAAGTGTCTTTGTCTGGTTTCGGGATCAGGGTGATGTTGGCCTCATAGAATGAATTTGGAAGAGCTCCTTCTTTTTCTATTTCTTGAAATAACTTGAAAAGTATTGGTATTAATTCTTCTTTGAAGGTTTTGTAAAACTCTGCTGTATATCCATCTGGTCCAGGGCTTTTCTTGGTTGGTAGTCTTTTGATGGCTTCTTCAATTTCCTCCTTTGTTATTGGTCTGTTTAAATTGTGTGTATCTTCCTGACTCAATGTGGGAAAATCATATGACTTAAGAAATTTATCGATATCTTCGCTATCTTCTATTTTATTGGAATATAGGGTTTCAAAATAATTTCTAATTATCTTCTGTATTTCTGTAGTGTCCGTTGTGATATTGCCTTTTTCATCCCGTATGTTAGTAATTTGAGCTCTCTCTCTTCTTCTCTTCTTTAGCATGGCTAAGAGTCTGTCGATCTTATTTATTTTTTCAAAGAACCAACTTTTTGTTTTATCAATTTTTCAATTTTTTGTTGTTGTTGTTTTTTCAATTTCGTTGATTTCCACTCTGATTTTAATTATTTCTTGCCTTCTACTACGTTTGCTGTTGTTTTGCTCTTCCTTTTCTAGGGTTTTGAGATGAAGTGTGAGTTCATTTATTTGTTGGTTTTTCCTTTTTTTAAGGAATGAACTCCAGGAAATGAATTTCCCTCTTAAAGCTGCTTTCATTGCGTCCCATAGATTCCGATATGTTGTGTCTGTATTTTCATTTATCTCTAAGAATTTTTTAATTTCCTCCTTTATGTCTTCTGTAACCCATTGATCATTCAGTAACATATTGTTCATTTTCCAGGTGATGCAGGATTTTTCCTTCCTTCCTTTCCTTCTTCCTTCATTGATTTCCAGTTTCATTCCATTATGATCAGATAAGTTGCATGGTATTATCTCCACACCTTTATATTTACTAATAGTTGTCCTATGGCATAATATATGGTCTATCTTTGAGAAGGATCCATGTGCTGCTGAGAAGAACGTGTATCCACTTGATGATGGTTGATATATTCTATATATGTCGGTTAAGTCTAGGTTATTGATTGTGTTATTGAGTTCTATAGTTTCTTTATTCAGCTTTTGTCTGGAGGATCTGTCTAATGGAGAGAGCGGTGTGTTCAAGTCACCCATAATTGTTGTGTTGTGGTCTATTTGACTCTTGAACTTGAGGAGAGTTTGTTTTATGAACGTTGCAGCACCGTTGTTTGGTGCATATATATTGATAATTGTTATGTCTTGTTGGTGGATGGTTCCTTTTAACAGTATATAGTGTCCTTCTTTATCCCTTTTGATTAATTAGGTTTGAAGTTGGTTTTATTTGATATGAGTATGGCCACTCCTGCTTGCTTCCGAGGACCATGTGAGTGGTATGATTTTTCCCAACTTTTTACCTTCAGCCTGTGTATGTCTTTTCCTATCATATGAGTCTCCTGAAGGCAGCATATTGTTGGATTTGTTTTTTTAATCCAGGTTATTAGCCTATGTTTCTTAATTGGTGAATTTAAGCCATTAACGTTTAAGGTTACTATTGAAATATGGTTAGTACTACCCGTCATGCTTGTTTATTTATTTATTTTAATATGGCTAGTTTTTCCTTTTTGGTTTTTTTTTTCCTTCCCTTTACTGAGTTACCTCCCCCTGTTAATTTTGGGTGCTGTTTTTCAATTCCTCTTTTTGTAGTGTTTTGCTCAAGATGCCTTGTAGTGCTGGTTTTCTGGCTGCGAATTCTTTTAACTTTTGTTTATCATGAAATATTTTAATTTTATTGTCAAATCTGAAGCTTAATTTTGCTGGATACAGTATTCTTGGTTGGAATCCATTATTTTTCAGCGTTTGAAATACGTTGTTGGGGCTGGGGATGTGGCTCAAGCAGTAATGCGCTCGCCTGGTATGCGCTGGGGGCTGGGTTAGATCCTCAGCACCACATAAAAATAAAATAAAGATGTTGTGTCCACCGAAAACTGAAAAATAAACAAAAATTAAAAAAAAGAAATACGTTGTTCCAGGATCTTCTCGCTTTCAAAGTCTGTGATGAAATATCAGTCGTTAACCTAATTGGTTTACCCCTGAATGTAATCTGCCTCCTTTCTCTCGTAGCTTTTAATATTCTCTCCTTGTTCTGTATGTTGGCTATCTTCATAATTATATGTCTTGGAGTTGGTCTATTACGGTTTTGAATGTTTGGGGTCCTATAGGCTTCCAGGATTTGGCAATCCATTCCATCTTTCATCTCTGGGAAGTTTTCTAGGATTATTTCATTTAATAGGTTGTCCATTCCTTTGGTTTGAACCTCTATACCTTCTTCTATCCCAATGACTCTCAAGTTTGTTTTTTTTATGACATCCCATATCTCTTGGATAGATTGCTCATGAGATTTAAGCATCTTTTCTGTGTTGAGTATATTATTTTCAAGTTGATAAACTTTGTCTTCATTATCTGATGTTCTGACTTCTACTTGATCTAGTCTATTTGTAATATTCTCGTTTGAGTTTTTAATTTGGTTTATGGTTTCCTGCATTTCTAGGATTACTGTTTGGTTTTTTTTTAAATCTCTATCTCCTGGTAAAGCTCATTCTTTGCAGTTTGAATTTGTTTGTTTAATTTGTTTTCAAAATATACTTTCATTGCTTGGACTTGCTGTCTCATGTCTTCTCTAAGATTCCGTTCCATCTGAGTTAGGTATGCCTTGAGTTCTTTCCCTGTCCATGTTTCTGATGCTTCTAGGTCCTCCTGTAGATTTAAGTTGTCCTGCATTGTTTGTAATCCTTTTTTCCTTTGTTTTTTCATGTTGTTCACGTTACTTTCCAGCTCTGTTTGACTGCTGTGTAACTGCTTTCTCCTATAAATTTGTTTTGGTTTTGTATATCTCTGTTGTCTCTCCTTTGTGGTGGGAGATTATGCCTAGAAATGTTGGGCTTTATTGTACTTTAAAGCTGATTCATTCAATTCATAAAAGGCTTCCAGGTTCTGTTTGTTTTGGTTTTTATAGTTCCACTATCTCTCCTTTGTGTTAGGAGACAATGTTTAGAGATGTTGGATTTAATTGTGATTTAAGGTAAATTCATTGGTTTCATTAAAGGCCTTCAGATTTTGATGGCATATAGAGAACTGAGGTTTGGACTTAGGATTTTATGTTAAGGTCGGGCGATTTGATGGTATGGAGGTTAGTATATGTTAGCTTCTTTGGGGGGTTGCTCAAATGCAGCAGGATATTAACAAGAGAATAGACAGGAGTACTTGGGGGTAGTTAAGAGCTTAGGCGGACTATAGACCTATTCGTAGTATTCATCTATTTGCATTTAGTAAGTTATATGTAGTCTGGGTGTTCATGCTTAAGAGGAAAGATGGGGAAAAGGTAAGGACGCAAACCAAGAAAGAGAGAGGGAGAGAAGAAAGAAAGAGAAAAGAATAGAAAACAAAAGAAATGATAAAAAATAAAAATAATAATAAAATGCAGTAAAATAAAAATTACAATTGAAGAGAAAAAAATTACAATTGAAGAAGAAAAAAAATAATTAACAAACATACAAAAAAATTAAAATTAAAAAATTAAAGAATTAAAAAAACTGAGAAAAGAGAAAAAAAAAGGGTGGGGCCACTGTTAGGCTTCTATTTTCTTCGCTTCCCGTAGGTGGTGCTGTGCCTTCCGGGCCAAGATTTTGCCCTCTGGCTGTAGGATACATCCATGTGAGGCCGCTCCCTCCCACGCCCCCCTCGTGTCTCTCAAAAGCCTGTTAGCTTAGGTTTATTCCTGGCCTCTCATCCCCTGGCTTCTCCTGCTAGCCCGGCCTTCCCCAGTGTGATGCCTCTCGGCAGTTCAAACTGTACTCTGGGCCTGCAGTTTGCTGGGTGTGGAGGGTGGCTATTGGGAACCGGCACCCTATTGTTTTGATTTTTTCCGCTTGCCCTTCCCCCAGAGCTGGCAAGATAGGTTTCGTTTCGCCGTTGACGGGAGGGGGAGTTGGAGGTCAGGTGTCTTTACCCTTTCGCCTCGTCTCTATGCAGGCTCGTTCTGATAATCCCTCCCCCAGAAAGCCGGGGAGAGATTTTATGCGAATTCCCCGTTGTAAGGGAGATGGGCTGCGTAACACACACCTGTTTTATTGTTGCAATCTGTGGGAAACTGGCGGTGGTGACGTCAGCTCTCCAAGATGGTGGCCGCTGGCTTCCTTGGTGGACTGTCCGGTGTGGGGGATAAAACTGGACCGCTTCCTTCCCCGTCTCAAACCCCGAACTCAGCCCGGAGCTCAGTGAGGGCACAGCTGGCAGGACTCCACAGAATCTGTAGCGCCGTTTCTCTCTGCTTGCTGGTCGCTTCTCAGCGGCTCCCCGCCGTCTGTAGCCGCGGGGCGGGCCGTGGGGCAGGCGGCAGATCGGTCAGCCTGGATCTCCCGTCGCACAGTTGGCTCACATTTGAGACTCAGTAACCGGTCCTCGGTGATGGAAATCCTTCCTCTAGGTTTCAGTGCACCCCAATTTTGCTGGAAATTCCTAACAAGATAACTTTTTGTCGTTCTAACTCGTTATTCACCTGCGCAGTGACGCGGTACATGGGGTGTGATGCACTCTATTCGCGGCCATCTTCCTGATGGATCTGCTTCTTTTTAATGGCTGAATAATATTTCAATGTATATCATAATTTCTTCATCCATGTATCCATTCATCTGCTGATGGATATATTTGTCATTTCCTTGTCTTGACCATTGTGAATAATGCTGCATTGAATATGGAAGGGAAGATATTTTGTGGGGTGTTGGATGATATCATTTTCTTTGGGTCTGTACCCTGAAGAATTGGGTCATACAGTAATTCTGTTTTTCATTTCTTTAGTAGCTTTCTTGCTTTTTTCCATAAAGGCTGTATCAATTCCAGGCAACCATATACAAGGGTTCCCTTTTCTATATGTTGTTATTTTTTCATCTTCTTGATTTTGGTTTTGACCACTTCTCATGACGGTTTTGATTTATATTATTCTGGTGATTAATGATATTGAGCACCTTTTCATAAACCCGTTGGCCATTTCAAAGTGTTTTTTTGAAGAAATATATGTTCAGGACTGGGACTGTGGCTCAGTGGTAGAACACATACCTAGCATGTGAGGCACTGGATTCATTTCTCAGTACCGCATATAAGTAAATAAAACAAAGGTCCATTGACAAATATATATATATATATATATATCTGTTCAGATCCTTTAACCATTTTAAAGCCAGGTTATTCTTTATTTTTTTTTAGTTGTATGAGTTTTTACACTCTCAAATATTTTCTTCCGATATGTAGAGTCCTTTTCCATTTTTTGATTGTTTTCTTTGTTGTTAAGAAGTTTTTAGTTTGATGTGGTCTCATTTGCTTCTTTTTGCTTTGGTTGCTTGTGTTTTTGGTGTCCTGTCCAAAAAGATCTATAGCAAGAACAAGGTCAAGGAGCTTTCTTCTATGTTTTCTTTTCTTTTTTTTTAATATTTATTTTTTAGTTTTCAGTGGACACAACATCTTTGTATGTGGTGCTGAGGATCGAACCCGGGCCGCACACATGCCAAGCGAGTGCACTACCGCTTGAGCCACATCTCCAGCCCTCTTCTATGTTTTCTTATAGAAGTTTTCTGGTTTTAGATTTAATCTTTAGATCTTTAGTCCATTTTAAAAATTGAGTTTTTTTGGGTTTTTTTGGTATAAGAATAAGGACCTAATTTCATTTTTTTCCATGTGGATATCTAGTTTTGCCAAAACCATTTATTGAAGAAACTTTTCTCTCTCCTTGGTAACTTTCTCAAAAAATTACTGTATAAGCATTGGTTTATTTCTAGACTCTATTCTGTTCCATTGGTCTTTGGGTCTAGTTTATACCAGTACCATACTGTTCAGATTGTTATCACTTTGCTTAGGCTTGCTTTTGCTTATTCACATTCTTTGGTAGTTCTTCTATATGAATTTTAGAATTGCTTTTTTTGTTTGTTTATTTTCATGAGAAATGTCATTGGGATTTTCATAGAGATTATATTAAGTCTGTAGGTAGGTTTGTGTAGTCTGGACTTTTTAAAACAATATCTTTATTTTGTTTATTTATTTTTATGTGGTGCTGAAGATCAAACCCAGTGCCTCACATGTGCGAGGCAAGCGCTCTACCACTGAGCCACAACCCCAGCCCTAGTCTGGACATTTTAAATCTTCCAATCCATGAACATGGGATATCTTTCCATTTTTTCATCTTCTTCTATTTCTTTCATCAATATTTTGTAGTTTTCCATATACAGATCTTTCACAAATATTCTTTCTTACTTGTATTAGTTTGGAAGTTAGGGCTGCCAAAACAAAGTACCCACTGAGTGTGTGGCTTAAGCAACAGAAATTTATTTTCCCATGGTTCTAGAAGCCAGAAGTCTGAGATCAAAGTGTTGGCAGTGTTGGTTTCTCTTGAGGCTGCTTTCCTTTGGTTGACAATGGACTTATTTCTCTGCATTTTCACACAGTTGTCCCTCTGTACAATGTCTGTGCCCTAATCTCTTTTTATAAGGATATTAGACCTATTGGATCAGGATCCATTCTAAGGACCTCATTTTAACTTAATCACCTCTATAAAAACCCTATATTTAAATACAGTTACATTCTGATGTATTAGTAGTTAGGATTGAAAAAAAAATGAATTTTGGGGACATAATGCAGCCTATGACATCACTAGCATCTGTTCTAGCTCAAGCTGTCAATTTGTCTGTTCATCATTTGCTGATGATCTTTGTACAATGTGATAATAAAAATGGGTACCATATTATTGATTACTTACTATATACCTGGCACTATTCTCTGTGCTCTATTCACGTGGACTCATTTACTCTTCATTAAAACCATCTCAGGTGAGCATTATAATTAACTCATTTGTAGATGAAGAAATTGAAGTGACAAAGATTTTGCCTGTACAATTTCAACTCGGGGCCTTTAAAATAGACATCTCATCTGCAGGAATCTAAATCAATGGCAAAGTGAAATTATAATTCTTGAAAAATAGGTAGAATTTCAAGAAATCTTTCAGAGAACTGATTGAGACTCAAAGTAAAAAAGAAAGAAAGAAAGAAAGAAGAATCAAGAAGAATCAGACATGTTAATTAAGGAAGGAAAAAATAGCTGCAGATGTGAAAGGATCATGGAAATGAATTATTTGAATATAAAACCAACAGCGAGAACCTTGGGAAAATTAATACAGTCTTCAAATATTTTTGCAGGAATGACAGTCTTTATTTTTGATCTGAAAGTCAAAAATAAATGAAAATGGTCACATCTTGCCGTCATACAGTTTTGTCAGAAAAACTTTGCTCTAATTCATTTTCTTCATTTTCAGAATTTGTAGGAGATTGTAATCAAAACTGAATATTCTAACTTTGAGGTAAAATGAATTCATTTACAAAATTTTTCCATTATTTTAAAAATTAACTCCAAACATTTTTTTCGATATTCCTCATTTTTTTCTGTTTTCAATAGATTAGAGTGACCTTTTTTTTTTTTAGTACTAATGATACTTAGCTAATGATCCTCTATATTACTTCAGCTGATTGAACCAAAGAATATTAACTGACTAATGTCAGACTGAAGTCAAGTTTCTGATGATTTTGGAGCTACAGTTTTATATTTTAAAAAGGGCTGATGAAATGCTATTAGATATGCTCACTTAATAGGTGGGTGACAAAAACCTAGAGTGGGTAGTTTAGATGATGGATAGCAGAAGCAAGTTTCACAAAGATTTTAAGGACTAGAACATGACTTAAAACCATGACATGATTTTTGGGGGTGGGGATACCAGATATTGAACTCAGGGGCACTTGATCACTGAGCCACATGCCAAGTCCTTTTTTTGTATTTTATTTAGAGACTGGGTCCCACTGAGTTGCTTAGTGCCTCACTTTTGCTGAGGCTGGCTTTGAACTCGTGATCCTCCTGCCTCAGCTTCCCAAGCCACTGGGCTTATAGGCGTGCCCCACTGCGCCTGGGTCCATAACATGAATTTTATCTAGAAAATTAATTGCATTTAGGTTAAAAAGTACCTATTCATGAGTACAAGAGAGAACTGGCCAGTTTGTAGACTCTAAAGCATGATTTAGATATTAATGACATTCCTAGATTAAGCTAAGGAATACTCTTTTACTATGCTAGACTTAAATGGAGTATTTTACTCATTTCTATATACCAAAAAAATACAAAACCAAACAAACAAACAAACAAACAAACAAAAAAACCCAAACAACAACAACAAAAGTGGTAGAAGCTGGAAGATGATCAATAAATCAAAGTATTTTTAGGGGGCTGGGGATATAGCTCAGTTGGTAGAGTGCTTACCTTCCATGCACAAAGCCCTGGGTTCAATCCCCAGCACCACCAAAAAAAGAAAAAAAATTAAAGCAATTTCCTGTAAGAAAAAATTAAAGCTAAGTATTTTAAGTCTTAGGAAAGTAATACCAAAGGAATATACCAGAACCATTTTCAGTTATTTGAAGGTCATTTTCAGATATTCAGATTGTGGAGAAGATAGGAGAAGAATGTGGATTGTTTCAGGGAACACAGAATGAGGAATAGTTAGGTTTTACATATTAGAAGAGCTCTGTAAGAATTAAAAGAGATCAATAATGCCCAGGAAAACTGACCCTTCTGTTCCTGGAAGTGTCTAAGCAGCTGGTTCAAACACCATCTATTAGAGATGTTCTAGGAGGAAGGGATTCATTAATCTAGGAAACTCAAATGGATTCAATATATATTTAAAGTTATATTTTTGGAATGTTTGTGCTTCTGCAAAATATTAAACAATCGACAACTTTCATTAAAGTTATTCCACATAAATGACATTGATTGCGGAGCTGTTTCAACAATTTACTGATGACCATGGGCACCTAGACTCTTTCCATCCTTCACTCCATCATCCTGATGACTTTCACTTCCAAAAAGAGGAATCTTCTTGGTCTCAAGATGCCTGCCAAAGATCCAGGCATCACAGCCTGACACCATCACATCAAAAGGCAGAAGACAGAGCACCAAGTGGTGATAAAGTCTTTTTTTTCATAAGAGTCTCTAGAATTCTTTCAGAATGTCTCACTGTAGCACGTGGACATTCTCAGCTGCAGTGGAGGTCAGAAAAGCTGTGTCAGCAGTTTCAGCCTTTCTGTGGGAGCTGTGCTTTGTCAGGAAGAAAGCTGCGGGGTGGGGTGGGTCAGGCAATGGCTGTTATGAGGACAAGTATAACAACATTGGTGAGAATGTGGGGAAGTTGGAACCACCAGGCATCACTGGTGGCATTGTAAAATGGTGCAACTGCTGTTAAAAATAGTGTGGCAATTCCTTAAAAGATGAAACAGAATTATTATGTGATCAGGCAGTTCCACTTTCAGGTATGTTTTTAAAGGCATTGAAAGCAAGGACATGAACAGACCCTTGTACCCAGTTTTCACAGCAGCATTGTTCATCATAGCCAAAAGAGAGAAACAACTCCAATATCCATCTGTGGATGAATACATAAATAAAATGTCATGTGTACATTCAATGGAATATTATTTAGCCTTAAAAAGGAATGAACATCTTTTTTTTTCAGATATCTTTTTTTTTTGAATTTTAATATTTTTATTTTTTAGTTTTCGGCGGACACAACATCTTTGTTTGTATGTGGTGCTGAGGATCGAACCCGGGCTGCACGCATGCCAGGCGAGCGCGCTACCGCTTGAACCACATCCCCATCCCCAAGGAATGAACCTCTGATGCATACTGCAGACACCATGGATGAACCTTGAAAATGAAATAAGTCAGCCACGAAAATACAAAGATTGTGTCATACCTCTGTGGAGTACTTGGAATAGTTAAATTTATAGAGAGAGAAGTCAAGGGGCTGGGATTGTGACTCAGTGGTAGAGCAATTGCCTTGCATGTGTGAGGCACTGGGTTCAATTCTCAGCACCACGTATAAATAAATGAATAAAATAAAGGTCTGTCAACAACTAAAAAAAAAAAAAAAGAAAACAAAACAAAAGAAATCAAACAGTGGTTACTAGAGGCCAGAGAGGGAATGACAGGGAGTCGGTGTTGGATGCACTTGGGTTCTGTGTGTATATATGAAAGTTTGTGAACATATGAATGTACTCAATGCCACTGAACTGTTTGCTTATTAATGGTTAACAGTGAATTTGCGTCATATATATTTACCATGATAAAAAAATTTTCAATGCACAAATCTTAAAAGTGTGTTTTGGCAACTGCATGCAGCCTGTCTTAGCCAAACGCTTTTCTAGACAGAGAACATTGGCTGTCATCTCCTGCCTCTTCCCAATCAATTCTGACCCGAACTTCCACAGAAGGCCATTGTTCTCCCCCCCCACCTCCTTTTTTTCCCCTGCCGTGGATTAGTTTTGTGTGTTCTAGAACCTCATATAAATGCAATCAGAGCATGAGCTCTTTTGTGAGGTTTCTTTTATTCAGCGTAAGTATTTTGAGATTCATCCCTGTTGTTGAGTGTATCGGTGATTTATTACTTTTTATTGCTCAGAGAAATTGCTTTGAGTGAACGTGCCACAGTTTCTTTAGCCAGTCTTAGCAAGTCCCATATCCAGGGTCACCGGGGCTATTTCCAGCTTGGCAGTATTATGAATAAAGCTGCCGTACCCGTTCTTGTATAAGACTTTTAGGAACATGTGTTTTCAATTCTCGGGGGAAAACACACAGAAGTAGAATCGCTGGGTCCTAGGGTAGGTTATACTTGTTTTATAAGGAAGTTACCAGATCTTTGTCCAAAGTGATTGAAGTCAATATATATTTTTATTAGTTCTTAATTCGGTTGTATCAGATGAGTCCCTTCATGGTCACCATCAGCCAGGCAATGTTGGCTGTGACCTAATAACGTTAAGTCAACTTGCCAAGAAAAGAAGCCACTGGTTCTGTGGGAAGTGAAGTATGGACACGGCCCCTTTCAGAAGAGACGGAAAGCTTTTGGTCTCAAAGTTCACTCTTCAGGTGACCCAGCAGGTCCCTCTGGGTCATTTTCACACAACTCTGCTGCTATTTCTCCTTTTTATTTGGTCTGAATGGCTTTTAGTCTTTTTCCATTCAAAACCACCTGTCCTACCTTTAGGGAAAACTTTTTGATTATTAAGATAGCAGACATTCAGCTCTGCGCATCACCATGTCCCCTTGAATCCTGGCAAGCCAGGAACACTTTTACTTTTCAGTGTTAAAGAAAGTTAAATATAGTCCGGACCTTTGGTCTACATGGCTGTCTTTTCCCTTCCTACCAGAGCACACAGCAGAAGGTAGTTTCAGGAAATCAAGATACAGGAAGTCGATTTCTCTCTCAGTGAGGCGTTAACAGGTTATGAGAGAGCTGCCTTGTCAGGCTTATGCAGTGAGTCAAAGGAGCTTTGTGGGTTTAGATGCTTTGAATGTCTCTGGAGGACAGACCACAGGAAGATCAGACACTCCAGAGGATATGGCCACCCAAGTATTTTCCAAGTTTATCTACAACCTGCTTTGACTGATTTTGCTGTAGGCAAACACCATCTTATGAAAGTGAATTCATTCAAAGGAGGCTCAGAAAATGCTCAAAAGACTAGTGGTTTAAATAAGGCAGAAGTTTATTTCTCTCTCACACAGGAGTCCAGAGGCCAGCAGCCCAGGACTGCCAAGCTAGCTCCATGGTGGCATTCTGTGTTAGTCAGCTTTCCTTGACTATAACAAAATACCCGAGATAACTAACTTTAAAAAGAGGTTCACACTTTTGGAGATTTCAGTCCAAGGTTGTTTGGACCCCATTCTTTTAGGTCTTATGGCAAGGCAGCACATCATGGCGGGGACATGTGGCAGAGGAAGCTGCTTCCCTCACAGTGGCCAAGAACTAAGAGAAAGAGGCAGGAAGAGGCCAGAGTCTCAATATCTCCTTCAAGGGCATGCCCCAGTAACAGACTTCCTCCTACTCGACTCCACTTCCTAAAAGTTCTGTCACCTCCCAATAACACCACAGGCTGGTGACCATGCTACCACATGGATTTGGGGGACACTCACACAAACCACAGCCCGTTTCAAGACCCAGACCAAGAGGCCAAAGAAGGAAAAGAAAGCTCTTCTTTCCTAAAACTCCAGGGGATAAAATTCAGCTTTCTCTCCCTTTGGAAAATTTTTGTTGTTTTTGTTTTATTTTAAAATTCCAAGTGAGATGTTAAACATGATAGAACTGACCAAAAAAATGTATCTTTTCCCTATAACATACACAAAATGATAGTATTTGGGATATGTTGAATTTAACAAAATGTTATCAAAACTAATTTCACCTGTTTCCTTTTACTTTTAACTGTCATGTATAACAACTCATTAGAACAAATTTAAACTTTTTTTTAAAATGTAATTATTACAAAATTTCTAATTTTGTAGTAATTACATTACACACGTGGTTCACATTATATTTCTGTTAACAGTATTGCTCTAGAATAACCAGGCCCAGGGTTCTCTGGAAGACTCCAGCTTTGGAATGTGGGACAGACACAGGAAATTTAACAAGAAAGAAACAAAACAATTTCGGAAAAGAGGGGCAGAGGGACGTCGAGGAGGCAGAAGCTAAAGATTAAATGATGGAAGAGTTCTAGACTGCGATGCCAATTCCCTGGGGGGAAACGGAGGAAGTCTCTGAGGTAGACCTGGGGGTGCAAGACAGCAGCTGAAACAGGGCTTCCCTGAGTGAACCAAAAGGAAAACCGCCCTTGACTTCTCTGGCCTGGACATAAAGAGGGCAGCACAGAGAAAATCTGAAATCCAACCTCCGAGAATACCTTTAGGAGTTGTCTGGGTAACTCTGTACCTCTGAATTATCTCCCTCTTCCTTTAACCTAGACCCTGGCAGAGGCTAGAGCAGGGAGCCCTCTTCAGTAGTGCTGGCACCTGGGCCAACTTTTTTGCTGGAGGCTAGGACTATTGCAGTGGTCACAGGGGCCCTTGGGGATTGTCAATCACAAGTCTGGGCCCCATGGGGGGGGAAAGGGGGGCCATAAAAAAGAAGACAAAGAAACACTCACTCTTCATCTTTCCAGAGCTCCAGAGGGGAGAACCCAGATTATGCTCACTTTTTAATAATATTTTTATGCCAAGTCAGGTGCTAAGCCTGGGTAGTGTTGGAAATGAATATGGAAAAGTTGATGATTATCTAATGAATTTAAACTACCCTAGATCTGCTTTGGAAACAAATTGATTTTGGTTAATTGTCTACATTGGCCCCAAAAGAAAACAGAAAGAGGTGCTTGGCTTTTTCACCACCCATAACTCTTACAGTCATGAGGAAAAATGGAGTTCACCAAATTGTTAGGCTGTCGCGATGGGCAAATGGTGCGGTTTATAAAGAATATCCACGCACTTCTGCCCTTTTCGATGCTTTATTTACTCGTATCACTCAATACAGTTTCACTCTATAGGTTTTTAATCAAGAAAACGACAATCCTTAATGCTAGGAACTGCAATAGACATAATTAATTCACAGCAACCAATTCTAGATTAATTAACTCACAGCAAACCATTCTAGATTAATTAATTCTAAGCACTGAAAACACACTTAATCATGACAGGCTCATGACAGACATTCCCTCTGCATGCTAAGTTCAAGTGTCAAATCAAAAGTCTCAAGCCTTTAAGTCCAGCAGATGCACATTGACTCAGGCTGCGGGGTGATTGGTCCAGAACCAAGGCAGGGGTGGAGCTGACAGCCGGCAGAGGAGGCCGTCCTAGGGAGAAGTCCTGGCTCTCACCAGGGTCAGATGAGAAGAGTGGGATGTCAGTCCAGGTCCTCATCAGGCTCTCAGGCTTGTGTGCATCAGTGTTGGATGGCTGAATATCTATTCATTTGCTCTATTATTTATACTAAATTTTGGGGCTTTTGACCCTCCCACCCCTTCAATCCTTTTCAGCTACCCCCGGATTTCTCAGTGACATCATTTACCCTGGGGTTAAAACATCTGGTCTGGTGATCCCCACCTTGATCTTTTTGCCTTTCCCTCTTATCAGGTGAGGACAGCCTGCCAGAGGCTTCACTCTGAGTTTATCAGGGTGGGGGGAAGTGACTTGTTTGTGCCTGAGGGCCACACTGGGGGGCTCTGTTAGGTGTGCCTGGTGAGACTGCAGGTTTCAAACTGGAGTTTTTACAATGGAGTTGCTTAGGCTCAGATCTAAGGCCGTCTTCACATAAGCACATCATGGTATCAGAGAAAGCAAGGCTGGAAGGCCAAGTGTTTTTATGATAGTAAAAATGATGATGATGTTGATGATGATGAGATGATAGTAATAATAACTTCTAGTGTTAAAGTCGCTTGAAAGGCAATCCAACTTTCCTAACTTCCAGTCTTTCATTTGCAATTCAATTATTTTTTTAAAGTGCCATAAAGATGCTTTTCCAGATCTGAATTTTCAGGTAGTGGTGTTCAAATTAGATCCATTCGAATCTAGCACTATACAATTCAACGGTGTTTGGTCCAGCCACAGAAAGCTATGATGCTTTCTCTAACTCATAGTAGAAAATAAACAGGAGTTGCAGGCTTCTTCCAACGTCAGCCATCTACCAATGAGTCTTGTTGACACTTAGACGTTCAGACCAAGTTACAATATATAAATCTGAGTAGAAATCAACTGGTGACGGTTAGAGACTGAAGCCTAAATAAGCACAGTAATCACATAGACGTCTCCTACCCAAGAAATTGCCCAGAGAGAAGACACTTCAGGATCCTCTGAACCTGTGTAGAAAGTTTAGGCATGGAAAGTTTACAATTACAGTTTCTTACTTCTTTGCCCCTTAAAGTGTGAATATGCTGTGTCATGACTCAAAGGGGGCTAATCTTTTCAAACTGCCTTTGAACAAGGGCTCCTTTGGCATGTTTTGTTAGTGGGGGAGAATGAATGTCACTATTATTTAATACTGGATTTTTTTTGTTTGTTTTTTGGACTAAGGTTCAGACCTTTTCATATTATGATTGTGGTTCACTAGTAAAGCTGAAGCTACTTTGTCCCCTAACTGAAACCAGCTAAGTGCTGACATTAATTCTCTTTTCTGACTTAGGAAATGCCTGCAGCCAACAAAAACCCATTGAAGAACTGTATCAAGTCAAAAGTTCTAGAACAGGAAGAGAACTTAGAGGTCTCCATCCAGCTCTGACTGGTCATGTGTGAGGAATCTGACCCTGAGAGAAAAAGTCTGTAGCTCAGAACTAAGGAATGATGGAACTAGGCTGACCCCACATCCTTCTAATTTCCTCTTTGGGAACAGATGTATCACTCTCTTTTTTGGTGGGGGGGAGTTGCTGGGGATTGAACTCAGGGGCACTTAGCCACTGAGCCACATCCTCAGCCCTATTTTGTATTTTATACAGGGCCTCACTGTATAAATGAAGCTTAGTGCTTCTTTTTTGCTGAGGATGGCTTTGAACTTGCAATCACCCTGTCTCAGCCTCCCAAACTGCTGGGATTACAGGCAGGCGCCACCGCACCCAGCACATGTATCACTCTTTAAAACTCAAGCAACAAGCACAGAAATTATGGAAATAATAACTAAAGTATCTCACTGAATTAATTAAATACATTTTTTAAAAATATGAAGCAATAGTTTGGTCTCAACCTGTCACACAAACATAAAATTCTCTCCTCTGACTGGCCCCAACAACCAGTTCCTCCGTCACCAGCCAGAGCTCACTGCATTTTTTTTTCCCCTGGGGGTAAAAAAGAGAAATTTTTTTTTTGTCAAGATGGGAGTTCAGAGGTGGAGGAACTTGGAACACAAAACTGGAAACTTTTTTTCTTTATTCCTCACCCAGTACTTTTGGTTTGTGAAACTTTTAGTGGTTTATTTCACTAGGAAAGAACAGCACCAATAATAAAATCAATCCACTTTACATCACAGGTGCCTTGATTTGATTTCCATCAGACAAGGTTAAATTTCTTACGTCACTTTGTGTACAATTTCTCTTACTTGATGAACTCAGGACCTCCTGCATGCTAGCCCAGCAGGGCTCCAGCCCCAGGTCCCAAGTGGTCCCTTAGTGAAAGAAGTTCCTGCTCTTCGAGGTATAAGGAGAAAGGAAGGGACACTGTAACTATACCTCCCCCACCTTTTTTTATTTCATTTTTTCCCCAGTGTTAGAAGTAAAGATGCCAGATAAAATACAGGCCACACTATAACATTTGAATTGATTACACAACTGGGAAATATTTAGACAAAACATGTATTCATTGTGTATCTGAAATTCAAATCCTGCTCTGTGACTTGCTTTCTGCTTGCTCACCCCAGCAGCCCCTGTGGGGAGGTGCCCAACTGAGCTCCCCTCCCTGGAGCAAATCTTATTGGCTGGTCAAAGACACTCATTGGCCAGGCTTGGTTTGAAGTTATTTTAATTTGATGACTTCCTCTTTTTCTCCTTTGTGCAGGAATCCACTTACCGAGGCCGCTAGAGGAAGTGGTAATTGGATGCTGCTTTCTAGAAACTATGAAATATGCAGCCTGATCACTTTTTCTCCACTTTTTTTCAGTCTGGGGAGAGGAAAACCTTAGGATAAAATCACTTCACCTTATTTTGAAATTCAGTTTTGAATACTTTTTATTGGACTATTCCTCCTTAAAGTATTTTTTAGACAAAAGCCCAATTCTTTGGCCATTTTTAACATCCTATTGCCTAAGGTTTTCCTTGGGGAAGTGTGAGCAAAGCAGGTCAGCGTACTGGTGACCAGGATTCAGTGCACTGGTCTTCTTCCCTTTGTATCTGGTGGTATTCCCAGCGCTGGGGGACGGGGAGACAGGTAGGTAGTAATTAGCCCACCACCTCTAGCAAGTGATGCCTCTGTACCTACTACCTGTGTCCAAATGGAGTGACTTAACCTCTTGACATCTCATTCTCTACATCTACAAAATAAAGATAAAAGTGTTATTGTTGTAAAGGCCACACAAGTCAATAAAGGCAAAACCCTTAGAACAGTGCTCTGTCATACAAATCCGTACATCACACCGTCCATTCTGTGCACATTTCCTCTTCTCTAGACCACAGTGACCCCATCTATTAAGTGGCTGTAATTAATCCACTTGGTGTTCGGGATTTTTTAAAGCAAAACTTGTTCACCTGCAAGCAAGTGCAAATTCTAAGATAATTGGACTATTCTTTTTAGGAAAATACACACTGTTATCATCAGGGATGTATCCTTAAAAAAAAAAAATCAGGCCAGGCACGGTGATGCATGCCTGTAATCCCAGTGACTCTGGAGGCTGAGGCAGGAGGATGGCAAGTTTGAAGTCAGCCTGGGAAATTTCGTGAGACCTTGTCTAAAAAAAAAAATGAAAAGAAAAGAGGGAGGAAAGAAAGAAAGAAAGAAAGAAAGGACTTGGTACATAACTCAGTGATAAAACTCCCATCAGTTCAACCCCAAGTACTGAAGGAAAACAGGTGTGCATAACTAGGAGGAGAGAATCTTCCTGAAGGAATTTTTATCAGGATTAATGAAATGCAGGTAATGGCAAAAATTGGCAGAGACACTGAAACACTCAATTAGGGAAGGAGCTTTGCATAATAGCTTTGTACTAATATTTGGTACAAATGCTTGCTTTAAATAATTAGGATCAAGGGAAAAAAAACAAGGGGGAGAAATGAATGACAGTAGATGGGGTAGAGAGAGAAGATGGGAGGGGAGGGGAGGGAAGGGGGGATAGTAGAGGATAGGAAAGGCAGCAGAATACAACAGACACTAGTATGGCAATATGTAAAAACGTGGTTGTGTAACTGATGTGATTCTGCAATCTGTATTTGGGGTAAAAATGGGAGTTCATAACCCACTTGAATCAAATGTATGAAATATGGTATGTCAAGAACTATGTAATGTTTTGAACAAGGAATAATAAAAAAAAATAATAGGGATCATCACTTATTAGGCCCCTAGAACAGTGATGGGTGTTCAGCTGGAATGGAGTCTGAGCATGGATTTAAAAAGCTCTAAGGGTTAAGGGTGACTAACTGGGCCTATTCCAAGTCCCCCACTGCCATTACATTTTAGCAAAGACACGTTGGAAGCTGGCAGAGGAGACTTATTCTGGATCAGTGTGTTGCACGTTTACATTAACTACATGGTCGGCTGGCTTCATGCTCATTCCTTGGCATGCATTCATTCCTGACTGAGCCCTTTTGGTGCTTTATCAAGTTCTGGCTTCAAGTACCCTCCAGATATTGGATGTAGATAACTCTCAGATGGCTCCCTCTAGCCATAAGAGTCAGGAGGCTAGTTTCAAGAGTTGGAGGTGTGTTCCATTTTGCTTAGACAGCCAGGTGTATGTCTTTCCATATATATACACGACTGATTGCTGTAACTGGATGATGCTAAATTGAAACAAGCTGTGTATTCAGTTGTGTATATAAACCTCTGCTGTGTGGCAATAAGGCGGCTCCTGCTACCTCAGGTGCCCGCTACTTTTGAGTTCTCACAGAGTGAGTTCCCATTGAGTTCCTGTTGGTTCTTGCGGAGTTTCCATGGAGTTCTGGAGAGTTCCCGTTGGGTTCGGGCAATAAAGTAGTTCCTGTTTGAACCTACAAGTGGCTCATGACCTCCCAGTTATTTGTGCCCAGCCAGACTGTGGCAGTACAATATCATTTTTCCAGATGAAAAGCATTGGAATAATGTTTCATTGATTTTTATATCTCTTCCTGTGTTTCTTCATCACTTTCTATGGTAGTTGGTTTCTCCCACATCTTCTAATACTATATTTAAATGTTGATTGCATAAACCCTTAGCCATGCTAATGAAGAGAAAGAGAGAGAAAACTCAAATTACTAAAATCCATGATGAAAAAGAAAATATCACAATGGACATTGCTGAAATACAGATGATAATCAGAAACTATTTTGAAAATTTATACTCCAATAAAATAGAAGACCTCAAAGACATCAACAAGTTTCTAGAGACATATGACCTACCCAATTGAATCAATAGGACATAGAAAATTTAAACACATCAGTTTCAAGCACTAAAATTGAAGATGCCATCAAAAGCCTACTAACAAAGAAAAGCCCCAAACCAGACCAATTCTCAACCAAGTTCTACCAGACCTTCAAAGAAGAACTAACACCAATCCTCCTCAAATTATTCCATGAAATACAAAAGGAAGGAACCCTTCCAAAGCAGACAAAGACACATCAAGGAAAGAAAACTTCAGACCAATATCCCTGATGAACGAACATACATGCAAAATTCTTAATAAAATTCTGGAAAATCATATACAAAAACATATTTAAAAGGATAATGCACTTTGATCCAGTGAGGTTCATCCCAAGAATGCAAGGTTGGTTCAATACACGGAAATCAGTAAATGTAATTCATCACATCAATAGACTTAAAGACAAGAATCACATATATATCTCAATGGATGTAAAAAAAAAAGAAGTTGATAAAATACAGCCTCTAGTCATGTTCAAAACACTAGAAAAACTAGGGATAGTAGGAACATACCTCAACATTGGTGAAAGCTATCTATGTTAAACTCAAGGCCAACATCATTCTAAATGGAGAAAAAAATGAAAACATTTCCTCTAAAAACTGGAACAAAACAGGATGCCGTCTTTCACCACTTCTATTCAACATAGTCCTTGAAACTCTAGCCAGAGCATTTAGGCAAAAGAAAAAAAAAATAAAGGGATACCAATAGGAAAAGAAGAGCTCAAACTTTCCCTATTTGCCAACAACATGGTTCTATAATCAGAAAACTTCTAGAATTCATACACAAATTCAGCAAAGTAGTAGGATATAAAATCGACACACATAAATCAATCCTCAGTGCCAAAATAAATAAATAAATTGATCACACGCATGTAATCTACCTTGAAGTTCTTCACCATTTCTTATTTCCACATAAGTTTTCTCTTCTAGGCTGAGTCTAGTAAAATCCAGGGGCTCCCATATGGCACTGGTAGTTTTCGATTGTTCTATATCATCTACCATATTTCAAATGTAAGCAAATTTTGTGAATCAAATACCAAGACTGTTACGTCTCTAAAACATTCTTACCTATTTGGGTAATCAGAGAGAGGCTTACCCAGATTTACACAGGATTTCACAAAAAGTCTAAAGTCCCAACCAAACTCATCTTGAAATTTTATTTCTACTGTGAGGTATTCAAAGGTGTCGGGAGCTGCCCTGGACAGGAGCTATGTACACACCTTTCAGTGCTGAGTAAAGGGGTACTGAACTGGTACTGCACCCATTGCCATGCAATTGGACCTCACCTCCGCTCAGGTAATAAAGGTGCAGCTCCAGGAGTGGGTGCCCCCGATGGGGTTGGATTACACCCACTTGTTTGTTGTAACCCTGCCCTTTGCCCCTTTTTGGATAGAATGTTCCATAGATTAACTCCCCCCATTAATAAAACCTGGGTTCGAGGCGTGCTCCTCCTCTTTCTTGCCTGCCTTGCCCCCCTTGTGGAAGCTGTAGCTGAGGAGTGAGCACTGAACCTGAAGGTAAAGGTACTTTCTGTGTCTGTGTCTTTATTTAGTCAGCCCAAATACACTTGGAGTGACCCTGATTGATTTGGTCATGTGTCGCCGCACAAAGATGGGGCCAGATGTGCGCTCTGAGAGCAATGCCCTAAATGGATCAATCCATTCATGGGTTAACAAATTAGCAGTTTATAGTGGGAGTTACTGTTATGAAAACAATTTCTCTTGTTCGCTTGCTCTCTTTCCATGCTATACTCTCTGCCATGTTCTGACTCATCAGAAAGGCCCTCACCAGATGCCAAGCAGATGTTAGTGCCATGCTCTTGACATCCTGAACCATGAGCTAATAAACCTCTTTTCTTTGTAAATTATCTAATCTGTGATATTCAGTTATAGCAACAGAAAATAGACCAATATAGCACCCAAAAAGATCTTTGGTGACTCTATCAGCTGCTCTAAGTATTAGACCCTCCCCCAAGAAGTGTTCCTATTAAAGCATCACAGAATTGGCCTCCCTACTGTCCAGACTGGAGCCCATTCTTGGTAAAATTACAGCTTTGTCAGGGCATCCAGAGGTGAACAGTTTTCTATATTCTGAATTATACTACTCAAACTCACAAGAAGTGGGTATATAAGTAGAAGATCAACTAATTATATCAATTGATTAATTAAAATAGAATATCAGTAAGTTGGTTAAAAATATTGATGGAGTCAATACTAATATTTTTTTAAAGAGAGAGAGAGAGAATTTTTTAATATTTATTTAGTTTTTGGCTGACACAACACCTTTGTTTGTATGTGGTGCTGAGGATCGAACTCGGGCCTCACGCATGCCAGGCGAGCGTGCTCCTGCTTGAACCATATCCCCAGCTCCCAATACTAATATTTTTAATTAAAAATATCTTAAGTTGTAGAGGGCCACAACATATCTATCTATCTATCTATCTATCTATCTATCAATTTTGTGCTGAGGATCAAACCCAGTGCCTCCCACATGCTAGGCAAGCACTCTATCACTGAGCTACAACAGCCCCTCCATACTAATTTTTGCTGATGGGCACTTCTATTTCCCAACAGCAAATCCCTAAGGAAACACTGTCAATATGCTAAGCCTTCTTACAGAGCACAGAATGAGGATGAAGGCAGATAGGGAAGTCGTAATGCCACTGACTCTGACAGCCTGCACCTCCATTCCCAGCTTGGGGTGAACCAGTCATACCCATGTACAGGGGCCTACTCCCTCCTTCCATAGGAAGTTCTTGATAGATAGTGGAGTAGGTCATGGTCAGATTTTTCTTTTTAAGGGGAATAGAAGATAAAAATATCAGAAAGCATTATGAAGTGAAAGATTTTTTTCCATGAAATTCATTTTAATTTAGATAAGTGACAGATGTACAGATGATGATAGATGATAGAGAGAAGAAATATGAGTATTGGATCCTGTGTGTGTGTGTGGGGGGGAACATTCATTCACTTTTTATAGTGATTGCCTTCCAAAAAAAAAAATGTGTGCATTTTGTTTCGTTTTATTTTGTTTGTTTGTTTTTCACAGGGCTGGACATTGAACCCAGGGCCTTGTACATGCTAGACAAGTACTTTACCACTTCACAGCCCTTTTTCACTTTATTTTGAAACAAGGTCTCACTAAGTTGCCAAGGGTGGTCTCAAACTTGCAATCCTCCTGCCTCAGCCTCCAGAGTAGCTGGCATTACAGGTGTGTACCTGCACTGACATCTTTTATTTTTTAATGAATATTTATTGGGTAGCTCCTCTGTAGGGACAACTCTTCTGGAAATTACAATTGAGGGAGGGATTATGGGAGAGATAAGCCAATAAACAAGTAACTATACCCTTTCGGTTCTTCCTTTTCTTAGTCTTGATGCCTCCCGGGGCATGTTCACTCTTCACAGAGAGACAGTCTTAGATGGACTCATTGAGTTCCACTTTCCCAGGATCCCCCCTCTCCCCAGAGCAGCCTGCTTCTCCATAGGCTGTCCATCACCAATGCTGATTTTTGCACAGGTGGTTCTCCCAATCACTGATTGCCCAGTTTTCCTCTTCCTCTTCCAACTCCTCATTGTTTGTATCACCCACTCACGTTCTTGAAATAATCCTGTGGTTTTAATCCTCTAGTAAGATATGTATAAATAATCAGGCTTAAAAATCACACAACTATACAGTTCAAGGGCCTGGATGAAGAAAATTACAAGATGTTGCAGATGGAAGAAATCCTGGAAATCATCTTTTCTAATCCTTCATTTTCAGATGAAGATGCTGAGATCCAAGAAGGCTGGTACTTGCTCAAATTCAAAACCATAACAGATCTGACACTGAAGCCTGGGTCTCTAGACCCCCATCCGGTGTTCTGTCACTCTGCCATGCAGCTCACCTAGAAGAAATCTGCCTGAAGAGAGCCCAGAAAACATAATAAACGTGTAAACATAATATGTTCCAAATGCGGATAAAATATGCTAAAGACATGTCGTCCTTCTGTGAGGCTGTGTTTCTATAACAGTGACAGGTACGAGGAAAACTGAATGAAATATTTTCATGATGAAAAAATAGAAGGAGTTGTTTTATCCCCTGGAATAAAAATTTTAAAGCATTTTGCATTCATAGTTGTAATAAAGTCTCCAATCTAGAAACTAATTTCAGTTATTCATTTCGTCAACCCACGACGTGCCTTTTCAAGCGCTGGTGATATGGTCAGTGATTTTTAAAGAATAAGTTCCTGCTATAAGAGATTTTTCTAATTGTGAAGGTAGGTGTGGGGTGGCCAACACAAGGATGCCCCACTCAGGAAGATCTTGGTGGCCAACTGTAGAGAGAGGTCAACAGAGACTTCAGCTGTCCACTCCTTCAAGGTCATTTCAGTTGCAGATCATTGCTTTGCTCAAGATCATACTCTTCCTGTGAGATCTTTCCAAGTCCAGTGACAGAACACAGAGAATAAAGATCTGGCCATTTCTATCTAATACAAGGCAATTGTGACGGACAGTCCTTGCTCGTCTGTTCTCTGCCAAATGGATCAATTTTTTTATTGGGCTTCGTAGTTGTTGGAAACTTCTCCCTCTGCTGTATCCTGTTTCTCCATTATCTTTCTTTCACAGATGGTGACCCCTCATGAATATTCTACACCCTAAACTCTGTTTCAATGTCTGACTCCAGAGAACAGGGTGTGGAGCAGCTATTTTATACAAGGTGGTAAAGGAAGACCTTTTTAAAATAAGATGAAATTTGAGCATTGGGGCAAAGACCTGGAGAATGTCTGGGAGAGTCAATTACAGAGATCTGAAGGAAGAGGGTCCCAGCAGGAGAGAACTAGTGCAAAGGTGCATGACTGGCAGGTGTTTAGAACTGCAGCAAAGGGGCTAAGGGAGTTGGAGCCATATGGAGGAGAGGAGAGGTAGGAAACGAGATGTGAAAGGCATGTGGCAGGGGCGTGAAGGATGATACTCTCCCACCCTGTAGGGGCATGTAGGCCAGGGTAAGGACCTGGCTTTTGCTCTGAGACAGAATGGCAGGTTCCAAGAGTTTCGAGCAGAGGATTGACATGATCTGATCTGTGTTCTAAGAGCTTCACCCTGGAAAAGGGCAGAGGCAGGAAGGCCAGGTGGGAGGCTATTGTGAGAATCCAGTATGAAGCAATGAAGGCTTCCATCAGGTTGGGAGCAAAGCCGGTGGTGAGGAGCAGTCAGAGCCTGGATACGTGTTGAAGGGTAGAATGAAGGTGGATTGAAAGTAGGGCATGAGTCAAAGAAAAAGAGCAAGGGTAACGTCAAGGTTCTGGTCTGAAAAATCTGGAAGGAATAAATTGGTGTTTGTTAGATCAGGATCCACATTTGGAACATATTATGTTTACAAATAGAATTCAGTAAATCTCTAATTCATCATCTGAAGGGAAACGCTTCTAAGAATAAAAGGGATTGATGAATAATTTCTATGGGGTAAACTGGGCATGGTGGCACATGCCTGTAACCTCAGTGGCTTGGGAGGCTGAGGTAGGAGGATCACAATTTCAAAGCCAGCATCAGCAATGGCAAGGTGCTAAGCAACTCAGTGAGACTCTGTCTCTAAATAAAACACAAAATAGGGCTGGGGGTGTGGCTCAGTGTTCAAATCCCAGGTGCCAATAATAATATAATAATAATTTCTATGGTGTAAAAAATATAAACCTGGATTATCTGGGACAAACCAGGGGATACAACCCTGGCATAGCCCAGGACTTAGGAAAAGGACTATAGCATGTGTTAGGGGAACTGGGTTTAAATGGTAGTTTGTCATTTGTGTTAGGAAGTGCTTTGGCCTGAATGTTTGTGTCCCCTCAAATTTGTGTGTTAACACCCAACCCCTACAATGACGTTATTAAGGGGTAGGATTTTGGTAAAGTGATTAGATCATAAAGGCTCCACCCATAAGAATGGGATTAGTGCCCTTTATAAGGGAGGCTGAAGGGGAGCTTGTGAGTCTCTTTTTGTCTTTCTGACATGGGAGGGGGGGTTCAGGAGTTGGGGGAGTAAGGGAAGAATCATCACAGAGAGCAAGCCTTCACCAGACACCAAATCTACTGTGAAAAATAAATTTCTATTATTTACAAATTACCCAGAGAGATCTAAGAATTAACAATGGACAGATTAACAGGAGGGGGGAAAAAAGGTTGATTGATATGTGCCTACGGGAGTAACCAGCAATGAGTAACTCCCTAAATAGTCAGGGATAAAAGATTTTGTGTTAGTCAGCTTTTTGTTGCTATGACAAAATACCTGAAAAAAAAAAAAAACAGCTTAAAGGAAGAAAGATTTATTTGGGTTCACAGTGGATTTAGAGATTTCATTCCATGGTCACTTGGCCCCTTCACTTGGGGTCTTTGGTGAGGCAGAACATCACCACAGGGAACATGGCAGCAAAGCAGAGCTTGGTACCTCATGGAAGGCAAGAAACAAAAATAAACCCTTGAAAGGCATGCCTCCAGTGACCCACTTCCTCCAACTAGACCCCCTCCTCCTTAAAGTTCCCGCCACCTCCCAACAGTGCTGTAAGCTGGGGGCCAAGCTTTCAACCCAGGAGCCTTTGGAGAATATTCCAGAATAAGAAGGGTCTTGGTCATAAGCTACTGGCCCCATCCTTCTCCTGCAATTAAGATGTAATTGACTTAGCAACCGCAAGCAGGATTCAGTTAGTCACCAAAGGATTCATTTAGCATCTGGCCAAAATCTTTGGTGGTTACACAACCTCAAGCCATAATTACATAGGAAAATTGTAGGCTAAGTGGGAAGTACCTTACAACCCCAAGGAGATTTGAGGGAACCAAACCCAAATGTATTTGTATTTTGAGGTCAAGGAATTTGTACATATTTGGAGTTATAAGCTTGTCATTGAAGTATTTGAATAAGTTTTTTTTTTATAAATCCAGTTTTAAACATGCAAATGCATCATTGATTGAGATGTGTGTAAATTTGTATCCAGGACTGAATGACTTCAAGAGATCTTCACATCTAATGTAAGTTTAATTTCACGTATCAGATTTAGAAGAATTATTAAGTACTCGGGAAGATTTTATTTATTAAGTTGATTATCTGATAAAAACAAATACATATTAAATTTAGAAGTAAGATACAAACGGTCTTAAAATATTTATTTTGTTGATAGTAGTAACCAGATTTTAAAGGTCTCTGTACAATGGTTATCAAATTTGTTAGATCCAAATATGCTCTACAAATATAAGGTGCTCTAGGAATACCAGTCAACTTGCCAGCAATTCACTCATTCTCCTCTGGTGAATCTTGGTTGTTCCATCCCTCTGGAAACGATCATTTAGGAAAAGGTCCATTGTGTCTGGGCGTGATGACCAGGGTTTCAGTGGCCACCTAGTGAGAGGATCTGAGCTCAGGAGGAGAAAGTCCTCACATTGTGGGGGACGAGCAGAGGCGGAGCAAGCTGAATCATCAGACTTCTTGCTGTGGAAAAACAATTTCCTTTTTGTTTATATGGATCATGATGACGGTTTTCCACCATTTGCCGACAAACTAATCTCACTCACATAGGAAGTTACTAAAATCCCTAAGACAGCGCTTCTCAGTGAGTGGCAGAGCTGGGTTTGATTTCACTTCCCAGGCACATGACTGTGAGTGAGCTGTTTGACCTCTCAGTGGCACTCTCTCCTACAGGGTTGCTGCCAATAGAAAGCAACATGGGTTAAGTTTTAGCAACAATTTCTTTAACTGGAAGATTGGATTATTAATATCGAACAAACACCATGGTTATGAGGATAAAAGGGAAATCTATGTAAAAACGGGGCACAGGGGGGTACACCTGTAATCCCAGTGGCTCAGGAGGCTGAGGCAGGAGGATTGCAAGTTCTAAGCCAGCCTCAGCAAAAGCAAGGTGCTAAGAAACTCAGTGAGACCCCTGTCTCTAAATAAAATACAAAAAATAGGACTGGGGATGTTGCTCAGTGGTCAGGTGTCCCTGAGTTTAATCCCAGGTACCCCCTCCCAAATGTATGTAAATATCTTAGATCAGGGCCTAGTACACAGCTGTTTTTTATTGTTGTTATTTGCAGAATACTATAATGGACTGCAAAGACCCTACAGGAGTGTTTCATAACAAATGGAACTAATTGTGGATTTTGACAGCCGTGGACATGGCTCTCACAGCCCTGGGATCCCCGGTCTCTACTGCCAGGTCTGCGGTGGGGAGTTGACAGAATTTATAGGTCTTTGGACTACCAGGGACTACAGATGCTCTGGAGGTTTAAACCACGGAAAACGGGGTGCTAAAAGTAGTTAACATTTGTCCTTGGTTTATCCTGCCAATATTGATTGGCACCGGGGATACAGAGATGAAAGCAAAAAGACCTGTCCCCAAGGAAAGCTCCTTCACTCACTCCAGGTGGCAGGATGGAACTATGCGGGGTGCTGGGGAGGGGGAGGGGAGGGGCAGTATCAGGAAGTGACTCAGAGGCAAGGGATGCTTGGTTGGTCTGCCCCTTGGAATCCTGAGTCAGTGGAAGCTTGAGAAGCAGATTGGAAAGGGGGAGCCGGGCAGGGAAGGGCTTCCAGGAAAGGAGGCGGTGAGTTGAACATTGACTGCACATTAGATTCATCTGGGAACTTCTGGAAAACACTTGGCATTATGGACCTCAAACATCTTCACATGGTTCTAATTTGCAGTCAAGATTGAGAGCCACTGATCTTTAACTAGATTTTTATTTTTTTTTAAGGAATTGCAGCGGATATGGTGACTAGTTTGGGTTGGCATGACTGGCAGGAATTCTATCATGGACAAGGAAACATTTTGTGCAGGTAACTTTGCTCCTGATCTTTAAAGCAAAGTGATTTACCTCCCAGTGGCTGGTTTTTGATGGAGATGATTGTATCATCAATAGTAGGTGCTTCGTCTTTATTTTTTTAATTTAAAAAAATTTTAATCTTTATTTATTGAATAAATAATCCAGAAAGGCAGTCCTTATAAGTTTGACTATTTTAGGTGTTTATTTAAGAACCTTTACTCGTCTTTCTATCCTTCCAATCTTCTAATCTAAAGTCTGGCTAGCCGGGTGTGGTGGCAAGCCTGTAATCCCAGGGTCTCAGGAGGCTGAGGCAGGAGGATCGAAAGTTCATAGCCAGCCTCAGCAAAAAATGAGGCACTAAGCAACTCAGTGAGATCCTGTCTCTAAGTAAAATACCGAATAGAGCTGAGGGTGTAGCTCAGTGGTTGAGTGCCCCTGAGTTCAATACCCAGTACCAAAAAAGAAAAAAAAAAAAGTTTGTCTGACTTTGCAGTGATAGGGACAGCAAAAGGACTACTCAGAATTATGCTTATTCTAGAAAGATACTTTCTCATCAATCCCTAACCTTGGATGAGGCTAGCTACTCCCATTTTCATTTCAAACAGCCCATATTTCAAACAAAGTATCTAAGCAACTCCTATTCTCATTTTGTTAACATTCCCCAAATCTTCTCTGTCTGCTGTGTAATTTGAGGAAGCAGTTGGACTCTGGAAGCTGTTGGCAGACCTCTTGTCTGATGAATATTTAAGTACCTTCAGTAGCCCTTCAAAATTGGCAGTTCTCCCTCTGAAGACTCATTGGAGCACACACGTGATCATTTGGAATTAAAACGCTGCCAGATTTCACATTTGCAAAAAGTAACTTTGATAGTACAGTACCAACAAAGGGATTTTGTCAGCCATGATTGGGTAAACACAGCTGTTTTCTTCCCTCAGGGGAAGGATAGGAAACTAAAATTATAGGGTATCGTGTAGACATAGGAGTTGAGTTCTTTCACCGATTTTTATAAAGTCTCAATAAATTAATTATGTTTGATTGGGTTAAATAAAGTACAAGGTTTTGGAGTAGGATTGTCTTAATCACTTTTCCTATAACAAAGAGGTACATAAAGCTATTTAATTAATTTATTTAAAATTCTCTATTGGGTAAAAAGAAAAATCCATAAGTCTCTGTTATTCACAAAGTCTTAAGGCATAGTCTGTTTTTTGTTTTATTTTGTTTCTTTCCAATTAAAGAGCATCTTCAAAATATACTGTGTAAAATCTCTCCAAATTTAAGCACCAGATAGAAGATAATTTTTTTGTTCTATTTAATGATACATGACAGTAGAATGCATTTTGACACATTGTACACAAATGGAGCACAACTTCTTATTTCTCTGGCTGTACATGGTGCAGAGTCACACCAGTAGTGTAGTCATGCGTGTATGTTCGGTAATAATGTCTGTCTCATTCTACTGTCCTTCCCATCCCCACAGCCCCACCCCTCCTCTCACTCCCCTCTACACAAACCAAAGTTCATTCATTCTTCCCTATTCCTCTGCCCCATTATGAATCAGCATCCACTTCTCAGAGAAAACATTCAGCCTTTGGTTTTGGGGGTCTGGCTAATTTCACTTAACATGATATTCTCCAACTGTATCCATTTACCTGCAAATACCATAATTTCATTCCTTTTTAAGGCTGAGTAATATTCCATTGTGTATATGCACCACATTTTCTCTATCCATTCATCTACTGAAGGGCATCTAGCTTGGTGCCATAGTTTCGCTATTGTGAATTGCGCTGCAATAAACATTGATATGGCTGTGTCCCCGTAGTCTGCTGATTTTAAGTCCTTTAGGTATAAACTGAGGAGTGGAATAGCTACGTCAAATGGTGGTTCCATTCCAAGTTTTCTGAGGTATCTCCATACTGCTTTCCAGAGAAGATAAATTTATGTACTTCGAAATAGTCTCTGGAAAGGAATAAGTCCAAAAGAAGAGTGAAATGTATAGGAAAACATTCTTTTCAGTTCTGTACTTATCATATACTAACTACTTTCCAGTCTTTGCTTAGTGAGAAATATCCTCCTTCATTAAGATGCAAGCAACAATATCTAGTAATTTTTTTTTATATTTTAGTACTGGCTATTGAAACCAGGTACACTTAATCACATCCCCAGCCCTTTTTTGTATTTTATTTAGAGTCAGGGTCTCACTGAGTTGCTTAGGACCTCACTATATTGCTCAAACTAGCTTTGAACTTTCCATCCTCCTGCCTTAGCCTCCCAAGCCACTGGGATTATAGGTGTGCACCACCACACCGGGCAATATCTAGTAATTTTAAAATTTCCTAATGTGTTTATCTGCATAAGGTGCCAGTAGTGACTTATTAATTCATTTGTTAATTCATTTATCTACTGGGGACTACTTGCTTTTAGGGACTATACAATACACGATTAAGTTACAATCCTATCTTGAACCACAATTCATTGGGGAAGACAGACATGTAAAAAAACATAGAACTACAGGACAGTGAGGAGAGGGCTATAGGAAAGTTATTTCCAAAGAACTTCAAAATCACTGGGGAAAAGATAGTGCTTGGAAATCAGTGCCAATGGGGTCTTCACAGAGCAGGTGATATTTGTACCCGTCTTTGAAGGAGTAGGTCCTACTTCTTAGCTAGAGTCACGCACTCCTGTGACCATGTGCTGATGTGTTATTTGACCTCATGCTATCAGCTGTTGTCTCCTCCTCCTCCTCCTCCTCTTCCTCCTCCTCCTTCTTTGACCCCATGTTGGATTTTTAAATTTTTATTTATTTATTAATTCACATTGAGATGGGGTCTCCTGACATTGCCCAGGTGGTCTCCAACACCTGGGCTCAAATCATCTTTCTGCTTCAGTCTCTCCAGTGCCTGGGACTAAAGGTGCTCACCACCATGGCTGGCTCTCCAGCTCTCTTAATGAACAAGCCCAGAATCAGCATGAGACTACATGACTGGGCATGGCCCATTGGGGACCATCTTTAGAGACCAGCTACCATATCCTGACTTTTCCATCTCCTCCATCATTTACTTTCTAATAATTCTCTAATGTCTCATCCCTATCTTTACTGATGATGTCCTAATCCTGCTCCTCATCATGACATACCTGGATTATTACCATAGCAACCCTCACTCACCTCCAATAGTTCTCCCCGACTTCTGTCTTCCTTCTCTTCCATTTGTACAAGATTTCCTTCCCAAAGGCAATGATTATTCTTTTTAAAACAGAGACTTTTTATGTAAGAAATATAACGCCTATGCAGAAAAGTACACATAATTTAAGTATCAAATAAAACAAGCTTCTTATAATCACAAGAGAGAAAATATTGTCAGCATCCAGAAGCTCCCTCATATCCCTTACCAATTACACCACTGCTTCTGACTGGAAATAACTACTCCCTTAACTGTGGAACCTAACACTTCTGTGCTTCCTTCGTTCCTTCCTTCCTATTCCCTCCTGTACCAGGGATTGAACTTGTGGACACTTTTTCATTGAGCAACATCTCCTGCCCTTTGCATTTTTTTTTATCTTGAGACAGGGTCTTGCTAAGTTGCTGAGTGCAGGGAGCCGTCCCTGAAATATGCATGAACCAAATTGACCAGGAAGCCATTGAGAAGGACAGGCTGGTTTAAGGAACTCCCAGCGACAACTCTGTAGGTTTGAGACTGCCCAATATGTGTGACTTCCTATAAGCTCTGTTAGGTTCAGCACTGCACTAGAGATGGGGTAACCCCCAGGAGTCACACAGCCACACAACCCCTCAGAGATGAGTGTGGCTTGCCAAGATGACAATCAACCTGTTTGCTGCAAGACCCCTGCCACACCAAAAAGCAAGACTCCTCCCTGCCTTTGATGTGCTCTCCCTTAAATAGAGAACTGGAGCCATTTTCTAGTTGTGCTGTTCCAGCTCCTAGGTGAGCTGGAGAACCTACCAGGCAGTCCTCTTCCTTTTTTTTCTAATTTCTGGTTCTGACTCTTATCCTTTACTAATTATTTCAGACTTTCTTTTTCTCAGGTGGCTTATACCTTCTGAGCAGGAAACTACCCTGGTGGGGTGCTGGCCCCCCTGCAATAGCTGAGACTGGCCTCGAACTTGCAATCCTCCTGCCTCAACCTCCAGAGTCTCTGGGATTACATGCATGCACCACCATGCCCAGTTGTTTTATTCTTTTGCCACTCAAGTGTACATTCCTAAAAACTATAGTTTAGGCTTGCATGTATTAAATTTGATATAAATTAAACTGTGCAATGCATTTTTTTATGTCCAGCTGCCTTTCCCCAAAATTGAGTCAATATGCTGCACTTTATTTATCTGTTCTACAAATTTGGTAGGCTGATTATTTCCATTTTATTCTTCTTTTTACTTTTTTTTTTTTTGGCTAGAAGTGTAGCTCAATAGTAGCGTGTGTGTTAGCATGCACAAGGCCCTGAGTTCAATCTCCAACACCCCCCTGAATTTTGTTTTAGTTATTCATTTGCATTCATATAAATTTCATACTAATCATGTCTATCTCTACAAAAATCTTGCTAATATTTTAATAAAAATTTTGTTAAATTTGAATATCAATTTGGGGAGAATTGACCTTTTCTGTATTGAGTATTCCAATCCATTTATTTAGAGCTCTGATTTCTATCATCCGCATTTTGCAGTTTTCAACATGAGTCCTAGACATGTTTTGTTAGATTTACATCTACACTTTTAATTTTGTGTTGAGTGATTATAAAGGGTATTGTATTTTCAACTTTAGTGTCCATGTGATCATTCCTAGTATACATAAAAACAATTGATTTTTATAAATTTATCTTATATTCCTTGATCTTGTGGAATTCATTTTGTAATTATAAGAAATTTTGGAGGTTCCTAAGGGTTTTCCATATTTAAATATATATATATTAAATATATATATACACTTTGCAAATCAGGATCATTTATTAACTTTTTCTCAATGTGAATGCTTTTCACTTATTTTCTTGCCTTATTGCATTGGCTAGGATTTATAGTACAATATGGAATTGAAATAAGAAATAGTGGGAGTGAAATCTTTGCCTTGTTCCTAGTGTAAAGGGAGGACAATCAGTCTTTCACCATGAAGTATGATGCTAGTTATAGGGTTTGTTTTGTGTTTTGTAAAGGCCTTCTATCAGAAGTTATCTTCTATCCAGAGTTTTCTGATAATTTTTATCATCAGTAGATTTTGATCATGTGGTTTTTGTTCTCTGGAAAAACAAAGCTATTTTTCCTGTGCTCTCACACTACAATAATTAATACAGAAGATTTCTGTGAGTTTCTCCCCACCAGCAAGTAATCAAGCAATTCTTCATGGACAACAGCTAGTTGTCCTCTTATCCAATTCAACCTTGCCACGAGTGTCCAGTTCCATGGGTTGAGGGCTCAATCCTCAGGACTACATTCCTACTTTAGATGTCAATCATAATCCCCGGGTCTTTTCACCTGTCCTTTTGACTAACTGGCTATAAATCAGAGTTCACACAACTCTCTCCTCAGGTTTGATTAATTTGCATGAATGGCTCTCAGAACTCATGAAAATGGATTTACTAATTTATTTTAAAGGACATAGATAAAGAAATGCACAGGGTAAGGTGGTGGTACCAAGCTTCCATGCTCTCTACATTGCACCACTCTTCAGAAGCCTCCATATGTTCAACTGTCTGGAAGATCCACTAAACTCCATCCTCCCAAGTTTTTATGGAGGTGTGGTAATTAAGACAATGACCATTGGTAATTGACTCCATTTTTAGTCTCTACCCTTTTCCCAGAGTTTGGTGGTAGGACTGAAAGTCCCTACCCTATAATCCTACTTTGTGTTTCTAGTGACCAGATCCCACCTGAAGCTACCTAGAAATTGCCAGCTTTCAGTTAACTACAAAAAACACTATCCGCCCAGGGGGATGGGGGGGCACATGCCTGTAATCCCAACAACTCAGGAGGCTGAGGCAAGAGGATCACAAGTTAGAGGACAACCTCAGCAACTTAGCAAAATTCTCTCTCTCAAAAAAAAAGCTATATCTATATATATCATGGTTTGCTATGTAACTTAGCAATTTAGCAATTCTGCAAAAACCTGTCTCAAAATTTTATATATATTATATATATAATATATGTATATAATATATGAAGAGGAGGAGAAAAATTTAAATACATACAATATATATGTATATTATATATAATATATGTATAAATAAATAAATATATATAGCTTCTGGGATTTATTTCCTCTTCTTTTTCTGGTTCTTGAGTAGGAACTCAAATCATTGATTTCAGACTTTTTCTCTTCTAATGTTAGTAGTACTTTTCTTTCTTTTTATATATTTCTGGGCTGAGGATGTAGCTCAGTGGCAAAGCACACCTAGGTTCAATCCCTAGTACCAAAAATAAAATTTAAATAATTATCACTTTGGAGATTCCAAGGATTTTAAGGGTTATATGCCAAGAAGCAAGACAAAGAACAAATATATATTTTGCAATATCATAACTGTTAATATGGCTTATTGCATTGATTAATTGTTTTAATAGGGAACCAGCTTTGTATCATTGAAATAAACTCTACTTTGTGATGGTATATAATTTTTTGTATATATTATTGAATTTTATTTGCTAATATTTTCTTAAGAATTTTTGCATCTGTATTCATGAGGAATATTAATCTGTAGGTTTTTTGTTTGGATGTATTTTTGTTTTGTTTTCATATATTATCTTTTGCTGGGGCATTAAGATAATATCAATTTCATAAAATTAAAAAAGTATTCTAATTTTCTGTTTTCTGGAAGAGATTGTGTGGAACTGGTGCTAGTTCTTCCTTAAATGTTTGACAGAATTCTCCAGTGAAACCATCTGGTTTCGGTGATTTCTTTTTTTCAGGAGTTTTTAAATTACAAATTCAATTTCCTTAAGAGTTATATGGCTAGCTATATTATCTATTTCACATTGGGTGAGTTGTAGCAGTGTATGTCATTTGGACTGGTCCATTTTATCTAAATTGTTAAATTAATGTTTGTAGACTTGTTTAAAGTATGTCCTTATTAACCTTTTGATGCTTGTGGGCTTTTGGTGATAATCCCTGTCTCATTCCTGAAATTGTTAATGTTTATCATTAATCCTCCCCCTGACCCACCCCCTCACCTCATGGCCAGTCAGGTTTGACAGGTTTAACAGAGGTTTAAGATTTTATTGATCTTTTCAGAGAACCAGCTATTTCTTTCATTTTTTTTCTAATGTTATCCTGTTTCAAATTTCATTGATTTTTTTTGTAATCTTTGCTATTTTTTTCTTGCTTGCTTTGGGTTTTATTTCCTCTTCTTTTCCTGGTCCTTGAGTAGGAACTCAGATTATTGATTTCAGACTTTTTCTCTTCTAATGTTAATAGTACTTTTCTTTCTTTCGTGTGTGTGTGTGTGTGTGTGTGTGTGTGTGTGTGTGTGTGTTTTTGCTGGGAGGATCAAATCCAGTCAAGTGCCCTACCACTTAGCCACATCCCTAGCCCAGAACTATAAATTTTTATCTCAGCATTAATTTACCCCTGTACCACCAATTTTCATACCCTGTTTTCATTTTCATTCAGTTCCATGTATTTAAATTTTTCTCCTCCTTTTCAGCTCATCAGCTATTTAGAAGTATGTTATTGAGTTTCCAAATGTTTTGAGAATTTCCAGTTATATTTATGTTACTGATGTCTTGTCTGGATTTTGGAGAAAAATGCCCTGTATGATTAGTTATTTAAATTTATTAAGGGTTGTTTGATGGCCCAGGATATGATCTATGTTAGTACATGTTTTGTGGACACTTGAATATATATTCTGCTGTTGTTAAGAGCTGTATTCTAGAGGACGCAATTAAGTTCTATTGGTTGATAGATAATATTGCTGAGTTCTATACCCTGATAATTTCTTGTCTATTAATTAGTGAGAAAAAGTGCTGAAACTTCCGACCATGATTGTGGGTTCATCTATTTCTCAGTGCAGTTCTGTCAACCACTGTACTTATTTTGCTGTTCTGTTATTTGGTGCATGCCCATTTAGGATGGCTATGTCCTTCTTGAAATACTTGCTCATCTATTATATGCAATGCCCTTTTCTGTCTCTGGTAATTTTCTTTGCTCTGAAGTTTTTTATACCTGATAACAATATAACCATGTTTGCTTTCTTTTAGTTAACGTTTTCATGATGATGCTTTCTTTTTCCTTTTACCTATATGATTTTATATGCAATAATTTTCCATAGACAGCAGAGAGTTAGGTCCCATTTTATAAAATTCCACCCTGCCAATCTCTGTATTTTAATTGATATTTTTATCATTTACATTTGATGTAATAATTCGTATGTTAGGGCTTAAGATTGCCATTTTATTTTCTGTTCTTTGTTTTTTCTGCCTCCCAGTGGATTACTTGTACATCTTTTAAAATTTCGTTTAACTTATTTGTAGTTTGTATTTTTGTAAAGATTTTTAGTAGTTGCTTTAGGTTTTACATTATGTATACCTTATCACTGCCTATGGGTGTTGATCTTTTACCAGGTCTCAAATAACATCTAGAATTCTTGCTTCCTTTATGTCCTTGTAACCTTCCCCATTTAATTATAATTGCCTTAATATTAAATTATAATTATCTTAAATATTTCCTCTACATATATTCATTATTCATTAGGTAATGTTAAAATTTTTGTTTTATCCATCATACATAATTTTGAAGATTCAAAAGAAAAAGAATTTCAATTACCAGTACTTGGGGGGGGGAGTAAAGGAAAATATTCTCTTTCTTTCTGATGGTCTTTTTAGAAAAAGAATTCCTATCCGTTTAGAGAACTTCCTTTAGCCATCTTTTAATGGTAGACATGATACTGACAAATCAGTTTTCTATTTCTGAGTGTCTTGATTTCTTCTTCATTCCTGAAGGATATTGTCTCTGCGTATATAATTCTGGGTTAAGAGCTCTATTCTTTTAACACTTCAAACATATTGTGCCACTTGCATTTTGTCCCTATGGCTTATGATGATAGATTTGTTGTTATTTGAATTTTTTTTTTCCTGTATATGGTGTCCTTTCTCTTGTTGTTTTAAAGATTTTTTGTCTTTAGCCTTCAGAAGTTTGGGTATGATGTGTCTCGATATGGATGTCCTTGGGTTTACCCAGCTCATATTCACTCAATATCTTGAATCTATAGATTTCTATCTTTTGACAAATTTGGAGGCTTTCTCCTCCTCCTCCTCCTCCTCCTCCTCCTCCTCCTCCTCCTCCTCCTCCTCCTCCCTGGGGATTAAAGCCAGGGGTTCTTACCCACAGAGCCACATCCCCAGAGATAGGGTCTCGCTAAGTTGCTTAGTGCCTTGCTAAATTGCTGAGGCTGGTCTTGAACTTGCCATTCTCCTGCCTCAGCCTTCCGAGCTGCAGGTATTACAGGTACACGCCACCACACCCATCTGTTATTATTTAAGTACTTTTTTTGGTCCTACCCTCTCCTTCCAGGACTGTAATGACAAGAATATTGGGTGTTTTGTTGTTGTTGTTTAACTCTATCCATTTTTCTCTCTATTGTTTAGAATAGTTTGATTTAAATGGTTCTTTCTTCAAATTTACTCATTCTTTGCTCTTTTCCCCTTCATTCCATTGTTGAGTCCACCCATCAACTTTTTTGTGTGTTGCTTTATTTTTCAGCTTTAGATTTTACACTTGGCTCTTCCTTATATCATCTTTTTTTTTCCCCTTGAGACTTGCTCTCAGCCTCCTAACTCCCATTTTTCAAATGTGTTCATTATTGCTCATTGAAAAATTTTTTATGATGGCTGTTTTAAATATCTGTTAGAGGAGCCAGGAGTGGTGGTGTATGCCTCTAATCCCAGCCACTCAGGCGGCTGAGGCAGGAGAATGGGAAATTCAAGGTCCGTCTGGACAATTTTGCAAGATCCTGTCTCAAAATAAGAAACAGGGTTGAAAATGTAGCTCAGTGGTGGCGCACCCCTGGATTCAACCCTTAGTACTGTAAATACATAAATAAACAAAATTTGTGAAATAATCCTAACATTTTGACTTTTTAATGTTGACATTTCTTGGTTGCCTTTTTTCACTCAAGTTGAGATTTTTCTGAGTTTTGTTAGAGTCCATTGAAGCCTTTTTGTCTGAGGATTTTGTGATGGGACTCCGGATCTTATTTACCTTCTCTTTGACCTGGCCTCCTCCCATATTATTGCAGCAGGTAAAAGAGGGCCACCCTCTCATTACAGTTGGAGGTAGAAGTCCCTACTTCCCACCTGGCCTCCATTGGTCTTGGAGGAGTGAACACCTCCTCACTGCTGGGCAGTGGCAAGTGCTCTGGGCCACCATTAGATGTCCATTGATGCCAGCTTTGTTAGATAGGAGTACCTCATTCTTGCTCCGCTGTGGCCTCTGCTGACACAGCAGGGGTGGGAGGCTGACATTGTTGTTGTTGGAGAGTGGTAAAGTCCTGACTCTCTGGTTGGCATTCTTTGACAGGAACCCTGTTGGGGAGTTTGGTGCCTTGTTACAGCCTGGCCAGGGGGAGGGGATGTCAGGCTGGTGGGGATGGGGGTGGGGCATGGGGTCTGGCTGAACTAGGGCGTCTGTTATCTAAGACTGTTCTGTTTTGCAAGGCTGCTCCTTCCCTGGTTCCTTGACTAGAGAGAACAGGCTTTTGTGGTTATTTGGCCTGTGTCAATTTCTGGTTTACTGGTTCTTCAGCTCCAAATGTTGGCTACGTGAGGCAAAAAAGTAAACCCTGGGATTCACGGTTTGTGCATCTTGAGTCTCAAGGTTCTTCATTGAGCTGCTTTTTTTTCCTCTTCATTTTTCAGTTGACCTATGTGTGTTTTATATATGATATCAAGGGGTGGGGTTGTTCTTAATGGGAGAATTAGGGAAAGTACATCTATTCCATATTTCCTGAACCCTGTATATACTCATATTTTTAGCATGTACATTTCCCCAATCTATAATTTTTCAACTTTACAGTGAAGCAAAAGAAATACACATTTAGAGCAACCAAAGGTAGAATTTTGATCTTTTCTTGGGCTAGTAATCTACACTACAATACTTTCTTGCAATGCCCAATTATAAGTTACTATAAGTGTTCTAGTTACTATAAGTGTTGAGCATGTTTGAGGTAGGCTAAGCTAAGCTCTGATGTTGGGACTTAAGTGTAATGAATGATTTTTGACTTAACAACTTTTCCAATTTACAATGGGATCATCAGAACATAACCCCCTATGTTTTTTTTCTTTTTTTTTGGTACTGGGGATTGAACTCAGGGGCACTCGACCACTAAACCACATCCTTGGCTCTATTTTGTATTTTATTTAGAACAGGGTCTCACTGAGTTGCTTAGAGCCTCATCATTGCTGAGGCTCACTTTGAACTTGAAATCCTCCTGCCTCAGCCTCATGATCTGCTAGGATTATAGGTGTGCACTACTGTGCCTGGCTCCTAAATATCTTGGTAGCAATACCGGTTCCAGTTTATAAACTAATGATACTAATAGGTGTCCTAAGACAATCCTTTTAATTGATGCATATGACCTTGTATAATGGTGAAATAAATTAGGCTGGACCAACACAAATTGGAAAATAATTCTACCCATCCCCTAACCTCCCACTGGCTGACCCTGTACCTTATCACTTCCTTTTCTTTCTTTTCCTGGTTTTGTTTTGTTTTTGCAATGCTGGTTATTGAACCTAGGACCCCAGGCAAGCACTCTATCACTGAGCTACATCCCAGACCCACTATTTCTCTTTATTTCTTATTAGTCTTCTTCCTCCTTCCTTCTCTTTTCCTTTATCTCTTCTTTTCTAGGCTTCATTGTGGCTATTTTAAAACTCATGTCTGTGGCAAATGTACCCTCACGTAACTTTTAGGGGGCTTGGTAATCCATATTTACAAACGAACTCTGGATATTTGTTTGTATCACATAGATGCTGATTTTGGTAGCTCAAAAGAAAGATGTCAAAACTTCCAAAGGTTATTAGGACTTTCTTGTGATACTAGTTTTGTGTGATAATTTTTAAAGCAACAAAAGTGTGAAAGTCTGAAATTGTATTTTAAGAGTGCCCCAATGGAAGGATTTTGAATTTATCACATATGGTTGCTGTCATTTTTGCTTTCTGTCAGTAGACGTGTTCCTACCAGCTATGCTCATGGTCATCTGGGAAGCTGTATGCAAAAAGAGAACATGGTTGATATTCAACCCTGAAGTTTCTGCCTGAAGCAAGAGCAAGAAAGGGCATTGCACTCTGCCCTTCTTGAAGGATTAGCTGGTAGCTGTTCAGATGAATCCTGCTAGATCAGAGAGAAAAATCTTCAATGAGTTCATCTGAGAAACTGCATGTTCTGTAAAGCATACACTGTTTTTCCTTTAAACTTACTTGCTCTGGGTACCTCCTATGTCACAGGACAATGCTGTCCGTTCAGCGTACATTGTGTTCTCATCAGTATCAGCTCAATGACAAAAGGTGTGCCCATTAGGGTACATTTTATGAAACAAAATGAAATTCTGAAATGCAATGCAAATGTAAGGTGTGTCTTGATACTCTTAGCTGCTGAAGCAAACCTGGTTAATTGTTAAGCTTCCAAAGTTATCACAGAATAAATTGGTAAATGTGAAACACCAAATAGTTAAGGATGAAAGGAGACTCTTGAGGGGCTAAATACAAGGAAATACATTAAAATTGGTAAACTTACATTATTTAATTTTGTTCTTAAGATCTACCCCTCACCCTATTTTTATCTATAATTAATTTCTTTAAATGTTAAAGATAGATTATGCCAGTGTTGGCAATAGTGGGAAAAAATAGACACTCTAATACATGATCAATTGCAGAATAAATTTATAAACCTTTTGAAATGGCAATTGAACACAAAATTTTAAATGCACTTATTGCTTGAAACAGTAGTTCTACTGGGGATTTACTATGCAAAATATAATTACAAAAGTATGTCTAGATATATGCAGAGATGTTTATTACAGGATTAATTGTAATAACAAAATTCTGAAAATAATCCAAATATCCACTAGTAGGAGATTGATTAAATACATTGTTATGTACAATAAAATAACATTCACCTATTAAAAAAAATGAGATAAGCCAGGCACTTTGGTGCATGCCTGTAACCCCAGCAACTCAGGAGACTGAGATAGGAGGATAGAAATTTTGGGAGACCAGCCTCAGTGACTTAGCAAGAAACTGTCTCAAAATAAAAACCAAAAAGGGCTGGGGGTGTAGTTCAGTGGTAGAGTGCCCCTGGGTTCAATCTCCAGTACAAAAATAAAGGAGATAAATTTGTTTTTTGCATATAAAAGGTTTCTAAGAAATGTTATTAAGTGGAATAAAACAAAAATATAGTCAGTATTAATATGATGTCATTTGAGTAAACATTTTCAAGACTATACACATATATGCTGATATTCCATAACAAGTTCTTGAAGAATAAACATTTATTAACCCTAAATATATTTAGAGAAAGAGACTAGAAGTTAATGGAGAGGGACATCTTTCTTTGAATTTTTTTTTTTACCATCTACATTTTTTTACTTTTTAAAAAAACCACCTCACCCAATGGGACAGGTAACTGTCCATTCAATGAGCTGACCAAATTCAAAATTTTATAGTCTTGAGCCAAGTACAGCAAGCATTCTAACTACTCAGAAAGATGAGGCAGGAGGATCATAAGTTCAAAGCCAGGCTGGGCAACTTAGGCCCTGTCTCAAAATAAAGAAGGCTGGGGTGTAGCTCAGGGGTAGAGCACTCCTGTGTTCAATCCCCAGTATTAGAAAAAAATTATAGTCCCATAATTCAAAAGTTGAAACCTTCTTATGTCTTCAGTAAGAAAATTGGGGGTCAGAGCATTCAGGTGGCTTAGGTAAAGTGATTCAAGGCCTCGCACTAAAGTAATTGAAATACTCCTTGTATTTCCCAATCCACTAATGGCAGACACAATTCTAAATTCTATTCTATTGAGATGTAATTTACCTTTAGTAACATGCCTAAGTCCTAGTGTTCATCTTGAATTTGTGCACGCACATGCATACACACACACACACACACACACCCTGTAACCTCCGGATCAGGTGCCCTGCAGACTTCCTTGTGTAAAGGTCAATCAGTATACCTCAAATATAACCAGGATTCTGGCCTATAACGCCCAAAGTTACTTTTCAAACCTGCATTATTAAAACAAAACAAATCAATCAAATGATGATACTCGGAGGTAGAATGGATAAGGAAGATGAACCAACTGGGTTTTAATCTATTTTGTTAATTAAAAAGACCTCTCTTCCTATCTTTTGACTTATCTTCCTTGCTCACCATGTTCTTTTTAAAAATTATTGTGTGAAAGATCTTAGACTTAATGCATCTCTTTTAAAGGCAATTTTTCTAGGCTTTTCTTTTTATAGTTTGTTTGTGCTTGAACTTTTGCCATGCTCTAGAGATCAGAGAAAGCTCAACAATGCGGAAGGAGGAAAAGAATTGCAAAAGGACTTTGATTTTCTTGTCTTTAAGTCCCAAGTTCTATTTTTCATATCTGCTTTATATCTCACTGCTTTTTCAACATCGATACCCAGCCCTGCATATTCATAGAAATGTGTTCCTAATATTTCAGAAAATCCATATTGAAATAATAGTTGTTCTTATTTAATGCTTATGAATAAATACAGGAAGAGTGTAGAGTTTAAGCATAGAGACTTTGTAGAGAAAGCAAGTCCTGAAATGGACTTTGTTTAAAGTTTTGGAGGAATTAATTTTGAGATCCAAAGCACCAATTTAAAGGATTCTCTTCCATAGGGAGTGTCCGACATGGAATATCAATGTACTGGGATGGGGAGCTCCCACTCAGGTATGGCCCACCCCAGAGTTTCAACTTCCAGCCACCAGCTGATTTCATGGACCCCACCTACCAGAACATGTGCCCTCTGCTGGCATTAGTGAAGTCTGAAAAAAACTCACTCCAACTCCCTTTCAGCTGTGCTGAAGGAAGCTAAGAAACATCCTTGCTAGTCACAAATGCTTTCTGATATTTTTATCTTCTATTCCCTTTAAATCTTCAGGAGTTTGGAGATGGCAGTTGCAAAGACGGCCCTGCCTTCCACAGACACTGAGCCTGTCCTTGGATACCCAAGGTCAGAGAGCTAGACTTGAAAACAAAGGCTTCCCCGCAAAAATCAGATAAAAACTTCATGCAATGTCATAGTGAACAGCAAAGAACTGGCATAAAACTAAAAGCAGTCTTCACGAGAAGTCCAAAACCTGGAAGCAAAAGTGATAGCTGACATTTGGTATAAGATCTTGATTACCTTGCCACACTGCACATTTGCCCTTTATACTATTTCTTACAAATACTTTCTGACATCACTTAACAACAAACACAAACATATTGGGACTGGTCAAAGAAAATCAGAAAGGTCATAATTAGAGGTAAAACCTTAAACTAACACAAAATGATATTTCACTCTAGAAAGGAGGCTTAGGACACAAGGCACAGATGCTGAGATTCTGTGCCCTTTCCTGCTGAGCACTCAAGATACAGTGGGCTGGCCTAGAACCAGAGTTCTTCCAAACTCCCAGCGGGGTGAAGCCTCTGCTCACCATTGCATGGCTTGCATTGGTCACTGTGTAGTGCCTTTGCTTTCTGACACACTGATACCATCCACTTTCCTCCAAGTTGGGATTTCTGTGCAGGGGACAAACAATAACTGTAACTCATATCTCTCTTTCACGTGGCAGACATTTAAGTGAAAACCAGAATCACTAATATGTTCCCCTATAGTTCAGTGGTAGAGTGCTCACCCCACGCACCCGCGCATGCGCGCAGACACACACACACAGAACTAATATATTCCCCTAAGATTTATATTTTTCCAAAAAAAAGAAAATAAAAATTTCTGACTACCTCTATATAACCAGAAAATGGATTTAAATGCTCCCCAACCTTCCCATAGAAAGAAAAGGGAAGCTAATGCATAGTATTAATGAAAAAAGAAAATTGCCAAAGTCTTCAACCTTATTTTTATATCTGTGTGACCCAAAAGGGTAACAAAGGTACTAGGAAACCGAGGCACACTCAGGGAAAGCTGTAATTTTGTCTTCCTCTCAGGAATATGGGCAAGGAAGTGAGAAATTAATCTATGACAGTTTTCTAGATGCTGAGGTCATTATTAAAATTTGGGGAGGGAGGGTACAAATATCCACAGCCTGTCTTGTTAAAACAGAGAGGAGACTATTCCTCCCTCTCAAGATGGCCTGCATTCTCCCTTGAATGTGTATTTCTTATTTTTCCCCAAAAGGTGTCCTTCCCTTGAGATAGCCCACCTTCTCTCTTGAACACATATCTGCGTTCCAAAGTAAATTGTGTCTCCGAGGAAAGGAGGGTGGGGTACAAAGGAAGGAAATTTTTTAAAGAAATTTTTATGCTATACTGGGGATCCAACTAAGAGCTTCGTGCACACTAGACAGGCACATTACCACTGAGCTACATCCCCAGTCCTTTACATTTTTTTATTTTGAAATAAGGCCTGGCTAAGTTGCCCAGGCTGTGATCTCCTGCCTCAGCCTCCTGAGTCACTGATATCATAGGCACACACCACCATTCCCAGCAAAGGAAGGACATTTTAACACAAAAGTGGAAGAGTATAATTTTGAAAGAAATATTTCTTCCTCTGTGTAGCACTAAGTTGTGCTCAAGCAGGGGAATTATCAGTAAGGGTTCAATAAATGTTACTTATTATATGTATCATTATCATTCAGACTGAGCAGGCCTTTTAAATGAGCCAGACTATCTTTATAAGCCAGTTGGATTTTTTTTTTTTTTAGGAGAGAGCTGTTAAGGAGGAAAATACGAAAGATCAGTATCATGCAATAAAATCCATCAGTGAGATAGTTCCCTAAGCTTCCCCAGAGATCTGTTTTGAAGTGTCATAAAATGTCTTCATTTGTGAGTAAAAATGGCTTTCGATTATCATACCCAACAGTTAGGAGCTGAGAAATAGCTAATGGCACAAGAAAGAAGAAAATTATTTCTTGGTTAAATTTTACTTTTAGAAATGCTCCAGTAATTAGTTTCTAACATAAATACAAGTATATATCTTCGGGCAAGTAAGAGTCATTACATGTCAGCCTGGATTACCAGGGCTTCCATCAGAGGGACGTGGGAGCTGCCAAAGAGACAGGTTTTTCTTATTCTGATATCTTTATCTCCCCAATTTACAATTACAGACTTTGTTTCTATCTAGGGAATATTTGAAAAGGGAATGATACAACATTTGTGAAGCTGGATCACAGAATTTTTCTGCAAAATTAAATGAAGTAAACAGAACCGTATTTAAGTCCCTCCCTCCCCCATAGAGGAGGATCAAAAGCCACATGCTTTCCTTATCTTCTCTCCAGCTGCAGGGGAGTGACAGAGCTGTCAGGAAGAGACATTGGTAGATGAAACAGAGGAAAAGAAGGAGAAATAAATACCTGCATTCTTCCTTGGTCCAAAACAGAGACTTCATGGTTCTACCCTGAATTGAAGGACTGCTAGAATCAAGGACTAAGTTTATTCTACCAGCTGTTCAGGAGGCTGAGACAGGTGGATCACAAGTTCAAGGCCAGCCTGGGCAATTTAGCAAGACACTGTCTCAAAATAAAGGAAAAACTGGGGAAAAAAATGCCAGAATGTAGCTCAGTGGTGTGAGGCTAAATCCCCTGTAAACACACACACACACACACACACACACACCCTATATATAAATATATATATATATATATATATATATATATATATATATATATATATTCCCAGTCAATGAATAAATATTGGTCCAGGACTTTAAGTTCAATTGTAGCAGAATGAGCAATGACCACTCCACCACTCATGAGAGCCCATGGCCCCAGCTAAGGCTTCTCCTCTCTTCCCATTACCCCCTTACTACTATTTGGGTGTGGTTTTCCTCCCAAGAGTTCCATGTACTGGAGACTTGTTTTCTAGTGCAATTATGTTGTGAGATGCTGGAACCTTTAAAAGGTAGAGTCCAGAGTGGTTCGTTCACTGGGGACATTGCCCTCAGAAGGGATTAATGCTGGTCTCATGAAATGAGTTAGTCCTCACAGGAACCACTTGTTATGAGGAACAAGGCTGGTCCCTGAATCCCCCTCTCAGTTCTTGTCCTGCCACATGATTTCTCCCTCTCACAAATATTCCTGCCATGATGCCATCTGCCATATTGTGACACAGCCAAGGGGGTCCTCACCAGAAGCTGAACCAATAGAACCGTCTAATCTTAGATTTCAAGCCTCCAAAGCTGTGCACTTAAGTAAACCACTTCCATTTACAAAGTATTTTGTTATAGCAACAGCAAATGAACTAATACATCCCTCTTCCTTGTACAAATAAATAGTGCTCCCACTTTCTCTTATCCCTTCTTCTTTAGTAAAAAACAACCTCACATTTCTATTGGGAACAAAGTCCACCAGGAAAAAAACATTTCTAAGCCACCCTTGTAGCCGGGTGCTACCATATAGGTTTTAAGTCCTGGGCACTGAAACGATATGTCCAACCTGTAGAAAGGTGCCTAATGAACTAAGCATTCCTGTTTCCTCTTATTCACGTTCTTCCTGGGTATAAAGCAGATGTGGTAACTGAGGATAGAGTGACCACCTGGGTCATATATTGAACTTGAACTTCAGCTTGAGCTCCTAACACTGCAGAGCATCACATCAACTCTGAGAGTCGACTCAGACTTCTGATTAGAGGAAATAGACTTCTTTCTAATTTACACCACCATTACTTGATTTTTCTGTTAGAGTCTAATCCTGACTGATAAATGTTCCCTTTGACTTGTCCTCAGACAAGGGGAGAGAAGCAAGAACACAAAAGACTCGCCCAAGATTGAGTTTCTAAAAGGAAGACAAGCCTGAGAGCCATGTGAAAAGGATAACAAATAAAAATTCATCCACACTTTATCTGGGAGGTGGGGGGCGGGGTGGAAGAAAACTACGGATAGCCCCACATGTTAAATGGTGGGATGGAGAGAACTGTATGAAAAGGCAAAAATACTCCGACAGAAAAAAAAAAAGAACAAAAGAATAAAAAATATATCCAGAAAAAAACATACTTAACGTGGTGGCACATGCCTGTTATCCCAGTGACTCTGAGGCTGAGGCAGGAGGATCACAAGTTTGAGGCCAGCCTCAGAAATTTATTGAGGGCCTAACTAACTTAGTGAGACCCTGTCTCCAAGATAAAAATTAAAAAGGGCTGGGGATGTAGTTCAGTCATAAAGCCCCTGGGTTCAATCCCCAGTACTATCAAAATAAATAAATAAATAAATAAAAATTAAAAAGAGAAAGAGAAAAAACTTGAAGAGAAATTCTTACGATGAATTCTTTGCCTTCTAGAAAAAAAATTTGAAGTATACAAATTCAATAAAATGCTTATCAAAGGTAAGCCAAAAGAAAGTTGAGATTACAGTGTGCGATGGTTAATTTTATGTGTCAACCCAACTGTTCGTTCATGTGTCTGGATATTGTATGAAACAATATTCTGGGAGGCTGTTGCTGGATTTGATTAGCATTTGAATCAGCACAACAGACTGCCTTTCCTGGTACAGCTGGGCCCCATCCAGTGTCCAGAAGACCTGAATAAGAGGACGCTCTTTCTACCTGATTTCTTTGAGTTGGGTCCTTGGTCTTTTCTGGCCTTCAGACTCAAACTGAAATATTGACTATTCTTGGGTCTTTTAAAGTATATAAATTCATACGTTACACCTGTCGGTATCTCTCCCTGGCCCTCCCAATGCCCCTCTGAAGAGGTGGTGTTTGGAAGGAGAAGCATCACTTTGGTACTGGGATCACCAGTTAAGAATGTGCAGGAGCTTTATCATCAAAAACCAAGATCTTGACAGATGTATTAGTCGACAGATAACTCTTCTCCATTTTGCTGCCATAGAAACTCAGGGTGGCATCCTGGAAGCAGAGCTGGGTCACCTCTGACTTCTAATTGCTCCTACTGCACAGTAGCAGTGTGCCCTTATTGACATGGTTGAAGACCCTGGGGTTCTCACTGTGCCAGATCTTGAAGGGTTTCAGTTTGTACCCTACAGCATCGCCCCAAGCAAGACTGCTGTGCTGTCCTTAAAGGCCTCGAAACTTGGCATTGACTTGGCCTCTTGATGATGAAAATCTTTTCAAGCATCCATTTCCAGAATAATGAATATTGAAGATTTGCCCTGGCAAGTAATTTGTCTCCACCATCTGCTTATCTAGAGTTCTGAAAAATCCTTCTGGTGCCCTCACATCAGCACCCTCAGACTCATCACTCCTTTTTGCATTATCTAATAAATAATTATTTAAACCAACCAGAGGCAGTAGTAAATTCAGTCTGTAGTCAAATCTAGTGTGTGTGTGTGTGTGTGTGTGTGTGTGTGTTACTTATTGGGAATCCAGGGACTCTCTACCACTGAGCTACATCTTGAGCCTTTTTATTATTGATTTTGAGACAGGGTCTAACTAAGTTGTTCAAGCTGGTTTTGGACAAGAGATCCTCCTGCCTCAGCCTCCCAAGTTACTGGTATTGCAGGTGTCCACCGTTGCACCTGGCAGGTCCAGACTTTTCTTTCAACACCACAAACTTTGTGCTTTGGCCATGATGATCAGGTGGAGAGGGACATGCTTCTGTGTCTACTCTTCAATCCAGATTGTTAGACGTTGCTCCATGTAGCCAGGTGCAGTGGCACACTCCTGTAATCCCAGTGGCTCAGAAGGCTAAGGCAGGAGGATCTGGAGTTCAAAGCCAGCCTCAGCAATTTTGGCGAGGCCCTGAGCAATTCAGGAAGATCCTGTCTCTAAATAAAGTATAAAAAAGGACTGAGGATGTGGCTCAGTGGTTAAGCGCCCCTGGGTTCAATCCCTGATACCAAAAAAAGAAAAAAGAAAAAAGTTTCTCCATGTCTGATACAGACTCTTCTTGAATTTTTGTTAGTCTTGGTGCCCTCTGTGAAGCAGAGCCTTTAACAATCATCATTTTGTTCTTGGTTTACAAGATCAGAGCCATGGTGGAACAGGACGTGTCTGATTGGCAAGTAATAATCAGCACTGATTTCCTACCTTCTCCATCAGTTTTGATTCCATTTCCAGGTCAGTCACACCAATGATAATATTAGCAGTGGATTTTATATTCTTAGGGGCCATGATGAACAAAATACATGAGATTAAATCAAGAACAAGAGAAAACGATATAGTCTTAGAGACACAGTAAGCAGAGATGCATGAGGGGCATAACGCAGCATACTGCTTTACAATAAACTTTTTTTATGAGTAGAAGGAGTACACTTAAACGTGGCAATTAAAAGTATAATAAATGCATCGACCAGCAACAGGGTGGTTTATTAACATTATCAAGCACTACAGACTACATAATTACATGTACTATACTTTTATATGACTGGCGGTACAGTGGGTTTGTCCACACCAGCATCACCACAAAGATGTGAGTACTATGCTGTGAAGTTGAATGGCTACCACATCATTAGGTGATAGAAAATTTTCAGCTCCATTATTATCTTATGGGACAGCCATTGTATATGTGGTCTGTCATTGACTGAAAAAAAATCATGAAAAATAAATGTGCAAGAATAACCTGAAAATAGCTATGAAATAGATAGGCAGAAAATATTTTAAAATAAGAGAATTGAGGGAGACTGACTACCTAGTTCTATCAGGTAGTCATATTTATTATGAAATATCAACAATTAATTGACCTTCTGGTAATTAGTCTAGAAAATAAAGACGTATTTTAAAATGATACCAATCTGTAGGACAAGCATGATTACCCAATAAATAGTACCTGGTTAATGGGCTAACCACTTAAGGGGGAAAACTGAAACTCTGGACCCATTCAACAACACCTCCCCAGTTCCCTCTCCCCCAGCCCCTTCTGAGCCACTGGGATTACAGGAGTGTGCCACTGCACCTGGCTACATGGAGCAATATCTAACAATCTGGAAGGACCCTAGGTACTTCATGTAAATGGAATCATACAGTATTCACCCTTCTGTGACATACTTATTGCAATTAGCAGAGTGTCCTTGAGATTTTTCCATGGAGTCCACTTATTTATTTTTTTACTTACTTTGGGTACTGGGGATGAAACCCAGGGGTGCTCTACCACTGAGTTACATCTCCAGCCCTGGTTTTTTTGTTTTGTGGGGTATTTTGTTGTTGTTGTGTTGTTGTTGTTGTTTGTGGTGCTGGGGATCAAACCCAGGGCTTTGTGCATTCGAGGCAAGCACTCTACCAACTGAGCTATATATCCCCAGCCCTCCAGCCCTGTTTTTTATTTTTTTATTTTAAGACTGTATTTTGTTAAATTGCTGAGAGTCTAAGTTCCCCAGGCTGGCCTTGAATTGTGATCCTCCTGCCTCGACCTCCCTAGTTGTTGAGATCACAGGCGTGTGCCACTGTCAACATGGAGTTCGCTTTTGAAGTTAGACTAGTGAAAACAAACTGTGTTCAAGATACCACACTTTTCTTGATATTTCTATGTAAGATCGATCACGTCTGAATATATCATGATTATTGTTACATACGATTTCAGAGTTTCTCCTCTTGGGAAAATCTCCAGTGATAACAAAGATGATAGTGTGTGTTGAATTCATCTTTAGATGTGAGAAGTTCCCAAATAGAATTTTGTAATTTTTTATTAAAATAATCATAGCTTAATTGAAGAGCTTTCTACTGTCATGTATAACTGATTGGAACTAATAAAAATGTGACTTCAAAAAAATAATCATAGCTTGATTGAAATTAAATAACAAATAATTAAATAAACTTTTTTTTTAATTGGGGATTGACCCCAGGGGGCACTAAGCCACATTCTGGCCCATTTTGTTGTTGTTGTATTTTGAGACAGGGTCTCCCTACAATTGCTGAGGCTGGCCTTGAACTTGTAATCCTCCTGCTTTGGGTTCCTGAGTTACTAGGATTACAGGTGCGTACCACCTTGCCCAGTTAACTAAGGGAAATTTTTAAGGGATATTTTGTTTACTCACTTCATCAAACAACTCTACAGATGTTTAATCTCAACTATTCTTTATATTAATGTGTGTGTGTGTGTGTGTGTGTGCTCACACTGGAGATTGAATCCTGAGCCTCCTGAATGCTCATCAAGCCCTTTATCATTGAGCTACATCTCTAGCCCTTAATTTTTTTATTGGTGCATTATACTTAAACATAATGCTTTGTTACACTTTCATGTTTGCACACAATACAACAATATAATTTGGTCAATTTCATTTCCCCAGTACTTCCCCTTTCTCTCCTCTCCTCCCTCACCTCTCTCCTACTTCCTTTACTCTGCTGGTCTCCCTTCTATTTTCACTCACTTCTCCACTTTGTTTTTCCCTCTAGATTCCACATATGAGAGAAAACATATGACCCCATGACTTTTTGAGTTTGCCTTATTTCATTTAACATAATGCTCTCACATTCTATCCATTTTCCTGAAAATGACATAATTTCATTCTTTATGGCAAAAAAAAAAAAAAAAAAAAACTCCATGGTATATGTATACTATATCTTCTTCATCCATTCATCTGTTGACAGAGTTCTAGGCTGGTTTCATAACCATCCTAGAACTTTGGCTATTGTGAATTGTACTGCTATAAATGTGGGTATGCATGTAACACTATAGTATACTAACTTTAATTCTTTAGGATAAATACTGAAGAGTGATATACCTGGCTCATATGGTGGTTCCATTCCTAGCCTTTTGTGGAGCCTTCATACTGATTTCCACAGTGGCTGTACTAATTTACAATCCCACCAACAGTATAAAAGCGTTCTTTCCCCCCCAAATCATCTCTGCATTTATTATCAGTTGTATTCTTGATGGCTGCTATTCTGACTGGAGTGAGGTGAGATCTTAGTGTAGTTTTGTTGTTGTTTTTGTTTTGGTACTGAGGATTGAACCCAGGAGTGCTCAATCACTGAGCCACATCCCCAACTTCACTAAGTTGCTGAGGCTGGCTTTGAAGTCATGATCCTCCTGCCTCAGCCTCCTGAGCCACTGAGATTATAGACACGAGCCACCACACCCAGCTCTTAGAGTAGTTTTGGTTTGCATTTCCCTAGTTGCTAAAGATGTTGAACATTTTTTTTCATAAATGTATTTACCACTTGTGTTCCTTGTTTTGATATGGGTTTACCCAGTCCTTAATTTTTTAATAAATATTTGTGGACTCAAAATAAAAAAAGACTGCATTCATTCCTAAAGTTATAAAACTTTGCCTTCATAATTGCATTAACTGCTCTTCTATTATTTATTTGTTTTAAAATTTTTAATAACTGCTTTTGTTTGTAAATTTAACAACTTTAACCATATTAATTATTCAAGTATTTTTCTTTTGTAATAAGTACAGACTTTGATGGAAAGAATTTCAACATAGATTTCATCTTCAAATTATATCTAGGATGCTTCCTATATTTAAAAGTGATTATGTGTTCAGATATTAATAAAAAATGACTTGTTTAGGTGTATGTGGTGCCGCATGCCTGTAATCCCAGGAACTCAGGAGGCTGAGGCAGGAAGATTGCAAGTTTGAGTGCAGCCTCTGAAATTTAATGAGACCCTGTCTCAAAATAAAAAATAAAAAAGGCTGAGGATGTAGCTCAGGGGTAGGGAGCACTGAATTTAATCTTCAGGACAATAAAAAAAAACTTGCATTTTTTCAATTATGAATGTTGTTAAGCTGATTAGCTATGATGGTACCTAATCAGAGATGGGGAAGCCTATTCTGTAAAAGGCCAATTAAATACTTTAGATTTTTCAGGTTTCTCTTGCATATATCCTGTCCCTGGCTCAAATAGAAAATCAGCCATTATGAATGGGAGTGGTTAGTTGCAATAAAACTTTATTTATAAAAATCAGGGCATGCCATATTTGGCCTGAGAATTGTAAGTTGCAGACCCCCTGACCTAGATGATAAATCATCAGGAACAAGAATGAGAATGACAGAACTGATATTGAAGTTGATATTAAGTCTCACACAGGCCAAAGATGAAGCCAAATGCTCAGATTTGGGGCAAACTGAGGTCAAGGTGAACTACAGAGCTACCATAATAGATACGAGTATACACATTGCAAATTTTTGGAAAGATAAATAATTGTCAGTCTTGGTTATGATTGACAAGTGAAGAGGGGGCTGCTGGGGTGAGGAGACTTTATCATCATTAATAATAATGAGACTTTTTCTTTTCACTTAACATCTTTATTTCCTCTGTTAATTTTTTATCATGCGCATTCTTTACTTTAAAATGAAGTCAAAGAATATTTTCTCACTGAATGACTTGGGATGCAGAGAACCAGAATGTTTGCTGTTCTGTATCAAATATTTATTGAGCGGCATTTTCTTTTAAAGTAGAAAAGCAAAATTAGAAGACCTTCTGAAATTTCCTTGTGATGATATGTGACAATTCTGATACCAAGATAATTTGATTTAGTCACGTTTTGGTACAATGACATTCTGTGCAAGATCAACCTAGCATGCCAGTCCAGGTGTTCAAAGGGCTATAAAGAGGCACAAACAAGGAATATACTGGACTAAATAATATCAAAAGGCTGGAAAAGGTTAATTCAATTCATTGATTATATATTTAGTTTCCTCTTATCACATTGATCAGAATCTTGACTCAATGCATTTTTACCAAAATGACTTTATAAGTAATGATAGTAAAGTGCTAACAACAGAATATTTATCACCGAATCTTAGAAAAACATTAATAACTAATATATCTTGAATACTTATAATGAACCAGCACTATGCCAAATGCTTGCCATGAGTTATAACAACCAATATTCACAACTCCCCTGTGAAGTATGTGCTAATATCTTCCACATTGCACAGGTGACAAAATGAGGTTTAAAAACATTTGTAATTTTATCCAAAATGGCACCGTTAGTTCTGAGATTTGAATTGAAGCAATCTGATTTGAACCTTTCCCCTGGATCTTGGTAGTTGACCCAGGAGGAGAGGAGAGAGTGGATAATTCACAAAGGATTTCAATTGGCTGTGGAATCCGCTCTATGACCTCCCAGTAGAAGATGGGAAGCCCTGCAGGGGGGCGCCAAAGTTACCTCTTCCAGTGGTGTTAACAGCCTCAGAATGGTCCACAAGATTGGCGTTCCATTTCTCACAAAAAGTCCATATAGGCATAAGGAGAAGACAGGTGGCACTTTTCAGAGCATCCCCAAAACTCATTCAGGTTTTTTGAAATTGATTGGCCTTACTCTACCTGATGATTGAAAAATAACTGTAATGAATAAATCAACATCATCAATTCCTCCTGTAACCATTCGAATGCAATGGAAATACTCTGGGGCTTCTTGAGATGTTTGGGAATGCCAGACAAACACACACTCAGCAGCAGGCTGAACTTGGGTGAGGGCCAGACGTGACAGAAGAGCAACAACAAGACGAAGGAGAAGGGAGTGATGGATGCTTGTACCAAGAAAAGGGAGCCGGAATCTAATCTGCAAGGATGAGGCAGAATGTGCCTCTGGAGAGAGAAAACAATGTTAACATTTTAACAAGGAACTGTTCTCCAATCCTTGAAAGCCATGTTTGCTCTCAGAATGACCCAAGCCCATATAAAGAAAATATTCACAAACAAGCCCCAGTTTGCAGCAGGGTCATGTGAGGCAGCCAGACGTAAAGGTCAGAGGCCCAAGTTCATGGTGGCCCAGTAAGCTCTGCTATTGTGTTCGCATGTTCCTCTGACTTTTTTTTTTTTCCCCTTTGGAGGAAGCCTGTCTTATGACTGAAAACAAATTACTGAAATTCATAAATAATTTACAAATGCCATTTCCACTTTTGTTGTCCAAGATCCGGTTCCTTCACAGTCTGGCATAATTGGTATGTGAATGGTGCCACCACACCTCTCCCCAGTGGTTGATTCACTGGAGTGTGTTAATGTCTTAGCCACTAAATGAAATGATGGACCTCCAGACTCAGTGCCCACAAAGTATGAAAGTTGTTTTTGTCAGCTTTTGTGTCACTGTGGCAAAAAAAAGTGGACAATTTAGAGAGGAAAAAAAATTTTTTTATTTTGGCTCATAGTTTCAGAGGTTCAGTCCATGATTAGAGGACTCTATAACTCTGGGCCCCAGGGGAGGCAGGATATCATGGTGAAAGGGCTTGGTGGAGAAAAGCAGCTCAGGACATGCAACCAAGAAGCAGAGAGAGAGAGAGAGAGCTCTGCTCACCAAGGACAAAATATAAACCCCAAAGGCGCACCCCCAGTGACCTACTTCCTCCAGTCACACTACTGGTTTACTGTTAACACCTAGTTAATCCCTATCAGTGGGTTAATCCTCTGATTAGGTTATGCCTCTCATAATCTAATCCTTTCACATCTGAAGATTCTTTATATTGTCTCAAGTGTTAGGGAGACAGTCATCTCATATCTGAACCATAACAAAAGTGCCCTGGAAACTCGAGGCACTGTGTAAAAATAAGGCAGGGGATTTAATTCAGTGGTTTCTAGATTCACTGTATGTCAGGATTTCCAGGAGTACGAGTCAAGCATATTGCAGAATTCTTTCTCCAGAGATTCTGATTTGATGGGTCAAACCAGGACTATGTTTGTTTGTTTTTGTTTTATGATACTGAGGATTGAACCCAGGAATGCTTTACCACTGAGTTACACCCCTGGTCCTTTTTATTTTATTTTGAGACAGGGTCTTGCTAAATTGTTAAGGCTGACCTTGAACTTGTGATCCTCCTTACTTGGCCTCCCATGTAGCTGGCTCCCATGGGCCATACAACTGGAAGTACATGATTTTTAATAAATTTCCATGTGTTTCTGGTAAGCAGGACTTTTGAGAATCACTGCTTACAGTTGATCTCTCTACCTGCTGCCCCCACTCATATCGTGCAGCACTCCCTTTTCTTCATTTTCCCATTCCAAGGACTCTCTTTTTAAAAAGATTTTTTAGTTGTACCTGGACTTAAGTGTCTTTATTTTGTTTATTTACTTTTATGTGGTGCTGAGGATCGAACCCAGTGCCCCACACGTGGGAGGCAAGCGCTCTACCGCTGAGCCACACCCCCACCTCCAAGGACTCTCGAATCAAATTCACACTTATTTTATTTCACTGAAGCAATGGGCATTTTTATTTCTTTCCCTTTTCTAGACTCTGTTCTTTTAGTTTCCGCCACACCTCTTGCATGATCTAGATGCTTTCTGGATTTAATGTGAACTAGATGAATCCCAAGCACCTGCAATTCAAAAAGTTTGAAACCGAATGCATGGCCTTCTCCCCAATGCTTTCTTCGTAAACACAGAGTCTCTCTCTCCCCACACACCCTGGACTTTACCCACTCCACTACTCAAGCCAGAGAGTGAGTGATCCTGAACTCTTCCCCACCTCCATGTATGTGACTCATGTTGGTTCCTTAAGGGACCCCAGGACACTCACCAGCAGGTGCAAGTGTTCCACAAATCAGGCCGAAAGGCATCTCCTTGCATCCCTCCCTCACTTTCCACCCAGTGGCCTTGTCTCTCAGCTCCTTCCTTCTAAGTCATTCAGAAAGCATTTAGAACTGGCATTGGGCAACCACGTTAGTCAGATTTCCATTATTGTGACCAAAATACCTGAGATAATCAACTAATAATGTGGAAAGGATTATTTTGGCTCATGGTTTCAGAGGTTTCAGTCTGTGGTCAGTTGGCTCCTTTACTTTTGGGCCTGTGACAAGGCAGAACATGACGGAGTACACAGAGAAGGAAGCTGTTCACCTCTGGGCAGCCAGGAGGCAGACAGAGAGAGAGAGGGGTTGCCAGTCTCCTGTGAGGGCATGCCCCCAGTGACCTAACTTCCTCGAAATCAGGTCCACCTCTTCAAATTCTATCATCTCCCAGTGGTACCACAGGCTGGGTACCAAGCCTTCAACATGTAGATGTCTGGATCCAAACTATAGCAACAGCTTGGTCTACTAACGCACATTTGCTGTCTGGTCATCTCTCCACACTCCTTTTAGGTGGACCTGCAATGATGTCCAAACCCCTGTTTAACAGGGGAGGAAAACCAAAGCCACTCCTGCTGTTGTTGTCACCTCTGCTCTTTTCCTACACCTGCTGCCTTATCACCATCTCACCCCTCCATGGCGAAAGAGCTGCTTCCCTGACCTCCTATTTCAAATATGATGATATGGCCCAGTACCCATGTCCCATCCCCAATACATCTTCTCTATGGCCTTCAGTGATCTTTGTAAAAACACAAATCTCATTCAATATGCCATTTTCTTGCTTAAAGTCCTTCCAAACTCTTTGCTTAACATTTAAAGCCCTTCATCTTCTCCTCCTATGCCTTACACCGTCTCATATGTCATGCTTTTGCCATGCTGAGCAATGTGCACTTCCTCATGTGCCATGATTGCTTCTCATTTTGCACATTATTAACTCTTTCTGAAATACTTTTCAACTCCCACCATCCTCCCACCCATCAATCAGCAGCCTCATATAGTCCCACTCTCCCACACACCCATCCAGTGCCAGCTGGGTCACCTCTTTGATCAGTACCACCCAAAGTCTGGTTGGATATCATGCTAGGTATTCCTATAACATCCCTGGCTTATTTAGAGTATCACAGGCATGTATATTTTCTAAAAACAATCTATCTTTCTCACTTGATCATGAATTTCCTGGGGGCTTGCACTTCCACAGACCAGGATAGTTTTTAGTCATGGGTGTTCCATACGTGCTTGTTAAACTAATAAATAAGTAAGCAGCCTGATCGAGGTAAACTCTATGAGCACTACAGCTGAGTTGTATACCGTCTGCATCCTGGACTATCATCTATCTGTTCTGAGCCATTGCAAATAGGGAAAAGGAATCTTGCTGGAGAAACTGGGAGGAATTGGAGAAAGGCCTAGATTCACATCTCAGGACTGAACAGCCTTCTTGTGGTAGTGGTAAGAAGTGAACCAACATGGTCTAACCTAAGGATCATAATGTTTGAAATCTCCACCTACTCTGAGGAGGCGGAAGAAAGAAGGGTCTCCACAAGCAGATGCACATACCCCCATCTGCTCCTTCATTATCTTCTTCAAATTCATTCATTTTCTTCATCTCCGTTACTCATATCTTTTCAAGTACATGAGTGTTCCAATAACAGGGGAAGGAAGGTGTCATTCAGGCCCAAAGCTCACCATTTTTTCTATGGCACTTTCATCAGGAGCCCTCAAATCCATGGTATACCAGAGTCTTATGCTTACAGGGTGTATTAATGAGCTTTCTGTCACTATGACAAAATACCTGAGATAACTTGTAAGGAAGAATGATTTAACTGGATCAAGATTTCAGAAGTTTCAGTCCATGATCTCTTAGTCCCCTCACATTGGGCCAATGATGAGGCCAAACATCATGTTGGGGAGCATGGAGTGAAGCAAAGCTCTTCACATTGTGGTGGTCAGAAAGCGAAAGAGAGGGAGAGAGAAAGGAGCCAGGATTCCATATACCCTTTGAGGGCATGTCCCCACTGACCAACTTCCTTCAACTAGGTCCCACCTCCTAAAATTTCTACCATTTCCCAATAGCCTCACCAGCTGGGCATCAAGCCTTCAACATGAGCCTTTAGGGGACATTCCTGATCCAAACTGTGCTAGTCAGCTTTACATTGCTGTGACCAAGATACCCAACAAGACCAACTCAGAGGAGGAAAAGTCTACTGTGGGCTCATGGTTTCAAAGGTTCAGTCCATGGTTGGCCAACTCTATTGCTGTGGGCCCAAGGGAGGCAGAACACCAAGCCAAAAGGGCAGCAGCTGAAGAGCTCCTTACCTCATAGCGGCTGAGAAGTTGAAAGAGAGAGACACACACAAAAGGGAAAGCGGCCTCAAGGAAGATGAATTCTTCCAGAGCTTGCCCCCAGTGACCCACCTCTTCCAGGCACGTTCCACATGCCTATAGTTACCATCCAGTTAGTCATTCACACTAGGATGGACTGACTACATTACATCTCTCACATTCTAATCATTTCACCTCAGATCATCGCTAAATTGTCTCTTGAGCTTTGGGGGCACACCTCATATCCAAACCATAGCATAAACTATAACACACTGGAATCTATGCCTGTCCTTCAACACCTCTGTAACAAAATCATAGATGTAGACATGTCACATTCATCTCCCTTCAGACTGTGGTGATAAGTAGAACTTTATTTTTTTCATGCAAAGGGATAAGTTGCTCTAGGGAACTGCTTTTAGATTTGCCTGGTCTTATTATAGGGTCCTGATTTAACATCTGAGCAGCCATCTTGAATGTTAACCGCCATCTTATGAGATAAGTTTTGCTTCCCTGTACTTCCTCTTACCCGAACTCCCCCCACCCCCATTAGTGACCTACCCATGGCCTCATAGCCCTAAGCCAATCCCAGAAGGACATGACCCCTTAGCTCTGGAAAGCCCCATGGTGCCACTGACCTAAGCCAATCCCATGCTATTCCCACCAGCCTTGCTTTGACGCCAGCACCCCCAGCCAATCCCATAGTGCCACAGCCACACCTCCAAACCCCCACCACACAAAAGCTGAACACCCAAACATCTTGGGGCCTCTCTCCTGTCTATAGAGGGATGGCCTTTATTTGTCAGCTTTGACAAATAAACCTTTGTGTGGATCTCTGGTCTCCGTCCTTCATTTCTCACCGTCTTTCTCTCTTTCCTTTCACTAATGAAAAATGTTCAATGAAAAAAAAGTAAGTCCAAGTTCCAAAATTTTAGATAGAAAGTATTTACAATGAATTTAAGTTTTCCTATCAATCCTGACCCATGGCTACCAAATTCCCATCTCAACAGCAACTAGCTTCTGGTATGTCTTTGCCACACATTTGATGCTCTTATGTCTGCGTGGATGCACAGGTGTGCACACGTGCTCAGAACACACATCATACATGAGTAGACTTCTAGTGCCCTATGGGGTCTGTGTGGCCTCAGTGACACAGGAAGCACAAAGGCTGAAGCATGCACTTGACCCTGGCCTGACTCACCCCAGCCCACACAGCTGGCCCACACCACCCCATCTGTTGGCCATCATTTCCTCCGCTGGTCAGGTAGTAACCCATTTTGTTGCCTACTTCCAATTCATCCCAGCCACCAAGAAAGTAAGACAGTATCATTGTATTTTCTAAATCCGATGTGTCTTTTTAAATAAAAGAAAACTGTGCCTCGGAAGAGTTTCAAAATCGAGGTCTGTTCTGAAATGTTCAATAAAGTGGCAAAGTGCTGAAGGTGACAGGCATGTGGCACATGAGAGGTAAACAAAAGAAATCACAACAAAAACTATGCATAAGAAATGGGTGTCTGCTGAAGAGAAAAGAACACGAACATTTCCAATCCCCACCATTGTAGGGAGTGTAGAAATTCTCATTTTTCATCTCTTTAAAAGTGCCTGCTCTGTGTAATAATTTGATTGCACCCATACACTTTTCATTTTTCTTTATTCATTCAGCTCCTGCCCACTCCTGCCTGCTAGATGAGTCAGCCTTGACATCTTCTCAACAGGGCGATCCTGTACTTGTTGGGTTGATGTTCTGTTAATAGATTGGGCTACAGACTTCCTCCACTTTTTTTTTTTTTTTTGGGTACCAGGGATGGAACTAGGGAGAGACAGGGTCTCCCTGAGTTGCTTAGTGCCTCACAAAGTTTCTGAGGCTGGCTTTAAACTCAGGATCCTACTGCCTCAGTCAGGGTCTCACTAAGTTGCTGAGGGCCTCATTATATTTCTGAGCCTAGTCTCAAATTTGAGATCCTCCTGCCTCAGCCTCCAGAGCCACTAAGATTATGGGAGTGCACCATTTTTACTTTTTAACAGACATATCGACAAGGTAGGAAAAACGTTATATGAATGTGATATAGTTCAAGGAATACGCTGCAGAAACCCACTCATGCTCTTGGAGCTGGGAACTAACGTTCAGAATGGGGGAGGGAGAGGCTCAGACACAAATCCTCTTGCTTAGGAGGAGTTTTTCCAAATCACTGACTATAATTGGCCAGTATGCTCATTTTCTAACGGAGGTGTAAAACCCTTGTGAAGGTGCAGAACTTGTGTTTTGTTTTAAAAACAAAAGGGAAAGCTCTGGGGTTGAGGAAGGCAAGCACGTCCCACTGTCTGATGATCCGGGTGAGAGGCAGAGGTTACAGAGGCTGAGGGCCTGGAGTGGGAGGCCAGTTCTGCCCCAAATGGCTGTGATGCCTCCAGGGAGCCTTGGACGGCTTTGGAGCCTGCATCTTCTCATCTGAGAAGTGGGATTTCATCTCCCAAGATGCCATTTCAGATGGACCCTGCTTTCAACTGTGGACAATCCAGTAGAAATGTCAGAGATAACATGTCAAATTTCTTTCACTGTCTCTAAAAGCAGCAGGAAATCTTTGGTATCTTCAATATAGAACACTTAAGATGGAAGTCGTTCTTTCTCACGTGTCTGCTGGAGTTCTTAGTGAGGTAACTGGGCTGATGTCAAGGCAAACAGTGGGAGTGCTGAGGAAATAAGCCTCATTGTTAGAGCAAGCTACTACTCATACTCCAGAGCCATCTTGCGCCTCCTCGGTGGGCTGTTACACATCAGCTTAAGTCCAGAACAGCTCCGTTTGTTACTCTGGTAAAGGGAGGGAACTCACATTTATTGCTCTAGGTAAGGAAGGACTCGTGTGTGTGTGTGTGTGTGTGTGTGTGTGTGTGTGTAGTTCTGGGAATCAAACCCAGAATCTCATGCAAGTGCCCTACCAATAACATCCCAGTGAGAAGGATCAGAGTTTTTGTATCAACCTCAATCCTCAGATATGAGAGCAGAAGCCCGGCATGGTGGCTCTCATCTGTAATCCCAGAGACTTTGGAAGCTGAGGTAAGAGGATCACAAGTTCAAGGCCAGCCTGGGCAAGTTAAGGAGACCCTGACTCAAAATAAATTAAAAAAATAAAAAGCAATGTAGCTCAGTGTTAGAACAGCCCTGGTACATACAACAACAACCACCTCATCAACAACAACAACAAAAAACCAATCCCACCAGGTGCCTGTAATCCCAGCAGCTCTGGACACTGAGGCAGGAGAATCGAGAGTTCAAAGCCAGCCTCAGCAAAAGCAAAGTCCTAAGCAACTCAGTAAGACCCTATCACTAAATAAAATACAAAATAGGGCTGGGGATGTGGCTTAGTGGTTGAGTGCCTCTGAGTTCAATCCCCAGTACTCCCTCGTAAAAAAACAAAACAAAACAAAACAAAAATCCCAATATGAAAAAGAAAAAGAAAAAATAAAGCAAAGCTGGTAAATAGATCACATAAAAATATCACTCAAAAGAAGTTCTGTATGAACAACACCCTAAATAAGCAATGCCAATTTATACTGATTATTAGAAAGTGTGAATAAAGTATTCAGATGTATTTTTGCTGTGCTAGTTACCAGGGTCCATAAGGAAATATGCTTCATCATCACGTTCATTTGGAATAAGAGCTTGAAAGGCAACTTTGTGTGCAGGGAACACAATTGGCCCCTGAGAGATTAGCCTGGCTTCCTGCAAGAGGTATTGAAACAACTTTGCATATTTAAACACACCCACTGGTACACATCCTACAAAATATTACTAACACCCTTCTTCCAAAATGGGCTTCAGGCCTATCTGCTTCATTTTGTATTCTGATGGTATTTCCAAGAGACAAGGAGAGAGCGACAAAAAACTGTCTCATAGGTCATTTGTGTTGGAGCTGATCTTAATAAGCTTAGATTGTGTGAACTACTAAAGGGCTTAGGGTGTAGCTCTGGGGTAGAGCTCTTGCCTAGCATGTGTGAATCCCTGGGTTCAATTCCATGTTCTGAAAAAAAAAAGTATACTATGTAGAATGATTAAAGAAGTGATTCTCAACATGTTGGAGGTAGGAATAATAGCATTCATACATAAAGCATAATTTTACAAAGTAATTTCATACATATCCACTGGCTTTGTGTCTTAGTCTTTTTTGGGGTGGGGTGGGGAGGGTACTGGGGATTGAACTCAGGGCTCTGGACCACTGAGCCACATCCCTAACCCTATTTTGCATTTTTTTTAAAATTTTTTAATATTTATTTTTTAGTTCTCGGCGGGCACAACATCTTTGTTTGTATGTGGTGCTGAGGATCGAACCCGGGCCGCACGCATGCCAGGTGAGCGCGCTACCGCTTGAGCCACATCCCCAGCCCCCCTATTTTGTATTTTATTAGAGACAGTGTCACACTGAGTTGCTTAGCGCCTTGCTAAATTGCTGAGGCTGGCTCTGAACTCTCCAACTTCCTGCCTCCTCCTTCCAAGCCGCTGGGATTACAGGTGTGTGACACCGCGCCCACCCATGCCCAGCCATGCCTGGCTGTGCCTTAGTCTTCTTGGCTCTAAATCAGAAGTGATGATGATGATGATGATAATTAACTCAAGATGACCCAAGGAAATAAGTGCAGCTGGGCACAGTGGCACACATTTATAGTCCCTGTGACTTGGGTCAGGCTGAGGCAGGAAGATCACTTGAGCCCAAGAGCTCAGGGACCAGTCTGGAAAAAAACAGAGAGACTCAGTCTTAAAAAAAAAAAAAAAAAAGTATTGGAGAAAGTCAAATCTTACAGGTGCAAAGCCTGTGGCCTTACTTTCAACAAAATAAAAATTTTTTTCTAGCATGAAGGCAAACAGAGTTTTGCCAAGTTCTAGCACTTTCCAAGCACTCAATACATATCTATAAATGAATGATGAAAGGAAAGGAGAGAGAAAGAAAGGAAGGAATAAAAGAAAGAAGGATTGATTTGACCTAGGAGTCCTAGAGATTGCTTCCTAAATTTTGGGTTCATGGAATAGCATGAATTTCATCATAATAGACTATTCATCAATTCTTTCTCTTTAAGAAGCAACTTTGACACAGTGACAGCATTATTAGTACCAATAGATATGGCTGCTGTATCACTCTCAATTCCTTAAGAATGGCTTACTACAGTACTAAGAATAATAGTGCCATCTAGTGACACTTCTAGTTATCATCTCTAAAATTGCACATGACAACTTCTAAAAACAAATTCACTTAAGAGACTAAGCGTGCGACATGTGCAATCTGTGATCGTCACCATTTTTCTATCCAAGAAAACTTTTCTCTAAATTTCAGTCTATGATAAAATTTCACATCCTCATTCCGATTTCCCAGATGATGTTTTTATGGGGCCTCTTCACACCAGATTGTTCAGTAGTTTATGTGTTTGTATTTCAAAGACTACATGTTTCTTATATTTTAAGACATATCATTTTGAGGTGCAATATTGATATAACTATATGAGTATATTTCAGGAGACACTCTATTAAATGTACACATTGACTGCATTTAACTCAGAAAATAATACCTCAAGGTATGGTGCTTAGGTAAAGCAGAGGCAAGCAGAGGTCTTCCTTGTGGTCCCCTTGTATGCCTAAAGGGGACTCTAGGAAAGTTCACAGCACAGGAAAAGAGATTAAGTGTCCTTACGGAGCTCAGAGAGTTTTAGCCTCAGGCTCCCACCTATTTATCTCGTTATCTGCATACCAACATTTGTTCCCTTCACCCTCCCATTCCAGTTACTACCTCCAGTAGGAACCCCCATTCAGATTCCATATGAACTTGGATCATCTGGCCCTTCTGTGAGTCTTAAATTCTGTGAGGCTCCTATACTTGTGCACATAAACTTGTATAATTTTTCTCTTGTTGGTCTGTGTACTGACAATTTATCCCAGTGACTCAAATTATTGAACCTTCAAGAATAGAGGGAAAGTTTTAAATTGGAGGGCATCTCCATCAGGCTACAGGTACTAATTGTTTAATTAGGAAATGGTAGGCTTAATGAGAAGTGCCCTATCTTATGCAGAAAGCTTAGAAGCTATACTTTGCCTAGTTAGATAACTTTGAGCAAGTCAGGTAACGTCTCTAATTCATTATTCTTACTCATATGGGTTAATAAGGCCTACCTTATCCACTTCCTAGAGTTCTGAGAATGAAACACAATAATGAAGGCTTTAAAAACTGCTCTATAATGGTAAAAAGTTAGTGTTCTTATTTCCAATCATTTTCCTGAACAGGTTCTGGAGCTCAAGTGCCTGCGCCCATCTCTTACTTGTTAGTTGTGCAATCTGGAGAATCCACTTCTCTGCTCCTTGGTGCTTCATATGAAGAAGAGATATAATGAAAATACCTACCTCAAAGAGCTGTAGTGTATCATTTACATAGTAAATGCTCAGTACATTTTTAACTACTTGATTACATCCTCTTGAAGTCGCAAGGAGGACTTAAAAGTTTTTTTCCCTCTCTCCTTCTTTTCAATGTATTAGCTTAATTTTGTTCTCTGCCCATATGCAGCTCCATACCTTAATAACTAACTGTAGAATTAGTTAAAATGCAACCCCATTCCCAAGTTTTCTTAAATTCCCAGGTCCAGGATGCTCGGTGACCTCACAAGGGAGTTAAGATGCTCACACCCCACATTCCAGAAGTGATCATTTCTCAAGATTAATAAACCACCCTGGTGACCACCTGCCCAAGATCGAAATAACATTCTCACAAAAGGTGCTATGTAAATGCCATGATTTTATTCTCTTTTTGCAGGTAAATGGATGGTCTTGGAGAAAATAATGCTAAGTGAAGTTAGCCAATCACCCAAAAGCAAATGCCGAATGTTTTCTCTGATATAAGGTGACTGACCCATAATGGGATAGGGAGGGGGTGCATGCCTCTAAATAGGGCAGAGGGGTGGGAGGGGAGGGGAAGGGAAGGGGCAGGGGGTTAGCAATGATAGTGGAATGTGATGGACATCATTATCCAAAGTACATGTATGAAGACATGAATTGGTGTGAACATAGTTTATATACAGAGATATGAAAAATTGTGCTCTATATGTGTAATAAGAATTGTAATGCATTCCACTGTCATGTATTTAAAAAATAAAATCAATTAAAAAGAAGGTGCTATGTAAACCTTTTCTCCATGGTGCTGGGAAAGCTGGAGAATGTATTAGCTTCCCTACACCCAATTTGCCAGTTTGTTGTTAATCAAACCCTTTCTCGCCCCATTACTGTCTCTCCAGACACTGGCTCTTGTGGGTGGCAGCAGACCTGGACCTTTCAAGGTTACTCACATATACAATTATTGCTGCGATGGCCATGAAATGGATGATCTAGTTACCACTCTGCGGTTCTCAAAAAGAAAAAGGTATTAAAACAGAATTCTAATCAACATTGGAAATACTATTTATTGGACTATGAGGAGGAAGAAGGCCTTGGCCTAGGTGCCTAATAGTCCTGGGTCCCACAACACTATAGAATATAGATGAAACAATGTCAAGTAAAAACATCTAAGTATTTGTTTTTTTTATCTTGAACCCTTTCCCTACCTCAGTTAAGCAGAGCAATAGAATAAATGCAGTTACCAATGTGCCAGAAATGATAACAACGCAAAGGTGGAGGGGAGAAAAATGGGTAGGACAGGAGAGGCTTTTTAGTCATCTCCCCCATTCCCTGAGGCCAAGCTGTGCTCATCTCTTCAGGATGCCTGTGACAGTCCCCTAATTGGTCTTCTTGCTTCTACCTGTGCGCTTCCATTCTATACACAGCAGCAACATTGAGTTTTAAAAACATAATGCTTCTTCCCTACCTAAAGCCCCGTGGTTACCTACCTGGAGTCTGCAGCCAATACCACCCTGGAATACATAACATCCTAATGCTCTGCCCAGGCTCCTGCCACCCATGCCTTGGGAAGTGCTGTGCTGTCCCCTGTGAGTAAATAGCCTTGCACTGGTCACAAGGGGACCCCTTCTGGTCATTCAGATCTCAACTTCCGGAGGCCTTTCCTCACCACCTTCTGCTAGACATGTTCAGTTATTCTCTGCACCGTATTCATCTGATGTTTGATTGTCCATCTCTTGCTATAGAATTCCAGCCCCACAAGGGCAGCAGCCTCATGGGACCTGCTTCCAGGCTCTCAACTTACAACAGTGCCTGGCAGGTACAGGTGATTGGTAAATGGTGGTTTAAATGGTCAAGATTATCCCACTGTGTTTCCACATTTCCTCAAACACACCTCGATTCTTCATGGCCATTTTAAGCTAATTAGAAAAGGAAATCAGGTGTAGATTCTTGAACTTAAAGTGGAAATATCTTGTGGGCCATAAGGATTAGGTAATAAATATGGAAATGCATCTGAAATGGCAAGCACTCTGCCAAACCACCATAGTTGAACTGCTCCCTCATTTTTTAAAAATATTTTTTTTAGTTGTAGATAGACACAATATCTTTATTCTCTTATTTTTGTGTGGTGCTGAGGATCGAACCTAGTACCTCATACATTCAAGACAAACATTCTACCACTGAGCTACAGCCCCAGCCCCCTGCTCCTTCATTTTAAAGATGATAAAAAGTAAACACAAATTAATGATGGCAAGTGAATACAGGTTTGCCTACTGCACCAAGCTATAAAGCACAAATATTAAATAATATATAAATGTGCTAGGCATGGTGGTGCACACCTGTAATCCCAGCTACTCAGGAAACTGAGGCAGTACTGGAAGTTCAAATCCAGCTTGGACAACTTAGTGAGACCCTGGCTCAAAAAATAAAAAGGACTGGAGATGTAGCTCAGTGGTAGAATGCCCCTGGGTTCAATCCTCAGTACAAAATAAATAAATTATTGACTTTAAGAAGAGAAAATCCCAATACACTTTTAGGACACTTGTTGAACAATGTTGCCAAGCTTTTTTTAATGGATTTTTCCTTTTTAAAGTTTTCTCACATTCTTTAACCTTGAGGATTTTAAATGCACCCATAGTAGTCTGTTTTTCTATCCTTCACTTCATGAATTATATTCAAACCAAACATATAACAGCATGGCTTACAATTTCTTTTTTTTTTCAAATATTTTTCTTACTGGGTATTGAACCCAGGGTTTTGCGGATTTCAAGCATGGGTTCTACCTCTAAACTACACTCAGGCTCCTTATAATCTTTGTCTTCTTTTTTTTACCTGAGACATAATTTTCTGGAATCAGTTACCCCAAGATTATTTTTATTATTTATTTGTGGTACTGGGGATTAGACACAAGAGCACTAACTAATAAGCTACATCTCCAGTCTTTTTTTTTGAAGAGAGGGTCTCACTAGGTTACACAGACTGGCCTTGAGCTTGTGATCCTCCTGCCTTAGCCTTGAGAGTAGCTGGGATTACAGGAATGTACAACATGCTTGGTCCAAAGTTATTTTTTAAATTTCAACAATGTCTACAACAATTATAATGTAATGGCATTTGGGGCTTTTCATATAGTCAGCACCATGGTTCTAGCCCCATGAATTCTGGAATTAGGTGGCCTAGGAGGAACTGCGATGTTGACTTATGAGTAGTCATTCTGATCAATTACTCAATTTTTTTGAGCTTAGTCTCCCCACTTGAAACAGGAATAGAGGCTGGAGGGTGCAGCTCAGGGGTAGCATGAATGAGGCCTTGGTTCAGTCCCCAGTACCCTTCCATCCCAAATTCAGGGCTAATGACAATCTATCTTATAAGACTATTGGAAGGATTTAGTAAAAATCATATATATACAATGCTCATACAGAATAAATCTTCAATAACAACTACTCATTTCTTCAGAATTGTGCCTCATTTTATAATCTCAAATATTTAATGCTATTCCAGAAATATTCTATATTTATCATTTGATAGCTTAAAGATGATTTATTAAAACCATGACTAAAACAAAGGCATAACTAGTTTTTTACTGCATAATAATGTTAAATAGTTAAAAGTTCTGAAGAACACTGTCCCACATAGATGAAAAAAATCAATTTTTTCATGAGATTTAAATTGTTGGAAACCTGAGAAAAGGACTACCCCCAACTACCAATCATTTGTTTAACTTGCCATTATATTCCATTTGAGTCAGCATAATCTTTATTTCAAAATAGCATTTTTATTATATAAAAATGTAAAAATCCAGCAAAACCAGAAATACGGATATATTTTCCTGGGCTTTCACATTTGTTGATTTTTATTCGCAATTTCTTTTTCAACACAATTTACAACCTCATCCCCATTTCCAATCTGATTATACAAGTGCTAAGTGGCAAAAAGGTCTGGAATAAATACATCAAAGGAAAAAAAAAGCAAAGCTGTGAAACTAAGTTGCATGCAACAGGTTTTATGAGGGTGGGGAAAGTATCTGAGAAATAAAATAGAGAAAGATAATGTAATTGGAAGATTTTAGCTATAGTTCTTTCAATCATCTTTGTCTTTTGCTCCGTGTTTAAGGATGCGCGTGAACTCGATGTAATTGAAATTCCCCTTTTTGTCAATAGGGGCTTCTCTGTACAGCTCATCCACTTCCTCATCTGTAAACCGATCACCCATGGTGGTCAGCAGCTCCCTCAGGTAATCCTCCTGAATGGTGCCTATAAGGCAATAGAAAGAAGGAACTCATGAACATTCATCACACTTGAATGGTTCATTTCTTTTTGTTTTGTTTTTGGTATCATGGATTGAACCCAGGGGTACTTAACCACTGGGTCACATCCTCAGCTCTTTTTATTTTGAGACAAGGTCTCACTAAGTTGCAAGTTGCTGAGGCTGGCTTTGAAGTCACTCCTGAGACACTGGGATTACAGCTGTGCACTATCCTTCCTGGCTTAAACGGTTCATTTCTAAATCAAGTCAATCTTACAAAATATTTCAGAATATCCATCATTTACATGAACAAAATAAATTAGCAAACTAAAGTTTATATACGTAACCATGTCACTGCTTTCCAATTACTTTTGGAGTTCTTTATTAATATTAGATTAACTTGGGCTGGGGATATAGCTCAGTTGGTAGAATGCTTGCCTTATATGCACAAGGCCCTGGGTTCAATCCCCAGCACCACTAAAAAAAAAAAAAAAAATTAGATTAACTCATTTAAAAAACTTAGAAATAGATTATTGTGTTTATAAAGTTAATGTTAAGCAAGTATTATCTGGAGGTTAAAAATAAATCAACTTTCTATTTTAGAGATAAAGTAAAAAAACAAAACAAAAAACCAACCAAGCAACAAACAAACAACAACAACAATAAAACAGGTGGCTGCGCAAAACAATAGGTGCGCTGCTAAGAGCAAATGTGAGGAAGGACTTGACACATGGAGGTGGGGAAAAGAGCAGCGAGGGAGGGCTGCAGTGATGGTTAATGAGAGGAAGAAAAGTGAATAGTTAGGTTTTTATGCATTAAAAACTACATTTTTTCCCAGGTGCATTAAAATGAAGACACAGACAAAACAAAGCAAAATCCTAAGAAAAAGCCAGAAAAACAAAACTAAGACTTTAATTGTTCTGTTAACTATGCTTTTTAGTGAGATTGAATATATACTGGAGAGTAGTTTTCACTATTTAAAAAAATACTAGCTAATAGACCACAACTCTCCCTTTGGTTTTTAGGAAGCTCAGAGTCGAATTCAAAGATTAATAATACACAACTTTTTTCTTCTTTCTTAGCCATCTCTATTGTTTTGTCCTACTATAAACAATAGTTTCTGTTCATTCATTTTTAAAAAATGTTATTTTACTGATTTTTTTCCCCATTTTCAGGTACCATAAATGAGACTAGGTGTAAAGAAACAAAAAGCACTCACCTGTTGCTTCTTCATCAAAGCAAGCAAAAGCATTTCTAATGACATCTTCGGGATCTGTGCCATTTAACTTCTCACCAAACATGGTGAGGAACATGGTGAAATTGATGGGTCCTGGAGCCTCATTCATCATGGCATCCAGGTAGGCATCAGTGGGATTCTTCCCTGCAAGAATTCACAGTTGAACATGTGAGGACAAAGAGCTAATTTCAATAAACATTTTTCTATTGTTATGCTTCCCAACATTACATCATCATTACTTGAAAGTAGTTTTTCAATTAATGTTCATTAAGAACATTATGAGGTGCTGAATATATAGCTTAGTGGAAGAATGGCCTGCTTATTAGCATGCAGAAGGCTTTCTGTTGGGTCTGCACAGAAAAGAGCCCAAAATGGAAACAAACAGAACATTTTAAAAAGATAATCTTTGACAACTTAAAAAAATCTTTGATACATCATTATGAAAATGCATTCTGGAGACTCAGGGTGTAAGAGTGCTTGCCTAGCAAGCATTGGGTTTAATCTCCAGCACTGTAAAAATCAAAACAACAACCCCACCACCAAAAAATCCTATTCTGGGCTTAGGCTGAAAGTTGTTCATTCATTAATACTTTATGCCTCCTCTTTTCCCTACTTTTAATTAAAAGCTGAACAATAACAAAAACCTGAAACAATAAACCAGGAAATGCCACATTATTACATCTTAAATATTGATAATATTAAAGGTCCATCAGGAATCATTTCCATACCAGTTATCCAAAATATGTAAATATTAATGTTTTTAGTTGTAAATGTAAATACTAAAGTTTTAGTTATTAGTTGGCCTTTTAAGTTAAAACTATTAGGTTGGCTTGGAATTGGGAGCTTATTTTGAACAATGTTCAATAAACAGATATCCTTAAGTGTTCTTCACACATGTTGCTGAACTACAGTTGTGTTAATATTGTTCATAAATCTTCATCTCAGTTCCAACTGAGAATACTCCCTGTTTTAGAATAATGGTGAGAGATCTCTGGATCCTCCCATAGGAGTTAGGAAATATCCCCTGGAATGTGCAGTCAAGATGAGAATATCTGTGAGACCCTGCAGTGCAGGCAAAACAGCTCTAAATGAAGGGTCTAGATGGGCTGGGGCTCAGTGGTAGAGCACTTGCCTAGCATTTGTGAGGCCCTGGATTCGATTCTTACACCACATATAAATAAATAAAATAAAGGCATCCATTGAAAACTAAAAAAAAATATTTAAAAAAGAAAAAAAAAATAGAATACTAGGTTTGAATCCCAGTTCTACTGACACTGAGGGAGGTGGTAGAGCTGGGATTCAAATCCAGTATTCCGGATCCTGCATTCAGTGCCATGGGCATCTTTGTTTCCCATCTGTAAAATAAGAACTCATTGAAATTGGTATCTCAAAGGTCCCTTTCAACATTAAGTTTTTATGATTCTACATAAAAGGAACATCTGTTAGAGATTCGTATCTAAGGAAGCATCTCAAAATTACAATGAACTAAATACTAATGATACCCAAATCTAGAATTATAGTCCACATGTAAATTTCAAATCCTGGGAATTTGGGGTGACATTTAAATACCATGCTGACATCTATGTCACTGTACTAAAATCTTACCTCATCACACCTACTCAGCATACCTCTGAAAAAGATTCACTGAATAAGTGAAAGTAGTTGAAAACATCTACTTTTCTATTTGTAGATTAAACTCTATCTCTTATAGCACTGTGTGTGTGTGTGTGTGTGTGTGTGTTGGGGTGGGGACAACACATAGGTGTCAAGTAAACTCTAGGGTAAAAAAGACAAAGGAATTTAAAATGGATTATTTAAGCTAAGCACCTATGAACTCATTCAAGACATCCCATATAACTTGTTGATCTGAAAGGCAAATACATATATTTAAAGGTTTTCCCCAATCAGAAGGATGCAAAGTCTCTTCTTACTCTTATCTACTACCACCTGTCCATTCAACCAACATTTATGGAGCATTTACTGTGAGTGGGGAATGGACATGTGTATTCAATCCTTGGAATCAATAAAGCTAAGTCCTTCAATTTTTCCTCAGTGGCCTTCTTCAGTAATGACTTGCCAAAAAAGTAAACTCACTTAGCTACTCTGAATGTGAAAGACCCTGGGATATAAGCTACCTGGCAAGTCAACAAATCAATATCTTGAATCTACTCTCAGTTTGGATAAAGGAAAATACTGAAAAATGTTCACAACTGGGGAACATAGAAGAAAGATATATGGTGTTCACTGTGCTATTAACTTTTTGTGAGCTTGACAATTTTCAAAGTAGTATGTTAGGAAAAAAAAAAAAGGTAGAGGAACAAACACTAGCCAAGCATTTTTGTGGACACCAAAAGAAAAAAACCGACCTTTTTCTTTGCCCTTTGGCCCTTCAGTTGCCCTTTCTGGTTAGCCAGGCAAGCAGAAGTACACAGCCTCTTTGCAGGACCCCTGACCTACACTTCTAGCCATGCCCTCGCCCCATGCTTCGGCCTATCAAGAACTCATCTGTTTGCTGCTTGCTGTTTTACTTCAAACTGTAAAATCACTGCTGATTCTAGGCAGAATATGTCGGATTTCCACTTCTTTTCATCTATTAAAAATCAGTCCAAACAGCAACAAAAATAATACAAAAAATAAAAAATACCTACAAATTCAAAATAACAAATGGCAGTTTATATACACATTAAATCTTCTATCTTCATATTTTAATTATTAAAAAACAATAAATTATAAAAACCATTCATTATAAAAAAACATAAATAAGCAGGGTGTGGTGTGTCATCCCAGCAACTCAGGAGACCTAAGTAGGAGGATCGCAAGTTCGAGGCCAACCCCAGCAATTTAGTGTGGTCCTAAGCAACTTAGTGACCTTGTCTCAAAATAAAAAATAAAAAAAGGGCTGGGGATATGGCTTAAGCACCCCTGAGTTCAATACCTGGCACAAAAAAAAAAAGAAAAAAAGAAAAAAAAAAATATCTCATACATATATGTTGTAAAAGTTGGGGTGAGCACAGGGGCACATACCTGTAATCCCAGTGGCTAGGGAGGCTGAGGCAGGAGGATTGCAAGTTCAAAGCCAGCCTCAGCAAAAGCAAAGTGCTAAGCAACTCAGTGAAACTCTTGTCTCTAAATAAAACACAAAATAGGGCTGGAGATGTGGCTTAGTGGTGTGTGTGTGTGTGTGTGTGTGTGTATGTGTACACACACACACACACATACACATAGAGAGAGAGAGTGTGCAAAAGTCCCCTTCCCTGTATTTCCTTTTTTTTTTCCCCTGTATTTCCTTTCCCTGTTATACTACCCATCTTCCCCAAGACAAACCATTATCACTCACAATCATCAATTCTTATTTACCTGTCCTCAACTTTAATTAACCTTATTATACTCTATGATTAGCCATACTTATTATTTGTAATTCTGGCTCTCAGCCTAAGAGACATGAAGTATTTAACTAATGGGAACATAAGCCTACCTGCCAGATCCCCACACCTGTCAAGCTATCCCCTCATGCCTGACCCACCCCAATATGGCACCTTCCATACCCAGAAACCTCTCCAGAGGTCTTTAGAAACAGAGTAATATGTATATCATGTTTAAAAAAATTCATAAAGAATGGAATTATTTTTTAACAATATCATATAAAGAATATAAATTACCCAGCGAGGCAAGCATATCATGCAGATCTTCCTTGTCAATGAAACCATCTCTGTTCTGGTCAATCATGTTGAAGGCCTCTTTGAATTCCTGAATCTGTGATTGGTCAAACATGGCGAACACATTGGATGTTGCGCGCTGAGGGCGCTTCTTGGTGGTCTTGGTCTTTGCCTTTTTGCTCGACATGGTGGCTGTTTAATTCTAGGTTTAAAAACAAAAAAGAATGCATATGATGTATGGCCAGAAGATAACACATTACATCTAAAGTCAGCAAGTAAAAAACACCTTAATATAGAATTATTACCTCAACTGTGCAGGAATTAAGTAATATCTAAACATTATCTTCAATGTAACAATTAAGTGGCTGAAAAAAAAATCAGAGTTTTTAAAAATTAAGAAACAGAATAGAAATGATTGATGTACTTTCCACCAAATTTCACAGGACCAATTTTTATTAAGTTGGAATTAATTTAAAATTTAATTTAGCTATATGTAATAATAGCTAGCATTTACTGAGTACTTATTATATGCCAACCACTGTTTTGAAGGTCTAAGGATGCCCCACAGAGAAAAGCTCTAAAAATGACCTCTTCCTCTCACAAGTTTGTCCCATTTAATCCTCACAACAAAGAAATGCAGTATTATTATTTCCATTTTACTACCAAGATAACATAACTTCTCTGAGCTTCAGTTTTTTTGGTGGTTGTTATTTTTCCCCCAGTACTAGAGATTGAACACAGGGGTGCTTTACTAATAAGCTATGCCCCCAGCCATTTTTAATTTTTTACTTTCAGAGAGGGTCTTGCCATTTGCTGAGGCTGGCCTCAAACTTATGATTTTTCCTGCATTAGCCTCCCAGATTGCTGGGTTTACAGGCATGCACCACTGAGTCCAACAGGTATCTACTGTAATGCAAGGGAAGAACTAAATGAGATAAAGTATGTAAAGAGACTCACATAGTTAGCATGTAGTATATGTTCAAAAAGCGCTCATCTTTAAAAAATATGATATAAAAAACCCTATTCTATATTGTACCCCTTCTAGCTAGATATGCATTTCCTCTTTCCCTTGACAAAACTCTCAGAACAGCAAATTAATACTCAACTGTCTCCATCTCCTCATCTTCCCAAACACTCCTAGATCCTCTGTAAATGGCTTTGGTGCTAGCCTCCAACACTCTACTGAAAGCCATCACTAATTTAACTGTCAAAGAGATGACATTTTTTATTTATAGTTTAAAAGAATGTAAATAAATAGAGTCATGCACATATGACAACTTTTCAGTCAATGATGACTGCATCTGATGGAACATACTACTTAGCCTGAGTGCACAGGCTGTATCATCTAGTTTTGTACATTCTATGATGTTTGCAGTGACAAAACTGCCCAACTACATATCTCTCAAAACATATCACCAACAAGGTGACTTACAATGTAAGGTGATTCTAAAACAAACCAAAACAAAAATATTATCAGTTTTGGAGAAGGAAATCTGAATTCAAATAACAGCTCCACCCTTACTAGTGTCATTAACTTCTAAAAACCCACAAACATCTGAGTAATTTTTGATCCAATGTCTTATCCAATCTTCATAACTATCCTATGAGTTGGGTACTGGTAAATTAAAAAAAAAAATCATTAGGACAGGGTGGTGCACACCTGTAATCCCAGTGGCTCAGGAGGCTGAGACAGGAGGATCATGAGTTCAAAGCCAGCTTCAGCAACTTAGAGGCCCTAAACAATTTAGTAAGATCGTCTCTAAATAAAATACAGAAAAGGGCTGAGGATGTAGCTCAGTGTTTAAGCACCCTCGGGTTTGGTTCCGCCCCCCCCCCCCCCCCCCCCCCCCCCCCCCGCCAAAAAAAAAAATCAAATGGCTCCTGGTACTAAAGAATTTAATGTTGCCCGAAGAGAGGTCTGACCTTTGCCCTTAGCTCCTGGGAGCTAATTTCTATCTAGGTTCCTAGAATGTCCTCTCTGACATCTGCAGTCTGAGGTCACACCAGGCAGGCTAACAGTGTGGGTTATGATGGGAGATTTAGATCATACAGTATCAGCCTGACCTCTAGAGAGGAGCTGGAGACTGCGGTTAGCCGTGTAGGCAGTTAACTGTGTCCACGATGGAACCCAAATAAAATACTGGATATTGAGGATCAGGAAAGTTTCCCTGGTTGTCAATACTACCACATATCGTTGCTAGGGGGTAGTTAGCACTCTCCATGACTTGACTGGCTAGAAGACACTGAATCTCTATATTTGAAACCTTCTAGAATCTGTCCCACACAACTCTTCCCTTGACTGATTTTAATCTATACCTTTTCACTTAGTAAACCATATTTGTGAGTGTAACACCTTTCAGGAAGTCCTGTGATTCCTAGCAAATTATTAAAACTGAGGGAAGTCTTGGGGATATGGAAACTTGCAGTTGGTGTCACATGTGCAGGCAGTCTTGGGGACCATTCTCTATTTCTTCAACCCCATAACATGAAAGCAGATAACAAGCCAGGTCAGTGGCTGAGCAAGGAGATTTTGGACCTAAGTCTTTAGCACTTCTGGTTTTAGACTTTCTATACATATATATTTTCTTTCTCCATTGTAATAGATATGAACACAGGCAGGGTGTTTTTGAAACTTGACCTAGTGGTAGTTTTGAAGTACGTAAGCCTTAGAAGTCTTACTCTCAACTTTGCAACTATTTGCCCTCCCCACATACTGTCCTGAATAAATGTTAATTTTCTTTTCTTTCCTATAACTTAGCTTGTTACTTAAATTTAGTTAAATTTTAAGGTTAAATCAAAGATAGAATGTGGTTCACTAGTAAGACACTTAACTATGGACTGTTGTTTATTGTTGTTGTTGTTGTTTTGAGGGGGGAGGGTCTTGGGGATTCAATCAAGACCTCACACAGACTAATCATGTGCCCCACCTCTGAGCTACACCCATAACCTCACTTGACTACAATTCAATCTTCTGCATATTCCCAAACTGTTAGATTAAGGGTTTTTTTTTTTTTTCATGCTAAAAATTCTATTTCTCCAAGATATATTGTCATAAGTCTAAAGGCAAGTAGTTCTATCAGCAAATCATTTTAAAAAACTTCCCAAAGAGTAAATTATTTTTAAAAAATGATCTGTCAATTGTATCATACTAACTCAATAGCTACCTAAAAATACACTTGTTTGAGCTTTCCAAGAAACCAATGCCAAGATTGGATTAAACACATAAGGATTTTATTAGGGGATATGTCTATGAGAAAGAATGGGGAAGCAGCTCTGTAGATCAGAAAGGCACTCAGATGGTGAGGTAAGTCTGATCCTCAAATGAAGGACAACAGAAAGAAGGTTGATGGAAGAGAACTAAGAACAATTTGCCAACTGGCCCTAATCAAAATAAAGTATAGAGCAAACAGAGCTCAATATAATGGTAGTATAATTTCTTTTTAAAATTCTTTCTTGGTACCAGGGATGAAACCCAGGAGCACTTAACCACTGACCCACATCCCCAGCCTTTTTTATATTTTTATTTAGGGACAGAGTCTTGCTAAGCCGCTGGGGCTGGCTTTGAACTTGTGATCCTCCTGCCTCAGCCTCCCAGGCTGCTGGGATTACAGGCATGTATAATTTCTTTTTAAAAGAGTTTTCAGGGTAGCTCAGTGGAGCACCTGCCTATCATGTGTAAGGCCCTGAGTTCAATACCCAGAATCACATCAAAACAAATTTTCCCTCATTAAATTGTATATATGCATAGTACCCACAAACACTAAACACACACACACACACACACACACACACACACTAAAATACCAGCTAAAAAGTGAGGCAAATTATATTAAAACCATAAAACTGAAGGGAACTCTCATCCACAAGAAACTGCCACCCTTTCTTTCCTCCTTGCCTTCTGAGAGAAATCTCTTGGCTTTTACCACTTTTTCACTTCCCACTCACTTTCCAATCCACCACAATCTGGCTGTCTCTTTTCCTCTGCAACTGCTTTCAAATTGCCAAATCTAGTCCAAATCTTCTTGGACCCCTCTGCTGTATTTGACACTATTTTATCCCTCTTTTCTTTGAGACTCAGAAGCTTTTGGCCTGATGCTCAGTAATACTAAAATAGAACTGTCCCAGAAGGAAAAAGAGCACAAGAGGCCCAACCTTGAGGACCTTGCACTCTAATGTGGGAGACAGATGAACACTATGCTGGGGAGACTGTTTTATGTAAAGTGTTGTACTCTACACCCTCTGTCTCAGTTCTATTTTCTTCTTAGACTTATATCTCCACTCACTTAAATATTCATGTTGCTCAGCATTCTGGCAGTACATAGCTTAAAGTTGTTCTCATTCCGCTTTCCTTGGATGATCTCATCAACACTCACTGTTCTGACAACACCTGACTCCCAAGCCTATGCCTCCAGGCCTGACCTTAATCTTGAGCTTTAGACTCAAACACCCAACTGCCTATGAAAGGCCCTCATTTGGATATCCCACAGACACCTCTTAATCAACATGCTGAAAACTGAATTCATTCTCTTCCCCCTCCTAAACTCTTGCAGCTTTGTTTTCTCAGTCTACCCACTCACCTTCATCCACCCGCTCACCAAGCCAGAAACCCAAGAGTCATCCTCCACAGATCCCTCTCCCTGATGAATCAAGTCCTGCCTCTTAAATATTTCTCAGATTTGCTCATCTTCCTCATTTCTCTGCCATCACCCTAAACCTGATCCTCACCACCTCTTGTGTAGAATATTTCTATGGCCTCTGAACCAGCCTCCTTACTTCCTGTTTCCCTCAACTCCTTCATATTCTAGCCAGAGGCCTCACCATTCTACTTTTTGAAATCTTCTTTGCCTCTCCACCTCATAGAAGATATAGAATAAGTTCTAAAGCATGGCACATGGGTCCCCCATTGCCACACCAGGAGTAGGGACTGAACCTAGGGGTGCTCTACTATTGAGCACAGCCCTGAGTCTCCTGCCCTTTTTGAGGAAGGGTCTCCTTAAGTTGCCTAAGGTCTCACTAAATTGCTGAAGCTGGGCTTGAACTTGTAATCCTCCTGCCTCAGCCTGGAGTTGTTGGGATCACCTGGCCACACCTGGGTCTTCCTTTACCTACTCCATCTAGCACTGTCCTTTCCACAGTCATCTCTATTTATTCTTAACTATGTGCTTTTCCTTTAGCTACATGAAACTGTTGGCATGTCTCCAAGGCACCATGCAGTTTCTGACCTTAAGTGCTTTCTATTGACCTTTGTTCTTTCTATTTTTCCAAATCAAAATGTCCTGTCCCACTTCCTTGTCTTAGGAGCAAAGCAGAAATTAAAGGTCTACTTAACTTTTAGCTACTACCATTTATTGAGGGACTCATATGCAAGGCACACATTATGTGTATTAAGTGCAAGAAGCCTGCCTTACAAATGAAGAAACTGAAAATCAAAGATATTGACTTTCCCAGGGTCACCTAATGATAAAGCCAGGATTCAAATTCCATTGTTACAGGTTATTTCTACCTATATGTTTTTTACTTCCTACTGTTTTTTCCAGTTATTTTAACATAAAAAATTTAAAGACCTTCACCACTACCAATATAATCCAACACTGATTTCTGAGCAGCTACTCTCCTCTAAATTCAAATCCTAGACAAACGGAGTTTTCAAATTAATTCAAACTTCACTGGAGAAATACTGTGCAGGATTGCACTGTGGGTGACTAAAATATGAATGGCGTCCCTGGAAATATGCAATATAACAGCCATGGTTGGGTTTAATCAAGTAGCAGCATTTTCCATCAGTCATGATTGACTTTGAAAACCTTTACCTAGGATGGCCAAATTACTAATACTTAACCTGTATTTAAAAAACCCAACCCTGAGCTAGGGTCATAGCTCAGTGGTAGAGCGCTTGCCTAGCACATGTGGGGCTCTGGGTTTGATCCTCAGCACCACATAAAAATAAATAAATAAAAATAAAGATATTGTGTCCACCTACAACTAAAAAGAAAAAAAAGAAAAACCAACCCAACCCTACCCTAAACCACAGCTATAGAGGAAAATATACAGATTATAACACTAATATAAAGAATTACTTTCAACAGCAGTAAAAACACTTATTGCTTCCTCTTCACATTTTTAATTTTATTTCTATAATTTGTAACATAGAGTGAATGAAAGGATACATATAATGTTCACAGAATTTTTATCAAGGGCAGGGAAGTAGAAATATAGTATTAGAGGTGACTGTGGTATCAATATATGAGGTTGGTAACTGAAAGGTCTGCAAAGCCAACTGCAGTACTTATATGCAAATCAAACCATGAATACCATAATAATTAATAAGCAATCTGCAAATTTCATCCAGCCTATATGGCTTTCTTGGAAGCCTGGGAAAGATACTCATAGAGCATATTCTTTCAGCCACTGATGACTTCCTTAACATTCATTTGAAACTTCTTCAAGTATCTTAAGTCAGCAAGTTGTCACCATACAGCAAGTAAATATATCTTTCCCAGGGGCTGGCTGCACATTAGAATCTTGGGGGTGGGGGGACACAAATAAATCTGGGGCTTAGTCTAGCCTAAATGAAACTGAATGTCAGGAGTGGACCCCATGAATCTAGTCACCAGGTGACTCCAATGCACAGTGAAGGCTGAGAGCCACTTAAACTTAAGCCAAATTGACTGTTTATATTTCTAGTTCCCCTTTGTTTGCTTGTGCATGTGTGGGGTGCTGAGAACTGAACCTCTCATGATAGACCCTGAGCCAGAACCACTCAGCTAAGCTGCTCTGGAATTCAAAACCTCCATATTGCTTTTTTTTTTGTTTAGTTGTAGTTAGACACAATACCTTTATTTTATGTATTTTTATGTGGTGCTGAGGATTGAACCCAGGGCTTTGCACCTGCTAGACGAGCACTCTACCACTGAGCCACAATGTCGCTCACTTTTTAAGATGCTACATTTGGGAGTAATCTTTCATATACCAACAGAAGCCATATGCTAAGCTAAGTTCTTTTGCATATGCTAAGCAAGTTCTTTTCCACTGAGCAACATCTCCAACCCTTCTTTTAGTTTATTCTGAGAGAGGGGCTCACTAAGTTGCCCAGGCTGGTCTCAAACTTGTGACCCTCCTGCCTCAGCCTCCAAAGCAGCTTGGATTACAGGTATTTGCCACTGTGCCCCCATTCCTGTATTTTTAATGTTGGTTGTTATGCTTTAATGAAGATTCTGGAGACCTGGACTCTTAATTCTAGTGCTGTCACCTGTAGTTGTTATGAACTTTGGCCTTTTAGCTATCCCAGGCCTTATTTTCCTTACTCATCAATATAATAAAAGGTAGATTATAAACCATAAACTGGCAGCCACTAAACTATATGAAGTGTGCAGAAACGTTTGTTTAGGGCTGGGCATGGTTGCACACACCAGTAATCTCTCTGGTTCAGGAGGTTGAGGCAGGAGGATTGAGAGTTTAAAGCCAGCTTCAGCAATGGCAAGACCCTAAGCAACTCAGTGAGACCCTGTCTCTAAATAAAATACAAAATAAGGTTGGGGATGTGGCTCAGTGATCGAGTGCCCCTGAGTTCAATCCCCGGTACCAAAAGAAAGGTTTGTTTAGCACCCCCAGGGACAGCCTCTAACATGTCTCTTTAGAAAACTGAATTAGTTTGCCAGTACTTTTTTTAATGGAACATTTTACATAGAAACCTGAATTTCTGACATCTTGAACAACTGCATGATAAGGAATCATTTTGACCAGCACCTCCAAATTCCTGTTGATAATGAATATTCAACAAACAACCCCACTACTCCTTCCATGTCCTTGTCCCAGCTGCTATTAGTTGTCGTTACCTCCTAGGCCCATGAGAGCATCTGATCACACTCCTTTGGCCAAGGTAGTAGGACAGGCTTCAAGATGGCACTCAACAACAATTCTCATGCCCTTATGCAGTTCCCTCCAATAGTGAAAAGGGTTGCTGTGTGACTTTGTCACCATAGACATTGCAGCTTCTGCCCTGCTTTTTCTTGGCTCACTCAATCTGGAGGAGCTAGCACTAGGTCATGAGGGCCTAGTGGCCCTTCCTGTGGAAAGGCCCATGTGGCAGGGAACTATAGGCTCCTGCCAATAGCCAGCACTATCCTGACTGCGACTTCATGAGAGACCCTGAGCCAGAACCACCCAGCTAAGGTGCTCTGGAATTCAAAAACTCCATATCGCTTTTTTTTTTTTTTTAAATATTTTTTAGTTGTAATTGGACACAATACCTTTATTTTATGTATTTCTATGTGTGCTGAGGATTGAACCCAGGGCTTTGCCCGTGCTAGACAAGCACTCTACTGCTGAGCCATAACTTCAGCCCCTCCATATTACTTTTTAAGGTGCTACATTTGGGAATAATCTTTCATATACCAACAGAAGCCAACAAAGCCACTGTTTCCTTGACCTCTTTAATGTTAAAATAGGGCAGTGCCTTTATTTCAGAATTAGAGCCACAGAATTTTAGAAAGCTCAAAGGACCACAGTCAAGTTTGCACTAGGTAGGAAAATTTCTATTTCTGGTTAGAAAATTTTAACTCCTATTCAACTTCTGTTAAGTTCTTTTTTATTCTTTTAATTTTTTTTTGCAGTGCTAGGGGCTGAACCCAGGGTCTCATGCAAACCAGGCAGGTGCTCTACCACTGGATCTATATCCCCAGCCCTGTAAGGGCTTTTAATCTCAAGTCATCTTCCCTCAGCATTTCCATCACCATCATCCTCTTCTGGTTGCTATCTGCTGATTTGCTGGTGTTTTTTGCTTCCTAATTGGAGTTTCCTTCAAAGCTCTCTCCTTGAAATGTGCTTTTCTTAAGTACTGCCTGAAAAACTGATAGTGCACAGGTACCACTCAAAAAATGAGGTAATTAGGGAGAGAAGAGGAGAGGAGCTGGTTTTGAGAGCAAAGAGGTGATAAAGAATTCAAGTGCTAGCCAATCTACCGTAGTTGAGATGCCCAGAGGTCAAGATGCTCATCAGGTCTTCTTTAGCAAGGTTGATCTGTAAGCTAAGGCGAGGCCCTGAGTGGAGGAATTCACAGAAAAACACAGGGCAGTTCTTGAACTAAAACTTAAGGTCACTTTTAATTCAATCTCATCTTTACCAAGGTCTATCAGAATCTTGGGAATTTCTCATGGATTCCCATGGTCATTACTATAGTCAGACTAATTAATGTTTGTTCTAATTAAGGGGATAAAATGACTAGATACATGAGCAACAGTCTGAAAACAGCTATCATAAAGAGAATTTAGTATATAATCAAGTTTAAATATTTCACAAAATTAACCTCGTATACTTAATAACATAACATTGCTTTTATGCTGCATATTTAGAAGAAAAAAAAAAGTTAGTCCATAAATTATAACTCTTTTAGAGACCCAAACTCAATTTTCACAACTTTTCTGTTCTTAACACCAGGTAGGCTTTCCCCTTAATATATTCTAACATTTACTATATACATTATAACACTGTCATTCCTTTTTCTAAGTTTTATGATTGTCCTAGTTGGCAGTAAACTTTCTGTCCTCCCAAATTATGTTTTATTGCAGTGAAATTTATATAAAATGAAACTTACAAATCTTAATACACTTTTAATCTATTTTTGTAAAGGTTTATACCCACATAACCCAGTTAAGTTACAAATGTTAACACCATTCCAGAAAGTTCCCTTTAAATCAATTACCCTCTCTCACAGGGATCCCTTGTTCAAATTTGTATATCCACAGATGAGTTTGGTCTGTCTTTGAACTTCTCATAATAGAATTACAGTGCATATTCTTATATGCCTGACTTCCTTTCACTCAACATATTTTTGAGAGATTGATCTATTTTATTGTCAACAGTGAGTTTATCAACAAGTTTATCAATGGTTGTTTTTTTTTTTTTTTCTTTCTTTCTATGCTGGGGATCATACCTAAGACACCATTCTTATTGCTCAGAATGTTACATTGCCATGCAATTCACCAATACATTTTTAAGGACCTTTGCCTTTGCATTTTGGATTGTACCTGGCAGAGTACCTTGCACATAGTAAGTGCTCAATAAATACTAGCTAAGCAAATACATGTTTCCTTACTACCACAACTATATACATGTTTATTATAAGGTAGGTCCTGGATCTTAATTCCAAAGTAAGGTCAGCAGAAACTCTACTGGTCTTCTTCTTGAAGAGATCCTTAACAAAACTTAAAAGCTACCCCTTGCTCCATACCTGGCAGGAACATTATTAATAGAACAATAATTGAATATTAAAGGTGTGCCAGGCACTGGTTTAAGCATTTCTCGTGTACTAATACATTTAATCCTCACAACAACTTATGGTAGAGGTACTATTATTATCACCATTTCTCATATGAGAAAATTGGATTTAAAAAGGAATAAACAACTTGCCACAGAGCCCGAAAATGGTAGCATTTAAGAGTCAGGATCTACATTCAGGACATCTGGCTTCAAGCTTGTACCACTAGCCTCTAATATCCTGCATATAGGCGACTGAAATTCTCCATCATGAGAGTAAGAGGTAATGCCTCCACATAGCTAATACGTGTGTTGGTGCTCAGAAAATGATACCTCAAATTATGGTGTTTGACATGCTAAGTACTTTGAAGTGAAGAAGCAGCTTCAAAGTCTCTTGTGACTTCCATTCTCCATATTGGTTCTATTTCTCTCTAGAAGCAAAGGGAGTGAGTGGCTGTCTCTTAGGTTACCTCATCCCACTATGAAAGTTCTTAAACAAGGAATGCAGTTGTCTCAGTTGCCCTCCCTACAATCTCATCTTACAAAGAAAATTCTGTGGAAAGAAGACTAGAGTTGATACCACACCCAGAGCCAGAAGAACTTTGTCCCGGGATATTACTGTCTGTTCTTCATGATAATTCATTTCCTCTAAAAATCATTTCCTTTTCCTCTAAAATTGCCTATGTCCCCCCTCCCTTCCCTATGAATAGGATATTTAAGCTTCTAAACCTCATTAAGTTATTGAATACTCATTTCCCTATAATCTTCCACAAAATAAATTTTGTATGCCTTTCCTTCTGTTTACCTAGTGTTTGTTTCAGCAGAAGGGAAGTTCCCTTTGCCCCTACAAGTAAATTTAGGAAGATCCTAATCAATGATGTTGGCAAATAGTGTATAACAAACGTGGGAAGTAAGAATTCTACTACCGAACCACCCATGTGCAAATAGAGTATAATGCAACTCATCCCTAGATTATCTGGTGTCTTTCATTCTTGGGAGAATGGAAAACTAGTTCCATTTAAGGTTTCTAAATCTTCTTTAGGAGTCTTTCCTAACCTTGGCCACCCTCACTTGGGAATGTTTTTCAGAAGTAGAGCAGTTCATCTTGTCCAAACTCAGTTTCATTAAAGCATAAATGAGTACTGAGTCATCCAACATACAAGTTGTTTCATTTAACAGAGCTTGAACAAATAAAAAGCTGTACACTTACTTCTTAGGAAGTCTAGGAGGGTGCACCTGAAGTTTACGGAGAAATGGGGTGGCACCATATGAATTCCTTAAGTTACCATAGTCAAATTACTTAACTCTGGTGTCAGTTTCCTCAATTATAAAATGAAAGGGTTTTACTGAAATAATCTGTGAAAGTCCTATTAAATTCTAAAATGCTATGTGGTTCTTCTCTTACCAAAGGCCAACTCTATCTTCAACAAAAGGTGTCAAACCAATCCCCTAAAGGTGCCCCTTTCTTCATGTTACTCCCATTTTGAAGAATCCAAACGATTCCCTAAGGCATCTTACATAATCTTTTATTTCTTGTCAAGTTTTCAAGACATTCATAAAAGGGCTTCACTTACCTAACTACCCTCATTTTATTGTGGTGCTGGGGATCTAAACCCACAGCCCCTCACACACAATGCTCTAGCACGGAGCTACACACCCAGCCTCAACCACCTACTCTTATTTCCAGCTGTTATTCACTAGAGTGGTGCTCTTCTCAGGCTGGTCTCCCCACTGTTTCCTTTTCACACGACAGAACTCCCACCCGTAGAGCTTTTGCTCTTGTTATCTCCTACGACAGATCTAGCCAGACATTTTAAGTTCCCCCTAGAGCTTAATCAAGGACTTCATTGAGGTCACGATTCTTTCCAAGGAAGCTTTTCCAGATTTCTTTTAATTGTCCTTTTCTTCAATCAACACCGATGAACTAAATCTTTGCAAGAGGCAAAAACAGCGAGAGTTCAAACTCCCATGGAAATTATTCCACAGGAGCCTACGCTGATCGTGGTCGGGCACCGGTGCGCTAACAGTTTCCCTGAACACTTTATCTTAGGCAAGAGCCAGGCACTGACGGGCTCCTGTATCCCCCAATGCACACAGGACCGTATGGGCCACAGAGCCGAGCCCCACGCGCTGTTGGCCCTAATCCACTGCTTGGGCCCGCAGCGGGGCCGGGAGGGCAGGTGCAGGCACCAGGTGTGAAGTCATCCAGGTGACGCAGGGCCGGCCCACTCAGCGCCAGGGACCCGGCCATCTCTTCCAGAAGGCTGTCTCCCCAGCCCAGCTTCATCCGGCTCGGAGTTTTCCGGGTCCTCGACTTACAAGCCCCGGCCGCTACCAGGGCCTCTCTGCTGACCCCGCTCCCCTCACCTCCAGCCCCGAGCCACTTCCCCGGCAACCTGACAGGTCCGACTGCCACCCGGCCGCGCAGCAACCCGGTCAGGCAGCAGGGCGCAGCCGGAGGGGACACATGCAGACCAAAGGGTGTCACGCGCGAGGCCGAGCGCCACTCACCCGGCGCCAGGTACCAGATCCGGGATGCCCTGCGCGAGACGACGAGCAACGGCGACAAGCGCGGGGCTGTGGTCGGACAGTGGCGGCGCCGGCACTTCCTGCCTAGGGAGGCGGGGCGGAAGGCGCACCGGAAGGCGCGGCGGCTCCAACAGGGAGAGAGGGGTGCGGTCAGCGTGGCGCGCAGGACAGTGCTGGCCGGGGGTCCGGACCGGCCTGGGGCTGCCGGGGCTGCACGCACACAGCCCGGGTCCTAGTGGTCTCTTCCTTCCTGTCCAGGTCTGTCTCGGCAAGCCCCCGTGCGGCTGGGCGGCCACCCCGTGCCCCCCCCCCCGCGGCCGGTCCCCACCGTCCTTCCGCATTCCTGGCCGTGGGGCGGGGTCGAGGGGCAGGGCCCAGGGCACTGCGCTGGAATTTGACCCGCCTGGGCCTTGATCCGCCCAGTTTGGGGTGCCCGCAGGAAGCGGCCCACCCAGGGTTGACAGATTTAGCAAATTAAAGTACAGTTACCATAGTTCAATTTGAGTTTCTGATCATTTTTAGGGTCTGTTCTATGCACTATGAGAAGGTTCAAGAGGCACGCTCCTGCTAACTCTAGAATCCCTTAACTACATTCCAGCCCAAGGAAAGTCGTTTATGCCCTACTCCTTTCCTACCTTCAAAATATTATTATTCTTAGTTAAATTCTATTTATTAATTTTTGTAGTGTTGGGAATCGCGCATGCTAGGACCTACCGTCAAATAATAAGGTGTACGGTCTTATCAGGCCACACAACTGTTTCATTCCTCCTTTTAAACATAACAAAGTTTTGTTTAAATTAAAATTATTACTCACACACGTATAAACATATATACAATGCTCTTGGTCAACAAATGGAAAACAGGAAGCTACATAATTCAGGTTTTGTTCTACATACTCTTTGTGGCTATAATCATCAAGATAATAATTAAAGGAATAGCACTATTTCAAAACAATAGAGAATGGTCAGCCTAAGAGCCAATTTTTACTCAACTCTTCTTACTGCCTACACAGGTGCCAGATGCTGGGGAGATGAATAATTTGAATTATTTTTCCCTTAAGGAGTTTATATTCTAGAAGTCTATATCTTAAATCCTAGAAGGTAGGAACTATGTGTTCAGCACTCTACACAAGTAGTTCTTAAAACAGTAGCATGGAAAATAACCTGGAAAGGCTGTTAAAAGTTTCTTGAGCCTCAAAATCCAGTATTATGATTCAGTGCCAGAAGTTGAGAATAATTTGCACTTCTGATCAGCACCCAGGTGATGCTGATGCTGTAAGTCACACCTGGTTCTAAACATTTAAATCTTCCTTAGCTGAAGTCTGCCCCTTGTTTGATAGTTTAAGTAACTGTCTTTACACTCATCAGATTTTGACTTCTTAGGTCTTTATCACAGAACTCTTGCAAGTATGATCTATTACCTAGGGGTAGAGTACTTGTCCAACATGAACAAGGCCCTAGGTTGGGTCCCCAGCACCGCCCCCCCCCCCAAAAAAAAAAAACAAAAACACCCACAAAGGGCTGTTAGCCAAATATCGTCTATTACTACTTCATAAGCCTTTACCCTGGTAAATGTAAGCTCATAGCTGAAATCACCCTGACTATACTTTGTGTGCTATGGATCAAGCCTAGGGCTTCAAACTACCACTGAAGTATACTTCCTGCCTATACATTAACTTTGAGCTCTGTATTTAAGTTTCTAAACTGTCCTAATCATCACTAACCACATGTTGCTATTTAAACTTAATGTAAAATTCAGTCCCTGTTGTATTAGATACATTTTAAGTGTGAAGATTATGTCCAAATGGCAACACAATCATAAGCAGGTGGATGGTGATCCTGCCACCTCTGGGTTGGTTTCATCAATAGGGTTTTTTTTTTTTGGGGGGGGGGTACTAGGGATGGAATCCAGGGGTGCTTTACCACTGAGCTATATCCCTAGCCACCACCCCTGCCTTTTAATGTTTTAAGACAAGACCTTGCTAAATTGCTGAGTCTGGCCTCAACTTGCAATCCTCCTGCCTCACCTGCTGCTGAGTCACTGGGATTACAGGCATGCCCCTGGATCATGAGAACTCTTGAAACAGTTTGTTTCAAGATAATTTTCAGCATGGAAACATTTTAGGAACTGTCAAAGTCACTGTTAGCGAAAAGATGCTTTCAGCTTTTTATTGGTAATCACCCTGAATTAAGCAAAGCCCAGTTACTAAGCAGAGAATGCTATTACTAAGCTGGCCGACTTATTTCATGCAGGCCAAATCATCCACTATTTCTAATATAGGGTGAGTCTTTGAACAGTTATCCAAAATGAAAATGGAGATACTGCAAGAGATAATTTAGTAGTCCCCCGCCCCCAGAGGAAATAATGTTACTTATTCTTCACTGGAGATTTGTTAACTAAGCAGAGGTGATAATTTTTTCAAGATTTTAGCACAATGGCAATAGCTGGGCAAAAATATACTTTTTAAAATCACTGAATGAGATTCATTCAGAGAATTAAGGCAGATTCTATAATTCTGATCTTGAAGGGGAAAAAGACTAGTTATTACTAGTCTTCTATTAGTATTCTATATAGCTGTCCTTACCATGTTAAAGGATCTCCCTTTCTGTCCTATTGAGTACAAAGGTCTGTTGCCCACAGGCATTCACTGTTCACTGAATGAGGTAATGGTTTTCTTCAAGGATAAAGCTTGTTAGTAGTAGCATAAAACTTGAAGTTATTAGAGTAATTTTCAACTATTTATCTTGGTAGGGTAATTTTGACTGTTTTCACTCAACTCTCCTCCTCCTTCAAATCCTTTTAAACTCAAATCTTTCAGAGTTTTAACACTTTCAGATTCTTAACACTTAAAGAGAATGAAACAGTCTTCCATTCCCTGATTAACTCTGAAACAGTCCTGTTTTTCTGCAAATACCAGAAGTTATTTTTAGGACTGAAACAATGACCTCACTTTCCCAGGCATGTAGCTTCAGCTGTTTTGATTGTGGGCAGGTCAGGAATGTCTAAAATTTATAAATGGACTCATGATGAATCTCTGCATAAACAAACATGGTCTTTCAATTGGGGTTGCTATAGTAAAGAAAAACCATATACAATAAAAAATACTATATTGTATTTTAAACAGCTTGAAACACAACACAGAAATCTGTCTTTTGATAAAAGCATTCCATAGACTCTCTTGAGCTAAAATCGTTTTTAAAAAATAGGACAAATGAAAATTATGCTCAGTGACCTAGTCTATTTTTAAATGACATAAAATAATGTACAAAAGCTTAGAAGATAAAGTGGGGACACATAAAACAGATACATCAAACTTAAAAACTTAAAGCTACTACAGTGTCACTATATACAAATTCTACAGGAAATTATTTTAAAAACTGGAAGACAAAGTGCAGGAAACCTGATTAGGACAGTTAAAATTATACTTCCTTGGGAGGAGAAAATGAATGTAGAGAAGATAGGACTGTTAGGAAAACGAAGGGAATATAAGAGGGGTCTGGCAAGCCTATCATTTTCTGGGATTTACCTCTTCCATCTTTCTTTGAAACATAAAACTAAAACTAACAAAATCCAATTTTGGTAAATAATAAGTTAAAACAAGTCAGTATTTTATCATAAAGTTTAATCATGGTTCAGAAAAAATTGAGTGAATAACTTTCTCTGAAAAAATATATTGACTCTGTGTAGACTGCAGTTATTGGGGGTGAGGGCAATGGTAACTTAAATTACCCTATTTTCTATTCTGAAAATGACAAAAAGTCCCATTTCCAGTCTGATTATAAAGATACATGAGCCTCAAAATGGCTGAGAATAAATACAAAACAAGAAAGGCAAAAGCTGTAAAGCTAAAAGGCATGCAATAGGCTCTAAGAGAAAAATCTCAGAAATACCCAAAGTGGCAACAAGGAACATTTGGCTGGAATTTGAAGATCTTTTCAGTCATCTTTGTCTTTTGCTCCATGTTTAAGGATGCGCGTGAACTCAATGTAATTGAAATTCCCCTTTTTGTCAATAGGGGCTTCTCTGTACAGCTCATCCACTTCCTCATCTGTAAACCGATCACCCATGGTGGTCAGCAGCTCTCTCAGGTAATCCTCCTGAATGGTGCCTAGAGAATAAAGAACAGGGGATCAGAATACATATTACTGAGACTAATTACAAGGCCTATCTATACTTGACTACACATACTGTTTAAGTTAAGAAACTGTAAACACACAAATAAATTAGATATGGGGTTTCCACCTGCTTTTGGCAACCTCAGCAGACAGGTGCCTAGAAAAATATCCAGCTACTTCGCAGCACTGCTCTATTAACCTGCCTCCACATCCTTCTTCTGATCTCTTTATAATAGAAACTAAACCTATGCCTAAACAAAAGTAATATGGTGTGACTAATGAAACTAGGCCTCATGGCTCCTTGAAATGGCATGAGTGGTCATGCCTATGCTACAAGCAAATAGCGGTCACCTGCCACATTAAAATCAATACCGCATCATGAACGTCAATAAAAATACTTTAGTTGAAAGAATAGTGGAGTCCTAAAGCCCGGTTTAACAAGCTATATTATTTCAGGTATTACACTTTACCTCTTTGGTTTTCTCACATGTGAAAGGAAAATTTTATGTTTACAAATCTAACTTATAATGATAACAAACATGGCCAAGCCTAGAATGTGCAAAAACATGGAATAAATACTGGTGCATAAAGTATGTCACTGACCCTGTGTTAGGTAATTGGGATGTGAAGGGTGAGCTGAAAGGTATGTTTTTTTACTCTGGGTTTTGTGTATATGTGTGTGCACGTGCACATACCCACTATTGGGGGGTTGAACCCAGAGATGCTCTATCTCTGAGCTACAACCCCAGCCTTTTGTTTTTTATTTTGAGACAGGGTTTTCCTATGTTGCAGAGGTCTGCCTCAAACTTGTGATCCTTCTGCCTCAGCCCCCCCAAGTAGCTGGGATCACAGGCATGTGCCATCATGCCCAGTTACTTGTGGGTTTTTGATACAAAGGTTTTCATAAAACCTGCCTGCCAGCTGGGCATAGTATCTATAGTTTCAGCTACTCAGAAGACTAGGGCAGGAGGACTGTGAGTTTAAGGTTAGTTTGAGCAACATAGAGAGACTCTTAAGAGAGACAGACCCTGCCTGCCTAAAACAATAAATATATAAATACTTGTAAATATAAAACACAGAAACAAATTCCCAAATGTCACCTATGATTTACTTTCTCATATTGGCATTATTTTGGAATTTTAGCTTTGTGGAAATAAATTCTCATCTCCAGTCAAGTCATTCAACAATTCCATAACTAATTATCTACTGTGTGCAAGGGCTACAAAGATGGGAATGAAATACTTTTTAAGACAAAGAGTAATTACTCTGGAAGTGGGAAGAAATTGTAATTATTGGGAACAAGTACACAACTAAAATATAAAGTCAAATAGTGTGTGTGCCACAAAAGAGATACAGATACGTACAAGGAATGGAGAAGCTTTTTGCCTTCCTGGGAGCCAGGAAAAAACAGTAAGAAATCACAGGCAAGGCTCCATAAAGGATGAGACCATTGAGATGGGTATGAAAAACACATAAAACCTTTTCTTCTTTTACAATTTTTTTTTCTTCCATTAAAAAAGTAGAAACTGCTCACAATAAATTCAAACAATACACGGGTGTCTTCAGGAGTCAAAAAGGTAAGCCTCCTCTGCCTATATTCTTCCTACATTCTACTCCTTCCAGAAATAAATTAAGAATCTTCATTGAAAATGCAGAAAGAAGAGGTGGTATGGTAAGAAAGGCAGAGGAAGAAATGATGAAAGTCAGCATAACAATGCATAAATGTGTTTGGAAAGAAGTTAGGGAGACAATACAAGAGTGGAGGGTGCCTTGAAAAGGCAGAAAACAACCATACTGTGGGGAGCCTTGGAAGCCAGAGTAAGGAGACAATGCTGGCATCAGCAGGCCCAGACCACCACCCAGCACTGAAACTAGTCTAAGCAATGTTCCTCCTCCATGAGTTGGGAATCTTGGAAAATATTCCCTTTGTGTTTTATCTTATATGTACTTCTGCCAAAGGATCAAACATTTATGTAATTAATGCGTTGTTTTTGTGAGAGTCAACTCTATGCTAGTCAGTGTGCACACTGTCCTACTTCCTCATTTAGTCCTCACAACCACCCTATGAGGTAGGTAATATTAATGCCCATTTCAAAAAAAAAAAAGAAAACCAAGACCAGGGTTGTCGCTCAGTGGTGGAGTGCTTGCCTAGCATGTGTGAGGCACTGGGTTTAATCCCTGGCACCACATAAAAATAAACAAATAAAATAAAGTTATTGTGTCCATCTACAACTAAGAAAACATTTAAAAAGAAAAAGAAAAAGAAAAAGAAAAAAAAACAAGGCTTAGAGAAGCTAAGTAGATGGCCAAAATTAGACAGCTATTGTGTGTTGCAGAAGAGGAACCTGAAATCCAGTAGTCTGATTCCAGAGCATAAACTCTGCTTGGTTTATTTTTAAAAAGAAGTTAGCAGATTTAAAAAAATTTAGAGTTCAGAGATCCCTGATAAGCAAACAGGTTTCTACTGGTGCCACAGACTGTGGCAAATATATACTTTACACAAGATTGTTCTCACCAAAGTTACTCATTCTACACATATTTGCGGGGAACCTAACCCTCTGGAATTAACATTTTAGTAAGAGGTAACCCAAGTTTCCCAAAGATATCTCAAACACAACCTACGAAATTTTATAAATTACTAATATTTAAGGAAAGAGAGTATAATAAGTGATAAAGGCACTCCAGGAAAACCCTGTTCAAAAAAGTAGGGGTAGTATAAACCTAAAGGTTTTATCACATTTTAGGTTATTTTATATATCAGGTATTATAATTAAAAATCAAATCACTTTGTAATTAAAGATTACCTCTGACTTACCAGTAGCTTCTTCATCAAAGCAAGCAAAAGCATTTCTGATGACATCTTCGGGATCTGTGCCATTTAACTTCTCACCAAACATGGTGAGGAACATGGTGAAATTGATGGGTCCTGGAGCCTCATTCATCATGGCATCCAGGTATTCATCAGTGGGATTCTTCCCTAAACAACAACAAAAATAAAAAGAAGAGAGGATCATAATTTCAAGTATACTATGAAGCATATCAGCTATTAATCATAGTAAACATTTTGACAAGAAAGATGATCATTTGTATAGTTTGTTGTTTGCATTCATGACAGCAAACTTTTTAGAGAAAAAGTCTTTGGAATGAATACAGCCTAAATTAAGAATTTGGAGACTGTAAATATTCCATTAGGATGTTAGAAAGAATAGTACTGCTTCATACTCAAGACCAGTGTGTCTCCCACCAACATACACACATGGCGCCCACCCCAATTCTGAGATAGGAATAATAATCTGCAGGCGCCCACTCCAATTCTAACACAGGAATAATAATCTGCAGGTGTCCATGTGGGACTTTATTTGAATCTAATAGACATTAAACTGGCTTCACAGAGCTTTAAGAATCACAAAACAAACATGAAAGGCTTCATGGAAATTCTATTCAGTATATTAATAGTAAAACTGAGCATTACCCAGTGAGGCAAGCATATCATGCAAATCTTCCTTGTCAATGAAACCATCTCTGTTCTGGTCAATCATGTTGAAGGCCTCTTTGAATTCCTGAATCTGTGATTGGTCAAACATGGCAAATACATTGGATGTTGCGCGTTGAGGGCGCTTCTTGGTGGTCTTGGTCTTTGCCCTTTTGCTCGACATGGTGGTGGTTGAATCCTAATTTAAGAAGGGAAATTCAAGAAAAACAAAATCAACATCCAAAATTATTTAAGTTTGAATAAAAACAATGATTAGCAAAAATAAACTGAATTGACCTTCCTGATATGTTTGAGTTACTTAGAGATGTGTCTGCAGCAGGAGAATATCACTTGGTAAAAAAATCTCTCAACTTATCAAAACCATTACTCAAAGAACCAAACTAAATGAAAAAAAAAAAAGACTTGGTTCAATGAACATTTTGTTGAAAGGATAATGGAAAAATATAGAAAACTGAAGTTAATCCACCTATAATTAACTTATATAGACATTACCCTTAAAATCATGAATTTTTATAAAAGCATTTCAACAAAATTACATATCCCCAATACTGTTGGATAGCTTAACAACTGATAACCATAACACTAATATTTATAACATTTAATAACAATATAAGAATAAGAAATAAACCAAAAAAACTTAGGTATAGTTCTATGGGGGTGCTGAGAAATATTAATTCATCTTTAGTAGGTCCACCTAAAGGTCTCATTCTATAGTGGACAGAAAGTAAGAAAGTAGGGAGACTGAGTGGTGGAACAGGTCTTCTCTCCTAATCACTATTCACAAGCACTATTCTTACACATTCAACTAACATTTCTCAGTGCACTTTCATTTCTGGATCCAAAATAGTTCAAGAAACATTTTGTTGAAAAGATAATGGGAAAATATAGAAAACTGAAGTTAATCCACCTATAATTAACTTCTTTAAACATTACTCTCCGTTCAAACCAGTTTCTTGCATTAGAGCCATATTAAACCATTGATATTACTAAAACATCTAAACAAATCAGAGTACAATTTTTTAAAGCTTAAAGATTTTAAATTTAGTTTAAGTTTTAGAGAACATCTTAAAAAGCAGAGATTACCTTTGCTTTCTAATAACCAAAATTTATCCCTACAAAATTTAAGTTAAAACTAATGTTTAATACATAAAATGAAAAGGCAATTTTCCTTTCAACACTCCATTTTTAAAAGACTATAATATTTATTTGAAGCTACAAATCCCATAGTCATCAGATAAAATTCTACTGTACCATCCTTTAGAGGTGATGTGGTTGAGAAGGTAGTCTGCAAAACCTCTGATCAGCAAGAGTAAGACACTGTATTGAGTTATATTCTTCTGAGCAGGTCTAAAATAGGCACTACTGATTTCACTCTCTGACCAGGATAACAATTTTAAAGCTTACGTTCTGAAAACAACATTTAGCAATGATGTGGCAAAACACTATGCCCTTGCTCTAAAAATAAGTCTGTGGACTGCAAAGAATGAACTGCTACCTAGATCTCAGCACTCAAAGTGACCCTTGGAATATAATGCTTCCTATGGGTTTAAAATGTTATTTTTTACATTCTTTCCTTGATTGAACTATATCACCCAGACTAAATTCAATTATGGAAATAATTAGAAAAGCTCTACTTGTATTATTTTTAACTGAATCTCTTTTTAGATTTTAGTTCCGAATTCCATAAAGGGTAGTCACAAATTCCAGCCCATCCAATATAGCTCTCCTTGCAATACACTGGAATGTATTACTGGAAAAATATACCATACACAGCATAGAAATTATATGTTCCTCCTGAATTTCCTTTTATCACTTCTTTATGAAGGTACTTTTCATGACCCATGTAAGCATTCTCGAATGCATATTTTCTTTCTGTTAATACTTTTGTGGGGGGGGGGGAGACTAAATCTTCTTTAAACTGTACAGAATTGTATTTTCACCTTCTATTCTAAATGTTGCTTTAAAAACTAGAAAAATTTATGGAGTATATTATTCCTCTGTCTCTTAAATGTACTCAAGGACTTGGCACAAGTGGTCAAGACCCAATGAATGGCATGCACTTACCAGTCCACACCGCTTTAATATTTTAGGTATGCCATGCCTTTACAAGCCAAAGCCCATCTTTAAAAATAGTCTGTTTGGTATGACAACATTGTCTTTCTCTAATGATGCAAAAATGTCAGTTATTTTAAGAACAAAGACAGATGAGAATTATAAGTCAAATGGTTAATCTACAAAATATGCTGATGGGGGTCATCTAGATACCTTTTTTAATTGCTTAGCTTGGGTTGTAAAGTAATAGATAAATAGTTTTTAAATTTTTGAGTATTTTCTATTATTTTAATCATGCATTTTTTGAATATGTACATGCATCATAAAATAATTTAAAAGGTAAACCTTGCAGGTGGTACACGCCTATAATCCCAGAAACTCAGAAGACTAAGGCAAGGAGGATGGCAAGTTGAAGGACAGCCTGGGCAACTTAGCAAGACCCTATCTCAAAATACAAGATAAAGAGGGATGAGGATGAAGCTCAGTGGTAGAGCATCCCTGTGTTCAATCCTCAATACTGCCAAAAAAAAAAAAAATAGTTCTAAAGGTGTTGTTTTTGTTTTTTTGGTCAGCACAGACAATGGTCTCATAGAGAACTTTAGATCATTCAACAGTTAATCTTATCAACCCTACTATGATCAGTTAATCATACTACTGTGCATCAAGTATCATTAGGGTTGAATACTAGTTAAAAAATGTAAGGCACATGTCCTACCTGCAAGGAGCTTAAAATATAGTTGGGGAGGCAACTATAAAAAATGAAACGATTGGTTCAACTTACGAAATGGGTCACATAGTTTTCATTCCAGAGGTATGACTCTAAAAGTTAAAATAACGTGACAAAAATGAAAAATAATCCATAAGGTGGCACATGACTATCAAGTACTGTTGAGTTCAGAAAAAAATGTGTGTATTTCTAAAAGATTGGATGGAGGGAAAACTTTGAAAAACCATGAGTATAACTTGCAGGCTATGAAATATTGTTAAAGAGATTTCGGTGTTAGTTTTAATTCTAACAATTAAGGCAGTTAATTCCACCAAAACTGAGTGTCATGTTGCCCAAGTTACTACTTGGGTTTTAACTTTTTCAAGGAAATTGATTCTGATCTATGAGTTTATCTCCCACCAGGAACCTGGAGCCTTGCAGCAAGGAGTTGTTCAGATTCACAGTCCTTATTCCAAAATAAGGAAACTGGTTTGTTTTTTCCTACCAATCTAAAAGCATGGCTAAAATAAACACAGGTGGAGGGAATCAAACCAGTGCTGTGATCAAGATCATCATCTTTGATATTGTGTTTCCACTTTGCTATGATTCTGGTTTGCTGTCCATTTTACTAACTCTCAAACAAGTGAGGCTGTAACTCTTTATGCAACAAAATGCACACCTCTGTGTCAGTCTAGAAAGTTAGGGTAAAATAAATTTGAAAATACTTCATACACCAGTACATGTTTTCTTTATTTAGGATGGATGGGAAGCACTTGAGATTTCCAAATCATAAGGGTCCTTACTTGTAAAGCCGAGTCCTTATTTTGGAAACATTTAAAAAGAATTTTGGCGGGAAGTGGTATTTGTTGTGTGAAATTTAAAAAGCAGGGAGATTTGTAAAACAGCCTTCTTTAATATGCATGAGGATTTCAGGAATGACTGGGGAGTCAAGGGTGATCAAGAAGATAGTAAGGGGCTGGGATGTAGCTCAGTGGCAAAGCGTCTGCCTTGCATTCGCAAAGCCCTGGGTTCGACCCCCAGTTCCAAAAAAGACAAAAAAAAGAACCCCACCAAGAAGATAGTAAGGACAATCAGTAGCAGCCAAGACAAAAGAAGGTGTGCCAAAAATGCTTAAGATGTTAGACAAGATCATGAGGTAGGAGGAGAACCAGAAAGCAGAGATCTTCAAACACATTTTCCCCAAACACCAAGGGCAACAGAATCTTTCAGATTTTCTAGAAATGATGGTATCTAAAGATTTTTGAAAACCATGTAAAAATCTATAAAGTGTGACTAATAGTTACAATTCTGGAGTTCTGCATTTCTATAGCGATAATAAATGTAAAATAATCTAGAAACTTTTTCTATAGAACTAACACTTATATTAAGAATACTCTGGGGAATGTACTATAACCTTTGATGAAAATTTCCTATCTTAAAACTGCAGAGTGTGAAAATCCAGATCATATATCTCATATCTCGGAGTACCTTTTTTTTTTTTTCAAACTAAGAGATTTATTTTTTGGTGCTAACTCAGTTTTTAAAAGTATATTTGCAAGTTGGGTTTTCCGTTCCAACTAAACCAAGTTTTTGTTTCTTACAAAAACTTCCGGTTGGAAGTCAGAAAAGTTCTCTTCGACTGCCACACCCAAAAGTTCTTGCCACTTGACAAAGACAATTAGTTGTCAGGGGTGATTTGGCAGTAAAGCCTCTTTCTAAAATAAAATGCTTTTCTGGTTAACTCTTATCAAAGGCCTTCCAGAACACGAAACAAACACCAGTAGTTTTAATCAACACTTGCCTTCTTCACCTTTAGAAATAAAACTTCTTACTTAAAAATGTTAAAATCTTAATTGAACCCACATTTCTTTTCTGAAGCTTTCTAAAGAACTGGCATGTGCTTTCGTATACTTACTAAACTACTTACAAAGGAAACACTGACTTAGCCCAGTGTCTCCACCCTAAAGGGAAATTGTCATTTTGGGGTTTAAGCTGCAAACTAAACCCCAACACTCCTCTCTGCCAAATATCATTATAATTAGAAAAAAAGTTCTAATTACAGAAATGGACATCGCGCTGCGATTTGAGTTGGTTATTCCTTCTAAGCAACAGCTGCAACCGGAGGGAGGACGGAGGCTGGGCGGGGAGGGCCACGATTTTAGCGCAAACTCCCTGGAATAGGGCAAGTTTACGTTAGAAACTAAACTTAGATCCCAGAGTCAGCTCTGCCGGGTTCGGGTATCGCGGGCCCGGCAGACACCCAAGCTTTAGGCGCCAGCAAGCTAAGCCACATTTTCCGAGATACAAGTTTCAGCACAGGAGCGAAGTTTGGCATCTGGGCCACTTCTGACCGCGGCCCTCGACTCCACAGCTGGCCGCTGGACTGAAAACCCGGGATCGGCTGGCACACCTGCCCAGGTGCGCTCCGGGCGCCGGGATCCCACGGCGAGGAGCGCCGCTGCCCTCCCCGTGGCCCCGCGGAGATGGGCCCCAGGAACCGGCTTCACGCGCCCGACCGCGAGCATCACTCACCCTACACAGCCACGAGAACCAAGCACCTTAGCGAACCCCTCGCTGCCTCTATCACCACCTTTCTGCCCCAGAGCCTGTGAAAACCAACACTTCCGGTCTCCGCTTTGCAAACCGGAAGGAAGCACAGTCACCATTCTCTGCCCACAAAGTGGGCTCGACTTAATGCAAAGGCGCCTAGGAGGGAAGTTGCTAGGGTGGTCAGCCGGCGAGATACTGACCGAGTGCACCGGTAGGAAGCATAAAGAAAGGGACTTGAAACATAACGGAATGTGTAATGGTTCGCTGGGTCTGATTACTGAGCTTCCGTCTTTGGTGTATCTCTACTTGATTGAAAGTGTTCCTATTCCCCCCTCTCATGTCTGCGTATGGTTGAGTCTGTCCTGTGGCTTTGCCTCTCGGCACATTCCAGGGCACGGCGAGGGGCGGGGTCCTACAGCCTAAGTCCTTGTAGGGAAATCGTCGAGAGGGCAGCGCGGCCCACGTGACTAGCCCTTGCTCCGCCCCCGAGGGCCCGGCTGCTCCCTCTGGGCTCCAGTGCGCCTGCGTAGCGGCTGCCTTGAGCCGCGCAGTGTCCGGTTCTGCGGCCACTTCTCGTCACTGTTCGTGTAGGCCCTTGAACAGACTCTTGCGGGCTGTTTGGTCACGTTATGCAGTGTTTTATGTATGAAGAGTCCACCCCTTCCACACAAGGAGAACATTGTGAAGTCCTAAGGGCCCCCAGCCAAGTGTCTATTTATCTTTTTGACTCTTGACGGACTTCCTAAGGTCATGAGTGGCTGAAGATTTCCTCCCTCTTAAGAAACAGTAGCTGTTATTTTCCCCTCTGACCATGATTAACGAGGAGAGCCCGAGGAAGGCAGGAAGGTGACTCTTGCCTCACCTCTTCCTATAATGAGGACTTGCAGCTTGGTGGAAATAGGAATATAAAGTTGGGTCTATTTTTTATTTTTTTTCTCAGCGCTCTTTGTCTAGTCTGGCTTCTTAACAATGCCTCTTGTTACTCAGCTTTCTGACCTCATCGGTGAACCTATTGTGTTGGATCCGGGAACACTCAGCCCATCACCCTGGCACTAAGGTCCAGTGACTAGTTTGGTTCTTGTAACCAACACAGTTCTGAAGTTTGGGGTTACCCTGTGGTCTTCACCTTCAAAGCTGACTCTGACTTGAATCATTAATCTGAAATGAAAAGGAAGATTATACCTAAATGCTGCGATGTAATATATTCTAAATATTTGTAAGATCCAGGTGCTTTCCAGGAACTCGGGAGCATTACCCTATGACACATTCCGTGTTGGGCGTGGTGTTGCACACGTGTAATCTCACACACACAGACTCAAAGTTAACTTAAAGGTTAAGTCACTGAGAGAAAGAAATTGCCCCAATTCTGTAGATGACTGAAACAAAGGTGATTTGTTTGTCTAGACTTCCTTGACAAAAAGAATCATGGGGTTCTAGTTTAAAATACAAATAGTTGGGTGCTACATCTTCAACTCACAGAGTCAGAATCTTCAAGGGCAGATCCTGGGAAGCCATGGATTTAAGAGGGTCCCTAGTGACTCATCCAGGAAGGAGAAGACATAGCTGAATGGCAAGCAGTGGCAGTGCACACTCCAGAAGGCTCCGTAGGAAGGGAACAGTCATGTGTTTTTGTCATTTGTCTAGGGCGGCAGAGCACGCACCTGCAGTGCTTCTCACCTCCACTGGGTGGTGGCCTATCACCGTGAAGATGGTCTTCCACCTGCGTCCTCTCAGTCAGGGGCAAAAAAAAAAAAAAAAAAAAAAAAACCTTCAGATCACTAGGAAGTGAACAGTTCGGTTTTCTTCTCAACTTGAAAGATACATTTCTTTTGCTCTTCTAGTGTCAGATAATTGTCTTGTCTGTCTTCTACGCAATCAACTGGTATTACACAGCAACTGCATTGCCTAGGTCTGTGGTGGGGACTGTGGTTTACCCTGTTTTAAAATTAAACAGGGGGTGGGCCGGTTTAGTAGATAAGGATGCAGAGTTATAGAGGGTGTCATGTATAAGACAGCTAACAATGACAGAGTATCATTCAACTCAAACTGTAGTGATCACAGACTCAAGTGGGGCCGTGGTGCTCATGATGTTTTTCGCTAGTCCTCTCATGCTCTTTTTCTCTCAGATGTCAGTTTTGAAACCTCTCTCACACCTGTAACACCCTCTGCCTCATCCTCACTCTCAGCTGATGAACTTGTTCATAAGTCACTGAGAAAATAAATGACTCCCACAAGCTCCTACCCATCACATCTGCTCACCAGCTAACATCTGTCCCCAGATGTCCTTTCCCACCTCTCCTATTTACACTAGAGAGTTACTTTCCTTGTTCCTAAAAAATTCAGTTCCTCCATTTTCTTGCTCATGTCATACCAATAATTCTGCCCTCTCCTGCATTATTGGGTTCTCTGTGTATTGGATTATATAATGTATCCCATAACTGGGGAGGGAGAAGAAATCAGAGAGATATGTGGAAGCATATTCAGAAAGAGGCGATGTTGTCGGCTTTAAAGTTGGAGAAAGAAGGCCAAGGAATGCAGGTGGCCTCTGGAAGCTGGAAAATGGATGAAAATTTATTCTCCCTTAGAGCTTCCAGAAAGGAACAGTCTTCTCAACACCTTGATTTTCTCCCAATGAGACCTGTGTTGGACATAGTACTACTATGAACATGGGTATACAAATCCAATGACCTCTTAAATCCACTAGAATAAATCTTTTTTCCCTACCTCTCCACCTAACAGGTCTTCATCAAGGTCATCAATGAGCTCCGTATCCTCATAGCTAATTCTTAGTCCACAAATAGCGTTTGACAGAGTAATCACTCCAACCTTTGAAACACTCTCTTCTCTTGATTTCCTACTTCCTGATGGAGACCCTTCAGTCTGTTTTGCCAGTTCCTCCTAATTTCTTTAGTCATTTTTAGTAGTCTAAGATTCCGTGCTTGAATCTCCTCTCATTTCTATCAAGGATCCTTTCCTAGCTAACCTCATCCACTCTCACGGCTTTAAATATTGCGAATACATGATTGTTTTCAAGCATGTATCTCTAGCTCCAAATTCACGCCTGTATGCTCTTTTGACATCCCCAAGAGGAGGTCTGATAGGCATCTAAATGTTCATACTCTGAAACTGATCTCCCCTTCTTTACCTCCAAAACCTGTTTTCCATCAAGCTAATTCTACTTTTAGTTGTTCAGGCTAAAACCCTTCAACACACTTTTACTCCCCTCCCTTTTTAAGAATATTTTTTAGTTGTAAATGGACTTTATTTTGTTTATTTTTATGTGGTGCTGAGGATTGAACCCAGTGCCTCACACCGTGCCAGGCAAGCGCTCTACCACTGAGCCACAACCCCAGCCGCAACCCCCTCTTTTTCTTTCACATCCTTCACCCAACTGATCAGTCAATCCTGATAAGGTTTTTGTCTACTTAGGTCCTAGAAGTATCTCCAGGACCTAAAACAGTAATTAGCACAACACTTTTGTTTAACTCTTGCAAAATATATCCAGAATTTGATTGTCTCACCACCTTTACTGCTACCATTCTAGTCCAAGTTATTTTCATTTCAAGATTGGATTTTTGCAATAGCCTCCTGACGGGTCTCCTTGCTTCCTTGTCCTCCTCCAGTCTGTTCTCCACATAGTGACAGAGTGATCCTTTCAAAACAGAAATTAGATCATGTCATTGTTCTGCTTAATACCCTCCCATGGAGTCTTATCTACTTCAGAGCTAGAGCCAAATGCCTTACAATGGCCTACAAGGCTCAATGATTTAATGTCCTGGGAACTTCTCTGACCTCATCTCCTACTTCCTTCCTTCTCAAATCTGCCCAGACATATTGATATCCTGAATGTTTCTTTAAAAAGTCAGGTATTTTTTCCACTTCAAGATCTTTGCATTTGTGGGCTGGGGTTGTGGCTCAGTGGTAGAGCGATTGCCTAGCACGTGTGAGGCACTGGGTTTAATGCCCAGCACCACATTTAAAAATAAATAAATAAATAAATAAAGGTATTGTGTCCATCTTCAGCTAAATTTTTTTTTAAAAGAGATCTTTACATTTGATATTCCTCCTGATTTCCATGTTCTTTCTTTTAGTAGGTTCGATACTTGCACCCTCAACTCTTTCAAGTTTTCACTCAGACATCACTATCACTGAAAAACCTCTGGTCATTCAATTTAACATGCATCACTTATCTTCCCAGCACCCCCCTTTTCTTGCTTTATTTTTTTTTTCCTTCACACTTACTCTGACATATTATACACTTAATCTGTTTACTATTTACCTCTTCTACTAAGTTCCCTGAAGAGAGTTTTTTTTGTTTGTTTGTTTGTTTTTTGCCTACTTTGTTTATTGAAGTATCCCAACACCCAGAAAGTAATCAGCGCATTACAGGTACTCCATACATAAAAATGCATGTTGAATGAATGAACACCTGGAAAGTAAAGAATGATAGGAAAACAGTAGGTATCTGACGCCCATGGAGTAAGCTGTGACCATATCCTGAGTGACTTCTAAGCCATGTTTTTGCAGGTCAGTGGGATACCACATATTTGTCTTAACAGTGGGATTAATATGCTCAAAATTGTACTCTTTAAAAAATTGCTCTGGTAGTAGTTTGAAGGATCAGCAGAAGATGAGCCTGGTAGGAGCAATCAGGATTTCTGATAGATAACACCACTAATTCAAGTAAAGAAGAAAAGAGGAGAAATAGTTTGGAGAATAGGGTATGGTGATGGCAGGAGTTGATGGTTATTTTTTTGGAACATTTTGAGGTGAGTACAATGTAAGTACTGAGGCCTTCCTTAAAATGCAGCATAAAGAGACAAAAAAATATATATATAAAAGAGCTATTAGGAATAACGGAGACTCTGTTGAGGTGACCAATGTGTACTTAATAGGAAATTCAGAATAAGATAAAAACCAGGACTTAGGTTAAAAAAAAAAGTTAAAAAGGATAAGAGTTTTCTGGAATTGAAAGAGTCAAAATTCTTCATTCAGATGAAAATTACACTCTAATATCAAGCAGCAAAAATAAATTAAAATCTGTTCAAAGTCATACCGCAGTGAAACTTGAGAACATCCAGGGTAAAAGGCAAATCATAAGAGCTGCCAGAAAGAAAAGATAGATTGTCTACGGTGGAACAATGGAGGGAAGGCTGGCAACAGCTTCCCTCCAGCAACACTACACACTGAAGGTGGAGCGGTGATGTCTTCAAAGTGCTGCGAGAGGCACCACGGTGTGTGGGTGGCCTGGTGGACAGCACCTGACCGTTCTTTCCAAAGAATTCTGGATGCTGGTTTCTCTAGAATCTCTTGGGTCTAGAGATTAATCTTACCTCTTATGATTCCTGAGTTGGATAATTAACTAAGGATCACAACATTGATTTCACAATCTTGTACCATGTCCTGAATAGATGTTTTGACAACTAACATTGTCAGCTTTTGTAACATCACCAAAATTCTGAGCTAATAGGAACATCGTATTTAATGTCCTATTGAAAAACATTAAACTGAAAATATTATCTTGAAAAACATTAAATAATTCTGAATTCTTCTCTACCTTCTCATGTATGTTTGACTTGCTTCCCAACTACCTTGTAAACATATTCTGTTACTTTTATAATGGTTCAGTAGAATTTCTGAATGTATACTTTTAGCAACAATGATAAAATAATACATTTTTATTGTTATTATTCTTTTTTGGGCACATCTTATGAGCCAGGCTTTCTGCTAAGTGTTTTATTAACATTTCCTCTCATTAACATTACTTGCAATGTACTGTCACTTCCATCCTCCATTTTACAAGGGAGGGACCTGGTCCTTTAAGAGGACGGAGACCTGCTCATCGTCACATGTGGATAAGAGGAAAACACAGGAATCTGACACAGGTCTGTAGGACTTCGGAGCTTGAGCTTTCAGCCTTTGTGTCATATTGATTGGCAAAGCATGCTCACTATTAAGAAGAAAGACCCTTTAATTTGGAGTGGAAATATTTACACAAAATGTTGACTCTTTTAGTCAACCTTCTGTTACTGTAACAAAATACTTAAGGTAATCAACTTAAAAGGAGGGAAGGTTTATTTTGGCTTATGATTTCAGAGGTTGCAGTCCACTGGCATTGGCCCTGTCGCTTTGGGCCTGTGGTGGCAATGTGTCATGGTAAGAGCATGTAGGAGGCTTTTTACCTCATGGTGGCCAGGAAGCAAGAAGAGAGGAAAGAGGGGGCCAGAGTCCCAATATCCTCTTAAAGATCATACCACTAGCCAGAGTTTCTCCCACTAGGACCCACTCTTAAGGGTTCCACCACTTCCCAATAATTCCATGAGCTGGGGACCAAGCTTTCAATGCATGAGCCTTGGGAACACTTATCTGGCATTGACTTATTTCTGTGTTGTTGTTTTTCTCCTCTCCCCAGGGAAAGAGACTCTGTGATCTCTTGTGTAATTTTCTAGCAAGGCTTAATTCCACTGAAATAAGTGCCTTGGGAAAATAACTACTTTGCCAGTCACCTGTAAGTGTATTGGGATTTGAACTTGAGTTTTGCCTGCAGAAATAATAAATAACAGTAATTTCCACTGACAGTTTGCATTTTACATAACTTGTCAACATTTCACTTGGAATACCTCCCTTTGCATTGCCCCCCCAACAGTGCCACATCAGTAAAGCAAGCATCAAAGCACTAGCTTCGCTGTGCAACCTGGTAATCTCCAAAAGACCAAAGAGCCAGAGGCTAAGTCTGAAGTGGCTACAATTTATTACCTAAAGAACCATGATAGTAAGGTGGCCCTAATTCTCCAAAGTGCCTTATTCTGCTTGTATTCCCACTACATTTCAGAATACCAGGTATATCATATATGCTCAATAAAACCTTAGTTAAGACTCTATACTTAACTTTGAGATAAAGACCGTAGAAATAAAATTAGGGTGTTTGGGGAAGTGGTAAATGGGGAAAGGAATTTTGTGTTGAAACTCAACCAGCTGAATGTAATCAAATTTCTGTATCAACTGCTAGGTCCAGAGTGAAATTTTCTTGGTACATAGGTGGCCAGATCACCCACAAACAGGTTAGGTCTTGTTCCGATATACAGGCCTAATAAAAATTATTTTCCAAGGCAGGGTAAGAGACAATGAATAAAATCTTTAGTATTACTATGTTGGTTCTTAAAAAGTATACTCTTTTTATATAAAATGCCTCATTAAGTTCCTTTCCTTAACATAACTTCATAATAATAGAAAGGAACAAAATTTCAGATCTCCAAGCCAGATGGTACAAAGTTTAAAAACAGAAAAATTGGCTAACAAATGAAAAAATATTAATGGAAATAGATTTGAAACTACAGAACTTAACACATGATTCTCCAAGTGTAATAAACAATGGTGAAAGAAATAATTTTTAATGAAATACAATTGAAAAACAGAATATGAAAACTGAGACTAACTTAATCTCACATAGTGTGTACCACGATTAATTGTGAGTTACAGTTGAGCACAAAGCACAATAAGTTGAATGAGATAGAATTGTGTAAGTACTTTGTTGGGGAGAATATAGATATTTTTAATGGCTTTAAACCAAGGTGTCATTGGCACACAATATGCTATGCCCATTTAAACTGCACAATGTGACAAGTTTTGACATATGCATCTACTTGTGAAACTGTAACCACGATCAAGATCATGAAATATGTATCACCCCCAAGTTTCTTCATCCCCTTTGTGGTCCATCCCTACCCACTGTTCTCACTTCTCCCCCACCCCAACCCCAGGCAACCACTGATCTGCTTTCTGTCAGTATATTTGACATGTATTTCAGTTTGGGGTGAAAGTGTTACTGATTATTTAATTGATGGATCTACTTATATGAAAGTCAGAATGTAATGGGAAAAAGTAAGGGAAGAATTGAATGGAAGCTTTTTGTGATAATGACAAATAAATGTTTAATAGCCAGACTATACAAGATTTAATAGATTATTTTTGCTTGCTTGATAGCAAGGAATTTAGAAACACAGTCCAGATAGCTCAAGAAAAAGGATACATATTTTAGGGGTACACATGAACTGGATCTATAACGGAGAGTTGCTGAAAACAGGTAGCTTGAGGGATTGGCCGCTTGGTTTCTCTCTATGGGTTCAAGGGCTATTTTCTCATTGCACTGATGGTTTTTTAAGCACATCAATTTTGTTACTCTATACCAACTGTCCTTCTCTAACTTCAGTTTATGGTCCCTCGTAAGTTCAGTTTGGTGGCTTGCTCACTGTCTAGTGATTCCACATATATACCCAAGACATCTTTTGACTCAGCTTTTTTGACTTTTGTTCCTATTAAGTGTCTTGACACTCAGGATTTCCAAATTTAAATTCTCAAGGGAGTATGTGATTGGCTCACCTTTTTGGCTCAGGCCATCGACTATAGGTTGCTGGTTAGGAGAAATATCAGTTACTTTTGAATCAGAAAGGACCCATCATTACCTGTGGTCTCAGAGCAGGAGGCATATTAGTACTAAACACCTACAGGTACTGTGAGCGGGGCAGAATTCCTCAGGAAGAGATGTGAGTAGGACAGGTATTGAGCACTTACCTGTCTAATAAAGAGAATGGATCATTAGAGCTGATCGGAACTGAATTCAAATTCCAGCTCTGATATTTACTAGCTTTGTGACTTTGGGTGGCTTACCTAACCTCTCAGAACCATAGTTTTTATTTTTGTTTGTTTGTCTTTGATTTTGTTTTTTTCATTTGTAACTTGGGGTCATAACTAATGTTTAATTTTTCGTAAAAAATTAAAATAATGTCTGTAAAGCATTGGTATAATATTCAGAATACAGCAGGTCTTAACTAATGGTGGCTGTTGTGTTACTATTTTAACAGATTCATAATGTTCTCAAGAAAAATAATCTGTATGGCAGAGGTAAAAAGATAACTCACTCAAGAGGAAGGCCAAATAGCGAACATTTAAGGAAATGTTCAATATCACAGATAATTTTAAAATACAATTAAAAATAAATATATCCCCCATTTGTTAAACTTGCCAAAAAATAAAAATCAAACATTCTAATATTGATGGGGCAATGAGGAAAGAGTACATTCATATTAGGTTAGTAGCATTGTAGATGAACCTAATTATTCTAAATAGCAATTTCATAAAACATACTCTTTGATTCATAGTATCTTCTGGGAAAAATATTTCCCAAGGAGATAATTGGAAAGGAAAACTTCTATTTGTACAAATATTTATAGCTTTCTTTTTTAATTCAGAGGCTCTCATAATTTTAGAATTGAAAGAGACCTAAGAGATCATCTTCCTCTTGGGTTGCATGTCAGAGTCATTTAGGAACTTTTAAGAAACACTCATGTCCCAAGTCAGTGATTCTGAGTTAATTGTTCTGGAATATGGCCTGCTCCTGAGTACTTTCGAAAGCTCCTACAGGAGATTCTAATGTGCAGCCAGGAGGGAGAGACACTCTTCTAGTCCCACTCCCTAGGAAACAATAGCCAGAGAGGTTAAAAGGCCCCCCAAAAGAACACACTTAGGAGGGATAGAAGAAAAATGAAGATGTTCCTAATGCCTGGTTCCAACGACTAGTGCTGGGAAATAACTGGAAATATCCACGTGCTCTGTATTTAGGGACCAGGTAACAAATTATGGTAGAGTAGTACAGTGCGCTCATTAATTGTGATTGAAAGGAGATCGTATCCATTTTGGGGAGACAGCTCCCCATGGCTCTCTCATGTTCTGCACATCTTCTAAGTGAGGCGCTAGTTTCCTTTGATTTCAAACCAGCTTTTCAGGGATGTTTGTGTACTGAACAGCCTTTGAAGATAAAGTGTCTCCCTCCAGAGCAAAAAGCAGGCTTGCTCACATCTAGTGTAATCAAGACAATGCCTCCCTTTGCAGCAAAGGGGAGGTACCCTTGATGCTCATTATAAAGTCTACAGGTTTCCTAAGCTCAAGATGCTTTTCTTGTAAAGCAGCCACTGTGTGGATAGGTATCACCTGGTCTTCATGTGGTTTCCCTGTGGGAACTGAGAGGTCGGCAAGCAGTAAAGAATATGCTCTGGCCACTGCTTCTGCTGGGAATAATAATCCCTCTTGACTCTGACCCAGAAATCTCATGTCTCCCCTTAGCCTTCATGAACTGAAATAGGTAACTTGTTAGTTTGCATGTAGGGTAAAATCTCTAGTTCTTTTTAAATTGCGATTAACTATATGTAACGAAATTTATCATTTTAATAATTTTAAGGGTATAATTCAGTGACATTTAGCATATTTACACCGTTGTGCAACCATTGCCGCTATCCATCTCCAGAACTTTTATCCTCTTGCCAAATTAAAACTCTGTACCCATTAAACAAGAACTCTCCATTTCTGCCTCCTGGCTCCCCAGTAACCTTTATTCTGCTCTCTGTCTCTAAAAATTTGACTAGGTAGTGCTATGTTTAGGACTCGAGGTATTTTTACAAAAACAATATTTTCTTTTTTTAAAAGTGAGAACCAGACTAAGGATCATATAAGTGGAATCACTTATTATAGGGTGTTGGTTTAACATCTGAGCAGCCATCTTAAATGTTAACCGCCAACATATGAGGTAAGTTTCGCTTCCCTGTACTTCCTCTTACCCGAACTACCCCCACCCCCATTAGTGACCTACTCCATGGTCCCATAACTCTAAGCCAATCCCGGAAGGACACCACCCCTTTGCTCTGGAAAGCCCCATGATGCCATCGACCTAAGCCAATCCCATGCTATTCCCACCCGCCTAGCTCTGATGCAAGCACCCCGAACCCATCCCATAGTGCCACAGCTACAACTCCAAACCCCTACCCCACAAAAGCTCAACACCCTAACATCTCAGGGCCTCTCTCTCCTACAGAAGGATGGCCTTTATTTGTCAGCTTTGACAAATAAACTCTTGTGTGTATTTCTGCCTGGTCTTTCATTTCTGGTTTACCTGTCTCGCGTTCCTCACTTTCCCTTCACTTATTGTGATAATCACTTAAGCACTAGAAATTATTATTGCTAGTACTCACCTACAGCTCTCTTGACTGGACTGTAGGAGCAGGTAGGCCTCTGGGGTAAGTGGTTTGGCCCACTGCCAGAATCCATGCATCAGTTCCTGAGCCACATACAGGCCAGTATGTACTCATAGCAGTTCTCCCTTCAGCTGATCTTTGTTGATACTTTGTCACACTGACTCTTAGCTCTCATCTGTGCCATCTCTAAGTGGTTCCCATGTCCTGATGAGTTGTCCTATACATACATTTTCCATTTTTCTTTGTTGAGCAACTATTTACAAACTCTTATTATGTGTCAGGAGCTAAGTACTGGGAGTACTTAGCAAAAAAAAAGAGATCCAGCTTCTGCCCACAGGTCACTCACGGTGCAAAAGACAGAAAAGTAAACACCTAAATTGTATATTGTACTATACACTTCACATCCCAGTGGACTTGGGGAAGTCTTCCAGAAGGAGATGACATGGGGTCTTCAAGGAATAGGAGTGAAAGAAGAAATATGCTTGTGTCGCGCAGGACCAAGAGGAGCAATATGTGTGAAGGAACTGGGGCTTTAGAATCCTAGGGTTCAGGACCTGCAAGGGTCACCTATGGCTGGAACTCAGGAGGCAAGCAGGGAAACAGAGAGATTTGGAGCTGGAGAAGGATGCCGGGCCAGGTGGCGAAGATTCCCTCATCCCATGCTGAAGAGGGCAAATAGGAAGGAACAAGTGGTGAGAGGCTATGCGAAGGTCTTAAGGGAGAGAGGACGTAGTGAGCTCTGCTTGTTATTCTCTGTCAGTCCATAATCACAGCCCTCTCTCTGTCCTCGGAACCAGTGCCTGGATTCCTATAGTCCACAGGCTTTCTCAGACAGCATGAACAGATTCATGAATGGGAATTTTGGTTCTAGTTTGGTTCTGGTTCTAGTTGCTAATGCCATAGCGTGAAAACACTGCTGGAGCCAATTTTTTTTTTTCCCAAAAATGAAGGATGTTGAAGTGTTATCATATTTCTGGAAATTCAAAGGCATCATTTCCTGACAAGTATTAGTAAATAATGAAAGGGCAGATTTCAATCCAACTCAAACAAAGATCCTGGCAGACCACAGGAAGTTCTAAAAAAAAATTGATCAGCCTTAACTGCCTGACTGCTCTCTGACCTTAGCCGTTATGGAGCACACGGACAACTTTTCAATCACCAGAGTAGTGGGCAGGAGGAGCATTGTGAATGGAAGGTATGGATCGAGGTTAAAAGAACATAACCATGGTCAACTTTTCATTATCTTGGGGGATATATATATATATATATATATATATATATATATATATATATATCTCCCACCCCACCCCTACTGGGGTATTGAATCTAGGGCCTAGCACATGCTAGACAAGAGTTCTACCACTGAACTACATCCCCAGCCCTTTTTAAATTTTTTATTTTAAGACAATGTCCCATAAAGTGGCCCAGACTGGCTGTGAACTTGCATCCTCCTGCCTCAGCTTCCTGAATAGCTGGGACCACAGATTAGAACTAGATCTAGTTCACGTACTTGAGGTCTAGTTCATTCAATAACTAGGTCAAATTTGGTTTCTGATAAGGGTCCTCGGCCCCATCCTCCAGCCTTTCCTTCATCCCTTCTTTCCTTCACCGCCCTCCCTGTATGCATGACATACAGACTTAAAGAAATGACAACGTACCTGAAACACATTTCTGGGTTATTTCCAGTACAGTAGGGATTAAAGTCGTAAAATGATGCTCTCAGGAAGGAGTGTTTCAGAGGTGAGCTATCAACGACAAACAGACTTTTTGGAGCAAGGAGGATTTATTTTACCTTTCCCTCCTTTACCCCCAAATTGCTCCACATAGGATGTTGCTAAATCAGCTTATAGGCAAGGCGAGACTAGAGTAGTCACTTTTGGATCAATAACCCAGGTAAGCTGGAAATCATATTAGAGATCATTAGTCCCAGTACTTTATTTTGTAATTGATAAAATGGAGCTCCAGAATTATGAAATGATTTTTTAAAAGTCCCTCAATAATAAATAGCAGAATTAGACACCAAAACCTGTCACCCCCAACACACACACACACACACAGGCACACGCACACACATACTTAATTAGATGAGCAGGCCACAACAAATGTACTGCTTGCAAAAGAGCTCACTGAACAATGTCTTTAAGCTATTCCTTCTGTTGAAAACATCTGTTTTTGTTTGTTTTGTTGTGCTGGGGACTGAACCCAGGGCCTCACACATCCCAGGCAAATGCTCTGCCACTAAACCGTATCTGTAGCCCTAAAAGCATCTGCATGGAAAAATGTTACTTAGAATTTGGAAATCTTAGATCACAGAACAGGGTCTGTGTCAGTCATTTGGGCTTCCCTGTACCTATCATGGTGCTTTACATGATAGGTGGACAGTGGATGAAGTCATTGGATTTGTCCCTTCAGTTTCTATCTTTTAAAAGAGGGGGATTCGTTGGGGTTTTGCTTTGTACAGATGTAACAACTGACCGAATTATCCTTCTGTATTGAATCCACTATTTCATTATTTCACCTATTCTATTGTAATTAATTATTATAATTATTATTGAGGAATAACATATAGTTATGTATTAGATAATAAATTAGAATTATATATAGTCTACTATATATATCTGTCTACTCAATTACATGGCAGCTATTTTGAGGACATGGGTTAGTCCCCTCTGCACCCTAGAGGATAGTACAAAGCCTGAAACATTGGTAGGTTTTTCTTAAATCTCTTATGAACTGAACTGAGCAATTGCTCAGTTTTTTTTCCATGTCATTGGTGTATGGGTTTTATTTGTTAATTAAAACCAGCAACTTAGAAAAAAACTTGATTAATTTCAGTTGGAGTTTAGTTTTTGTTGTTTTTACATTTCATCTCTAAAGAATATTTTTGTTGTTTATTCCCTCGTGCACAGAGTAACGATTTGCTATTAATTTCTTCTTTACTACTGTAAAACAAAAATGAGCTGGCAAAATGCTAGATTGCTAAACATCTTTTATGGATTTATTTTGGCTTTTACAATATACTACTGTTTGTTAAACTTGTTACTTCACACTTAGAAAACATTAATGTCCTCACAGTTTAAAGAAAGAATGTATCTACTTTAAATAAGACTACTTTTTAAAAAGCTAGAATTCTTGAAGCAAATATCTTCTGAAGTTTCCAATTTCTACAGTTATATACTTTTTTTTAAAGTATGTTGAATTAGCCGGGTGTGGTGGTGCACGCCTGTAATCCCTGCAGTTTGGGAGGCTGAGGCAGGAGGATTAAAAGTTCAAAGCCAGCCTTAGCAATTTAGTGAGGCCCTAAGAAACTTAGTGAGACCCTGTCTCAAAATAAAAAAATAAATATGGGCTGGGGATGTGGCTCAGCGGTTAAGTGCCTCTGAGTTCAATACCTGGTACCAAAAAGAGGGGGGGGGAGTATGTTATGTTATATGGGTTTCTGGGAAATTTGAAATTAACAGGCATATGGTACTCCATTAAGTTCACAATAATTACACATCCATTAAGGGCATTGTGAGAAAATCAGAGTAATCGACAGCATGAGTACATATCTATAAGGGAACTGTGACTAAATCAAATAATCAGTTTGAATGAGCCCAACTAAATTTTATTCTTTAACTTTAGTTTTATTATCTAATACATGACTATATATAATTTATTATCTGGATGGTTGTATTTTGGATAAATATTCTGTTAGAAAGGACTGAATCCAGATGATGCTATAGCAAAAAGATCACTTAGGATCCTAGGCTGGGTCTAGCTCACACTTCTTTTGTACAATCTTACTGTATATTTATTTGCAATAAACTCTTTGACTTTCACTGGGCTCCTGAATGGTCAATGAATAAATGATAATATCTCAATATATTTATCTCACAATGTGTGGGGACTTCTCTCATTTTGTGTTCCTAATGAGGATCAAAGTGCAGTAAATACTTCAATGTATTGATACATTGGTACATGCAGCCAGTACATTTTGACTTACTAAATATATTTTCACATAAGAAACATAAATGAAACTCTTCTTCCATAACAGTTTTTTCTTCTAATGGATATTATCGTCCACACATGGTGCTTTCTAAGCATACACACAATGATACATAGATAAATGGTTGAGAGGCAGCACCGTCTGACCAATCAGTTTGGACTTTGCACAACAGACCTGGATTTGAATCCCCTGTCACATTCTAATTGTGTGACTTAACACAACTAATATTAATCTCTCTAAGTATCAGCTTCTTAATTCATAATGTGTTTTATCATGTGTCCGATCATCAAATAAAATATTGTAAAGCAATTAGTAATACTAATTACTAATATGCCAAACAGAAATATTAGCTAGTACTACAATGATTTGTGCTTCTTATTTGTGTTTATTTTTCCCTTTCCTGCTTTGAGAGGGATTTGAAGCAACACACCGTGTTCTCTACAGGAAAAGCTCACCCAGGAGCCATCCCAGTGGCTGGTAGATACTTGAGAAGAGTCACTGTATTCTGTATTGGATGTTTGAAGAACAAATTGATGCTTGGGGAACACAAAGCTTAAAACATTTATGGATTCTAGACAACTGAAATGTTCATTTGCAAACTAACCAGAGAGTATACAGATGAAGAAATGCCAGGTTGAATTTTCCCAGGAAACTGGATCAGGAGCTAAGTGGAAAGATTCTTTCACATGCTTTGGGTAACTCAGAAGCTGACCTCTGTTATGAATGGAGACCTATATTGCCCTTGAAAGACTGTTTCAAAACAGCTAGTTTCCTGTCAACAAAATGTCCTTACAGGACACAGCAATACATGACAACAAGTACTGGACTTTGGAATCCAAATATTTCTGAATGGACTGCATTTGTGTCATCCACAAACTGTGATCTCAAAAATGACTTCACCTCTTAAAACCTCTCTTCCCTTAGCTATATAATGGAGCTAGTGATACCTACCTTGCAGGGTATTAGGAGAATTCAGTGGGATCATGTTCATAAAGTACTGATCCCAGTGTTTGGCATTTGATAAGTCCTCAATGATGTAACTGTAGTTATCATCAAGAAAGTAATTATATCACCCCAGCAAGAATGGATATTATAAAAAAAATTAAAGACAGGAAGTGCTAGCAATAATGTGAAGAAAAAAGGAACACTTTCACACTGTTGGTGGGAATGTAAAGTAGTACAGCCATTATGGAAAAACAGTATGGATGTTCCTCAAAAGGCCAAAAATAGAACTACCATGAGATTCAGTAATCCCACCACTGGGTATACATCCAAAGGAAATGGAATCGGTATGTTGAAGAGACATCTGGAGCATTATTCACAATAACCAAGAAATGGAAACAACCAAAGTGTCCATTCAAAGATAAATAAATTTTTAAAACTGTGGTACATATACACAGTGGAATTCTATTTGCCCATTAAAAAGTATGAAATTCTGTCATTTGTGACAACATGGATGTAACTAGAGATCATTATGTTAAGTGAAATAAACCAGACACAAAAAGACAAGTGCCACATGATGTCACTCAAGTTAGATAGGAGTAAGAAGCTCTGGTATGCTATTATTGCACAGTAGAGTGACCACAGATAGTGATAATGCACTGTACACTTCAAAAAGCTAGAAGAAAGGAGTTTGGACTTTTCTTCCCATAAAGAAATTTTAAATGTTTCAGGATACAGGTATGTTTATCCTAATTTAAACACTGTACATTATATACATGTATTGAAACATCACATGGTACCCCATTAATATGTACGATTTTTGTGTTTTTATGTATCAATTAAAATAAATTTAATTTAAGCTAGAAAATAAAAAAGGAATTTTTAATAAGAAAGTAAATACAAAGCATTCAATAATATTTGGGGCTAATATTTTGATAGATGACAGGGATCTGTATTCAGTCAATATAATTGCTTGCAAGAACACAGTCCAATTTATATTATCTAAACAATTAACTTGTATATTATTACTGTCAATAATAATAGTTGACATTTACTGGGCTAAATGCTTTACCTGCGTTGGAACATTTAATTTCAGCAATCCTACAACTTGGATGCGATAACCACCATTTTCAGAGAAAGAAATTGAAATTTGGGGAAAAAGAAGTTTCTTGAGGTTCATGGCCATGAAGGGTCATGAAGGGCCTGGAATCCGGATCTGAGGAGAGTCCACAGTGCAGGCTCTACCAGAGCCACCTCCTCTTTAGCTCCACTGACTCAAAAACAGAATTTCTTAGTTAGACTGGTCTTTCTCTGAGTTTAGAAAAGACAAAACATTGAGTTTCTTCCCAAAAGGCTTTCATTAATGATCTAGGAGTCAAATAACCAGACCAGAGCTCTGACTTACTTTGTAAATTTTCCTGAAATGAGAGAAACGGTGACTGTATTATGAGGCCCAAACTGCCACCACGCACGACCCATTTCTTGCTTTGTCTCCAGTTAGCCTCCCATTTTCCCTTTCACTCTGTATCTTTTAAGTGTATTGTACACCTGTTATTAACAGCACACCCAGAATCATATCTTGGCATTAAAATTCCATGAAGTCCATTTTGAGAATCGGATTACTACACCTATTTTTAGCTCTCCACACAAACCACTCTTTCCATTATACTTTCAAATATCCTGGGTTACAGTGATATTGAACATAGCTCTTACAGCCAAATAAAAACCCCATGTTTGTCTAATCAGACGGGACCGTTGTCCGCACTAATATAATCACATTAGGAAGGCAGCTACCTGCCTGTGCCTCTCCTCCTCTGGGTCTGGGACTACCCTCCCCATTTGCTGCTATATTTATCTGCCTTCTTGGCCATAAAAGGCTGGCTGTGGGGCCCTGACATTCTGCTGCCTGACCACATGCATTATTTTTGAACTGGCCCCCAGGGTCCTGCCTTTAGCCCTGCCTCTGAACTTTTTCTTGGATTCAACCTAGAGTGGGGTTTTCATTCTCTCCTCCAGCTCCTCGGCCACATCAGAACATTTCCCCCACCATTACTCCTTTGGAAACTGGTAAGTGTGACAGCCAGGCAGAGAAAATGCACTTGAGCGCTTATGTGCTCATCAGCACTGCAGTGTGTGGCTTCTTGCTCGCCTCTCAGCTCAGCAGTTTTCTCACAGAGATGTCAGAATAGCAGAGAAATAGGAATCTGGGAACTAGAACAGCAGGGAGCCAGCTGGGCTGGCAGGGTTATTTTCTCAGATCATTGTATTCTTTTTAAATTAAGCTCCCATTCCTAGAGCTATAAGATCATGTTTGTCTCAGATTCAACTCTGACTACCCTTTCCACGTTATAATTCAGCAGTTTGGTTGAAATCTGGAATGGACGAGGGGCAGGAAATCCTGTGCTTTCCTTTCTCTAATGATAAACTGGGCCAAAAGGAGGCAAATTAACGCTGAGGTTACTAGTTTATGATCCAGTGATTTTTTACTCTGACAATGCCATCAGTGTGTGTCTGTGTGCACCATGGTTCTCCTAACTTGAAAATGATTAACTCAGATTTCAGAGGCAGCACCGATTCCCCACAGAATGATCCTGAAGTTAACACCTTCTGTGAATAATTTTAATCAGATTTCAACCTTGAATGCCTATCCAAAAGTATCACATGAAGATTACAACTGTGGAGTTTATATTTCTTCCTAAATTACCAAATTGTTTCTGAAAATAAAATTTAAGTTTTAAATGAACAGAAGACAATAAAACCATTTGTCCTGCCAACAAACTCTAGTTGTTCAGCAGTAGGGATAATCCTTGTCTACTTGATGAAGAGGAGGAAGTTATACCTTCGTTCCAGAGGTCAACCAGTTCTGTTGACTTAACGTCAAGCCCTGTTTACTTGTAATGCGTGATCCATGTGCATGGAATATTAAATATTATTAAAAATAAATACATTGGGAGAAATAAAAATAGAGAGGAAAATAGAATTGGGGTAAGATTTAAAGATTTTATTTTGTGAAAATTATTTCAAATCATCTGGGTAGTGACTTTAGCTTATAACATAATAAGTGGAAAAACCTTTATTATTTATTTGTAGATCATTCAGACAGTATTTGCCATGTGATAGTGTGGTATGTATTGTTACAGAAACATATCTAATATCTTTGTAACTGCCTGGCATAATTCTATATTTATTCTAATCTTTTGTATTATCAAAATTCATATAAAAATTATTAATTATCTATGACAATTTTATTCTGTATATTTAAGAACAGAAAAGAGCAATCTATTTAAGGGTTGAAGCAGAGTTGCTTGTTAGTATCTATTTTTTTCTCTTAGGAAATGCCATGTAGACTGATATCTTCCTTGAGACCTAAGATACATATTTCTGGAGTGAAGTTTGCTAGATTTTCTTCTCTAGGGAATACATACTGACTTTTAAAATAGCTTAAATGAAAAGTATTATTAAATATGGCAAAAATATAGCAACTTCAGAAGGATTTACTCCTTCAGGTTTTTAAGAAAAACAAATTTTGGGGAAAAAACTGATTACTCCAAAACTGATTTTCTTATAAGATTTTTTTTTTGACTGGGTATTGAATTCAGGAACACTCAACCACTGAGCCACATTCCTAGCCCTATTTTGTATTTTATTAGAGACAGACAGGGTCTCACTGAGTTGCTTAGCACCTTACTTTTGCTGAGGCTGGCTTTGAACTCATGATCCTCCTGCCTCAGCCTCCAGAGCTGCTGGGATTACAAGTATGTGCCAATGCATCCATCTTCTTATAAGATTTTAAAACAACATTTGAAAAGATACATAAAAGCGTTTAAAAAACTAGGAGGGGAGACATCTATAAAAATGTTATGTTGTCCGTGCAGCTGATAAATCTCCTAACAGTGAACAGATTATTCAAGAAAGCTAATGTAATGTGAAGTCTCCCCTCCCAATGCTAAGCAAACTCCATCTTTGAGTTTTGGTATAATGGTAACTAGTTCACAATGCCAACTGGCATCCTGAGGAATGACTCTCTTACTTCTTCATGTGGGAAGACTGGAAGCCTTCATATTCCTTGTAAAGCAAATACTTTTTCTGATATACCCTTTTGAAGTGTTCCTAAGATTTGACAGAGCTTGTGAGTAACATTGCCATAACTCCAGGGCTCAGTCCTAGCACCTACTTTTCCATTTACATTTGTTCTCATCTAGTTTTTTTGTTTGTTTGGTCTTTCAGTACCACCGACATGCTGTTTGCTCTCTAAGGCAGGTTTTTATACTGGTCTACTTCCCTGAACTCCAAAGTCACATATCCAGCTTCCCATTTTAGGCCTCCTCTTAAAGGTCTAGCAAGCATCTCAGATGCAGAATGTCTCAAACCAACCTTGTGTTCTTCCAACTCAAACCAAGGCTTTCTTATCCTCCCCATCTCCGTCATAACAACCTCAGTCTTCCAGTTACTCAGGCAAAACCCTTGGCATTCTCTCTCTTCACACTCTAATTCAGAACTTCCACCGAATGTTATTTGTTCTATCTTCCAAAACTGTGCACTGTCTGACCACTTGTCACATTTTTACCACTACTGCTGTCATTGCTACCTTGGATATTGTAGTGACCTTTGTGTTGTGTGCTAGGGCCACCGTAGCAAAGTACCACAGACCAGATGGCTTACCTAAAAGAGAGACTTCTTTTCTTACAATGGTGGAGGCTAGAAATCCAAGATGCAAGGTTTGGTTTTCTCTGAGGCCCCTCTTTGGTTTGTAGATTGCCCTCCTCTCCTCCCTTTGTTTCCACATGGTCCTCCCACTGTTATATGTACAGATAATGCGTCCCAATTTCCTTTTCTTATAGGGACACCAAGTGTCATTCTCAGCTCAGAACCTTCCAATGGCTTCTCAGTCTCTCAGAATAAAAGATCAAGTCCTTACTGTCGCCTATAGTACCCTACACTATCTGCCCTTCCCCCTGCCTGCCCCTCATCTCTAGGACACCACCTTTGCCTCTCCCTCCTCCCACACCCCCTGCCTCTCTGGCTGGAGCATGATAAGTGCCCCTTCCTCAGGGGCTCTGCACTGGTATTTTATCTAGAGCATTCCTCCCCCAGATACTCTCATGCTCAGATGTCACCTTCCAGCAAAGCCATCCCTGATGGGGCTATTTAAAATTGCATCTATCCCTCTTTCCTGCTTGATTTTTCCTCTATCGTACTTAGCACATGCTAATATAACTCATTAATTTTCATGACTATCTCTTACAATAGAATATACAGGTCTAACTACTCCAGTTACCCTACTCCTTGGTATAAGACTTTAAATCTTCTTATAAGATTTACCCAAAAGAACTAAAATCAGCACATTATAGTGATCCGAGAATATCAATATTTATAGCAACACAATTCATAATAGTTAAGTTATGGAACCAGCTCCAGTGCCTACCAACAGACGAACAGATAAAGAAAATGTGCTGTTTATTCACAATGGTGTTTTACTCAGCCATAAAGAAGAAAAAAATTATGGCATTTGCCAGTAAATGGGTGAAACTGGAGAACAGCATGGAGGTGAAATAAACCAGACTCAGACAGTCAAGGGTCAATTATTTTTTCTCCCATGGAAAAGCTAGAGCAGAATAAGGGGAGGGGGGCGGGGGCAGGAGGGTGAATTCCATGAAAATAGAAGGGAGATCAGTGGAGTAGATGAAGGGGATTGAGGAGGAGAGAGAAGGATTCGGAAAAGGGAGGAACTGCAGGATGAAATTAACCTTATGCTACATATATAAAAGATACACCACAGTGGTTTCCACCTATGTGTATCTTTAAAACACCAATTAAAAACAATAAATAAAGAAATGGAAGGAAGACAAGTAGAGAAGGGAAATAGGGTGGGAGGAGAGGAGGGAAAGAGGAAGTACTGGGGACTAAAATAGAGCAAATTACATTCCATGCATATATGACTGTGTCAAAATGAACCCCACTCTTATGTATAACTATAATGCACTAATAAAAACATTCAAAAAAAGAATCTACCGTTCTGGAGCAGGTTATTACAGCAGAGATGTTTTGCTTTTGGTTTGTTTTTGTTCACTTCTGTATTTCTTATGCTAGAGTAATTCCAGGCCCATAGTGGGTGCTCATTAATTATTTGTTGAATGAATACTACATTGCACTCCATCATTACATATGATCCCAAATGAAGTCCCGGTCAGAATGAAATTGCCAAAAAAATTTAGAAATGTGCATGACAGAGGGCCCGAGGGAAAAAGCACAATAGCAAGAGTCAAGAAACCCTGTGAGGCCCTCCTAAATATAAAGAAAAAAGAAGTCACAAGACAGGAAGGGACACACAGGTTATGTGGGAGGGAGTTTACTGAGTAACCCGTTAGACTGAACCTCACATCCTTTTCCATTTACCCCTTGGAAAGATGAATGCATGCATTCTTACACGTTGGTGTGGAGGACTTGTCCTATGGCCTGGGTTCCTTAATAATTGACTCAAGAACCGCTGTCCTCTTGTAGGCTGCCTGCTCCCCTCGAGGGCACATGATGTCGTTACCTTTCTATCAGAGGTCCCACCAGCACTATGATCTCAGCTACCGCAACAAGGACCTTCGCACCACCATGAGCCAGTACCAGCAGGAGAAGAAGCGATCGGCCATCTACACCCACGGCTCCACCGCCTACAGCAGTCGGTCCTCGGCGGCTCACCGCCAGGAGTCGCAGGCCTCCATCCAGGCCTCGGCCTCCTCCTACCAGCAGCAAGCCTCTCAGGCCTCCCATCTTGGAAGCTCGCAGTTCTCCCTGGACTCCCAAGTCAGTCGGAAGGCAGCCTCAGCCTACGATTATGGCTACTCCCACGGGTAGGTCTTGAGCAGCCTCCCAACCTTGGGTAGAGGCTGTGCTCTGAATGGTCCTCCCAAATCACTTTTCCTGGCTCCTTCAATGTGGCAGCTCTACCTTTAAACCAGGTGTGGAGAAAGAATAGGTTTGGGGAGTATAGACACCTGAGATACAGGTATAGACACCTGAGACCTGTGTCTATACCTATTGCCCATGATTGTCTCTTTGGGATTCACAGAGAGGTTCCTAGTTCTCTTGGCGAGTCTCACTTGCGATTCCTGCTGTGATATTTCTAGAAGCAGGGACATTTTGCCACAAGTTACTTTAGCAGCCGCAGAGCCAGAAAATATCATTTCAACACTCACAGCAGGTCTCCTGGCTCTCAGAAGGTTTTTTGCTTAGATGAGAGGCCACCAGGGTAGAAGTTAAAATTCACAGGTCACAGAGGGCTAAATGATGGCAGAGATGGATTCTATTTTTTTTAACCTCAGAAAGCCAATAATCAAAATTCTGAGCTATTATTCAAGCAGAAAATACTTTCTTTAGCTGGAGCATTTTATTAAACAAAAAACTTGGCCTTATCTCAGTCAGCCTAAGACTAATAGAACCAAACCTGTATTGTAACAAAATTAGATTTATTGAACCAACAATTTGGCAGACTATAGATAACTAGAAGGAGCTATTTTAGGATTTTAGGAAAAGTGGAGTTTAGATGCAGATCTGGTCTGCAGAGCAACCCCAAGATCTCATTTCTTTGGAAACAATAAAGTTAAGGTCAAGGTGGACTGTTGTATCCAAAAACCCTTGGTTGGAGCTCTTTACCTGGGGTGGGAGCAAAGGCTGATTTTCTGGGGTTAACAAGCAACTGAGATCCTTTAGGTAAGAGTGAGATGTTTCATTCTTACTGATGTGAACAGCAAACTCACCAATAGTCTGATTGCAGAGAAGAAAGTTCCATCTGCAGTCACCCAAAGAAAGAGGTTAGTTGCTATGACACTATGCAGCAGCACCAACCCTGGGAGAATGTTTTTTCTTGTTAATTTTGCATTTGGCTTCTCTGTGTCTGTTGGTCCAGACCAATGAATGCTGTTTTCCAAATCCAAAGCACTTTTATTTTCTCAGTATTCAGAATAAAATACTTCATGGAGATTAAAAAAAAAAAAAAAAAAAAAAACTCTTGCAAGATACATGTGATTTTTTTAAAAAAATTGGAAGTCTGTCTTTAGCCTACAAAAAGAATTGATGATCTCCAGAAGCATAGACATTTCTAGACTATGTGGTCAGTAGCCACCTGCTGCCTCTAATCCTCTTCTCCAAAGCATGGGGCATAGTGGCATTTTTTGTTATAAATACGATATCATTTTAAATCTTCCAAAATTTAAGTCCATAAAATATCTGGTAAAGTAACTGGAAAGGGGGCTTATCTCTGGACATCTAAAGTTTTTGAGGAAATAATAGAGTGATTTGTATAAGTAGGCATGAAGAAGTTTTTCCAAGAACAGAAATTCTTAAATTCCTGCTGGGTTTGAGCAGCACCTGATCTACAGCTGTCCTTTGGTCAGTGACCGTGGCCTCCTGGGAGCGTCTGCTAAGTTCAGTAACAGAGCCAGAGCCTTCTGGGGTTTACCTGGAATGTATGATGGCAACCTTCTGAAATTCCATTTAAAATGGAACAGGATCGTTTTGCAGTCTCACTTTCATAGGTCATGGTCTGCCGTGGGGTATTCATAAGGATCTCATGTTGGCTGGAAATATGGAAATATTGTTGCTGAGGTGAATTCATTTCTTTTAGCACTTGCTTCAGAGGAACTGCCTTCCAAAGAAAGGTTGGGAGGAATTAACACCATGTGTATGTGACAGTATCATTTTGTTCTCCTGAAAAATGTTCCATAGATACCATTCAAGAACCTCAATTAGGAAAGCAGCTGTCTTGTAATGGAGGAGGATTTACATCTTCAATATCCATTTTCTTGGACTGTCTATGCTGGGGCTATAGAAGATGGGTATTTTAATTATCGTGCAATTGTTAGCATACAACTTTTTGTGTAGTTATTTCATTTTGCCAACGTGGAAGAATCTGTAGAATTTTGTAAGCTTGTATTTTTATATTTTCTTTTTGAATTCTTTTCCTTTTTTTTTCTTTTCTTTTCTTTTTTTTTTTTTTTTGTGTGTGTGCACGTGTGTACTAGAATTGAACTCAGGGGTGCTTAACCACTGAATTTCATACCCGACCATTTTTATTTTTTATTTTGAGACAGGGTCTTGCTATGTTGCTGAGGCCCTCACAAAGTTATTGAGACTATTCTTGAACTTGCAATCCTCCTGCCTCAGCCTCCCAAACTGCTGGGATTACAGGTGTGAGCCACCACGCCCAGCATGAACTTCTATTTTTAAGTGATATTTCTTCAGCTTTACATTTATATTTTATTTTAAAATTATTTTAATTTGATATGTCCTTTATTTAACCATGTGTGTAATATTCATATTTGTTCATAACCTGATGTATTACACAAAAGATTCTATTTGTATTACGTAAAGGGTTGAGTATACTCAGAAATCATTTGCTCTATAGAGTCTTAGGAAGACTTAGCCATTTTAGGTATAAATAGTCTTAGACAATAAACTTTCTATAGGAAATTAAATGTAATCATTCCTTGTGTTCAATGTTCTATCTTGCTCCTTCCTACTGTAGGTATATTTGCATAGGTAGGTGGGTATTCATTAATGATTTGCTATGTTTGAACAACTCAGTTTTCTTGGTAGAAACATGTTGAGCTAGAAGCAAGTAAGGGAAGAATATACCAATGATGTCTTTTTTCCTTTGTATCATGGAACCTAGAAGGCCGACCTAATCCTGGAGGTATTTTTGTCTTTCTTTTTTTAAGCATAAAACTAACAGGTGCAGATAATGTTCTTTGAACGCCTTAAGTCTTCATAATTCCTTTAGGTAGTATTTAAGTTTGTTCAAAATGAAATGATTTTTTTTTCTTGCTAAATGAAATATCCCTTTAGATTTTGAACAGTGCTGTCAATTAAGGCCCCCAGAGATGGAAATACACTTCTGTGGAGTGGAGTGGATGTAAGCACTCGGCTTGGTCTTGGTCTATTTTTATCCTCTGCTCTGTAGTTAGATACCCAGTGCTAAAGTGGAAACTATGGAGATTTATAAGAGCTCAAGGCTTGGCTGACCTTCGTGAGTCTTAGGAACAATGGCTTGCTTGGTGTCATTGTGATTGTACAACAGATTGGTTATTAACTGTATTTGGAGCCACGAGTTATAAAATAAATTCTGGAAACCTCACTCTAAATGTCTTTTTTCTTGATCACAGGAAAAACAAACAAACAACAACAAAAAAAAACCTATGGTAAATAGAGCACAAAATATCTAAGAATGGCAAGATTATTGTTTTATACTAATAATCAACAAATATTATCAGAGGTTGAAGGAGCAATGTTATTCATGACCACTTTTCACTGTTAGGCAAGGATACTACTTAACCTCTGTCCATGAGTGGATTTCAGTAGAGTGTTGGATGGTCTGAAATTATGTGCAAAATTAGATGAGAATTTTTCTGGAGAGAGGGACTGTCACTTTCATTGCATTCTTAAGATATTTCCATGACCCGACAAAGCTCAGAGGCACTGCTTTAAGAAGTCTGCATATAAATCCAGACAGCCCAGTGTGTAGCCTTAAGACCTCTTTCCTAATTCAGTAGTATAAGGACCCAAGAGGGAACAGACAGCTGTTCAGAGAATGTGGCCTTGTAGAAGCAAGGTGCCTTCCATTCTTCTGAGTAAGCTGGATCAGACACTAAGTGGGAAGTCATTAAAGGAACATTCTGTTGTACTTAATAAATAGGAATGAACTTTTAAAAGCAGAGAACAACCCCACAGAGTTCTTGGAGGTTGGGAAGATTGGGAGTTACCCTTCAGCCCTCTGTGGTAATGGTAGACATCTAAGTTTCTCATTCTCAACAGATTAAAATTCAGCCCACATGAAGCAATTTGGCATTTTCATCCTTTTCACTGAGTCTTTAAGGCAATTCAGAGAAGTAGAAATTATCATCCTCATAAATGAGAAATGAGAAAATTGGAGATTAAATGACTTTTCTTCATTACTGTAAAATGGAACAGATTTCTGATCCAAACCCCATTTCACCCAAGGGCCTGCCCTTTCCACAGGTACCTGACACCAGTTATAGTCAGCAGCTGCCTCTGACCACACTCTGCCAACCAGACTTTTTTTTTCTCTTTCTTTCTTTTGAGACAGAGTCTCCATATGTTGCTCAGGCTGGTCTTAAACTCCTAGTTCAGGGGATCCTCCCACCTTTGCTCAAAGTGCACCAGATTTGCATCCAGGTACCAGATTTTTCTGGAAGCATTGATATACAGTTTTGGAACGTGCTTCCTTTTATACAGCCTTCTTGGGGAAAAGCCATTGAGCACTGATATAACCAAGATTTAGAGCAGGGAACAATGGATGGAAAGACACAAATGCTAAAGAAGAAAATCCTAGGGGTGTTTATAAATGCCAAGCCTATGACTGTCGACTCTAACTCATTAGTATCAGTGAACAGGTGTGCAAGGAATTCTTAAGAAACACCATTTTGGGGATGAGAACACTAAGGCTTGAGTGGCTTTCCCAGGGCTCCCTAACTTTAAATCAGGCCCTTCACCAACACTCGTGTTCCACTCACCAGTCCCCATTGGGTGCTGCCCAGGTAATAACCTTTTTTGAAACTACTAGAGTTTGCAAAGACTATGCTGACATTCAAATTCATTCTGATTCATGCAAAAAATACCACTAAACACATCAGGGTCCGACAGGGACCTGAAAATTTGTTCCATGTCCTACTTCAATATGGTTTCAAAAGGGTTACCAAAGAAATCTGGCTTGTGGACATTTTTGTGACCTGACCTTGGCTATTAACATTAGGTTAGTGTTGATTTTCTACATATCCATTTTCAGACATTATAATGGGATGTGGATGGTCTTGGGATCAGATAGGACTATGCTTACTTGCATTGAGGCATAAACTTTAGATAAGCTAGTTAACCTCTGAATTTCTTTATCTATAAAATGAGGAAAATGCTTGTCCCTTGCCTTGTAGAAGTTTAAAAGAGATGATCATATGAGATGTTAGTGTAGTGCCTGGCTCACTGGGGATACTCAGTAAGGTTGAGACATTCATTTATTCATTCCATAAATATTTACTAAGTGTCTCCTGGGTGCTAAGCTCTGCTCTAAGTGACTAAGATAAATTGTGAAATATTTTATATTGCGTTGAAGTGAATTATATATGATGTTAGTGGGTAAGAAATGTCATGGAAGCCATAGAAAAAGAGAAGGACAAGCAGGTGTGTGGAATGGGAGTACAATTGGCATTTCAAATCGGAGAATCGGGTCTTATAGAGGAGGTATGTCTGAGCAAAACTGTGAAGTAGCCAGGATTTGGAAAGGCACCTCAACCATCAGGGACAGCCACTGCAAGACCTTATAGTAAGGACCGGCATTGAGAGCAGTGTAAGGAAATGGGGGAGTGAGTGATGGATAGACGAGGTGGAGATGATATCAGAAAGGTTACAGATGAGGTAAGACCAATTATGGAGGGCCTTGTGGGCCACTCTAATGATTTTTTTTGTGGGGGGTAGGTACTGGGGATTGAACCCAGGGACACTTTACCACTGAGCTATATCCCCAGAATTTCCCTGTTCTTTTATTAATTTTGGGGGGGAGATCAGGGTCTCACTGTTGCTGAGGCTAGCCTCCTTAAACTTGTGAACCTCCTGCCTCAGCCTCCCAAGTCACTAGGATTATAGGTATGTGCTACCATGCCTAACTAGTTTTTATTCTGAGTTCAAGGGGAGAGCCGTGATAGAGCTTTGAGCCAGGAAGTAATGTGACCCATTCAATGGTCAAATTATAATAGGTTCCCTGTGGCGTGGCCCATGTATGGCAAATACACTGTCAAGGCAGAGCTAGATGTTCAGTGAGAGAGAACGTGGTAAGCAGTGGCCAGATTTTTGGATGAATTAGTTATTGATGAATTCTTAATCCCAATGGACTTTTCATAGATCTCCTTAGTATCCTCAGCAGTGGGATTCTGAGGCTGTGAAAAGATCCATATTGGTTTTCTATATACAATGAATCTTCTGAACCTCTCTCTAGATGGTATCAGGACAGTAAAACCGATACTCATTGTCCTTTCTCAAAGACTCTACATCATGATGGAGCAATTCCTTACTCCATTGTTGGTGTATTCCTGTTAATTAGTAAGAAAATCACCTTGAAAGAGCTGTAGTTATATGGATACTCAAGTCCACCTGTAGGTTGAAGTAGCTGCATCTGAATTATAAAAAAATAAGTATTGAATCAATAGATTTTTATGGGAAATGAAAGGTGCTTGGAGAGCTATTGGCTGTACCAAGGTTTGTATTTGCTGTGGTTTAGATGTGATTTGTCCCCTCCAAAACTCATGTTGAAATTTGATCGCCAGTGTAATAGTGTTGACAGATGGTGGGATCTTTAAGAGATGCTTGGGTCTGCCCTCATGAAGGGATTGCAGGCCTCAATTATGTTACTTGAGAGCAAGTTGTGATAAAACAAGGGGTTCCCCTCCTGTTTTATCACTTCTACATTCATCCATTTGCCTTTCCACTTTTCCACCATGTCATGACACAACGCAAGGCACTTGTTAGATGGGCTACCTGATCATGAACTTCCAGTCTTCAGAACTGTGAGCTAAATAAACTTTTTTTCTTCATAAATTTCCCAATCTGTCGTGTTTTGTTATAGCAACAGAAAATGAACTAAGTCGGGACTCTTATCTTTTTTTTCCTCTAGAAATGTTCTGATAACCTTGTCTCTAAATAAAATTTTAATAATTACATATCGGGAAAACCATATTTTCGGGTAACAAAAAATCAATAAAACATTCTGGGGTGTTTATTCCAGTACTTAAGTACCATAAAATGATATTACATTCCATATGGTAGAAGGTCAGAGAAAAATCTAACAAAAAGCAGAGAAGCCACAGTTCTTTTAGAGGTAATTGAGTTATGTTCTGGGTCTCAAAAACCAATCCTAAATCCACAAACAGTCGTCCTCATCAAGTATCAGTCTCCTCCTTCTGCTCTCACTGCTATAAACTATGGCTTGTTTGTGGAATGAACTAGGAGTCTCACTCCTGGGAATACCAGTTTCATATAATTAGCAATTTATAGATCTGTCGAACTATGGAATGCCAAAGCAAGACAGGACCAAAATTCATTTAATTTTCAAGTCCCTCGTTTCCACTGAGGGCCAACAAGAAGGGATTCATTCTGTGCTTCCTGTGTGCTTACATGGAAAATATAACGTGTGAGCTTCTTTTGCAAGTTAAATTAGGTTTAGATGGTACAAGATACTTCCAGGATGCCATTCATCTGCCCTAGGCAGGTGAATTGTGCTGGAGAAGAAAGAAAGGCCAGTCTTTTCAGAGAGTGGGAATAGAATGAGTCAGCCAAAGGCAGAGGAAGGGCAAAGGGGTTACCTCCCTGTGCTGGGAGGTGAAATGTTAGCTCTGTCCCTTCAGGGCCCTCACCTCCATAACCGCAGCACCTTCTTGCTGACCAGACAGTGGGGTGTAACCGAACCTCCCCACAGAGATCTCTGGGCCTTGGAAACCCAAGAGAGCTTCTCCAACAAGCTTGACCTTTTCCACAGAAGTCTCTCTTCATGAAGTGAGAAGTCAGGAACACCTCAAACGAGTCAAGTAACATTCATGCAACATCCAGTCAACCAAAGTGACCATCCCCAGTGTGGGACTTTTAGAAACCCAGAACAATCCAGTCCACAAAGAGACAGGCTTGGACTCCATAAAGCATCTCTAAAACTATTGTCAGGTGGGCTGGGGTTGTGGCTCAGTGGTAGAGCGTTCGTCTAGCACAAGCAAGGCCCTGGGTTTGATCCTCAGCCCCACATAAAAATAAATAAACACAATAAGGGTATTGTTTCCAACTACTTCTAAAAAAATAAATATTTTTAAAAAATTATATATATATAAAAAACTATTGTCAAGTGTCTTGCATAACATAATGTCTAGGAAAAATAGAATAAACTCTTTCATTCCTGCTTAAAAGTCTAGTCTACTTAAATCAACTTCTTAAATTTACAAATGCATAAAAACAGTATGTGTGTGTATATGTACATACATGTACAAATATAAATAAGAACCGTAAAATATTTAAATCTACCAGTGTTTCATCCATCTGTCCTTTCTAGAACACGTGACAGTTCTACCTTCATGCTGGGTCATGACTTAGGTCCCGTGGTTTTTGCTTTTAGATCATGGCTATACATCAACTATATTAATTTATTGAAAAGGAGAGTAAAATGTTAACTGTTAGTGGAAATTTAGTTTATGGGGAAAAAATAAATAAATAAATAAATAAATAGAAGGAAGAAATGTACTTATAGTTCTATTTAAATAGTTAAAAAATAATAATAAAAGTGAGGGCTGGGGTTGTCACTTAGTGGTGGAGCACTTGCCTAGTGTGTGTGAGGCACGGGGTTAGATTCTCAGCACCACACAGAAGTAAGTAAAATAAAGGTCCATTAACAACTGAAAAAATATTTAAAAAAATTAAAAGTGAGATGTTTCTATTGCCAAGAGCATGAAATAGAGAGGAACAGGGAAGGGGTGGGGGAAGAAGGGTAAGGCTAATCATGCAAATAAATAAAAAATGAATAAATACATTTAAAGCCAAGGGAAGGTTATTACGACACCAGGTACCAGTGAGTTTCAAGGTTGATGTTGATCAAATTAATGTTTGTCTCTTATAAGGAACCTTTTTTGCAAAATGTATTAGGGGAAAATAGGATTAATTAGAACAAATAAGAAAAATTACTGACCCAAAGAAAAAAAAAAGGACTCTTTCCAGCCTCCCACTTCTCCACTAACTTTGATGTACTCCCGAAACTCTCCTAAGTGTCAAGATTGGGAAAGAGAGGATTGAAAGGTCAGTACAAAGCGTTGACATCAACATGATGCATGTATCAAAGAAGGAGCACAAAATAGAGCTGCTCTAGATCAGAAGTAGATGCCAAACAACCTTTTCACACAGTCCAAAGAAACTATTGTCCTGAAAGTTTTGCAAGAGGGGGAAATGTAGCCAATAGATAAGTAGAAAGGAGAAGAGATTGAAAACTAACTCCAAGGGATTCTCCATGGGGTCCTGAGGATGAAAGAGATGAAACTTCAGATACCAGCCACCCTAACGGAGGGTGGCTGACTGGAACAAAGAGCCAAGAATAAGCTGGCCCATTGTTCATTAAAACCACTGCCCTTCAGTCTTCTGGTATACAGCTGAGCATTTTGTATATATGCAACAGTATTAGGCTGTAAATATGTGTCAAGAATGATGTCCTACTCATTTTCAATGTCCAGCTTCTCCACAGGGTTCCATGATGACCCTAGACAGAAATTCCCTCTCAAGCCAGTGAATTTATTATTCTTTATGGCTGAGTAATATTCCATTGTATATATATATATGCCACATTTTCTTTATCCATTCATCTGTTGAAGGGCATCTAGGTTGGTTCCATAGCTTAGCTATTGTGAATTGAGCTGCTATAAACATTGATGTGGCTGTGTCACTGTAGTATGCTGATTTTCAGTCCTTTGGGAATATACCAAGGAGTGGGATAACTGGGTCAAATGGTGGCTCCATTCTAAGTTTTCTGAGGAATCTCTGTACTGCTTTCCAGAGTGGTTGCACCAATTTGCAATCCCACCAGCAATGTATGAGTGTACCTTTCCCCCCCTCACATCCTCACCAACATTTATTGTTGCTTGTATTCTTGATAACGGCCATTCTGACTGGAGTGAGATGGAATCTCAGTGTAGTTTTAATTTGCATTTCTCTAATTGCTAGAGATGTTGAACATTTTTTCATATATTTGTTGGCCATTTGTGTTTCTTATTCTATGACATGCCTATTCAGTTCCTCTTTGTCCATTTATTGATTGGGTTATTTGTTTTTTTGGTGTTAAGCTTTTTGAGTTCCTTATGTATCCTGGAGATTAACGCTCTATCTAAGGTGCAGGTGGCAAAAATTTTCTCCCATTCTGTAGGCTCTCTCTTCACGTTCTGGATTGTTTCTTTTGCTGTGAAGAAGCTTTTTAGTTTGATACCATCCCATTTATTAATACTTGATTTCACTCCTTGCACTTTAGGAGTCTTGTTGAGGAAGTCAGTTCCTAAGCCAACATGATGGAACATTGGGCCTACATTTTCTTCTAATAGGTGCAAGGCCTCTGGTTTAATGTCTAGGTCCTTTATCTACTTTGAGTTGAGTTTTGTACATGATGGGAGATAGGGGTTTAATTTCATTTGGCTACATATGGATTTCCAGTTTTCCCAGCACCATTTGTTGAAGAGACTCTTTTCTTCAACATATGTTTATGGTGCCTTTGTCTAGTATCAGATAACTGTATTTATGTGGGTTTGCCTCTGTGTCTTCTATTCTATACCACTGATCTACATATCTGTTTTGGTGCCAATACCATGCTATTTTTGTTACTATAATTCTGTAGTATAATTTAAGGTCTGGTATTGTGATGCCTCCTGCTTCACTTTTCTTGCTAAGGATTGCTTTGGCTAATCTGGGCCTCTTGTTTTTCCAAGTGAATTTCATGACTACTTTTTCTATTACTAGGAAGCATGTCATTGAGATTTTACTAGGAATTGCATTAACTGTGTATAACAGTTTCGGTAATATGGCCATTTTGACAGTATTAAATCTGCCTATCCAAGAACATGGGAGATCTTTCCAATTTCTAAGGTTTTCTTCAATTTCTTTCTTTAGTGTTCTGTAGTTTTCATTGTAGATGTCTTTCACCTCTTTTGTTAGATTGATTCCCAAGTATTTTACTTTTTGAGGTTATTGTGAATGGGATAGTTTTCCTAATTTCTCTTTCAGTTCATTCATCATTAATGTATACAGATACAGTTGATTTATGGGTGTTAATTTTTATCTTGCTACTTTGCTGAATACATTTATGAGTTCTAGAAGTTTTCTGTTGGGGTTCTTTGAGTCTTCTAGATGTAGAATTTGTCATGGGCAAATAGGGATAGTTCAAGTTCTTCTTTTCCTATTTGTATCCCTTTAATTTCTTTCTTTTGCCTACTTGCTCTGGCTAGGGTTTCAAGGACTAGGTTGAATAGAAGTGGTGAAAGAGGGCATCCCTGTCTTGTTCCAGTTTTTAGAGGGAATGCTTTCAATTTTCCTCCATTTAGAGTGATGTTGGCCTTGGGTTTAACATATACAGCTTTTACAGTATTGAGGTATGTTCCTACTATCCCTAGTATTTCTAGTGTTTTGAACATGAATGGAGGCTGTATTTTGTCAAATATTAAACCAGTGAAATCAAATTTTGTTTGCACTGGTCTTCTAAGCTGCCTTCTCTCCTTTTACTCTCCATCCTGTCTTCTTTGATTGACCTAATCCATTTATTTGCTTACTATACTATGAAGCTCTTCAAAAACAAGTTTGTAATTTCTTTTTGTTGGAATCTTTTTCTGCTGCTATGACAGAATACCACAGACTAGATAATTTATAAATATTAGAAGTTTATTTGGCTCACGGTTCTGGAAGCTGGACAGTCCAGGATCAAGGGACCACATCTGGTGAGGCCTTCTTGCTGCATATCTGGCGGAAGGTATCACATGGCAAGAGAGTACGCAAGTAGAGAAGAGAACAAGAGGGGCTAAGCTAACTTTTATAACAAGTCCACTATTGCCCTAACTCACCCAGTTCTCTGATAATGACATTAATCCATTCAGGAAGGCAGAGCAGTCTCACTTCCTACTCCCATGGTAGAGCCTGGCATTTTAAAAAGATTTTGGTGGAGATATATATATATATATATATATATATATATATATATATATATAGAGAGAGAGAGAGAGAGAGAGAGAGAGGGAGAGAGAGAGATTTACAGTCTGAAAGGTGACTGTTCATTAATTTTTGAAGTAATCTTTCTCTTGCATTTTCAAAATATCAGCAGATTATATACAAAGTTTATATTAAACTTTTATAAGACACTGCTGTACATTCTCGTGGTAAATGTGCAAAGATTCCAGTTTATTCACATCCTTGCCAATATTTATCATTTTCTCTTACTTATTATAATCATTCTAGTAGGTGAGTAATGGGGTCTCATGGTAGTTTTGTATTAACTTAGTAACTAATGATGTTGAACATTATTTTTTGTGTTTCTTGTCCATTTATATATTTTCCTTGGTGAATTGCCTAGTCAAAATATTTTGCCTATTTTTAAATTGGATTGTTCTTATTTTTTTTTTTAATTTATAATTGTAGATGGACACAGTACCTGTATTTTATTTGCCTTTATTTTTTTTTTAATGCGGTGCCAGGGATCCAACCCAGTGCTTCACGCATGCTAGGCAAGGGCTCTACCACTGAGCCACAAACCTGGCCCCTTGGATTGTTCTTATTGTTGAATTGTTATAGGTACTTAAATATTTTGGATAGAAGTTGTTTCTCATATATGTTTGCAAATATGTTCTCTCATTCTGATGTATTGTTGTCTCAATTCTCTTCACAGTGTCTTTTGAAGACCAGAATTTTAAAATTTGAAGTTTGGTTCATCAATTTTTCCTTTTTGAATTGTGCTCTTTGTGTCATATCTAGGAACTCTTTAGCTAAGTCAACACCTGAGAGGGTTGTTTATCTTCTAAGAGTTTTTTTTAATCCTCTTTTATATTTTGAACTAGAATCCATTTTGAATTAACTTTTTGTATGATCTTGAGTAAAGTTCTAAACTTATTCTTTCACATATGGGCATACAATTGTCAAGCATCATTGTTGAAAAGACTATTCTTTCTCCCATTAATTTTTTTGATACCTTTTTAAGAGATCAGTTGACCCTAAAATGCAATGATATAGTTTTAGACTCTCAATTTCCTTCCACTAATCTATGCTTGTTCTTATGCCAGTACCAAACTATTTTAATCATCATTGTTTTGTTATTATATTGGTGAATATAAGCCCCTCAAACTTAGATCTTCTTTTTTTAAAAAAATTAGTTCTTATTTTAAAAAATTTTGCTATGTAGTTTCTTCATATTCTTTATAATGTATAAAAAATATTCTTTACATATAAATATATTTATGTTATACTGTCTATAATTTTTGTATATAATATATATACTATATTGCATTGTTTTGGTGCAGGGGTACTGGGGATTCAACTTAGGGGCACTCAAACACTGAGCCATATCCTCAGCCCTACTTTGTATTTTATTTAGAGACAGGGTCTCACTGAGTTGTTTGGCGCCTTGCTTTCGCTGAGGCTGGCTTTGAACTCACTATCCTCCTGCCTCAGCCTCCCAAGCCACTGGGATTACATGCGTGTGCCACCAAGCTGGGGAATTTTATTGAATGTTTTTATATTATATATTTATATTATATGTGAAGCATATATTTATATTATATAGACCTATTTCTTTATATTGTGTATATTTCTTATACATCTTTCACTTACTGTAATGTTTTATAATTTTCTGAATAAAAGTGTTATACTTTAAGCTCTTTCAAAATATTTTATTCTTTTTGATGCTATTGTGAATGGAGTTGCCTTAATTGTGTTTTTTGATTGCTTATTGTTAATATATAGAAATATAGTTGACCTTTGTATTTTGATTTTGTATCCTACAACCTTGCTGGATTTGTGTTGGCATGTTTTGTGTATAGATTCCTTAGGATTTTCTACATACAGGATTTCATCATCTGTAACCAGATGTGGACTTCTTCCTGTCTAACCTTAACTGCTCAGCCTAACTAGAACCTCCAGTAGAAGGTTGGTGAGAAGTGAAAAGAGCAGATTTACTGCTTGTTCCAATCTTAAAAGGAAAGAATTTTGCCTTTTGCCATAAAGTATGATTTTAGTAATAGATTTTTCATGGATGGCCTTTATTAGGTTGAAGAAGTTTCCTTCTAGTTCCATTTTTTTTTTTTTTTTTGTAGAGGGTTTTTTTGTTGTTTGTGTTTCTTTGTGTTGTTTTGTTTTGATTTGGTTACCAATGATTAAACCCAGGGGCACTTAACCACTAAGCTACATCCTCAGCCCTTTTTATTTTTTTATTTGGAGGCAGGGTCTCACTGAGTTTCTTAGGGCCTTTCTAAGTTGCTGAGGCTGGCTTTGAACTTGCACTCCTCCTGCCTCTGCCTCTCAGGCCACTGGGATTACAGACCTGCCTCACTGCACCCAGCTTGTTTAGAGTTTTTAACATATTGAATGCTACATTTTGTCACATGCTTTTTTTCTGCGTCTATTGAGATTAGAATGTGGGTTTTTGTTCTTTATTCTATTAATATGATATATTAGACTAACTGATTTTCAAATATAAATCAACGTTTCCTTTTTGGGATAATCTTCATTTGGTTTTATATGTTGTTGGATTCGGTTTATTAATATTTTGTGAAGGATTTTGGTGTCTATCTTCATAGTCTATAGTTTTATTAGAGTGTCTTTGTTTGCTTCGGTACCAGGTAATTACTGACTTTATGGAATGAATTGGATCGTATTCCTTTCTGTGTTTAAAAAAAGAAATTGAAAATGATTGGAATTGTTTCTTCTTCAAATATTTGATAAAATATGTCAGTGAAGTCATTTGGACATGGACTTTTCATTGTGGAAATATTTTACATTATGAATTTAATCTTTTTTCTTGTTATTGGTCTGTTTTCATATTTAAATCTCTTGTAGAATTGGTTTTAGTAAGTTGAGTCTTTATAGGAATTTTTCATTTTATATAAATTGCTTAATTTGTTGGCACAAAGGCAACTACATTATTTCCTGTCTGTGCCTCTTAATTTGGGTGGGGTTGAAAATTATATCTCTGCTTTCCTTCTTTTTTTTTTAAATTTTTTATTGTTGGTTGTTCAAAACATTACATAGTTCTTGATATATCATATTTGCTTTCCTTCTTTTTTAAAAGATTTTTTTTTTAGTTGTAGATGGACACAATACCTTTATTTTATTTATTTATGTGGTGCTGAGGATGGAACCCAGTGCCCCACGCATGTGAGGCAAGCGCTCTACCACTGAGCCACAACCCAGCCCTCTCCTTTCATTCTTGATTTTAGTAATTTGTCTTATTTATATTAATATTATTATTTATTTTTCTTTTTGTTGTCACCAAAGCTTGATCAGTTTTCTTGATCTTTTAATTGATTTTGTTCATTTTTGTTCTGTTTCCTATTTCATTGATTTCCTCTCTGATATTTACTATATCTCCCTTTTGCTTATTTTGTGTTTAATCTTTTTTCTAGTTTCTTACAGTGGAAGCTCATTATTCATTTTGAGATCTTTCTTTATTTCTAATATTGATACTTAAAGCTGTAAACGTCACTGTATGTACTGCTTTAACTGTAATCCATACATTTTAATATTGTATTTTTGTTCTCATGTAGTTAAAATATTTTCTAATTTCTTTTGAAATTTTTTTGACCAATGGATTACTTAGAAATATGTCATTATTTTTCTGATGTCTGAGGATTTTCTAAATTCCTGTTGTACATTCTTGTTTAATTCTTCTGTTGTCAGAATATATATTTTCTATTATTTCATTCTTTTTAAATTGATTAAGATTGTTTTGTGAACTAGTGTATCCATTCTCTCTGAGAATGTTGAAAGAACAGTCACTCTTTTGTCATTGGGTGAAGTTATCTAGAAAGTTCAGTGAGGTCAAGTTGATTGATAGTGTTATTTAAATCCTCTAGGTCCTTGCTGATTTTTTGACTAGTTCTTCCTAATCAATTACTAGGAGTGGAATATTGAAGTCTCCAACTATTATTTTTCAGCTTTCTTTTCTTCTTTCAATTCTATCATTTTTCCTTTTGAATTTGGGGGCTCTGTCGGGTGCTTATGTATTTTTATTTTTATGTTTTTCTGAAGAATTGACCCTTTTATCATTAGGAAGTGTCCTTCTCTGTCTCTGTATGTGTATCTGTTTGTGCATATGCTTCTTGGATCTAAGCATCGTAGAATTATAAATTAACATCTTTCATTAAATTGGGAAATTTTAGGTATTATTTCTTCAAATTGACCTTCCTGCCCTTTCTTTCTCTCCTCTCACTGCCATGACTCATATACTGGTGTATTTGACTTTGTCCAACTGGTCTTTGAGGATTTTAATTTTTCTTTATTTTTTAAATTGAAAAATTTCTATCTTTTCAAGTTAATTGATTCTGTTTTCCTTTATCTCAAATCTACTGTTGAGTTCCTCTAATAAATTTCCAAGTCACTGAGTGCTTTTTTGTTCCACGATGTCCATGGGTTTGTACTTTCTAATTTCTCTTTGATGATGCTTTCTACTTCTTCTTCTTCTTTTTTTTTTCTTTTTTTTGTATCAGGGGTTGAACTTGGGAGCATTCGACCACTGAGCCACATCCCCAGCCCTATTTTGTATGATATTTAGAGACAGGTCTCACTGAGTTGCTTAGCACCTCACTTTTGCTGAGGCTGGCTTTGAACTCATGGGCCTCCTGCCTCAGCCTCCCAAGTTGCTGGGATGATTGGCGTGCTCACTGCTGATGTTCTCTACTTGTTGAATCATTGTTCCACCCCCCTCAGTGTGTGTGTGTGTGTGTGTGTGTGTGTGTTTCAAAGTTCAGGTCATTTATAAGTGACCCTAAACTTTCTTGCCTTTCCTCTCTGCATATGTGCACAGGCTTACATCCAGCCAATCATTTGTGGAAAACTTGGACCCTCCCCTCTTTCCCTGCACAGGTGTGAAGATTCCTTTTACTGTCTTGTTTTTCCTTATCTTTCTGTTAGATTTCTGACTGATCCAGTCTGCTGCCTGAATTAACCAGGCAATCTCAAGCTAGCTGAGCTGCTGGTCTTTTCTTGCTTATTTGCCACTTAGATTGCTACTGTTACAATTCTGCTGGAAGTTTTATCATGCTTTGACCATATCAAGCCAGCATCCTCCCGCAGTAAAACAGATCTTTTCCTGCCTTTTCCCCACCTTGATAGAACTATCTTATGTACTGAGCTGAGGGTGGGGGATGGGAGCAGCCTAGGCATGAATGGCACAGACTCCCACTGCTCATATGTGAAGTTCAGTCATTTTTTTTAAGAATAACCGATTCTCAGTGTTGTTGATGCTTTTGATTGATTTTTCAGAGCCCTGATTGAGTTTTTGACAAATGTGCCCTGATTTGTCATTGCTTTTTGAGAAGAGGAATTATTGAACTACTCATTCCATCATACTGGGAACCCTGCCTCTGCATTGGTAATTTTTAATAATTCATCAGGTGATTCTTATGTGAAACCAGAATTGAGAATCCTTAGGCTAGGGTGTAATTACAGGAAAATGAATCTGATTCCGTTGCATTCAGTGAGCATTCATTGAACAATGCCAATCACTGGACATAGTGCTGAGGACCCAAAGATAACTGGGACCATCCTTCTTCTTACATAGTCCAGTCATTGGGAAAGACAAATAGAATAATCAATTAATCAGTGTAACCATGACCATGTAGGGATGGGTGATGCTGGGTTTGAGAGCAAAGTTAGCAAAGACAGTACCCACAGGACACCATTTTTCTGAAATGTGCTGATAGGCTGAATATTTTCAGAATGTAACATAGTCCTTAAACAGGTCGAAGTGTGAATAAATTTATTTTTCAAGGGGGGATCAGGGATAATTTCCCCAGATTATGTTGTGATTATAAACATAACTGTAAAAGACCAGATTTTTAATTTATGCTACGTTTAATGGAGGGTGTGTGTGTGTGTGTGTGTGTGTGTGTGTGTGATGTGTGTTTCTTTCTTTTTTAATTACTTGATTTATTTTTATGTGGTGCTGAGGATTGAACCCAGTGCCTTACACATGCTACAACTGAGCCACAGCCCCAGCCCAAACAAGGGTTTCTTTTTTTGGTTGTTGTTGTTGTTTTATTTTGTCTGGGCTGTGGTGATCTCAGAACCCCAGTTTATGATTCAGGAAAAGCAAAACAACATCAAAGTCATCATGGGCAGTGTGATGTGGTGTTACGATCTCCTAAGAACGGAGTCCACAAAGGCAAGCTGTGGACATGTAGAAAGAAATACTAGCACTTTTTTTTTTCTTTTTAACTGAATTCTATCTTTAAAATCTCCTAACAATCGAATCAAGTGAATTTATACAATGCATATTCATTGAACTTATAAATAAACAAACAAATATATATATATAGGTGGCATGCCCTCAGTGGTTTTTGATTAAAAGAGTGTTCAGTCATAACCTTTGGAGACCACCGATACAGTGGAAAGAACACGAACCTGAAAATAAGAGATGGGTGCTAATTCCAGTGTAGCTACCAGCTTGCTGTGTGAACATGAGCAAGGTATAGAGACTTTTGTAAGCTTTTGTTTCTACATCTGTACAATGAGGGACTTGGTGTAATAAATAACTTAGAGGCCGTTTCTAGCTTTGGGATTCTATAAAAGGTTTTGTTCTTGCTTTTCCTATCACGCATTATTGTGAAGTTGTACAAGGAGAAGATTATAATTTTTTCCTTTCAGTATTTGGATTAGATGAAGTTTTAGCCTGTTTCTGAGTTCCTGGAATATTTCCAGAGAGTGCCTCTGGACTTTGGCTGCATCCCATCTCTGTGGTGCTTCTGGTCATCGTTGTGATAACGTCATACATACCAAGACACTTATTTAAAATCTGTTAACTGTAGACATATTAACAAAGGACATAGTGCAATGAGTGGCAGAGTACAAAAAGATGCACCTAGACACAGTTATGGAGAGACATCTGGGGATGTACACAAGTCAGTCCTTACCTATTGCTTAATTTCATGGCTTGCTTCGATGGAAATTCAGAAAGTTTCAAGATTTAAGCTGAGTACATAAAGAATATCAAGTGTAGTTTTAATAGGAATAAGATCTACCTAGATCAAAACATATTGTTTAGTGTCTACTCCAAAACTGAGTTATTAGAGGATTACTTTCAAAATTTACATACAACTAAAAGCCCAGGGGGTTAACAAAACCTTACTTAGGTTCAAAGAAACTCAAAATCTACATATTTTATTTATTTATTTATTTTTTAAAAATCACTTTTGTAGTCCACGAGCCTTTATTTATTTATTTTTTTAACATTTATTATGCCATGAATTCATAGGGAATAGGTTCCAGCAGTTCAGGCTCCTTTCCATTTGTTCTCACAAAATGTGCTTCTCTGGGTGGGGCAGGCTGGCGCTTCAGCTGAACCCAGGTACCTTTCTCTTTGGCTTCCTTCTTTTTCTGATCATTTTCCTTCACACGTTTCAGGAAGCTGTCTCGGCTCTTAGAGTGCTTAATATGCTCAATACGCACATTAATTCTCTTGGCAAGAATCTTGCCCTTAACTTGCTTATTCACAACAATGCCAACAGCATGCTGGGTAACATTATAGACTCTCCCAGTTTTGCCATAACATTTGTGGGGCATTCCTTTTAGTACCTATTCCCTTGATGTCTACAATATCACCCTTCTTGTAGATTCGCATATATGTGGCCAAAGGAACAACTCCATGTTTTCTAAAAGGCCTGGAGAACATATATCGGGTTCCTCTCCTCTTTCCCTTTGTGTTCGTCATTTTGGCGAATTACTGAAAGATGGCGGTTCCGGCCGAAAAAAGCTACATATTTTATTTAACTCCCCTGAAAACATTTTTCAACTTTAAAATTTAGTAGTGTAAAATGTAGGACTTGGGCGTTCATGGATCATGACATAATAGACTATCAACAGTCTTTCCTCAAATGATTACACAGTTAATTTTAAAACTTTGTGTTTCCCTAATTCATTTTGCTTGCTAGCTTTAATAAATAACTTGGCATTACTAAATTATCTATTTGTGTGGTATTTTAACATCTAATTCTTCACTCACCTTTTTTATTAGGAATCAAAAGCTGAAGAAACTTTAGGGGGTATAACAAAGGTGGAGATCTTTGTGTTTTCTAAATAATACTGTTAAATACATAACATCATAATACTTTTTATGAAGTCTTTTGTCCAGATAAATTATGAAATGGAAACTAATGATAGTGTCATGAATCTTCAGCATCAAATTCAACTATTAAAAAATCAGTTGTGATTGATCAAATTATGCATGTGTATGTATGAATATAACATAATGAATTCCACTATTATGTTTAATTATAGTGCACCAATAAAAATCATTTGCTAAGATTTACCTATGAGATGGAATCACATTCTGGGTGTGTTCTTTGTAGTAAATTCATCATTTTAAAGATCTGCCTTAAAGGAAAAATGACATAAAAAGATACAACATACCAAGAAGAATGATCGAAAATAGCTATTTTGATGCAAACAAACACTGAAAAATAAGGTTATAGAATAAGACTGTAGACACTAGAATAGAAATACAGAGAATAGAGCAAAAACTAGCAAAATAGAAGTTAGAAAATCCAACTATTCTAGAAATAGGAAAAGCACCAAGACACTTAAGCTCATAATTAATTTTATTTTGTATAGTAATAGAATAAATGAGCAAAGCAAATTACACTTTGAACTTGGATCTGTAGAAGCACAGCCTGTTCTCTGTGACCTGCTGGGGTATAGGATGCAGTCGTTCTGGTGCTGCCTGGAACAACCAGCCAGGAACAAATTTCACTCTGGCTTCCAATTGGTAACCAATCCACCAGCTTAACTTCAATGTTCTAACCTTTAGTTTTAATGCTGATCACGGAAAGAGAGCTAGATATTCTTCTCTGGGGGTAGGGGGCAGATAATGGGGAAAAGAATCTTGCCATTTCCATGGGACTATTCCGGAGGTTCAAAGACAGTAGCCCACCCTGTCCCCCCCCAGGCCTGGAGCCCCTGTGCCTTCTGCAGTTCTTTGCTGGCCTTAGAGCTCTGTGTAGCCCTACTTGTTTTCTCACATTGTTATTTATCCATTTTGTACTACGTGTATGTTGGGACTGTCTTCTGCTTTTGATTTAGGTCCTCCCCCTTTGCTTTTTCCAAATGATTTTCAAAGATCAGGAAATGGTCAAGATTTGAATGGTTTGTTTCAACCATTCAAACTATTGGGTTTTCCCATATAGTACTGTTCACATGCTTCTTCTTCTTTTCAAGTATTCTCCAGACCAGGGGCCATTATTATTATTATTATCATCATCATCATCATCATCATCATCATCATCATTATCATCATTATTACCAATGTTTTAGAATAGTTTCACCTTGACAGAAAAATTACAAGCACAGAACAGAGTTCCTACACAATCTCCCCTTGTTAACATCCTTCCTTACCGTGTGCCCTGGGACTTTTAACCCTGTCCAGAGATTGACTCTAGGGTGTCCATGAACTCCTCAAATTTATGCCCAATCTTATGGTTGTATGTAAATGCATTTCATTTCATCCAGGAACTGCACAGATTATGATAATACTTTTTGTCTTGTCAATCCTTTTCCTCTACCTCTGCTCTCATATCACCTCCCTAGGAAAGGTTTTGGTTTGTTAAAACACTGACTGCCTCCCAGTGCCCGTGTGTACCCTGGTACATAGGCACACAGAAACCACCAAAGGGGTCTTTATCACACACCTGTAATTCTGTGGGTTATTTGATGTCACATCTTCATGTTTACATCCTATATTAACTCCATCATTTGAAGAACCCAGAGTTCCTTCAACAATAGGAGTTCCTTCAGCCTGTAGGAGGAACATGAAGGCTTCAAAGTGCGAACTCAGAGTCCTGCATCAGAATCGCCTAGGATCCCCATTCAGAAAAGCGTGCATTTTTAACAGTCCTCCCAAAGGATTTGAATGCAAAATTGCATCAAAACTGGTTATATAAGCCCAACATGGTGGTGCACACCTGTAATCCCAGCGGCTCAGGAGGCTGAGTCAGGAGGATCATGAGTTCAAAAAGCCAGCCTCAGCAACTTAGGGAGGTCCTAAGCAACTTAGGGAGACCCTGTCTCTAAAGAAAATGTAAAAAAGGGCTGGGGATGTGGCTCGGTATTTAAGAGCACCTGGGTTAAATCCCTGGTACCAAAAATAAAATAAAAACCCCCCCAAAAAAACCTCATTTATATAGGTTGCATAAATTTCAAACACTATCTTAACATTAAAGGATGTTTGGAAATATAAAATCTTTGGTCTTTTCCCTTGAAACTTTAAGGTGGAGAAGCCATGAAAATATCATTTTCTTTTAGTGTCTATATAGAATATGTTTGTGTATCTGAGATCTATCTAATTCCACTTAAGTTCTTTTTTTTGCCATTATACATGAGCTCTCTTATTTTTTGCATTACAATTCTTAATACACCTTTATAGCACAATTTATCAAAGCTCTGTTTGTATATAAGCTATGTTGACACCTGATTCACATCTTCATACATGCATTTTGTATAATGATGACCGTCTCCTTTCACCATCCATGCTATTCCCTTTCCCTCCCACTCCTATTCCCTATCTAGAGGTAATCTTTAATTCCACTTAAGTTCTAAAGATAAAAGATAATAATAACATGAGAGATCTAAGATTCTGAAAAAACTCTTCCTAGGTTAAAACTTCCTTTCATCAGTAGTTTGAATGTCTTCAATGCACTTTTTAAAATTATTATTATCTAAATGTTCAATGCACTTTTGTTATTGTTTAACGTTAGGGGTTTTTATTTCAGGCTTACAGATTCCAGTCTGCTGTTAGATGATTATTCATCCAAGTTGAGCCCCAAAACCAAGAGAGCCAAGCAGAGCCTTCTGTCTCGGGAGGAGAAGGAAAATCTGCCAAGTGACTACATGGTGCCTATATTCTCTGGACGGTGCGTGTGCTTTCTCTGCCTGGCTTTGATTATTAGAATTGAAGAGTAAACTGTGTCAGATAATAATAGTAGCAACTAACATTTATTGAGCACTCACTATATAACAGTTGAGAAAGGTCTCAGGAATTTCGGAACTCTGAACCAAGGGAGATTCGTTAGTTGTAAAAATGGAATTTCTTTTCAGAAAGTTTTGCCATCACAGAGGATGCCTATGTGACCAAAAAAGAAAGAAAGAAAGAAAGAAAACCATTAGAACTTGATGCTACTTAGGTGACTAATGGGATGTAGAGCCTTGGATGCTAATGATTGAACACTAAATATAATCACTACAGCTAGTGTAAAAAGATTTTCCTAGGCACATGTTCATATCCTATTTTAACTATAAAGTGTTGGGTCAACTGGAAAAAAAGAGTTAATGTTTAGGTAAATGAAAAATGTCTTGGCTGTTCATGTGGTTTTAATTATTATTCATTAGGGGAAAAAATGAAACATAATTTGAATGGAAACCAGATTGTTATCTATTTCCAGGTAAATTTCAAACAGAATAATCACTAAATCACAAGTCGATGTAATGCCAATTTTCTGACTTTATTATAAAAACTTCTTACTTTTTTTACTGTTAATAATATTCAAAGGAAACTTGTCTGAGACATCAAAATGAAAGCTTAACAGGATCTTGCTGGACCTTGCCCTGTTTATTTTCTCTGAATGTAGAACTATCCTCATAGTGAAGGTGACACTTGAAGTCAAAATCCTCTCACAGCTAACGTCAGGGAAAAGTAGATCCTCATTAAAGTCAGGAAATCTTTCGGATGTGATTTTTGCTGACTCTCTCTGTTACCTTGGGGTTTTCTTTCCATCCCTGCCTGATAGTTCTTTTCTGACTTGTTTCAGAGGTTCATGTCATAATCACTCTGCACTCCATTAGGAAGGTAAAGGGACTTACTAGCCTTCAAGTTTTAGTTTTTTTATCTGACATCCTTGATTTTTTTTTTGAACTGAACTTTTGAGAGAAACATTTTTATAGTGCTAAATATGCTTGCCCAGACTAAGCCCATTCACAGTAATTTTATTTATTTATTTATTATTTGTTCTAATTATTTCTACATGATAGTAGAATGCATTTTGCTACATCATACCTAAACGGACTGTAACTTCTCATTCTTCTGATTGCAATGATGTAAAATCACATCAGTCGTGTAATCATATATGCACATAGGTAATAGTGTCTGATTCATTCTACTATCATTCCTAATCCCCATACCTCTGCCCCTCTCTTCACTCTCCTGTCTAATCCAAAGAACCTCTATTCTTCCTAGTCACTGCTTCCCACCATTGTGATTTAGCATCTGCATATCAGAGAAAACAATCTGCCTTTGGTTCTTTGGGATCGGATTAGCATGATATTCTTCAGTTCCATCCATTTACCAACAAATGCTGTCATTTTATTCTACTTTAAGCTGAGCAATATTCTTGTGTGTGTGTGTGTGTGTGTGTGTGTGTGTATCACAATTTCTTCACCCGTTCATCTATTAAAGGGCACCTAGGTTGGTTCCATAGCTTAGCTATTGGGAATTGAACTGCTATAAACATTGATGTAGCTGCATCACTGTAATATACTGATTTTAAGTCCTTTGAGTTATAAACCTAGGAGTGGGATAGCTGGGTAACATGGTGGTTCCATTCCAAATTTTCTAAAGACTTTCCATACTGCTTTCCAGAGTGGTTGCACCAATTTGCAGTCCCATGAGAAATGTATAAGTGTAACTTTTTCCCTATATCCTCGTCACATGCACAGTATTTTAATGTACACTTGTATTCATTATAGGAGTTGGCTAGCCTAGAAGTAGAATGTTTTGGGGTTTTGTTTGTTTGTTTGTTTGTTTTGTTTTGTTTTTGCTCTTTTCCCCCACTCTGTTTGGAAAAAATTTAATGAGGCTGGGAGTGTAGCGCTTAGTGGTAGAGCATGTGCTTAACATGCTCAAGGTCCTGGGTTTAATCCTCTGCACACACACAAAAAAAAATCATTTAAAAACCACATCAACTTAGCCTACAAGATATATCTCATTACCTGAGAGGGCACAAAATGAAGTTTCTTGCTCCTAATGTCTTCTCCCTGTGCTTTCCCCACTAAATGGATTTGCATCTTCCAGGCCAATCTCAAGAAATGATATTTCATAATACAGTGTGATAAAAGAAAATGTGAAAAAATTGACCTTCAAGGGTTTATCTCCAGTTCTTATTTTTTTAATATGGATTGATCTCCTGTCTTTTGTTACTATGTTGAAAATAACTTTTCAAAATGGTGTTAATGATATTTACAATCTGAGAAGAAAATAGGAAAGCAATTAATATTTGTTGAATATCTATTTTATCTTGCTAAATCCTCCATACAACCCTAGAATGTATTAGCATATCATTTTTTTGGACAAGAGCGTCAATGGTTAGTGACTTGCTAGAAGTCACATGGTTGGTAATGAAAGAACTGAAGTCCTCCCAAGACTGGCCAATGCACTGTCCGTGTTTTCTGTAGTTATAGTTTGTTTCTGGAAAACATCATTTCTTCTGCATGAATTCCCCTTCTTGTACTCTGGTAAGTTGATTTGGCTTTGTGTTAGCAATAAGGTTTCTCACACACACACACACATTGTTTTACTGATGCATTATCGTTGTACATAATGGTGGAATTCATTATTACATATTCATACATGCACACAATGTAACAATATAATTTGGACAATATCACCTCCCTGCACTTTCCCCTCCCTCCACTCCCACCCCGTGGTCTCTTTCCTCTACTGAGTACGTAGGCTGATTGCTTAGTTCAGCAATAGGTTTTGAATTTAGGCCATTAGAGATATGCAGAGTATTAAGAAGTTTTTAATTTATTTTTGCTTTATAGCAGTGTGTTTTGTTAACATATTAATACCACATTTCTTGCTCTTGTGCCCAGATTTCAGAAGGATATCATCAATATCCCCTGTATTTACTTAAAGTAGAATATCCCTATTGACCAGGGCCCAACGTATTTTTTTAAAGTACATTTGAATTCTCATATTAAATAATTACATGTTTAAGGTTTTTTGTTTGGTTGTTTTTTGAGATTTAGTTTATTGGTACACAGAGGCCGTGACTTCTTTCTGCCCTCTGAGCGTTCAATATTTCCACAGTTCAAGGTAATGAGAACTTATACTTGAAGTTCTTTCAGTTAGAGTTGTCTCAACTTGGGGCAAGACTAGCATTGCATATGGTCCATCATGATATGTATCAAATCATATTATAGAGCCCATTTCAAATCTCTCTGTTGTATGTCGACTTCCATAGAGAATTCCAAACAAATTTCCTTGATGCTTTGTTTTGCATTCACTTACTAATTCTTTATTTACTATCTCATTCAAAAGAAAATATTAGAGATAATAATGTCAGGACACTAAGCTAAAAATTTTTATTTTTCTTTTCCCTCTACTAAATTATAGTGTATATATTACTAAATTCCATAGTGTAGACTATCTTGTTGATACCTGGAAAGATAGAGAAAAAGTTAAAATTTAATCACTAAGTTTTAGTCAGAAACCAAATGGACTAATGTTGTCTTCCAGATGTTTTACTAATATTCCATGAGAAATTTAAAACTTGGGCAAATATTGAGTTCCACTTCTCAGTAAACTGCAGAGTCAGGCGCTAGGAACCCGTAAACACTGTGGCAGTATTAGTGTAAATTCTGAAGTAATTCTTATAAGAAAAATCAAATGTACAATTCTGACTTACGACACCAAAGTAGATTTAATTTCAAGGGAATCTTCAGTATAATTAATACACTTTCTCACTGAAATATCTAATGGTGTTTTCAACAAAGGCATTGGAGGAGACTAAAAATAACCAGAATAGTTTTGGCAACATTAATAAATCACCACACGATTCTCTCATAAACAAGGACACTAAGCATAGTACTTTTGGATGTTACCACTCATCTGTCATCACCAGCAAGTCCTTTTTATAAATACCACAACTTTCATTGCAAATTTGATCATTTCTTCTCATCAGGGCTATGTACAAGCACAAATGATTGTCGTATTAAACTCACACACATATAATGTCATGTATATACATGACATTTACTATCTGAGAAAGAAATTTAGCAGGCATTGGCTCTCATGTAATCTAGAACATATTTAAACATTGAATATCTTTGAGCAGGACATTGTCTCAGCTGAGTTATGGAATCCAAATCAAGTAGTCATATACCAGGAGCATGGGCACATAAACTGGAATAAAGTCTTCTGGAAATGAAATCATAACTTCATGTATTATTGTATTTGGATACACTAACTAGTAAAACAGGCTTGGGCAAGTTATCTAACTTCTCAGAACCCAGTTACCATATATCGAAAGTAGAAGTGCTATTATTTACCTCATGGATTTTCATGTGAATAAAATAAAATGAGATAATCTATGTGAAGAGCACTAGAACTTTAATAAGTATTATTGCTGTTGTTGTTACTATGATCATTTGTTAAGGGGAAGACCACTACTATATGGGAAGAGTCAGCTCCTGATTTACCAGGTTGTTCTATGTCAGGTTTTTCTTGGTCACCATTCTGAGTTCTGGATCCTTGAACTTAGTAAAAGGAGGCAATCTTATTACTGCCATCCCAATATCCACATTTTACTATTATTGTGTTTTAGCCAAGTACATGTCAGTGGAATTACGGATACGGAAGAAGAAAGAATTAAAGAAGCTGCTGCTTATATAGCCCAGAGGAATCTTCTCGCTAGTGAGGAAGGAATCACAGCATCCAAACAGTCCACGGCGTCTAAACAGTCCACAGTGTCCAAACAGGCCACGTCCACCCTTCAACAAGAGGAAACTTTTGAAAAGAAGTCAAGGAAAGTTGCAATTCGAGAAAAGGCAGAGCGCCTGTCACTGAGAAAAACAGTAAGAAAACACAGTTTGATGCTGATTACAATGTAAGAAGTTGTGTTTGTGTGTAGATAAAGACTGATCTGTTTTCAATGAAGAAATATGTGATCTTATCGAAAAAAGTAAGGAAACAAGAAAAAAGACATTAATATGTGTAGGCCACAGAAAGGCAAACTAAATAGTTTAACATTTCACAGAATTTCAGATTTTTTAAAAAATCAAGGTTTTAAAGACTTAAGAAATCCATCTTCTGGAAGTAAAATACATTGCTCAAGTTTAAAATGTTAAGTAACTGCATTTTTTTTTTAAGGGAGAAAGGGAATGGAAAAATAAGGTTCCAACTGGAAAAATAAAAATACTGGCTTCTACTGCTCTTTTAGTAACAGAAGTTACTTTATTTTTTGTAGTATTTTGATAATCATGCTTGTTTGTTTGTTTATTTTCAGTTAGAAGAAACCCAGGCATATCATGATAAGTTGAATGAAGACCATCTTCTCCATGCTCCTGAGTTTATTATTAAGCCTCGTTCCCACACGGTTTGGGAGAAAGAGAATGTAAAATTACACTGCTCTGTAGCCGGCTGGCCAGAACCTCGTGTCACATGGTATGTCATCTTTATGAAAACTAATAGAATCAATTACACAAAGTTAAGTTTACCTCTAGTGAAAGCATACTGCACTATCAATATACAAGGGTCAATGGGAGCATCTATAAGTTTGCAAAAGTTTTCAAAAAAAAATGAAAAGAGGATATTGAGATGAATTATCATGTATGGAAATAAGAAAACAATCTTGTATACATACAATAGATTATAATACTTTACAATTCTATTGTGATACGGGTCTTTATTTTATACATATTTGCTTACCAAATATGTCTATAACCTCTATGGACCATAAAAATCTGCTTCCCTTGGCACACTTTACAATATAGTATGAAGCAATGTTACCTTCAAAAAGAAGGTAACATTCAGAAGCAATGTTACCTTCAAAAAACAACCTAAAATCCAGAAAGCCTCTATCACTCCCTCTTATGGGAGCTGAGGCCTCAGAGTGCTTTCTGACATCAAACAAAGGAAGGAATTGAATGGGAGATAGTGCCCCATATGGGGCCCTAAGACATTATTTTTCCATAAAGAATAAGCACACCTTTTCTCCTTCCATTGTACATTCTAATGCAATTGTCAATGCCTTTGTGATCCTTCAGCTTATCATTTTCCTGTCCTATGTCTTGAGTATGGAAAAGGAAAAATATCTGTCACAAAGAGTAGAAATGTGAGAGTCATTGAGCAAAAAAAAAAAAAAAGGGCTGGGGATGTGGCTCAAGTGGTAGTGCGCTCACCTAGCATGCATGTGTGGGGCACTGGGTTCGATTCTCAACACCACATAAAAACAAAATAAAGATATGTGTCCACCTAAAACTAAAAATGAATAATTTTTTAAAAAAAGATTCACCTGCAATATCAATTTGTCTTTGAAAGTTCTGGATTTACTTACAATTTTTCTGTGTATGCAAACTCTTTCAAGGGATTTTTGACTTTGAAAGCCAAAAATTAAAAACCAATACTGGCTATGAATTATTAAGGCAAACAATGTAATTTTTAAATTTATGTTTTATTTTTTTTTAAATTTACGTGTTTTAGAATATAAAAGTAAGTTAGAAATAAGACTGCCTTTGTCCCACCCCTCTTTGTGACAGTGGAATTGCTTCATTTGGCTCTTTAAAGGAACATGTCCTCCTAAAACAGCTTACTGGGCTGGGGGTATGGCTCAGTGATAGAGCACTGGCTGTGTGAGACTTGTCTAGTCCCCTAGTCCCTGGCACCACAACAAACAAACAAAACTTGATTACTTCCCATCAAAAAAAGAAAATCCAAGCTTTATTATAAAAATTCATGAATATCTACATCATGTACAACCAGAAGAATGAGTAATTATACTGTTTTTATATGCAATGTAATATAGTGCATTCTATTGTCATGTATAGCTAATTAGAACAAATTTTTAAAAATGCAAAAAATAAAAATGAAGAAATCCATGACTAATAAGTTTTCAACTCCCAGAAATATTATTTGGTCAATAAAAATTCCTCTTATTTTGTAAATTAAAATATATTAATAATAAATGAATAAACAGCATCCTTAATTCAGTAGATATAGACATTACATATTTTCCTATCTTTCTTTTCTTGCCTTTTAAGAATTAAAAGATATTTTTCAAAAGGGTGCAAAGTCATCTCCGGGAAATAAATATTAATTTCTTAAGCAGTCATTTATCCTGTGCAAGGCATATGGAACAAGAAATCCAACCACCTATCACTGATGGTCTTATTAAGCCCGAAGGATGTGATTTCAGAGGCAGAACTCAACTTTAGAGATTAAACTCCCTCCACTGTGCTTTGCTGGCCTGGCAACAAAATAACTGAAAAACAAACAAAACAAACTCCCCAGAAAAAAATATGAGATGACCATACTGATGACCCTTAGAGTCCTAGTTAAAGTTAAAAACAGCACTGTCCATTTTCAGTTATACTAAGAGCTAAGAAGTACTACAAATTGTCCCCCAAATCCTTCACATGTGTCTTTATTGATTTTGCTTTGTCTCAGAGGAGTGGAGAGCTGGAAGAGCTTCCTCTAGACTCAAAACCCCCTTGATGCTTTAGTCATATATAAGGTAGATGGACACAATAACCCAGTGCCTCACGCATGCTAGGTGAGCACTCTACCACTGAGCCACAACCCCAGCCCCAGATGCTTTAGTTTTAATTTCATGGAATTTCAGAGTAGCAACTCCTTCTAGCCTGAAGCAAAGCAGCCATCACTGGGACTCAGTTTCTTACTGTAAGTTCTCCCAGGAGGGACAGAATATTTCACAGGAAGTCTCATCTTGCAAACTGAATGAAAAAAAATAAATATTAAAACAAAACAAAACAAAAAAACCCCCCAAAACAGCACAGAGGACAACTAAGAAAATAGCTAAACTACTTCGAAAACAAGATTTGTCCCTGGGTGAATGAAATTTGGATAATGAACTCAAAGATAATCGACAGTAGGCTACGGCAATGAACAGGGTCAGATCCAGGTTTGTGGGACAGGAAACTTACACAATTTGGGAGATGCTCTTTACAAAAAAGACTATAAGGTTGGTAGTATAAATTAGGCCTAAGGCCTTGCAGGGCCCCATGTTGGGGAGATACCCTTAAATTTAAGCCTCATTCATTTCCAGGTCAATCTACCTGTGGGAGCAGATTCTTTGTGGGATGTGTTGCCTTTTTCAAAAGCCTATCTGGAGCTCTAAGCTGTTTCGTAATGCTGGCAGAGTATGCCCTCTTCAGTAAGGTTCTCCTCAAAGAGCAGGGAAGCCACAATCCAAACAAGAAACAAGGTTACTGGTGATTACTTTGCTGCCATTTATGCCTTTTTAGTACCTAATTGCAGCTTCCTGGGCCAAACCTTGAGTATAGTATGCAGGAAATACTGGGGATGCCCTTTCTGAATAGCAGGAGGTAAATGAAAAGAATATGTTTGGGATGATGCTTTAAGGTACACCCAGTCCTAACAGTTAAATCCTGAGTCATGTCTTTCAAAGGCTCGTGTGCAGGGGCCTGATTCTCTCAGAACCCTTTCCAAAGAGGGTTTGACTCCAAGTTTCCACTGGGCACAGTTAGGTCATGGGAATCCCTGAGGTCTAACAACTACCATGAACATGTAGCAGCTATTCTTCAGCCAATCCCAGATTACGACTTCTATTTAAGTGGAACCAGAGGTTACCCAGAGGGCACTAAATGGCAGGAGCACATGTCACTCATCAAGGCCAGGTGCAGGGAGGACGCCAGCACCGTCCTCTTCCCAACTCAGAGCAGAGGGCAGCCTGTTTATGAGTTGGATTCAGTAGGAAAGTTGGTGGCAGAGGATGCTGAGCCACACCATGGTGAAACCAGCCACCTAGAGGGGAGCTGTGTCAACATAGAAGGAAATTATTTATGTAGTGGTAAAACCAAAGTTTTAACACCTGATAGACCAAATTTTTAGGTAATAACTTGCATTATAATCTGTTAGGAGAGAAAAAAAATTTATGTTTGTATTTGTTTTATTTGCATACTGAAATTTGCATAATGAAATATGTAAGAACCTGAGAGGAGCAATGGACTCTCAGGGAGGAGTCAAGTAGAAGGGGACAAAAGGGATGGTATCAGGAAACAGGCTGTTTGCTCTGTATCTTTTATATCTTCTGGGTCTTGGAGCAGATCAGTATATTACCTAGTCAGATTTTTTAAATTACATTAGATAGGAGAGAAGAAAGAAGGTCTTTTTAAAAAGAGAAAATTACAGGCACACACCTGTAATCCCAGCAGCTCAGGAGGCTGAGGTAGGAGGATCACGAGTTCAAAGCCAGCCTCAGCAGAAGTGTGGTGCTAAGCAACTCAGTGAGATCCTATCTCTAAATAAAATACAAAATAGGGGGATGTGGCTCAGTGGTTGAATGCCCCTGAATTCAATCCCTGGTAACTCCCCCGCCAAAAAAAAAAAAAATAAAAGGAGAAAATTGTCTTAATTTTGCCTTTTTTTTTTTTTTTGTATCAGATATTGAAGCCCCATGGGCTTAGCCACTGAGCAACAATCTCAGCCCTTTTATTTTATGTTTTGAGACAGGGTCTTTCTTTCTTTTATTTATTTATTTATTTTGTTTTAATTAGTTACACATAACAGTACAATGATCTTGACATATACAATTGAATCAGATTGGAGACAGGGTCTTTCTAAGTTGCTTAAGTCTGTTCTCAAACTTTTGATCCTCCTGCCTCAGCCTCCTGAGTTGCAGGGATTACAGATGTGTATCACCATGCCTGGCAATTTGGCCCTTTTTTTAAAGGGCCAGATTTAATTGGATTTCTGATTTGAGGACTAAAACAAATTTGTCAATGGAGGTTTTTTTGTTTGTTTGTTTTTTTTGGTACCAGGGATTGATTGAACCTAGGGGTGCTTAATCACTGAGCCACATCCCCAGCCTTTTTTTATTTTTTATTTTAAGAAAGCTTTTCACTAAGTTGCTTAGGGCCTTGCTAAGTTGCTGAGGCTGGCTTTGAACTTGAGATCCTCCTGCCTCAGCCTCACAAGCTGCTGGGTTTACAGGTGTGCACCATTGCTCTTGGCATCAATGGAGATTTTGATTGTAGCCTGCAGGGATATAGAGCAACTCATTGTAGCATTATATTGGTATTAGTGAGTAATATTCATTTATTCACTCCACACCTGTGTTTTCAAATCTATGTTGGGTCCTGACTAGACCCTTAAACAAGATATTTGTATGTAACTCCTTAGTCCAAAAGTCACTGTCAAATAGACACTTGATGAAAATGATCATTAAGCATTTAATTCAAACCTAGGAATAAAATATTTTAAATGTAGGAAGATTCTAGAGATTTGTAAAACTTCTATATTTGCAAATTTTGAGAATTTGTATATTCTCTCATGAAATTATATGCATTGAATTTATTTGCAAGATTAGAGCTATTTACTATATATATTTAAATTTAGCAGTTCCTATCATATTATCATAGGAAAACAACCTAAACTTAAAATAGTTAACGAACATTATTTGCAAATTATTATCAGTTCCCAACCTAAGGGTATGGGAGTTTATTTTAGGGTTTTCTTATTTAACTCCAAATCTATCCTAATGGGATAGATCTTTCAGATAATTTTAAAGTAGGTATTAGCTATTTATTCAATATTTAAGGTTGGATTTTAAGCACCAGTTCCATTTGTGGTGAGATTTAAAATGTTCAATATCATTTTGGTATGAAATGTTTGTTGATTAAAAATAAAAACTATTACGAAGGCTTGATTGTGTTTTGCTCAGCCGAAGAGCTTTCACTGTAACTTCTCATTATCAAAGTCAGTCTGACATCTGAGCTGACATTTGTACAGAAGGTGACAAAATTCACTGGTGGCAGATTTGTTATTCTAGAAATACTTACAGTATCCTGAAAGCTCATTAACTGATAGTTTAATGAACTACTTGAAAATCATAATGGAAATGGCATACATCTACATATTTGCAAGGATTTAAGAAATCCTTTGACAAATAATCCCAAGGTATAGATCACTCTCTAAAATTAGCCAATGACTGTCCAGTTTGGAATTTCATTTTCCAGAAATAACAAGTGGCAAAGTGTATACAGAGCAGGCTGCAGGTCCTTCTTTCTTCTCTAACTGAAGACTGAAAATGGCCAATCTCAATGGACCCCAAACCTGAGTGCCTCATCAATGAAACTCCTTGGAGAATAGAATGAAGTTGCTTTTTGACTTCATCCTTTCTATTGCTTTAGCCCACAGTTTCCTCCTTTGACATCCAGAGTTCCAGAGGAAAGACTGGAAGCTCCCCAGTCAGAGCGTTGTGTGTATACATAAAACCAATTTTCTTTGCCAGGTGGTCACATTAGAAGAGTCGTTGAGTGTTTAGGTGGGGGAAATATTTAGCTGGGGGAAAGTCTTCAAGGTGCTAAGTTGGGCAGTACCCTGGGAATTGCAAAATACCATTTTAACTCAAACTTTATAGAGATATGAACAGCATTGTTGACCCAAAGCCAACTTGAGTGTCACTCTGTCCCTTGGTCAAGCAGCACTTGCCACAGTATTTAGTGTCATATTGGTCTCCTTGTGCTGAGAAGAGCTACTGAAAAGCCTTCAGCACATGAAAATATGGAGCAAGAGGGAGCTTCCTGGTGGAATATGAAATGACCTAAACCAGTCCAATCCAAGAACATGCTAATCAACCTGTTCTACCCTGTCATTTATCAAAATGGGGACTGTTGAAGATTAGGGGTGGCCAGGAGATTTCTTTTGACAATACATCTCTGATCAAATAGTCCTCCTTGTTTAGAGCCCTGTGGGGAGACAGCTGCCCGAAGTGGCTTCTGGGCTGGCAGGAAACAGTTTGTGGTAGCAATGCCTTCTGTGGGTGGGGGAGAGGGTTATGCAACTACACCTGCTGTGCAGCTGCAACTGTAGCTAGACTAACCCTCTTCAACTCACATCTGAGAGAAGCAAATGCCTCAGCTTCCTCTCTTTGTATGTACTTCTTTAAAATTATCCCTAGCATGAAGGATATGCTTGTCAGAATTCCATTCTTTCAGAAAAAAAAATGATGAAGCTACAATTTATCTATTGCATCACACAGTAATTGTCTTCTATCTAATTAACCAACACTGAGTACCTACTATTTGCCCCATGACTCATCCTGCTTCAAGAGTGGGACTAGAAATAAATATGGATCAGAGACAGTCCTCATCAGGGGACTGGCAACCTAATAGAGGAAACACAGATCCAATCATTATTTTGATAAATCTTATAGTTAGCAATTTGAACCAAGTAATCCTGATTGATTATTCATATTGTGTGGGATTTTTAAGGAGGAGTCTATTGAAGAAGTGCCATTTGATCCGAATCTTGAAGGATGAGTTGAAATTTTGCTTAGAAAGGAGAGTGAGCAAGGTAAAGAAAATGAATAATGTATTGAGGCAAGGGGCCCCACACCTGTTACTGCAGCTCTTTTGGGGCCTAAAACAGGAAGATGGCAAGTTCAAAGCCAGACTGGGAAACTTAGTGAGACCCAGTCTCAAAATAAAAAAACAACAACAATAAAAATGAATGATTTTGCTTTAGAAACCCTATTAGTTTTCCATTGCTATAACAAAAACTAAGGCTGGATGTTTTGTAAAAGAAAGAGATTTATTTAGCTCACAGTTTTGGAGGCTGAATCCAAACAACAAGTTGCCAGTTCTGGTGAGTGTCCTTCTTAGCTCTGTCATAACATAGCAAATGGCATCATGGTGAGAGTTAATGCAAGAAGTGAAAATCACAGAGTGGCAAAGGCTAAGGAGGGACTGGGCTTGCTCTTTTATAACAATTCACTCTCGTGGAACTAACCAGGATCGTCAGAAATATTTTAACAATGCTAAGGGTAATGACCCAAATGACTTTGCACCCAATCACTTTTAAGAGGTTCCACTCATAATACCACCACACTGAGGACCAAGCTTCTGACACATTCCCTGGGGGACAAACCCATCCAAAAACCACAGTGAGGGCACAGGGTGTGTGTGAGTGTGTGTGTGTGTGTGTGAGTGTGTGTGTGTGTGTGTGCGCACATACACACAAAAGAGAAAGAGAGAGAGAGAGGAGTTAGGGAGAGGAAAGAACTGGCTGACGCTGATATTCTTTCTGTCTCTTTCCACCACTTTCCCTGCTCCTAAATATCCTTATAATCATTTCCAAAAGTATGCAGTTCCATAGAGAGTAATTGGAAAATGCAGAAATCCATAGGGTCAGGAGCCAGATTGTCTGGGTTTAAATCCCAGCTCTGCTCTTCCTAGCTGTGCAATGTGGGGCAAGTTCCTTAATTTCTCGATGCCTTGGTTTCTTCTTCTGTCAACCAAAGAAAGCATTACCTCATATGGTAGTTGCAAGGACTGAACTTACGGATTCTGCCTAGGCATAGAGCACTTGGTGAATCCTCTATCATTTGTGGTTATTAGTATTACTTGTACACGTGAATTGGGGTGTCTCAAAGGAAAACCCAGCTCCTCTTTTGGGAAGAACTGGTTTAAGGAGATAAGCATAACCACTGGCTCCTGAGAACATGAGGACATGGAAAGAATCCAGTTGCTACTTACAGATGTGTGTGACCCAACCCACCCTCTGGGGACTGAGAGGCTTAACCACCCATGGAACAGTCAGAAAAAGAGAAGCTTTTAGCTTTTGAGAGGAGTTTCCTTTTCTACTTTATAAGTTTTTCCAAAGTAAGAACCATGTTTGTTTACGACATAGAATAAACCACTTAAATATAATGATCTTTCAGTAATAATGACGTTGTTTTGAATAATGACATGCAAGAATGTTAGCAAGAAGAACATTTTACTTTCATCTCACACAGTGAGCCAAACATGAAACCTCTATTGTTATGTCAACAATGGTCAATTTTTAGCTTTTTTTTTTTATTGACACATACACAACAAAGTGTATGTTACATATAAATATAGAGTTTTGGTGAATTTTAGACTGTGTACACCTCTAACAAGAAACCTGTGTAACAGCACCCAAATCAAGAAACCAGACATTATCAGTACCCAAGATGCTTTTTTTACACCCCACCCTTCACTCCAGGAAATAACTATCCTGACCTCCAGCTGCATTATCTGGTCTTTTTGGTTTTGCACTTATTACACTGTGTGCTCTTTTGTAATCGGGTTTTTCCATTAACAAGAGGTTCATAAGATTCATCCATATTGTTCTGAATAGTTCATGTTTTTCAAGTAAATTTTATGGAAGAAGGGAAAGTACTTCAGCAAGAAATTTCACTGTATTGCAAGTGCATTTTCTTTAAGCTCATATAATTTATATTTATTAAATAGATGCCACTGCTATCCTCGGGGCCTTATTTATAGAAGGTGTCCCCGCAAGAAGAAGAATTGGATGTGTGTGTTTAATCATGAAGTTATTTGCACGCCAGTAGATTCATTTCATTTCCATCATCTTACAGGTATAAAAATCAGGTGCCAATAAATGTCCATGCAAACCCTGGAAAGTATATTATTGAAAGTCGATATGGAATGCACACTCTGGAGATCAACACGTAAGAGAACACCAATGTTTGTGTGTGTCATCCAACAATCGTTCGGGGAAGTTTGTCACCACCCAGTTAACAGTCGCTCTCTGCTTCTCCTCCCAGGGCAGCCTGATGACAATAGGAAGCTTCTTACACACCCACAAGTGATCCTTATGACTAATCCTTACCATGCCCACACTGCCTCCCAGTGTGATTTTATATTTGAGTTTAGTCAAAGATGAGGAGAAAAATTAATTCATATCTTTTTATTCATATTTTCATTACTGGACAAATTTCCATAGACATCAGCAAGAAAATATGTTGTATAAATAGTCATTTCTATCCAGTTATCCTTTCAGAGTCCTAAATCAACATCATCGTCATACTCTTTTGATTTTAATCAATAAAAGGCCATAGAGATTGGGGTAGGTGGCATTGAAAGGTTGGACTTGGAGATAAGGTTCTGTCTTTCCTTCAGCTCACCAGGAGCTGTGGAAAACCATGTGCCTTGTCAATCTATGTATGCAAAGCGATGAGACATTGGGATGTTTGAGGGTAAAGCAAAAATCTAAAGCAAAATCTGAGCATGGATCCCACACCAAAATTTCCAAGTCCTCAAAGGTTTATCAAGTCTCCCCAAATGGTTTTGCAACCCACACCAAATTTTATGGATTAAAATAAAATTAAACAAGCTCCAACCCTTTTCAGTTCAGATAAAACCTTGGGGTACTGAGATGTCCAAGCGAAATTTCCATCATTCCATTCTCAAGAGATTTGTATTCTTCTCCCCAGATCAGAGGTGTTGGCCCAAGTGACACCTGGCTTCAAACAGAACCCAGGGGCCTGTGTTGTTCACCAAACGCTGGCCCTGATCTAAGTCACACCACTTCTGCCAGAGGGTGGTTCTACTGATGCAGCCATGAACAATGTGGCTGCTTTCAAAATTAAAAAACTATGAGTCAGACTACTGTATTTGCCTTCCTGGGTTCTGTTGCTGTCTGTAAAATTTCTATAAGAAGAAGTAAGTTTATACAAATGAAACCAAACCTTGAGGAACAACGGAGAACATGGGGAACTGGAGGGATGAGATACAAAACAGCCTACTTTGAAATCTTAGCCGGTTCCTCTCTCTCTGTGAGATCCCTCTCTCCCTAATTCCATTTTTATAAGACATTCCAATGGGCATTTCTTGGGTTAGGCGGTAGGCTGAAATTCCAAGTGCATCTGAATGGTAGTAAAATTGGAGCGTTTTGAAACTAGAACATAGAACCATATGTGAAAGGTTTACAGCTCAGGGAGACTGTGGGAATCTCTAAGGAGGGGCTGCTTCTTTCTCTTCCCTGGGCCTCCAGACTGAAACCCACCACAAAAGACTGGGCAGCAGGGCAGCCAGACCCTCTGGTGTGTCTCCAGGTAGTTACCTGCCACAAGGCACGTGGCTGGACATTTTCTCCTCCCAAAACAGCTTTAGATAAGTTTACCATAGTGTTGTTCCCACTGAGCTGCTGGCATGGAACTGCAGTAGGTCCCTTGCTCTGTATGAAATCCCACAGGTAATCAGACCAGAGACAGTAGCTTCATGGAGAGCCCCCAAGAGCCACATGTTGGCCACTGAGTGGCAGTGTGCTGTGTGTGCATAGAGTGCCCCAATAGAAGAGCCACTAATTACCCAGGTCTGTCACTGTGATGGCCATTTGTTTCTATATGTTCTTTCAGATGTGATTTTGAAGACACGGCTCAGTACCGGGCCTCAGCGATGAACGTTAAAGGAGAGCTTTCAGCATATGCGTCAGTTGTGGTAAAGAGTAGGTTTGCTGCATTTGTTTTATTCAAAGTGTTTTTTTTTTCTTTTAACAAAATATCTTCTGATTGTTTAAAAAAATCAGTAAGTTGACCATGAATCAGTTCACATGTATTTCTCTTTTCTAGGATATAAAGGAGAGTTTGATGAGACTCGCTTCCATGCTGGGGCTTCTACCATGCCCCTCAGCTGTAAGTTGAATAATATATTTGTTAAATGTCATCTTTATGTAAAATACAGCATAATAAGCTATTCTATAAAGCTGAATTAAGTGATACTATATGTAATATAATATATTGGATGTATTAAGTTTTGTGGGTATTTTGTTTTTGCTTGTTTTAGATTCTCTGGTTACTGTTTTCTTTTGGGGTCAAATTACTTGGAAAGCCAGATATGATAGGCTAAGAATGGCAAGACTTAAATGATTTTAAGTCTTCTTGTGTTAAAACTGAGAAAGACATTGTGCAAACCTAAGCAGAGTGATGTAACTAAACACACTAAGTGTGTGCACACACTCCCCCACATGCCCCCTACTCTATATCACAACATTCCACTCATCCTTAAAAATTCAGGTCAGCATCACCCCCTTGAGGAACCATGTTTGACCTCCACTCTATCCCTTTGTCCCATCCAGTCAGAAGTAGGTGTCCTCAGTGAGGCCATGGCTCCTCCTCTGAGAGTCTGTGACATGGGATACTGTTAACTCTTAAGTTATCTCTCCTACCGGTCCTTGAGCCACTTGAAGGCAAGGCTGAACTTCACCTTTATCTCTGAACTCCATTGCCTGGCACAGCATAGATATTTGATAATGAATCAATCAGTAAATACATCTATTTATAAAGTACAATTTTAAATCCAGTCTAAATGTGGTTAAACAATAAACTATTCAAAATATTTTGGTCAGTGGTAATTTGAAAATTTGTGAACTTCAATCATTTTATCTATATGAGAACTTATTCATATTTTAAAATTAAACTCCTTATGGTTGTTGAAATCCTTATATGCTTACAATGCTCAGGCTGAAAAAGGTAGTCAAGCCTGAACGTGTTTCCACACATTAAACAATGCATGGTGGTTTTGAAAATGGTTGATGAAGGTCTTTTCTCAGAGGTCAGTCTTTCACCTAAATGGTTAGTTATATATATCTGTAGACGCCTACTTCACTGGCTTCATGGAATGGTCCTTATTTTAATATTCCAAGTTATAATCATTAGTATCAGTTCCATGTGTGGGTGGGGATGATGGGTAAAAGTGAGGAAGGAGCCCATCTCAAATCATGCCCTTTTTCCATCACTTGATTTAAATTGAGATAGAATAGTTGGAAACGTGAATCTACGACTTACCTCTCAACAATCCCAAGACTGGCCTGTTGATCATTCCACCATCATCTGAATATATCCTGCTCATTTCCATCACCATCTCATACATAGTTCACGGTTCTACATTTTCTTTCCTGTCAAGCCAGATCCTTAAAGCCCAGCTTACCCTACTTCTCTTCCTGATCAACTTTATCGAGCCTCTTCTGACTGGCCTCTGACTTAACAATTGGTCCTAACAGAAGATAGAGGGCTCGTACTTTCAATTGATGTTTACTGAGTACCTGCTATGTGATTAGGTACTGGTTTAATTGCTTGGAATATGCTGCTAAATATCATAGACAAAGCTCCCTGCCCTTGGTTTTGTTCTAATGGTTAACATGTATTAATTGGTTGTTCTAAACACTGTTCTAAGATATTTTTGTATGTACTGATGCACTTAAAGCTCATCAAAAGCTTACAAAGTAGGTGCATTTTTATCTATGCTACCCAGATGAGTAAAGAGATTGGAGTTTAAATCATGGAACAAGACCACACACAGTGGTAGAAAAAGAACTTGTAGCCTGTCTTTTTAATTCTAAACTGTATTTTAAGCCAGGGTTTGGCAAACATTTCCGTAAAGGACTAGATTGTAAATATTTTAGTCTTTCTGGGCCATATGGTGTCTGTTGCAACAACTCAGCTCTGCCACTGAACATGAAAGCAGCCATAAACAGTAGGGAAATGAAGGAGTGTGGCTGAGTTCCAGTAAACACTTAGCCATGAACATTGAGTTTGAATTTCCTATGGCTTCTCAATTTCCTGTGGCTTCTCAGTCATAAAATATTCTTTTACTTTTTATTTTTCTCAACCATCAAAAAAAATTTTTAAAAAATTCCTAAGGGTACTAAACAGGAGGAAGTCCATATGTGGCCCACAGATTTCCCAACCCTACCCTAAACCGTTTTTTGCCATAATGGAAAGTACACAGGACAAAGGGTTGAGGGAGTGACTAAGGAAAGATATTCTATCTTCTGGTTGGTAAAGCTGGCTTCCTGCTGAACCCCAAGGCTACCCCAGACAGTCTAATCTCCGGTCTAGAAAGAAGGAGACTGCTTGCTGGAGCTTTTAGATCACTGTAGAGCCTCCTTATTGGTTTCAAAACCTCAGGCAGCACTGGAACCAGCCCAGCCCTCCAATGCTGAGCAAGAGTTAGTCAAATCTACTCTCTTCTTGGTTCTCAGTGGAACATCATCACTTAGAAATGAGGCAGATGGGAGACGCTCTTAGGAGAAAAGTTATTTCACCAATGGTTAGTGGTTTTGTGGGGACACACCAGTTCAAGGCAGTGCATTATATTGGTAGAGAGCAAAGCTTCTGGGAACATCCTGCCAGTACAGTGAATCTGGCTATGTGGGTAAATGTGGGCAGTGATTTAATCCCTCTAGGGTTCCCTTTCCTCTACTATAAAATAGAGATAATAAGAGTCCTTACCTGAGAAGATTATTATGGGGCTTAACTGCGTTGATCGCTATTAAATATTTGGAACAATACTTGGCAAAATTGAACCCAATGCTAGGTTGCATTTTCAAAGGGAAGTTAGGAAAAGAAATGAAACATGAAGAGAAAGGGACTAAGTTTGAGAGTTGGGTTTGAATTTTAATTTCACCCATGTTTCCTATGAAATCACTAAGTCATCACTTCTTTCCTGCCCCCTTTCCTTTGAGGAAAGAGAAACTAAAATTGAGGAGACTTGATGATACAGGCATTTATCCAATCTATATATTGAGAATAATCTTTTTTAAGCTATATATTTTAAACTTTAGTTTTCTTCCAATTACATTTTTAAATACTTAAAAATTTTAGGTCATTAAAGAACCAGCTGCAGTGGCACACGCCTATAATTCCAGCCACTTGGGAGGCAGAGGCAGGAGAATCACAAGTTCAAAGCCAGCCTCAGCAAATTAGCAAGTCACTAAGCAACTCAGTGAGATCCTTTCTCTAAATAAAGTACAAAAATGAGTTGGGGATGTGGCTTAGTGGTTAAGTGCCACTGATTTCAATCCTTGGTACAAAAAAAAAAAAAAATCAGGTCACTAAAGTAAAGAAAAGGAAGTAAATTACTGAAAAACTGTTTTTATGAGTAACTTATGTGGTTATTTGGTCCCAAGAGTACAGCAGTATAGTATAACTCAAAATCTAAAATTAAAAAGTGCATATGTTGCAGCTAGCCTGCACTATATTAAGTCTAGGCTAAATGTGATATGAGTTTGCATTCAAGACATTAAACCTGACCTTTTAAATTCTGTTCATCATTATAATGAAACTAAGTATTTAGTTTCTATGATCAATGAAGCAAGAGTTCCCATGTCAATTTGGTATGTGTATGTTCTACCTACTTATATGAAATTAAATTTTTGCCCAGATAAATCATTTGATCAGTCTTTATTTCAACTTTTTTTTGCCTGTTTTTATGCAAATGCTTGTGTATCTTGGATTAAAAAAAAGAAGAAGAAGAAGAGAGAAATTACTGATATTTGTTTTTGTTGTGTTCAGTTGCTGTAACCCCTTACGGTTATGCATCCAAGTTTGAGATCCACTTTGATGACAAATTCGATGTGTCTTTTGGGAGAGAGGGAGAGACAATGAGTCTGGGCTGTCGGGTAGTCATCACTCCTGAAATTAAACATTTCCAGCCAGAGGTCCAGTGGTACAGAAATGGTGAGTCTTCATAACAAATTCTCACTTCGGTTCTTACCCACAAAAGGTTGCAGACCATATTGCAGATCTGCTTATCAGGGAGAGAACAACCTGCTGTATGTTTAAAATGTTTTTACATAGACATAAAAGTAGCAACACTTTTATAATATATTTGTGATTAAAAAAAAAAAAAACTCACTGGGTACAGTGGTGCACGCCTCTAATCCCAGCAACTCAGGAAGCTAAGGCAGGAGGATCGTGAGTTCAAAGCCAGCCTCAGTAACTTAGCAAGGCCCTAAACAACTTAGCAAGATCCTGTCTCAAAAATTAAAAATAAAAAAGGGCTGGGGGTATGTTTCAGTAGATAAGCAACCTTAAGTTCAATCCCTGGTACTAAAAAATAAAAATCTCTATGGTATAAGTGATAGGTTTGTGAGGAAGGGTATTTTACCAAATGAAAGAATTTTTTTTAAAAAAAGCATATTTAATTTAAAATTAATTTTATGACATAGAAATTTCTGGAAATATATATATGTATATATATGTGTATATATATATGTATATATGTATCCTATGAAACAATAAATTTATGATGTTATTAAGTATCAGAGTCAATTAAGAGGAAATTCAGACCTTAGCACTTCTGTTTTAATGTATTAAAGGCTCTTTATAAGTACATTCTACACATAAAATATGCAACCTACATTGACATCTCTTTAAGGACATAAAAGTAGATAAAATGATCTTCCATTTTATGGTATATTAAAATCAATGCTGGTAGAACAGAAAAAAAACTGTTCCACTATCCTTTCCTCTAACTCTGGCTTTAAGATACTTTATTTAGCTTTAATTTATTTTAAAGAGTTCTAGAGCCATGATACTTTAGTGTGAGTAAGAAATAAGGTTATTATTTCCCCTTTTAAATCCTGTCTGGTTAAAGTCTAGATAAAGAGAAGGAAAGGGGAGGGGAGGGGAGGAGAGGGGAGGGGAGGGAAGGGAAAAAAATTATCAAAATACGATGATTAGTTGAAGCATTGAACTTACTAAATAATACAATCTTGAGTCTGGGGTCGTGGCTTAGGGGTAGAGCACTTGCCTAGCATGTGTGAGGCATTGGGTTCGATCATCAGCATCACATAAAAATAAATTAAATAAAGGCATGTGTCCCACAACAACTAAAAAAATATTTTTTAAAAAATAATACAATCTAAATTAGCATCCTAAATATTAGATCCAAAGTACTGAGTTTCTACACCAGGTTATCTCACCCAATAGATGATGACATTGAAACTGTCTGGAGAGAATAAAGCATTGCAGTAAATCACACAGACAAATTCTGTCAGCAGGAGATCTCCAGACTTGGTGGTGGTCACTCTGAGGCCCAAGCTCTTTTCATTATCCCGAGCCTCTTCTTACATGGCTGAAACATGAGTTCTAATACTGAAAACCAAAACTCCTAGGAAAGTTTGTACTTTCTCTGACCTTTCTGTGTCCCTTTATGTCTGGATATTGAAAAACAGCATGGCTGCTAAAGAATCCAACTCCCCCTTAGGTACAAGGCAAGTCCTGTGTTAGCTCTCAACTGACAGAGGATATGTCACAGAAAGAATAACAAATGGACCTGGAAACTCTCATCATCCCTTTTAATTTATCTTAAAATTCTTCACCAAGTTTATTTCTAGAGAAGATTAGACTTTAAAGTTATTAAAAATTGTAAAATTCGGGGCTGGGGTTGTAGCTCAGTGGCAGAGCGCTTGCCTTGCACATGTGAGGCACTGGGTTCAATCCTCAGCACCACATAAAAAAAGAAAGAAAGAAAATAAAGATTTTTTTTAAATGTAAAATTCAAGACACACATAGCTATTCTGTGTCATTAGTAAGGTTATCAGACAGTTTTTTTCTGCTTAACTGTTTTATAAAATAAACTTCAGAAATACATAGAAAAGTAAAAGAAAAAAAATAGTTAATGAGGCTGCTTTGTGGTATTTCCTATTAGGGATTTGATGATAGTTCAAATTCCATTTTGTTTATGAAAAAAGAAAAAACAAAAAACTAAGGCCCAGAAAGGTTAAGTGATTCATTAATGAAAGTGATAGGACTGAAACAGACCCTTCTAGAGCTGACTTTTTGGGCATGCAAACTGTGCTATCTCACAAGACCACTCTGGAAGGGGACTTGAGCTTGGTTTAATGCTCTGCTATCACCATCTTAATATTGTTAATCATTTTAAATTATTTTTTTAGTTGTAGTTGGACACAATACCTTTTTAATTTTATTTATTTATTTTCATGTGGTGCTGAGGACCGAACCCTCGCACATGCTAGGCAAGCGCTCTACCGCTGAGCCACAACCCCAGCCTTATTGTTAATCATATTATCTTTGAACTTGTGTTTTATACATGAAGTCCCATGGGTCTATGGAGCATGTACATAATTAGAGGACATACACTAAGTGGCAGTGCAGCCACACAGAGGCTCAGGCCCTCAGTGTGGTGGACTGTGGGTAGCACACTCACCAAGGAATGACCCTGACTTTCAGGCATGTATGTGAGCACCTGGGCGGTCTCATGGAGGGTTTTAATATGCTTCTGGGGACCAGGACCTGGCTCAGGTTGGAATTAGCAACAGCAGTGGCACCATCCCCAGAAGCAATGGTGACTATGGCTGTGGCCCCAGAGGAAAGGAGGGATTCTACCGAGGATATAGTATGGACATACACAGTGGGAGGCCAGCTTCCCTTTCTGTCCCCACAACTCATCTCTATGGAATTTGCACATAGATTAACTCCCCAGCACTGGGACAGGAACAAGCAAGCAATAAACCTTGTCAGTTAAATATTACACACACATATGGACATTGCAATAACATGCATAAGGCAGTTAGACTTCTTCAAAGACTTTAGAGTCTCTGGTTTTGAGGCTTAGATATACACATTGAGGTGAGTGGGGTAGTGCACACTATAATCCCAGAAACTTGGGGGGCTGAGGCAGGAGGATCACAAGCTCAAGGCCAGCCTCAGCAACTTAGTGAGGCCCTGTCTCAAAATAAAAAATAAAAAGAGGACAAGGAATGTGATTCAGTGGTGAAGCGCCCCTATTTTCAATCACCAGCACAAAAGACAAGAAAAGAAATCACATTGAATTTAAAGATTCTAGGATTTGATGGAAAGAACATGATTTTCATATGAATTTTGGGTGAACGAGTTATACAAGGAGGACAGTTCTAAAGTTAACTTTTCCTTGTAATTAGATACAGTAATAGAAAGCATAAACAAGTATTTCAAATTATATAAAAATCACAGATCATTTTTTGATTTCTTATATGCCTGTCTCATGTTAGAGGACATGCCAGAGAAAATATCAAAATGCAGTTGTGTGAATTTACATTTAAAATTAAATTCAGAATTATGTGAAACTGATTTGTGTGGAGTTAAATCTTTTTAGAAAAATTGTTTCTCCAGAATCATCAGTTCTAGAGTACTAAGATTTGTATTTTAAAAAAGATTTTCCAAAAGTTAACCCAAAGTTGTCATAGCCTACATTATACTCATTAACTGTTCCAGTAACAGTTAAACCAGCAAAAAAAATCCTTCTCTAAATAAAAACTTAATCAAATTCATTAGTGAGCTTGCATTTGCAGAGTGATTGACATTGCTTTGATTATGTTGATTAAAAATGAAGTTGCTCAAAGCATACATTTTGTAAATAAATTTGCAGAAAAGCCATAAATATCTTATCAAGATGACCCATTAGTACTATTGTTTATTGTATATAAAATTATGACACCAAAATATTATTTTTTGCAGTTTGTATGACCCCCTATTATGTTTTATACATAATAAAAAACTCCAAAGCAAAAATCTTGTAATTTAATACCTTTTACTGAATTTTTCCTCTATCTTTGGAACATGGGGGTTGGCAGTTTAATTTTTCTACTGAGCAATGCAAATTATGTGTCTGACCCAGGGTCCTCACCTCTGTCTGGTATTTTTGCTAATTTAAAGATGGCAGATGGTCTTAAAGATCTAGAGACTTCCTCTAAGTGTCAAATAACTTTCAATATAGAAAGGAGAAAAAAGAGGGAGGGAAGAAAAATAGGAATAGAGGGGGGAAATCAATTAATTTGCTTATGTTTTTTTAATTTCTAGGAGCACCTATTTCTCCATCAAAATGGGTGCAAACACACTGGAGTGGAGATCGGGCAACGCTGACATTTTCTCATCTCAACAAAGAAGATGAAGGCCTTTATACAATCCGTGTTCGAATGGGAGAATATTATGAACAATATAGCGCTTATGTCTTTGTTCGAGGTAAGACCTAGCAAAAGGAGTACACCCAACCATATTTAAAACACCAAGTCCCAAATCAATTTATCCAGACATGTTTTTGTAATGATGAGAGAGCCATTTGAAATTTCTTCCAGATTATCTGGAATAGGAGTATTCATTTTAGGTAAAATCAGATCTAGTATAAAAGGTGATCCCTGAAGGCACCAATACACTGGTAATTGGTTCCCAGATCATGGATTTCCCACACCTTCAGTGAGTTTTCTATAAATGATTGAGTAGAGATGCTAAATTCTCATGAAATAGAAAGCCATCTCAATTTGTAGAAGCTGCCACAAAAGAAGATATGCTATTTTGGAACTCACTGTTTAATATGTATGTCAAGGAGGAAATTTAATATTTCATGGCAGCCCCTTCTTTATGAATTTGGTTTTGATGATCTAGGAAATGAGGTGCCACCTTAATTCTATAACTGTCAATTTGGTGAAGCTTTCTTTTTTTCGGTGGTGTCTTGAATGGATTGGATATATACAAGTAGAATGTGGAATCCTAGCACTTCGGATGACAGTTAACAGTTTGAGGCTGCCAGGGGGTGTTCTGTGTTCTTGAGTGTGATGGTCATTTAGGTACAGCCACAAGAGGAGACACAGGAGAAACTAAGAAAGACAGAGCTTATTGTACTCACAGATTCTAGAAACAGGAGGCACAGCAGGGCCACATAGGAAGGCATCTTGATTGGTCAGGAGGCAGAAGAAGCCGTAGCAAGGAGAGAGCCTAGCCTATGACCTTTATTGTCGTTTCAGGAAAGACAGGGTAGAGCAAGGTGAAGAGTTGAAAATTGGTTAGTTTGGTTAATTTTGGTAGGCTCTGAGCTCCAAGGATGGTCTCTTGTTGTCTGGTACCTGGACCAGGGATGCTGAGGGCAGAGAAATATTGCCTCCTTAGATGTATGGACCAGATGGTGGATGTATGGCTCTGGATTGGTTGATTAGCATATCAAAGGCATGTTCCTGGCTGCACTCTTTGCTGTCCCTAAACATTGGCTATCCTGGAAGTTTATGAAGATGTCAAAGCATCATAATACACAGAAAAATTAAACTACAAACAACACAGTCTTTAATTTTTATCTCATATGCACTAGATAGAATCATAAACTCAGAGACATTTTGATCAAATGTCTATTCAGGTGCCCTGAATTGGGGCCCACAGAGACCATAAGGTCTGTGATTAGAACTGTATTTAAATATAATTGATTTCTTTTGTAATCTCATGTATTTCATTCTATGCATTCAAAGGTATTCTTCTCTGAAGGAACTTTTAGGTTTTATCTGCTCATCCAAGCGGTTTGTGGCACAACGATAGTTGGGATTCCCATTCTATCCAACCCCTAATTTTAAGATGCAGAAGCTGAGGTTCAAATAAGTACAGAAATTTACTCAGGAGCAGAAGTAGATCTAGGATACAGGTCTTCTAACACATTACCCAGGATTTTAATTAGGGTACAGGTTAAGTTGCTGAAATGAAACAACAAAAAGTTTATTTCTCTCATGTCTATATGTTTAGAGGTAGGTGGTCATCCAGATGCCTCTGCTCACTGTGGTATTTCAGTATCTTCGGTCCCATTATTCTATTTTGTCCCACAATGCTGTCCAGGTTCCCATTCCAGCTTACAGAGAGGAAGGGAAAGGAAGTGGAGGGGGAGAGGCAGAGTGGCACACATCACATCTGCTTGTGAACACGGAGTACCGAGCATCCCCCCACCCTGGGTGTCTAGTCCCTCTAGGGAACCAGGGTGTTCCCAGCTCAGAGGTTCCAATACCAAGAGAAATAGGAAGAGTGATTATTGGGGACACTTAACAGTCTACTCTACCCATCGTGTTAAACAGTAATAAATAATCATTGAAATCTGCTGCAGACCAGCCACTGAAAAAGACATAGAAATATCTACAACATCTGAAAAATGTGGCAGTCTTTGTCTTCCACAAAAGCATCATGGGCAAAGTCCAGCATTTCCAGGGAAAGAGAGGAGCTAGCCTTCTGCAAAATTGCAGTGAAATCGACTCACTGGAACTCATCAGCAAGTCCGTTTGTTGAGCCAACCCACCTGGATAAATCTGGTTAGATAAGGGCTGAAGAAGCAGCCTTTGCCTCTGGTCTCAGTTGTCTTGGCTGAACTAGCAAGCATCTCCAGGTACTCTAAAAACCACATACCTTTGTGCTTCCTGCGTGGACTTTTTCTGGGAATCCTGACATGGTCCAGGGTTCCTCAGCATTTCACAGTGTCTTGCTCAGATTGCATGCCTAACTAGACTGGGAAGCAGGAAAGAGGTGTCAAAATTTGAAATTTATACTTCAGCCAATTTTTAAATTCACAAATGAAGGAAATGGAAAAATTCTAAAATTTATCAGATGTTGATGTGAGAGGATTGAGTAGATAAATGGAAAGATCCATTTCAGCTATTGCACTGAGAATTTAAGAACTCTTAGAAAAGGTTGTAACTTATAAGTTTATTTCAAATTATATGTATGTTAGGGTCTTTAAAACATTTTTATTGAGGTCCAATTTATATACCATAAGATTCACTCATATAAATACACATTTTGATGACCTTTAATGTGTTTATAAAGTTGTGCAACCGTCACCCACAATTCACTTTGAGAATATTTCTTTTTTCTTTTTCTTTTTTTTTTAAGTTGTTGGATACAATATCTTTAATTAATTAATTTATTTTTATGTGGTGCTGAGGATTGAACCCAGGGCGTCGCCCAAGCTAGGCGAGCGCTCTACTGATAAGCCACAACCCCAACCCCGCTTTTAGAATATTGCTATCACTCCTAATCTGATGCCTATTTCTCTCTCCCATACTCAGTCTAGCCTCTGGCAACCACTAATTTACTGTCTGTCTCTACAGATTTGCCATTCTGGACATTTTTGGATATTTGTGGCCTTCTCTGTCTGCTTTCTTTCATTCAACATGTAGTGAGGTTCATCCATCTTGTAATATTTTTGTTGTAATAATTTTGCAGTGTTCCAATGTATAGATGTGCCTTGTTTTGTGTATACATTCACCAGTTGATAGCTGGATTTTTTTTACTTTTTGGTTATTATGAATGATGTTGCTATGAACATTTGTCTTCATATTTGTGGGCCTATGGTTTCATTTCTCTTGGGCACATAATCACAAGTAGAATTGTTGGATCATATAATAAATTTATATTTAACTTTTTAAAGAAATTTCCAAAGTAGCTTTTTCTTCTTTTTTTCTAGTATTACTGGTTGATTGAACCCAGGGTCTTGCACATGCTAAGCAGGTGGTCTACAACTGAGTTACACCTCCAGCCCTTTTTAATTTTATTTTAAGACAGCGTCTCATCAAGTTGTCCAGGCTGACCTGGAACTCACTGACCTGGAACTCAAGCCTCAGCCTAGATCACTTTGCCAGCTGCCAAAGAGTCTTAATTGAGGCTTTGTTTTTAAAACTTTGTATCCACTAAGCTTCATGAAGCCATATCAAGTTTTTTAATAACTCTGGTATTTTTGCTGCTTAGAAAATAGTTTCTGCACCAGCATAATTAGTGTATAAAGCACCAGGTATCTGCAGAAACACTTTGCAAAACTTCACACATTTGGCCAAGGTTGTTTTATTACATAGATATGTGTTCATTGTGAAAATATAGATGATATGTATAAGCAAAGAAGAAATTAAAGAAAAGCCATCCATATGTTGTCTACTATCCAGAGATAGCCGATGATCTTTCTCTCTCTCTCTCTCTCTCTCTCTCTCTCTCTCACACACACACACACACACACACACACTGCTACAGGTGCAAACACACACACACACATAGAAACAGATGAGTAGAATGATAGTCATAAAGTATGGGATAGAAATGTCATGAAGGAATAATTGCAAATGGAAAATAAGTATATGAAAAAAGTAACTGAAGAAATGAAAATTGAAATAAGAATATTTTTATCTCCCATATAGGAAAAATCAAAAAGCTTTTAAAATCCTGGGGTTAGGGAATGGAGGAACAGGCAGGCACTCTCAGACATGGCTGGTAAATATAAATTGGCCCAACTTTTCTGAAGGTATTTTGCCACTGTATATCAAAAGCACACATTTCCAACTATTCTAGTTCTAGGAACCCAATGGAAAAAAGCAAAAAAATGTGTTTGGGAAAACTGGAAAAAAAAATCTAGATATCTATCAATATGGGAGTTGTAAAGTGTGTGTATACGTATACATGAATATATGTGGTATATGAAAGTGTGTGTGTGTGTGTGTGTGTGTGGTATATGATATATATGTAAATACATATTTATATGTATAATAAAGTATATGATAAAGTATATGCATGCTTTATGTAAACAATGAAATACAAAAAATAATGATATATACTTATATTTATTGATAGAGACTTATCAAGAAAAAGAATTTATGTCTCTATCAAACAATATAATACAATCTTATTTTAGTTCAAAAATAATCATTTTTGAGCTTATATATATAGGAAAAAACCTAGACTTATGCCAAAATATTAGTTGTAGTTATCTCTAAAGTATGGAATTAAAGGAGCGCTAAACAATATTTATTATTATTTATTTTACAGTCATGCACTACTTTTATAATAGATCAACAATAGAATTACATACATTTTGAAAAAAGTTATTAGTAGTCTGTGTCAGAGGTCAAAAGATAAAGAAGAACAAGCTAATCTTTGACCAGGGTAATCAAATCTACAGAACATTTGGCTGTTTGGAGGGCTGGGAGAGAGCAGGGCAGATGGGTGGAGAGGGTTCATGTTCACTGAGTGAGTTCTGTGGGTCGGTGCTACATAGCAGCCACTGGAAACCAAACACTGTGTTATGTTGCTTCCCTGTTGTGCTCTTGTCATTTCAAGACGACTCTGTTTATCCCATTCTATTGTGGCTTCTTGAGAACTTTTGTATTTAGCCCCAGAAGAGAACTGAATGAATGAATGAATGAATAAATGAATGAGTAACTGGAAAGATCATTAAGCCCGTCTCATGAATGGCTTATTGCAAACAATGTCATACAAATGCTGGAAAGTGGCTCCCCTATGCCTACTGTCCTCTAGACATCCCTGCTGTCGTACAACAGTGTAATGTCCACTCAGCTAACTGAATTTTGCTCCATCCATACAGGGGTTGCTGGTTGTTATGTTATAAGCCTTTAATAAAAGGACATGGCTACAGGTTGCCTGCTGTCCCCCTGGAGGCTGAGTGGCTTTCTAACATTATCTCTTCTGACACTTAGGGCCACCAGCTTCCACCTCGCCTCTTCCACTCTAACTCTGCTCTACCTTCACCAGCAACAGCCCCACTCCCCGCATCCAGTGCTTCAAAGCCTGGAAGGAAAGACATTTCTCTGCCCCCAAATGCTCATTTCCTGTCGTGTGGCATGCAAGGGATTCTGCCCTCACTTCTAATTAGATTCTCCTATAGCACATCTGCCGGAGATATTTTCCCAGAGACACTTCCCTGCTGGTTTATGGGGCATGAAACAGAATGTGCATAATCCAAACAATGTGAGCTCTTCACAGATAATGCAAACCTATTAAATTCAGAAGTCTGCAAATATTTCTGCCATGTTATCAAATGTCTTAGTAACTCATTAAGAGCTACAGAGTATAGATCAGAGGGAAAGACAGTGTTTGCTCGGTCAACAAGAGTGTTTTCTCTTGGGTGAGTGGCTCCCACATGTCTCAGCCTTTCTTCCTACTGACTCCATTTATGAGAGTGTTGGTCAAATGCCAAGAAGAGTTGGCACATGTGGACCCTTCCTCCAGGGACTTTTCTTCTTGTCTTAATCATTCTCACTTAAAAAGTTGCTTACTGAATATTTTGACTCCTCTTCTCCTCAAAGCAGCTCTGATTCACTAATTTAGCTGTGCCTGAGTGGACTGTATTATCAGAGGATCCCATTTCATAAACACTTACGGCCTTCATTTCTTGTATTATCCTGGACTTTTACTAAACTCAGATAAACTAGGCTTAGATGTGGATATATGTCAGAGTTATTTTCCCAAGTATCTTCAGTTTGGGAGCAATCATTCAGTTAAAAAGGATGTTTTCTTTTCTCTGGTCAGAGTGGTAATGCCCAGCATAAGAATGGGGTATGGGTTATTATTCTCTTTGTGAATGTACCCAGAAGGTGGCAGAAGGAGCTGTTTGTCCCCTTAGGACTCTTTCATAGATTCTTAGTAGCATTGCACAATCAACGTTTTAAGAACAGAAATTCTGGCACAAGTGACTTGTCCAAGAGCAATTTCTAACATCTACCATTAATTTTCTTTTGGAACATTTTGGGCAGCAAGAGTCATGAGGCAAAGGTCGTGGGTCCTTTTCAGAGCCCTTTCTGTTTTCTAACATAATGTTCTTCTCCCTGATGTGAAAAGCACACATTGCTATGGTGGTAAACAAATTGCAAATTTTGAAACTTGCTCTATTACAGCCAAAGAGGTAGCCACTGTGGTGGTTTGGTAAGAAATGTGTGCATCAAGACCTCAGTCTGCCAAGCTGGCAGAGCCCGTGGAAGACGTCTGATGGGATTCTTCTCTGTCTCCACAGATGCTGATGCAGAGATTGAAGGAGCCCCCGCCTCACCCTTGGATGTGGTGTGCTTGGATGCCAACAAAGACTACATCATCATCTCTTGGAAGCAGCCAGCTGTAGATGGAGGGAGCCCTATCCTGGGATATTTTATTGATAAGTTAGTGCCTAGTTGAACTTCAGTTAGCGTTCTTTGACACTACGTACAGATGCACACTTGATTTCTCCCTTCATTCCTAGGTGAAAGACTTTCTATTCTGATCCCCTTCCTCCATCCTTCATCCTTCATCCTCATTATCTTTCTCTCTTTGTTTATATCTACACGTGCACACACACACACACACGCCCACGTGAACACACACACGTATCTATATCTATATATTCTTATCTACCAATTTACCTCAATTCAAAAGAGAAATTCTTAAATTTGACCACGCATGTCACCAACTTGGCAAGAATACTGTAAATTGGAAGACTTTAGAGAGGCCACTTTAATAATGAAATATCTGATATTTTATATATTTGATGTCTATATTTCTAGTATGTCAGTAATTTAAGAATATTGACTTTAGGAATGCAAATTTTTATCTAAATTACAGGGTGCAGTTTCAAGTTATACAAGAAATAACAACAAAACTCTGCAGTATTAAATGATGCTTTTATCTATAAATTCTTGCTATTTACATTCTCCATTTTTTTTAAATTTAGTTGTAGATCGACACAATACCTTTATTTTATTTATTTGTTTTTATGTGGTGCTAATGATTGAACCCAGTGCCTTACCTGTGCTAGGCAAACGCTCTACCACAACTGTAGCTAGTTACCTAGTTTTTATGGTAACTAGGTTTTACACATTAATTATCCAGTGAGTTTGAACAATATAGACAATAAATTTAGATTATTGGCCTAAGTACATTTTTCTCTTAGTTTCTATTCAAATAGTTCTTTTTTCATTTTTGATTGGGGAAGCCACAAGGGGCAGTTAATCTGTGTTACTATATTACAAGGGCTTTGTACCAAGGTATAGTAGACTTCACATTAGTCAGGTACAGCACGGTGCAGGACTGTAATCTCAGCAACGCGGTAGGCTGAGGCAGGAGGATTTCCAGTTCAAAGCCAGCCTCAGCAATTTAGCAAGGGCCTAAGCAACTTAGTGAGACCCTGTCTCAAAAAAAAAAAAAAAAAAAGACTGCAGATGTCTTTCAATAGTTAAGCACCCCTGGGTTTAATCCCTTATAATAAAAAACAAACAAACAACAACAACAACAAAACCCTCACATCTCTAACAGTAAGTAGTGAGTATCAGAACTGGGATACACATATCAACCTGGCTATAGGTTTGTGTTCTTTCTGCTCCAACATGCTGTAGAAGTTTCTAGATCGGTGGCCCTCTACTTTTCTTTCTGCCCACATGAGGATTAGAAAGCACCCTCTAGTATCACTGTGTCACCATGACAGTGTCTGCAAAGGAAGAGGGAGAATGAGTCCTAGCAGAACTTCTGGAGACCAGGGTGGTTTGGAGAACTGTCCTCTCGGCTCCCTACCATGCCCCACCTAGAGAAGCTCCAGAATTTCTACAGAGGAAAGATTGAGATAGTCCTTTATATTAACACTGAAGAAAATGCCTAGTGTCTACTTCAAAGAATGGAAGGTGATGATGAAGAAGGGAAGACTTCCCCAGCCTCCTCTGCACGGGCACTGGCACTGTCACGCCCGTGAGCTTCATTTGGGAACCATATATTTTGGACATAGAGTCATATGGGGAAGTGATATAAACTAAAAGTGCCATTTTCTGCTTGTAAAAAACGATGCATTAATCCTAGTATGGCACAACTCAATCACAGTTTGAGTCTCTAAAGCTCTGTCAATCAGGCTAATAGCCAAATATCATATTTGTCTCTGGAGGAGTTCTCCCCCCTGCCCGCCCTTTACCCTAGGTACCAGCTGCTGTAAAAGCACTCAATTAGAAATCAGTTTCCAAGTACTTAATTTCCCTCTGGAAATCTCCCTGCCTCTAATCAATCTCATCTGTTAAACAAACAAACATAGGACACTAACCTCTTCACCATTCCACCCACACAGGATGTGGTCACCATCAAGAAAATATGTTGAGCTGTTTTCCAAACTACAGTGCAAATAATTATCTTTTTTAAAGGCGCCATCTTCCCAATAATGCTTCATTTCCTAAAAATAAAAACCTACTTAAAAAGAAGACAAAGAAAAAAATCACAAATGGTAGATTAAAGTCATCAGCCCAGGAGATGTGTCCCCATAAGACTCACCCTCCCAAGTAAAGATGATAGAAACCTACCTATTTCTTGTTCCCCCAGACTCCTACACTTAGCATTCGAGACTTCTTAGCTCCCTACTTTGGAGTTCAGAAAAGATCAGAGGCTCCTTTTTTCTTATTGAAGAAGACGCATTACATTTGAATGGTACTGAGTGCCTGCAGTTTAAATCAGTAGCAAACCATGCTGATATTTAACAGAGATGATCTGAAGCAACTAGGTGGGTTTGTAGCTTTGGCGCTATTGATTTAGCCATACTTCTTGTAATATTCTTGTCAATCATGTTCCTTCCCGTAGATGTGAGGTGGGCACAGATTGCTGGTCTCAATGCAACGACACACCTGTGAAGTTTGCTCGTTTTCCAGTCACTGGATTGATAGAAGGTCGTTCCTATATATTCCGAGTTAGAGCTGTGAATAAAACTGGAATAGGCCTTCCATCTCGAGTTTCTGAGCCTGTGGCTGCACTGGATCCCGCTGAAAAAGCTAGACTTAAAAGTAAGCACTTTTCACTTTTTTCAGGATCATCCTTAAACTTTAAAAAAAAATAACTGCAGAAGGTTTCATTGCAAGGTTACCCCTTTCCCTTCCACTAGAGGGAGATGAGAATAAGAAATCCTTATTTTCATCAGAAAATCATGGGACAAGGGAGAAGCTTGAAAACATAAGATATATTTGGTTTTTGAGTCACCCGTTCTCATATGGGCTTTATTTTTTTAAATCTTATTCAGAAAATTAACTTTGCTAATCTGAGTTCCAGGCATTACGTGTGGAATGAAATACAAAAATAGCCTGGAGAGCATTTTTATTCATTTTATTTATTATTAGCTCATCCACAATAAAGGGAACCATAAAATGACATTACAAGAATTGTTTTGTAGTAAAATTTCAGTCTATACTATGCTTCTCACCCCTGGCCCTATTGACATTTTAGGCCAATAACTCTGTGTTGGAGGTATCCTATATATTCATTGTAGGATGCTTAGCAACTTTCCTTGCCTCTACCACTCAATGCCAGGAACATAGATCCCCAATTGTGATGATCAAAACTGTCTCTAGATACTGCCAAATATCTAAAGGGGGACAAAATCCCAAATGGAGGATTACAGTTCTATTCCATATTTACAGTGTTATTCTTTACCTTAATTACATGTAATGGCATGGCAAAATAATGTCACCTTTTCCCTGTACCTGTGTCTAATCAGACTTCTTGATTATTCTCTAATCACTTTTCACCCACCCTCAGACTTCCCTGGATTTGAAAATTCCCTCCCTCTTTCCAAAATTTACAAATTTCATCTCACCCTTTCATTTACCCCTATTTTAAAATTCCAACCAAAATAAGATTTGGTTGAGTTGATGATAAGTTATCTTCTTTAATAGCTTCTTGTCTTTGTACAAACTGTGGCCAAAAGTCCCCTGATTGAAGCAGAAGTTGAACCGTTCTCTTTCTGATGTTTATGAGGATCGCAGAATGAATTTTTTCTCTAACTTTATTCCTGTCTCTTCTATTTTCTTTACTCTGAATCTAAACTAATTTCCTTGGTGGAAAACACTCCTCAAAATGTAATTGGAAAAATTGTTTTTGCTTAGTTTTATTGCTGGATGGATACTCCCTGTCCTTTTTTATCTTCATAACCTGGGGGCTTATAATTGTTCTAATTGTTCTAGAAGCGTTTTCCCCAAAATACAAGCTATCTCTTAAGAAGAGACAAGAAAGCCTACATATTTCAGGAGATCCATATTGAACAGTTACATGCGTACATGTTATATACCTAACTTGTATAAGTACATTTCCAGAAAAGTGGACTCAGTCCGTTCAGGAAGATCCTAGACTCTAGCAGATGGTGAATCTCTTGAAGATAGGGGCCATGCCCCCCATAATACCATACACATGCTTGGTAAGATTTGTTGGGAAAATACAAAAGTAAACTAACGGCAAACCCATTTGTGACTAATCCAGCCAGTTTATCAATTTATCAATACATTTAAAATGGAATTTGTGAATGTTTGTTATTTTTATTTTTGTCTCTGTTCAGGTCGCCCTTCAGCACCCTGGACTGGACAGATCATTGTCACTGAAGAGGAACCTACAGGTAAAAACTGGCTTCCCCGGCTACTGTTGCCAATGTTTTGCTCTGCAATTTGCCTTTTGCTATAGAGGGCACAGTGTATATGATTTAAGATTCTTTGGAAAGGTATTCTAAAACAGCTGGAGATCATGAAGTGACAGATCAGAAAATCACATTTTGGAGGCAGCACTGGGGCTTGAATCTGGGGCCTTCTGCACACTAAGCAAATACTCTATCACTGAGTCATACTTTCAAAGCCCCAGAGAATCACATTTTGTTTTTTAAACTTTATTGAGATGCAATACTTAAACAATAAATGTACAATTTGATACATTTTACATATGTACCCACCAGAAGCCATGGCCATGATCAAAATAATAAACATATCCATCCCATCCCCAAATTTTCTCATGCTCCTATGTGATTTTCCTTTTTCACCCCTGCCCCATCTCCAGGCCGTCAACTGATCTGCTTCTTGTCACTATAGTTCGTATTCACAATGTTAGATAAATAAAATCATACTCATTTTTGTCTGATTTTCTTCACTTGGCGTAATTATTTTGAGATTTATCCATGTTGAAGCGTGTATCAATTCATTCCAATTAATTATCCATTCACTATTAAAAGCATTCTTAAGTATTTGTGTGGACATATACATTATCAGTGCTCTAGGATAAATACCTAGGAGTTGAATGGATGGGTTATATGACATGTGCATGTTTAATTTTTAAAGGCATTGCTAAATGATCTCTAAAACGATTGTACTGGACTGGGGTTGTGGCTCAGCAGTAGAGCGCTCACCTAGCACATGCGAGGCACTGGGTTCGATCCTCAGACCACATATTAAACAAACAAACAAACAAACAAATAAATAAATAAAGGTATTATTTCCAACTACAACTAAAATATATATTTTTTAAAAAATGATTGTACCATTTACACTCCCACCAGCACTAGATGAGACTTCCAGTTGTTCCATGCCATCATTAGTACTTGTATGATCAGTCTTTTTAATTTTAGCCATTGCAGTGGGTTCACAGAGGTATTTCTTTGTGGTTGTGGTTTGCATTTCCCTCATAATATTTTTGTGTCATTTGACATCTTTTTTTTTTCTATTTCTTTTTCTGGAAATGTTGTAGTATTAGCTTTTATATTTCAATCTGTGACCCATTTCAAATTAATGTTTTCTAGACTGTGTGAAGTAAGGATCTTAGTTATTATCATTGTTAGTATTATTACTTGTGTATGTCTTTCCAGTTATTTCAGCTGTATCTATTGGAAAGATTGCCCTTTTCCCATTGAATTTGCCTTGGCACCATTGTCAAAGTCAAATGACTAAATGCCTATGAATATATTTCTAGAATCTCTAGAATTTTATTTTCTCTATCTCAATATGATACTGTCTTGACTACTGCAGCTTTTATAAGCTTTATTTTTTTTCACATACATGAATCAGGAAGCATAAATTATCTAATCTTAAGTTGTTGTTTTTTTCCAAAGTTGTTTGACTAGTCTGTCTTTGTATTTCTATATAAAATTAAATTATCTCATCAATTTGCACACACACACACACACAAATAAAACAAAGCCACTAGGATTTCAGTTGAGATTCTGCTGAATCTAAGTTGACATTTTAACAACATTGAATCCTCCAATTCATGAACAAAGATATATCACCATTTATTTAGATTTCTTTTATTGATCTCATCTTCATAGTTTTGGTATGTTTGTCTTGCACATTTTGTCAACTATTTTTTAAGTATTTCATATATCTGATGATATTGTTTAATTGTATTGCTTTTTAATTTTTAATGCTAATATATTGAAGTACAGTTGTCTCTTATATATTGATCTTATGTCTTCCAACCTTGAAGAACTAATTTAGCCAAACAAACATTAGGTTTATTGGAAATTTTTTCCATAATTTTTTTGGGGGAAATACCGGGGAATAAATTTAGGGTCACTCAACCACTGAGCTACATCCCCAGCCCTTTTTTGTTTAGAGGCAGACTTATTTACTTACTGAGTTGCTTAGCACCTTGCTTTTTCTGGGGCTGGCTTTGAACTTGCGATCCTCCTACCTCAGCCTCCCAAGTCACTGGGATTACAGGCGTGTACCTCCATTCCTGGCTCAGAATAAGTAATAAGTATTTTTTTAGTATTCAATTTTATTTATTTATTCCATTGACTATAATTCTATGTTTTGGTTTTTAGTAACTTGGATTTATAATATACATATTTTCTCAGCCTTCCTTTAATTACCATTATATTAATTTCATAGTAGTGTACGAATTCACAACATTATTATTTCACTCTCCCCTCCCAGCTGTGGTGCTATTATTGTTATACATTTTATTTGCTTATATTGCATATTATAAACCACACAATACAATGTTATGTTGACTTTAAACAGTCGATTATTTTCAAAGAGATTAAAAAGTAAAAAAAAAAAAAAAAAAGTTCTCACCAGCCTAGTGGCACACACCTGCATTCCAGCAACTTGGGAATTTGAGGCACAGGGATTGCAAATCTGAGGTCAACCTTAGCAATTTAATGAGACCTTGTCTCAAAATTTAAAAAACTTAAAAGATCCAGTTATGTAGCTTAGTGGTGGAACGCCCACTATGTTCAATCTTAAGTACAAAAAAATTAAAAAAGGAAGAAAAGAATTCTCAATATTTATTTACATTTTTACTGTTTTCTTTGCTTTTCAGATTCTTTTTTTTTAATTGGTTGTTCAAAACATTACAAAGCTCTTGACATATCATATTTCATACATTAGATTCAAGTGGGTTATGAACTCCCATTTTTACCCCAAATACAGATCGCAGAATCACATCGGTTACACATCCACATTTTTACATAATGCCCTATTAGTAACTGTTGTATTCTGCTACCTTTCCTATCCTCTACTATCCCCTCTGCCCTCCCCTCCCATCTTCTCTCTCTACCCCATCTGCTGTAATTTAATTCTCTCCCTTGTTTTTTTCTTTTTTTCCCTTTCCCCTCACAACCTCTTATATGTAATTTTGTATAACAATGAGGGTCTCCTTCCATTTCCATGCAATTTCCCTTTTCTCTCCCTTTCCCTCCCACCTCATGTCTAAAGTTAATCTTTTACTCCTGCTCTTCCTCCCTGCTCTGTTCTTAGTTGCTCTCATTATATCAAAGAAGACATTTGGCATTTGCTTTTTAGGGATTGGCTAGCTTCACTTAGCATAATCTGTTCTAATGCCATACATTTCCCTGCAAATTCCATGATTTTGTCATTTTTTAGTGCAGCATAATACTCCATTGTGTGTAAATGCCACATTTTTTTTATCCATTCATCTATTGAAGGGCATCTGGGTTGGTTCCACAGTCTGGCTATTGTGAATTGTGCTGCTATGAACATCGATGTGGCAGTATCCCTGTAGTACGCTCTTTTAAGGTCTTTAGGGAATAGTCCGAGAAGGGCAATAGCTGGGTCAAATGGTGGTTCCATTCCCAGCTTTCCCAGGAATCTCCATACTGCTTTCCAAATTGGCTGCAGCAATTTGCAGTCCCACCAGCAATGTACAAGAATACCCTTTTCCCCACATCCTCGCCAGCACTTGTTGTTTGACTTCATAATGGCTGCTAATCTTACTGGAGTGAGATGGTATCTTAGGGTGGTTTTGATTTGCATTTCTCTGACTGCTAGAGATGGTGAGCATTTTTTCATGTATTTGTTGATTGAGTGTATATCCTCCTCTGAGAAGCGTCTGTTCAGGTCTTTGGCCCATTTGTTGATTGGGTTATTTGTTTTCTTATTGTCTAATTTTTTGAGTTCTTTGTATACTCTGGATATTAGGGCTCTATCTGAAGTGTGAGGAGTAAAAATTTGTTCCCAGGATGTAGGCTCCCTATTTACCTCTCTTATTGTTTCTCTTGCTGAGAAAAAACTTTTTAGTTTGAGTAAGTCCCATTTGTTTGTTCTAATTATTAACTCTTGTGCTATGGGTGTCCTAGTAAGGAATTAGGAGCCCGACCCCACAATATGTAGATTGGAGCCAACTTTTTCTTCTATCAGAGTCTCTGATTTGATATCAAGCTCTTTGATCCATTTTGAGTTCACTTTTGTGCATGGCGAGAGAAAGGGATTCAGTTTCATTTTGTTGCATATGGATTTCCAGTTTTCCCAGCACCATTTGTTGAAGATGCTATCCTTCCTCCATTGCATGCTTTTAGCCCCTTTATCAAATATAAGAAAGTTGTAATTTTGTGGATTGGTCTCTGTGTCCTCTATTCTGTACCATTGGTCCACCCGCCTGTTTTGGTACCAGTACCATGCTGTTTTTGTTACTATTGCTCTGTAGTATAGTTTGAAGTCTGGTATCGCTATACCGCCTGATTCACACTTCCTGCTTAGAATTGCTTTTGCTATTCTGGGTCTTTTGTTCTTCCATATGAATTTCATGATTGCTTTATCTATTTCTACAAGAAATGCCGTTGGGATTTTGATTGGCATTGCATTAAACCTATAGAGAACTTTGGGTAATATTGCCATTTTGATGATGTTAGTTCTTCCTATCCATGAACAGGGTATATTTTTTCATCTTCTAAGGTCTTCCTCTATTTCTCTCTTTAGGGTTCTGTAGTTTTCATTGTATAAATCTTTCACCTCTTTTGTTAGGTTGACTCCCAAGTATTTTATTTTATTTTTTTTTGAGGATATTGTGAATAGAGTGGTTGTCCTCATTTCCATTTCAGAAGATTTGTAGCTGATATACAGGAATGCCTTTAATTTATGCATGTTGATTTTATATCCTGCCACTTTGATGAATTCATTTATTAGCTCTAGTAGTTTCTTTGTAGACCCTTTTGGGTCTGTTAGATATAGTATCATATCACCCACAAATAGTGATAATTTAAGTTCTTATTTTCCTATATTTATGCCTTTAATTTCTTTTGTCTGTCTAATTGCTCTGGCTTTTTAGTATTTTGAAAATTATATTGAATAAAAGTGGTGAGAGAGGGCATCCCTGTCTTGTTCCAGATTTTAGAGGGAATGCCTTCAGTTTTTCTCCATTCAGAATGATGCTAGCCTGAGGCTTAGCATAGATAGCTTTTACAATGTTGAGGTAAGTTCCTGTTATCCCTAGTTTTTCTAGTGTTTTGAACATAAAGGGATGCTATACTTTGTCGAATGCTTTTTCTGCATCTATCGAGATGATCATATGGTTCTTATCTTTAAGTCTATTGATGTGGTGAATAACATTTATTGATTTCCGTATATTGAACCAGCCTTGCATCCCAGGGATGAATCCTACTTGATCACGGTGCACAATTTTTTTGATATGCTTTTGTATTCGATTCGCCAGGATTTTATTGAGGATTTTTGCATCTAAGTTCATTAGAGATATTGGTCTGTAGTTTTCTTTCTTTGAAGTGTCTTTGTCTGGTTTCGGGATCAGGGTGATGTTGGCCTCATAGATTGAATTTGGAAGAGCTCCTTCTTTTTCTATTTCTTGAAATAGCTTGAAAAGTATTGGTATTAATTCTTCTTTGAAGGTTTTGTAAAACTCCGCTGTATATCCATCTGGTCCAGGGCTTTTCTTGGTTGGTAGTCTTTTGATGGCTTCTTCTATTTCCTCCTTTGTTATTGGTCTGTTTAAATTGTGTGTATCTTCCTGACTCAATCTGGGCAAATCATACGATTTAAGAAATTTATCGATATCTTCACTATCTTCTATTTTATTGGAATATAGGGTTTCAAAATAATTTCTAATTATCTTCTGTATTTCTGTAGTGTCCGTTGTGATATTGCCTTTTTCATCCCGTATGTTAGTAATTTGAATTCTCTCTTTTTCTCTTCGTTAGCATGGCTAAGGGTCTGTCGATCTTATTTATTTTTTCGAAGAACCAACTTTTAGTTTTATCAATTTCTTCAATGTTTTTTTTTGTTTCAATTTTGTTGATTTCTGCTCTGATTTTAATTATTTCTTGCCTTCTACTACATTTGCTGTTGTTTTGCTCTTCCTTTTCTAGGATTTTGAGATGAAGTGTGAGTTCATTTATTTGTTGGGTTTTTTTCTTTATTTTGAGGAATGAACTCCAGGCAATGAATTTCCCTCTTAAAACTGCTTTCATTGTGTCCCATAGATTCCGATATGTTGTGTCTGTATTTTCATTTGTCTCTAAGAATTTTTTGATTTCCTCCTTTATGTCTTCTGTAACCCATTGATCATTCAGTAACATATTGTTCATTTTCCAGGTGATGGAGGATTTTTCCTTCCTTCTTTTATCATTGATTTCCAGTTTCATTGCATTATGATCAGACAAGATGCATGGTATTATCTCCACACCTTTATATTTACTAATAGTTGCCCTATGGCATAATATATGATCTATCTTTGAGAAGGATCCGTGCTGCTGAGAAGAACGTGTATCCACTTGATGATGGTTGATATATTCTATATATGTCGGTTAAGTCTAGGTTATTGATTGTGTCATTGAGTTCTATAGTTTCTTTATTCAGCTTTTGTCTGGAGGATCTGTCTAATGGCGAGAGCGGTGTGTTGAAGTCACCCATTATTATTGTGTTGTGGTCTATTTGACTCTTGAACTTGAGGAGAGTTTGTTTTATGAACGTTGCAGCACCATTGTTTGGTGCATACAAATTGATAATTGTTATGTCTTGTTGGTGGATGGTTCCTTTTAACGGTATATAGTGTCCTTCTTTATCCCTTTTGATTAACTTAGGTTTGAAGTTGGTTTTATTTGATATGAGTATGGCTACTCCTGCTTGCTTCTGAGGACCATGTGAGTGGTATGATTTTTTCCAACTTTTCACCTTCAGCCTGTGTATGTCTTTTCCTATCATATGAGTCTCCTGAAGGCAGCATATTGTTGGATTTGTTTTTTTAATCCAGGTTACTAGCCTATGTCTCTTGATTGGTGAATTTAAACCATTAACGTTTAAGGTTACTATTGATATATGATTTGTACTTCCAGTCATGCTTATTTATTTATTTATTTTAATATGTCTAGTTTTTCCTTTTTGGTTATTTTTTTTCCTTCCCTTTACTGTGTTACCTCCCACTGTTGGTTTTGGGTGCTGTTTTTCAATTCCTCTTCCTGTAGTGTTTTGCTCAAAATGCTTTGCAGTGCTGGTTTTCTGGCTGTGAATTCTTTTAACTTTTGTTTATCGTGAAATATTTTAATTTCATTGTCAAATCTGAAGCTTAATTTTGCTGGATACAGTATTCTTGGTTGGAATCCATTATTTTTCAGCGTTTGAAATACGTTGTTCCAGGATCTTCTCGCTTTCAACGTCTGTGATGAAAAATCAGCCATTAACCTAATTGGTTTACCCCTGAATGTAATCTCCCTCTTTTCTCTCATAGCTTTTAATATTCTCTCCTTGTTATGTATGTTGGATATCTTCATAATTATGTGTCTTGGAGTTGGTCTATTACGGTTTTGTATGTTAGGGGTCCTGTAGGCTTCCAGGATTTGGCAATCCATTCCATCTTTCATATTTGGGAAGTTTTCTAAGATTATTTCATTCAATAGATTGTTCATTCCTTTGGTTTGAACCTCTATATCTTCTTCTATCCCAATGACTCTCAAGTTTGTTTTTTTAATGACATCCCATGTCTCTTGGATGGATTGCTTGTGATTCCTTAGCATCCTTTCTGTGTTGACTATATTCTTTTCAACTTGATAAACTTTGTCTTCATTATCTGATGTTCTGACTTCTATTTGATCTAGTCTATTTGTAATATTCTCGTTTGAGTTTTTAATTTGGTTTATGGTTTCCTGCATTTCTAGAATTACTGTTTGATTTTTTTTTAAAATCTCTGTCTCCTGGTAGAGCTCATTCTTTGCCATTTGAATTTGCTTATGTAATTCGTTTTCAAAGTATCCTTTCATTGTTTGAACTTGCTGTCTAATGTCTTCTCTAAGATTCTGTTCCATCTGAGTTAGGTATGCCTTGAGTTCTTTCTCTGTCCATTTTTCTGATGCCTCTAGGTTCTCCTGTGAATTTAAGTTGTCCTGCATTGTTTATAATCCTTTTTTCCCTTGTTTTTTCATGGTGCTCACGTTACTTTCCAACTCTGTTTGACTGCTGTGTTTCTGTTTTCTCCTTTAAATTTGTTTTGGTTTTTATAGTTCCAATATCTGTCCTTTGTGTTGGGAGACAATGTTTAGAGATGTTGGATTTAATTGTGATTTAAGGTAAATTCATTAGTTTCATTAAAGGCCTACAGATTTTGATGGCGTATAGAGAATTGAGGTTTGAACTTAGGATTTTATGTTAAGGTCGGGTGATTTGATGGTATGGAGGTTAGTATATGTTAGCTTCTTTGGGGGGTTGCTCAAATGCAGGCAGATATTAACAAGAGAATAGACAGGAGTACTTGGGGGTAGTTAAGGGCCTAGGCAGACTATAGACCAATTCGTAGAATTCATCTATTTGCATTTAGTAAGTTGTACGTAATCTGGGTGGTCATGCTTAAGAGGAAAGATGGGGAAAAGGTAAGGAAGCAAACCAAGAAAGAGAGAGGAAGAGAAGAAAGAAAGAGAAAAGAATAGAAAAGAAAAAGAAATGATAAAAAAATAATAAAATGCAGTTAAATAAAAATTACAATTAAAAAAATAATTTAAAAAAATTAAGGTTAAAAAATTTAAAAAAGAAAGAAAAAAAAAACGCACTGTTAGGCTTCTATTTTCTTCACTTCCAGTAGGTGGTGCTGTGCCTTCCGGGCCAAGATTTTGCTCTCAGGCTGTAGGAAACAATCCGTGTGAGGCTGCTCCCTCCTCCCCCACCTGGTGTCTCTCAAAACCCATTAGCTTAGGTTTATTCCTGGTCTCTAGTCTCGTCACTTCTCCTGCCAGCCAGGCCTTTCCCAGTGTGATACCTCTCGGCAGTTCAAGCTACACTCTGGGCCTGCAGTTTCCTGGACGTGGAGCACAGCTATTGGGAACTGGCACCTTATTGTTTTGATTCCCTCCGCTAGCCCCTCCTCCGAGAGCTGGCGAGACAGGTTTCGTTTTCGCCGCTGGTGGGAGGGGGGAGTTGGAGATCAGGTGCCTTTCCCCACGCCTCTATTCACGCTCACTCTGTTAATCACGCCCCCAGACAGCCAGGGAGAGATTTTATGCGATTTCCCGCTGTATGGGAGATGGGCTAAATGGCACACACCTGTTCTATCGCTGAACGTGCTGCATTCTGTCCGAAACTGGCAATGGTGACATCACCTGTCCAAGATGGTGGCCGATGGCTTCCTCGGTGGACTGTCCCGTGTGGAGGACAGAACTGGACCGCTTCCTTCCCCGTCTCAAACCCAGAACTCAGCCCGAAGCACAGTGAGGGCACAGCCGGCAGGACCCCACAGCATCTGCAGCACTGTTCCTCTGCGCTGCTGACACGCCGTTTCTCGGTGGGCCGCAGTCTCTAGCAGTGGGGCGGGCCGCCGATCAAACAGCCTGAATCTCCGGGCGCACGGTTCACTCACGGTTGAGCCCCAGTAACCGATCCTCGGGTGATGGAAATCCTTCCTCTAGGTTTCGGTGCACCCCAATTTTGCTGGAGATTCCTAACAAGATAGCTTTTGGCTGTTCTAACTTGTTATTAACCTGCACAGTGACGCGGTACACAGGGGTGGTGCACTCTATTCACCGCCATCTTCCAATCTCCCACTTTTCAGATTCTATTAAGACTTTCTTTCTACCTGAACCACTTCCTTTAACTTTCTTATATTGCAGGTCTTTAGTTATAAAATATTTTATCTATTGTATATATTTTTTAGAGTCTCTGTTTTACCTTTTTTGAAAAACATCTTCACTGAATATAGAGTTTTAGACTGACAGTTTTCTTTCAGAATTTAGGAGCTTGGTCCATTGTCATGCAGATCTGCACTATAAGAATGACTGCTGTTATTATTTCTGTTTCTGGATAGGTGTTATGTCTTTTTTCTCTATCTGCTACCGAGATTCTCTTTATTACTGGTTTTAGAAATTTGATTATGATTTGCATTTGTGTAGTTTTCTTCATATATAAAGAGTTTCTAGGACCTGTGAGTTTGTATTTGTTATTAGCTCTGGAAGATTTTTACTTGCTCTTTCTTGTCTTTTCTTCTTCAGGAACTCTGACTACATGCCACTTGAAACCACTTGAAATGTCCCACAGCTCCCTGTTGCTATGTTCATTCAATCCTTACTCTCTTGAGCCTGTGGAGTGTTTTTATTGCTGTTTCCGTGTCCTTGTCTACTTAATCTTGTTCAGCAATTCACAGATACTGATTCTATAATCAGCAGCTTTTCTTGTTTTGCTTCTGTTGATTGATTCTTCTCCTCATTAGAGATCATGTTTTCATGTTTCTTTTCATAGTTGGTAATTGTTTATTAGGTGCCAGACATTTGTTTGGTACTGGATATTTTTTATATTTGTAGAAATACACTTGAGCTTTATCTGGGAAAACAATTTAATCTTTTTAAGAATTGCTTTTGTTAGGTCGTGGGGAACTCAACAAGGTTAACCTAAACAAGAGAAGGAACAAGAGCATCATGCAAGAAGGAAGAGACTTGTAGGATTATGCCCTTGTTAAAGTCCATAGGCATTCCTACAAGTGTTGTAGATTGGTGAGTTTAAAGAGAACACAAAGAAAGGGGAATTTATTTACATGACTTTGATTTTGATCATCAGATTTTATTGTGGTTAGCATCTGAGGGGTATGTTGAGTTTGGGTCAGTGAGATGAGGAACAAGTAGGCTCTATCACAAACAACCACACAGCAGGGCAAAGTTTCAATTAGGCCAGACAGGACTGGGTACAACCGGGTATCGAACAACTTATGTCAGACCTAAAAACGTCTGCCAAGGCAGCAACTATATTAAATAAACAAATGTACCAATTTGGCAAACAAAATTACAAGACATCCTCTATTGTTTCTGGCAGTCCTAGCTGGGTAGAAAATTAGAAGTTATGAGAATGGGGTTGGAAAAGTCACAGAGAAAGAAAGGACAGATTTCAGGAGTACCCAGATCCTGGCAGTCCCAGGGTATCTAGAGTTTAGACCCAAATGAACTCTCCATAGGCAGGGTTTCCACTGGCTCAGAGATTAAAACAAGGTGGAGAACAAAATCCTTTGACCAGGTAAGCAGAAGCCAAGGTCAGCAGAGTTGGGTTTATAGTTGAAGTTATGGTAAAGCTGGTCTTTCCTTCCTTCCTTCCTTCCTTCCTTCCTTTCTTTCTTCCAGCGGTTGAACTCAGGGGCATTCAACCACTGAGCCACATTCCCAGCCCTATTTTGTATTTTACTCAGAGACAGGGTCTCACTGAGCTGCTTAGTGCCTCACCATTGCTGAGGCTGGCTTTGAACCTGCAGTCTTCTTGTCTCAGCCTCCAGAGCCACTGGGATTATAGGCCTGCGCCATCGTGCTGGCAAAACTGGCCTTTCTTATTAGGCAGAGAGTGAGGGTCTGAAAATACGTAGATACCAAAGGTCAACGTTAAGTAAGTGCCTCAAGGCTAGTGGGTGGGACAGAGATAGGCACTTCACTGAAACTGAAAGGAGGCACCAAAGGAATCAGCTGAGCTCACTGGGAGTGCCAGTACCAATAAAGGATGACAGAATCAAACCCCACCCCCTCGTGACACACCGCAGACTTCAGCACGCACTTCTTCACGACCTTCACGACCTTCAGCACCTAAGCTCCCACTTGCTGTGCTGTTCAGCTTCTGTTTTCATCAACTCAAGTATAAACAACTCAAAGACAAAAACCGTGTCCCAGGCTCCTCAGGTCTGTGTGCTAAATACTCAATGGCATCTAACAATTGAATGAATGATGTTTCAGGGAGATGTTTAGAGACAAGGTACTTCTTTATACGGTGGAGCCATAATTAATGATTCCTCCCAGAGGACAGAAGCATCTTAGGACTCTCTGAGTGTCCCAGGCCACCCAGATGGTATGCTCACTTGTCCTTGTTGTTTTTCAGAGGGTATTATTCCCGGGCCTCCCACCAACCTCTCTGTCACTGAGGCCACCAGGAGCTACGTGGTACTAAGCTGGAAGCCCCCTGGCCAGCGTGGCCATGAGGGCATCATGTACTTTGTGGAAAAGGTAAGACTCCAGAATCAAGGTTACTTTGTGCCACTTCCCAGACTTTTTTTTTAGAAGTAAAGTTGTGGGAACAGTGAACTGAGGGAGAAGAAAAGGGGGATATCCTGAACTCTACGTCCTTACAACCATGAACTCTCCATAGAAAGATGTATATCTTGTAGAACTTTGCCTGAAAGTCTTCTTGTCTCAGGGGACTTATGGAACTTAAAGCCTCACCCATAAACTCTTAAGAGGACTACAGATCCCAAATCATGTCTCCTATAGGAAAAAGAAGTATTCCTGAAATTGTAGATTGCCTTTATGATGGCATTTTTCTGGAGATTTTCTGTCTCCCTTTCTGTGTTAAGGGATCTTCATTCCTCTACCACTTGACCTTGTGTGATAGGGAATGAACATCAATGGGGTAGATAGGTCAGAGGAATAGAGAAGTTGCACTACTTTGAAACAAGAGGGAGAGTTGAGCATAGCAAGCCCTCACTCACCACCATGCTCAGCTAGCATTACTCTAAGTGCAGAGAGTAGAGTGGGGTCAGGGATGACAAAACCACCAAAGACACTGGAGAGTTCTTTCTCACAAACACACTTGTGTTGAGGATCAGAACACTAGGGAGGGTCACATACAATGAAGGCCTAGAGTGAGTGAAATGGATGAGGATGAAATGTCAATCAATCATACACCCCTGTTCAAGGGGAGTTCTGATAAGCATTGATGCCCAGCAAAAGGAAAAGAGTCAACCTGCAGGACAGGATTGGGGAAACAGATCCAGTTGCCAGTATGGAAACACAGGAGAGCCTTCAGGTAAGGCCCAGGTCAAAGGGATGCAAGAAATCCCTGGTTCACAGGATCATGGCTTCTTGAAAAGGATGTTTAAGGAGTTTGCTTAACATGAGGCTCAAAATCCATTTGTTAAGAAAATTTTTATGAGGGATGGGGAGATTGCAGTGGTAGAACACTTAACCTAGCATGCATAAGGCATTGTGTTCGATCCCTAGTACCTCAAACAAACAAACAAAAAAACCCACATATGATTAGGGTATAATTGAGAAGATAAAACAAAATACTTTTTGTCTTATATATTAGAACATTTACATTTTTATTGGTAGTGATGATGCACTTTTTTGGTTGGTTGATGGTTGGTTCTTGGTTTTTTTGGCTCTGTTTTTGTTTTGTACTGGGGATTAAACAAACCTGGGGGTGCTTACCCACTGAGCCACATCCCCGGCCTTTTTTTTTTTTTTTTTTTTAATTTTGAGACAGGGTCTCGCTAAGTTGCTTAGTGCCTCACTACATTGCTGAGGCTGGTTTTGAACTTGTGATCCTCCTGCCTCAGCCTCCCAAACTGCTGAGATTACAGGTGTGCACCACCATGCCTGGCCTATTTTTTGAACAGTAAATGAAACCAGCCTTTGCACTTTCAAATTTTATTTTTATAAAATTGTATACTAGCATGAAAACTTATAATTTACATTTTACTTTGATAGCAAAATCATAGAAGGACCTTTTTTCACATAAATACGGAGTGCAAATAATTTTCCTCTTTTATCTTGAATGCTTATTCATCAGAATTGAATATCAATTCAATTTCAGAAAATCTATTAGGTCACCTTCCCTGACAATTATTGCAAGAGAATAAATTTCATAACCATCTGTAAATTAGGCAGCAACATAAAAACAACATAGAGATATCTTTTGGTCTTTTATTTATTTCAAATCAATGGCCCTTGACAAAATTATAGGAGAGCTAAAAATGCAAGTGTCCAGGATTTCCATTTTTTTTTGTACCAGGAATTGAACCCATTTCAATTAAGGGGTGCTTAACTACTGAGCCACATCCCCAGCCCTTTTTTACTATTTTATTTAGAGACAGGATCTCACTGAGTTTTTAAGTGTCTTGCTAAGTTGCTGAGGTTGGCTTTGAACTCTCAATCCTCCTGCCTCAGCCTCCCCAGTTGCTGGGATTACAGTATACACCACAGTGCCCAGCTCCATAATTTCCCTTTATTAATTACTTTCCTCATGTTTAGCTCATGTCTTTAAGCTGCATTCCTCTCTTCCTTCTTATCCCTAGCAAACTGATAACCATAAATTCATCATCTCTTCCACATGAACATGGATATTTCCCAAAAGAGTCTGGTTTTGGGGGGCTGGAGCTGGCGCTGGGGTTCAGTGGTAGCACACTTGCCTGGCATGTGTGAGGCACTGGGTTCGATTCTCAGCACTGGGTATGAATAAATAAAATAAAGTTCTATCAAAACTACAAAAATATTTTTTTAAACAAAGAGTCTGGTTTTACAAAAGTAATATTTAACATTTATATGTACATAGTTATATTTTCTAGATATTAGCCTCAAATAAAATAAAACCCAAGTAGCATTCTGAGCTTTTTTTGTTTGCTTGTTTGTTTAATAGAGGGCAAGAATAGAGTGGTAGATAAATAAATGTTCATTTCCTGGGGGTGTTTAACACACACCTGCTCTTCATCTCTTTGAAATGATACACAGGGAGTTCTGAATAACCTCTGTGACAGTAATTACCATCTTTCCTGTGATAACAAAGCACAACAACCCAATTCTGAGGCATTTTCTGAGGAGTCAACACTGGCTTCTGTTGAATGTTTCCTCTGGTCACATCAACTCTAATTTCTCCATGAAAGTCTTTCACTTACCTAGACCTAAATACATATGAACCTGTGATTAAAGATGTTAAGTATCTTCCACCAGCCCACCCATTTGGATAGAAGTGGACATTCATGGGTACCATGTTGATTTGAGAGGCTGCATGGGGTGTAGTCCACTCTTACAGAACACCCACGATGCTGAGACATTGGCGATGTAGAACGTGTCCAAAGACTTGGGGGTGTTTACAGAACTGTCTAAATGACAAACCATTCTGAGCTGAGTCTAAAATTATTTTTGCTGAATTACTTCTGCCCCATGGTGTATTTCCATTTCCAGAATGTTCATGCATCTGGCAGTACTGGCTCTTGGGTTAGTCCTATACTTGCATTTTCTCATGGAACTTTTCACCTGGGATTTGCATGCACATAGAACATGAACCTGTCTACAGGCCTGCAGCCAACTAGTTATGTCATATCTGTGATCCCTAAAATGATTGAGATTGATTGTTTTATTAGTGCGGGAATCAGATAAATCTATTTCTGCACTCCAACCGTCCCTATCCTATATTCTTTTCAGCCCCCGACTTTTTCCTTGTGTATCTTACATCTTGAGCTCTTTCCCTCATTCCCCTGTCAAAAATACAGTCCTGTCCGAGATAAGGACTATACCACTTGCCAGGCTCTGTTTCTATCCACAGGAATGAAAACGGTGTTTGCCATAGGCCTGGAACTTTTCTACATGTTAACCCACTGACTTCTTAAAGTAACCCTTTGAGGTTCATAGTTTTATTTTCATTATAGTTATTTTGTAGATGAGAGAATTAAGATATTGATGGGATATATCATTTGTCTACCATCACACAGCAAGCATGAGCCTGAGCTAGGATTTGAACCTGGGCAGTCTGGCTCAGATCCACAAATCCAACCACAGGTTGAACATTCATAATCTGAAAATCCAAAATCATGAGCCAACATGATGCTCAAAATGTTTTGGATTTTAGGTTTTCAGATAGAGGATTCTTAACCAATAAAGTCTATGCAAGTTTTCCAAAAATCCAAAAAATTCCAACATCTGAGGCACTTCTGGTTCCAAGCATTTCAAATAAGGAATACTGAACCTGTATTTCACAAGCTGCCTTTCAATCTTCCTGAATTCAATCTCTTGAGAACTTCAAAAGCATCATTGAGAGGGGCAAAGTTATAACAATATAAAGTTCTTAACCTAACAAAAGACAGCTATTATTTGTTATTATGAAAGTATAAACGACCAATAATTGTTTAAGGAAATATCCCCCTGGGGGGGATATGTCAAAACACAACTATAAACTAAAAAATTAAATGTCTGAGACAAAGTTACCCTTCAGTAGGCAGTAGATCACACAGACAAATGACACATTATCCTAAAAGACAATGCAAGGGACTTTAGCGGTTGCCTTACTAAATCTGCCTATTTTACAGATGATGAAACCCAGACCAAAAGCATTCATGAGATTTTCCAAGATCGTGTAGCTCATTATTAACACAACTAGGATCAGACCCATGTCTTTGGGTCCCTTCTATCATTCCACACCTCCAGTCAAGACAGTGAAGATTATGCTGAATAATGTTCTAGTAAACTTATATGCCCCAAATATGTCACCTTTGACAGCTGGTTAATCTGTCACAAAATCTGGATTTCTGGAAAAATCTTTTGAAACCCTTAAAAATATCTGTAGCAAAATCAGGCAAGATTTTAGAAATCTCTGCTTCTGCTGACCTTGGATGCATTTGGAAGTAGACTAGGAGAAAGAAAGGCTCACTGAAGAATTCTGACAGTTTTCTTACTATATTCTCTACCAAATCTCACCACATTCTCCATTTAAGGATTTCTATGTCACTCTGCATCATTTTAATTTTAAGAGTAAATCTCTTTAAATTAGTTTTCCCATGACTTACCCTAAAATTTGTGCAAGAATAAAAAGCGCACATTCTTTGAATTTCACTCATTCATTCAGACTAAAAAAGTTGATTACTATGTGCCAGAAACAGTTCTAGGCTCTAGATTAGAGTAGTGAATTCAACAGCTCTCTAAATTCATGGAATATACTTTCCAGTGGAGGAGACAACAAATAAGTTATTTAATTTCAAATAGGAATACATGTTTTGGAGAGAAATAAAGTAGGGCAAGGGATAGAGTGATGTTAAAAAAAAAAAAAAACAAGAATTCTTTTTAAATTGGCGATGGGATCTGGTGATTGAAGCAGCCTCTCTGAAGACACGTGGTTATTTGAGCACAGGACCTGAATGATGTTATGAGTCACTAAATAACGCTCAATTAAAATAATACAGCTTACAACAATGTCATGAAAATTTATATGATACAGCATATTACATTTAATTATCTGCCCTATGTATTATAAAAATACCTGACTCCAAACTATCCTTGAAATAAAAACTTCTTTAAGTAGATGGATTTGCTTAATAAAGGAAGTGAAGTCTTAAAAGTCCCAAGCTTGTCAAAGCCCCTTTGGTATAGAGAATCCTGGGCCCACTTTCTTCTTTCCTCCAGTCTAACTTAGGAGCAGGTGGCAGTGTGTTGGCAGGTAAATAAAACTTGGAGATGCCTGTCCTCAATGGAGCCCCCTTTGTACTCTGTGGGCTTTCAATGGGGTTCCCTGTTCTTGCTGCAGTGTGACGCGGGAACAGAAAACTGGCAGCGGGTGAACACAGAACTCCCAGTGAAGTCTCCACGCTTTGCCCTCTTCGACTTGGCCGAGGGGAAATCCTACCGCTTCAGAGTGCGCTGCTCCAACTCTGCAGGAGTTGGGGAACCCTCAGAGGCGACGGAAGTGACTGTGGTAGGGGACAAACTTGGTAAGTGTAGCCTCAGATGGAGCAACTGTGAACTTATTTACTCCAAGAGAACATTCCAAAGCATGAATGGAGTTAGTATGCATACGTGCATATACCCACAGTGTCTGTGTGTCTATAAATACATAACTGAGCATTTATTTTAAATATCTAAACGAATTTAAAACTGAATACATCTAGTGCAGTACATTTGGGGAAAGAGATTTACTTGCAATGTTAAACACTTGGAAACACACATAATGTCATCTATTCAGAGTTCATTTTATAGCTATTTTCTGATTCTTTTTTGTTATTTCTTCCTTTCTAACCCTTCCATTTGGGTCTTATAACACACACACACACACACACAGATAAAAATGGTGACATCCTTCTCTCATATATTTAATTGATGGTTGTACTTGGCCTATCTATTGAATAAAAATTCATTATTTTTGTTTATAAAAAGTAAACTTCCCCAGTTTTTCTAAAGTGCATGTAAATTTAGTTGATGCTCCCAAATTAGCACTTAAAATTTTTCTGCCTTAACAAATATATTATGAAATAAAGCAGATTATTGACATAATTATTTATTTACAATTTCCATATATGTGTGTTTATGCAGATGTGATGAGGTTAATTTTTCCAAACCATCCTGGGTTTTATTACCATTTTTCTCCTTACTCAGATATCCCCAAGCCCCCTGGCAAAATCATCCCAAGCAGAAACACAGACACCTCAGTGGTGGTTTCCTGGGAGGAGTCCAAAGATGCCCAAGAGCTGGTCGGATACTACATCGAGTCAAGCATCGTTGGCTCTGGCAAGTGGGAGCCCTGCAACAACAACCCTGTAAAGGGCTCACGGTAATTAAATGGGGTGTTTTAGAGCCACTGGGGGCCCAAACTGCAGCACAAACATCTAATGAAGGGAGATTAAGAAAGAGAAAAAATACCACACATCTCCTTTAAATATCCAAATCCATTTAAAATGGAGCATGTCGAACGGAGTACATTTGGGACGAAAAGTTTGGCTTGTAATGTTGAACACTTAGAAACCATGGCAGCTCTTCTGAGAGTTCGTTTTATACCTCTTTTCTGATTCTATTTCTTTTTATTATTTCTTTCTTTCTTCCCCCTCTGTTCAGGGCTTCAATAGGGAATGAGATACCAGATTCCAAGGACCTAATAGGCTTTACCAAACATACGTGAACAGAAAACTATCACCATTTTACTAATTCTAAGCATCACCATGATTAAATCCTATGCTAAGCTGACATAAGAAACAGCAACACAGGGACATTCTGGATGCTTTGCCACCTCATTGTCTCTGTTTTTAATGTGGGGAGGGTCATTTTTTGGTGTTGTTGTCAACTGTATTCTCAACCAGCTTTTAAACTGGTGGTGAATTCTGCACCCACACTCTGAGCTTCCTTTGATTTAGAACCAGTCTGAGAGGGGGATCAGATGGGCTTGGGGGGCAATTTCTGGCGTGGGCCTCTTCTAAGGTCAACGACCTCATAGGATGAATTGGTTCTTTTGTAGAAAATGAGAGAATGGGAGAAGGAAATATATTTTGTAAAATATTCATTTCTTACAACACAATGTCTATGCTCTCCAGCATTTTCCTGGGGCTTTTCAGGAGCGTTCATGAGGGTAGCAGAGTCTGCCCTTCTACAAACAGACCGGAGCTGCTTAAAGGTCATATCCACAATATCTCAGCGCCCCTAACACTCGAGGGCTCAATAAATATTGGCAGAACCAAGCTGACCCTAAGCACTGAAAGACTGGCTGCCTTTATAAATATTTGAACAAGCTAAAAGTAATACAGTCATTAGCAGACCTGTTATTTCCTCAAGCTACAGTTCTTAGATGGATTTAAATATTACAGTGATTCATGAAACAGCTATTTATAGCCATGAGAGCAATTGGAGAGTAAGGTTGTTGTATGTGTGAAACTGCCTGTGGATTCCCATCTCATTATTGCATACTTACATCTAAATAGTAATTCTGGAAATCATTTTTCACCTTATTATCAGATTCCAGGGTAATTCTCAAGTAATTGTACCTTCTTTGGCATGTAGGGAGACAGTCTCTGTGACGAAGAGCAGTCAATGCCTTATAGTCATAAGCATATGCCTGAAATAGCCATTAATAATAACAACATTAATGCCACCTATTATTTATTAAATACCTCACGTATGCTAGACCCTGTAATGATATTTTTTCTACTTTATAGCCAATCTTTACATGAAATTTTTATGTAGGTGTTATTATCCCCATTATACTGGTGAATATTAAGGGAAAAACCAGGAGTCCTCATTTTTTGACAGTTTTAAAAATTGATTTAATTGCCTTCTTGTCTAAAGTACATGTGTTACCTGAATCTCTCTACAGATCTTTTCTTCCTTTTGAAAAATGGATCATTTTCATAAATTCAGGCCATTCAACTAAACTAGTAATCATCTTCCCTAATTTTATTCCTAGGAAAGTCTTTTTGAAACTTTCTTTCCCTTTTAGATTTACCTGTCATGGATTGGTGACTGGTCAGAGTTATATTTTCCGGGTCAGAGCAGTTAATGCAGCTGGACTTAGTGAATATTCCCAGGATTCAGAAGCTATTGAAGTCAAAGCTGCTATTGGTAAGTTTCTTATGCATAACTTGGTAGGGAAAAAAAAGTGAATTTCTCTAAATTATAAAAGAAGATACCGTAGCCTCCAGAAATTGTCTAAAGCTTCTCATACTGCTTCATCTTCCATCTTTAGATGATCATTTTCTTTGGCTTTAGGTGACACCTAACCTTCCACAGCTGTCATTGACAGATCTTCATCACTTACCCAGATTCTGCACATCTATAACCTTTTCATCTTCACAATTCCACATTTCCTTAGATATTTTCCATTGTGTGAAACTCCATTCTAACTTCATGCTCATCCTGGGACTGTGGAGGGCCATCCTGATTCCATGAAGTGGTATATCACCCATAACCCAGATCATCTTGTACCCAAAAGCTATTTCATCTACAACAGAGCTTGGCTTGTTTTCACTAACAGTACACTAACATGCTTCTTACAAACCCTTCTAGAATCCTGTTCTGGTTGCTTAATCATATGTTTCATCTCTGCTTGCAAAATAACCAACAGAATAAAACCAGTAATAAAATAATTCTATGTATGTGTGTGATGTACCTCCCAATTTTGGATAGAGTAGGAAGGGACCCGGGTAATCCAGACCAACAAAAATAAAATCTGTGATATGCTAACATATTAAAAAGAGATTGAGCTGGAGGTATAGCTCAGTGGTAGAGCACATGCTTAGCATACTCAAGGCCCTGAATTGAATCCCCAGCACTATATATATGTGTGTGTGTGTGTGTGTGTGTGTATATATATATATATATACACACACACACACACACACACATATATATAAAAGATCATTTAATGTCTGTTGTCTTCTATTATATCAAATATTACTTTCTAGTATTTCCTTTCTGTTAAATTTTTTTAGTTATAAATGGACACAATACTTTTTATTTTATTTATTTATTTTTATGTGGTTCTGAGGATCAAACCCAGTGCCTCACACATGCTAAGCAAGCATTCCACCACTGAGCCATAAGCCCTGACCCTCTAGTATTTTTTATAATAATATGGACAATAGCAGACATGTTTCTTGAAGTTGGGAGGTACAGGTCATTCCTGTTGTAGTAATGAATATAATTCTGTTATGAAATCAGGATCTTTCATATGATGTCTCTTGTACACTTTTTTAATATTATGTCTCTTGCCTTTTTTTCCTGTTCTGTTGAATAAGAGAGCTTATCTATCTCAAGAAATGTCTAAGACTTGTTTTTCTGTATAAACTAAAAACCCTCTGGGTTCTGCAAATAGAACTGGTTTCTGTTCTATGTCTGTGGTTTTTTTGTTCTCATTTCTTCTTTTTTCCAGAATATGGAGAAGTTGAAATGTTTCCTGGTGTACATTATGGGAAATGTGTGCTCTCCCTATTTCTTGTAAATCCAAGTGATTTCTGTCAGACCAAGATGGTTTTTGCTCTGCTTGCAGTCCTGATGTTATTTCTGTTTGTTCTGTTACCTAAGAGCAACGTACACGTCTCCAGGCTCACAGCGTTTCTGTTGTTATCTGGCGATTGTAGGGGGAGGAGTGTCTCCAGAGGTGTGGCCTGAACTGAGTGATGCACCTGATGGACTAACAGACTCCAGGGGGGGCGTGCATGGAGCCTCCCCACCAACCTTGCAGAAAGCTGCTTTGCCCAGTAGCAAACCTAACAAACCTTCACCACCCAGTAGCCCTTCCAGCCTGGGCCAAACAGAAGTGAGTAAAGTAAGTGAAACAGTTCAGGAAGAGCTGTCCCCACCACCACAGAAGGCAGCTCCCAAGGGGCAAAGTCAGTCTGACCCCCAGAAAAGGAAGAAGGACCTCGTAGGTGAGAATTGAAAAGTCAAGCCGTTCCATCTGTCTCCATCAGTGTCCTCACCTCTCATTGTCCGGGTCACATTCTTCATCATCTGTGTTCACTTCCATCAGTGTGGATTCTGAATGTTATGTTTTCAGCTAACCATTCAAAATACTGTTGACTAATGAATTATAAAAGTAATCAGAGATGGGTTAGACATTTATGCATTATTCCTTGAGCTGAATAATGATAAAATGTTTAGAGGAATTTGGTTCCAGAGCTTTGTTTTTTGGTTTGTCAGGCAGACATACCTGTGGCCTCATTTTGCTAAGCGACGTAGAAGGTCAGGAAGGACTTATATTAAAGCCCATGTGAGGTTCTTTGGAGTCCGCATGTTCAGTACATGTACAGGAAAATTATTTCATCAAGAAGTGACCGGGATCATAGTTATTAACTTCTATTGCTCATTCTTAGGTTTACAAGTGACTATTCACATTTAATTCAAATCATTATCTCTTTGAGTTGTCATGAAAAGCTTAACAGGATATTATAATCACATAGCGCCATAGTCTATGATACACAGTCCACACTCCCGGATGTCAGTAAGGTGACAATGACCTGATTAGGATATCTGATACCTGTGCCTTATATATTCTAAGAGACCATGTTTTTCTTAATCCAAGTGAAATGCTGAGCATATGCTGATAAATTTTTAAATGCTTCTGTCTGTCTCCTCTCTCTGCCCCCACTCACACTTATATAACTTCCTCTATTTTTTAACATTTATTTGTCCTTTTAACTCAAGAAAACGAATGGGATTTTCAGTTGAGAGTCCATATGCACAAGGGCTCTGAAATAGAAAGGGAAAGAAAGCTGTTTATGAAGGCAGTTGGTGAGTGTAGGGGGGAGAAACAAATGTATTTTATTTTAAAAATCTTCACTTTTCTGAGGATCTTTTTGAATAAGAATGAGATTGTTTCTTCATCTCCTATAATCCAAATAAATATTCATGGAATTATTTTTGATGCTATTGCATAGCTGGGTGGATTTCTATCACCTTACCCTCTCTTTCTTCATTGAAAACTAATAAGCTCAGAAGTGAAGTGAAAAGTTGATTAGCATAGCCATATAAATGTAGAAGGACTTTTGAAATATCCTCCCAATATTTTTCTAGCTAGGCACTAATAAACACAGTGACAGCCGTATGGTATTTTGTGCTACATGAATGACGTTCCAACATCAAGTTTAAGATGATGTGACAAGAGTTAGGGGTGTAGCTCAGTGGCAGAGCACTCACTCACCTAGCATGTGTGTGGCCCTGGGTTGCCTCCCCAGCATAAGAAAAAATTTAAAAATAATAATGTGGCAAAAAAGTATTATCTGCTAAGAGAAAGTCACATGGCAAATAGTGCCTTCTTTTTAAAAAATAGTTTTTAAAGGTGGCATCCATTTGAGCTCCAAAATAAGATTTTTTTTCCTGAGTGCAGACAGAACCTACATAATTATAAGATCTCACCAGGGTAAGTGTTCCTGAATGATGAAGTGCTAGACATTTGGAAATATGTGGAAATTCTAAATACGCAATTTGCGACAGGAAATGGTATACACATTCCATTTTCCTCAGAGAGCAAATAAAAACAAACCACATAAAGAAGCAACAATGTATACCTTGGGAAAATTTTCTTCTTATGGGAAAAATCATTTTTCAGGATATTGTACTATTTTTAAATATTTGAAATAACAATTGCAATGAGATTATTACTTTGTGTCCATTTTCTTCTCATGCTAATACCAAGTTACTGATCAGTCAGTCTCACATTTTCATTTTATACTGCAAGACCTTCATTCAGGGCACCAAACAAGTTTCATATGTACAGCGTCATGCGTGCATTTCTCTTACTCATGAGCTACTCATATTGCAACAGCGGCACCATCTCCACCTTATGACATCACCTGTCTTGAAAGTTTTCGTGACTCGATGGTTCTTGGATGGAAGCAACCAGATAAGACTGGAGGGGCAGAAATTACTGGATATTACGTGAACTATCGTGAGGTAATTGGTGGGGTACCAGGAAAATGGAGAGAAGCCAACATCAAGGCTGTCAGTGACGAGGCATACAAGGTAAGCATGTGACCATCCTAGGGTGACAGGCCCTATGAATGAGGATGTGCTTGCATGCACCCACTCCTTATAAAGGACTTGTGTCCATTCTTCAGTGTCCATCCTCTGCATGGGCATGACTTTTATGAAAAATATTCCTCAGTCCATACAAGTAGTTTGGCTAACCAGGCAGAATTTGTATTTTCTTTTCTTTTTTTTTTTTATATCTTTATTTTATCTTTATATGGTGCTGAGGATCGAACCCAGTGCCTCAATCATGCCAGGCAAGCGCGCTACCACTTGAGCCACATCCCCAGCCCCAGGATTTATATTTTCTGGTTCTTACACATAAGCATAATTTCTCAGAATATTTACTATTAAATGCATACTTATTGCAAAAACTGAAATTTCTTTCAAAACTTACAAAATATGTAAGGAGTATGTCACTAGATATAATTTTAATATATCACCTGTACATTTTTTGGATTCTCTATAGACATAGTCATATTATCTGCAAATAATGATTTACTTCATTCCCAATTTTTATTTCTTTTACTTCATTTTCTTACCTTACTTTATGCCTAAAGCCTCTAGCTCCATGTTGAATAGAAATGTAGAAGTGGTGATGCTGGCCATTCTAGACGCGATCTTTATTTTGATCCTTATTTTAAAAGAAAAGTTTTCAAGCGTTTCACCATTACTTACTCTGTTTGCTAAAGGTGTTTTGCAGACGATATTGCCCATTAAAGGAAGTTTTCTTCTGTTCCCAATTTGTCAAGAATGAATTTAAACTATTTTTCAAAAATGCTTTTCTGAGTCTGTTAAGTGGTCATAGTTTTCCCTTTAATTTTAATGTGGTAAATTCTCGTAATTATCTAATCTCAGCTACTCCAGAAACTGAGACAGGAGGATCACCAGTTTGAGGCCAGCTCAGGCAAGTTAACAAGACCCTTTCTCAAAAAAAAAAAAAAAAAAAAAAAAATTAAAAGGGTTAGGAATGTAACTCACTGGTAAAGTGCCTCTGGATTCAATCCTCAGTATTGGGAACAAAACAAAACAATCTTGCATTTCTGGTATATATTGTATTTGGACATTATGCAGTCTATATTATATACTCTTCTTATATATACCAAAATTTTATTGTCAATATCATGTAGGTTTTGCTTCTGTGTTGTGATTGAGATTATCCTGAGACTAGAATTAATTTGATACTGATATCTGACAAAGACAGTACAGGCAGGGAAAATCGCAGGATAATCTCACTTAGTTGAGCTGTAACTTCACTCATTTTAAATGTCATTTTACGTATTTTGAAATGACTTTATTAGATGCATACAAAGTGACTTTATTATTAAGAATACATTTTGTCTTGAAGTCTATATTTTCTGTTATTATTATAAGTACACTGGTACACTGGTTTTCTTTTGGTTGGAATTTGCATGGTATGTAACTTTTCATTTCCTTTTTTTAATTGATTTTATTATTTTCAATATTTCTGTAACTTTGTTTTTTATGTGTCTCTTATAAATAGCATACAGTTAGATTTTTTTCCCTGTATGACAGTCTTTGTCACTTAGAAATATTTAAAGTTACTACAGATTTTCTTTAAATTCTGGGCCTGGGGATGTAGTATGGTGTAGAACACATGCCTCAGGGTCCTGAGTTTGATTCTCAGCTCTGCAAAAAGCAAAACGTGAACTTTTATTTTATACTTTCTGTTTATTATTCCTGTTATATGAATTTTTTTGTTCTTTCTTGATTACTTTTAAATATTTTTAAAAGCCATTTCATTTTCCCTCTACACTACCTTAAAAGATAGAGATTTGGAGATTTTTGGCTTGTTTTTGGTGACTGAGCAAACTTAGAATCTTTGTTACTCCATGTGTTTCACTCTTGTCTCAGAAGCATTAAGACCTTATAATACTTTAACCCATTTACCGTCTTCCCAAGGTGTGTACTATTGCATGGTGTGTCTTGTGTTCTTTTTAAAATCTAAATAGTATTGTGATCATTGTTTTAGAGATACAATATTTGTTTAGATTTACCTCCATTTATACCATCTTATGAGCTGTTAATCCTTAATCTTTGACATTCCATTGAGATTATTTCCTTTTAAAAAAAATATTTATTTTTTTAGTTTTAGGTGGACACAATATATTTATTTTACAATTAGGTGGTGCTGGGGACCGAACCCAGTGTCCCTGCATGCTAGGTGAGCACTCTACCACTGAGCCACAATCCCAGCCTGAGATTATTTCCTTTTGCCTTGAATAAATATTTTAGTATTTCCTTTAGTGAGATTATTCTGAAATCAAATTCTTTATTTCTTTAGCTGTTAAAACTATTTTTATCTGTTCTTTTTAGTTATACATGATAGTAGAGTCAATTTTGACATATTTATACAAACATGTAAGCTCTTTATTTCTGTTTGTTTGAAATTATCTTTTCTCATTCTCCAAAATTATTTCTTAGAGGTAAAAATTCCATAATGGTAGTTTTTGTTTGTTTGTTTGTTTGTTTGGTGCTTATAAAGATAATTCCACTGTCTCCTGGCTTATTGTTGCCTCTGACATGGCATTTGAGGATAATTTGTATTTTTTAGGCAGCTTTAATATTTCACTTCATTTTTTGTGTACTACACTTGAAATAGTATCTGTCTTTTAAAATGTGTCTTCAGGGCTGGGGATGTGGCTCAAGCGGTAGTGCACTCGCCTGGCATGTGCAGGGTGCTGGGTTCGATTCTCAACACCACATAAAAATAAAATAAAGATATTGTGTCCACCTAAAACTAAAAAGTAAATATTTTTAAAAAATGTATCTTCCTAGAAATTTGGGGGAAGGATTCTTCAATCTGTGAGTTGAATTTTTCAGAAAGACCTCTTTAGAAAATTCTTTATCTCCTGAATATTGTTGCTACCCCATCTTCCTCTCTTCTCCCAGAATTTTAGTTAAACATATGTCTGATATTCTAGCTCTCTCTTCCATGTCTATTAATCACTCTTCTCTCTTTCCCATCCTCATGTCTTTCTGTGGTGTCTTTATAATTTCTTCTGATTTTCTTTCAGTTTACAAATTATCTTCCTTTGCATCTGATTTTTCAATTAAACACATTCATTATTTTTTTTCTTGCTGAATTTTCCCTTTTTTCCAGGTCACATTTTACATGTTCTGTGATGTACTTCTCCTACAAACCTTTTTCACACCAACATATTCCATCATTTCTATTCTGCAAATGCTTTCACATCTGCTACTTTGTCATCTACATTTACCCTTGCAGGAACCCCATTCCATCCAATGGATATAGAAAATATTGGGTCACATAGTAAACAGCAGAAGTGTAATAAGAACTTTAGTATTGTAATTCCTGACTTAGAACTAATTTTTCATTTATACATGCCCTAGTTTTCCATTGACACATAACAAATTACCACAAATGTTGTGGCTTAGAACAACCTTTTTTTTTTTTTTTTTCTAATGTCATAGTGTTCATGAGTCAGGGGTCTGGGAAAGGCCTAGCTGGGTCTTCTGACAAGGTTCTCACAAGGCTGCAATTTGGGTGCCTGTTGGCCTTCAGTCCTCTTCCAAGTTTCTTCAGACTGTTGGCAGAATTCACTTCCTTGAAACTATAGAGCTAAAAGGCTTGGACTCCACCATGCTTCCCTACTCCAAATGCTAGTCACTTACTTGTTTCTTCTAAGAAAAAGGACAAATTTTGCTTCAGGAAGGGCTCAAGCCCCATTTTTAAAGTTCTTGACTGATTACATCAGGTTCACCTAGGATCATTTCTCTTTTGATTAACACAAAATCAGCTGATTAAGGACCTCAATTCTTTCTGTTAACATCCCTTCTCCTTTGTAATATGACAATGGAGAAGGACTCAATGACTCAATCACAAGGATTGAAACTCTAATACGTTATAGCATATTCTATAGGCTATAAGCAGGTCATGGGTTCATCTACACCCCAGGGAGGCGATTACAAAATGTTGTGACTCATGAAGGGCCGCCCTTGGGTGTATCCAACCCAAGGAGATAAATAAATAAAACATTGAACAACTAGAATAAAACAAGGTCATCATAGAATATTCCTGAGACAGGAGGTAAATAAATAAAATGTTAAACATCAAGAAAACACAATCCTGATACATTCCCTCACTGTGATGTTGTTGATGTTGCAGATTAGCAACTTGAAGGAAAACATGGTGTATCAGTTCCAAGTGGCCGCAATGAATATCGCTGGACTGGGAGCACCCTCAGCAGTTAGCGAAAGTTTCAAGTGTGAAGAGTGGACCATTGCCGTTCCAGGTAAACTGAGGACACCCTGCCTCGGTACTGAGGCTTGGAGTTTCTTGTAACAGAACCTACAACATGAGACTCAATTGAAGTACTACATTTAAGAGAAAATAATTCTCTTGAGTCCCTCATGCTAACCTAAAGTTTTTATAACAATATCAAAAAAATGGATAGCAATATAAAATTGAGAATCAATTCCTAAAGATTGTGTTCCAAATAAATCCCAGAGCCCCTATATCTCAAACTATGCTTGGAGTAGGATTGACAGAAGTACACAATTGGAGTGCTAAGTAAGCATTTAAAAGAAATCACAATCTTTGCTTTTGCTTCTTAAAGGCCTTTAAAGGACATCCAATTCAAATTCCCACAACAAAATTTCTGAAAAGCTTCTTGCATCCCTCATTATGCAGTTTCCCAGTGCTCTGAAGCCTCTCATTTATCAACTCCCCAAATCTCTCTCTCTAGACCCAGTCTATGTGGCTGCTCCTCCTCATTTTCTGTCCTCCTCCCTCTTCCCAGCTGTTTATTGTGTTATGTAGATGGATATATTGTGCCTACCTGGGACTTAAGTCTTGCTTCTTCTCTCCATTTGACCCTCTGCGGTGACTTCTCAAGTTTCCTCCCTCCCTTTCTCCCCCACCCCCCTCAAATTTGACTGGAAAATAATCTCCTTTGCAGGTGGTCACAGGGAGGTGGCTGAAGGTGGGAGGAAAGAAAACAGGAAGTAGGCAGAACGACTCACCTAGGTTGACACCTCTTATAGAGCTGTAAGACTGAATAAGTTTAATCACTGAATACAAACAAATTTGCTAAGCCATTAAGATTCCAACTAGCAACGCTGATGTGTTTGATGCGTGATTTTATTTTGTTTCCAATGGTACTGACTTCAGATGTGTCCCAGGATGATTAAAATCTTCCCATGGGGTTTGATATGCAGCACATTTAACCACTGGCATAGCATCAAAATAGACCACATTAGTGCCCCAGGCCATGTGAGGGCATCCAGGGTAGATGGCAGCCCTATCCCTGGCCCTCCCTTCTTTCCTCTACTTGAACCCCTGTGTCCTGGAAGAACCATCGTGTTACCTTCACCCAGTGAGCCCCCAGCTGCATCACTTCTCTGCCAAGTGTGAATGGAAAGTTTATAAGAGACACTCAAGAGAGGTTTAAGGCCTCACTCAACTTCAGCAAATACGATAAGGCATATAAACTGCCTTTTCTTACATCCCCTCGATGCCTGCAGATATTTCTTAAGTTCTTTCTGCCACCTACACAAAAGTGGATCTATTTTCAAAGTCTTGCAATTCCTGAATAAAGGTAAAAATGCAAATGACCAGAGTCTTAGAAATTCTAAGCATGCCTGTGGAAAATGTTTTGATAGAAAATGGTGTAGCTGATTTTAAAAAAAAGTTGTAGGGTGAGCACTCTGAACAAGAAACAAATGAGGCAGTCCTCCACTCTCCTGACAACCAGACTTGGTGTTGGATAAGCTATGCATCCAGAGTTTTTATAGAAGATAGCAAAAAGAATGTTGTATCTTCTTTCCATTGTGCACATGAAGAAACTGAGATTCAAGTTAAATGATGCACGGAAGGTCACACAGGTGGTAAATGACAGAATCAGGACTGCAAAATAGGTCTTCCTTTTGCTAGACAAGAGATGTTAGGAAGCAGCAGAACCTAGTTTCTCTTCCCTCAAGTAGGATAGTGCTGCATACTTGGATGCCTCACCGAGCTCTAAGGATAACACAAGATCATGATCATTAAAACCCTTTGCCAGATAGAATACGCCATGCTAGTGTAAGGTATATGGTGAAATATTTAAATATATTTCCATACAAGATATCGGAGGACAAGGATGATGTGTATTTGAAACTGTTGAGTCGAGGTAAATGGTCAAACAAATATTGACCATTTAGTTGCAAAATGCCAAAGCATAAACACAATCTTGTGTTTATAGTTGCTTTCAGGTCACTGTGAGTCACTTCAGGTGATTTTGATTGGATGATGAGACATCAGTTGCTAGTTTTAAAAAAGAAAAGAAATAAGTATACCACCTAAGTAGCAGCTGGTGGTCACACAAAGGTATGGGCGATCACATAGTAGTTTGGACTCCCCCTAAGAATGCAAAGAGCATGCCCAAGGGACATATCTTGGCTTTCTCCCTTCAGAGAGTATTAAGTTACTAGGCTTCTGAGCTTTCTCTTACTTGGGTGAATGGGATGAATGAAACAATATTTCACACAGATTCAGGGACCATGGGATTGATTCTATTTTATGTTGGTGCAAGTTATTTTTATAAACCATAATGTGTCATTTGTTTTTTACCCATTTGTGAGAATTCCCTCCAATTGGTGGTTATTCATATTCATTCAATTACTGTCTATGTTTATATGCCATCAAATAGAGTTGTTTTCAGCTAGGCACAGTAGCACATGCCTGTGATCCCAACAACTTGGAAGGCTAAGGCAGGAGGATCACAAATTCAAGGCCAGCCTCAGCAACTAGTGAGACTCTGTCTCAAAAAGTAAAAAAGGGCTGGGAATGTAGTTCTGTGGTAGAGTGCTCCTGGGTTCAGTTACCAATACCACCAAACTATTTTGCTTTCTTCAAATTATTTGAGATTGAGGGGAGTTTCACTCAAAAATAACCTAAAACTGAATCTGCAACTGAACTAGCCTGTTCTGATAAAGATGACTAACAGGTCCAAGGACAGCATGACGGGAAGTTTTAATTCAGGCTCCTACAGGCACCTTGAAGTATCTTTACCCACCTGCCCTCCATGAAAAAACTTAAAACTTAATTGATGTAGAACAGTTGTGGAAATTTGCTATGAAATGACCACTAAATATCTATTTTCATGGGAATGCTAGATTTAAAACACACACACACACACACACACACACACACACAGCATCAGATTCAGCTTTAAGACCTTAAATGTACTTGTAAATTTTTGCATATTTGAGTTCTCTGATTTACCTTATGATTTCTATTCATTCCCTTCTCTCTCTTTCTCAGGACCACCTCACAGTCTTAAGTATAGTGAAGTCAGGAAAAACTCGCTGGTTCTGCAGTGGAAGCCTCCTGTCCACTCTGGACGGACCCCAGTCACCGGTTACTTTGTGGACATTAAGGAGACCAATGCCAAAGATGACCAATGGCGAGGACTCAATGAGGCAGCCATTAAAAACAAATACCTGAAGGTAGAGAATGCTTTTAGAGCATGCTTTTATCCTCTAAAAAGGAAAAGTGTTGTATTACTATTAACTTTAAAGATGGGGAAAAAAACACTCTCTCTGCTTTGGTTTATTTCAAATATTGGGCTCCTGGTAAGATTCCTTTTGGCAATGGTTAGAATTGCAGGAATTTTATGATGCTTGAAACAGTCGGTGATATTTAAGCTGAATTCCTCAGCCTAGTTTTGCAAAACATCCACCAGCTCTTTCTATCCGCGTCCTTTCCCTCCATGCTTCAACTTACCCAAAAGGTGACTTTTTTATTCCTACCTCAAAAAAAATTTTTTTTTCACTTTAGGGAGCTGTTTTTATAGAGGTCACACCATAACATAGAAACTGGGCTCTTTTGAGTCACATCCTGACTCACTTCACCTGCTGCCTCATGCTTGCACTCTCATGAGCTCTTGGAGATTAGCAGCACGGGTTCACTCAGCTCTTGCTTGACCTGCCTTGCCCTTACCTGGGCCATTGCCCTCTGGATTCCCCTAGTGTATCCTAACCAAACCAGTTCCTAACTCTGTCTTCCAAAGATTGTTGTGCTGTAACCACTGACTCGCTCACTTGTGCCAAAAAGAATGTTTCCCTCTGTTGTTGGCAGAGCACTTGAAGACCCCCCAGATCTACAGTAGGGCCTCAGAAGCTATTGAGGAATATGAGCCCCTTGCTTATTACCTGCAATGAAGTGTGACTTCACCACAGTCATTCAGTCATTTACATACTGCATTCACACCAAAAGGATGTAACCAGACAGAGTTCATTTTCCTTTTTTTTATTGGTAATTACCACCTGGTGAGATGAGGTGGTGAGAAGGGAGTAATTGGAAAGGGTGGGGGACATTGGATGGAAAAGGTAAGGGGATGTGATTTGGAAATTATAGAGAAGGGGAAAACCCAAGGAAAGAAGAGTAAGTGTACACAGGTCACATAGACTATGTATTTGTGGTGCTGTTGGGGCCAGTGGTTCTCGTCCCTGGAGTACTGGAAATGTGGAGGTGTGTTGTTGTCGCATCAGACACTAGACTATAGACCTCCTTCCTGCACGTGTTGCAGACACCTGCCTCAGCCACGCATCACCTACACAGCAGGTGCAGATGTGTCAGACATCTGGCAGTTGGCCTATTTTATCATAACAAGGAAATGTTTCTGTTCCTTTCTGGAAATTCGCAGCTTACTGGTATTATTTATGAACATGGGATTTTAAACATATCAAATACTATGCATTTAGCCTGTGCCTAAGTTCAAGTTCATTTACAAATTGAAATTCACTTCAAAAATCCATTCATTGGAGGGAAAGCTATCACTACATAAATAGTGATGTTCTGTTGTCATCAGCTCAATAAAATCAAATCGATTAAAAACCTAACAATTTAATGCATGACTCATTTAAATACACAGCCCCAAATCCTTCATTTAGTTGAATAGATGTATTCCAGCACTGTTTGATTTAAATCCTGTTAGGGATATTGATCTCCATCACAGGATTAGGTAGAAAATTATGGCTTCTGTGTGTAATAAATTCCTTCTTAAAATACAATATCACTTTTAAGTGTCATGTGTTTTTAAAATAAAAGGATGATTTTTTTAAAGTGTTAATAGTATTATTAGTACTGGAATCATACCGTTATTATTACAGTGCAAATCCCCCCCAAAATCACACAAAAAATATGAAGAGGGACTGTCATACAAAAATAGAGTGTAAATGCAGAATCCAAAGAAAGAAAGAAATTACAAATGCACTTCAGAACTCAGAGAAAGAAATTATAAATGCAGTGCCAAATCCAAAGAAAGTCACACACACACATACAAAAAATATGAAGTAGGTTCTCAGAAAAAGTCTCTTTGATGATTAAAAGCTTGAGGATTTAAAATTTTAATGCACTTTGATTATTCACAAATTACTTAAAGTCACAATTATGTTAGTGTCTGTTTAGTAAGAAATACCTATATTTGATTTACAGGGACGATTTTTGGTTTTTTTTCTGTTCTAGTACTTGAACATGCTTTTAAGCAAATGGAAAGTGTCAGTGATCCATGCTTTTAATTCTCCTTTCTTGCCAAGAATTTCATCTGAATTATTCTTGGAATATCTCAAAAGAGCGGGGGCAGCATATATGCTATTATGACCATTTTGTATTTTGTTGGAAGCCATTAAATTATCAAAAGAAGGTAGATCATCAGATTTGGAAGGGAAACTCCTTGGCTATTGATGGCTGGTCTATACAGAAGATAGTCCAGAGTCTGCTAATGGAGTGATTAGTCACAGACAGAATCAGCTCTAGAACACGAGTCCTGTGTCTTTGGTACTATGTGACTAAATGGTTATTACAGAGGAAGAACACATCTGTTTAAATAACTAAAACATCCACTGCTTTTTACATCTGCTTCTTCCAGGTACAAGGCCTCAAGGAGGGCGTCAGCTATGTGTTCCGTGTCCGAGCCATCAACCAGGCTGGTGTTGGCAAGCCATCTGACCTCGCTGGCCCCGTTGTGGCAGAGACCCGTCCAGGTGGGCATTGACTTTTTCATTAACAATCATCTTGGATGGGGATGTAATTCAGTGGTTGTTCAATCCCTATCACTGCAAAGAAAAGAAAAAGATCCATCTTCTCTGTGTAGGGTACTAACATTTAACCTGACTTTGTATTCTTTTCCCGATTTTCGAAATCAGCAACGTATGCTAGCTAAGAAATTGAGATGTATGACCTTAGCATAGGACCATTCATTTCTTCACAAGTACCTTGGAATAGGGATGAACCAGGTTTAAATTATCCAGGGGCTCTTTTAGTTCACACCTAAGAACAGGAAATTCAGGCCGGGGAGGTAGCTCAGTGGTCGAGTACTTGCCAAACATGTACAAGGCCTTGGGTTCAGTCTCCAGCACGGTAAATAAAATAAAATAAATGACAGAAATTCTGGATCAAATTATGCCTCCTGGACCAATTCTTCCAAGCAAAAATTCCTGGGAAATTGTTTCCATTATGTCCCGGCCATTATGTCCCATAAGATACTCCCAATTATAGGGGAAGCTGAAATGGCCCAGTTAACTGGCACAATCCTTAAATGAATTGCAGCTATTAAGTTAATCCAAGGGTCAGCAAACTTTCTGTGAAGGGACAGATAGTAAATATTTTTTTGTTTTACAGCTTTATGGTCTCTATCACAACTACTCAACTCTGCCATGGCATGAAAGCAGCCATAGACAATATATAAACTGATGAGCAGGACTGTGTTCCAATAAAATTTATTATGTGCGTGATGTATATGCATTGCATAATATGCATTTTATGAATTATAAAATTTGAATTCTATATAATGTTTATGTGCCTTGAAATATAAACCTTCTTTTTATTTTTTTCAACTGTTTCAAAATACAAAAACATTCTTAAGCTTGTGGACCATACAATAAGAGGCAACAAGCCATATTTAGCCCACAGGCCACAGTTTGCTGACCCATGGGTTAAACTAACAACAGTCCTGTCTGAATGGTCTGCAGAGCTGAGACAGCCCTCAACTTGCCAGACTCAAGAGATGCTGGGATTGAGCAGGAAAAGACAGTCTTTCCTTTATTATGAGAACAAACTTTATAATGTTCATTGTCCCTATAGTTTCAGATCATTCTATAATAACTATTTCTTTTTTATCATTCAATTTGTCTTGTTTAAAGTTATGTATTTCAGTTCTTTAAAATTACATAAAAGAAAGCATTGAAAGCAAAACAGGATTAAAAAATCCTAACCAGTTATTTTTAAGTTTTTATTCATCCTAGTTCAAGTATTTTCACTTTAGTCTTTCCTTATTTTCAGAATTGAAATGAACCAAGAGCAGATACATCATGTAATATTTATTTTCCCAGTGAGCAAAGAATGTAAACATAGGAAACTATTTTTACTACTTGTCAGTCAAAAAGTATAAACAATGTATACCTTTTCAGGAACCATCTGCCCCTTTCATCTTAATAACTATTTTCGGTAACTCTTAAAACTAGTTTGGGGCTGGGGTTGTGGCTCAGTGGTAGAGCGCTTGCCTAGCATGTGTGAGGCACTAGGTTCAATTCTCAGGACCGCATATAAATAAATAAATAAATATCCATCAACAACTAATAAAAATATTTTTTAGAAAACTAGTTTGTAGCTATGAGTCTGACAAAGGTGACCTTCTTTACAAAAGTATGGCAGGTGTCTGGAAAAAGTGCCACACTCCAAGTAAGTAACCATTGCAAAATTCTAGGAGAAAGCAGAAAAATGCTAGGAACAGATACACTAGGTCAAAGTAGATGTACAAGGGACACCGGGACATATACTCCTATAGAAACAGGACCCTTCATTTGTCAACTTTGGGGATATTAAAAGTGCCAAATGGACATAGACAGGGCAGTGTCTACATTCTCATAATAACAACATTTACATTACTCGATGAGTCAACTCCTACTAGTCTAGTCATGGGTAAATCAAAAGCACACTTTAACCTGTAGATTCCCAATCAGATTAAAGAAAGCACAAAGCAATTTCTTATTCATTCTTTTCTAGCCTCAGAATGGCAGATGACCAGGCATAAAATTAACAGTGTCATCACTAGGGAAATTTTGACACCAGGAAAGGAGCTGTGACCCTCTGAGTGCGAGTTTTGTTTCACTGATCTGGAAGACCGTCCCCAAAGTCATTTTTGTGGCCCTTCCATTCCCAGAATGTAACTCCAACCAGCAGCTGCAGACAGGTATACACTAAGCAGCACCATATAGATGGGTTCAGGAGTCGTTGGCTCGAAGTCTGAAAAAGAATCCTGAGACACACAAAGCCAAGATGCTTCCCCATGCAGGAGCACCAAAACTCCAGTGATGCTGGACTTGTTTTATGGGCAACAAGCACATTCTTTCTTGCAACATGTATTTCTAGAATTCCTTCTGTTGCTTGATGCTGTGTGGGCCCTGGGGGTAGAGTAATGTGTCATCTTTACTGCATACTAGTTTACAATCTTATAACAACAGCAGAGTTTACAACATGGTATGATGAGAGAGCTAGGATAATATATCTCCATAGCCAAATAGGCTATAAACCAGGTATCAAGGTTTTTTGAGTCCCTGTGAAAGCATATAGATAGCCCAAAATTGGCTATGTTTAGTAATTTTATTAAATACCAGTAGATGACTTTTTCTCATGTATTTATTTTAGAATGGATGGAGTGTAGGGGCATGTTATCAATTTCAAGATTTGGGATGTAAAACTTAGATCACTGTTTCAGAAGAACTTCTTCTGGTATCCAGTATTAAAATTTCAGATAGAAAATCAAGCTTATCATGTAACAGCAAACTGCAAATACTTCTAACAGGATACCTCAAGTGTAACTGAATTCCATTTAAAAGTTAACCTAATCCATTGGGGGTTGTTCGGATCACTGAACTCCCTTTGAAGTCAAAGAATATGTAAGTAGATGTACTCTAGCCACAGCTACAAAGTATGTCATGCTTTCCCATGAAATCCTTTAGCTAAAGAAGCCTATAAATAGGTGGAATCATATTTGGGGTAGATTTTTTGGTACCAAAAAGGACATTCACATCTGATATTTGATATTATTAAAGCAGTATCTGTGGTTGATTGCATCAGGCCAAGGGATGGAGGTAGAGGCCAGGTGAGACAGACAGATCATATGAGAGCCAAGAGAGAGACCTGCCAAGGTGTGGCAGGTGATCAGGAGGGCAACAGGCTGGCAGTACAGGCTGCAGGTATTCTCAGCGGAGAAAACTGCAGTGGGCAGGAGAATCAGGTGATGGGCAAGAATCTGAACACCAGGCAGGGTCCCAAGAAAGAAATGGGTCACAGAATGCTAGCACTTGGTCATGAGGACCAAGTCAGGTCAGCAGAATACACTTACAGAAGGAATAATGAGTTGGGATTGAGCTGACATCCTAGTAATGAAGGGCACTTTACAATCCCAGAGTCTAACAATTGGTTGGCCCAGAGCTTGGTAAGGCTGAGAAAGCTACTAATTACTCAGGGGCCTCTTGGTGGAGTCTTGGAAGACTCTGAAGCAGGAAGCCAGCCCAACTCCTAGCAATGAGCTCAACTGGTTCCTTTAGAAACCCACCCTAAAATGTGCTTACTAATAGATCTTTCACCTACTGGGACAGTAGTTCTCAACTTTGGCTGTAATTTAGAATCATGCCAGGGACTTCAAAAGTATTGCTACCCAGACCAATTAAGTCAGAATCTCTAAGGCTGAGCCTATTGTTTGTTAAACTCCTTGGGTGATTCCAGTCTGAAACCAGGCTCAAGAAGTAGGCATTAGACTCTGAGCACCTTCCCAATAGGGAGCTGTATCTTTTCTGTATATATGCTGAGAGTCTGGCATAGTACCTGGTATAGTATATATTGTTAATCTACTAAACAAAAACATAATGAATAACAACTATGTTTAGCCAGTGAATGTGACTCAGTATGTACACTTCTCCCTGGGCATGTTGTGATACATGTCCTGGTTATAAAGGATGGACTGACTGGGAAAGAAACATCCAGTAAGGGATGCAGGGGGTCAGGCAGCAATCCGCACCACAAACGGAGCATCTCAGTACACTTCCATATGCTTGACTCTAGCCACTCTTTAGGTTTTTCTCAACAACAACAATAACAACACACACACACACACACACACACACACAGTGGAGAAGGACAAATAGCTATACAGCATATAAAACAATACATTAATGTTGACATAAAAGACTTTAAACAATGAGACAAAAAGCCTCATATCAAATTAGGAAGTATAGAAGAAGGCAGTTTACAGAGATTTTATTTCACCTTTTAAATTCTGTTTTTTCTTTTAAAGAAAAATTTATATGAGAGAAAAGTAGGGCAGAGTTGGCTAATTTTCAAAAAGCTCATAGTAACCCTGGGCCACATCTTAACTCATGTTCAGACTGGGGCTTCCTGGCTCTTGGAAGACTGCTAAGATACCATTTGTGTGATTGGATATTCCTGTGTCCTTATTAGGGCTTTGTTAAGGGTTGAGCAGTTGACTAGGGACAACTCTTATAACTCCTTTGCAAGTCAAAATCTCTCTTTTATTGCATTCTTCATGTTCTTGAACAGATTCAAAGATCATTTTTTTAGAAAATGTAAGTCATGACAAATTTTAGTTCACTTTTCAAGCCCAACTTTTCTGTAAAAAGTGGGACAACCTTAGTCTGGAAGGAATCCATTAGGTTTCCTTTAAGATGATAGTAGAACATCAAACTTGCTTCCTGCCCATTAAGTATCTGAATCACTTTGTTCATACTTTAATCAACTTAGAGAATGAATCAGCCATGAATTAATTGACATTACCTCAGCTCTTGGCCCAAGTGCATTTAAACCCTGGGACATTAAAAAAAAAAAAAAATTTTTTTTTTTGAGAATGTTACAGCTATACTTTTCTCTTGGACTTTTTCTCCAACACTGTACAAATTTAATCTCCCTAAGGTGTTATCTGGAGAGTTAGCCTGGGGCATGTTAGAAATGCCATTGTTGCTTTATAGGTTAATACACTGGTTTTGGTTTTTCTAGCATTTATATAAAAGATCATCCATTTGAATATCATGTGTCTTTGTAAAATTGCAAAAGAATTTTTTGCCTTTTATGTATTCAGGACCCCTTACTTAAGGAGTTATATTGTTAATTACTCTTAGATTTTAGTATCTGGAAAGACTGGCCCTCCAGATGACCAACTCCACTTCTCTTATTATAGAGAGGGAAATCTATAGTCTAACACATCCATATGAAAGAAAACTCCAACTTCATATTTTAATTGTTTTGCCTACTTTTAAATTTTTCAAAAGATATATTTTTGCTTTAAATTCCTGCTTTCTCACATTTATTCCTTGTTGTCCCAAGTAACTTCTCTAAAGTGTCTACTAGAGCTGGGAATGTGGCTCAATGGTAGAGCATCAGGGATAAGGCCTTGGGTTTCTCCAGTACCATACACACACAACATAAATAAATAAAATAAAAATTCCAAAACCACTTTTTTTCTCTATTCATAAACCCAGAAGGAAGGATGAGTCTTTTTTTTCCCAAAGGCAATGTCAGTTTAATTTTCCACATCTATTGTTTGAAACTTAAAAAATACTATCTTTTGGGCTGGGGCTGTAGCTCAAGGGCAGAGCACTTGCCCGGCATGTGTGAGACACTGGGTTCAATCCTTAGAACCACATAAAAATAAATAAATAAAAGGTTATATGTCCATCTACAACTAAAAAAATAGAAGAATATTGTTTAAAAATACTATCTTTCATTTTAAAAGGAAAATAGGTAACTTCTTTGGTTTTACTTCATATTTTCACAAAAGATCAACCAGTTACTTTTAAAATTTTCATTTTCCAGAATACTTCATTAAGATAGCTCTATATTTTCCAACAGCTAAGCAGGGCTATCCTGTTCTCCAAGTCACACTGGGTGTGGGACCAAATTTGGCTCAGAAACCTCAGCAAATCATGGTTTTAAATTCCAGTTGTTCTATACTTCCATGCTTTAAAATGTCATTTTAAGATTTTTTGATGAAATTATTTAAAAATAGGTTCCACATTTCAGTGAGCATTTCTCAGTCTCCTTGGATGCAGTCTGCTGAATCATACTTACCTTTTTCTGTATGGCTCAGAGCCACAAGTACCAACCTTATTTATGGAGCAGTATTGCAATAAGTGATGTCATTTTGGAATGAGATGCAATTCATCCGTCTACGAAATAATGTCTTTGTGCCTGTTTTTTAGTTTTCCTGCTTGCTCTCATTTTCCTTACAATGATAGTAGCTTCTTACTTCCTTCTCATTTTTTTAGTTTAATCTACTGAGGGAAACTAACAAAATAGGCTAGTTAGAATTTTCTCCAGTGGTGTTTAGATTCCATGTGAGGATCTATGGAATTCTTCAGTGTGTGTGCAGGACACTAGCAAGTGGACTTTGTCACATCAGCAGAGACATGCTTTCTTATTTCTTGGTTTCTGGCAAGAGGCCAAATGGGTGAGCTTTTATAGTACAAAGGTTATCTACAGAACTGAGAAAAAGGCAAAGCTAATGGAATTGTCCATATTCTTTCACTTTTATGACTCCTTTGTTGGCAGAAAAATCCAATCTCTCATGTTAGTCAACATCAAGATTCTTAACCCAAGCAATATTTTTATGTTGTAAACTCAAGTCATGCCTTTAATACACTGAACAGCAAGAATGTGGATGATTCACTCCCTTTTAAGAAGGATTACAACTAAGATAATGAATGATTAATATGAGCAGTTATGCTTCCAAAATAGATAGTATGCAAAAATCAAGAAAGATTTAGTCAACACCTAAGACTTCTTTCCTCTTCATAACAATACAGATAAACAAAAAATCTTTGATTTATATTCTTACAGCAACTCAGCCATGCAAACTGTGTATTATAACACTAAGCCTCAACGCTCTTTGGTGTTCATTTTTTTCCCTCAAGTTTTATTTATTTATTTTATTTATTATTTTGGTACCAGAGATTGAACCCAGGGGCATTTAACCACTGAGCTACATCCCTAGCTCTCCACCCTCCCCTTTTTTAATTTTTTTTTTTTTTTTTTTTTTACTTTGAGACAGGGTCTCACTGAGTTGCTTAGGGCCTCGCTAAGTTGCTGAAATGGCTTTGAATTGCAATCCTCCTGCCTCAGCCTCCCAAGTCACTGGGATTACAAATGTAAACCACCACACTCTTCTCTGAAGTTTTAATAAGAATGCTTATTCAATGTTTATTTTACAACAAAGGAATATGAGGATTGGTCATGTGTTATCAATAATAGAAATAAACCCTGTTCTGCAACTTACTATGGAGTAGATTAAGCCCTTTACAAAGGACATATAGTGAATGTTTCACTTAAGGAACAATTAAACGTTTATTTGATCATTTTTTTAGGTTACCTATATAGCCAAATAGGAAATCATCCTGTTTGTATTTTTTGTTTGTTTTGTTTTTGTGGTGCTATGGATTGAACCCAGGGCCTTGTGCATGCTAGGCAAGCACTCTACCACTAAGCCATATCCCCAGCCCCTGTTTGTTTCTTGAAGAAATTTTAAACATCTCCTAGAGCTAGTGTTCACTAAACTTCTCACTTTGTGGAGATTGATAGTTGAAGCACACAGTGCCATTCATAAGAATCCTCATTAGGTCACCTGTCAGATTCAGAAACCATGATCATGTTCCTCATGCTACTTACAATTCAGGCACACATTTCCTCTTGGCCTTCCCCTCAGAGGATTTTGACACCTTTTTCCCACTGACAAGTTTTATTGATGGTAGACCAAGATGTTGGACTCCTACAATACAGTCGGAAGAGAAAACATCATTCCTTTGTGAGATATGTATTGGAAAAATTTAAAATATATTTTTAAAAATAAGCCAGGCACGGTCGTGCATGCCTGTAATCCCAGCAGCCTGGGAGGCTGAGGAAGGAGAATAGGAAGTTCAAAGCCAGCCTCAACAAAAGTGAGGCACTAAGCAACTAACTCAGTGAGACCCTGTCTCCAAATAAAATACAAAATAGGGCTGGGGATGTGTCTCCATGGCTGAGTGCCTCTGAGTTCAATCCTTGGTACCCACCCACCCCCCAAAAAAGAATAATAATAATAATAAAAAAATAAAGCCATACCTTTCTGGGACTATAATTTTCTAACATACTGAAACAAACCAATTTCAGGCTGACAATTGAGTGAGTATATAAGTTTGAGTACAATGTTTTGCTTTTTTCAAACTGGATTTAGGCATAGATGTGAATGTTTTCTAATCTGTACAAACTCTTTCTGATTTGTGATATTAGAGACAGGTGCAATTTATTATAACTCTCAAAAGAATGAAATAACTGAAAACACTAACCAAATTGTTTTCTTTTAAAATTCACACACCAGTCTTCTTGAAACATACTGCATCTCTTGAAACTCATTTCTATTTAAATTTTCATGCTGTTCAATAACAGCCTTTCTAGGTTGCTAACATTCTAATCCAGAAGGGCATTTTTAAATGGATTTATGTTTATATGATCAACATAATAAGTTCCCATATATTTCTCCATTCTAAAATAACTGACAAATTCCCAACATGTGAACATAGGCAAGTCTTATTCTGTCTCCCCTTCAATTTCTCTTTAGTTTCTTTGTCCCTTTCGATCCTTTCCTGGTGACTTATTGGATATGGACATTATTGAAGCAAAAGTTATAATTAGGACCTGAGAGTCAGTTTTCCTTTTTCTCAAGGCAGTCTTGTCTCCTTATTGTAATCAATCCACTCCCACAATTAATTATACCACCTGTCATATCAGCCAATTTTTCCGTGGTCCTGGCCAATCAACATTGTTCGTGGTGTTGACTTTACCTACACGGCACGTTAATTTAAGTCTGTGTTACAATATAGGAGTTGAATTTTAAGGCAAGAATGTCCATCCACAGTGATCAATTGGGCCTCTTTCTTTGCCAGGCTCAGGACCTTGCTTTCAGGTTGAAGTAAAACATTCCAAGGTAAGGAATTCTCACTTGGTTGGTTGCTGCCACAAAGTATCAGTACCTTCTTTTTGATCTTCTAGGAACCAAAGAAGTTGTTGTAAATGTGGATGATGATGGAGTCATTTCATTGAACTTTGAATGTGATCAGATGACTCCAAAGTCAGAATTCACCTGGTCCAAAGATTACATATCCACTGAGGACTCTCCACGATTAGAAGTTGAAAGCAAAGGCAACAAGTAAGGATTGTTTCCATTTTAATGATGGGTTTCCTTTTCACTATAGGAGCATGAAGTACCTTCCACAATTCTTGAAGTCAAATACGTTTGGTCAAAGAAAAGGCAATCAAACTATAATATTTTTTTCTACTTTGTGCACTTAACATTTACATGTTTGGTTGATTTTAAACACAGACTAGTGATAAAGTTTGCCAAGTTACAAGACATAATGAACTAGACCATTGGTCTTTTCATTATTCACGCAACATGTTATGTGCCAGACAAGGTGCTTGGATCTAAGGATACCACAGTCACAGATCCTGTCTCTGGAGGCACAGAGATTGACAATACTAGCACTGTATAATAAATTCAGAAAAGGAAGAACAGGGGACATCATAAGAGAAGCATCCAGAGATATCCATAGCACATTCTGTACTATGGGAGAGATATTTAGGTCCCCCCAGCAAGGCTAATCAGTGAAATGTCTTTATGCGGGATGTGTGTTAGTATGAAGCATGGCTTGGAGATGGGGGATTTGTACTAGCCCCACCTCCTTCACCATCATCCCCTGGAAAGAGGTCAGGAAAGTCTTCTAAATGGAAATGACATTTAACCTGAGACATCAAGAATGAACAGGCTTCAGCTCAGCAAAGAGGAAAAGACAAGTATTCCAAATGAAAAGAGTACCCACAAAGATGCCTAGAGAGGGAGAAACACAGGCCCACAGTCCTGGCATGGCCCCATTTCTAAAAAAAATATATATATATATATTTTATTCTGCAGGACAAAATTGACCTTTAAAGACCTCGGGATGGATGACTTGGGCATTTACTCCTGTGATGTAACAGATACTGACGGGATAGCATCAAGCTACGTAATAGATGAGGAAGGTAAGCTTAAGATCAGTTCAGTCACAATTCTAATGTTGCTTTAATTTCTCAGTTAGTCTCAAGTGACTTTTAGTAGTTCAAGGTGTAATTGTTTTCGGTTTCTCCCTACAGAATTGAAACGTTTACTTGCTCTCAGCCACGAGCACAAGTTCCCAAGTAAGTGTGCACAATACATTCACAGATGTTAGCAATCTTACCAGGGGGCAACTTTTGCAATAAAATCAAATGGCAGCTCTGATGGGATCCAGAGAAGAGGCTCAGCCAGGTATGTGGTGCACACCTGTAATCCCAGCTACTTAGGAGGCTGAGGCAGGCGAATCTCAAGTTCCAGCCCAGCCTGGGCAACTTAGTGAAAAGCTGTCTCAAAATAAAATGTAATAAAGGGATTTGGGTGTAGTTTAGTGTTACAGTGCCCATGGTTCGATCCCCAGTATCACAGAAAAAAAAAAAGACACTCTTGAGAACATATAATAATAGATAAGCAGCTACAGAACCACCTTCTAGAAGTGGTACTTTTTCCCTTGTTCTTGTTTTCCATAGAAACTAAGATACTAACATAGAAAATATATCCTATGCTTTATTTCACAGAAGTGTCAGGATACATAGGCATAACATCTGAGCACTTAAGTTCTTCTCTTTTTGCCTACATATTTTAGAATCATTTATATCTCTTCTAGATAAATTCGTTAATGTCTGTAGGCAAGCTAATATTCTCTTAAGTGATGTTGGCACTTAGTAGAAGAATCATACCTCCAAATAAAGACAATCTAAAGATTGCACCTACCACTTTATACTCTCGGAAAATAGGGTAAAGATGCCTTGGTCAGAAAGAGAATCCTTCTGAACTACTTACACACCCTTAAATAAAGCACCTTCTACATGAAAGATTAAATTCCACAGTTGACACCGAAGAGAAGAGAAAGGAGTCTGAAATAACACTCAGAAGCTTCCACAGGCCTGACAGGATCTCTTACCCACTGCCAGTACTAAAGCATCCAGAAAGGCACACCATAGAGCTTGAGAAAACAAATAGTAACAAAATACCCTCATTCTTTTAAATTAGGAACTTAAAGGAACTCCTTAATACTTAAAGATATCTTTTCTTCACAAATACAGAAGCTTCAGACATCCCCCAAATTATATTCTTATCCCAGACTGTGGACAAAGCTATGTATTTGCATATGTGCATTTTTCTAGAGAGAAGATCCAGAATGTTCCTTAAACTCTCACTGGAGGCTGTGATTTTCCAAAAATAAAAATAAAAAATACTGCTCTAGAACCTACTTACTCTTATATTCCCCAGGAATTTTATTTTACTTTATTTTTTTGTATGGTGAGGCTGAGCGTTGGTGACTATTGGTCTCAGCCGTGATGTTCTCCAGATGAACTCTTGTTAACAAAGCTGCAGAATGGAGTGCTTATGGAACATGAATGTAGGGTGCAGACTTTGTTCTGGAGAATCAGCCTCATGGCATTAAGCAAACCATTTTCATCCGTACTCTTATCCACCATTAAACTGGAAACATAATAGCCCGAGTGATGTTTTAAAAGTTAATTTTGAAAAACAGCGTGGAAGGTAGAGGTCTGGCCTGGATGCTCTTCTTACTGTACTTTGGGCTCACCCTGTGAACCTGAGCAGCTCATTTCCATTTTCCTAGACCTTGGTTTCTTTTCCAGGAATAGCTATCAGAGTAGTTGATATCACCTACCGCATGTCTCTGAGGCATGTAGGGTGCTTGCGTTGCTAATTCTCTCCTTTCTACTAATATTCATAGTGTCAAACACTGATAGAAATGAAGAGAAGCAGCTGCATCTACTAATCTAGTTAGTCAGACAACAAAGGACCGGGATTGTCTAGGTAGCCGTTGGTTTCCACAGCACTTAAATTCAGTTTAAAGGAGGGAGATGAAAAAAGACAGGACAGGTTGTCACTGTTGAGTTCAAATTGCCTGGGCCTCCTTGGAGTTCAGCGATCGCATGAAACTGGAGACGGTGGCCATAATTGCCTGATGTTGCTGTCATTTAAACTGAGGTATTTTATTTTGAATAAGCCTACAGTCTCTAATTGTTGGTGCTAGGAGAGGGGGTTGCAACAAACTCTAGTCTCCTTTATTGTAGACTAGCTGTAGTAGCTTGGTGGGCACAGAAAATGTGTGAAATTCTCAATGCAATTATCAAATCCCTTACCCAAAGGAGTTTTCATTGCCCATTGATACAGCATTGTAAATATTATAGTTCCAGCACTTTTCTCTCGCCTACCAATGTCACACCAATGAGGTCACTACATGAACATTTTCAGAGATCTGATGATAGGATCCAAGCAGCCCTTCTGATGATTTCTCGGCTTATACCCACTTCTTCTCAATGTTGACACATTAACTAAGTCATTTTCTTGAAATCTTAATAAGGTTTTAAATGGTCTCATCTTCCTTACAGAATGTAAGAGTATGGTGTTCCTTTATCCTTCAGGACAGTGAAGTCCCATGTTAAGCTGTTGGCAAAAAAATATTTTGAAAGCCACTAAGCATATGTCTTAGACCTACAAATAACACATTTTGCTGGATGTGAATTAACTGACAGAGAAAAGAGCTGAAGGAAATTTAGAGCTGAGAAAAAGGGGGGAAATGTATAAAGCTAAAAATGGAAAATAACAGTCTGTCTTGCCAGTATTGATACTAAATTGCAGTGTGAAGAGAAAGCTTATCTGCAGGGGGAGGTGCACTTCAGTGTCTTCAACAGCCTGCAGAATCTCTCCTCATTTGCAGGCACTGGTTATTACCCTTTCTGGGTACAAATAATATATGTATGCAGACCTACCCAATCACATATATGTAAATATAGATATCTTGCTACAATCTGATTTGTCAACACATTATATTTTATAATTGGTAGTTGGAGAATGTTGTGGAAGCAACTGGAAGAAGAAAAAGCCACAAAAATACTAATAGCTAACATTTACAGTGCACTTATCGTATGCCAGGCTTTTTATAGGATATTTAAACAGAATTTATTATTTGAACTCCACAATGACCATAAAAGGTTGGTACTATGGTGACTTGACTTTAGAGATAAAGAACATGAAGTGCAGAGAAGTTAAGTATCTAGAGCAGTTGCACACAGCTGGGAAAGACCAAGTGGTCTGTCCCTGGTACCTGTTCCCCAGTCATGTCATGGGCTCTTCCTGTGCCTGCACCTGACAAGTCTGCTCTGTGTCCTCTGAGATGATTCATGTGGGTCTGTGTTCCAGAATGGGTTTCCAGAGTTCTAGAAGACTTCCTGCTGTGCTCAAGACTTACTTGTAGCAAGCATGAGCATTCTGTGGGGAGAAAGCTTAGCCTCTGCTCTGGCCACCCAGGGATCCCTCCATTATCTGCTTTTCTCAGACATCTGCTCTCATTGGAACACCAGGGGACAACTGGAATCAAGAGGAATACAGAAGAGAGGGAATTACCCTCACCACAGCTCTAGGACCCATATGTTACTAATCATTCCTGGGATTCTGTTTTCTCATCAGTAAAATTAGGGGAGGAAGACTCAAGATGGTTATCTTGAGCACTGATCATTATTCACAGAATCTTAATATGACTTCAGTTTCTCTTCAACAGCCTCGAGGGGCACTTCATATCCACATCAGCAAGCGAGGAGCACAAGGTTTAAGGAGGAGAATAACTGTTCAAGAGGACGGTGTGACTCCACAGCCCATCCTCTTCCCTGTGGTGCATCTCCTTAGTAGATGATATCTGAGCATTCTTCAGTTCTCAACCAGAACAAGCCCATGACTGAATTTTGTAGTGGGTAGGGAACAATGCAAAGGAAAGGTGTCCCTTTAAGCTTGATGGGGTAGATTTAGGGTAAATACGAAGAATGTTAATTTGCATTTGATACAAGTTTGGTAGTTTGTCATTTAAAATATAGCACATGTTAAATTTTTGAAATAAGTTTAAGAACAATTTAGAGAAATAAATGGTATAATTTCCCCTAAAGCTAGTTAAGGATTACTAAACTGTGAGAAACAGCCAAGCTTTTCCACAAAGTATGCCCTGGAGCCACGTCTGATAGAAAACACGGCCAGAGGAGCCTTTCTGGAGAACACTTCCAAGTTGTGAGAAATTAAAAAATGTCACTGAGACTCAAACGGCTTAAGCAATATTAGTATAAATTAGAGATGCCATATGGTTCCTCTGTTTTCTAGGTGAAGAAAGCTATGCTGTATTTTGATAGAGCATCTTGATAGTGGCTCATTTATTTGCCTCTGAATAATTTTGCTTGGTCTTGGAACTAAAATGAGGTAATATATCACTGAGGAGAATAGGTTTAAATGACCAGCCTGAGTATACAGTCTTCCCACAGTATAGGTGGGGGATTGGTTTCAGGACCCGCTGCCAATAACAAAATCCATAGACGCACAAGTCCCTTTAACAAAATGACATAATATTCCACCTATCGCCCATCCTCATTCTCCCACATATTTAAATTATCTGTATTACTTATAATGCCAAATACAATGCAAATGCTATGTAAACAGTTGTTCTGCTGCATTGTTTAGGGAATAATGACAGGAAAACAATCTGCATGTGGTCAGGACAAATGCAATTTAAAACAATGTATTTTGATCCATGGTTGGCTGAATCCCATGGGTGCAGAACCTATGGATATGGAGGGCCAACTGTGTAGTCAAAATTCATTTTTTTAAGATCTATATTTTAAAAAACATTTCAAAAATCCTGAAGTAAGTTAAATTATTTGAAAAAAAAATCAAATGTAACTCCTTTCTAAATAATTTGAAGTAATTAAGATACTAAACCTTAGAATGTTAGAGATGGAAAATGATCATGGTTAATTAGGGCATTTAGTTTAATCCAATTCATTTACAGACACATCAAATGAGAGCCAGCAACACAAGGTAACCAGCCTAATGTCACACACTTTGCTAGTAGCAGACCTTGGGCTCTCCTGGGATCAGTGCAGAACTCTTCTTTAGATCTCATCATTGCCCTTGAATAAACCTAACCAAAGCCATAGAGGAGAGTCACAGATATTAGCTGGATGTGTCCCTAGAGGTAAGTTCATCTTCTTCCTTTTTACAGTTGAGACAATTGTGATTCAGTGAAGGTGAACAACTTTCCCATGGTGACAGCCCGAGGGTAAAAGCCCAGGTTTCCTGTCCCTCAATCTGAGGTTTTTCCTACAAAGCTCTCACTGCCTCTGGGCTTTGCAAAAGCACTATTCCCATTGACCTTTTTATTTTTTTCTTTTTGGTACCAGGGATTGAATTTAAGGGCACTCAACCACTGAGCCACATCCCCAGCCCCGTTTTGTATTTTATTTAGAGACAGGGGTCTCACTGAGTTGCTTAGCACCTCACTTTTACTGAAGCTGGCTTTGAACTCGTGATCCTCCTGCCTCAGCTTCCCAAGCCACTGGAATTACAGGCGTGCACCACCACTTCCGACTCCCATTGTCTAATTTTTCACGCTTCGAACAATCCGTATCATTATTATCAGCTACCAATATAATTACTGTGTTTATTTTTGTTTGTTTTTTTTCATAGCTGTCCCAGCTAAATCAGAGTTGGCCGTTGAAATTTTGGAGAAAGGTCAGGTCCGGTTTTGGATGCAGGCTGAGAAGCTCTCTGGCAATGCCAAAGTCAACTACATATTTAATGAGAAGGAAATTTTTGAAGGGCCGGTAGGTTTTATGCTTTTTGGGTTTTTAAATGTATCATTGTAGAACACATGGAGGATGCCCTACTAGAACATGGATAAAGTGTTATGAAAACTACAGTAGAGTGGAGTCTAAATCATTCTTGTATGTGAAAAGAATGTGAAGAAGAAATACTTAGGAACTATATTGTATTATTGAAACTGATACACTTTTGAGATTGAAAGAGAGTGCTATTAATAATTTTTTTCCAGGACAACATTTATAAATCAATACTGTTTCAGGTAAACCAAGAAGTATAATCACCCAGGGAAACAGAGCTGCCTCTCCTAAATTCACGGCACACTCCCACAGCTTGGTAAAAAATGTAAACTAGTATTCGCCATTTCAAAAACCAGAACTCTGGCATTTTTTGTTTGTTTTTAATGAGCTGTTAAAAAAGATGCAGGCCATCTTTAGTTTCTAATGTGTCAGAAACCCCAACAGACTTGATACATTACATGGAGAAAATAATATCTTGTTTCAGTGGCTCAGGAAAATGCAGTAGGAATATCTTTCATTGCCTTTCTAGCTAAAAATGCAATGAATCCTTATTGTGAAACACTTTAATGATTCAGGACAGATCATACATTCTTACAACTTTTAATGTACGTGATTGGAGATTTTTTTCCATACTTCTGTGTACGTCTATATAATGCTATTTCCTTTCCTTTTGATGTAAATTTAGTTTTTATAGATAGACTTAATACATCTGAGCTTTATTTGTCCTCCCCAAAGATATCAGTAGAATTATGATTAGGCCAATGCCCTGATGTACTAAAGAACTTGGGGTTCTGGGTCTGTAGCCCTCTCCTGTGCTGTCATGAATGTAAATGAAAGTGGGGAGGAGATATGGCTTGTGGCCATTACTAGCAACTTATTATCTTTTTATTGCTGTTTATTTTAAAACATTTAAAGATCTTTAGTGAGGAATAGCATTTCCTTGTATGCACTTTTCAACATACAGGATAACTTTGTATAAAGCTAGATCCCTTCACTCATATGTCCACTGGGGTCCGTCTCCTCCCCATTTCCAAAGTGTTCTCATCAACTGCTATGAGGACACCTGGCTGGAGGACAGGAAGGAAGATTATGGTTGGAATCATTTCCCCCATAACCATTGAGTGATCATCCACACACACATATGTAGACTTTATGTGTTCAAGCATGTACACATGTAGCCATGCATGCACACACATATTGCCTTATGTCAAGTTCCATAGCCAGAGAGTTCAAATAGTTTCTGATTCATGATGTAGGATGGTGCTCTCTGGAGAAAAGAGGGTGAAAGAAGCATACTAGGGTCAGAGAAAGCTAAGTAAAAATTGGTCTCAGCTGGAGACTGACTTCCTGCAAGAAGAGGCTCTGGGGCATGAATTGTGCCACAGAGTTGGTCCCAGACCTGATCCTTCATTCTGGGATATATTTTATAGCAAAACTTCATTAATTCAGATTTATGGAATTTGTGCCTATACACCCAGGGACTAAGATTTACCTTTACACTCTGAAAAAGAGTTGTCTAAACAATGTTACAAAACAATCTAATAAGAATGAAATAGTTCATTAAGAACAAATTGATTTTAATGCTTTAGAAGCATTTTAATTCATATATTATTAGCAGATATTTATTTATTGCCTACCATATACCAGGAATATGTTAGATGGTGAGGATATAGCAATGAATGATAAGATGTTCGCCCCCCCCCATGCTACCTAGAGTTTTATATTACCCTGCTAACTAAAAAATAGTGTACTCTGGAAGGTAAAATGGGAATCTTAAACAACTTTTCGACAATATTTTGTAACATAGAGTAACAAAACTTCATTTAGACTTAACAAAATTAAATTTCAAATTATTCGGTCATCAGTTCTGATCTAGGTCATGTATTCATATAAGAAATATGTTCCTTTTCCCAGGTGCAAGATTTTAATGAACTTGCTTGGTTGTCAGGAAATAATATTAAAAATGTGATTCTTGGGCTTCATTTTTATTTCATCAGACTTATTGTCGTCAAAGTGAAATGTCTACCTCACTGATTTCTCTCTTTATCTTTTCACATTGAAGAAATACAAGATGCATATTGACCGAAACACTGGCATAATTGAAATGTTCATGGAAAAGCTGCAGGACGAAGATGAGGGAACGTATACGTTCCAGATTCAAGATGGGAAAGCGACTGGCCACTCTACTCTTGTCCTCATTGGAGATGGTAAGAAGCCTGAGGAACAGTAACTGGAAGGCCTTACTGCTCCCTTCCATGCCAATACCCCTTGACACAAAGAGGTCCTGTGAAAGGTAGTGGGAATTGTTCCTTAATTGGATTCCTATGATCAAAATACAATTTTCAGTTAGTATTTTGCAGAGTATTTCATTTCAGGAATGAACATTAATTTAAAAGAATACCAAACTTATCCCTGGCCCTCAAGCAAAGCTGCGTTTAAATAGTCTCATGTATAAACAAGTACTTCTTACTAAAATCTGCAGTGAAGGAAGTTATAGCACAACCAAGATTGTATATGTGTCTCAGAAATAAGCCAGGACACTGTTTTACAATATGTACTTACTCTAAATTACTTAACTGGAAAAGAAAAATACGCAAAAGTACTGCATGCCAAATCTGTTAATCATATACTATAACTAGTTAGCTGCCATAAACCCCTGGAAAATGCCAAGATTTAAAATGTGGCATTTAACCAAGCATTGGCAAGGCTGCCAGATCTCTGTTTGCGATATCCAATATCATTTCACTCTTTCCTACCTTTATGACCTTGGAAAAGTTACTTAACCTTTCTCAGCCTATTTCTTCATCTATAAAAATCAAAATGAGTAGAGTCATCACAATGTATGAGCATGGTAATAACAAATATAAGTCATTTAGCAACAGTGGCTGGCTTGGGCATGGTATTTATGCTGTTCAACTCAATTTCATACTCCATTGTTTTTCAATTTCTAGTTTATAAAAAGCTCCAGAAAGAAGCTGAATTCCAGCGACAAGAATGGATCAGGAAACAAGGTAAAAACGGCAGGGGATAGAGGGGAAAACCAAATTTTGTATAAAATATTCCAAGATTATTTCCATAACAAATTAAATGAATAGTATTGATTATGTTACTAATAACTGATGAAATAAAAAATAATTGAAAATATTGGTCATTAAATATTCAGACATTAAAAATAGTTAGAACTAAATCGATAATTTTTAAAATTTGACTTCAAACAAAATTATTTTAGGATTTAAGAATGAGCTTTGATCTTGCATTTTGTGATTGATAAAGTGATTGTTTATGTCATTAAAATTTTATAGGTCCACATTTTGCTGAGTATTTGAGTTGGGAAGTGACAGGTGAATGTAATGTACTGTTGAAATGCAAGGTAAGAGGTGGATACATTTTTAATATTGGATTCAAGGGAAATATATAGAAAATAGAATATGGAGAAGAAGATCAATTTTTTATCTCCTCCATTTGAACCAAAATGATGAGCAGCACTTCTTTACTGTTGAGTATTACTGTAACCATTGGTTGGGAAAGAACATTTAAAGTAAAACACCCATAAACTGTGGGAAGGCAAGGTGATTGTGCCTATTTGTTACCTAGAACCTCTTCACTATGAGTTGAATATCCCTTTTCCAAAATGCTTTGGACAAGAAGTATTTTGAATTTTGGATTTTTTTCAGATTTTGGAATATATATATATTTGGGGGCAGAGGCTAGGGAGAAGATATCTTGAGATGGGACCCAAATCTAAACACAGAATGAATTTATGTTCACACAGCCTGAAAATAATTTTCTACAACATTTTAAAAATTTTTATTCATGAACATGGCATAGAATTTTCCACTTGTAGGGTCATATTGGCATTCAAAAAGTTTTAGATTTTGGAGCATTTTTGATTAGGTATGCCTAACCTTAACCTCAGAAGACTCACATTGGTTTTGTCTTAGGCCAAATCTGCATTCTAAGTGGTAGATCTATTCCAGTCTTATCTCAGCTGCAGTGTTATTTGGTGGACTTCCTATGTAAATTGTGAGACCAGCACAGCAATATCTTTGAGTGTTTTTCAGCTGTTCTCCTGATTCTCACCACTGTGCCACCTTAAGAGGCAAGGCTTGGAAAGGAGTTTATAGCTCACAACCAATTGTCTTATTAGGCCTTTGGAAAGATTTTTTTTTTAAATTCTATATAGCATTCTAAACTATTTTGGATCTCAGCATATTGTATTAGTCAGATTTTCATTGCTGTGACCAAAATACCTGACAAGAACAACTTGGAAAAGGAAAAGTTTATTTCATGCACACTTTCAGAGGTCTCAGTCCATGTTTGTTTGACTCCATTGTTCTGGGTGTGAGATGAGGCAGAATGTCATGATGGAGGGCATGTGGAAGAAAACTGCTCAGCCAGGAAGACAGAGTGTGGCAGGGGAGAAGCCAGGGACAAAATATAATCCCCATGGGCACAGCCCCATTTATCTACTTCATCCAGTCAAATCCCACCTGCCTGTGTTACTACCCAGTAATCTGTTCATATCATTAATCCATTAAATGGTTAAATCCACTGATCAGGTTACAGCTCTCGTATCTAATCATTTTACCCCTGAACATTCCTGCACATCTAACATGAGCTTTTCAGGGCCACCTTATATCCAAACCATAACACATATGTTCTCTAGCTGAGTGAATCATCAAACATGTTTGTGGAGAGGATGGAGATATAGCTCAGTGGTAGAGTACTTGCCTGGCATGTGCAAAACCCTGGGTTTCATCTCCAGCACTGCAAAAAAAGAAGGAAGAGAGAAAAAGAAGAAAGGAGGAGGAGGAAAAAAGGAATAAAGGAGAGGAAAGGAAGGAAGGAAAGAAGGAAGGAAGGGAGGGAGGGAAAGCTTTTGGCAAGCCAAGCATTGGTGGTGCATGCCCATTGTCCCAGCCACTTAGAACACTAAGGCAGGAGGATCGCTTGAGGCCCATAGTTCAAGCGAAACATAGCAAGACCCTGTCTCAAAAAAATAATAATAATAATTTTTTAATTACACAAGAAAAAAAATTTTTTTGAGAAGGCATTGTTGAATGAGGGAGGGGTTGGATTGTGTGGTCATGGTGGCCAGCAGTAACTCAAAAGCAGAATCATGGATTCGGCACTTGGCATGCAGTTATCATTAATATAAGCCAGAACCCAGTGCCCTAGTCTTTGCTAGGTCTGATAAACTCAAAGAAACAGCAGTTCACCAGAAAAATCAATTCTAAGTTTCTCTCAGGAAGTGGCAACACTTCTTGAAAAACTCTTTCTCAGGCTGCAGCTCACCCTCTCTCTGTCACCCTGGCTACCCACTGCCATACTGCCCCCACTCACTTTACATCTTAATGGCCTGTTACACCAAACCATCCCTCCCTAGAACCCCACACCTCCCACTCCTTTCTGTACTACCTGTTTCCCTTTGGGAGTGAGCACTCCTGTCCTATTCAGATGACTCTCAGAAAATTCAGCCCCTTCTCCAGATTCTGACCAACCAAGGAGAGCCTAGAAATAGATTATGAATATTCACACATTCTATATTATGCTGCTGTTCCAAGTCCTTCAGATGGCCTTCTTCTTTCAACTTCTCTGGCAAAATCCTTTCTCAAGGCCCAGCTCAGCCATCTCTGTAGGCCTCCTCCTCCTTCTCAGTCCAGCTAAAATGAAGTTTCCCCTATTACCCACAGCTCTTTGTTACATTATGGCAATGTGTGTAAATTTAGTAATTTACTATTGCATTATACTCCTTGTTGTATATACAGCTAAACCTTCAGACTCATGAGACTATCACAGACTCCAGCTGGCGCTAATCTACTCCAAGGGATTGAGGAGGAGCCCAGATCTTTGCAAAGGCAGTGCTGGGCATTCCTACCTACAGGAGTTCACATGAGCAGCTGTTCCCTTTGCCACCTCCAGGTGACAACTGAGGTGCAAGGAGACAAAGTCTACATTGGTGCAGGAAGCAATGTGGATTTAAGACACCACATGGCTCCAATGATCCAGCCTCTTGTAACAGCACCCTAAGTGAGATTCCAGGATCCCTGCAACAGATCCGTCCACATTCCAAGAGCTGGTGTTCTCAGAGAAACCCAGAGCATTTCTATCCCCTCCTAGTCCAATGCAACTCTTCACTCGGGGCCACTTTATCATAAGTAATGTCACCTAGTAACCCAGTAACTTTCTATAACTCATGGATTTGTTTGCAGGGTCATAAGGGCATTCGTGTGTATGGGTTTCAATATGGTTGCCAGTATTGGTTCTTATGTTCATTTATTAGCTGACATTTTTTAACATCTTAAAACTTGTTTAAACTTGTTTATAATGAGACTAAACATTTTCTTCATCTGTTTTGTAGTTGTGTTTCTTTTGGTGGGTGTGTTGTTTGTACATTTTACAAGCTATTCAGTGGGGTCTTTGGGGTTGTTTTCTACATTTGTATGAAGTTTACTCTTTCATACAGTTTTAATTATATAAGAACTACATGCATATAGTCTCCTTTGTAAATAAAAATTCAAATTTTATATATAAAGTTCAGGATCCCTTTAACCATAGGAGATTATTTAGTCCATCTAAAATTATAATATGATATGTGTGTGAAATGAGATCCAATGAGTCTCCTCAATAGTACTAAGCAATTAATTTATTAAATCATACTTCCCCTTTATGTATGTTTGTAATACTTCATTATTTATCTTTTATCAAATTTTCAGATATAGATTGAAGTTTACTCAATCTGTGTCTTTAATAAAGCCATTAGTTTTTAGGACATAGGCTATATTTTAATCTGATAGGTTTTGCTTTACTTTGGTCTTGAGATTTTTATTTTCACTCAAGTGAGTAGGTTAATGTGTATATATTATTTCTTACCTACCCAATAATTTTTTTCATTGATTAATTGAGACAGGGTCTCACTGTGTTACCCAGGCTGGTCTCAAACTTGGGCACAAACAATCCTCCTGCCTCAGCCTCTGGAGTACAGGGACTACTTGTGTGCCTCACTATGCCCAGCTCACATAATAATTTTAAAATAATGTTTACTGCTGGAAATAGAGATAACTATTGACTTAGTTTTATTCATTGGGATCCACTTTATTCTAAACCCTTTCCTCAATTGAAATAGTTTTCAATTGATTCCCTTAGAAATTGGTGTCTTCTGACTCTGTGTTCAGACTTTTTCTTCCCTACCTGGCTGCATTTAGAACTACTTAGTTTCCTAAGAATACCATCTTATGTCAAAAAGGTAATTATGGCTTTTCTGCTAGGTGGCAAATATTAAGAAGGAGACTCACATCATTTGGTACAAAGATGAGAGGGAGATATCAGTGGATGAAAAGCATGACTTTAAGGATGGTATATGCACCCTGCTTATAACAGAGGTAGGTGACTGAAAATGTGAAATGTGGTGTATTAGCTCCCTACCCCACATCCTCCCAGCAGACAAACACTAGACTTTATATTCATTTCATGCCCTGGGGATTTACAACAGTTTATTTCTAACTGCTGTAGGAACACAAAAGCATTTCTACCTGTGATATGCGTGGGCTTGTCAAATATCCAACCAGTACTAGCCGGATGCCACAACTCTTGCTTTTTGTGTTACTTTTTTTTTTTAATGTAGGTAGCTAAGTGTTATTTGTTATTTGTATGCAAGCTTCTTAATAACTTGTTTCCTAAAAGAACAGAGATGATCAGATGCAGTATTCATTAAGCATACAGATTTTCATCTACATTTTGTCTAAAAGAGCACAGTTTCAACTATATGGATCATTAGTTTTAAATAAATGAGGGCATAGCAAAGGATTTAAAGACTTTGGCTGAAATCAATTATAGCCTTAGAGGGTAACAAAATCAGGATGACTAGCTAGGCAAATTATTATGGATAAACACATCTATGAATCGTTCATCACTTGTGTGGCTAAATGCTTATTTGGTCTGTGTTTTGAAGGCATTTCATAAATCAAGGAATTGAAAAATGCTGTTTACCATACCCTAAACTCTACAACAAGCTGCAAAATAATTTATCAATCTCCCCTTAGTTTTCCAAGAAGGATGCTGGATTTTATGAAGTTATCCTAAAAGATGATCGAGGAAAAGATAAGAGCAGATTGAAGCTTGTGGATGAAGGTCAGTCCACCAACTGCTGCGATCTGTTCTTGTGTGTTTTCTATGAAGGTTACCAGGATTATGGTGGAGACTGGGCTGACGACTGAAGTCATATTGATTTTTTTTTTTTGTCCATAGATTTCAGTTTAATTGAAATTCCAGCAGAGTAAACTACCATTTTATTTTTTTTTTTTTTAAATCATTTTTGGTCTTCCTAGAAATCAAAAGTGTACTTTAGATTCTCAGAAAATTTATAGTACACAGGGCACTAAGGGTCTGTTTTCAATTTAAGTCATTATTTTTGTTTCAACTCTATAAAAAGGTTCCAGGATCAAAAACTTCTATGAGAAGCATGTTGAAAAATAGTCCATTGTTAAGGGTAGCAAGAGATTGATATGTGAAATTTGAAGCCTCACAGTTATTAGCCAAGTAAGAAAGCCGTTTCTATTTCAGAGACTACTAAGGACAAATATAGCATAATAATGAAAATATTTTTGTGACATCCCCCCCACCAAACTTCCAATTTTGTTCCTGAACAAGATCTTTTAACAATATTTGCTAACCAACAGCAGAAGTCTGACTTTGATTTCACTTTCCTACTCTTGGCAAAGGCAGGATTACATGTTTATCGGCAAAAAGCATTATTAGGCTGAGGAAGTTCAGCCAAGAGAGATGGTTAATTCATTATGAATTGATGATATAGATAAGAAAACTTCCTGTACTGTAAACTAAAACTTCCTGGGACTTGAGAAGGAAGAAAATCCTAAAGCCAAGAACCTTCCTGGAAATCTCACTATGGCTCTTTCTCTAAAATATAAACCTGGTGGTAATTACAAAGAATTAGCAGGAAAAAAATATATATCAAAGTAAAGCAGAGATCTTTGAAAACCTGATAAAAATTCAGTTGCCCCTCAAAGAGCACTGATTTTCAGTTGGTCAACAAATTCACCTTGTGTCCAATGCCCTCCACCACACAGTTTTTGAGAGTTAACACTTTAAGTTTTGACCTTACGTTGAGTGTGTTTTTGCTAAAATTTTGGCTATGAACTTCTATCCACAGCCTTCAATGAACTGATGACTGAAGTATGCAGGAAAATAGGTAAGTTAAGATTTTCTCACCACAGCAATGCTTTACCATTCTCCTTCCAGCATGGACTTATAAGTGCATGAAATATGCTGTGTTCTTCTTTTCAGCTTTGTCTGCTACTGACCTGAAAATCCAGAGCACAGCCGAGGGCATCCGACTGTACTCTTTTGTTACTTACTACCTGGATGATTTGAAAGTTAACTGGTCCCACAAGTAAGTAAATGGAAACTTTCTTGCTGTATAGAAATTCTTTCTTCACTAGGGAGTGAAGGGGGGGGGGGAAGCTGTGCCTTTCAGATAAGGAGACTTCTTAATTCACAGATCTGACTTAGGACAGGAACACCCAGGCCATTCCCTTACTGCAAGGTTAGCTCTTTCCCTCACCATGTACATGGTGAAGCCAGTCATGGCTACAATACAACATCTTCCTTGGTGACCTACGGAGTTCACCATTCACAAACCTCTCTGTAATGGAACCTCTACCTCCAGATGGTAGTACTCAGCTGTCCCTGTTTTGCTAGGCCTCCAGACCACATTCACAGCCCTCTCTGTTTCTGTATTCAGCTAGTACATGCTGTGTTCTGGAACAGAACAAAAGCAGAGTGCACCAGGAGGCACCAGATTTCCTGTTATGTGAATTAATGGCCGTACCAAGAGGCTTCTTCTAGAGAGCTCAAGCTTATTGTTGGTGTTTACATGAACTGGCACAGTTGGGCGTTAGCATGTTTCATGTCCACCCTCGGAAGGCTTTGGAGACCTCAAGATGACTTTGTGGATTTGTGTTTGAACTGGATTGAGCCTGAAAATTCATCCTAATCCCAGGCTGCCTTTGTGGAGTTACAGAGGGATTGTATTTATGTTCACCTCGAGGATTTCAAGAACCAAAATGGGTTTCTAAATCAAACCAGTCCTCTCCTTCACAAACTTGTCAGGGTTCTTAACCTCTGTGCTTCCTTAAGATATCCTGAGCTGAAAGTGAACAGAGAACAGGCATAGATAATCTTTGGTGGTATAGTCAACTGCAGTCCAATCTTAGGATGCAATGTACCTCCATTCCAAACTACCTAATGTTTATCAGAACCTCACTAAAAAGTAGGTCCTATGGTATCTCCAGGAAGACACAGATAACAATTGTTTATTCATGTTGTACCTTCAGTGGACATTGACAGTATGCTGGGCACTGTTCCTACTCTTTGGATATATGGGCTATTTCATACCCACACTCTATGGAACAGGTACTCCTTAGAGTGATGTGGACACTCAGGCTCAAGGAGATGACTTAGTCAAGGTCACACAGCAAAGAGGTGGATTGAAGAGGCCTGTGCCCAGGCAGCCTCACTCCAGAGCCTGGTTTATCATGGCATACCCACTACTCACCCTCTGTTCAAATTGCATTAAAAGTCTAGAATGGGATGGTGGTGCTAGGGAGTGGTTGATCAATGGGTACTAAAAGTTACAGTTAGATAAGAAGAAATTCTGTTGTGCTCAGCACAGCAGGGTGACTATAGATAACAATAATAAACTTTACATTTCCAAAAAGCTAGAAGAAAGGATTTTTTAAAGTTTTCACCATAAAGAAATGATAAGTGAAAAAATAGACATGTTTCACCAGATTTAAATATTATATAATAGATACATGTGTCAAAAGAGCATGTCCCTCCATTAACATGTACAATTCCTATGTTTTCATGTACCCATTAAAAAATAAATATAATGTTTTAAAAGTCTAGGGCTGAGGGTAGAGCACTTGTCTCATATACACAGTCTCTAAGTTGTATCCTTAGCACTGAAAAAAAGTCGGATTAAACAATTAACCCAAACTAGGTGGTTTATGTCTACTTTGAAACAGCTTTATTCTTATGTAGACTATTATTTTATTGTTATTATTAATAATCATTTTCAGAATTCTAAAAGATGAGAAGTAGTAAAATTCCAGTAGGAAATGCTTGGGGTTTCATTCCTTTGTTCTATTTCTTTCAGAATACATTTTAGGAACATAGTCATTAAGTTAAAATAGATCAAATTCTAGGAAATTCCTCTGTGACATCTAGGACATTCTAATTTATCAGTATGAAGCATGAGAGAAGGAAGATTAGTTGAACCATCCATCAAAGAGCCTTATATCATCTCTAAAAGAATTAGTTGTTCCAAAAAAGAGAACATTTATATTTTTGAGGAAATGGCTATTAGACTAGCAAGGCGTAAACTTCTAACCTTGTTTGGTCTCATTGCTTTACTCACATGAGTTTCTTGTGTATTCATGTGCCTATGAAGGACTCAGGAATCAAGGATTGTCTTAGCTTTTTTTTTTTTTTAAGTATGTGGCATACTTAAAAAAATTAAATAGGTTCTAGTCTTGACTTTGCTCCTACTTTCCATTATAGTCTTAGGTAAATGACTTAATTTTATGAATATCAGTTTTCTGTTATATAAAATAGAAGAAATAATACACATTTCATCTGAAGTGCTTAACATACATACAGTTTTGCATGTTAACCAGAAATTAAAGAACAGATTTATCATAACAAAGTAGAGCACAGTCTGTCTTACTCTCTAAGACATGTCTATTGCTCAGGTTAAAATCTGGGGATATAGATGATCAGGTTAAAAATCTGTGGGTACCTTATATTTTATGGCATTTAAATTTTTAATATCTTTAATATTTATATAAGTAGGTATTCTTCAAAGCATGTAATAAAATAATACTAAATATCTGAAAGCTAAATCATTTTTGGTGAAATTTTTTTCTTTTTTAAAGTTAATCTTGTTTATTACAACTATAAACATAGAACACACTTGTCTTAGAAAATACATTTATGAAATCAGATTACAAAGTGAAAAGAATTTATAATACAATATTGTCCATAGTTTTACTAACCAAAAATAGGAACATTTGGAAGGTACTTCCTTCCAATCTTTTCTCTGTGTATAATTGTTACTGTTAAAAAAGTAGTTTTGTATACTGCCTTTTTTTTCTTATTTTCTTACACTTTTACAAACTCTTGATGAAATTTCTTTTAACAGCCAGAGTGTGTTTACATACTTTTCTCATATTTCATTTATAGCAGTAGCATTTGTCAGATCACAGTACAAAGGGCTATATTTCCTGTTCTTCTCTTACGAGAACACAATGCACGGGTCTGTTTGTGACCTACTGTAGAATGCTGAGAAACTTACAGGGACAGAGCACATGCCTCATTCATTTTGGCAGCCATTCTGCTTTTCATTCACTCTTGGCTCTATTACCAAGTGCATTTTTACATACGTTTTAAATAGCTTTGGAATAACCTATGTTAATAGATGTCAGGCCCAGATGAGCCTCCATGAGTGTTTTTGACTGGCTTATAAAATCCAGTTTATAGCCATTAATCATCTGCATGAAATATGCAACAAAATAATATGTAGTTTGGCCTTTTAGCTTTAAAGATCCCTTTAGTCCTATAAATAAACCCAAGCAAAAACAAAGATATTTATACCACTGAGAGTATTGCTCCTATTTAATAGTCTACCTTGGGCCCTAGACTCATATGGGGCATTAAATAAATGTTCAGACTCTCAGACCCAAAGCATTGGAATCCAAGTATGGTGCTTCAGGCCCATAATTTCTCTGAAGCAGAAGAACAACATACACAGACCCCATGGTTTTTGAAAGTCTATGAGTTTGTTGTAAAGCCTTTAATAAGAGGCAGAGGAAAGAATCAGCTCTGCATGAAAGCAAACAGTAACAATGCTTTCTTTGATTTCAACAGTGGGGCTGGTATTAAGTACACAGACAGAGTTAAGAGCGGGGTCACCGGGGAGCAAATCTGGCTACAAATCAATGAGCCCACTCCAAATGACAAAGGAAAATATGTAATGGAACTTTTTGATGGTAAAACTGGACACCAGAAGACAGTGGATCTTTCTGGACAAGGTAAACCAATATTCTGCAGGTTCAAACTTGCTATAGCCAGTGAATCTTAATGAAAAACAAAGTAATTATGTTTGTGATGTCAAAAGAGGTATGATGTTAGTGATGTCAAAGAACAAAATTTTAACAAGCTAAGTTTAGGATCTGATTGGCTTTTATTAGTGATTCATGAATCAGGCAGCATTCCTATTTACCAAATAGAAAAGTACTCCCCAGATTTATTATACAGCAGTTGGGTTTTATAAGGTAGCATGAGCAAGATCAAGAAAACAGCATAATTCAGGGCTGGGATTGTGGCTCAGTGGTAGAGCACTTGCCTAGAGTGTGCGAAGCCCTGAGTTCAATTCTCAGCACCACATAAAAATAAATAAATAAAACAAAGGTATTGTGACCAACTACAACTAAAACATGTTTTTTTTTTTAAAGAAAATGACATAATGCAAAAAAGCAGATTGATTTATATCAGATTCCTTCAGTTACTTTCTTTATAGGGTTAAAGCAGAGGAGACTTCCTTAGCATGCTGGCTCAGTTTGATTGGGCCTCTTCTGGTTGCTGTAAATCCCAGATTTTAGAAAACTGCCTGTTTTAAAGTTTATTTGATTGCATGGCACCTAGCATAAGTGACTGTACTCTGGTTTGGTCTGGTCTGTTGGGGCCTAGTATAGGAATTCAGCTTAAAACAATGGCCTCCTGTGAATTTTATTAGTTGTGGTTTTGGTAAAGCAGTTTTAGTCAGCCTTTGTGGTAGAAGCAAGAAATTGGTAGGTGGACAATCAGTGAAAAGTAAGGTAGAGACAGTAAACCTGGAGAGAAAGCACAACTCTTGCAGGAAGATGTTTCAAAGAAGGGCAGGTTGACTCCAATCACTTTTATAATAACAAACAATAAAAAGCCATAGTTCACAGTGATTGAAATTTGAGCATATTCATAGAGTCCAAGATACCAGTTGTGCTGGTAGGACTGAAGATGTGGATGAAGAGGAATCACTGACGTACCAAAGTTCTGAAGGATGGACAGGGCGAGACCAAGGGCAGAGGGGAAAGTGTTCACTCTGGAAAGGAGTAAGGAGACTCTTCTTCCATAACTAGAGGAATGAACCTGAAGAAGCAAGGGCAAATGTTACAGAAGTAAGATGGAGACTCTGAGTCCCTATGGGCCCATATTTCTTAGTCGTCTGCTGAGAGAATAAGAGATTCTAGAGAGGTGGAGAAGAGAAGAAAGCTATGAGAGATGCATGCAGACAGTTTCCAAAGAGCAAGACCAGAGCTGATGCCCAATTACTAATTAAAATTTTAAAAGTTAAAAGATGCACAATTTTAAGTAAAAATACTCTGTGCCATTTCCCCCCTCCTGGTACTTACTATACTCTTCCTTGTATTCTTTCCTGAAGAAGTAAAATAGTGTAGATGGAATATTCTAAAGGAGGCTGTGGACTGACTACCCCCACCCCCCACCACTTGTTTGTAAAATACAGTCAAAATGTGCAATAACACTTAGTGCTTTGCATCCTCAAAGGGTGGAGTTTGAGAGAGCCACTTTTCAAGCCTGCATTGAAGTTTTATTGTGCTGGATCCCCTGACCCTACCCCACTCACCTACTGTGCCTACACAGATCCACCAAAGTGTTCTCAGGAATAGGAGTTGCTCCTGAGGGACTTGAGCTTTCTGGGCCACACTCTGCCAGCATTACACACACAAAATGATAGTCAATGTGATCATTTAAAATGCAGCAGTAAAAGAGAAGCAATATGTGGGTGAATATATTTTCAATTTTTTAAAATTTGTTCTTTCTTAATTTGGCCCACCAAAACTTATTTAACTACTTCACCCCCAAATCCTCCTCCAGCCAAACGCTGTGTGTTGTCTGATCGACAAAACATTGCCACTGTCATCACAAATTGGTTCCACTCTGGCCCTTTATAGAATTCTAAGTGTGATATAGTGACCAGGACAAGTCCTATACTCTCAACCTGGCTTTGCCCACCTTTCCTTCGGGTCTTTGAACAGATGAGAAAAATAAGGATTGACAATCTGAAGCCTAACTTTATATTTATTTTTCCATCTGTAAAATAAGGGTGGGGAACTAGTATAATCTAATTGTTCTGTAGACTTGAAATAATGATTCCCAGATCACAGAGGAGCTCAAAGACCAGGCGAAAAGGATTTCAAAACAAAGCTTCCTTTTTGCTGAAAGTCTTCAGTCAGAATGGCTTACTCCCCCGGCACAGGAAAAAAATTTCCTTTGCAGCACTCTAGTTCTCATCTCCTTGTCTTTCTGTCTTTCATCTCACTCCATCAGCCTCAGAAACATTGCTTCAGGCGAGCCTTGGCACACACTGTGAAGACTGTAACTCACTGTGTCCTTTTGCCCAAATTGACCAGAAACACAACATAAAGACATTAAACTGTCTAGCTGGGAGCCTGTGACATTGGAAATGATTTAATAAGCTTTTTTGATGCTCAGGATGCTTAGTAGACAACCAACTTTTATTTGAAATAGGCTTTTAGTCCCATTTTCTCCCTCCAGTGGGGCTAGTCACTGCCCTTCTGCTTAAAGGGTTGAAAGTCTCCCACTGAAGCAAAAGCATCGAAAATCTACTATTTCATATTTTTTGCCTACAAAGTACTCGCTTGTCTTGTTGAGGGCGTTGAGCTGCACGGTGAACACACAGGCAGTCAGTCTCATTCAAAGTCAATTTGGCTGGGCTGATCACCGTGACCCTGAGGTGTGAGTTTTAATCAGCCCCTGTGCATCTACATCATGAATTCTGGTGAGAAAATTCTTAACTTTCTTCTTTTTCTTCTTCTTTTTCTTTTAGCATATGATGAAGCCTTTGCTGAGTTCCAGAGGTTGAAGTAAGTCCCCTTTCCTGGCAAATGCCACCTCCATGCAGTAATGTCCCTGGAAACTTATGTACTGTTCACCCATCTAAGAGTTAGAGGCTTTTGTTTCAAGTGCAGTAAAAGCCCTGCTTCCCACTGCTATTTTGAGCAGTGAAATATCTCTGAAGCAGTAAAATGCAGTCAAGCTAGCTATTTAAAGTCCCACTAAAACAAAACTCTTCTTTGTTTCTATGTTTGTTCGTCTCTCTCAACCACAGACAAGCTGCCATTGCCGAGAAAAGTAAGTAACCCCGCCCCCCACCCCAATGTACTCTGGGTGCAGATCTGAAATAGGATTTCATTTTGCTCTCATAAGGACAGATGGAGGAGAGTGAAAGTGATTTCCCCCCCTTCTTCTCCTTTCTTTCTTTCTTTCATTTTTAAATTTTATGTGTTCTACATATGTTTCTATTTTAGTCTTGTGAGTAAGAATGTCTTTGGAAAGAAGGTCTCAGGTTACAATAAAAGAATGTCACCCAGCTCTTGACTTGAGCTATCACCCAAACATCCTGAGAAATCTCTTGGTTGCAAATCACAGAATCGGTTGAGAGTCACTTGCAGACAGAATGCATCAGAAATCATATACAAACACACACACATATACATATACATGTATATATACATTAACAAAAAGAAACATTGTAAATCTGACATCAGGTAAATCACTGTAACTTGTTCCCAACAAGTATTGTATATTTTCCCGAAAGTGCCTATAAAATAAAGCTGCCAAGGAGGCCCTTCTTAAATTTGTTAAACTGATCAAATGAATCACAGCACTTGTGGACACACACCAAACTGTCAAGTTTGCACATTCAGAAATGCACTTGCTGTTACACTTCTGTTAGCTATTTGCTTCACACATAAAGATTTTTAGAACTCCAACAGCCCTGCAGGATCCCAGAAGTCTGACTAATCTGTTTCTTTTTTGGTGTAGGAGACAGAAGTTAAATATTGTCATGGGTTAAAATGGTAGAGTTGATCCTGAGTTGCAATTGAAGGGGACTAGGAGGAATGGGAAGGGAAATCATCCTTCACTTCCCCATGGCACCAGGTTCTCCAGGAGGAACTTTGAACCTTTCAATTGTACTGTTTCCCTCCCCTCCTCTTTCCTTTCCCCTTTCCCAACTCAGACCCTGCATTTGTAAGGCTGCTGCTAGTGATAGAGGGGCAGAAGCCAGAAAAGGGGCACAGAAGCATGATCAGGGAGTGTCAGAGCAGGAGGAGGCATTATTATATCCCTCCCATTCCTGGATGCACCCAGCAAAGCCCACATCCCCAAGCAGTTTCCTGCCTCTCCAGCCCTTGAACTCCCCTGTGGACAAGCAGCCTGGTCCTCTAGGTCATGTACTCCTAGAGCTCTTCTGCCTCAGAGATTTTATATTTCTATAAGGCATGGGACACTTACTTCAAAATCTTCCACAGAGACCCGATCCATAAAATAGGTAAAGCTTACCCACTCCTAATATAAGTTAGGGTGGGGACCCAGCTCCCTACCCCAGCCCCCTTCCAGGCCTCCTCTCAGTGCCACCCCTTCCCCCACCCCCACCCAACCCCCAAAAATCCCATGGATACTGTGGAGCAGGTTTGCAAATTTAATATCTATAGGTCAAATGTAAACCCACCCTTCATCTACTCCATACCCAGAGATTGAGGCCCATCCAGCAAGGTGACTGGCCTGATATCACACAGCAAGTCGCTCAGGGAACCAGGTGATGGACTAGGCCCACAGGTGGTACCATGGAATCAGCAGTAGAATGAAGTCAAGTTTCTCTGTGGAGAAGGAAGTTATAGAAATAAGGATCAAGCATCATAGGTTAGTTGGAGTAGGCCTAAAAACACAAGGCTGGTGGCCACTGTGTTAGTGCCAGAGAGGATGTGTTACAGAAAAGTCCCTTCCCTGGAACTTAGGTATCCAGACTCAGAACATAGGACTTTGCCAGAGGTGCCAGCCCCTAACCCATCCAGTACCTTATGCCCTCTTCTGAGGGCCTTTACCCTCAGCCAAAGATAGTGGTTTGCACAGAACTGTGAAGAGGTACCAGGAAACAAGAAAAGAAAGCTGTCTGGGGAAGGCCTCAAAGAAAGCCCACGTCTGCATGAGCCTCCAGAGCTGCCCAGCATACAGCCCTTCCATTATGCAAACAATGTTCAACATAGGGAGATCTATAAAGAGGCCACGCTGGGCTTGGAGGCCATCCATTAAGATTTGTTCTGCCTCCTTGAGCTTAGCCTCACTAAGCTGCAGAAGGACTGGGGCTGAAAATAGCCATGAAAATTGTAGAACCAGTCTTAAAGTGGCAAAGCAATCCCAAGCTGGTAGTTTAGGTATAGCAGCAAGTACCCATGCATGGTCAATATGTAGGTAAAGGATTAAAGTTCAGAACCACTGGATCATTTTCTTATTTGCTTATTAATGAAAGTATAAAATAACCATCAGGAGAGGGAAAACAAAATTGGGGAAATTCATCCCCTGGGATGGTTTTGTGAGTGTAGTCTCTGGCCCTCACAATTGCAGTGATTAACCAGAAAATGCCTATGCTTGCAGATCGTGCCCGGGTATTGGGAGGTCTCCCTGATGTGGTCACCATCCAGGAGGGCAAGGTGAGTACAAAGCTCTCCTGTCTCTGCTCCAAGTACCCCAGACTGTGTCCCATCTTTTAAGATGTACTTATTCCCAGATCCCCATCTTATTGGCATGGTTGTTTATACTTGTCCAAAATAGCTAAATACAGGGTTTAAATATTATCATCATGGGCTGCGGCTGTGGCTCAGAGGTAGACTGCTCACCTAGCACATGTGAGGCCCTATGTTCAATCCTCAGCACCACATAAAAATAAATAAATAAAATAAAGGTATTGACAGCTACCACTAAAAATAAATAAATAAATATTTTAAAATTATCATCTTAATATTTTGTAGGCATCAAGATGCAAGTTTGTCTCATGTGGACATAGAGATCATTTAGTATCTCTCTAGAGTCACCCTTTATACTGATGAGAAACTGAAAATATTCAATCATAACTCTGTGACACATATAATAGAAGAAAGAAATGACCTCTAACACACAATGGGAAATGGACCATACTGTTACAAAGTGCCTCACCTTTGTAGGGACACGGACTGCTCCAGGCCTTTCTATAGACTTTATTTCTTTTAAAAACTGGTTTCTCTCCACCTGATTTTAAATGTTCCTGGCTCCATAATAATCTCTTTGAGAAGCAGTGTTTTGACCTGTATTCACTTCCATCATTCCTGAATCTCATTAAAACAAGTTTAATAGGGCAGCCATAACTGGAGAGATATTTATGGTGGAACAAAACTTTTCCCCACCTCAAAGGGTGGTGAAGACATACAATGGACACTTGGAACTCAGGTAACAAATCAAAGCATATCAAAATGCGTTAATGAGAGGAGGTTCCAATCAGCTGCATTTCTTCATGGGTAGAAAATGTGATCACAGTTGAATTTAAGCTCGACCATCACAGTGTTGCTTTTGTTCTTAAATCCTCTATTTCATTTCCCTCACCTAATGAGGTTGGACCCACTGGGTAGTGATGAGAGGGAGTGTATATGAAAGCACTTTGTAAATTGTAACTCAAGTCTAAAGTACAGATATGAGTTTCCCATAATGCTTAAGGAGTTTGGGAGTTTTCGTTTAAGCTCTAACCCCACATAATCACAATTTCCAATATTATATGCCTGGTCTGCTTGTTTAAGCTTAATGGCAATAAGCTGACTCATATGTTTCTTTCTGAAAAGTATCTGTAGAATAATTCAGTAAGAAATGCCAATTAATTATGGGATAAAAATAGATTTCTTGATCTACCCAGTTTTTACTCCTACAGAAGAGATAATAAGTGATCACAGAAGACCCATTAAAAAGATATTTAGAAGAACATGTTTTTCTTTGTCCCTTGTGATCCCTAGTTCTTTCCTTATGATTTCTGGATTTTTAGTAAGAAACAAATGCAAGAATAGAATTTAAATTCTATTAAAATGTGAAGCCATCAGGGAAGTGAAAGACCACAATGAAATGACACACCTGCCAGAGTTGCTATAATACAAAATGGTACATAACAACAACAAAATCCAGAGTGGCAATGCTGGTAAGATGTGGAGAAACAGCATCACTTGTACATTGTTGGTAGAAATGTAAACCAAAATTATACAGCTTCTGGAAAACAGTTTGGCAATTTCTGGGAAAAAAATGAATCATGCATTTACTATACAATCTAGCAATTGCACACTGGGCATTTATCCCAGAGAAATGGAAATCTATGTTTATATTTAAAAAAAAAAAAAAAAACCAACAAACTAACCCAGTAGCTCAGGAGGCTGAGGCAGGAGGATTATGAGTTCAAAGCCAGTCTCAGCAACTTAGAGAGGCCCTAAGCAATTTAGCAAGACCCTGTCTCAAAATAAAAATCTAAATCAGGCTGGGGATGTGTCTCAGAGGTTAAGCATCCCTGAATTCAATTCCTGGTACCAAAAAAAAGAATGAAAACAAAAACAGCAACAACAAAAAGTATAATAATGATCATAGCACTTTATAATGTTCCCAAGCTGTAAGTAGTATAGATGACTCTAGGCATGTATATACCATGGCATACTATTCAGCAATAAAGAGGGGCAAACTATTGATAGATGAAACAATTTAGGTGAATCTGTAAGGAATTATGCTGAGTTTAAAAGTCAATCCTGAGGGATGGCATTGTGGCTCAGTGGTAGAGTGTTCACCTGGCATGTATGAGGCACTGGGTTCAATCCTTAGCATCACATAAAAATGAACAAATACAATAAGGGTATTGTGTCCATCTACAACTAAAAATTTTTTTTAAAGTTAATTCTGAAAGAACATATTGTAGACATTATTTATATATCTATTCTTGCATTTTTTTTCTTATTTTTTGAAATGGAAAAATTTTAGAAATGGAAAACAGGTTAGAGGTTTCCAGGAATTAGGAATGCCATTGAGAAGTTGTAGGGCAGTGGTGGGTGTAGTTGTAGTTGTTCAAGGACAACACAGGGGTTCTTATGGCAATGAAATATGCATCTTGACTCTGATGGTAGATGCAAGGACTTACATAAGTGAGGAATAGAACAAAACTTCCAAACAAATACAAAAGAGTACAAATAAAATCAAGGAAATGGCTGGGCATAGTGGCTCATGCCTGTAATCCCAGCAGTTCAGGAGGCTGAGGCAGAAGGCTCAGTGGTTAATGGCCCCCGGATTCAATCCCCGGTACCAAAAAATAAAAATAAAAATAAAATTAAGCAAGATCAATATCAATGTACTGGTTATGATATTGTATGATCTTTTGTAAAATGTCAATTGGGAGAAACTGGGTACACAGGATCTCTATTATTTCCTACAACTGCACATGAATCTACAGTTATTTAATTTTTTTTTCAATAAAAAGTAAGGTAGTGTAAAACTGTAGCCTGAATGCCAATTCTTTAGAATAAGAGATTGTTTTTTTCCCCAATAAAAAGTAAGGTAGTGTAAGACTGTAGTCTGAGTACCAATTCTTTAGTCTAAGAGGATTTCAGCACAGATGGGAATATCTTATTTAGGCTAGGTTTTGGTAGAGCACCTCTGCAGTTGTACAGATTAACTGGGGTTTGGGAAGCAAAGTAAAATGAGGAAGATGGAATGTGAAAATAAGTTACATTATCTGGAGCAGCTGTTCCCATTCCGATGCTGGGCTCTGTGACGTAAATGAGATGCAAATGTGAGCAGGTGGTGATTGTGGCAATAAGGAGGTTTTGTACTGATACAGAGCCCAGAAAACTACATTCGAGTAAAAGCCATCAATGTGTTTATGAAGAAAAAAGCAGAGGAGACCAGGAATGGAAATAGAACTCCTTTGAGTGTTTTGAAGACAAACATTCCAGAAGCCCAAAAGCCCTGGCCCTACAAAAACCTATTCACGAGTTATTTCAAACTGTCACTCACACAGGTGCACACACATAATTACTTTAAGCCCCGGTTTGGGGGGGATTTATATTTTGTCTTCCATCTGGTCATTCCAAACTGCCAGCCAGCCAGCAAGATTTTTGAAGATGGATCATGTATCTGACTTATCCACCCCCCAACCTGTAAAACCTGTTTTGCAGGCCCTTAATCTCACTTGCAATGTGTGGGGCGACCCAACTCCAGAGGTCTCCTGGCTGAAGAATGAGAAGTCGCTGGCCTCAGATGACCACTGCAACCTCAGGTTCGAGGCCGGCAAGACTGCCTACTTCACCATCTCAGGTGTGAGCGCGGCCGACTCAGGCAAGTACGGGCTGGTGGTGAAGAACAAGTACGGCACCGAGACAAGCGACTTCACGGTCAGCGTGTTCATCCCAGAGGAGGAGGCAAGGAAGGTCGCATTGGAGTCCCAGAAAGGCAACCAGAAGTCCTCCCAGAAGTCCAAGTGAATGGAGATTGGGCTGAGGGGTGCAGGGGGTGCCAAGACCAGCTGAGCCGACGGGGCCGCTTGTGTGTGAGTGGTTTAGGATACAGACAAGGAAGACATCGCAGTCTCCTAATTTGTGCTGGATTAGGGTGGGGGGTGTCAAATCTAATTCATATGTTTAAAAAAGAACCACTAATGATACTTTAATAGTTTTTCATTATCTATAAATTATGAGCTGAGAAAATACCCTTGGTAACATATTTATTAGTTTTAAGGAAAAGATCAGAATAATGTTGGAGGGACATTGAATGATGGTCAGAGAGCAAGGGAACGTGTTGTGGGGCAGAGTAGGGATTGGATGAGGTTTTACCAGTAACTTCTTGTGGATTACGATGATACTCCAGCATCCTATCACAATGGACACCAGCTGGTAAGCCATCCGTGTGTTTGGTATGTTGTTACAACAGTGATGTGCATTTCTGTGGGTAGCCTTGTGATCTGGCACCTCCTTGGTATGAATAAACGGCCTCACACCTTTCCTAGTGTTTCTCTAATTCTGTTTTGCTGCTCATTTGAGATTCCTCTGCAGCTCCTTCCTTGACACTTCTCACAGCACATTTTCTGGTGTACATGTTTTAGTTAAAATAGAACCTCCAGAACACGACCAGATAAGCCATCAGAGGTTTGAAATTACAGTTGCTGTGCATCAGGTCATTGACCATATAATCAAGCCAATCCCATGGTTAAGATACCCAAGGAAATTGAATAAAAGGTGTCAGTTCCATGTAATAAAACGGTGTGAGGTACCCAGTGCCAGACTTGGTGACTAAGGGCCCACAGCTAAGAATAAAAGGCACCAAGCACCCTCCAAGCTCAGAGAACTGCCAGCTTTGGGGTGAGGCTCTTTGCCAGGCTTGCTGAAAGGCAGCTCCTAACAGCAGCTGCTTCAGGAAGTTTGGTTCCCATCCCCCTGGTGTGCACACACACACACAGCCCCCCAACTGGAAGAAAATGGTAATAGTGAAGAGCTTCCCCCCCCCCTCCTTTCTTCTGCCAGGGGCAGGTGTTTTGGTCTGTTTTATGCTGCTATCATAGAATCCCTGGGACTGTGTGATTTGTATTAGCAAAAAGAGATTAATTTGCTATAGTTCTGGAGGCTGGGAAGTCCAAGATCAAGAGGCTGGTTTTTGGCAAGGATCCTGCTGCTTCATCCCATGGTGGTAGGAGGAAGGGCAAGAGTGTAAACTCTCAAAAGTGGGGGAGGAGACAACCCGGCTGTACACATAACTGCAGTAATCCATTCATGAGCACTCTCATGATCTAATGACCTCTTTAAAGTCTGTAGTTTTAAAGATTAAGTTTTTAGCACGTGAAGTTTGGGGGACACATTCAAAACGTAACAGGAGGGGATGGAGCAGTGTAGTTGGGAAGGGCCCTCCACACCCTCTCCTTTACAAGGTTCAAGGCTGGAAATTGCCTCTCAGCTGACTGTTCATTTGTCCAACCGAGTCCTGATGCTGATGCTATGACATTGAGCACAGTGCAGGTTTGAGACACTGTATTCTCACTCTCAGCCATGGCAAGTGCTATAGTTTGGGTGTGGCTTGAGTTTGACCCCAAGGGTCGTGTGTTGGAAGCTTGGTATTCAGTGTGGTGATATAGGAGGTAGTAGGACCTTTGAGAGGTGAGTCCTAATAGGTGGTGCTTAGGCCACTGGAGGCACTACCCTCAGAAGTGATGGAGGTAGTTCTCATGAGAACAAGTTGCTACCCCTCTGAATCACTCATCTGGCTTCCTGTTTGGCTATGAGATCTCTCACTCCACACACACTCCCACCATGAAGCCACCAAAAGTTTTCACCAAAAGGCAAACCAATGGCGTTTCCTAATCTTGGAGTCTCAACCTTCAACACAGTAAGCTAAATAATAACCTCTTTTCTCTATTCAGTTACCCACATTCAGGTATTTTGCTATAATAACATAAAACAGACTGATACATCAGGTAAATGCATTTCCTAGGGGTCAAGTGGAAGGAGGAAGGTGGCTGGCCAGGAACACTCTGAAATTCTCCCTGCCAGAACAAAAGGGCTACCTCTGGAAACTGGACCCAGAAAGAAAGAATTGCTAAGTAGATTCCTGCCAGAGAGCCAAAGAGGAGGGAAAACATCAAAAAGTGGCAGGTCTCCCAAGTTGTGAGGTTATGCAGGCAAGAGGTTGCTAAAACTCTCTCCCTGATGCATCCTACATAAGAGCCAGCTGCAGCATCTCCAGTGTGAGGAGAAATGGGGCATATGGGAGCACAGCCTGCCAGTCTGTTCTGCAGTTCCACCCACTAGAACAGAGACTGGGGGAAAAGGAAGAAGATTTTGAGTCATATGAAGACAGAATTTAAAACAGTGTGTCCTAAATTCTGAAATTGTATGAAAACATATGAAGTCGAAGTGTGCCATCCACGGTGTCTTCATGAGAGGTGATATCAGGGAGAGAAATGATGCTCATGTTCAGAGCTCTATACTGAGATTTCCCAATAAAATGGTTCTAAAAATTATTTCAGCCATTATGATGACCAAACTAAATCAGCTACATCATGATTTGGTGGTTTAGGTAAAAAGCTGCAATTTCTAAACAGGAAAATATACCTGAAACTATAGCTCCATCAATTTAATGATGCACAAGTACTTTCTAACCCCAATTGACAAATTTGTAACTTGCTAAATGTGAGCTACTAGTTTGCCAAGGGGCATATTGGAATCCAAAAAAGACGATTTAGTTTTATTCTTATAAAACTAAGATATAATATAGTCAAATGATAAATTTTGCAACTTTCCTAATTCCTTGAAGTTCAGCTTTACAATTTTACTTTTTCTATCTAAAAATCTAATCAATGAAAAAAAAATTAATTTTAGGGCTGCTTTTTATTATATAGCTAAAATCCCTTTAATTTGTTAAGCTATATTTACATTAGTTAATGTATTTCCTTTCCATTTTAATTACTACTACTGTCTGACTTAAACAAAAACTTCCCAAGAACTTAAATAACTTTAATTACCTACATATTTAAATATGGAAAATTCAGTGTTATCTTAGATGTTCTCATGTTATATATAAACTTAGATCAACATAAAATCATAATCAAGTATTTTAAGTTAGAATCGCAAAGCTGAGCTGTTACTAGACTAAATTATCTATAACATTTTAAATATATAAAAATCAAATATACACAGACTCCATAATGCAATAATATTGATTTTACCGAGATATGGTTGCTAGGATTGGGGGCTGGAATTTTAATACTGATAACTGAATGAAAGACATAGACTCACAAGTGGGGAGCCAAAGGTCGGGAGCCAGTACCAAAATCCCTGCATAAAGCTGATATGTGCAAAGGATGACTTTGTCAAAACAAAAATGACTTTGTCAAAACAACTGACATAGAGAAGCTGTATGGAATTTGCCATCCACATGGAGGTTGTTTTGGGGAGAAAAAGTACTGCATGCATGTGGGGTCCACATTTATAGCACCACATGGTATATAAATCTCAAGCCAATAATTCCCACAAAAAATGGTCAATGGCTGGTGCCCCAGAGAAGCAAATATAAAACTACATTACAGGAGACTTGTGTGTCTACCCACAAAGGATTACCATTATGTAAATTGTTCTCTCATCACGAACATCTAGAAAACCAGGGGAAAATATAGGGAAAAGGTGTTTGGGGCATTGGCTAGCAGATGTGCAGGACTGTGATCCCGGGGAGAATGGGGGAAAATTTTGAGACACCTATGACTTCTACAGCTTCTTGCCTGCATGGAGTATTCAGGCTGTCAGTCTCACTGAATTGAAGAGATGGAGATTGAAGTTCAAGTAGGCTGCGATGTCTAGCTCAGTGACAACATATATGCTTAGCATGCAGACCAAGACCTTAAAATATTCATTATATATAAATATATTTCATATATTTAAGAAGCCAGATGAAAGATTGAGTATATTAAGTGAGACATGGAAAAACACCAAGGCATATCATAATGAATTTGCTGAAAAACACTGATAAAGAGAAAATTATAAAAGTAGTCAGGATAAAACAACAATGAACTTTGTTCAGAGGAACAAACATGAGAATAACACAAGACTTCTCTTGATTAACAATAGAAGTCAAGGGACAATGGAGCAAGATCTTTAAAATGCCAAAAGAAACTGTCAAGCAAGCATTCTTTACATACTAAAGATATTGTGCAATAATTAAAGTAAAGGGTTGGGGATATAGCTCAGTTGGTAGAGTGCTTGCCTTGCATGCACAAGGCCCTGGGTTCAATCCCCAGGACCACAAATAATAATAATAATAATAATTAAAGTAAAATAAAGACTTTTCCCAATAAATTAAAGCTGAGAGATCTACTATCCACAAGTCTGTGCTGCAAGAAACATTAAAGGAAATTCCTTTGACAGAAGCAAATAGCATCAGAAGGAAATTCAGATCCACAGAGAATGAAGAGTGTCAGAACCGATAAACAAGAGGCTAAAGATGAAAGAGTATTTCTAATTTTAATTTTTTTTTTTTTTTTTTTTGCTCCTGATGCACCTCTGCCAGAGACCCAGACTCAAACCCCAGCATGCTCTCCCTCCATGTAAACCAGTGTTCTGTAGGCTTGGGGACCATCCCAACAAGGGTGTTGCCAGGGAATAGATGCTGGCCTTCCCTGACAGCACTCACCACCCCTTCACCCCTCTGGCCTTGGGAAATCCAACTCTACCCTGGGCTGGAGCACGTAAGAATCTCTTGCAGTGTCTGTGAGCATGGTGGACAAGAAGAGAATTCCCAAGCCAGAAAGATATTTGGGAGGTAAAATGGAAAGGTCTTGGGGTATAGACTGCAGAGGTGTCAAAGGAGAGGGAATTGCTCAGGAGGACTCACACCTGAGCAGCTGAATGGATGGTTTTGCAGCTTAAAGGGGGGCCATTTGGGGACAGGAGAGATTTCATGAAATGTAGTATCATGGAAAATTTGTGAGTTTACTAAAAACTCAGGGTAAGAAATTATGGCTTTCAGAAGATATCAGTTACAAAGAGCCCTGACTAAGAGAAAGAGGTAGTGTAAGATGTCTAACCAGAAAGCAATGGAGGATGGTCTTTATATGATTACTGGGTGGAAGTCTAAGAACAAAAGAAAGAATGTGAGTTAAAGCACCAGGAAGTCTGAACTCCTATACTGTGTATTACAGAAACAAAAACAAAACAAAAGCCCTCTCATTTTTTGTGGAGCATTCCAAATCCGCATTATGACAGCAAGTCTTTTACAATAGAGGTATTAAGAGCCAGTTCTCTGAGGCATAGAATCGGGAATTTTCTTTACTGCTTTGGCAAATACCGTAACACTTCCAGGTACTATGCAGCATTTGTGGTACAGACTAACACTGTGTTGTGATTAGCACAAACTGTATGTTCTGGTTACTTCTAAGTATCCCCTGCTTCAACTGAAAGAGGGATTTATGGATTTATGGTACCACTGGCATAACCCCAAGTGCTCATTACGTTCTGCTCATTGGCCATTCGTTACTTACCCACAGCAAGTCGTTTAGATAAAACACAAATTTTATAGATGATTAACAGCCTTGATACAGACTGACCATTACATTGTGGATTTAGAGGTATGCAATATGACCTAGGAGGATTGCAAGTTCAAAGCCAGCCTCAACAACTTTGTGAGGCCCTGAGCAACTTAGTAAGGCCCTGTCTCAAAATAAAAAATAAAGATGGGCTGGGAATAAGGGTCAATGGTTAAGCACCCCCAGGTTCAATTCCTGGTACCAAAAAACAAACTTTAAGAAAATCTGATGAATCAAATGGCATTACGTTAAAATCTCCATCTCTAAAATTTATGTGAAATCTTCTGAACTTGCTTAGCTCCTGATTGAAGTCCTGAGTAACCAGGGACAGTGCATACTCCCTGCTATCCACTTAGAGGGAAAATACTTACATTCTGAAAACAAAAAAAAAAAAAAAAAGAGGGAAAGAATGACATACAACTAAGTTTTATTGAAAACACTTTGAAAGTCTGGGGATATGTACTCAGCATTAGAGCACTTGCTAGCCTGAGAGGTCCTGGATTCCATTCCTGACACTGCAAAACAAAACACACCCCCACCACTGCAAAAAAAAAAAAAAAAAAAATGAAAACAAAACAGGTCCTGCTGACCAGGAGAAAAGGTGCCACATTCCTTAGAAAAGTAGAAGTGAAATGTTCCTTTCAGAGACCAAGAGATGTGTTCCAGAACCGGAGGGTGTTTTATTACATGGTTCTGTTTTGATCACTCCGGGGCTGATTTTGGACAATCTTAATGCACCCTCCTGCTGAATGTGCCCAGGAACTGGCCACAGAAGTACTCTTCCAATAGCCTCCCATGCCAGCTAAAGCACACATAAGAACATCCCCTCCCCACCCATCATGCTCCTTCCAGCTTAACATTCCGGGCTGGAAAGAGCTAACCAGGTCTAAGAAGCTTCCCCGCTCACCAGTGTCTGCCAATACAGGCACCTCCATCCAGATCCTAAGATTCCTGCCTGTCCAGTGCTCTACACCAAAAACTCACAGAAGTGTCTCTTCTCTGCATCCCAAAATTCAATGCATTGCCAGGAGGAAGTCTTATGGTGCCTGTTCTGTTTCACAAAAGAAAACTGTACAGAGAAACAGCTCCGTGCTGGGGCAGAACCAAAAAAATATATATATATATATGAAATCCTCCTCTCAGGAGAATTTCAGTTTCAGCATCATTGAGGTAAAGATGAGGAAAAGATAAAAAATGAAAACCAATCCTTGTTTCCTTCTCAGAACTGAAGGAGAAGCAATTACCTATGCCATGTTTTAAAAACATGTCATTATTTTTTCTATTCATTCATTCATTCATTCAACAAATATTTACTTAACTCCTGGTCTGGGCCAGGCCCTGGTCCCCACAGGCCCCTCAGCATGACAGGCTGAAAGCTCCAGTGCTTGCCTGCTAGCCAGGTTCACGTCCAGTACAAGTGGAAAAGTACTGACAGCTTTGACCACTGATAGGCACTTCCGGAAGTCATGGAAATGACCTGGGGTGAAGAACTGGTTTTTCCCCAGTGTGGCAGGACAGAGCTCCTCTTGTGTGTCAGGGGCTGGGAGTTGAAGGGAGAAGAGGGAAAAAGGGTGGGAAAAATATGCAACAGCTTCTATGCCTAAACTTCATATTGCTACAGAATTAGACTCAAGCATTTTAAATGGGGATGTTTCTCTACTTTATATTTCTTGAGGCTCTTTGTACTTAATTCGGTTTCTTACCTAGGCCACAGTATGGCAATTAAAATTTCAAAAAGTTGTTAAGCACTATTAAAGAAGAGTATTGCCTTTAAATATGAGGCACCAAAGAGAAAAACTATATGTAAAAATATATGATAGCGTAATGGAAAGATTTTACATGTATTTTAAAACACAGTCTTGTAAAACTGATTTTAACCTAGAAAGTAGACATTTTGATGTCCCTAATTCTACTAGAAGCTGAGCGGATGACATTCAAGACATGTGGATGAAGAAGCAGAGTGATCTTGGCATAGGAGAAGGGCAGAGCCCGTTCATCCCACTTCCACTCTTCTTTGATAATACAAAACAAATAAGAGGAAAATTATATCACCCTAAGGCTGAATATATCCAGTAAATGATCAGGCCTTTGCTGATAAATAATTTAAAACAAGATAAGCAAGAAACTCTGGAAAAAAAATTTTTTTTAAGGAACAAAACCCTACACATTAGTTGAAACATTTATTTTCAATTAATTTATTGCTCTTGTTGCATATTGTTGTTGTATTACTTATTATGCAAAGATGTTATTTATTTGTTGTGTAGAGATTATATAGAGAAGTGCTGCATTTCTATTATATAGAGATATGCTGCATATCTTGTTAAAAACAAGATAAAAATTAGGAGATTTGAACTCTTAAAAAAATTATGTAAAGACCTCAAATGGTAAGACATTTTAAACTGCTTTTCACTTTCATAGTAGTCACAGTTACAGAATACAGTGTGTCAATACAGGAAATTTGTTACAAGGACATCATTCAAAACGAGAGTCAAACTCTGAGAACTCCCTTTAAAATGAAATGGAAAAAAAATTCAGAAAGTGTTTACTTCTATAGACTTCAAAGTACTTTATATGCAGATTAGACAAGTCACTTCTAAAAAAAAAATTTAACCCAATTCACTGTGCTGTGAGTCTCTTAAATGAGGCCTTGAGAGTGTCATGCCATTATTATAACATGATTCTCTTGTTGAAGATATTCATACGCTTGCACAGAGGTACACATACCTCCTCTGCTAACAGAAAAATTTAACCCCAGGAGCCGGCAAAAGTCCTGCTAAGCATCTAATGTGTTAAAATGAGATGGTTATTGATCAGAGATTTTTGAAACATCTTACTACTCAGTAATAATGCAGGTCAACTGAATATAAGTCAGTTTTGCATTTGCTGTCATTCCTTTATTTCTTGAACAAATATTTCCTGTGGGGATGACAAGATGAATCAGTTGGGGATTTACCCTCTGGATGCTGACTGAATGCTTTTGGTACAGTGACTGGGATGTGAATCACCACAATGCAAGCAACATGTTCTTATGAGATACAGACGACATGTATTATTTGAGTTTAAAGGAGGGATGCAGTACTCCAAGAGAAGGTGGAATCCAGGATGGAGAAATAGCCCTGGGGAAGTAGAAGCATATTTATTGAGCTTTCATCAGCAGATGCGTTTTAGCCATCTTGAGAAGGAGGTTGAGGGAATTTCTGCTAGAGATCACTCAACACCATGAAGACATCCCTGGTATATACAGGAATGAGCTTCAATAAATGCTTCCAGAAAAAAAAAAAAAAAAAAGGGTGTCCAGCAGAATTGATTCTGTCCTTATTGTGGGCTGAACTGTGTCCCTAGGAATTCATAGGTTGAAGCCACAATCCTAGTACATCAGAACTGTGCTTGAAGATAAGGTCTTCAAAGAAATAATGTAAAAAGAGGCCATTTGGGTGAGCTCTAATGCCACATGACTGATGTTTTTATCAGAAGAGGAGTTTAGGGGCTGAGGCTGTAGCTCAATGGTGAAGTGCTTCCCTCGCATGTGTGAGGTACTGGGTTCAATCCTCAGCACCACATAAAAATAAATAAAGGGGGGCTAGGGCTGTAGCTCAGTGGTAGAGCGCCCACCGTGCATATGTGAGGCACTGGGTTCGATCTTCAGCACCGCATAAAAATAAATAAAGATATAAAAATAAATAAATAAAGATACTGTTCATATACAACTAAATAAATATTTTTTAAAAAAAGAAGAGGAGTTTATGTTGGCTGCACCAATTTGCAGTCCCACCAGCAGTGTATGAGTGTACCCTTTTCCCCATATCCTCTCCAACACTTGTTGTTTGTCTTCATAATAGCTGCCATTCTGACTGGAGTGAGATGAAATCGTGGAGTACATTTGATTTGCATTTCTCTAATTGCTAGAGATGATGAACATTTTTTCATATATTTGTTGATTTATTATATATCATCTTCTGAGAGGTGTCCAGGTCCTTGGGCCATTTATTGATTGGGTTATTTGTTTTTTGTTTTTGTTTTTGTTTTTTTGTTTTTTGTTTTTTGTTTTTTTTTTTTTGGTGTTAAGCTTTTTGAGTTCTTTATATACCCTAGAGATTAGTGCTGTATCTGATGTGTGAGTGGTAAAAATGTTCTCCCAAGATGTAGGCTCTCTGTTCACCTCACTGATTATTTCTTTTGTTGAAAAGAAGCTTTTTTGTTTGAATACATTCTATTTATTGATTCGTGATTTTAATTCTTGTGCTATAGGAGTCTTATGAAGGAAGTTGGGGCCTAATCCGACATGATGAAGATTTGGGCCTACTTTTTCTTCCATTAGGCACCATGTCTCTGGTTTAATTCCTAGGTCCTTAATCCACTTTGAGTTGAGTTTTGTGCATAGTGAGAGACAGGGGTTTAATTTCATTTTGTTGCATATTGATTTCCAGTTTTCCCAACATCATTTGTTGAAGAGATTATCTTTTCTCCAACATATGTTTTTGGCGCCTTTGTCTAATATAAGATAATTGTAATTTTGTGGGTTAGTCTCTGTGTCCTCTATTCCATACCATTGGTCTACCAGTCTGTTTTGGTGCCAATACCATGTGGTTTTGTTACTGTTGCTCCGTAGTATAGTTTAAGGTCTGGTATAGTGATGCCACCTGCTTCACTCTTCCTGCTAAGGATTGCTTTAGCTATTCTGGGTCTCTTATTTTTTTAGGTGAATTTCATGACTGTTTTTCTAGTTCTATGAGGAATGTCATTGGGATTTTGATTGGAATTGCATTAAATCTGTATAGTGCTTTTGGTGGTATGGTCATTTTGACAATATTATTTCTGCCTATCAAGAACAAGGGAGATATTTTTTCCAGCCAATATGGAAAGCAGTATGGAGAGTCCTTGAAAAGCTGGGAATGGAACCACCATTTGACCCAGCTATCCCACTCCTCAGTCTATACCCAAAGTACTTAAAAACAGCATACAACAGGGACACAGCCACATCAATGTTTATAGCAGCACAATTCACAATAGCTAAACTGTGGAACCAACCTTCAGTAGATAAGTGAATAAAGAAAATGTAGTGTATATACACAATGGAATATTACTCAGCAATAAAAGAGAATAAAGTCATGGCATTTGCAGGTAAATGGATGGAGTTAGAGAATATAATGCTAAGTGAAGTTAGCCAATCCCAAAAAACCAAATGCCAAATGTTTTCTCTGATATAAGGAGGCTGATTCATAGTGGGGTTGAGAGGGAGAGCATGGGAGAAATAGACAAACTCTAGATAGGGCAAAGGGATGGGAGGGGAAGGGAGGGGGCATGGGGGTTAAAAAGATGGTGGAATGAGATGGATATCATTACCCTAAATACAGGTATGAAGATATGAATTGTTGTGATTATACTTTATATACAACCAGAGATATGAAAAATTGTGCTCTATGTGTGTAATATGAATTGTAATACATTCTGTTGTTATATATAACAAATTAGAATTAAAAAAAAAAAAGAAAAAGAAGAGTTTAGGACACAGATAAACACAGAAAAGGAAGATCATGTGAAGACCGATAGAAGAAGGTCACTTAAAAGCCAACGAGAGCCAGGCACAATGGCATACACCCGTAATTCTAGCTATTCAGGAGGCTGTAGCAGGAAGATCACAAGTTTGAGGCTAGCCTCTGCAACTCAGCAACACTCAGTCTCAGAATAGAAAATTTTAAAAAGGGCTGGGGATATAGCTCAGTGGTAGAACACCCCTTGGTTCAACCCCCAGTATTGCAAAAAATAAAAAAAGGGGGAGAGGACTCAAGAGAAACTAGACCTTAGACTTCCAGCCTCCAGAACTATAACACTATAGCTTTCTGTTATTTCTGTGGTACTTTGATATGGCAGCCCTATCAGACTAATAGTCCCCATCAGGACCCCAGACATTTCCTGATTTAGTTTCTGGGCTCTCTACCTCCCTCCTGCTTACAACTCAGCCCAGTCATGCTGATGGACCATTTGATGGGCTATTTCACCAGCATGTCTGACCCAGGAGACATGCAGATGAAGAGAGGAAGATACGATAGAGGCAACAGGGAGCACCTCTTAAAGACCTGCTAATCTTAGAGAATTATGTTTAGCAGGGGGTCACTGAAGTTTGTGCTGCAGCTACTAAAAAGCACTTATAATATGCTAGCTACTGTCCTAAGCCCCTTACTCACTGAATCTCCTCCATAAGCACAACAGGAACATACTGTTATTGGACTGTTTCCCGGATGAGGAATCAGAGACACCCTAAAGGATTTTTGCTCAAGGCCACAAGACTCAGAGGCTGAGCCAGGTTTTAAGCTGAGGCATTTGGATGCCAGACTCCACATTCTTGCCAGTGTATTAGAATCTGTTGCCCCTTAGCTTAAACACAAATAGAAATATTTCTTCGGTCTTCAAGACATGCCAGAAGTATGACCATCCTACCAACTTTGCAAGGGCACATGTGGGAGGAGGGGGACAAGCTGGGCTTTACTGTGCCTTGAGATGCTGCTGGAAGGCTCCTTCTCCCCAGGGTCCCCCCAGACCCACCTCAAACACGTGGACATGCCAGATAAAACGTAACAGAATTGTCTTTAGTACTCTTAGAGCACAGAAGAAGAAAGAGAAATCTCTTGAATGTAAAAATCCTTCAGGGCAAAGACATTATTTAATTCATTACCAATTCTCTGGGGCTTAGAATTGTGCCTGTCACTGTAGTAGGCATTCGAGAAATATCTGTGTAATGAAAAAAAAAAAAAACAGGGGCTGGAAAGGAACAGTAAACTCCAAGCCAAAGTAGTGTTCAAGAGTAAAACTGAATGAAGAAAGAAGTTAGAATTCAACATAAATGGGAGGAGTTGGGAGCTGGGGTCTTGATGTTCATACATTAAATATTCCTATATCCAAATCATGACGTTCACATGTCAAAAGATGAGAAACCACTAATCTGTGTGAGAAGGGTTCTCTCCATAAAACCATGTGTGAAGCAGAAACGAGAACCCTAACTGGACAACCAGTTAGTCCTCCGAAGCCATAGCAAGCTGCTCTGCCCTCCCAGAAATTTGTCTACACTACTCAAGGAATGTGGGACTCTGAAAGAAAGCAACTACTACAGACGAGCTTATAAGCAAAAACTGGAAACTATTATGGTTGGGCTGGGGTGTGGCTCAGTGGTAGGGTGCTTGCCTAGCACATGTGAGGCACTGGGTTCTATCCCCAGCACATTAAAAAAGAAAGAAAGAAAAGAAAAGAAAAACTGTTATGGTTTAGATATGAGGTCTCCCCCAAAAGCTCATGTGTGAGACAATGCAAGAACATTCAAAGGTGAAATAATCAGATTATGTGAGCTCTAATCTAATCAGTAGATTAATCCACTGATGTGGATTAACAGGGTGGTGACTGTAGGCAGGTAGGGTGTGAATGGAGGAAGTAGATCACTGGGGGTGTGTCTTTGGGGTTTATATTTTGTCCCTAGTGAGCATAGCCTCCTTCCCCTCCCTGCCCTTCCTGGTGTCCGCGTCCTGAGTTGCTTTCCTCCTCCACCCACTTCCTCCATGATGTTCTGCCTCATCTCCAGGCCAACGCAATGGAGTCAGCTGACCATGGACTGAACCTCTGAAACCATGAGCCAAACTAAACTTTTTCCTTCTCTAAGTTGTTCTTGACAGGTCTCTCAGTCACAGCGATGCAAAGCTGACTGAAACAGAAAACATCTAGGAAATGAAGCACACCAGGAAGAATCACAAAAGAAATCATCCCCATCTAAGAACTAGAGTTAACAGAACAATGTGAGCAAGTCTTTAGAATAATTGTACTTAAAATATGTAATGAAATAAAAGAAAAAAATAGGCTCTATAAGACAAGAGCTGGGCGCAGTGGCACATGCCTGTAATCCCAGCAGCTCAGGAGGCTGAGACAGGAGGATCTCAAGTTCAAAGCCAGCTTTAGCAATGGCGAGGCTCTAAGCAACTCAGTGAGACCTGTCTCTAAATAAAATACCAAATAGGACTCGGGATGTGGCTCAGTGGTTGAATGCCCCTGAGTATTCCCCCACCAAAAAAAAAAAAAAAAGAATCTATAAGGCAGGAATAGGATATTGTGAAGGGGCAAATTAATTTGGAAAAGTACATATGAAAATACTTCGCACAAAAAATATAGTCTTTGGATTTAAAGAAAAATTGAAAAGTTAACCAGAGAGACAATTAATGAATTAGAACATAAATCAAAAGAAAGACTTTGTAAATCAGATTAGAGATATAAGAAAGAAAACCATGGAAGAGACCTGGCATCTAAAATACAAAATATCAACATAAATCTAACTGGAGTTCCAGAAAAGAAAGTAAGAAGAACAGAAACTTCATGATCAAAAAACTGATGGAAATTTTTTCTACAATCAAAGATATGTGATGATGTTCCCTATATTGTGAGCATAGGTTAAAAAAATCCATACATACACTCATCAGAATAAAATGGAGCATAAGACAGGGAAAATATTATAGCTGCATGTGTGAACAAGACCCAACTGTTGAGAAAATTGCAGCCAATGTGCACAGCCGGTGTGTGGTCAGTCTGCCCTTCCTTCCTGCCTTTTCTTCTCCATTTTGGCTTCAATAGGCCAAGACAGTCCTACTCTGGCAGGGCATCAGAGCTCTTCTCTTTCAACAATGGGAGAGAATAGATTATCATATTATTACAATCTCAGGAACTAAGTATAGCATTTGAAAAGGCTCACTCTGAAGTGATGCCAGCATATTTGTAATTCCATTTCTATTTCTTTCAACTTTAATCCTGCTTTAGTTTTGGAAAGGTGTCCAAGGATATTCTTTATTCAATGATAATTAAAGCTTGAATGAACAAAGGAATGTTTCATTGTGCAATGTCATTCGTTTATTCAAATTTATGAACCATCTCCTAATAATGTACTTTGTGGACAAATTTTTGATTTGAGAGCTATAAAGACATGTGATAGGACAAGGATCAGTGGGTTTGAACTGGTTTAAATAGGATGATCTAGGTAGAGGGTTTTGCAAGTGCCAAGACCCAAGGGTAGGTCTGCACTTATTATATTACAATAACAGGAACTAGGTCAGTGTTTTAGTCAGCTTTTTTGCTGCTGTGACCAAATGGCCTGACAAGAACAATTAGAGGAGGAACATTTTATTTTGGAGCTCATGGTTTCAGAGGTCTTAGTCCATAGACGTTCAGTTCCATTTTGGGGGGCTGAGATAAGGCAGAACATCATCGCGGAAGAATGTAGCAGAGGAAAGTGGCTCATGGCATGGCACCAGGAAGCAGAGAAAGAGACTCCCCTCAGCATAGGCAAAATATATACCCCAAAGGCATGCCCTCAATGACCCACCTCCTCCAGCCACACCCTATCTACCTACAGTTACTCCCCAATTAATTTCTATCAGCAAATTATTGCACTGATTGGGTTAAGGCTCTCATAAGCCAATCATTTCACCTCTAAGCTCTCTTGCATTGTCTCACACATGAGCTTTGGGAGGACATTTCTCATCTAAACCACAACAGTCAATATGCTTGGAAGGTAGGTTCAATGTCAGAAAGGGCCATGCAGGGTTGGGTAAAAAATTTGGACATTATTCTAAATCCAACAAGAATCCACTAGAGGATTTTAAGCAGAGGCACAGAAGTAGATTAACTTTTATTAAAAAGAACTATGGGTGCTTAGTGGGGAATAATGGATTGGGGAAAAAGAAAAATGAAAAAAGGGGAGGGCTGTGGCTCAGTGGTAGAGCGCTTGCCTTGCGTGTGTGAGGCACTGGGTTTGATCCTCAGCACCACAGAGAAATAAATAAAGATATTGTGTCTATCTACAACTAAAATTTTTTTAAAAAGGGAAAAGAGTGAATTGCTTTTCCATCAAAATTCAGGTGAGAATTGATGACAACTTAGACAAGTGTTAGCAGTAGAGATGGAAAGAGATGGGCAAATTCACGATATAACTAGAAGGTCAAGATTTGTCAATGCACTGGATCTAATGAATGAAGGAAAGTGAGAAGAGTCACATCTCACTTGAAGTCTTGGGCTGTTCCCTGGACAGGTGGTGGTAGAAAGGAAAACATGGACAGAACAGGCTTGGTAGAAAATCAAGTGTCCCTTGTTAGACACGTCAATTCTGAGACACTTATTAGACTTACAGATGGGATAGGGAAGAAGCTGGATAGACAAGTGTGTGGTTGAGGGAAGAGATCACAGGAGACAAGGCTACTTAAGAGTCACTGAAATACAGATGCTACCAACAACTCTGAGCCTCCAAGAGATGACCACCACTGCAAAGAAGGAAGGAAGGAAGGAAAAGAGATCCCCCTCTTCTGAAAAGAGTTCCAGAAGAGGAGGAGAAGCCAGAGAAGTCAATTAAGAAGGAGCAAGTTGGGAGGTGGGAGAAGGACTAAGCAGCAACAGGCAGGTAAAAGAGAAGAGTCAGCTGGGGGCGGTGGTGCATGCCTGTAATCCCAGCAGCCCAGGAGGCTGAGGCAGGAGGATTGCGAGTTCAAAGTCAGCCTCAGTCACGGTGAGGCGCCAAGCAACTCAGTGAGACCCTGTCTCTAAATAAAATACAAAATAGGGCTGAGGATATGGCTCAGTGTTCAAGTGCCCCTGAAATTCAATCCCTGGTACTCCCCACAAAAAATAAAAAGAGAAGAGTCTGACGAGGATGAAGTTCTCATTGAGTTTAGTTTTGTGACAGAAGGCTTGGAGTAGATTTGAAAGAAATTGGAGATAGAAAAACAGAGTATACATAATTTTCAAGTAGCTTTTCTGAATGGAGAGTCAAGAAAAGAAATGGTAGCCCAAGGGCACTCAACAGAACAGGCCAGGGGTTCTTCAGGGTAATAGATAATAGAATGAAAGATGTCCGTGAAACTTGACTGAGTAGAGATGGTGAAAAATGCAGGCGGGAGCCCCAAGTCAACAGGAAAGGGTGACATTCAGAGACGGGGAAGATGTGGCTGGGCTTGGACAGGGACCCTAGCCCTCTGCCTTCACAGGACAGAAATCAGTGCACTCAAGGAGAGACATAGGTAATGAATGACGAAATGCTGAGAAAGTCCCTAATTTTTCTGTTTTCTTAAGGAATCAGGAGGCTAAGTCATAAGTTGAAATTGAAGGGTTAAGAAGATAAAGCATTGAGTTAGATACTAAAGAGAGAAAAAGGTCTGAAGTGAGTATAGAGAGCAGGAGACAGCGTTTCTGGAAGCGTCAGGACCCAAGCCAAAGCTGTGTGTCATGTGTTTAAGGTGAGACTCCTCAGCATGGTGATGTAACTTTCTGCACAACTGCGAAATATTCAGTGACACAAGTGTCATTGTGAGGAAGACCAGGGTTTTGCCAGGTGAGTAAATAGAGAGAGAATGGAGAAATGGAGTCAAGGGTGTTTTACAAGGAAGTGGTTTTAGTGTTGGACTACAGATTGTCAGGCTGCATAAGAAGTGTGAGAACATTTGAAAACTGATGCTTTTTAGTCCGGTAGTTTCAATGAAATAGATACAAGCACACATTTGGAATTTAAGACTTTAGTAAGTAGGCCAGAGGATAATATATCCCAGTCAGAGAGAGAAATGCTTAAATTTGAATTTTCACAGAGTTTCCCCTCCTCATCCTCCCCTTAAGTATAGGCAGAATAGTTAATAAGATTCAGAAATAGCAAGAAAGATTCATGGTCCTCACCCTACCCAAAAATACATCCCCTCACTTCTTCACGGTTGATCAAAATTACATAATTAGAAAACCATTCCTCCAGCATCAAGTTACTTCCTATTAAAATGAACTCCATATGGGATAGATGACTTACCCTAGCCCAGGCAGGACACAGGATCCATTCCTTCTTGCACTAAGTATGAATTAAGCAACTCTTAGCCAAAGGTTCAATGGTTCAAAGGTTCAATGCAGCTCACCTAGTGGGTGCAATGGGCATTCTCCCAACTTTGTCCTTTGACATGAATTGATATATCAGGTTATTTCCAGAGACCAGGATTTTATGTGGGAAAGAGCAAAGATACTGAGCATCTACATCACAAGGTTTGGGCTGTGACAGTTACTGGGTACTTGCACTGTTTCTCTAAAGGTAAAGCCAAACTACATGTTTTGTAAAAGGATTAAAAGCAAAAATACCTATAAAAAATCTTTAAAGTGTATACACTTAGACATAAATTCTGCATCAAGCAATTTATCATAAGGAAATAGAGATAATATACTAAGATGTCTAAATAAGAATGTTCATCATAATTTTATTTACAGTATCACAACACAAACAATTTTGATGCTGAAAACCAGGAGATTTAGCCAGGCACAGTGGCTAGATCTGTAATCTGAGCAATTCGGGAGACTGAGGCAGGAGGATTGCAAGTTCGAAGCCAACATCAGCAATTTAGGGAGATCCTGTCTCAAAATAAAAAATTTTAAAAAGCTGAGAGTATAGCTCAGTGGCAGAGTGCTCATCCCTGTGTTCAATCCCCAGTACAAGAAGAAAAAAGAGAAGGAAGGGAGGAGGAGAAAATTCATTAAGAAAACTACAGTAATATATAATGGGAATGCTATGCAACTATCAAAATAGTGGTTAATATATTACCTAATAAGTAAAATTTATTTCCTTTCTTTAAATTCAAAATCACATAAATAAAAGCAAAAGACAAAAGATGAGAGGGGCATATACCAAACTATTAACAACAATTATGGATGTAGAACGAAATGATGGGTGACTTTTATTTTGTTTCTTCCTTTGTGTTCTAATATGTTTTTGCATAAAAGTAAAACTAAATGTGAGAACATTCAGTCATCAAAAAAACATCCAATTCGATTTTATTTCCTAACTGTGCAAAATGTATTCTTCAACCAGCCTCAAAATTCTACCCTAACGCTTAATTAACTTTAACAAATAAAGCTTTTCATTTACAATATTTATTCTGACAGCATTTATCGCAAAGAAGCAGTTGACTCAAACTGAATTATTTGGTTGAAAAAAGAAATGGTTCTTGCAGGAAAATAATGATGCCCAGGAATAGACAAGAAGATACAATGTTCTCTTTATAATATACAGTTTTTCTGATAACTAAATTATCCTACATTAGAATATGTAGTTAATGGAGTAGCTCAAACCGGAAGACAAGCAGTAACATAATGGTCAGCAAAACAGTCAGGCATCATGCTGGTGTCAGGGTGGGAGCCTGGTGGGGAGGACCCAACAAGTGATAATTGGGGGACTGCCAGGCACTTTGCTGTATGCTGAGAAACAAGCAGGATGACGTAGGATGTGTCACCTTCTAACCCACTTCCAACGCTGCCACTGTGGACTCCAAACAGTAAGAAAGGAAAGGAGCAGGAACAAGATGAGCAATGAATCTGAAGACGGAAAAGCAGAGAAGATTCAAAAACAAAGAAAGGGTGGGAGGTAGAAGGGAGAGGACCATCCATGTCTCGTACTGTATCCTCAATGGAATGAAGGAGGAAGGGCAAGATCATTGATTGTCAACAAGGCAATCATTTAGTCCTTCATTCTCTCAACACAGGTTTTGGGCTCTACAATGTCCCAGGGACTATGTTATGACTGAAAGAAAACCTCTTTTCTTGCAGGTGAACGCAGTACCTTAGTCTTCTGGAATGCACTTTTTGTTATTCCACTATTCACAAACTCCATGAACATAGCTCACGATTTCCCAGTGCCTGGAATCTTTTCCTCCATGTTGCCATCCAAATTCTCATTACTTTTTGCTGTTTACCTATTCCATGAAATTGTCTTTAAATTTTCCCCTCCAGGCCATGTATATATTTCTTCTTTGACCTCCTATTTCATCTGTAGTGAATACTCTATTTACGTGTTAGAATGAAATTATTCTCTATTTGTATGTATTTTCTACTCAGCTTGTAAGATGGCTCTTGTGGGTTGCTCACAGTGACACGGAAATTGACAGTAAGTCCTGATGGATGAAACATACCACTACATACATGACATCAACTTGTCCTTCAGGAACAAAGAAGCAATACAAAGCAAATCCTTGGTTACAGCAAGGATTTGTAGGAATTTGTTAACATTCATTCATTCAATGAATACCTGTTAAAGATTCAGTTGTTGGGAAAGTACAATCCTGAACCCTGTGGTTGTTTTGCTTGTTATCAAAACAGGGGATTAAAATAATTAATGGAATAGAAAAAGACTCAGAGAATAAGTTAATTAATACTTAGCCATAAACACCTTAACCTACAAATGTCTTCTGCACAAATATGTATGTGTTGAATATGTATTTAGTTAGTCAAATTCCAAGAAATACCTCCAACACTTTGTGGGACAGGGACTAGCAAAGACAAAATACCTCATTCTTTTCAGATTATGAAACGGGGAAGAAAGTCCTATTAGTTCTGATATTCAAAAACTAAAGTTAATCATCTTCAGAATCATCAATATCAACAATGTTGAACATTGATTTAGCATATATATGAACAATAAACCAGACAATATGTGTAGAGTAATATTATGGACCCTGCCAGGAGACAACTCTCTCAATGGAACAAGCTGAGCGTGTCATGCATGAGTTTTTCTGGAAGTTTCTAGAGGGTTTCACAGGTATCATTCATCACCTGAGGGAAGAGTCTAAGAGGTAACTCAACTCAAACACAGCTGGCCTAGAGAACATTGGCATGAGTCACCTTCCCAGCTTATCACACCGCAGTTCATGCTACCCAGATGCTCACCAGAAGCATATGTTCATTGATTTCTAGTCTCCATTCCACTTTTTTCTTTATATTTTTGGAGGCTTTATCTATTTCTCCACACTCTTCCCACAGGAATTGTAAGACACTAGGCATTGTCCCAGACTCCAATGTGACAGGGTAGCTGTCTCTCCCCTGTACCTTGGTCTCTCACATTCTTTAGAGTGAACGGTCTGCAAAGCTGACAAACCCTTCTCCTGCTGATGTTGATACCATGCTTGTGATCTATGAGTTGGATAGAAATAGAGGGGCCAAGGAGAGGAAATCGCCTGTCCTGGCATGTATCTACAACTAAATACAATTCAAAGAAGAAATGTTATTGAAAAAGTGAATGTTTGTTAGGAATAGTTTTGGCTCTGAAAATTACAAACCTGAAATAACAAGTTACTTAAACTATACAGAGGCAGATTTTTCCCTGTAATGTAAAATTCCACACGTAGATATCCATTCCAAGCCTTTAGATGACACTACACCATGGAATTTCCAGGGATCTAGGTCCTTCCAGTGTGCTGCTTCATCATCTCCAGGATATGGCCTTGGTCTTCATGGTCCACAATAGAAGTCAGATGTCCTGCTATCAAGTCCCAAAAGAAGACACAAGGATATAAGTCAGTTATCTTTTGAGGAAGGAGTTCAGAAATCCCTATACGCCAATTTCATTTACATCTTATTGGTGAGACCTTTGTCACCTGGTTACACCAAGCCACAAACAAGTCTTTAAAATGGAATCTTTTTCAGATGACCATGAACCCAGCTAAAAATCAGGGGGTTATTTCTATGGGAAAAGGAGAGAATGGATTTTATAGAACTAGCTTTTCAGACACAAATAGCAAACAAAATGCTTTGAGGAGTAAAGAAAGATAAGTTTAAAATTAGAAGAAATGTAGATAGTTTAATGGAAGAAAGATGAGTCTTGAAAGTTATATGATTTGGACTGATGAAAATATAAAGGGCCTAACAGGGGGAATGAACAGAATGAACAAAGGCACAGAAGTGGTTGAATGTTGTTCCTGTACATCTATTCATTCATTCTTTAGACATTAAAATTCTTTTAAAAATGTATGGAACTTTTCAATCATATACACATGTAAAGATAATAATAAAATAAACTTTTAGGGCTTGTCAATAATTATCAATATTTTGAAAATCTTCAGAAAACTTTCATTAAGCAGAATTTCAACTAAGAATAAAGAAATAATTAAAACATAAGGAGGTGTAGAGCAGCTCAGTGGTACAGAGATCGCTTAGCATGGGAAAGATCTTGGGTTCAATACCCAGTAATGAAAAAAAAAAAAAAAAATATATATATATATATGCATACATACACACATACACACACACACACGTATATATACATATATACACATGCATACAGAGACAGAGGGAGAGAACAAGCTTATGGCATGGTGGGTATGTCCAAGGGAAGAAAATTAATAAATCTTTGATGAATATGTTAGTCAGCTTTCTGTTACTATCACAAAAACCTCAGATAATCAACTTATAAAAAGAAAAGATGTCTTTTGGCTCAGTTTTGGAGGTTCCAGTTCATAATCAGTTGGCCCCGTTGCTTTGGGACTGGTGGTTTGGACATCATGGTGACAGCACACAGCAAGACAAAACCAATCACCTCATGGCTGGTATATTAGTCTTCTTTCCATTGCTATGGCAAAATACCTGAGAAAATTGACTTAAAGGAAGAATAATTTATTTTGGCTCATGATTCCAGTCCACAGTCACATGTCTATCACTGTGGGCTTAAGGTGAGTGGAACATCATGGTGGGGAATGCATGGTGGAGCAAAACTGCTTACCTCATGGCAGTGGGAAAGCAGAGAAAAAGAGAAGAAGGGGCTGGGGGCACAATATAGTACCCCAGGGGACACCCCCAAGGACCCACTCCCTTCAACTAGGCCCACCTCCTCCTACAGTTTCTACCACCTCTCCATACTCCATTCAGCTATGAATTCATCCATGATGAATTGATGAGGTCAAACCCTCATGATCAAACACCTCTCAAAAGCCTCACCTCTGAACATTGCCACATTGGGGAACAAACCTCCAACACGGAAACCTAGGGGGACCTTCCAGATCCAAGAAAGGAAAGAGAAGAAAAGGAAACGCTGGGTTCCCAATACTCCCTTCGAGGCATGCCTCCAATGACCTAAGCACTTTTCACTAGGCCCCGCCTCTTAAAGGTTCTATCACCTCCTAACAGCACCAAGCTGAGTGTTAGACCAGGACGCAAGAAAAGACCACTGACTCCAATTAAAATCAAATTAAAGCAAGCTTATTATTTCTACCTGCTGGGCTGCTTCTCCCTCCCAAAACGGCGGGAACAAGACAGCACCCCAGCTTTCCTGCAGCCCAGCTTTATAGCCCAGAAAGTTACACAAAGGGGGGTTACAGATAACAGAACTCTGACAAGCATCACACTAATGGTAGTTTACTTTTTTTTTATTTATTTTTTTTTAATTGGTTGTTCAAAACATTACAAAGCTCATGACATATCATCTTCCATACATTTGATTCAAGTGGGTTATGAACTCCCATTTTTTACCCCAAATACAAGTTGCAGAATCACATCGGTTACACATCCACATTTTTACATAATACCATATTAGTGACTGTTGTATTCTGCTACCTTTCCTATCCCCTACTATCCCCCCTCCCCTTCCCTCTCATCTTCCCTCTCTACCCCATCTGCTGTTGTTTAATTCTCTCCCTTGTTTTTTTTTTCCCCTTTCCCCTCACAAACTCTTATATGTAATTTTGTGTAACAATGAGGGTCTCCTTCCATTTCCATAGTTTCCCTTCTCTCTCCCTTTCTCTCCCCCCACTCGTCTCTGTTTAATGTTAATCTTTTCCTCATGCTCTTCTTCCCTGTTCTGATCTTAGTTGCTCTCTTTATATCAAAGAAGACATTTGGCATTTGTTTTTTAAGGATTGGCTAGCTTCACTTAGCATAATCTGCTCTAATGCCATCCATTTCCCTGCAAAATCCATGATTTTGTCATTTTTTAGTGCTGCGTAATACTCCATTGTGTATAAATGCCACAGTTTTTTAATCCATTCATCTACTGAAGGGCATCTGGGTTGATTCCAAAGTCTAGCTATTGTGAATTGTGCTGCCATGATCATTGATGTGGCAGTATCCCTACAGTATGCTCTTTTAAGGTCCTCAGGGAATAGACCGAGAAGGGCGATAGCTGGGTCAAATGGTGGTTCCATTCCCAGCTTTCCTAGGAATCTCCATACTGCTTTCCATATTGGCCGCACCAGTTTGCAGTTCCACCAGCAATGTACAAGTGTACCCTTTTCCCCACATCCTCGCCAGCACTTATTGTTGCTTGACTTCATAATGGCTGCCAATCTTACTGGAGTGAGATGGTATCTTAGGGTGGTTTTGATTTGCATTTCTCTGACTGCTAGAGATGGTGAGCATTTTTTCATGTACTTATTGATAGATTGTCCTCCTCTGAGAAGTGTCTGTTCAGGTCCTTCGCCCATTTGTTGATAGGGTTGTTTGTTATCTTATTGTTTAATTTTTTGAGTTCTTTGTATATTCTGGATATTAGGGCTCTATCTGAAGTGTGAGGAGTAAAGATTTGTTCCCAGGGTGTAGGTTCCCTATTTACCTCTCTTATTGTTTCTCTTGCTGAGAAAAAACATTTTAGTTTGAGTAAGTCCCATTTGTTGATTCTAGTTATTAACTTTTGTGCTATGGGCGTCCTATTAAGGAATTTGGAGCCCGACCCCACAATGTGTAGATCGGAGCCAACTTTTTCTTCTATCAGGTGCAGAGTCTCTGATTTGATATCTAGGTCCTTGATCCATTTTGAATTTACTTTTGTGCATGGCGAGAGAAAGGGGTTCAGCTTCATTTTGTTGCATATGGATTTCCAGTTTTCCCAGCACCATTTGTTGAAGATGCTATCCTTTCTCCATTGCATGCTTTTAGCGCCTTTATCAAATATAAGAAAGTTGTAATTTTGTGGATTGGTCTCTGTGTCCTCTATTCTGTACCATTGATCCACCTGCCTGTTTTGGTACCAGTACCATGCTGTTTTTGTTACTATTGCTCTGTAGTTCAGTTTGAAATCTGGTATCGCTATACCTCCCGATTCACACTTCCTGCTTAGAATTGCTTTTGCTATTCTGGGTCTTTTGTTTTTCCATATGAATTTCATGATAGCTTTATCTATTTCTACCAGAAATGCCGTTGGGATTTTGATTGGCATTGCGTTGAACCTGTAGAGAACTTTGGGTAATATCGCCATTTTGATGATGTTGGTTCTGCCTATCCATGAACAGGGTACATTTTTCCATCTTCTAAGATCTTCTTCTATCTCTCTCTTTAGGGTTCTGTAGTTTTCATTGTATAAATCTTTCACCTCTTTTGTTAGGTTGATTCCCAAGTATTTTATTTTTTTTTGAGGATATTGTGAATGGGGTGGTTTTCCTCATTTCCATTTCAGAAGTTTTGTTACTGATATACAGGAATGCCTTTGATTTATGCGTGTTGATTTTATATCCTGCCACTTTGCTGAATTCATTTATTAGTTCTAGTAGTTTCTTTGTAGACCCTTTTGGGTCTTCTAAGTATAGGATCATATCGTACGCAAATAGTGATATTTTAAGTTCTTCTTTTCCTATTTTTATGCCTTTAATTTCTTTTGTCTGTCTAATTGCTCTGGCTAGTATTTCAAGGACTAAATTAAATAGAAGTGGTGAGAGAGGGCATCCCTGTCTTGTTCCAGATTTTAGCGGGAATGCCTTCAGTTTTTCTCCATTTAGAATGATGCTAGCCTGAGGCTTAGCATATATAGCTTTTACAATGTTGAGGTAAGTTCCTGTTATCCCCAGTTTTTCTAGTGTTTTGAACATAAAAGGATGCTGTACTTTGTCGAATGCTTTTTCTGCATCTATGGAGACAATCATATGGTTCTTATCTTTAAGTCTATTGATGTGGTGAATAATATTTATTGATTTCCATATATTGAACCAACCTTGCATCCCAGGGATGAATCCTACTTGATCATGGTGCACAATTTTTTTGATATGCTTTTGTATTCGATTCGCCAGGATTTTATTGAGAATTTTTGCATCTATGTTCATTAGAGATATTGGTCTGTAGTTTTCTTTCTTTGAAGTGTCTTTGTCTGGTTTCGGGATCAGGGTGATGTTGGCCTCATAGAATGAATTTGGAAGAGCTCCTTCTTTTTCTATTTCTTGAAATAGCTTGAAAAGTATTGGTATTAATTCTTCTTTGAAGGTTTTGTAAAACTCCGCTGTATACCCATCCGGTCCAGGGCTTTTTTTGGTTGGTAGTCTTTTGATGGCTTCTTCTATTTCTTCCTTTGTTATTGGTCTGTTTAAATTGTGTGTGTCTTCCTGACTCAATCTGGGCAGCTCATATGACTTAAGAAATTTATCGATGTCTTCACTGTCTTCTATTTTATTAGAATATAGGGTTTCAAAATACTTTCTAATTATCTTCTGTATTTCTGTAGTGTCTGTTGTGATATTGCCTTTTTCATCCCGTATGTTAGTGATTTGAGTTTTCTCTCTTCTTCTCTTCGTTAGCATGGCTAAGGGTCTGTCGATCTTATTTATTTTTTCAAAGAACCAACTTTTAGTTTTATCAATTTTTTCAATGGTTTTTTTTGTTTCAATTTCGTTGATTTCCGCTCTGATTTTGATTATTTCTTGTCTTCTGCTATATTTGCTGTTGTTTTGCTCTTCCTTTTCTAGGGTTTTGAGATGTAGTGTGATTTCGTTTATTTGTTGGTTTTTTCTTTTTTTGAGGAATGAACTCCAGGAAATGAATTTCCCTCTTAAAACTGCTTTCATTGTGTCCCATAGATTCCGGTATGTTGTGTCTGAATTGTCGTTTATCTCTAAGAATTTTTTGATTTCCTCCTTTATGTCTTCTGTAACCCATTGATCATTCAGTAACATATTGTTTATTTTCCATGTGATGCAGGATTTTTCCTTCCTTCTTTTTTCATTGATTTCCAGTTTCATTCCATTATGATCAGATATGGTGCATGGTATTATCTCCACTCCTTTATATTTACTAAGAGTTGCCCTATGGCATAATATATGATCTATCTTTGAGTACGATCCATGTGCTGCTGAGAAGAACGTGTATCCACTTGATGATGGTTGATATATTCTATATATGTCGGTTAAGTCTAGGTTATTGATTGTGTCATTGAGTTCTATAGTTTCTTTATTCAGCTTTTGTCTGGAGGATCTGTCTAATGGCGAGAGCGGTGTGTTGAAGTCACCCATAATTATTGTGTTGTGGTCAATTTGACTCTTGAACTTGAGGAGAGTTTGTTTTATGAATGTTGCTGCACCATTATTTGGTGCATATAAATTAATAATTGTTATGTCTTGTTGGTGAATAGTTCCTTTTAACAGGATATAGTGTCCTTCTTTATCCCTTTTGATTAACTTAGGTTTGAAGTTGATTTTATTCGATATGAGTATGGCCACTCCTGCTTGCTTCCGAGGGCCATGTGAGTGGTATGATTTTTCCCAACCTTTCACCTTCAGCCTGTGTATGTCTTTTCCTATCATATGAGTCTCCTGAAGGCAGCATATTGTTGGATTTGTTTTTTTGATCCAGGTTACCAGCCTGTGTCTCTTGATTGGTGAGAGTTTACTTTTTTTTTTTTTGCTGGCCCCAACATCAGAATTTATGAGGACCATTAGAGCCTCAGAGAGGGTCGTTGTCTGGCCAGGGAAGGCCAAGATTTGTGAGACGTCACTAAAGTTTCAGAGAGGGCTGCTATCTGGTCAGAGAGCCAGGCATGAGTGAGTTCAAGGCACGGGCAGGCATTCCAAGCAGGTTCAGAATTTGCAGTAATTTATAGTAAAGCCGAAATTATCTTTTCATGGCTTTGTGGCGAGATGCCCAATTTTAAGAAAAGATCAGGTTGGGTCTATCACTGAGGACCAGACTTTAACACATGGACCTTTGGGGGAACATTGGAGGTCCAAACTATAGCGGTGCAGTCAGGTGGAAATGTAGCGAAATTGTTGGGGGAGGGGAAGGAGAAGAAGAGCTGGGAGCAAGAAAGGAGATCCGTGGTTGGAAGAAAGCTTTTCTTTGGGGGCTGAAGGGTTATCAGTGGATTTGTGAGCAGAGAGAGAAATCAGGCTAAAACAAAGAAGGGAGAGTTCTGGGATAGAAGGAGAGGAAAGGTCAGAAGGAGGCAGGAGAAGGTATGAAGTGAAGAGAAAGGCACTCTTTGATGTGCTTGGTCAGTTTCTGGGAACCTGAGAGTTGAGCTAAATGGAATATGAGCACAAGGATGTGTTTTATGGCTGAAGGGGAGAGAGAGAGAGAGGAGTGGCTCAGCTCCTGATGCAGCCACACAGGACCACACCAGGGAGTGTGGGGGACAGCATGGACTGCAGGGTTCCAGCTGGAGGTGCTATCCAATTTTTCCAGCAAAGTTTGATGGTTCAGGAAACGGAGCACTGAAAACTGAGTGCAGCGCATACCCTGCTATGGGACTGGAGGGCTCAGGGAGTGTGACATGATAGTAAGAGCTGAGATGAAAAGGACTAAGGCTGCAGGCCATGCAGCTGAACCAGCCGAGCCAGGAAAGGGAAGACAGGCCCAAGGATGGCCAAGTGCTTGAGGCAGATACTGTACCTAATGCCTTGTTTTATCTCCCAACCCAGCACAAAGTAGCTTCTCCATAAATACTTTATTTTATTTTGGGGAGTACCAGGGATTGAACTCAGGGGCACTCAACCACTGAGCCATATCCCCAGCCCTATTTTGTATTCTGTTTAGAGACAGGGTCTCACTGAATTGCTTAGCATCTTGCTTTTGCTGAGGCTGGCTTTGAACTTGTGATTCTTCTGCCTTAGCCTCCGGAGCCACTGAGGTTACAGGCACCTGACAGATACTTTATTTTAAATGAATGAGCAGAGTGGTGTAGTCCCCTTAACCTCAGGAGATAAATTCTAAGCCTCCCAGTAAGTGCCTGAAACCTTATATAGACTGTTTTTTCTCACACATTCATACCTATGGTAAATTTTTTTTTTTAAAGAGAGAGACAGAGAGAATTTTTAATATTTGTTTTTTACTTTTCAGCAGACACAACATCTTTGTATGTGGTGCTGAGGATCGAGCCTGGGCCCCACGCATGCCAGGCAAGTGAGCTACCGCTTGAGCCACATCCCCAGGCCCTCTATGGTAAAATTGAATCTATCATTTAAACACAGTAAGAGATGGACAGCAATAATCAATAATAAAATAGAACAATTATAATATACTATAATAAAAGTTATTTAAAACATTTGAATTGTTTCTCTGGAATTTTCCATTTAATATTTTTGGACCTCAGTTGACAGTGGGTAACTAAAACCTCAGAAAGCTAAACCTCCGATAAGGGGGGACAGCTGTGTAAGACACAGAATACTGAGAAAGCACCTCCTGGCAGTGAATACAGACAAGCAGGGCAGAGAGGTCATCTCAGGCAGGGGCCATGCGTTAGCTGAAGAGAATACCATGCACAGAGGCTTCCTCTTCTTTTATTTCCCTTAGTGATGCTATTTACCTTTCTGTCTTTTCTTTGCTTAGTTAATTAGATTTATTTAACTCCACCTCTTGCATCTAGCACAGTGTTTTGCAAAGCACAGAACTTTAGTGCGTGTTTACAGAACCTAATGCAAACCAAACCATGGTTGGGATCTGTCTTGGCTTTTTGTATGGCTGTACATTTATTAGAAACATAGTTTTTCATATATGAATTGCAGCTTCTGCCTCCTGTCACCCTCCCATGGCCTCACCACACAATCTGTCTCACTCATTCCCAAATCCTGGGCAGATCCAGTGCAGTTCCTGTTAGCCTCCATTTCTCCACCCTCACCTGGCTTGGAATAAGCACCCCTACAAGCATGCCAGAGGGGTGCAGCTCAGCGCAATCCTGCTTGGCATTTCTTACCCAACCTCTGGCCCTCTTTGGACTCTCTCCCAGAGAGCTCAGGGTAGCCCATCTAGGTCTTGGCTTCATTCCACCAGGATATGGTCCTTGCTCAGACAACCTCGAGTAAATACTTCTTTCTGCTGAACCCAACCCCTGGGGCCATCTGTAGGTGGCCCATCTGCACAGTTTACTCATTTCAGTAAGCAGGAACTAGACCAGACCTGCTGCTAATCCTCAAACCTTTGAAATCTGTTATTCTGGAATTCACTGCCTACTTTTCCACAATGGAAGCCTTGTTAAGACCCCAGTTTGGGGGCATGAGAAATTCTAGGCAAAGCAATTAGTGTTATAACAGCTGCACAAAGAAAGCCCAGAACAGAAACACTGACCTCTATGCCATAGATATATTTCGAAAATTGTCAATGGGGGTGAATAGCACCATAACTTCCTTTCTCTCCCAAATAGGAATCCCAGCTCTTGCAAATGAAGAAAGCATAGAAAATAATTTACAGAATAGTCACCAAGGCTGGACCAAAAATCTGTATCTACAGCTCCTGACAGTAACAGATGGTGACCTATAAGGACATTTTACATCAGATTATCCCTTATTAACTACGACAATGTAGTTGGAATCTTATTCACATCTCTAAGGTGAGTCTTCCCACATGCAGTCCAAAGTTCTCTATCTTATGCTTACAGTGTGGCTGATTAAAAGCCGTCTAGGGAAAAAAAAAAAAAAAGAAGTCCTTTGGGCGTATCAACTTTGCTCCCTTGGTAACTCAGTTATTGCTGTTCCTGTTTAGGTCAGCAGCCAAGTCAGGCATAATCCAGTGGCAGAATCATGGAGCCAGCCAGATGGGATTCAAATCCACCACTCTCTGGCTGTGTAAAGGTTAGAGCTCCCTGCTGAGCTACCTGTAAAACAGGAATAAGGACACTACACTGTTTCCCACATAGAGATTTCCCAAGGATTAAATCAGTTTATTCATTTTTTTAATTTGTTTTAATTAGTTACATGATAGCAGAATGCATTTCGATTCATTGTACACAATGGAGCACAACTTTTCATTTCTCTGATTATAAATTCTTTCATTTAAAAAAGTGCCTAAGGGGTAGGGAGGGTGATGAAAGGTTAATTGACAGTTATTAAATTACAGTTAGACAGGAGTAAGTTGAGGTGTGCTATTGCACAGGAGAGTGATTATACATAACATATAGTATTGGATATTTCAAAAAGCTAGAAGAAAGGATTTTAAATGTTTTCCCCATAAAGAAACAATGTGTGGGAGATGGGGGAGTGGGGGTTTGTTTTGTTTTGTTTTGTTTCAGGACTGGGGATTGAACCCAGGGCTTTACACATGCCAAGAAATCACTCTGTCACTGAGCTACAGTTCCAGACCTTATTCCTCTTTATTTTTAGTCAACCAGGCTAACCTCAAACTTGTGATCCGCCTGCCTCATCTTCCTGAGTTGCTAGGATTACAGGCCAAAATATTACATGGTGCCCATAAATATGTATAATTTTTATGTTTCAGTTAAAAAATCAATTTAATTTTTTTTTTATAAAACCAGGGAAAAAGTGCCTAAGAGTGCTTAGCACATCATCATAGGCATATGATAAAGGGCTTTCCTGTCCCATATTCCTGCCCTTTAATTCCTGCCTCATTTTCCTGCAGATCACTTTTCAAAGGGCAAATTGAAACATATTATGGAAATGGGAAGGAGCTCTGTTTCCCTCTTGTGATACAGGAATCATTAGAAGTGTATAGAATCAGGGATTCATGTTTGTGAGATTTTTCTTACTTAAGTTGCCTAAAAATTTTTACTGCAACTGTTTTATTTTTGTATGAAATAAGTTTGAAATGCTTTCTAGCTGGGATGCCACTTTCTCATACACACAATAATATGTACAGACTAATGAAATGGTCCGTGTCTAGGTTATTGTCCCCATTGTATAGATGAGCAAACAAAGGCTCCAGAAGTTAAAGTTCATTAAGCAATTGAGGGCATGTGGCAAGTACCTGAAGGAAGAGCGGAACCCAGCTCTCTCCACATCTACCCAAGCCATTGTCTATCCCAGCTGCACTGAAGTCAGAGCCTCATAAAGCCTGGGCAATCTGCCTTTGTTAGATGGATTTGTGAGTTCCTGTGTGAGTATTAAAAGAATGCATGCGGCCTGGGGGTGTGTTCCAATGGCAGAGGGCTTGCCTAGCATGCATGAGGCACTGGGTTGGACCCCAAGCACCTTGGGGTGAGGGGAGAGAACACATAAATACATGTCCTTTGACGACAATGAGCGGTTGAAATGACAGCTTCCACAAACATCTAAGGAATTCTTCTATTATGTTTCCTTGGAAAAATTCAAATTCCCATGACCATCCTGTGTTTCTGTAAGCACCATCATCTGTGCTGAGGTAAGGCTTCCCCTCGGAAGAAACAGATGAAACCGGGAAGGGACGAAACAGTGGATAAGAATCAGGACAAGAGGTCAGGCAACCAGCGGCAACCAAAAGGAGGCAGATCTTAAAAGGCCGCTGAACAAGGTTTTATTGAGATGTCACCCCCAGGCGGAACTCTATCAGATCTACAGAGCAGATAGGAAGAGGGTCTGAGGAGAAACCGTGTGGGGGCTCAACCAGACTGGAATTTTATGGGGCTTATGGCAGGAAGGGAAGGGCTTGGGACAGGAAAAGGGATTTTTAGAGTCCCTTGTCCCAATGGAGTTGGGGGGGGGGACTGGCTGAGATCCAGGATTGGCCAGGAGACCCTGCTGATTGACAGATGGTTCCTTGGGTGCCTGATTGATGTTTCTTTCGCGCATGCGAACTGCTGGGTGCTTGGTTCCTAAGTCACCGCCACCGACCTGACAGAAACTTTCATGGTTTCTTGGGGACAGATGGCAGTTGTCTATAAAATATGTTTACAAGTCTTGTTTTCTTTCTTTCTTTCTTTCTTTCTTTTTTTTCATTTTGGTTTGTTGTGACAACTGGAGTTCAGTTTTTGGTAAATAAATATATAGGACAGTAGTTTTACTCAGTGTTGGGATAATTAAAGCCATGAGGTGCCTAATGAAGTTTTCCATTCATTTTATATATAAAAAAATTATGCAAAACAAGTCTTATTCTGCCTTTCTAGATTTTTTTAATTGAAACATTGTTTGTACATCTTCATGGGGTATATACAGTATGATAATTTGATACAGTGTGTAATAATTAAGCCAGAGCAATAAGCATTTCTATCTGCTCCAACATTCACCTGGCTTTTGGGGGAAAAGCAGGTGCAGAAAGTTTCGATCCATTTCTCCAGTAGTAACAGCTCTCAAAGTAGAATCAGAGTTAGCCCCAGAGCAGCTTAACAAGCAGGCAATTAGCTTCATTCTCCCATGAGGTATTCTGTGTCTTCCTTTTGTGCATCCCACCTGGATCCCACTAACCTGGGGCTGATTCCTGGTTGGTAAACCCTCTGGCCCAGTGGGCTTTGATGCTCACTTGTGACTTGTCTGCCATGACAACCCATCTCTCCCAAGAGATGTCCCTGTCCTGTGCTTATTCCCTCAGTGTCTTCCAAGCTGAGTGATGGGATTCCTGGTGTAAAACACTAATTCCTTTTCAAAAACACATTTTATTTTAACCAAGGCCCCCAAAAGGCAAATCTGGGGTCCACGGTAGGGACAATATCTTAGAGGAACAGGATATTTCAGGATTCCAGCCATGCTGATCCTGCAGAGCCAACAGGTCACTCATGAACAGCAGTGAGGACAACACCCAAACAATCTGACACAGAGGCCGCCTCACTTGCCAGTTCTCAAAAAGAGCATCTTTCCATATGACTCAGACCCGACCCTCACGGGGTGGGGAGGGATGCTGCACATCACATCACGGATGACTGAGACCCAACAAAGCAAGAACTGAATAGCAAAGGTCTATGGGAAATCAAGTGGAAGATTATTAAGAGTAAGAAAAGGCCAAGGAACAAATGAAGACTACACAGGGACATGCAGAAATACGATGCATGGAAGGAAACTTCAGACAGCAATGTCACATGAAATGAGAGCAAGAAGGAAATAAAATTAATGCTTCAGAATGGCTGCTCTCCGGTGTGGTGAGCACAGTTTGACTTGATTAGCCTCTTTAGTGTTGCTGATTTGCAGAAGGCTGGAAGAGATGCTCAGAGGTGATCTGATTAATGTATATGTTATAAAAACTCTATGCTTTTTGTCTTATTTTAAATTCAGATTTGTGTTCATTTTTGTTATGTCAGCTGGTTTTGTTATGGCACTGTATTATTGAGATGAACATTTAGATGTCAAAAACAGATAAGAAACTTCTAAAAAAAAAAACTTTAAAAAACACAAAGCAGTCTAGACTACTGCCTACCAAGAGATTAATAATTACCTTTATGGTTGAAAGGTGAAGAACATTGGGTGTCTTAGTAATGTCCCTCTTGGGCCTTAGACATTTTAAAAAGATTTTTTTCTCTTTTGCATTTTTTAATGATTTCTTCTATTTATATTGATTAGTACAGACATTAAAAGTTTCTTATTTCTAGCTGGGCGCAGTGGTTCATGCCTATAATCCCAGTGACTTGGGAGTCTGGGGCAGGCAGGAGAATTTTAAGTTCAAGGCCAAATTCAGAAACTCAGCAAAACGCTACCTCAAAATAAAAAATAAAAAGGGCTGGGGATGTGGCTCGGTTGGGTAAGGGCCCCAGGGTTCAATCCCTGGTACCAAGAGAAAAAAAAAATTCCTATTTCTGCATTTCTAATGATTGAGATGAGAGTGTTTCCTTGGTTTATAATACTTTCATGAATCAGCAAAAAAACAATGTAAGGGGGGAAACCAGATTTTGCAAACTCATCATATGAAGTTGGGCATAAACAATCATCTATTTGTCCCATGTGCTAATTAGCCTTACCTATTGTGGTGGCTAATGACATAGGCCCTTGTACCTCAATTGACACTTGTGAACTGTAAGACCTTAAGTGAATGACTTGATCTCTTGAGCATCAGTTTTTTTATCTGTATCATGATTGTTGTGAGGATTGAGTTAATATACATGTAAAGCATTTATTAAGACTATGTGTTTGCTGTTATTTTTATCCAATCAATGACAGATACACTGAGAAGCAACACAGGTTAGGAATTATACTCATTTGAGTACTTAGGAGAAACATTAGGTAAATGTGTGATGTTATATACATAGGTTTGGGGGGAGGGGTGTTGGAGATCAAACCCAGGCCTTGCACATACTAGGCAAGCACTCAACCACTGAGCTACATCCCCAGCCTCATATTAATGCATATTTAAATGTTCCTTGTTACCATGTAAACATAATCAATTTATTTTACAAGTTACTTCCAAAAATCCAAACAGGAAATGCTAAACAGCATGGCTTGAGATAAAGATCAAAATTAGCTTACTTTATAGCTAGAACCAGCATAAATTTAGCACCAATTCTAATAAAGAGGAATTTTTTTTTTTTTTTTGAAGAAAAATGTTTTCCTTCACTCTATGACCCCTACTCAAAGTTTCAGGCCTGCATTGGGCATTTTTCCTTTGGTTGGTACCCAATATCCAGACTCCTTTCTTATGTTCAGGAAAGACCCTACTTTCTGAAGCCAAAGAGAAGCTAAAGGAGCCTGTGCCTTGTTTCTCTCTGTCTTGTGTAGTGTTTGGCACCCTTGTAGGTGCTCAATATATGTTGGTTAAGCTAACAATGTCAACAACAAAAAGAAAGATTTCAAAACGAGGAAAAGCTACACAGTGAGTCAGGGCTTTATTCTCTGTTCCCAGCCAGTTGCACCATGATTAACTGACTCTCTGTGGACAAGTCATATAACTTGCTCAGTTAATTGCTATTTCTGCATCAGTATATATCAAAAGGAAATGAACCTGCTGACTTAATTGGATTGATGTAGGATTAATCAATGAATGACTATAACTGGGGCTAGCCATTTAAAATGGTATTTCTATTATTAGACCAAGAAGATAAAATATGTTCAACTCATAAATACTCATTATAAATCAATCTTTAGATTGGTTTAGTTGAACTCCTAGGAATTTCTGTAGTATATATTATAGTAATCATTATTTAATTTTACCCTTCATACAATTATAAAAGTAAAATATCCAGCTGGGGTTGTAGTTCCTCGGTAGAGTGCTTGCCCAGCACGTGTGAAGCACTGGTTTCAATCCTCAGCACTGCATATAAATAAATCAAGGTCCATCAACAACTAAAAAAATATCTTAAAAAGAAAGTGAAATAGAATTTCTATCATGGGCCCAAATTTCAAAAATTCCTGGTTCTGGATACTTAGGAAATCTTCCTTAATGTTTACTCTTATCTAATTGGGGATTTAATAATTAACATCTTTTAAAGCTTTAATCAGATTGTATATTTCCAACATATTATTTCATGTTGTTTATCTTGCCTCCCTATAAGGGGCTTCTAGAAATTCAGTTCCAATTTTCTTTACATAGGTGTATTGCTTTCCCCCTTGAGAAATGTGGATTAAATTTTTCCCATGACTTCTTCAATTACTATTTCAGTTTCGTATTTTAACACACGAGTTCACGCCCCACTCATAAATGCATATCCTGGGTACCTCTTGGCTTTGTACTTTCCTTGCTACATTCACTACCCTCTAACATTTTTGCCAACAGTAAATTGTAGCCACTAAACACAACAGACCAAATGTTCCACACATGTGCAGCTCTCTAACGCCAAGAAGATTTACAATGCTAAGTTTAAAAGAAACATCACTGCTGCTTATTGATCGGCCCTGCCATTTTATGGCTTTTGCCCAATGAAATGAGACAGGAAACATTTAATTAGAAGTGCACACGATTTGGAATACAGCATCGTTAATGATTGTTGAAAATTAAATACTGCATGTCTGTGAAAGGTTCTGATGTACTTCATTTCATGTAATATTACTGGCATGTTTCTGAAATTTTGAATATAAAAGGTATTTTTTAAGGTGAAGCTTAATTCTTTTTGAAACCCAGATTGAATCTTTTTAATAAAACAAAAGGACCTTCTGACATGGAGCAATAAGACCACTTCTTCATCGTAATTCAAACAGCATAGATTTTAGCCTAGACCTAAAACTTCATTGAGGTTTTAGAATTTTGGTTTTTGAATTCACAAATGTTTACTGAGCACCTACTAAGTTCTGGGCATTATGCCATGTGGTTGGGTACAGTGATGAACAGAACAAACAAGCTCCTGTTCTAACGAAGGGCATATCTTTGCAGGCAAAACAAGTAAGAAACGAACAATTCCAGAAGAAAATCAACAGAGTGGTGACATGGAGGAAGCAGCATTAGGAAAGGTCACAGGGGAAGGTCTCCCTGTGAGGGGCTACATAAACTGAGGCCTGAAGGCTAAGAATGGACCAGCATGTGAAGAACTGGGAAAGAGCATCCTGCAATGATCTGACCTGTGTACATGAAGAGGCAACATAAGGCCCAGGGAGTGGAACTTCAACTTGGGTTTGCTTGGTGCACACAGAGGACAAGGGTAAGACTAGGGGGAAGCCAACAGCTTGGCTCAGTGTTCTAGTTCTCTTGCTTTTTTAAAAAGATGTTGCCTATATCAGCTTCTTTGAAATATGGTTGTATTTCCTTAATTATTCATAGGTTGATGAAAAAAAGGATGATTGGCACCTATATTTCTTCCCTTATGAAGTTCAGGTGCTGAAGGATAGGGGCTAGCACAAGGAAATGGTAATGGGGGTGTTCTTTAAAATAATAATAATAATTGACAACAACTGTCTTCTGGTGGGGGAGGCTTACTATATGAGATGCCAAGTGATTTGTGTTATGTCATTTACACTTATAACAAGTCTGTGAAATGGTATGCCTATTAGGAATGCATTCGGCTGCAAATAACAGAAACCTTCAATGAGAGCAGCATAAATAGATGGAGAATGGGAATATTTTTCTCATATAAAAATAAGTCCAGAGCTGGGAGAGCTTCTCAATGATGCTATCAAGACCCTACTATCCCTCTACTTCAGCTCCATCAACCTGAGTATGTTGAGTTTCATTTTCTGCTGTCATAAATAGTTTCTATAGCTCTAGCCATTATATATGTGGTACAGACACGATAAACGCACTCAGAGAAGCAGTGGCATCCACAGACTTCCATTTATGTCTATGTTCCATTGCCAATTCTAGCTGCAAAAGAAACAGGAACACAATATTTTACTTTGTACAGCTTATAGGATGGGGAGACAAGAAAGAAGAGGGTTAGAAATGAAGATCAAGTTGGCCTATCAATATACCTGCCAATATTGGGATTGCCTTCCCCATACAAAACTCAAATAAGAAAACTGAGTTTTAAAGGAATTACTACAAAGGCACCAAGGCACAAGCAAGTAAGGGGCAGATTCCAGGGTTTTGCCTGTGTCAGTAGATAACCCTTCCTTTCCTGACAACATTCCAGAAGTATAAAGAGTGTTAGTAGCAGCAACACCATCTTTGAAGCAATATTAGGGATGAAGGCCCAGGTATTTGTATTTATCAATTATTGTCAGTATTATTAAAATTTCTAAAAAACAGGGTTGCAAAAAATTAAAAGACAAATCTGGACTTTAAGGGAGTTACAAATGAGTTGGATGAACTAGATATGTACACATAAAAAAATAGCAGGTTAGTATAGATTTGGTTTAGGTAAACAGTATATGTTCTGGATGTTCTAGAAGTTCCAGGATTGGAGAGATTAGCATTATGGAAGGTCTTAACCATCAAGGGCTTTAGATATCGGGTAATCCAAGGACTCATTTTAAAGAGAGGAGTCAAGGGTCATAAGAGACTAAGCAAATTGCCCAGTTTGTGGCTGAGCACAAACTAGAAACCAGAGATGAGGAATCTTAATCCATTGCCCTTTCTTCATGGCACACTGATAACAGGAAATAAACTGGTCAAGTAAGGCTTCCTGGAGGAGGCTGACTTTGAGCCTTGAGGGGCAGGCAAGACTTAGACACAGATACGTAGGTTATTTCAAGTGGGAAAAATGTTACAACAAAAGCTGCAGACTTGGGAATGAACTTGAAGTATTTCAGGAGATGTGTTTGGTGGTATACAGAGGGAAGAGGTGGAAAACGAGGGTGGAGATCAGTGGAGGCTGATGTAGCTGGCTGGGGACAGGGCCAATGCACGGCTCCTATCATTAGGACTTTTTTAAAAAATATTTTCTTAGTTATAGATGGACACACACTTCTATTTCTTTCTTTATTTTTATGTGGTGCTGAGGATTGAACCCAGTGCCTCACACATGCGAGGAAAGTGTTCTAGCACTGAGCCACATTCCCAGCCCTAGGACTTTTTTTTTGGGGGGGGGGTAACTAGTGATTGAATCCAGGGGTGCTTAGCCACTGAGCCACACCCCTCAGCTTTTTTTGAGACAGGATCTCACTAAGTTGCTAGGGTCTCGCAAAGTTCTAAGGCTAGCTTTGAACCTTCAATTCTCCTGCCTCAGCCTCCCAAGCCACTGAAATTACACCACCACGCTCAACCTCGTTACAACTATCTTCCCATCAGGCATAGCTCTTATAGCCCTGTCTCCCTCTGAATAGATCCATCTTTGCTCTTACTTAACTAGGGTCATGTCATCTGTTTGTGCATCAAATACTTATTGAGCTTCTACAATGTGTTAAACATGGGCTAGATACTCTGGAAGACACTGTAATACATTAGCCATGTATCAGGCAGTGAAGTGTCTAATAATCTACAAGGGAGATAGTGGCTGGGGTTGTAGCTCACTGGTAGAGCATTTGCCTTGCATGTGTGAGGCACTGGGTTTGATTCTCAGCACTGCATATTAAAAAAATGAAAAATAAAACCCCACCAACTACTAAAAAATTTTTGTTTTAAATCTAGAAGGGAGGTAGGATTTATATAGAGAGAATTCCAATGCAGGGCTTTAAGAGAGATACAAAAAAACTGTTCTGCCATTAAATAAAATGAGAGGGAAAAATCACATCTAGTTGACAAGATTAAGGAAGACTTTAGGAAGGCAACACTTGCATAGAACCAAGAGTAGAATTAAGGGAGCAGGAGAGTATTTCAGAAGAAAGGATGGGCTTGAACAAAGTTGGGTGGGAGGACAGGACCAGAGATTGGAGGAAAGAATAGCGGAGCTCAGGGTATGTGTCCCCAAACCATTTGATCTGAGGAGAAGGCACAGGTAACTGTAAGGCCAGGCAGCGGTGACCAAAAGGAGGCAGATTTTAAAAGGCTGTTGAGTGAGGTTTTATTGAGATTTCGCTCCCAGGTGGAACCCTCAGACCAACAGAGTGGGTTTAAGGAGAAGCTGGGGGTGGGGTGGGGTTAACCGGACTGGAATTTTTATTACGCTTGGGGCAGGAAGGTGGGGCTTGGGACAGGAAAAGGGGCTTTTAGAGTCCCTTGTCCTACTGGGGTTGGTGGTGGTGGGGAGCTGGCTAAGATCCAGGATTGGCCAGGAGACCCCGATGATTGACAGGCAGTTCCATCAGCACCTGATTGGTGTTTCTCTTTCTGGTGGTGGGTTGCTTGGTGCTTTGTTCATCAGCCACCTCCATCATCAGCCACCTCCATCGACTGACATCCCGGCCTTTTTGATCATATAGGGCAGCAAATTTAATCTGGCTACTTCCTGCTGGCTAGGGGCGCTGGGGGAAAGGGGATGGCTCATGTGTCAGTTCAGTGGGGAGGCGACTGTACGTGTATAGGGGCATCTGGTTATAGGTCACTCTGACAATTTCACCCACGCTTTCAGGCAAACCTAAGGAGGCAGGAAGCAAGAAGCAATCATTAATAGAAGTCCTATGACTAATATAGGAGTGAGAACGGAATCAGCCACGTAATGAGGGTTGAGTTTAGCCAGCCTGGCCAAGGGTCATTTGATTGTTGCTGTTTAAGCCTTTCCCCGAAACGATGGAGGGTGTTGACATTCTTTTCAACCAATCCAGTTTCATTGAGTAACAGTGACATTGTGAATATCTCCCGGTTGTACTTGGGAGGCTGAGGCAGGAGGCTCCTCCAAGTTTGAGGCCCTGTCTCAAAGAAGGCAACGGGGGTAGTGAGGGATGAAAATTAAAAAAAAAAACTATCCCAGGCATTCAAAATCCTAGAACTTTGATGTCTGTTGAAACTCAACATTTGGCAATGGTTGGCTCCTAACAACTAAACCAGATATGCCAAACAAACATGCTTCAGATCCCACTTTGTAATAGTGATATGTTAAAAAAAAAATTAGCAAACACTGTGGTGAGGTTTCATTGAATGCAATTCAGAAACAAACTGATAAGACTCTCCAAAACCAGGGAGCTGACTTCTTAGGAGCCTTCTATCTCCAAAACAAAAACAAGAGCAACAGAAAATTTCCTCAAGGAGGCTAAAAATGGAAGAGGTAAAGAGATGTCAGCTCAGCAGGAAAAGCTTTTGGAGCCTCTGAACGCTCTCCCATACCCTGACCTAAATTTAGATTGAAATCTGAAAGCAGGACTGCTTCCCTTGTAGATTACACCTTCCCAGTTTGAATGGCCATTAGTATTTTATAAGATCATTTCAAAAGCTTCTTTCCTGGGCTGCCTCTGCTTCCAGACCAGAGACACCCAGAGCTGTATTTTCTGGCACAGGATCACAGGAAAATTCCTCAAAAACTCAACAGAGGTAAAGTCCGGAGAGGAAGGCAATTATTTGGTGTTGATGACATCAGTCTGGGGGGCATAATTTCTTCATTGTCCCCTACCCCTAAACTGCTTTTCTTTCTTGTCCACAGGGCCTGGGGCTTTCAAGTCACTTCCTGATTGCCAGGGAGGCTTGGGCTTCTTATCTTTTCTCTCCTTGCCACTCCTCTCTTTGTACTTTGCCTTTATCTTCCCTTCGGGGCTAAAACAGAAAGTCTCAGGAGCCTTCCTGTTGTGTTTGGGAAGGGAGGACAGAAGGGGTGTGGGGTGGGTGGCCCAAGGGGGAAGGAGAATTGAGGACAGCCATTCCTGACAAGGACACACTTCAGAATCCCCATTCTGGCTGGCTACCTTTCCTTTTTTTCTTTTCCCTGTAGCTGTAGATAAACAATAGGCCTTTATTGTATTTGTTTATTTTTATGTGGCGCTGAGGATGGAACCCAGTGCCTCCTAGGTGCACAACAAGTGCTCTGCCACTGAGCTGTAGATAACCCCCTTTCCTCTTTCTCTACATTCTTTTTCTCTCTGCTCTTCTCCACCCAGAAGTTTGTGGAGGGTGCACAGTAGTTAACTGGCTCCCGGGAATGCGCCATGGATCAGCTAATTAATAACTACATGGCACTCTGAAATCATCACACATGTATTTCATACATCCTGGGGAATATTACTCAACGACAGAAGCTCTTAGCAAGTCTAACAGAGTACAAAATAATCTGCAAAGCCATACAATTTCTCCCCAGCTTTTCTAACATCTAGAAGAAATTTATCTAACCTTTCTAGGCCACACAGAGAAATACGAAGGAGAGAGAGATATCAAAACATGTAGTGTTGCCAAGAAAATTGGTTTAGTAAGAAGAGCTTTCATGAGTGAGAACATGGGGAGGGGAAGAGAAGAGTGTGAAGACAGGAGGAAGCTATTAATTATTGCTGAAATGGAATCGCTTCCCTAGAAAGATTTCTCTTCTCTTTCCAAAAACTGAGGAGGAAGAAAGGGGGTGGGAAGGGTTGGTGTTGGTTTTTAAGACTTTAATGAGACCAGAGAGTCTGGGCACAGTAGCCAGTGACCCTGGAGATTAAGGTAGGAGGATCACCAATTTGAGGCCAGTCTCAGCAAATTAGTGAGGGCCTAAGCAACTTGGCAAGCCCCTGTCTCAAAATAAAAAATAGAAAGGGCTACCCCTGAGTTCAATGTTCAATCCCCAGAATATATATATATATATATGAGAGAGAGGGGGGAGAGAAAAAGACCAGACATCCTTTAGCAACACATTATTTTTTTAATTATTATTTATATATAATTTTAGTTGTTGAACCTTAATTTTATTCATTTATTTATATGTGGTGCTGAGAATCAAACCCAGTGCCTCACACATGCTAGGCAAGAGCTCTACCACTGAGCCACAACCCCAGCCCGCCCCCAGCAACACACTCTCATGAGCAGTCTCCATATTCCAGACATTCCATTCAAATTAATGGCTTTTCTCAAAAGAAATTAAGACAGTGGCTGCTGAAACAAGTCATCCGGAAGGAAGCACAGTAGAGTTGATATTCACAATATTGAAGTTTTCTAGATTGGTCTCAGAAGCATGCCACCCAACAGTTGGGTTGCTGAAGGCTTTCAAACATACTGTGGGAGGACTCGTGAGGAGCAGTTTTTTCAGATCTCTCCTCCTCTCCACAGCTTCTAAAATTATTATTATCATTATTTGCTTGGTTACAATGCAAAATACACACTGATAAAAATCTTAGTGCTACGAATGATCAGAAGAATCTCAGGTGCTGACAATCAGATCCTACTTTGATAGATACTCCCTGAGTGTATCTCAGGGATAAAATGATGCTTTTTGGAGGGATTCAGGCTCTAAATGACATTTGGTGACCTCAGGAAAGTCTCCTGTCCATAGGTTGGGCAACAGTCCCAATTGCTGTTCGAGGGATGAGCTGTCCCAAACAGGATGAACTTTCATGACCCAAAGGCACTCAAACCAACTAGATGATAATATTCCAGAGGGGATTTCAGCTCCAGTGACAGTTCAGACACACTGGTCTCTGAGGTTACATTTTATGAGCTGGCGACCCATAACCAGTGAAAATCAAAAAGCACATGGAATGACCAGAAGAGACTTTATTCCCAGGGCTAGGAATTAAAGCCACTGATTCAAAAAAGCAAACGAGGCGAGGGAATCGCTCATTGGTAGAGCCACTGTGTAGGATGTGTGATACCTTGGATTAGATTCCAGGGTGTCACAGCACCCAGCATGCCCCCCCCCCACATGTAAATCAAACAGAACGAGCTGGAGATTTGCATATTATAAGTGACTTATTAGTGAAGCTTTCATTTTTCAGCTATTTCTTTTCGAACTTCTGACCCATTTTATGTAATTGTTGCTTCCTCATCATTTAGAAGGATTTATTACAAAACAAACTGTAATGCCCTGTTGAAAAGATGCCATCCCTCACCCAGTATGTGAGGGAAACTCTTAAGACCTACTGAATTTGTCTTATAAATGATGAAGGGGAATTTGCAAAGCATAACATTTTTTTAAATGCACACATATATTCATTTATTAATTCATTTCCCCCTGTGCTTCGTTTTTCTTCATTTTGATTGTGAAATTTAGATGCACACAGACACGTATTTAGGCCAAGAAACACAGGCCTGGAAAAAGCACCTGAGCCTACACGAGACATTCCACACACCCAGCCCAGATCGGGCCAGGCTTCCTCTCTCAAAAATCCAGTCCTTTCTTGAAGTGGCTATTACTGGTTTCTTTGTTTTTCTTTATGGTTTTTTATCATCTATACTTTTATCCTTAAATAACATAATTTACGGAATAGAATAATTAGAATGAAACTTTAGTCTTTTGATGATGCATTGAGATTTTCACTGTATAATACTTTATCCACCCTACCTGTGATGGACATTTGGATTGTTTCCTGCTGTTTGCAATCATGAGAATGCTACTATATTCTGGTATGTGTCTTTGAATGCAACTGCACAAGAATTTCCTGAGGTCATATAATCCAACTTTGGAATTGCTGGATCTTTGTGTATGTGTATATTCAACTTTTTTTTTTTTTAACTAAGAATTAAACCCAGGGGCACTAATCACTTAGCCACATCTCTAGCACTTTTTATTTTTTGAGCCGGTCTCACTAAGTTGCTTAGTGCCTCACTAAGTTAACAGAGGCTGGCTTTGAACTTGTGATCCTCCTGTTTCAGCCTCCTGAGCTGCTGGGATTACAGGCATGTGCCTCTGGCTTACTTTATAGTCTTTTTAAAATAAGTCCCTAATTTCAATATTTTCCTTTATAGATAGTGCTTTTTGTGTCTTGCTTAAGAAATCTTGCCCTACCTAGAATTTTTAAGCATATTCTTTTATATTGTCTTCTAAAAGCGTCATATCCTGTGTCATTGAATTTATATTGACATTGACAGTAAGAAACATCAGGGCCTGGGGTTGGGGCTCAGTGGTGGAATGCTTGCCTGGGATGTGTGAGGTATTGGGTTCAATCCTCTGCACCACATAAAAATAAATAAATAAAATAAAGGTATTGTGTCCATCTACAACTAAAAAATATTACAAAAAAAAAAAAAAAAACACCCCACAATTTCAGAAACTATAAAATGTGGGAAAGTGTATCTTTTCAAAAAAATAGCAACTCAATTTTATCTTTCTCTTTTAAGTTTTTAACCCAACTAAAGCTGATTTGAGGTTAGAGAGTAGAGAGGGACTTTTCCCACATGACTAATCAACTGCCTCCTCATCATCCATGGAAAAGTCTGTTTTTTTTCTGGTGAACTGAACTGCCACCTCTTCATATATCCAAGGGTCTATGTTGGCTGAACCTGTTTCTGGACTTTCTATTGTGGCTATCAAAAAAAATAAATTATCTTTTAAAATTGGCAAACAAAAATTGTTATATTTATAGTGTACAACAGGATGTTTTGATACATATTTGATTTTAGGAATGTAATTCTTAGCTCTATGTTCAAGGGTCTCTTGAAAAAGAGATCTCTATTTGAATAGAATTGAAATAAATTGTGGGTAATTAATATTTTATTACTTTTCTTTCTATAAATATGGCATTTCTCTAGTTACTTCTTCATAGCATTTTTTAAAAATATTTACTTTTTAGCTGTAGTTGGACACTACAAAAAAATACCTCTATTTATTTATTTTTATGTGGTGCTGAGGATCCAACCCAGGGCCTCACACATGCCAGGCAAGTGCTCTACCACTGAGCCACAACCCCAGCCCTCTTCGTAGCCTTTTGATGAAGTTTTATAATAATGTTTATAAAGGTCTGCTATATATTTTGTTAGATTCATTCCTCATTACCTTGTTTTTTGATAACATTCTAAATGCATCTTTCAAAAAAAATTCATTCTTAACTATTTATTGCTGGTGTATATAAAAATGCTATGACTTTGTGTGATGACTACTGTCCAGCACCATCCTGAACTCTCACACTCATCTCAATATATTGTGTATATTCTCTTGAATTTTTACACAACCACATCATTGTGATTTCTTCCTTTCCAATCTGAATTCATTTTTTTAACTTGAAATAAATCATTTTTATTTTTTAATTTTTAAAATTTGTTATTTTTAGTTCTACATGACAATAGAATGTATTTAGCAGATTGTACATGCATACAGTATAACTTATTTTTTTAATATTTAGTTGTAGTTGGAACAATACCTTTATTTTATTTATTTATTGTTTTTTATGTGGTGTTGAGGATGGAACCCAGGGCCTCAAATGTGCTAGGCGAATGCTCTACTACTGAGCCACAACCCCAGTCCCATAACTTATTCTTTTTAGGAGCACTCTCTTGTGGTTGTACATGATGTAGAGTACCCTAGTTGTGTATTCAAATACAAGGCTAGGAAAGTTATGACCAATTATTTCTACTCTTTCCTATCCCCCTCCCTTCCCTACGTTTCCCTTTGTCTAATCCAATGAATTTCTATTATTTCCCTCCCCAATCTCCCTTGTTTTTGTAGCAAATCAGAGAGAACATTCAGCCTTTGGTTTTTTGGGATTTTTTTTCACTTAGCATGATAGTCTCCAGTTCCATCCATTTACCAGCAAATGCCATAATTTCATTCTTCTTTATGGCTGAGTAATATTCCATTGTGTATACATATACCACATTTTCTTTTTTTTAATTTATTTTTTAGTTTTTAGTGGACACAACATCTTTATTTTATTTTTATGTGGTATTGAGGATCGAACCCAGCGCCCCGTGCATGCCAGGTGAGTGCCTTACCGCTTGAACCACATCTTCTTTCTCCATTCATCCATTGAAGAATACCTAGATTGTTTCCATAGCTTGGCTATTTTGAGTTGAGCTGCTATAAACACTGATGTTGCTGCATCACTGTGGTATGCTGTTTTTAAGTCCTTTGAGTATAGACTGAGAAGTGGGATAATTGGGTCAAATCCAATTTGAATATATTTTATTTATTGCCTGAGCCTATTATTTAGGACAGCACACTTACCATGAGCCCCATTTTAAAAGGAATAATGGCTTGTAATATTTGCTATAGGTTTTTGTAAATACATTTTGTTAAGAAAAATATTTCTCATCCAGGAATGTTATAATACCTGAGTGGATATTGAACTTTATCAAAGGTTTTACACATCTGCTGAGATCCTCATATGATTTTTACCCTTACTCTTCTAATGTGGCAAATTATATTAATTGATTTTCTCATCTTCACTTAATCTTACATTCTTGGATGAAACCAATTTGGTTATGATGTATTATCTTGCTAGATACAAGTTGCTGAGATTCGGTTCAGGTTTTTATATTTATATTTAAGGGAGATTGGGCTGAAATTTTTGTTTCTCACATTCTCCTGGTCAGATTTCAGTATAAGGTTGTGCTAGCCTCATAAAATAAATCAAGAAATAATCTCTCTTTTTTATATCCTCAGACATATTTTATGAGCACAATGCAACTTTGAATAATTTGTATGAGCTTGGAATGAGTTATTACTTGAAGGTTTGGTAGAAATCACTGGCAAAACTCTTTCAGCGTGGATTTGAGAAAATAACAACAGATTTAAGTTCTTGAATTTGGTATGTTCTGACTTTTTATTAAGTTCAGATTTACTAACTTTAATTTTTTGGAATTTTTCCACATCAACTGTTTGCAAATTAATTGGCATAAACATATTCATACATTTCTCTTATCCTTGAGATTTCTGCATTTTATGAGATTTTTGGCTTTTTTTTTTCTTACATTATTGTGGTCTTTTTCTCATGTCATTTCTCATCAGAGATGTATAAAATTTTTTGAGTCTTCAATAAATCTGGTGTTTTGCTTAATGGGTACTTTCTTTTGTTATTCTTTTCCTAACTCTTAAGCTCTTCATATTTCAAATTAGTTTATCTTATAATCTAAACTTGTAGGCCTTCAAATTTCCCTTTAAGCCAGGTGTGGTGGCACACACCTGTAATCCCCGTGGCTCAGAAGGTGGAGGCAGGAGGATCATGAGTTCAAAGCCAGCCTCAGTGAGGCTCTAAGCAATTCAATGAGACCTTGTCTCTAAATAAAATAAAATATGAAAAATTAGGGTTGGGGGTGTGGCTCAGTGCCCCTGAGTTCAATCCCTGGTATCCCCCTCAAAAATTTTCCCTTTAATTACTAGTTCCCCAAACTTTGACACATAGTTTTAAATATTTGATACATAGCATTCAAATACTGTCACATTTCCATAATGATTTGTCCCTTGACCCATGAGTTTCCAAACAAATAGTTCCTTCTAGTTATCTTTTTATTTTGAACTCATTCTTTTCTTAGTTGCATTGTGCTCATAAAATATGTCTGAGGATATAAATAAAATTTTCAAAATGTTTTGAAACTTGCTTTATGGCTCATCTGTGATCCTCTTTACTGAGGTTTTTTTGGGTTGTGAAGAATTTTTTTTTTCTCATTCTACAATTTTGCCTTGGGAATTCCACTTTTGTTGAGTTTCTTCTATTAAACTCTCCAATTAAAGCACATGCTAACTTTTACTTTACCCCATAAGATTCTCAAGACTGCAAAAACCAATATTCAAATCCACTAGATTCAGCAAATGCCCTTCAGGTGGATACTGACTTTGGGTCCTGCTTACCTCTCAGGGTTCTGGCCTTCACCTTGTTCTGGTGCTGTTTCTTAATTTATTCCCAGTTTACAGATGCTTTCCAGAATATATTTTTAATATTTTACCCAGTATTTTTTTTTTGTTTTCAATGATTGGTTTAGACAACTCGAATATATTACTGGAAATGTAAATCCTCATTCATTTTTCATCAAGTATTTATTGATCACCTACTATAAGTGTTATAGCTGTGATCTGTACAAAACAGATTAGAAGAATGAGAAGAAGCAACATTGACTGGGGTAGGACAGTAGAGGCAACTGAGAGAAGGTGATGAGGACTGGTGGTTAAAAATACATATTTGGCCAGGTGCAGTGGTGTAGGCCTATAGTCCTAGTGACTTGGGAGGCTGGGGCACAAGGATCAGAAGTTCAAGACCTGCCTAGGCTACTTAGCAAGACCTGTTTCAAAATAAAAAGTGCCAGGGGTAGCTCAGTGGTAATAAGATAGGAAGGAAATGTCCTGCAGATAACTTCTGCTTTCTATTCCACTAATGAACTTCCTTGAGACGGGCAGTGTGCCTGGGTGCATTCTTATACAGGGGGAGAAAAGGGGAGGAAATGCAGAAGTTAGTATTTGAAAAATGATCCTCTTGCAAAAGGAATGACTAAAGCATGCAGGGTAGAAGGAAAAGGAGAGAAAAAGAAGGTACTCCAGATGTTGGGTGAGGGAACTTGAATTTTTTTCCTTGAGATCTACCTGCCACAGGGCATAAATGCTTAGCACTATAGAGGGCTGGAGGGCCTGATTACAGTGCTTGTGGTGAGAGGGGGACATAGTTGTGCAACTGAGGAGATTCTGGAAAGTTGCCAATACAGCAGTTTTGCAGAGAACTTTGGAGTATAGAAATGATATGATGGATGTTGAATGGTAGTAGTGGGAAATGAGACTCCCTCTGAGGTTTCTGACAAGGATGACTAAATGGATGACAGTTTCATTAACCAGGATCATTCAGGAGGAGCAGGTTGGAAGCAGCACAAAGGATGAATTTGATGTCACTCCGGCCTTCCTCCTGGAGGTGTCTAAAGACACTGAGCACAAGTATGTGGATCTCAGAGGAGTTCCCACTGATAAGACTTGGATCAAGTTTCAAGAAGGGAACAATGGTCAATAGTGTCTTATGCTACAGCAATCATGAGACACAGAACTGGAAAGGGGCCCATCATATTTAGCAACCAGAAGGTCATTGGTAACTTTAGCAGTTTCAGGGGTGGGGAAGAACAAGACTGTAAAGAAGTGAAAAAAACAAACATTTTTCCTGCTCTTCCAGATAGCTTGGCTAGGAAATGTAGCTGTGAGATAAGTAAATAGCTCAAGAGGGAATATTGTGTAAGGTGAAAATAAGGAGATGATTAAAATACAATTTCACAAATCACATGGCTTATTAAATTGTTCTCAGGGTGACAATGCTTAATGGGGGAGATTAACAAGAGCAAACATCACAGGGAATACACTCCATAGACTGCGTACCTCAGCCAATAGGAAGTGAATTCCAAAATTACTAAAGTTAACTTAACTCAAGAAGCTCCTAGAAGAGGGGCTGGGTTGTGGCTCAGTGGTAGAGCACTTTCCTAGCATGTGGGAGGCACTGGGTTCGATTCTCAGCACCATATATACATAAACAAAATAAAGGTCCATTGACAACTATAAAAGAAAATATATATGTTATAAATATAAATATAAATATAAATATATATATATGAAGGTCCTGGGGAAAGTCATGTCTATTAAAGTTAAGGTGGACCTTGTGTGAAGACTGTCAGGAGAAGCTGGCTTGACCACTAGAGCAGAGATCTTGTGACACTGTGAGGGCCCTGGGCGCTGGAGTGTGGTGCTTGTGCTCCAGGGTAAGTGGGGACAGCCTTGCCTGCTGCAGCCAGAGCTCTCAAAGTGTTGGTCAAACTCTTGCATTTGTATGTATTTTGAAGTCCAGTAGGTGAGGTCAGTAACTCACATCTCTGGGATCAATAATGTTTGGAGGAAATTCAGAGGAGGAAGAGCTCACTCCAAGTTCTCAAATATGGGATAGGACAGCATGTCTACTCTTTTCTTCCCTCTCCGGGATCCCTTCCTCTACTCTCTTGGTCTGCCTCCTATTTATTTTTAATTGGTGCATTATAGTTGTATATAGAAGTGGAATGCATTGTGACATATTTGTACAAGTACTTCACTCCCCAGTCCCTCCCTCCACCCCTCCCCCAACACGTCTACTCTTGAAACATCAAAACAGAACAAAAGCACAAGCTCCCAAACCAAAAAATGTTGTAGCAAACTATATAAGAATTTGAAATCATTTTGAAGATATGGAACCATATCTTCTACCTTTTAAACAGTGGTAGAAGCCTAAGTTGCTGAAGCTAACAGATGAATCTAGAATTGAGGAAGGTGGAGACATTTAGTGGAGTGAGGTTCCTCACCATGGAGCTGGAAGGTGGGTGGTCAGAGGACCCATGAGGAAGGACGGGGTTTCCAGGCTGGTGGAGTGGGTGCAAATTGGGTACTCCCTCCCCCATACTTCCTAGGTGTCAGGGCAGGAAGTGAAGGGACACCATGCAACATATATTCACTAGTCCCTACTCTACTTAAGTAGTGGTGTAAATTAGGTAGACACCAGAGAATGAGGAAAGTATTAGACACGTGAACCAATGAAGGAAAGGAGGGGATGTCTAGGGCTTCCTGAATGCTAAAGGAGAAGGAAGGAACTTGGCAGAATATTGCCCTTCCAAAGCAGGAGGTAGTGAGAATAGCTCCAGGGAAACAGAAAGAGTCAACGCTGGCAAAATGAAGAAAGGCTAGAAAACAAACAGTAACAGCATGTTCCAGGTTCCCTGCATTATGCTAAGTTAGGAACTATATAGGAATCACATGTACTCCTCCAAACAATCTTGTGAGAAACGCATTGTCGGTTCCATTTTATTGATGTAGGAATTCTTTTAATTCTACTTCTCCATAATGGAGTAAATTGCTTGGAATATGGAGGGAGAGTTCCAGTTCTTCTCTTTTAAAAATTTATTATTTCACTGGTGAAGCCAGGTGAAAGCAGTGAAATGGAAATGCCAAGTGGCCTCCGAAGGGCCACTTGGAGGCCCTTGGGTGGAATTCTAGAGCCAGGTGGAAGGAAGCAGGCTGCGGAAATGAAGTGGTAGCCTGTGAGGGGAGCCCTTCCCTGAGTTCCAGCACAGCCCTGTCACACAGTACCCAGTCTGTGCAAAAACTCTTTGTGCGGCTGCTGGGTCCACCGCGGAGAAGCTTACCCACTTCAATACCCTCAGAGCTAGATAATCAGCCCGGCACAGGAGGCACACTGAGAAATTAACTGTTACGCCTCCCTTCATAACGTCCAATAATAGGCTGCAAAGGAAACTTCTAAGATGATGGGCATCAGTAATATATAGTAAAGGCAATTATCTCTTAAAAAGTGTATTTTGAAAAAAAAATGTGTAATAGGGTTGGGAGGGCAATGGGGAACTAAGCAAAAGAGCCACGAGTGATCAAAAGGAGATTTCATAATGTTTCATAGCATTCATGTTATATGATTTTATAACATCTTTTTTAATATGCCCTGGACCCTTTTTTTTTTTTTTTACTTTTGTATTTGGGGCACGTGACTCGCTACTGGGTTGCCATGGGGACCAGAAGAAACTTTTTTTTGAAGTAACGTTCCCCGGGCTATAAGCGGGAGAAATTGCCTGGGACCCTTCCAGGCCAGGGGACACCGATCGCTCCTCCAGGGACTAGGTGCAGCGCGGCTGCTACCCGGGAAACTGGCGACACTGCGCCGCGCCCGGCCCGGGGGTGCGCGGGGGCGGGGGGGAGCGCGCGTCACGTGGCTGGGGCGGGGCTTGCGCACCGCCCGCCGCCCGCCGAGCAGCAGCAGCAGCCGCTGCCGCCGCCGCCGCCGCGTCCCATTCATGAGGGCCGTCCGCCTCGGCTGCGGCCCAGGCGGCTCCCGAGGCAGCGGCGGCGGCGGACGCCCCGGCCCCGCCCCCTCGGCAGCTCTCCCCGGCTGGTCCTCGCCGCCGGCGTTCATCCTCCGCTGCTCCTCGGCCGCCTTCCCGCGTGCGCCGGCGCGGGCCAGGAGCGGAGCCGCCGCAGGTAAGCGGGCTATGGGCCGGGTCCTCGTGCCCCCTCGTCGCGGACCGGCTTCCGGAGGGGCAGTCGCGTGTCCGCGCTTGAGGGTCGGCGGGGGGGGCCGCACTGCCGCAGGCCGCGACCCTCCCAGGAGGCGCGGGCCGAGCTGTCCCCAGTCCTGAGCCCCTGTCCCCGCCTCGCAGCGACCGCGCCACGTAGTCGCGGTCCGGGCCGCCGCCGCCGCCGCAGCAGCACGGGCTGGAGGGTCACTGAGCGGGCTGAGGACTCTGAAAAGCATTCGGAGCCCTGCTACCCGCGGGGATGGTCACCTGAGATCCATTGGTTTCGTCTCTGGCCGGGAGGCTGGGGCTGCGAGTTGCGGTCCGGGAAGCACCGCGGGAGGCCGCGTCCCCTGCCCCTGCCCCTGGCACTGGCCCTGGGGGAGGGGGCGCCCGGGGCACGTGATTCGCCGCGAAGCGAGGGCTGGCAAGTTGCTGTTATTTCTTTAAGGCCGTTCGTTTGCCCGCCGCCGCCTCCTTCAGGCTGTAGACCGGATTCAAGTGTGAGTAGTTTTCTTCTCAACCCCCACCCGGTAAATCTTGATTTGTAGTGAGTGGGTCGGGATACAGTTTTTACTGAGGGCTTCTTAACTTTTGACGCCGCTGATCACTTATACAAATTAAGATGACTCTCCTTGCAAATTTCGGGATGATGCTTGGAAGACAAAATTAATGCAAAACGGGACCAGGAAGATGACCCGTCCTTTCAGAAACCGCTGGAACTCTGAATACTCGGAAAGTCTATGAAAAATTTATGAACAAGCAGCCAGACTAATTTTTAGTACACATAAAGAGCTTTTTTCCGCCCCTTCCCCCATTTTTTAAAAATTGAAAACAAGTCTCTTGCCTTGCTGTCAATCCAGACCTTGCTGAAGTTCTTTTGCCCTACAGTAGTGATGCTGTGTGTTACTCTTTGTTAATACTTGACCTTGCTGGTTTATGTTTTGACCACGCAAAGTCAATTTTGGATTATTTACCAGTAATTTAGTTGACCTTAATGGTTTGTGTTGATAGTCTGCTGTTGATTTCAATGGCTTAAGAATGAAAAGCCAGGCAGGTGATGCTGAAGGTGGAAAAATGCAAAGCCTACCACCAGGTGCAGGGAGAGCAGAGGCAGGTGATTTATTCCTCCTTGAGCTGGTCCTCTTGAGCATCCTCACTCTGCCTAAGTGCAGCCACCTCAGGTCAGACCTAGCCAGAGTATAAAAAGTGCAAACAAAGCTACATGTGAAAGACTGTTGGACAGTGTGGGTGTCTTTTTCCCCTCTAATTAAATGTGTAGTCGATTGTGGTCCATCAGACCCAAGTATCTCCTGCCCAGATGTTGGTAGAACTAGCCATAGAATGCTGGAAATAAAACGGACAGTTTCGGTTTTAGTTTGTTGATTCTCAACTGTGCCATCACAGAGAAGCATTATGCTTGAGAGGATCTGGACATGGAAGCTTTTGAAAACCCTTGAACACTATAGTAAAGCACTATTAAGAAGCAACTAATAGAGTCAGCCAGAGCTTTGATTCTTTTATTACTACATTCTTGTAGCAGTAAAGGTTTTTATCACCCTGCATTGTAATTTTTGGTTTACTGTATGGACTGTCCCCAGCACTGGGACCAGAGTCCCTGAAGGCAAAACTCCTTAGTTGCCCTTTACCAAACACACAGTGGGCTTTAGAAGAGCCTTAGTGGAGGATTGTTGTATGACGGTAGGAAGCAGCAGGCAGTTTGCCCTTACCAGTGACCTGGTAGTGGGTAGCACTTCCTGAATGAGTTCACTGAATTTTCCTGATTGGTGAGCTTCTGATGAATAATCTTGGTGGTGCTACACTTTTGAGGTGGTCAAAGGTTAGATTAAGCTGATGAACATTACAGTGGATATTTTGCAATGTTTAAGTATTAATATTTAGTTTAAAGATAGCTTGGTTTTGTGTGTCAACAGATTTCTTCTGTATGCCTCCTATATATCAGAACTTAACACTTTCTATGAGCTTCTTTGTTAGGAAGTAGATTCAGCTACCTCCCTAAAGTGGTTAGCAACCTCGATTAGGAGGTTTTTCTTTAAGTTTGCCCATCTTTTTATATCCTCTCCTTTTTGCTCTGACCCCGGGCGCTGTCACTGTTGACATGCCACAGCAATTGATACTAGTTTTGAACTTTTGTTTTAGAATTGTTTTTAGCTGTCTCTCGTGTCCTTCATTGCTAGGTAAGTCATTATTATTTCTGGCTGAGCCATCAGGGTCTTCTGCCTATCACTTGCCACCTTTATAGTGAAAACAACTCGCAAGTTTGTAGGCAGGGACTGTAGTTGGCCTTATCCCATGTCATTAAAACTTAGCAACATTTGGAGATATTTACTGTAAGTTGTAAAAATATGGGTAATCTTGGTAAAAAGGTATTTGGATAAGAAGTTGTCTTGGTGGCTTTGCTAGCATTTAACTGATTTCTGCGTCCACCTCCCTGCCTTGTTGACTATATTAGCATAACTGTTAATAACAGTAAGCACTTCATATGTGTGAAGTCCTGTACTTTTCAAGACAAAGGCATGAGGAACAGATGAAGTAGGCAGGAATCGCCAAGTGTCAGTGACAACCTGCCCTTAATTTGCACTGGAAATTTGGGCCTCTCTACCCCTGCTCAGCTTCTCAGTCTGAAAGGAAGGAAGGGAAAGCAAAAAGAATAGATTAGTAGATGAATTCCACCACAGTGCAAGATAAAGTCCTTAATGTGACATTTAGGATTAAAATGATGATAAACATTTTTTTTTTCCTAATTTGATTCAGTGACTACAATTTCGAATCTTTTTCCTCAAAAGCTTTATAATACTAAATTTTAGTGATTTTTATTTGTCTGTTTAGATTGATGTTAAAATTGTTACTAAGAAATGTGGAAGAAAGAGGGCTGGGGTTGTAGCTCAGTGGTAGACCCCTTGCCACTGGGTTCAGTTGTCAGCACCACATATAAATAAGTGAATAAAATAAAGGTCCATCAACAACCAAAAAAAAATTATATATATGTATATATACATATATATATATATATGTGTGTGTGTGTGTATATATTTATTTATATAATAAAAATGTGGAAGAAAGAAATCAGAATTGATTTAACTTAAGGCCTAACAAAACAATTACATCAATATCTCCTTTTCCTATCTTTTATTTAACTTCTCTACAAAGCCAGAGTAGTTTGTATGACTGTTAGAAGTGGGATCTTTTAGGATTCTTTATAGTTTATTTAGGTCAAAAATATAAAGAGACTACATAAGTAAATTAGAAAAGATGTGTGTGTTAGGTGGGTAGCTGCTAGAACATGATCTTTTAAAAATCTGTAATGTAATGCCTATTTTTGTAGTCTTTGAATTATAAGAGCCTTATTATTTAGTGCTTATTTATTTGTAGTGTCATACATTTTCAAGATAAACTATTGGCTTTTTTGTTTGTTTTTCTTTTTTTCTTAGAGGGCAAACATTGGCTCACAGAATAGCATAGGGTTGTGGCTCAGTGGTAGAGCCTAGCATGTGTGAGGTACTAGGTTCAATCCCCAGCATCACATAAACAAATAAACAAAATAAAGATATTGTGTCCATCTACAACTAAAAAAAAAAAATGAAAAAATGAAAAAGAGTAGCATACCTTAGAAAGTTGGCAGCCAGTGGATTCCTTCCTCTACTTGCCTTTATTCCATTTAACAATTTAGAAAGATTTTACTTCTATATGTAATTTTATGGCCAGTAACTGAACACTAAATTAAATATAACACTTGCCTTTATTTCCTTTCATACTCTTATTTGCTTTTTGTGCCAATTCCTTATTTTAATTTTATTGTTTAACCAGAGTATAAATGAAATCTAAGTAATGATTTGTACATTCTGATTTGTTTTCAACTCCTAGCATCTTTATCTTTCCTGTTCAAGAACCTACAGTAATTCATTCTCACCTATTTTCAAGTCTAAATTTCTCATCTGTTTTCTCAGTTCCACTTCAGTTCATTTCATTTCAATTCAATTTCACCTTCCCCAATCCATTTTTTAATATTTTCTCCCATTACACTTTGCTTAATTAATTTTTGCTACAGGAGTCAAGCTCCTTTGCATGTGTGATGTTTTGTGCTCTGTATTTCTTTAGGATTGCTCTGAAGTCAATTGTGGTTTTCTTCTTAACTGTTAATCCTGTTAGAGTGAATAAGTGTTGCCTTCTTAAGTTTTCCAGCACTCCTGTAGGTAAAGCCATTTGGCCTCCTTTATTGTAAATGTTGAACTAAAGGGAGAAAAACAGTGATGATGAATGGCATTGAATGGAAGTCACAGGGTGCTATTCTTGAAAGTTGGGAAATTCTAGTCAAGAAAGTAGGATTTGAGGGGTGGAGAGAGTACCTATGGAGTAGGGAGAAAGAATCTGTTGATTTAAAGTGTGAGGGGCCAAGAGTGACAGTGTTTAAGGTACAGGCCCTAAAAGGATGAAGGAGAAAGAGAGGAGACCAGCATAGGTTGATGTGCAGAAGGAGTTCCCAGTAAAGGAGCTGAGATGCTGTAGAGCCCTGTTATTTGCACTGGAAACTTTTGAGGTTGGTTTGCTCTCTCATTGCTTTGATTTTAATTTTTTGGTTACTTGTTAATTTAGTTGAAATTTTAAGCAGTATTGAGGGAGACCCGAAAGGGTACAGATTTGGAAAATTTAATAAACATGATATAGAGATACTAATATTTCAAAGAGAAAGATCTAGTTTTTTTTTTTTTTTTAATTATTTGGTTTTGGTGGTTATAACTAAGCTTTATTAGATAAAGAGGAGATGCTGAAGATGGGGAAATATCCTTTAGAAAAGCTGAAATTGGTCCTGCAAGTAAAGAAAAAAGATAGGCATATGATACCAAATAACTTCTTTAGTGACTTACTGAATTTCTTTTACCTATTTCTGAAATATAATGAAAGGGATAATTGATCCCAAAGATGTTAATTTAAATACTTATTTTTGAATCTATTGTAAGATAAGTTCTTTTTATAAAAATAAAGTGACAGAATTATAAATAAAGATCATTAGTTAATTTGGGATTGAAATCTACCTAGAAGGCTTTTGTTTTTCTTTTAAACCTCTGAATAAACACTGAAGTTGACTAATAACCAGGATAGTTATATTTTGTTCAGTGTCTTTATGATATGATAGTTATTGCTCCTGGTAAGGTAGAAATGTCCAGTTGTACTAGAGATTTGGTGTTTGGCTTATTCTAAATAAGAGAAGTATTCAGAATACAGATCGCCTTTAAGAGATATTGGGAAGTATTCAATATGATGTTGTCTGATAATTTGATTATGTGACTCCTCCCCCCCCCCCAAGTTGGGGATTGAACCCTGGGTGCTTTAGGTGTTTTACCACTCAGCTAAATCCCCAGCCTTTTTTAATTTTTTAAATTTTGAGACGGGATCTCTCTATGTTGCTGAGGCCGACTCCAACTTGCCATCCTCCTGCCTCAGCCTCCCAAATCACTGGGATTACAGGTGTGTTCCACCATGCCCAGCTTTGATTTTTGAATTATTATCTGCTATGTGCCAGCAAAACCATTGGATAGTTAATATGAATTAAAAGCTCTGAACTGGATCTTGAATTGTCTTATGGTATATTTTTCTAGTAGATGACTGCATTTACTTCTGGTCCTTATAAAAACAGTGTGCTTTTCTAATGAGCTACATGGAGTCTGGGAATGTTTAGGCTTAGGGAAGCATCATCATAAGGGAGATTTTTTTGTTTTGTTTTAATAATGGCCCTTTTTTTCTAGGTAAGGCCACTGAAAGTATTTCTTTTTTTTTTTTTTCTTTGTAAACATTCTAAAACATCTATCCACATAATAAATTTCTTTAATCTTTTACCATTTATTTTGGATGACTAGTAGGTAGATACATATTTGACTGTAGTCATAGCATCTATTTACATATGAACAATACCGGAATTAAGAGAAGTATTATTTAGAGAAAGCTATTTTATAATTTAAAGTGTGGATTAAACAAATGCTTTATTAGGAAGGACTGATCTTTTGTTGTAGGATTTTCTAAATGGCTTACCTGGATGAAAGTAATTTACCTAACTAGCATTATTTGAAAGGTAGAAATTTGGAATTTTGAAGTCTTTAATATCAGCTCTATCCACTATCAATGATGCTATTGCCTGCTAGGAATACTGAATATTTCTAGGAGTTATTTAATGTTTGTAGAGGATTGTCATTGTGATTACAGTTAAATGATTGAACACCCTTGGGCCAGACACTGTGCTAAGTGCTTTACATTAATTTTCTCTTAGAGTCACAACAACCCTGCAAAGCAGGGATAATGGCCGTTTTTTCTAGGTAAGGTCACTGAAGCTAAGAGATTTTTTTAAGGTCACATAATCATGTGGAAATGACCTCTCTGTGTTGCCCTTGGCTCTATTGCCACCATACTGCCCAAGGACTGTAAGAATTTTGCATTGATTTGACATCCCTGAATTTTTTGGATTTTGTTTTTACTTTTGTTAGGAAGTACCGGAGAAATGATCCTTAATTTCACAGTCTATAAACTCATTTATAGGGATAGCACCTACTTTGTAGGAGCCTTGGGTTTTTAGGCATCATTTATGTATGCAAAACCAATTGTGCTAGTGAGAGAAAACCAACCAGGAAAATATCAGAGGTGATTTGGGCCTTACTGCACTGACTTGACACCTGCTCTGGAATGAGCATTGAGTCTAATTTTCTCTTGCCTGCTTTTCAAGGAATGATCCTGTCACTGGGCTGAGACTGGATCAAGTGTCTAAAGCCTGTATTTTTTCATACAATCTGGTCTTTACACTCAAAACTAAATACTGCTTTCAGGCTCAGCTTGAGAGGAAAGTGGTTCTGCTTTAATGTTGGGAAAGATGAAGTAGATGGTTGGACTGTTTGAAACATGATATGTCAGAATCCACCATGATGCTTTTTCCTCAAGGATTTTCCCTGGTAATTTGGACTGTTCTTTATTTGAAGAGGTATATACTATAACTCCTAGATTACATGGGATTGGCCTATGTAGGAAGCTTAAACAGTGTCAGAGCTGGGATGTGATATGGCAAGTTCTTCTCTATTCAGAACTTTTTGTCCCATCACATTGTATAGCCAGCTGAAACCTTGGGAATCAGTTCTTTTTGAACTGATTTGTCTATTGAACTGTGTCCCCTCACCCCCGTATCATTTGACTCACTTGGTAGCTACATTTTCAGATAGCCCCCCTCGAATGGCATTAATAAATGAATGAGTTGGGGAAAACAGACATACATTCAGATACAGGGCTTGCTATATTGCCCAGGCTAGCCTTGAACTCCCAATCCTGTCTCAGCCTGGGACACACCTCACAACCCACAGTTGTCTCTTTTTTTGTAACACTGGGATAACAATACCCTACCTGCTAGGCCCTGAAGATTATGTGAAAAATGTGTTAAACTACAGCCACTAGCTATCTAGAGGTCCAGAAGCTTGGTAGCCAGCTGAAGACTCTAACTAGATCAGAGATGACAGTCGAGTCAGTCACAGCACAGAGAGTAAAAGGCAAATTCAACATTCCTCCTATTGTAGTAAAGTGGCTTGTAGTATTATAGGGAAATTAAGTAAGTCTTACATAAAGCAGAATTTAATAAAATGAACAGGGAAGAATTGGAAAGGAAGTACTATCTGAGGGGTTTAAAGTGAGACAAAGGAGATATCATGTGAGAACATGTTTAGTTAAAGGTGTTTTTTATGTCACACACTCACAAAAATCATTTTATATGCCTAAGATTTCTTCCTTAACTCAGAACTTTTATCTTCACAATGTTGAGTTAGCAATTTTGTATACAAATCTCATGCTCTATGCTTGTTATAAATGTTAAGTTTTGTGATTTTTGCCATCATTTTGTCTATGGCCCTGTGAATTTTATTTCTACAGGATTATAGTAAATAGAGCCTTATTTTTGAATCTAGAATGTAATTCCTAGAAAGCAGAGTAGTTTTCCATAAGTAATGAAGTGCAGGTATATGCTTCACCAAAAGGAAAAAAAAAAGTTGTTTTTGACTAATTCATAAAACCCCTAAGTAATTAATATTTTTTACAAACTCTTAATAATTTGATTTTCATAAAAATGGACACCAATTTCTTTAGATTGTGTACTCAAAATTTTATTCTCTACTAGTTCAAAAGTACTAATATCTCTGTATGTTTATGGTGAACGGAATCTTTTTGCTTCTTCTGGATGTGGTCCCTTTAAATGGTGACTAAATCTTTCACTGGTATTCTTGCCATGACATCTCTCTGTCCCAAGTGAATGAATTGTATAACCTAGTAGTGGCATTGCTGTGTTTAAATTTCCTTGTTTTCTCTGTTAATGAGACATGCATACCTAATGCTCAGATAGACCACAGGTGCTGATGTTGAGACTTAGGAACTTTTCCTAATTAAAAAACAGAACAAAACACTATCCATGATGCTCTTATTTGCTTAGTGTTCTTTTTTTTTTTTTTTAAGAGAGAGAGAATTTTTTTAATATTTATTTTTTTCAGTTTTCGGTGGACACAACATCTTTATTTTATTTTATGTGGTGCTGAGGATCGAACCCAGCGCCCCGCTCATGCCATGCGATTGCGTTACCGCTTAGCCACATCCCCAGCCCGCTTAGTGTTCTTTTTCTTCCTTTTCCCGCATAGTTTTCATTCCTGTGAATGATTCTTTTTTCATAAAGCTGTATCACAACTTTATTCATCTTTGAATTTTAAAATATATTATTTTTACATGTAGTTGGAACATTCAAGTAATCCTGAGGTATATAATGAATAAATACCAGTCCTTTTCCTCATGCTGATTACTGCCTCTTCGAAAAAACTTACTTCTTTTGCCTATTTCCTGTGGAATTTACTTCATATTTGTGTGCCTACACTACTCTAGCATGGGTTTCCCATTTTAGACATTGTTTATTGATTTTCCTAGTGTGCAGGATAAGGATTCATTTCTTGCATAACCCTCTTAAACATGTTTCCCCATACTGACCACCCATTATATCATAATATTTTATCTTCCCAATATTCAATACTTTCATTTTGATTACTAAATATTGTCATAACTAACCATGTCCAATGATTTTATTTGACAGTTCAAGTTTTTGTTTCCTATGGAGTCAACATTTATTTTGTTGGCTTTCATTTCTGAGCACCAGTCATGAATTCAGGCTCCCAGTTTCTGACAATCAGTGCAGCCCTGAATTGCCTTGTCCTGAATCTCTGTCATTTCTCCTGTGTTGGGCCTCTTGTCCTAGATCTCTTGACTTCCTCCCTCTTGCTGCTCTTCCTCATTTTTGTGGAGTACTCCTCCACCAGCTTTTTGAGAAGATTCATAGGAAGTAAATTCTTTGAGATCTTGCAGCTCTGAGAATTTCTTTATTCTAAGTCTCATACTTAACTGATAGGTTATCTGTCAGACTAGAATAGAATCAATACTAGAATGGAAATTTTCCCTTTTTTGGGGAGAAGTTAACTATTTTTGAGTCACCTCAAGCCTTTTTAATTTTTGTATTTCTTCTTTCCCTCTTCATATCCTTTCTTTCTCTTTCTGATTTTTTAAGCACTTTTACTTTGTCTTCTTAAAGTATTTATAATTTTATCTTCTCTTGATGAAGTATCTTGGTTTCTGATTTATCATCTCAGTCCTTGGACCAGACACAGGAAGTGATAGTTAACCTGGAAAGTACCCACCTCACTTGGGTTCACAGAGAACCCTCACTTCTAACCTTGTTGTTTTTTTTTTTTTTTTTCTTCCCTCACACCTGGCTAGCCTGCGTGTATGTTACCAGAGTCTTTGTAGACCAGAGGGCATTAAAACACCTAGAGAATATAGTGGTGCTTCTCAGGCCTGGTGAGGCTTCTTCTCCCCACATGCAGAATCATCCACAGCTATGTTGCCTCATGAAGTTGGGGAGGTGGCTGGCACTGGGTGCTATACCTCTGATTGAGGGTATGGTGTATATCCTGCTTTGTGTAGGCATGTCCATGCAATTCTGAAGCTTTTGCGATTAGAGAAACTCCTTAGCCTTTAATGTTGTTTGTTGCCATTTTTTATTTTTAGTAACTGTCTTTGGAACTCACACCAGTGCAGGTATCTCCCCATCCTTTTTTGCTAAGGACTTCCAATTTGGAAAATCATGTCTCTGGGAAATATTCTTGTGCATCTTATTTGATAACATTCTTCCCTCCTCCCCCTCCCTGCCTTTTTTTTTCTCCTCTCTAAAAAATACCCCACAAATCCAATAAAGGGCCCCTTTTGGATTGATATCTTTTCTCTCCTTTTGTTCATTCTTTTATCTTGCCTAGTTAGACTTACAGGGAGTTTAGCATCCTGTTGTCATTTCATGGTTGCAGCATTTTCTCTGATAATATAGTGTTTACGAAAGTGATTTTGCATTGTTTCCTTCAAAAAATTCTCATTTGTATTAATTGCTGTTTTAAGCTCTCCTCAGATGCCTGATATTTGTTGGGTTTTCCTTTATAAGTAAAAGTAAGACCAAAAAACTGATTGGAACTGCTCTGTGCATGAGCTGGACTTAAGCCCTGGGTGGGTGATGAGGTAGGGAATTCCAAATATCAATATTTGTAGGTTCCCTCAGTCCCCATTGATAAATTCCTCAGAAGAATCTGTTCAGTGTTTCACTTTTGGTAACCAGTGTTCAGGGAACTGGAGTGAGGGAGAGGGTAGCTTTGCTGTCTGAACTTTTATAAGTTTCTAAGTGATGTAGGTTGCTTCATTTTGGTAATATTTCCTGTGATTTGCTGCTGTGACCTCCTCTACTATAGCCGTTAATTCAGAAAGCCTGTGAGGTGTTATGGGGGATTGAGAAATCCCCCGACAAATACACATATAGAGAGAAATCTGGGACCAGGTGGGACACCATTCTCTGATGTGGAGGAACAGTGACCCAGAGCAAATTCAGCATATTTATATAGGTTTTATTATCAAAAGGTTATTTGTGAGAAAGTGTCAGGAAAAGCAGATAGATTTGAAGGTCGCAGTGAAACTTGTGGGACATCAAGGTTATTATAGAGCCCAGAATTCTCTATCACTAGGAATTGGTGCCTAAGCTCAAGGTCCAGACTGATATAGGTTGCTCTGTGCCTTTTCACGGAGCCTCCCCAGGCCAGGCATCACCATAGCAATGGGGCCATCTTGACCCGCACCTTGGTGCAGGAAGTTCCCAGCACAAATGCAGCCACAAGGCAGTCAGAGGTCACATCCAAATCACTGGTCACAACTTGCAAGTTGGCTTTTTTCCATCTATTACTTTTCTTTTTAATGGTCTTTTATTTTTAGAACAGTTCTAGATTTTCAGAGAAATTTAGAAGATAGTGTAGAGTTCCCATATAGCCTGTACTGAGCTTCCTCTGTTATTAACATCTTGCATTTAGTCTAATACATTTGTTAAAATTAATGAGCCAATATTAATACATTATTTTTAACTAAATCCCGTAGTATATTTAGATTTCCTTTGTTTTTTACCTAGTGTCTCAGGATCTCACCCAAGCTACCCCATCACATTTAGTTGTTCTGTCTTTCTTTAGGTTTCTCTCAGTATGGCAGTTTCTCAGAACTTCCTTGTCTTTGATGACCTTTTTTGTTTTGTTTTGAGACAGGGTATCACTTTGTTATCCAGGCTGGTCTTGCACTCCACAGGTTTCAGTGGTCCTTTTGCCTCAGCCTGCCAAGTAGTTGGGACTGGTTTGTATCACCACAGCCAGCTAACCACAGTTTTAGAAGAGTACTAATCAGACATTTTGTAGGGTGTTAGAATTTCTCAATTTTTTTCATGATATGACTGGGTTATGGGTTATTAGTAGAAAGACCATAGAGGTAAAGTGCCATTTTTATCATATCAAGAGTACATTATATCAATATGATTTGATTTAATATTGACCTATATTCACCTGGTTGAGATAGTGTTTGTCAGATTTCTTCCCTGGAAAGTGTCTATATTTGGAAGTCGTTCTACACAGTTCACAACTAAGGGATGGGTAGTTAAGCACTTCATCTTGAGAGTGCACTATCTATATGTTTGGAATTTCACATGGGAAGTTGTATCTTCGCCCCAACTTATGAGTTTATTCAATCATGTGTTTATATTGGAATGGGCATTCATTTTATATTTTGGGTTATAATCCAATATGGCTTTATTTGCTGTCTAAATTTTTCTGCTTTGACCATCGGGAGCTCTTTAATTTGCCTCTTGTGCCCCTTTGACATATACCCACCAGTGTGGGGTTGGGTGTGTGTGTGTGTGTGAGAGAGAGAGAGAGAGAGAGAGAGATAGGGCCTTGCTGTGTTGCCCAGACTGGTCTTGGATTTGTAAGCTCAAGTGATCCTCCATCGTCAGCCCCCTGAGTAGCTGGAACTATATAGGTGTGTGTTACCATGGCAGGTTCGAGGGTTAGGTTTTGTTTCATTCACTTGCTTATTTTCTAGTTCGCTACCATTTTTCCTTTTCCAGAAACTTAATCTCTTTAATTTTCTGTCATCTCCTCTATCCAAGCTCTTTGTTCTTTTGAGTTCGCTACAATAAAAAAGTACCTCAGACTGGGTAGCTTAAACTACAGAAGTTTATTAATTTACTATTCCAGAGGATGGGAATTCAGAGTCAAGATTGTCCACAAGTTTGATTCATGCTACTGTCCTACCTCCTGGCGGTTTGTTGACAGTCTTTGGTATTCCTTGCTTGTAGATATGTCATCCTTCATCTCTGATCATCTCTGCTTTCATTTTCACATGGCATGTGTGTCTCTTATATCCAGATTTCCCCTCTGTATAAAGACACCCATCATATTGGATTTGAACGTACATTAATCTCATTTTAACTTATTACCTCTGCAAATGTTCTTTTTACACACAAGGTCACCTTTTGAGGTAATAGTGGTTAGAGTTTTATTAACAACTGCTACTGCTGCTACTACTACTTCAACTATTTCTACTGCTCCAAGCGCTACTACTATGTATTATTTTTTTCAAGGAGGACATATTTGAACATAACAGCAAGTTTCAAGAGCGTAGAGATACATTATGTGACATTCTCTGGGTTTAACAGGATGTCTAGTCATGGTAGTATCGTAAAAGATGCTTTTAGTCACATTAATCTTCACTGAAGATAAGAAATAATTTTTAAATTATAACCAGAGGTTTTTGTTCAGACTTGTGACTGCTAAAATTTCCGCTGGTTCCCAAATGTTTAATAACTTAGCATCTGAGTCATCTCACTTTTTCCTCCTGCTTTATTTCTAAAGTAATTTGAAGGTTGGCAAAATGACTAAAGCGTGAACAGCAGCAGTGTCTTGTACAAGAGAGTGAATCCTGCCTGTATTATGGCATAGTCATGTGAGCATAATCACCTAGGTTCTGGTGCTACTCCCTTGTTCATCATACTCTATAATTTCAGAAGTGAGCCGCCTTGAAATTTTGTTGCTTTTTATTTATTTATTTTTGAAAAAAAAATTTAGTTGTAAGTGGACCCAATGCCTTTTTTTTGTTGTTTATTATATGTGGTGCTGAGGAGTGAACCCAGTGCTTCACACATGCTAGGCAAGTGCTCTACCATTGAGCTACAGTCCCAGCCCCCATTTTGTTGCTTTTTAAATAAATAAATATATATATATATAAATGTATGTGTATATATATATATAGTTGGACACAAGAGTTTTTAAATTTTGTTTAGGTTTTTTTAATGTGGTGCTGAGGATCGAACCTGGCCCTTGAATGTGCTAGGCAAGCGCTCTACCACAGAGCCAAAACCCCAGCTCCATTTTGTTGCTTTTAAAAATATTCTCCCAAACATTTTCCTACTCTGGGCTCTCCAATGCCTTTACTTAAAGTAAAGTGGCCCACTTCTGCACGCCCTTTCTTTCATTTCCTTTATATAATTTTCCCAGTCTTAAGATTTTGTTATTACTGTTGTTTTTTTTTCTCTCCCTCCATTAGGATAGAAGCACCTTGAAGATAGATAATTCATCAGCCAAGTTTACTGTTTGATCCCCAGCTCTGCAGATAGAACAGTGTGTGTGACATCAGAGTAGACACTGCTGTTGCACAAACAGTTCAATGAGTTAAAATAGATTTTGTGTACCCACAGTACTAATGTTGCTTCACTGACTTGCTGTTGCTCTTAGAAGTCCTCTCATTGAAGTCGCTTAATGTACAAGTCAGTTTGTGATAACATACTGGCATAGCCTTACATGGTGTTGTTTTGTAACGCTACATAAAACTAGGCCTCAGCCCCACTTAGAGTGATGGGCGACACTAACAGCAGCAGTGTGATTCGTGTGGCTGCTGTCTTTATAGCCTCTTCCTCTACCCACTCAGATGTCCTCACAGAACTGGGAAGGGGGACAGCTCTGGGAGGGTCTGCGATAGCCTTCCTAAATTTCTAAAGATTCTTCTGAGATCTCAGTAGTCACCAGTAGAAGAAAACTGGGCAGGATACATAAGCTTGCCACTAGGAATAGTCACTGGCCACACAGCATCTTCCCACATCCCCAGGGCCCTCTCCAGAATACCATGGTGATGACTTGAGATGCCAGGAGCTGGGATTTGTAAATTATCTTTTCTAGTTTTCATTGTCCTTTGATACAAAAGAAGTTTTTAACTACCTATGTTTACTCTTATGCCACTACCACACTGTTTGGATTATGGTAGCTTTGTAATGAGCTTTGAAATCAGGAAACATAAGTCTTTCATTCTTTGTTCTTTTTCAGTATTGCTTTGGCTATAGTAAGGGCCCCTTATAACTCCATATAAATTTGAGGCTGTTGGGATGTTGATAGGATTGCATTTGATCTGGGATCACTTTGGGTAGTATTGACATCTTAACAATAGTAAGTCTTGGGCTGGGGATGTGGCTCAAGTGGTAGCGTGCTCGCCTGGCATGCGTGTGGCCCGGGTTCGATCCTCAGCACCACATACAAAAAAAAAGATGTTGTGCCCGCCGAAAACTAAAAAATAAATATTAAAAAATTCTCTCTCACTCTCTCTTTAAAAAAAAAAAATAGTAAGTCTTGCTGTCCATGAATATGAATGTTTTTCTGTTTACTTGGGTCATTTTTAATTGCTTTCAGCATTGTTTTACGTTTTGATAGAACAAGTTTTTATTTCCTTTGTTCAATTTATTCCTAGGTATTTTATTCTTTTAGGTTCATTGCATACTGTTTGACATGTTTTTAAATACCTAGCATGTTAAATCTGAATTTTAATGAGAGGTGGGAGGGAAAGGGAGAGAGAAGGTAAATTGCACGGTAATGGAAGGAGACCCTCAGGGTTATACAGTGGAGGGGGTAGAGAGAGAGGAGGGGAGGGGAGGGGAGAGGTGGGGAGGGGGGAGGGTGGATGATGGGAAAGGCAGCGGAGCACAACAGACACTAGTATGGCAATTTGTAAATCAATGGATGTGTAACTGATGTGAATCTGCAATCTGTGTATGGGGTGAAGGTGGGAGTTCATAACCCACTAGAATCAAAGTGTGGAATATGATATGTCAAGAAATTTGTAATGTTTTGAACAACCCACAATAAAAAATTAAAAAAATTAAAAAAAAAAAAAAAAAAAAATCTGAATTTTAAATTAATAAATTCAGGAAGGTACTATAGAAGACATTTTTAGCTTTGAATTCAGATGTATTAGAGTTGAGTCCTGGCTTTGGCACTTTTAAAAACCAGGTGGTTGACTTTGGAGATTCTGCACCTCTTTGAAACACTATTTCTTCATTTGTAAAAGAATAGGAATAAGTAAATCTGTCTTTCATGGACATTATGTAGCTCAGAGATGACATACACTAAGAACTAACACCAGGGTATAACTCAGAGTAAGTAACCAAATAATGCTAGGATTGCCAGGATTGTTTTCTTGTATGATTTCAGTATAAATACATGCATATATATGGCTTATATAATTTCTCATAAATATTTACTGTAAATTGACTTTTATCTTATTCCTTTTTACATTCAGAAATTTTGTGATTAAAGTATGCATTAAAAACTTGAGTAAAATTAGCCTTTGTCACAAAGGCTAGTGATTTTTACACAAACTATCTGATTTCCAAAGTGCTGTTTTATAAAATACGTTGTGTCTGGAAGAAGAAAAAAGTTATAAATTGTCACACTTGCTGTGTTAGTGCCATTGTTTCCTTAAAAGAGGGATTTATCTCTTCTATTAGTGCTGCTTGCACTTGCCTCTTTTATTTTTTGGATTCTGGGTCCTGACATTGTAAGGGTATATTTTAGACATTATCAGCATCTCACCTCTAGGAGTAGAAAGCTAATTCAGCTGTTTCTACTACTAAGGGCATTCTTTGAGGCTTTACCTTCAGTGGAGAGTGCAGCTACTCCTGCCATCTGGAATTTTATTCATTTTTATGATTCGTCCTCATCTAACTCTTGCTGTCTAAAGTGTTATAGTTTTCCTCGTTTTCTCATATGTTTACGCAAACTTTGAATTAGATTCAACTTCTAAAGACAAAAATCTAAGAATTCTGATTCTTTTAAATATCACCCATTAAATGAAAACCTTACTTGGTAACAACTTAAAATATAGCATTAGAATTTTCTAAACATTATAAAAGTAAATTCCTTAAATTATCATTCTTTTAGCAAAATATATTTTGTCACTTTTGTTGCTCATTATTTCCTGAAGAACATAAATGTACCTGCTTAAAAGAATATAAAATATTTCACATTATGGCAGGGATGTGATAGTGGCAGGATGCTTGAGGTTGAGAAGCTTGGAAATTTAAAAAAGAAGAAATTGGGAGAGAGAGCTGACCACAGAAACAAAGCAGGGTTGTCAGGTTCTGTTGGGGGCACATTTAAGGTTACAGATTAACAATTTATACTCCTACCCATCTGCCCTATCAAGATCATGATTCCTAGCAGTGCTGTTATTATTAAAATAATAATCCCAACTGCTTGAGTTGTGGTTTTTTGTTTTGTTTTGTTTTTAGCCTACTAAGAAAGAGCAAGTTGATAATTCAACATCAGTAATATGTGAGTGGATACAGTGGCTCACCTGTAATCCCAGCTGCTCAGGAGGATGGGGCAGCAGAATCACAAGTTTGAGTCCAGCCTCAACAACTTAATGAGCCTGTCTCAGAATGAAAAGTAAAAGACAGGGCTAGGGATTTATCTCAGCATCCGTAGGTTCAATCAAAAAGCATTCTTAGACTTATATTCAATTGTGCTGCCTAGCTTTTCTGTCTTAATAATTGGATACTTGACTGATACAACCAGGCATCTCTCAATATTGTCTCTCTTGCCTCAAAATTTGTGTGAAAGCTTGATCCTAGAACATTAGTGTCAGAAGGGCTAGACAGTTCCTTAAACCAGGATGTGTATATCCAGTTTTCTAAGGATATTCTAAGCCATACAATAAATGTAATACATTAACCCTTCAACTTGGTAGAAGAAAACTTTGACCAGTTACTTTTTCCATTTAAAAAAATAGATAGTAGCCAGGTGCGATGACACATGCCTGTAATCCCATCGGTTTGGGAGGCTGAAGCAAGAGGATTGCAAGTTCAAAGCCAACCTCAACAATTTATCAAGGCCCTATGCAACTTAAAGAGACCCTGTCTCAAAATAAAATATAAAAAAGGGCTGGGGATGTGCCTCAGTGGTTAAGTGCCCTTGGGTTCAATTCCTGGTCCCCCCCCCCCCCCCCAAAAAAAAAAAAAAAAAAAGTCAGCGGAGTGGCACACATCTATTATTGCAGCTACTGGGGAAGCTGCAGCAAGAGGATTGCAAATCTCTAGCCCTGGGCAATTTAGACCTTCTCTTAGAAGAAAAAAAAAAATGGGCTGGGGATGTAGCTCAATGGTAGAATGCCTCTGGATTCAATCCCCAGTACCACGGCAGGGAGTAGGGAGGGAAAAATATCACAGTAGAGTGCAAAATGTATTAATTTTGAAGATAAAACTTCTTTGACGTCTCCTCATTGATCTTTGAGTCACTTTAAGCCAGATCTTGGACCTCAAGAGACCCTTCTTGCATTTTCTTCTGCATTCCTGGAAAGGCCTGTTTGCATGTGATTATTCATTCACATTTCAGTGGAATAGACACTAGCTGTACTGTTCAGAGTTTTGGAATCGTGTGAAGATATTGTGAAACACTGGAACTTAAGTAAACTGTATAGCTATTATCTATGAAGCAAATTATAAATGTTTGAAAAATCAGAGTAATTATGAGGAATTTTCTCTTGGTTTTGAATAAAACACAATCAGTCCCTTTTGGGTTGTTTTCTTAGCTTAAACAATGAATTATAATCCAGATAGAAGAAGAAATACTCTGTTTTAGATGATAAGAGAACCATGTGGCTCTACATTAAAACAAGGAAATTTATTTCAGGTAGGCTGTAGTCCTTTTTCCATGTAGATCCCTTTGTCATGAAATGGCTTTGAAAGTGCAGAAATGCACTTGAGCCACTTCTTTCTTTATAGAAAAAATATGGTAAAGATTATGACATTTTTTGTAACTGAAACTTTTAAAATATTTTCATTGTGATTTTTTACTAATCAAAATGTGATTTCCGGGCTGGTCTCAGCGGTCGAGTGCTCGACTTACATGTGCAAGGCCCTGGGTTCGATCCTCAGCACCACATTAAAAAAAAAAATTATATATATATATATATATATATATATATTGCTATTCCACAATATGACCACTGGGTGGAGTGTAATTTTTGTGGTGAAATGAAAGTACTTCATTTTAAATGTGGTGACATGAAAGTATTTCATGAAAGTATTTCTGTTGAACCAATTTACTGCAACTTCACATAAGAAAAGTTTAAGTAAGGAAGTTTAAATAAATCCTTACACTTTCTTAAAAATCCCTTTATAACCAGTCTCATATTTATAGGATGAGTAGTGGGGAAAAACAGAAACCAATTACTTAGCATCATTATCACCTGTGGAATCTGAGCAAGACTGATTCTTCTGAGTTGCATTTTAGATTTGTTTTTCTAAACAAAGATTTTTGGGGGCAGGGAGCAAGCAAGGTTTAAGTCTATGAAGAAATATTCAAATTTCTGCCTACTATTTTTTTAAGATCATTGAAGATGCTATGTAAAAGTAAAAACATAGTTTTTCTCAGTATTCAGCTATTTACTTTTACTTTAGCTAGTTTTTTATATTTAGCTTTCAGAACCAGAAAAGTTTTAAAATGGTTTTTCTTTGAAAATCATAAGGATAATTGAAAATAGTTGGTTGTGACTTTAACATTTATTGACCAAGGTGGGGAACTGGAACCACAATGTTGGGTTCCAGCCTTGGAGGTCAGGGTAATGCTTAGGTCACCATAGGGAAAAACTGTAGGTGTGTGTCCAGTGGCAACATAGATGTCCAGAAAATGAGCTCATCTCTGAAGGTCCATAGTACATGCCCCCTTTCAGTGAGGACGTTCTGTGAGTCATCCTTCAAAACAATGACATAATACCAAGACGGGCAGGAAACCCATATGGTTGGCTTGGGGCCTTCTTGTTGTGTAAGTGGCCTTTGAGGTGAACATTGTCCAGACTTCATATCTACTGCTCTCTGCCCTGTTTGATCTCCGCCATCATCTTCCCATGGCACATTCTCTCTGAACTAGGCAAAATGTTGTGGGGGGCAGGGGACCACTGAACCAGAAATTGGGATTGTTGTTTGAGCATATTTACCAAAGAAGTGGGTCCTTGATTTCCTCATGTTTAAAATAGATAAGGATAAGGTTTTTCTTTTTCCTTTACCTCTACCCTTCTTCTTACAGTCTTCCCTTCTGCTACCACCCTGTGTATTTTCTTATCACTCTCTTTCACATTTTATTTCCTCTGCTTCCTGACATTTCCTTTTGTCTCCTTTTTCTTGTTAGGTCATTTCTCCTTAATCTGCCTTTTTTGTTTTCTCCTATTTCTCCTTCCTATCCTCTCATTTCTCCTTTCACTTTTTCCCCCTACTGACAGCACCCCAAGTGGGTTTTCTTTTTCTTTTTTAAAATTTTTAGTTGTAGATGGACACAATACCTTTATTTTTATTTATTTTATTTTTATGTGGTTCTGAGGATTGAACCCAGTGCCTCACATGTGCCAGGCAAGTGCTCTACCGCTGAGCTACAATCCTAGCCCCTACATGAGGTTTTTATGACTGCCCTCTGCCATTGGGGATCAGGAACTGTAGCAGGTCATGGAGGAAATATGTAAATTTCTGTAAATGGCATTATATTTAAACCATAAAACCCCTAAGAGAGATTTTTGTATGTGATGTGTACTGAATTAGAGCACAGATGAATGTGGACACCTCAGTATACTCCAGACTCACCTTAGTATCTGGTAGACTAGATAGCAAGAAGGGAAATAGGTGAACACAAGACAAGTTTTTCTAGTTCTAATTTTGGTGAAATTGGTTTTTAATTCTGCCACTTAATTTTTTTATTATACTAACTGGTGGTGTATTGCTATATTAAATATCACCATTTAAATTAAATATCACCATTTAAATTAAGCATTAATGACCTCTGCCCTTCTTGGTCAAACCCTTGGAAATTTTGTCTTTTTGTGAAGTTTAAAGGTAGAAAAAGAGGCTTAATGTGAAGCTTATATAACATGTGCATATCAGCTAGTATATTGTTGATGAGCTAATTATTTTTATAGAATGATGAAAAATCCTTTTCTCTTCTATTCTTTGTTATGTAAAATTTTGCCTGAATGTCTTTCCTTTTCCCTTTGCCCTCAAGATAGTCTCAGGACCCTACAGCAAAATTGCCTAGTAGAAATTTAATGAGCTACATATATAATTTAAATTTTCTATTAGTCACATTTTAAAAGTAGGAAAAAAGATAAAATTAACTAACAATTTTTATTTAATTCAGTATATCCAGAATACCCTCATTTCAACACTTAATACGTATGAAAATTATGAGATTATTTCACATTCTTTTTATCATACTAAGTCTTCAAAATCCAGGAAGCATTTCTTATTAGAGTTCATTGCAGTTGGTACTAACCAGCTTGCAGATGCTCAGTAGCCATGTGGCTAATGGCTCTTTGTAATGAGCAGTACAATCTAGAAAATGGCTTGAATAAAATATATTTTAATTTAAAAATCTAATGCATTTTGTGTGTTAGGTGTCTTAGATTTAGAAAAATTCAATTGAAGTTACTTTCTGAGAGCTGGCAAGGACATAATAGGAATGTTCATTAAATGTTGCAGTCATACTCTTGAAGTCTAATAAATTATGTTATTTACAGTACTGAGCAGGATATTTCCCAGAATTGTGAAAAATATGGGTCATATGCCAGTGTGACATAAAAATAATTAGTAGTTGGACTCTACAAAACATGTATATACCTGGCTGACTTTGACTAATGTTCAAAGAAGTATATGTAAGTGATTTCCCTTACGTGATTAATTTATGTAAGATTACTTCTCCATGTGTACAGATGTTTTTATTTCTAAAAATGAGGATGTGATTGATTTAAGGAATCATTAACTCAATCCCTGTTCTGTGTGATGGGAGCTGCAGTGACCATCATGTGATTGGGCAGGACTTGGTACCTATCAGTGTAAACACATGGCACAGCCTGTCCCATGTCCTTGCTTATCTCCTTTGGAGAGAAGGGGTTGAGGTGTTTTGAGCAAATCTCATTGGTAAAGTTGTGTATGCATTGCTTTTTTTTTTTTTTTTTTTTTTTAAGAGCCATTTCCTTTCAGTTTTAACCATATATCCCTGTGTCTGCAAGCAGTTAACGTTCAGTCTGTCAACAGCAGAGCAGCTTTCTATTTTGATGATACCTTCATTTTTGTAAAAAGACATGCTTGATAAACTTCTTCAATTTTAAGATGTTTTACTTAGAAGATGATAGTGAAGATGAGGAGAAGGTTCACAAAGGCTTACTCAGTAAAACTCAAGCTGTTTACCCTGGCAAGGCCCCTCCTGGTATCCTGGTGAGTTTCATCCACCCTCACCCTGCTCCCTTTCTTGGGTGCTCAATCTGGGTAGAACTGAGAAGAGGGTGTGCACCCACCGAGTGAAGGTGACTAATGCCCCTTCTTTGGAAACAGTAATATTGTAGTGAGTTTTACTAACTTTTAAATGTTATGTTGAGCAAGAATCTTTGTCTACATGCCTTCCCCCACTGGCTCTCTGCTATCTTTCTACCTTTTTCTGTTTTTTGTTATTTTAACAAATAGTAATTTTCTGCCTAGAAAAACAAATGAAGTTACTTTAAACAGAACTTTTTTTAAAACTATGGTTTCAAAACAGTATATTTGGTTTCACATTCTCTTTGCTTATTAATGTAGTAATTGAGGTATAAAAATCATTTAAAATTTTTGTGGTTTTTATTGTCCTAGTCAAAGTCTTTTTAAAAGGTAGACTTAATATTTGGAAATTGGTTTTTCATTTCAATGTATGGTAAAGAAGAGGGACTATAGTCTTTTTTCTTCTGTGATTATAAGTAAGAAAATTTTGTAAACTTAAAATATATGGGGAAAATACAATATTTTAAATCTAGAATGTTCTCTTTGGTTACAACAAGTAAGATGTAGCATGTTATATAAGCTTAATGTGAAATCCAGTCTTCATTAAGGAAACAAAATCTGGTGACTATAGGACAATATAATTTAATATACTCTACCTGTGGAGCCTTTTCTTTTAAAAATGATAGGAAACAAATGCTTATATATTTTTAATGAAAGATGAATATGAAAGCAAACATAAAATCAGCAAAACAAAAAAATTGATAATTTCTAAAATCTGGTTCATAATCTGCTTGGTTTTAAGTTTTAAAGGTCTAAAATTTTTTGTTGGCACCTTTAAAAATGTTATCACATGCTGGGTGCTCTGGCGCATGCCTGTAAACCTAGCGACCCTGGAGGCTGAGGCAGGGGGATCAGGAGTTCAAAGCCAGCCTCAGCAAAAGCGAGGTGCTAAGCAACTCAGACCCCGTCTCTTAGTAAAACACAAAATTGTGCTGGGGATGTGGCTCAGTGATCCAGTGCCCCTGAGTTTAGTTCCCAGTGTGTGGGGGGGAAATCATCACACTCTTGTGTTTTTTACTTTTGGGTCTATAGGTATAGGTGTATTTGTTCAGACCTCTCGAATACTAATAGAAATAAATTGAATATGAATGGAAGTCAGGTACTACTGAGGGAAGCAATTTGCTTTTGAAACCTTTATTTTAATATAGAATTTATGTATGTGAATAGATTCAGGCACATTTGTTGTAAAGGTCAGAGGGAGGAAAGTGAACACACCTGGTTCTTAAGTTCCTAAGTAGCACCAACACACACAAACAGTCCATCAAAGAAGAAGTTCTTAGACTTCTTGCTATGGGTGTTTTCCAGAGAAAGGTCAGGGGTGTTTGCTTAGGCTGCATTTTATTAACAATTCCCTTTATGTCACTGTTAGAACATTAACATCCTATGAGTCATCTTCCCACCCAAGAGAAATACATGAGTTTTCTGAATGGCTAGTGTTTGGGGTACTGGATTTGATAACTGCTTAATAAACTATAATGATTACGGAGGAGTTTAACTTTACAACCTGGGTGTGTATGGTGAATGGGTATGTGTGGAAAGGGAGAATCCTGGTTTCTAAGCTTTTGTGACCTAGGTGACTCTTAGAAGTCACTTGTTGTTGTTGAGTTTCTTGGGTTTTGTTTTTTCTCCTGTGCATACCTCTTGTTAGAAGGAAATGGTTACATTTTTGAAGGACTGTTTCTGCATGGCTTTAGGTGTTTTTAGTATGTGTACATCATGATTTTTAAAAATCCTCTTCCTTTATTTTTTTAAAAAGTGAAGGTAATTCCTTTATTTGGTGAGGTAAAAGGCTGTGTTAAAATACTCCAAAGTTTCAAAATAATGTATTGTGGTTATTTTCCCTTGATGGGGCGGGGGCGGGGTCAAGAGACTAGGCAAAAATGTATAATAGGAGTTTTTATCCTAAGAAATCTTAGAAAATCAACGTATTTCTCCAGTTTAGAGCCAGAAGAGATTTCTAGAGGCCATCTAGCTGTTCTTATTAGAGGTAACCCTGGACAGACAAAAGTTGCCCAGGTGGGAAAATGAGACTTGGCCTTTGGTCTTCATATCCTCTTGGATTTTCAGCTGCTGGGGACTCCAGGAAGCCCAAGGTCAATATTCCTCCTTTCTCTCAGCTCTTTGTCTTAGGAACTGGACATCTCTGGTTGGCTCAAAAAAAAAAAAAAATGCTCAAGAAGATTTCATAACATAAACAGTGGTAGACAGTAGCAAGTCACCCTGCAGTCAGGGCTTATGATATAAGGCCGAGTGCTTTATAACAAGTTAGGAAACTGTGATTCCACCTGGGCTTTGGTAGGGTGAGGAAGCCCCAGGCTTAGCGCATTGTCATTGCTTGTTGCTGCCAGAAATTATGACACAGCATTAGGTGAACAGACAAAACAAATCATCTTTCTTGAGGCTAGCATGGCAATGTCCACAAAAATAATTAAACACTTAATTGAGCTTTTCATTTCTTCACAAGTAATGCTGTTAAACTTAACAGTCTCATAATTAACCAAAGAACTCAACTAACCAGAGTTCTAAGTCCTGGAACAAGGAGGAAGCAAGGAACTAAGGTAAGAATTTCTTCCTCCTTTCCTGGATAAGGGAAAGTTTCACAAAAATTTTTGAGATAAACATTTTCAGGTTTCTATTTGCAAAAGTATCTTTTAGCTTCTATTCTCAGCTAACACCCATGATGAACTTTGAATTATGCCTTTCCTCTTCCTTCCTCAGCTCCCTTACACTTAAGAGGAATGCTAGGTGTTTATCCTTTGGTCACCTAGTTGTGGGTGGGTGCTGACTCCCTAATCTCTGCAGAGGTTCCTGCATTTGAGAAAGGATTACAAAACACACAAGTGTGCTTTGGTAGTATCTCTAGCTAAGAAGACATATTGGGACTGGAGTAGCACAAGGTTGGGATATCACTAATTAGGCAGTTTTGAGGAGTTAAGTTCTTTTAAAACTGATCCACAAAGGAACTCAGGAATTTGAAGAAGAGTAGTTTTGGAAGTGTGGTCATGAATACATTTACATTGTTGGAAAATTATTATTCATTTTTAAATGTGTGCTCTCATCTATTTTTATTAAGGAAAAAATTAGAGATAGCTTACAAATAATGCATGCATACAGTTGCCTCCAGAGGACCCTATAGTATATGGCTAAATCCTTGGAGAGAGAGATATGGATATACTGGAGATTGACCCCAGGGGTGCTCTACCACCAAGCAACAGTTCCATTCCTTTTTATTGTTTTGAGACAGGATTTCCCTAAATTGCTGGGACTGGCCTCAAACTTTGAATCTTCGTGTCTCAACCTCCTGAGTAGCTGGGATTAAATTAGGTGTGTACCCCTGCACCTGGCTACACCTATTAATTTGAAAAGCAAAATTCTCTTCATTCAACAAATATTTATTTTTTTGCAATTGAGTGCAGTAGATGCTTTCTTTTCTTTTTCTTTTTCTTTTTTTTGGGGGGGTGGGGGGGGGCAGGTGGTACTGTTGATTGAACCCAAGGTCTCACACATCTCACACATGCTAGGTAAGCACTCTACCAGTAAACGATATCTACCTAGCCCCTAATTTTTTTATTTGCATTTACTAATGTGTCTGAATTATTTGCTGCTCTGGGTTTGTAAATAACACAGCTGGAAAGATTTCCAGCAAATGGCCATATAATTACTACTGCTTTTTGTTTGCCCTAGTTATTTGGTCCTGACTGCATACTTGCAGTTTGCTGAGCTCTTTCACTGAGGTGGTTAAGAGTGCCAGCGTGAGCCCAGTGTTGTGATGTGATCCAAGTGTGGGTTAGTCAGCTTTGTGTCCCATGACCCCATCAATGTGCTTTGTTATGTCACAAGAAGTCAGGCTACTGGCCTGGTCTAGAGGAGTTGAACGTGACTCTGAAGGGTCTAAATAAAAATCTCATTCTCTAAGAAAACACTAATTTTTTTAGATCATTTATGAGTAACATTCATATCTTAGATATTAAATATTCAAAACCAAGCCAGTTCTGGAGAAAAATTACAGACATACATTCATGAGTAAATAGTTTTGCGTGTTTCCATTTTTAAAAAAATCTCATTGAAACTAAAATAGTTATCAGGGGAATCTTTTTAACTCTAATCATGTGTAGAACACTGTGTGTACCTTTGGTATACTATCTTAATATTACTTCCTGTCTCTGTGGGAAGGACCTTCATTAGAAACCTCCTTAAAGTGAGACCCGGAAAAATATAGAGTTGTGTAACATCCCTAGAATGTTATCGAATGTTCAGATTTACCTGACCTGTACTTGAACTGTAAATGAAAGAGGCTATCTCTAGCTAGGTCGAGGGGCATAGCTGAAATTATAGCAGTCATTTCTCACCTTTATTTCTCTTATATTCTAACAAAGCATGAAACTATAGCCATTGTAGACTGATATTCAGTCATGAAATTGAAATCATGTTGGAAAAAGTAATTCCTTCAGGGACAGTGAGGCAGGAAAGGAGCCTTCAGTGAAAACAAGAGGAGTCTAGGAATCAATCCATCTGACTACTAGTCTTCTGACATCTTGAAATATGTTGATATTTTGGTGTCACGTGGAGGCTTACAAAAGTGCCTGTACCTATAAGTCTATGCTTGGGGGATAGGGCAGGGCCTGGTTGTCAGGATTACTCAAGTACATGATGTGACTTATGTGTAGCCTGGGACTAGAGGTGATTCTCAAGGACACTGACTTCCGAGTCTGGTCACTGGATTCACTGCTGAACTTTCACTAGAATATACAGATTTCTCAGACAGACTGAAGCAGAATCAGAGGAGTAGTGAAGCCCAAGAATTATTTGGTTCTGTTTGTTTTTAGAATTAAACTACAGACTTTATTCAGGTTTTTCCCATCAAAGTCCTTTTTTTGTTGCAGAACCCAGTCCAGAATACCATGCCTTTATTTGTCATGTGTCCTCAATCTCTTAAGAGTCTGATAGCTTCTTAGCTTTTCCCTATCTTTCTTGACTTTGACATCTCAGTGAGTGTTGGTCAGGTATTTTGTGGAATTATCCTTAATTTAGGGCTTTGCTGCTGTTGTCTCCTAATTAGATAGAGGTTATGTTGTTGGCAAAATGCCATGGAAGTGATATGTCCTTTTCAGTGAGTCATCCCAAGGGGGCCCTGATGTCAAAATATTTTCCACTGGTGGGGCTAGGGTTGTAACTCAGTGGTAGAACACTTGCCTGGCACATGTGAGGCCCTGAGTTCAATCCTCAGTACCAGATATAAACAAATAAAATAAAGACATTCTGCCCATCTACAACTACAAAAAGGGTTTTTAAAAGATGAATAAATAAATAAAGGTATTGTGTCCATATACAAAACTTAAAAAATATATTTTTAAAAAATGTTTTCCACTGGTGAAGTTTCTCTTGATCATTTTATCATGGTGTGATATCTTCCAGGTTTCTTCACTGTAAAGTTACTATTTTTCCTTTTGTAATGAATGTGTGTCTTGGGGAAAATAGTTTGAGAATGTTTAGACATCCTTTTTTTCCTTAAATTTTTGTCTTCTATTTTTAATAGAAAATTAAAAATAGACCCATGAATGGATCTTGTTTGTCACAGTTATTACTGTAGTATTCTGATGGTGGTTTTCTGATACCCTCATTCATTCTTCATTTATTTATTTACTTACTTATTTAATTTTTTGTTGTTGTAGATGGACATAATACCAACACAATACCTTTATTTACTTATTTTTATGTGGTGCTGAGGATCAAATCCAGTGCCTCACATGTGCTAGGCAAGCACTCTACCCTGAGCTATAATTCCAGCCCTTCTTTCTTCATTTATTAATTGGAATTCAGCTTCTAGAGAAAAACTGTCCCTTATCATCCTTTATTAATTTTCACCTATAACAATGTGGGCTTATAAATATTTATTATATTCCCTAGGTTATAATTTTATTTTGTGGCTCAGATTGTTCTAGCTTTTTGGAGGTTCTTTCGGATTGATTTCTACGTTCCATTAATATGCCCCCATTTTGATTTTGAGTGTTTGCTTGCTTCCTGGCACTATAAGATACTTCAGCATCATCTTATGATTTTCTGTAATCTGTCCTGAAATCAACTACTTTTCCAAGGAGCCTTGGTTCCTTCTACTGAATAAATTTTACTTAGAAACCAAGATCTGGGAGTATTATTTATTCTAAATCCTCTTCTCACAGCAAGCTAGAATATCTAAGTATATATTCTGCCCCAGGCATAAGCCCACCGATATTTGTTCATCTGTCCATCAGTGTATATTCAAACTATGAGTTTGTACTGGGACCTCCAATTCTATTCAACACCACAGGGTTCATTTTAGCCTTCCCCTCTAGAAAATTTTATTTTTAGAAGCTTTCTGGGAATTTATGACTAATCAGACTTGGGGAACAGTGGTTTCTGGATATATATCTGCTGGGTACAGTACAGATCCAAAGACTTTTGTGGCTTAGGTAAGTACTCTTCACTAATGAATAGTCTCTTCCTTTGTAAATCATCGTTTTTCATAATTGAGTTAGTTGTCATTTCTTCATATACTAAAAGGAAGTTTTACATCACTTTTAGCCCTTATAAATAAGGGAACTCACAGCCTCCTGGAAATATCCATTTTTGTAGTGGAGTGGAAAGTGGTTTACTTTCATGGCCAGTATTTTTGTAAAAGCTTGTGGAAAAAATTGAGCACACTTGAGGAAACATCAAGTGGACTAAGTATGAGTACCCAGGGAAGCTGTTAAACATTTTCTTAACATACAAACAGCACACCTACACACATGACCAAAAGTCTTGGGATTTTTCTAAAACCTGATTTATTTTAATCCTTGAATTGTCATTATTGTCTTCTTTTTTTTTTTTAATAAAGGATTCTATATTCTTTTTTCTAAGTGTAGCTTCTTTCTAAAGCAGTAACTTTCCTGTCAGACTTCTTGATAGTGAACTCTTCAGCTTTGGGTTACTGAGAAGTACTAGATTGTGAACTTGAAGCCTGTGGGTTAGTTGAAGTAAATATGGTTCCCTTTCAACCCTAATGGTAGTCCATCTCACTTGTTCCTATTTGAAATTAACCAGGAAGCCATATGATGCAGTGAGGGGCCTTCAACCCAGGAAATTAACACAAGTAGGACAAACTTATAATGTCAAATAACTTACTTGTGATAGTATCTAAAATTCTTTTGGGGAGAAGTTAGAGGCTGAGAGGATGGTAGAAAGATAAGTGACATTTAGCATATCTTTCTTTCCCTAGACCTGCAACCTACAGGAATTACAGTTACTTTGCTCACAGGGTTATAATTTTGACTGCCAAAGTCATGTTGCCAATTCTTGATTTCTAGGTCAATGTGTAAATAGAAAGAACTTTCAAAAGAGATGGAATATTGCAAAGGAAATGGTCTACCGGCATCTGCCTTCCTCTGGAAAGTAGGGTTTCCAAAGCAACCCACTAAAATTATATGCCTTTCAAGATTTTTGAGTTTATCTTTAAAAAATACTATGGATATCAATGATTACCCCACCAAAACAGGTTAGTTACACAACTGTCTTAGCAGGTTTAAGATGAGAACCTGTCCTTTAAGACATATTTATGATTATAACATTGCATCTTTAAGTCTGCTCAGAAAGCTTCACATTATCGCGTATGATAGCCTATGGGGAAATCTGTCATCACCTTCTAAAAGACTTTGTGAAATTCCTACCTACAAAAAGCCGTGAAAGTCCTTAAACATAGTATTAATGTCCCTAGATACAGTAAAAGGTGCGATGGGTGTTTTGAGATGGGTTTCCCTGGGCATTTGTTTCGACCTTTGTGTAGTTGTTTGATTCCTTATAAGTTGCTTGTATTCCCTGGGCCCTGGTTTTTGTTTGTTGTTTTTGTTTTTACCAGTACAACATATATAAATAATATTTACTTTACCTAAGGGTGAGAAGAGCCATATTATAATGACATATGGAAAGGGTAAATATTAGTGCCTTCATTTTTTTACCTAATTGCCATGGCTAATATTAGGAAGACACCTGAATTGTAGCTCAGTTCATATGTGATCTGTCAAGGATATGCAATGTTTAAAAAAATACGACTGTGAGTAAAAGATGTTTGAATATTCACCAGGATAGGTGAATCTACATTTTAAGAAAATCTTACATATGAAAATGCAAACTTATAAAATAATTAACTTATCACTTTGAAAATAATTTAAGGTGGGGTTTCTTTGAATAGCAAACTCTTATGAGTGCACTGGAGATATCTTAAAAACAATAGCTAGACTGGGCACATACCTGTAATCCCAGCTACTCAGGAGACTGAGGCAGAAGGATCACAGGTTTGAGGCTAGATTGAGTAATTTGGCAAGACTGTCTCAAATTTAAAAAAAAAAAAAAAAAAAAATTAAAAGGACTGAGGATGTAGCTCGGTGGTAGAGCACTCCTGAGTTCCATTCCCATTAAAACACACACACACACACACACAGCTAGAAAATCAAGTTTTACTTGATTAACAGAATTACTCCTAAGTGTATACCCAAATAAAATTGTTCACACATTTGTCTCTGTAAGTGTTTTGCTCTGCCTTTATTTGTGATTGCCAAGAACTGGGAACAATCCATGTCTTCCAACTGGTGAATAAACTTTGTAAGTCCATCTGATGGGGTACTACTTAAAAACAAGGAACTACTGATACATATAACAATATTAGCTAATCTCAAATGTGTTGTGTTAAATGAAAGAAGCCAAATTTGAAAGGTACATACTGTATGGTTCCATTTGTATCATTCTGGAGAAGGCAAAACTAGGGACAGGATAAACTAAAGAGGGGTTTTGGTGACTTGAGGGGATCTCACTTATGGCAATGGCTAAAGCTCACAGAACTATACAAAAGGGTTATAAGGTATATTTTTAAATCTATTTTGAATAGTTAAAGGTACAGCTATTTTAAATCTTCAAATTGCATTTCATAGAGTCAGCATAAACATTTTGCTAGAAGTTTTATATGCTGATAGGTATAACCATTCCATAGGTCAACTTAAGTAATAGTTTAATGTCTTCCATGATTAATTATAAACTCATTATGTTTCCTAATGATTTTTACTTCTTAAATTTCTCCATAGTCATCAGCCAGGTTAAATGATCCCTATAACATTTGTCACTTCATATACCAGAGGTCAAAACTGGGCATATTTTTGCTGGGACAGAAGAGATGAGAACTAAACTATCAGAAAGCTTTATTATATCCTGCAGTTAAGAAAATGAGGGGAGAAGCAATGAAAAGAAATGTGGGAAGGGAAACCCTTTAGTTTATAGAGCTATGATAGTTGGAAACAAGTTTCATCATAACAGTTAAGTGAAGTTGAGGAAAGAAGTTGAGGCCCACCTCTCTCCTATCATGCTTCTTGCTACATTAGGATATACTCAGACAACATTACTTTTGTCATTATTTTGGAAGCTAAAATATGTGTATACATAGATTTTCTTGCTCTGTACCAAATTCTGTTACTGAAGAAAATGAATAATATTCTGGCACATTGCTGAGTGTTAGGAAAATTAAACTGTTGTGACTAGCTGTTTTCCTTGAAGGCTGTGCTGTGTAGAATTATAATGTTGGATGTTTTCATGTAAGTAAAGTGACTATTAGAAAATTGATAACCTGGCTTGTTTTCTTTCACTCTGCAATCATCTTTGATCTACTGTCACCTTGTCTCTGCCTTAGCCATCTCCCCCCACATTTACTTCCTTTGATAGACCAGCACTCTCTCTTCCGCCCCTAGCCACAGCTGGGCTGCTCAGGTTCTTCAGAATGATCTGCATGCATGCATGTCTTTTGTTCTCACAGGGATATTTTTAGACTTACCCATCCTGAAGTAGGTAGGTGTCTTATCACCCAAATAAACTAGTTTTATGTAAGCTTTTCTTAGTAAGGTCTTTACTGGCATTTAGAGAGAAGCATTGGTTTTTGAATGATCAGTATTTATGGGACTTAGGGTTGACCTCTACCATTGATTTTTTTTTTTTTTTTTAATGTGTGGTGTTACATTTGTGTGTGTGTGTCTGTCTGTCTGTCTGCATTTACCTCTTGAATTTCACTGTTTGATTCAGTAATACAAAACAAAACACTCTGATTCTCTTCACTAGATCTAACATGCATGCATGCATTCATTCAATCATTCATTCATAGATCCAAAAATATTCAGAGCTGGAGGTATTCAGGCTCAGTGGTAGAGTGCTTGCCTAGCATGTGCAAGGTCCTGGGTTTGAACCCAGCATGGTAAAAAAACAAAAACAATTCTGCAATGGGTAGCCACTATGCCAGGTTTAGGGGAGATAGTGAAGCACGCAGCGCTTCCCCCTTCTTTGTTAGAAGAGTTTAGATATAGGCTAAACAAATTAGTGCAGTGTGGTGAGTGCTGTGGTAGGGAGAGAACAGGTTGCTGTGGATGCCACAGTGACAGGCCTCTTTTTGTCACCTTTTTTCTTTATTGTCAGATGTTGAATCTATGCATCCTAATCCCAACTGTTTTCCTGATTTTATTTTCTATTGTTCTCTTAGTATGCATAGTTTGTTGTGGATTTTTCCATTTGATCCATTTCCTCTTTATCCAGGAAATCTGAAAGATTTGCTTTTATTGTAAAATATTAGAATGAGAAGAAAATTGATGTTGGATTTTAAAGGATTGTCTTGAAAATTATTGTCATTTGACAGGGGGGTGGAGAAAGGGGAGTTGATGGTTTGTAAAGTGAAATCAGTGATGCCATTGTTCTTCTTTAGTTGATGCCATAGTTCTTTCTTCACCTGGCAAAAAGCTGAAGCAAATAGTTGAGTAAAGCTTGGGGACCCCAACCGGTAAAGAACATACATTGCTGTAGTGGCAAAAGTAGCTTGCCTTACTTGAACGTTACTCAGCCCAACATAATTAGTGAATATGGTGAAATCATCATCATTTGTAACAGATCCAAAATCTGAATTTATCAACTTGTCAGTCTTGAAAACTAAGTTTAAGGTTAGCTTCATGTCTTCTCATTAAGTGGGGAAAAAAGTTAACTTAATCTGCTTACTTTTTTTTTTTTTTTTTTTTTAAGTAGAAGGCATTTCCAGTTCCAATGAGTTACATCTGGGGTATTTTCTTGCTCATTTTGCCAAGGTGATCCGCCCTCCCATTCCTACTGGGAATTGAACCCAGGGCCTCACATATTGTAGAAGTGAAGGTAGGCCCTGTTCAACTAGCCACCTCATTCTGCCTGGCAGAAGGCCTGCTATATACTGGAGGAATCATCTGGGGCTCTTGCTCTGCTGAAGGTCTGGAGGCATTGAAGTTTAGATGTGTTGCTGTCAGCTTTTCTTATAGAGTCTTAGCCTCCAGGAGATCCCATAGCTTTAATGGACCATCTGTTTTGTTGTGTTCCTGGGAAGTGGGCTTGGTTGTTCCATGTGTCCTCCTCTTTCCTGTTTTTTACATTATAAAATGAGACTTAAAAGATAGCTAATAAAATAATAAGTTAAACAAATAAGCATTCTACTATGGTGGGGATTTGGGGAATGATAAAAAGTAACAATTTTATTTGCATGTAATGGCTGAGAGCAGCTTCTCCCTGGAAGGTCATTTCTTTGTCAAGGCTTAGCATCTGTTTTCTGTGGCACTACTGGCTACTTCTCATAACAATACTATATTTATCTGCATTGTAACCTCCTTTCCTTCTTTGTGATTGCTGTCACATCTGGGCACACTGTAAACCTATTATAAAACATCTTGACTCAGGATTATGTGGGCAAGACACTGAGGCACTTTTGCCCCTTGCCCTTCATGGCTAGGGAGAAACTTGCAGCAGATACTGATACCCACTTTCAAGATAGTAAAGTCTTAGCCACCTCTATGTTACCTCATGCTGCCTGGGCAGGAGGAGACCCGCTGTTCTGGAGGAGTCTTTTGGGGGTCTTGTTCTGCTAAGGATCCAGAAGCAGTGAAGTTTAGATGTGCAGCCATTAGCATCTTTAGTACTATCTTAGCTTTCAGGACTTTAATGGACTGTTTTCATAGAGAAAAACCATAGGAATTTAGTACAAGTTGAATCCAGCCTGCCAATCTATTGCTCTTAGGAATATCAGATTACCTTCAAAGTCCAATGATTTAAGCCTTGGAATTGGGGGCGGGTTGGTTAGTGGAGAAATTTGAGACCCTAAGTTGCAGTGGAACTGGATCTTAGTGAACAATAACAAAAAGTAAATACATCTTGTCTCAGTCTCAAATATAAAATGAGTAACTCTGACCTTGTGTGACCTGCATTCTCTTTGAAAATCAAATGAGGTAAATTTGATAAAGTTCTTGAAAAATACTAAGTGCTCATTAAATGCAGAATGTAATCTTTGACAGTTTGGGGTTAGGTTCATGAGTATTTGGCTCAGGCTAGAATGTTTAACTAAGTAACAGTGTCCTGGTATCTATTTCCTGAAGCATCTAGGAGTCTCTGTTCCCTCTTAGCACTTTTTCTTTCTCACATTTGTCAGCAGAAAGTTAAGATGGAATGGCAGGTTCTTTGATTAGAGTTGTTTTAATTTGGGACTGGGATTGAAGCTCACTGGTAAAATGCTTGCCTAGCATGTGTGAGGCACTGGGTTCAATCCTCAGCACCACATAAAAATAAAATAAAGGTATTGTGTTTATCTACAACTTGAAAAAAAAAAAGTTGTTTTAATCTCTGTCTACAAGACTGACCATAAACGATGCTCCCAGGAAGTCAGCTTCATAGATTGAATTGTGGTCCAGCAGGAGAGTTGTTGTAGTAGATGCTACCTCTTTAGTGGTATGAGGAGACTGGTGGGTGGTTATGACATCTTTGGATTTCTTGTAATAATTTCTTATTTGTATGGCCAAGTAACATTAAGTAATATATTCAAATTGCTGAAAGTAGCCCATGTGTTGTAAGAAATCTGGGTATTCTGACAAAGTTTTTATAGTTTTGAGTTTTTCTGTCACTTAGAGATGCACTTAGGGTTATAGATCCTAGACTCAGACCTAAATTTGAAAATTGACTTTGCCACTTAATAGTATGGTGGCACTTGGTGAAATAGTCTGTTAATTGGTAGTATCCCAAAATTAAAAACCACTATAACATACAGTATGTTAAGAAGATATTTGAGATATTTGTCTTGGTCAACTAGAGCTACTAGAACAAAATAACAGATGGTGTGTGACTTAAGCAAATGTTTATTAAACAACAAACATTTATTTCAAAAAGTTTTGGAGTCTCAGAGGTCTTAAAACCAAGATACTAGGGCGTTGAAATTCTTCTTCCTGGCTTGCAGACTTCTTGCTGTATCCTTACCTGGCTAGGAAAAAAACATCCTCTTTTTCTCTCCTAATAAGGACACTAATCCATGGGGGGATGGGTGTCTCCCCTCATGACCTCATCTAAACCTAATTACCTCCCAAAAGCCTCACCTCCAAATACCATCACCTTGAATTTAGGTTGGGGGGTGCAGGGACAACAGACATCCAATCCATAACAATACTTAATCTTTCTAAGCCTCAGTTTAATTATCTAAGCTAGCTCTGAGATGGCAATACAAGTATAAACCTAAGAAGTTGGGACATAGTAAGCTCTCAAAAAGAAAGTTGTTGCTACTTTAATTATTGTTAACATCACCATATTCCAGAGATGTGCTTTCAGGCATTTTTGATATTTGATAAAAGAGAGGACTGAATGAACTCTTCCAGTTTCAAGAATCGATAAATGCATTTTTGTATTTGCATTTATGCTTCTGAGCCTCAAGACTGAGATGCTGCTCCGTAAACCTCCTTTATTTCCATGTTTCACTATACTACCATCTCATGTCAGCCTGTCTTTCTGATTATATATTCTGCCTTTGCTTTTTCTCTCATTTTCTTGGTGACTTTTTTTTTTTTTTTAATTTTCCTGCCTGCCTTTTCCTTAGTCTTTGATGCCATATATATCCTCCCACTTTTTTCTTCATCATTTATTGTAAAATAGCTTATAGTGTATGTTGTTTTGCTGTATTTTAAACTCTTTATTTAAAAAACTAGTGTCTGAGGTAGAGCATTTCCCCGTATACGACTGGGGGTACGTTGTGTATGTTATGTTCCTGTTTTAGAGTTTGGCTTTCCCAGACATTGACCAGGACAGACCAGTGTTAGACTTGACTTTGTTCTTCTTGGCCTTGTTGTGGCTGGTACTGGGTTGGTATGTGGAACTAAAGTTTTCTGGTACTATATTCTGCTTAAAGAGGAAACTGTTTCACAGATCCCCTCATGTATGTGACCATCAGCTGCTTTCCCCCTAGACAGTAACCATGAGGAAGCCTCTTCCTTTAGTTCCTTTAGGGTAACCCTTCTGTCAGGTTGCTGCTCATCATTCCCTGGATATCGTACATGTTAAGGTACCTGGCCTTCATAATATAAAAGCATTTGTTTTATGTCTGCCAAGAGAAAACTAGTTATTTGACAAGCCTCTGTTTTTTCTACATTTAGCAACTAGCATTTACACAATAGATTTTCATGTATAACAGCACATCCCTTAACTATGGTTTAAAATCATCTTGAATAGATGTACTTCCACTTAATTATGGATTTTATGCTCTGATTGATGTTATATGTGTACCATGGAATACTGCACAATACATTCATGTTTATAAGACTTTATGCTGAATGTAGATGCTTAAAGATTATTGTTTTTCAGTTTCTTTTAAGACCTATATTATGGGTTTTTAAACATTTTGTAACAAAAATCATTTTAATATTGCCAGCAGTCAAGTGGTAATATAAAAATTGATTTCTTGGATACTGTTTAATTAATGTGTTGTGATAGACAAAAAGCATATTACAAACATAAAGAATATGAAAATTCTGACAGATCTAGGTTGATGAGAAATACTACTGGTAAAAGAAGATGAAAAGATGGATTATCTTAGATTGAATTTTATTTCACTTGTTTCTAGAGACATTGTTAGCCCAAATTGCACACTGACTACAGAAGTAAGAAACAAATATATAAAAATGTGTATTCCCTTTACCTATATGTTAGTTGCAGTGTTCTCTTATGAAACAATATTCAACAAGATAGTCACATGGTACACCAGCATATGAAAAGATGTTCAATATCGTTAACATTCTATTAGAGAAATGCAGATTAAAACCATTATCACTACATACCTGTCATAATGGCTAAAATAAAAAATAATTACAGTGCCACACTGTGGTGAGGATAACAAATAACTGAATCTCTCATACATTGCTGGTGGAATGTAAAATGGTGTAGCAACTCCAGAAAACAATTTGGCAGTGTCCTACAAAACTAAGTATGCACCCTTCCGTACATCCTAGCAGTTGTACTCCTGGACATGTGTTCTGTTGAAATAAAACTTATTTTCACACCAAAACCTGTTCATAAGTGCTTATAATCCTGCTATTTGTAATAGCCCAAAACTGGAAACAGCTCAGCCAACTGTCACCTCAACAGATGAATGATTAATATACTATGTTATATGTGTACCATGGAATACTGCACAAAAAATAAAAAAGAATGAATTGCTTATACATAGCCACTTGGGTGAGTCTCCAGAGAAATATGCCAGCAGGGAGGGAAGGGCTATCCCAAAAGACTACCCTATGATTCCATTTATTTAACTCTTTAAATAACAAAAATTTAAAAAATGAAGAACAGATTAGTGGTTACCAGAGCCTAAAGAAGGAGAAAAAGAGTAAGAGGGAAGTAGTTGTGGCTATAAAAGGACACTTGGTACCACTTAAAAAAAAAAATTTAATTCCAGTTGAGATGTTATAAGAATCTTCTCATGAAACACTACTTCCTCCCCACGTGTGTTTTCTTATTTTTTTAGTCTCATTTGTTGGTGGATCATTTGATTGTTCCTTTATTTGGTCAAGAAATAATTATTATTTAATGTGTGCCTAATCTAGTCTTGACATCAAGGTGAAATCAATTGTTCTAAAATCAAAATCATCACCACCTTATTTTATAAATAGTAGTACATTTTGCCACATTGTTCAAAGTCACTTCTTAAATAGGTGCATTAGAGGGAGCCTTGGTAACATAAATTTTTCTAGGGTAAAATTATCGTGGCTAGGCTTTGTGGACCTTGAGTACACTTTCAGCTGTGTGTAAAAGTGGGGGAAAAAACTGTTTATTGGAATTAGGACACTGCTATGGGCTCTGGTTCATCTGTAAAGAATGGGGTGAGTTTCTGTGCAGGCAGATAAACTGGCAGGCCCTTGCATTTTCCTAAGGGAAGGGCATTCTTTCTCCCAGTTCCACTTTGGACTTAACCTGGCAACACAGAATGTGCTCTCTGGAACTTTGCAGAACATGGAACTTTGAGCTCAGGGCAGCTGCAAAGCTGGGTTTAGAAAGACAACTGTGCTTATGGTGAATAATTTGGAGACCAGTTTAACAGTCTTGTGGTTCAGTAAAAATTGGCTTCTGGATTAGCCAGAACAGTGGAAGGTCTCCCGTCTTGGTCTGCATCATATTGCTGCCCAGAGTGACTTTCCCTAGATCATGTTTTGACATAATGTCAGAGGTGATGGTGAATAAAATGTGAGGGTATGCACAGCAGCTGGAAATGAAATCTTACAGCCTTAGAACCAAAGGGTTTTTTGTTTGTTTTTGTTTTGGAATTTGTGTGTGTGAGTGCGTACACACACGCACAAGAATGAGGATGGGGGGAGAGGAGGTAAAGTCAGCTTTAGCTTATATTTTCCCTCTTTTGTCACTTTTTGGAGGACTCTGAAGACCTCTTCTGATCTGATTTAGGTAGAGAATTGAGGTTGAGGAACCAAATTAAAACTCTTTGCTTTGAACTTTGCTAAACACAAATATATGTTCCAGTGAGTCGTGTTGAGGCTTTGCAGGGATTTTCCCTAGAAGTAATGTTATAAACAGCTTAGACCTAGGCTAGCTCACCAAGGTTTGTTTATGTATCTGAACTATAATATTCTGTTAATAGTTCTGTACAGAAGCCAGCTCTCACAACTTTGTTTCTGTTGGAAGATGAATCAGTAGCCCCTGGTTCCATACTGTCTTGTCAGGAGGGCAGTGGTGGTGGTCAGTATTCTGAGTCTATGAAGGTCCTGAGCTTCCAGAAGAAATTGTAATGGCAGTCGGCACCACTTTTGGTGGTAGGAAAGGAAAGAAAACTTGTGAAGCCTCAGGTCCTGGCTGGGATGGCCTTCAGTCAAAACGAAAGGACTGTTTGGGAATTGTCCATGCATGTAAATGTGTGAAAACAATGGTAGCCAGAAACTGATGGGTTCTAAGTTAGCATGGTTAATGATGTAAAATCTGGCGTACCAATGAGCAGTAGAGTTTTGGTCGTTGCTATTATTTTTGTCTTTGTGATTAGATGCAGAGATTCATTGTTAACATCTCATCTAATTTTTTTTTTCTTATAGTCACAAACCATGAATTATGTGGGCCAGCTGGCTGGGCAGGTGCTTGTCACCGTGAAGGAGCTCTACAAGGGCATTAACCAAGCCACACTGTCAGGGTGCATCGATGTTGTCGTGGTGCAGCAGCAGGACGGCACCTATCAGTGTTCACCTTTTCACGTGCGGTTTGGGAAGCTGGGAGTCCTGAGATCCAAAGAGAAAGTGGTGAGTGCAGTGCACAAGCCTGTCTTCTAGGAGGGAAAAGAGAGCGTCAGTGAGTAAATTGTTGTTGTGAACTTTCTGCCCTCTGCTTCTTTCTTTTGAACTTGCATGTTGTTAAAGACACTCATATGAGAAGTCAATCTGTATAGGTATTGCTTTTGAAATTGTTTCTGAATTCATAAAGCCCTATTACAGGAAGTCTTCCCAAGGGAAAAAGAAGCTGAAAATTATAATGATAATCCTACATGTTGAAACTCAAAAGAGCAAAACAGAAAATAGTCATAAATGAGGGAATTAGGTGTCTATTTAGAAAAAATATATATTTTCTTCACTTTGTTTTTCAGCTGTAAATCAGTTTTTATTGAAATATAATATATTGGTATGAAAGTGTACCCATATAACCATTCTGGTTTTCACTTTCAGAACAATATTCAATAAACTACACAACCTTTACAAAGACTATGTGTTAGATGATTTTTTTTTGACAGTACTAGGGATTAAACTTGGGGTGCCTTACCACAACCCAGGGGTGCTCTACCACTAAACTACATCCCCCTAGCCCATTTTATTTTTTATTTTGAGACAGGTCTTGCTAAGTTACCAAGACTGGCCTTGAATTTGCTCAGGCTGGGCACGAACTTGTGATTTTTCTGCCTCAGTCTCTCAGGTCACTGGAATTACAGGTTGTACACCACCATTCCCAGCATGTTAGATGATTTTGCCCAACTGTAGGCTAACATAAGTGTTCTGAACATATTTAAGATAGACTAGACTAAGCTGTGACATTCACTAGGTTTCAACTGAATAGCATTTCCAACTTACGATGAGTTTAGCAGGATATAACCCTATCATTAGTCAAGGAACCTCTGTACAGAGTCCCCCCTTAACTATGGATGATATGTTACAAGACTCCCAGTGATGCTGGAAACCATGGATAGTACCAAACTGAATATACTATGTACTTTCCTGTACACACACATACAAATGATGTAATATCTTTTCCATCTTATCACACTACAGCTTTAACTTTTGCAGTTTGATATCAGTGGCAAAACTATCATGAATTTTTTCTTCACTTTAAAATATTTAGGATAATAACCTTCATATTAATTATGAATAAAAGGCTTATATAATCAAGAATAGGTTATATTTATTTAAAGGAAATTAATACCACATTTTAGTTTGTTTTGACAAATCTATAAAATCTTGTTTGTAGTCTAAATTTGCTTACTGATGTACCAGGACTTGTCCCCAAAATTGACTAAATGGTAAGCCACAGACCATAGACTGGTTGACTTTTATTTGTTTTAGAAAAAAGTTCTTCAGAAAGAGGATATTTGTGTTGGCTTTTCTTGTTTTTATATCCTCTTTCCTCAAGTTATGGAGCATTAGGAAGGTTTGCTAGTCTAATGTCAATCAAGTTTAAAAACTTGAGTTAGTAGTACTTTGCAGGTACGTGATTCCTTTCTACTGTTGTCCCTCTACCTACTGAAGGTTCTATCCATATTTTAAAGCCCCATAGGACACCCTGACCATTTTCTGGCACAGGTCTTAAAAAAAAAAAAATATGTTAGAGGACCAACTTGAATAACTTGAAAATTTATTTTCAACTTTGTGCTGTCTCAATGGAGAATCACATTTCAGAATGGCAGGGTTTGTGTGATCTGGCTTATTCTTGGAGTTACCCTTTAAGAAGCAAAAGTAATTGCAGTTTACCTAGTGACTTGGAAACTTTCCATGGCCAAACAGTATTCTTCTGCCACAATTTAGCTTCTCTGCAATTTTTTTCTCTTGTCATATTGAAAGTACTTTCAGACTGGATCTGTTGTGGAGGAATCAGCAAAAGCTGTAAACTGTTTGAATGTACCCTGAAATATCCCATTGGTTGTGCAAGGATCTGTTAGATGCCTTTGAGGCTCCCCTACTGACCTGGGTTGTTGATCAGCAGATTGAATTGGTCTTTTTGCCCATTCAAAATGGAACCTTCAGGCAAATGTATGTAGGCACTTGTATATCTGTTAATGATGATCAAGCAGATAAAGGTGCCTTTTTCTACATGTTATATGCATTTAGGAATATAATTTTTGTACAAGACTACCTAATTCATTGTTAAATACCTTGTCAAACCTTTGTGGGTTTGGGTTTTTGTTGTTGTTGTTTGTTTTGTGGTACTGGGATTGAACTCAGGGGTGCTCTACCACTAAACTATATCCTGAGCACTTTGTATTTTTTTATTTTAAGTAAGGGTCTTGCTGACTTGCTAAGGCTGGCCTCAAATTTGCAAACCCTCTGCCCCAAGCAGTTAGAATTACAGGTGTGGGCCATTGCACCCAGCTCGACCTGTATTTTTTATTTATTTTTATTTTTTTGTAGTTGTAGATGGACAGAATGCATTCGTTTTATTTGTATATGGTGCTAAGGAGCGAACACAGTGCCTCTCACATGCTAGGCAAGCCCTGTGCTACTGAGCTATAGCCTGAGCCCTCAACCTATATTTTTAATAGGAGTGTAATCAGTGAGACATAAGGAAAGATAAAATTTCTTTTTTTCTACTTCTTCCCTTGGTATCCTGGGAACCCAGAGGATATGTTTGGGAAGAAATTTGGCCATTTGATTTAAAACACAATTTTCCTGTAACAATAAAACTGAAACTATATCTACCTTGAGATACACTGGCAATTTGCACTGTCCTATCAGTCTCTGTTAGTTCCCTAGGACTCTAAATTTTCAAATATTTTTGACATCTATGAAGTGGACTTGAAAATTTTTTAAAAATATTTTTTAGTTATAGTTGGACACAATACATTTATTTTATTATTTTTATGTGATGCTGAGGATCGAACCCAGTGTCTCACATGTACTAGGCAAGCACTCTACAGCTGAGCCACAACTCTAGCCCCTTGAAAATATTTTTAAAATGTTTGTCCTTTGTTGCCTAAAGAGCTCTTTCATATTCTCTTAAGTGTCCTCAATTTGCTATAATTTGATGCTAAATTTAAGTTTTGAAAAGACCAAAATCCATTCCAAGCCTAATCAGGAGAATAAAATAAGTAGTTTTATGTTGAGTAACGTCATATTTGAAACCTAAAGTTGTGGCCATGAAGTGTTAAGATAGTATGTAAACAATTTAAACTCTGAATTTATATCCTAAAAGAAGCATTATTCCATTTCTCTAGCTAGGTGGGATGAGTATGTAATCTCTGAAATGAAAATTTGGAGAAATATTAGTTTAACTATTTTTTATTAAAGATAAAGTACCTTTATTTCATTTATATTAATTTATAAGCATTATACAACAAATCAATTATTTTAATTATTTTCCATGTCAAGCTTTCAGTTGAACAGATTTTAATGTTTAAGTCATTCTGAAAAACCTGAAATTTGGGATTATGGAGCTATTTTTGTTTTCTCCTTATTTATAATATGCTAGGATGGGACTGTTTAGTTTCTTTTTTCTTTTTTTTTTTTTTACTTTTTCATTTCTAACAAAAATTTAAAAATTTTTAATTTAGTAAGCCTCTTCTTTGATTGTAGAAGCTGCTGCTAGGTTGCAGATGCTTCAGAAATCTTGGATGATGCTAGGTGTGAAACCAGCTTCAACTAGCCTGAAGTGTTTTTATAGCAAATATTCTCTGGAATGTTAAAAAGACTGACTGGAAAAATGAGTTAGGGCTAATGTTTGTCCTATGGAAAGTGATTTACGTAGCCATTTTTTTAAGAAAAAGTAAAAGGAAAATGTTTTCATGTAAAATAATTATTAACATTTCTTTAAATACACAGGATTTTGTTACTCATTCTGCCCATCTTTTTTTATACTATTTATCCTTTTTTTCAGCTTAATGGTTTGGTATTCAACATAAAATAAACTGCATGCATTTAAAGAATACAATTTTATAAGTTTTAATACATATTGCCTGCAGGAAGCCATCACCATAGTTGAAATAAGGAATGTTTTGTTTTCTATCCTCCAGTCTCCTCCAATCTGACAGTTCCTCAGCCCTTATTTTTTATGATATCAATTTATTTTAACTGTTTATTTTTTAATTAATTTTAGACTGAGGTAAGTTGCAGGTGTAGTTTTTAAAATTTCTTTCATTCAGCTTCTTCCCCAGATGTTAACATTTTATTTGGCCATCAAATATTGTTATCAAAACTGGAAATTAACATTCATCTAATGATACTGTTAACTAAAGACCTTATCTAAGTTTCACAAATTTTTCCACAGTTGTCAGCTTTCTGTTGCAGGATCATATTCCCAAATTGCTTTAATCTGCATGCTCTTATAGTTCCTTAGACTTTCCCCCCCACCTTGACATTTTAATGTAGAACAACTAGGCCTGATGGCATATGCCTGTAATCCCAGTGACTCGAAGGCTCAGGCAGAAGGGTAGCAAGTTTGAGGTCAGCCTTAGCAACATAGTGAGACTCTGCCTCAATTAAAAATAAAAAGGGCTAGGGATGTAGTTCAGTGGTAGAATACCTTTGAGTTCAATCACCAGTATTCCAAAAAAAAAAAAAGAAGATAAAAAACAGTTATTATATAGACTGACCCTAAGTTTGAATTCGTTGGTCTTTTTCTCTTGTGGGGCAAGAGCAACACAAGAATATGCTGTATCCTTCTCAGTGAATCACATGAGGAGTTCCGTCATGTTGCAGTGTCTCACTCAGTGGTGTTAATAACTTTCGTCCCTTGGCTAATGGTGTCTGCTGGGTTTCTGTACTGTAAATTTACTTGGGGGAGAAAGCTTAATAATAAATAAATAAACTATTTAATAATAACTCAATAAATTACTATTTATTCACTAATTGAAAATCTGTATTTCAGAGCTGTCCCTATTCTTCTATTTACTTATTCAATTATTTCTATCAGTATGAATGCATAGATATTAATTTTATAATATGGGATTTTCTGTTACCCATTATAATTATTTATTTGGTTGCTCAAATTGTCCCATTTCAGCTGTTAGTGTAGCTCCTTCAAGTTGAGTTCTTTCTGAGCTGCTTCTGTGATTTTTTGAGCCCTTCTTTTCTGGCACTATAACGTATTATAGGAAAATCTGTTTTCCTTGTCTCAGTTCTGAAGTTAATTATTTTATACCTCCAAAAGAATTCTGGCTACTTTTACTTGGAAAATAGTATTGAAAACAAAGATCTGATCACTAGATGTGTTCATTACTATTGAGGTATCATTATTTCTAGGTTGTTTCACCTGGCAGAACCAGAAAATATATGTATGTATATACACATACATACATGTCCCATCTACATCTATTTGTAAAAACTCAGGAATTTGCTTGGATTCCCCTGATTCCAGTACATCACCACAGGCTTCTTAGCCCCTCCGTATTTGTGACTTTTTTCTCATGATTCTGATTATCCACAGGTTTATCTAGTTATTTGTTCAGACCTATAAAATAGTTTTAAAATTGCTAATCTACATCTACAATAAGAAAAATTTACTACTGTAAAATATTTCTTTATGGATGTATGTATATTGTGTGTATATGTGTCTGTATTGTGAGTGTGAATGTGTGTGTATATACAAATACATATATAATTTGTCTTTAGACATTTTAATACATCTGAAGACATAGCTATTCTAGCCATATATGGTGGTACATATCTGTAATTCCAGCCACTCAAGATGCTGAGGCAGGAGGATTGCAAGTTCAAGACCAGCCTCAGCAGCTTAGCAAGGACCTGAGCAACTCCAAAATAGATAGATAGATAGATAGATAGATAAGATTAGATAAGATAGATAGCTGGGGGATATAGCTCAATGGTAAAGCACCCCTGGGTTCAATCCCATTGGCAGAAATAAAATAAAAACACAGTTGCTCATCTAGATCTCTCTTGTGACCACCAGAATCATGATTTCTACAGCCACCTGTTTCTTCTTTAACTCTTCTTAAGTTTAATTTGAATTTTGATTCTAGGATTATCAGTTTGGATGTTTTTTTGCTGCACTTTCATCACCAATTTCCTCTTTTAGTTATGTATTTTTATAGAATGTTGCATGGGTCTATCACTGGGGGATGAGGAGGCCATATAATTACCAGGCTCTACTCTTTGCCTGAACTGAATAATAGATGCCCAGTGACCGGTAACTGACAGATTTTGAAGAAGAGTGATGATTGTTCACTGATCCGGATGGTATCTACTATTAACATATTTGTCTGTGGACAAAAAAGCAGGCAGAGAAGTTGTGCACAGCTCACATACACAGGGGTTACTGAATCTTGGGTATGTCTGAACTCTTGGTGAGGTGAGGCTAACCTGTGCCATAGCTTGGAAAGTACACAAATATTTGTTGACAGTATTTTCCCCATTTTACAACATTTTAGAAATTAAACAAATTTTATATGTTGTAAAAATAGGTGGTGAAGTGCTTCTTTCAATGCCTGGTTATCCATCTCTTCCCCCAACCCAGATCTGTTTGTTTTTTAAGGGTAGGTTGTGAGGCAGGTGACAGTATTTTCTCTAGGGCTACAGTTTCAGAAACTCAATATGAAATCTGGCTTGAGAACCCAGAATTTAGACTTGGTTGAGCTTGAATGAGAGACTTTTTGAATGCTAAATCACATTTCTCTCCTTAGATCGATATAGAAATTAATGGCAATGCAGTGGATCTTCACATGAAATTGGGTGACAATGGAGAAGCTTTCTTTGTGGAGGAGACTGAAGAAGAATATGTAAGTTCTCCATAGTCATATCCACTTTACACATTGTGTTCAATCTCAAAGATAGTCAGTTTTCCTGGTTGGTTGTATAAATGATTGCTGCTAGTTAGTGAAGCTTTAGTTTTATGTTGAACTGAGCTGTCAAAAAGGAGCTGGAGGGATGAGAAAATTTACTCCACACCAGCTTTTTTTTTTTTAATATTTATTTTTTAGTTTTAGGTGGACACAGTATCTTTATTTTGTTTTTATGTGGTGCTGAGAATCGAACCCAGTGCCTCACGCATGCTAGGTGAGCACACTACCACTTGAGCCACATCTCCAGCCCCACATACCAGCTTTAAGGGTACAGAAAACATGCAAAAAGTCTTTGTATTTGGTTCTTGTGTAATGGGTAGTGTGTCTTTTTCTGACTTTAATGAACTTTCTTAATGTCTATTCTAGTTCATATCTTGACCTGAATTCATTTAGTTCTACCCAAGTAATCAGGCATCTCTCTTCAGGCTATGTGTGTTTGTATATACATGACCTTTAAACTTGGAAAATATAATTACCATTGTTGGTTAGGAACACTATATCTCTAACCTTGAGTAGTCCTGTGAATTAATTATGATATTAAGAGATTTTAATTGTTTGGCCTGTGTCCCTTTATAAATGATTACATGTTTGGCTTCCTTCAGCAAGAGAACATAATTTATCCAGCCCCATCCTATTCCTCCCCCTAGAAGTGTATAAACTAGTTTAGACAGAGATAACCTGGGTTTTTTAATAGATTTAGTGTGGATCTTTTTGAAAAACCTGTGGAAGGCATTATTTTATCTTTTTCCTTAAATAATAAAATCTCAAATAGCAAAAATGATAAGCTTCAAGTTATTAAGAACTGTTTTTTGTTTGTTTGTTTCAAAGGTGAACTACTAATTTGGGTTATAAAATCACAAATAAAAATATCACCAAAAAAAATAAACAATAGCAAAATAAGATTGTGTTTATTTTTAGTTTATAGAAAGGCCATTAACATAGGTACCAGTATGTAAAGCAGCATTGAAACAGCATGATTTATGAAGAAGAACTTTATCAGATCATTGGTTTTCCTAGTATCTTTCTTACTTGTTTTTATGTTACTTTGTTTGCATTTACTTAATCTAAGCAAAATTCTTCCTTTGGCAGAGAAAAAGAGCAGAATGAAGCATAATAAATGACAGTTGTCACAAGATTAAAACATTCTTGATGTCTTTATTAAAATAATGTATAACCCATATCACTGATTATTGTTGCATAGATAGAGTAAGTGAGAAGACTGGGTTGTGGATAGTCCATTACCTAGTCTTATGTGCTGTTCTTACAATTCCATTAATAGCTATGCTTATTGAGGTCAGCTTTTGGAGAACATCAACCTTCTAGCCGTTTTCCTATTTCATGTATGATCAAATTGACAGTTTTCTATAGTGTAGCATGTTTCCCTAAATAGAAAATTTAATGAACCCAAAAAAACCATTGGTATAACTACTATATGCCATATACTATGAATAAAACAGCCTCTGATCTCCAAGAGTTCATTATTTCGAGGGGAATAAATCTGACTGCTGTTTATTTAGTTTTGGTTTCAAACTTTTCCCATTTAACTGTATGTCATAATCATCTCTTTAAGTCAGGAGTTCTAGATCTAACTATTCTTTTAATAGCTGCACAAAAAAAAAAAAAAAAAAAAAAAAACTCCATGATGTAGATATACCACAAATTATTTGACCATTCTCTTATTGATAGGCATTCACGTTAAGTTCTTAGAAATCAGAAACCAGAGCTTCTCATCTGGCTGCCTTAAGGACATTCAGCAGAATATATCTCAGCAGAGTTTCTCTCTGTGTGTTGATGATGAACACAGATTTTGCCTAGGTAAATAGAACTCTTGACTTTAGGGTAAAATGTTTACCTATACCAAGTTCAAAAGTTAATAGAAAACAGTTTTTAGAAATGCATACATTTTCAGGACTACTTGTAAAAACCTTGAGTATTCTAAATTATCTGAGGTCAGGTAATGCCTTTTACTTATCTTTTGTTTTTACTGATGATAAAAAGGAATGAAGCAAATGGATGAGAAGTTTATTTACTGGGCACCAGACTGATCATTTTATTCAGTATTAAATTAGAAATTTAATTATTAATATTGAGCTGCCTTTTCTTTTGAATTCTTAAAATATATTTACTTATGTTTAAAATTCACTAATTTCACTTGTTACAGGGTATTATGTATCATCTGTATTATCACTTTCCTCCATCCTTGGATAGTTAGTTAATTTGGTATTAACCACTATAAATTTACCTAGTTCATCACTTACCCGTTCTGCTGTTCTTTGTTTGATGTGGCTTCGGCTTTATCATGTTCTTAATGTTCTTTATAAATTCTCAATAATCTTTTTAATGCCTCCTAAGAATACTGCTGCTGTTTTGAACTTCTCTTTGCAGAGAATTTAATTAGTTCTTTAATTACAGCTTATACGTGTTTTGTGCTGACCTGACATTTCAGTTCCTCCAAATGTACTGAGCTACATGGACCAAAATGAGCTAACCCTCAACTGTGTCTAGAAAGACAAGACCTGCTCAGAGCAGACAGAGTCTCAGTTCAGTATGACTTTCTGACCTTTAGGGATTACATATTCTTTTCACCATTGTGAAACTGTATGTACTCAAAGAAGTAACAATTGCTTTGATCCAGTGCTGTCATGAATAATCTCTTTCTCCATGTTCTTTAAGGAAAAGCTTCCAGCTTACCTTGCCACCTCACCAATTCCCACTGAAGATCAGTTCTTTAAAGATATTGACACCCCTTTGGTGAAATCAAGTGGAGAAGAAAGACTCTCCCAGAATTCAGATATCTCACACATCTTAGAAACAGAGACCGTTTTCACTCCAACTTCTGTGAAAAAGAAAAAACGAAGGAGAAAGAAATGCAAACAGGACAATAAAAAGGAAGAGCAGCCTGCTTCTCCTGCTGCAGAAGACACTTGTGAAGTGGGTGTGAGCTCTGATGATGAGAAAGGAGCCCAGGCAGTGAGGTAGGCTTTCAACTTGGACAGGGGTTTGTGCAGGTGCTTGGCTAGCCCCTTGTGCCATAGAACGGGCTCAAGGAAAGCCAGAAGCTGCTACTGCTTTTATGGATGTGCAGTGTGAGTTTAGACTGTTTTTCCACAGTGGTTTATTGTGGAATCAAATGGAAGAGACTTTTTTTTTTTTTTTTTTGATACTGTGCAGAATTTGCCATAAGACTTCCTGCTGTGATACTAAAATTTCATTCGTGGCAGACTAGTGGTGTATCTCTCTTCATCCAGTAAGTTACCAAAAGCCATTAAATCATAAGTCAAAAGAAGATCTGAATTAGTTACTTGTCCTGCATGAGCAGATACAGGTAGGGACACCATCATTCCACTTGTGGAATTTTGCTACCAAGGGTCTTACGTTCAGTATCTCACCTGTACCTGAGCAGTTCACAGTTTTATTTTATTCAAATTCACCATCAAAATGTCCTGTAAGGGCGCTGGAGTGCTCGCCTAGCGTGGGCGGGACCCAGGTTCAATCCTAAGCACCACATAAAAATAAAGGCATTGTATTGTGTCCATCTACACCTAAATATATATATATATATGTTTTTAAAAAAATGTCTTGTAAGTTGAAGACAACAGAGTTTTCATTTTTTTTTTTTTTTAAAGTGAGAGCTCTTATCATTTTTTTATCAGCTTAGTAGAATAGCTCAAAACATATGCCTCTTTTCAAGTCAGCACTACCTGGAATTTAAAGATAATAATTGGGGGCAGAAAGTCTATTTTCTCATTCAACTTTTTTTCTTTTGTACCTGTTCCACTCAGTGGTTACCCCGGCACCAGAAGGACCATCGATGCTTCAGTGGGTGGTTCTCTTCACCCAACTGTTGGACAAGAAACTGCTGCCCATAAGTGGCCCTGTGTTTCCAAAACCTTTATGTAATTGGGGGTAGGGACAGGGTTTAGGAGGAAGGTTCTGGTCTGCTTGTATGTTTTCAGATAAGCTGTTGAAAGGAAAATTTATGTCCTTTGGAAAAGTAGTTATGTTAAAGTGTTTTTTTTATTAGAGAAAAGAAGGGGAAATAATTTCTTTTTCTAGTTTTCAAAACCAAACAGTAACTTACTTGGATCTTGTACATATTTTATTTGCCACACTTTTGTTTTCATGGTCAAGCCAGGAAAAAAATGGTACTAATGTGTGACTGGTATATTTTAATTGTTTTACATTAATGAATATCATGGTATAATGATTCCCTTTTGGCAAAACCATTTATTCTTTTTTTTTTTTTTTTTAAATACTGGGGATTGAACCCACAGTAGGTACTCTACTATTAAGCTATAATCCTGAGCCCTTTTTTATTTGAGACAGGGTGTCACTAATTTTCCAAGGCTACCTTGATTTTATTTATAATTCTCTTGCCTTGGCCTCCTGAATAGCTGGAATTATAGGTGTGTGCCACCACACCCAGCTGTTTACTCATTTTCTAAAATTTTGGAATCTGGATGGTAAATCCTGACATAAAGTCCTACATTTGATAGTACTTTTTAACGTGAAAAATTTTATGCCCATCTTACATTACTTACCAGCTCACATGTGTAATATTCTTTCTCTTGCCATTAGATTTTTATTTCAGTTCTGATAGAATGCAGAATTACCGTACAACTAACCAATTAAAGATCCAAAGAAATGGTGAAAAAGCACTTTACACTCTACAGACCAGCATAAACTATTCTTATAAAACTTTAAAATCCTGAATAAATCAGCAGTGTCTTTCTTTTGTTATTTTTTTAAAAAATGGGAAGACTTTAATTATGTTCCTCTTTTACAAATCATTGATTTCTCAAAGAATTTTAAGCCACTAATAAGTGCCATAATGGAGCTTGGGTTATGGCTCAGAGGTAGAGCACTCGCCTACCATGCGTGAGACACTGGGTCTGATCCTCAGCACCACATGAAAATAAAAATATTATGTCGACCTATAAGTAAAAACTAAATATTTTTTTAAAGTGCCAAAATTTCTTAAATATTCTTCTTGTCCTTCCCCCCCCCCCGCTCCCCCCCCCCCCCCAACGCTTTCAGTCTCTTAGAGGTTATTTATCCTTTCCTCACCTAGGAGAATAAACTTTGAGAATATTTCACGTGTTCCACTGCTTGATTTTAGGACCATTAAGAACACACACACACACAAAAAAAAAATCTTTAAAAATTTTCTTACATATAGGTGGACAAGAAACTTGTATTTTTCAGAAAAACTCCAATTACTTATATATCTAAATTTTATTTGGATTAGCATTGTAGTGTTTCTTAAGTGCTTTATTCCTAAGAATATTTTTGCCAACTGAAGTTTGTTTTTTAATATATTTTTTAGTTGTAGATGGAAACATTTTTTTTATTATTATTATTTTTTAACGTGGTGCTGAGGATTGAACCCAGGGCCTCACGCATAATAGGCAAGCACTCTACCACTGAGCTATAACTCCTGAGCTTAAAGTAATACTTTTGTTTTATTGACATGTTTCCTTTGTTAAAATAATAGAGCAAAGCTTAAAACTCCTAAACTATCTGCAGCTTTAACTTGGGAAGCTAAAATGTGTCTAAGACATACATGAAGTTGCTTACTAAATGTATAAGAGTCAGGGCTGGGGTTGTGGCTCAGTGGTAGAGTGCTTGCCTAGCATGTGTGAGGCACTGGGTTTGATTCTTAGCACCACATATAAATAAATGAATAAAATCAAGGTCCATCAACTTAAAAATATATGTAAAAAATTAAAAAGGACAAGGGTCATTATTTATTTACAAATGGATAAGTCACTAAATTTATAAATGTTAATGCATTGCAGAAATATGAGCCAAATTGTACAAAAGGCTGCGTCAGCTAAATCTGTTGGTGTACCAATTTGATTGACAGTTAAAATGGTTGCCAGCTTATCTAAGCTAGCACCTTCTTTGGTAAGCAGGCAAGCCACAACACATGTAAACTAGTACCTTGTGATGTTTCTCAGAAGCTTGGTGGTTTGTTTTTTCTTTGGGTCACTAGTGAATTATAAATGCTGTCACTTGAAGAAACGTTTTCCTGAAATTTTCTTAAAACAAGATCTGCTAAATTATATAGCCAAGACTTTTATATATATATATATATATATATATATATATATAAAGACAACAAAATGTAAACAGTCATCAGAATGCAGATTGTATTCTGAAATAAGAAGCATGGGCCTATTAAGAGTTCTGGTTATAGAAAGTAGTCTCTAGATCAAATAGTTTACATTCTTCATCTCCTGATCAATAACTGGCTTCTAGGGAACCCCACAGGTTTTTCTATGGTGAGTGTAAGTGTTTAAGGTGACATGAATGTCTGCTTTCCTTGGTTTTGTGTTTCTCTTCCCTTGAATGAGATTGTGTTGGGGAAATCTTTTGGAAGAAGGAAAATTAGCATTAGGAAAACTTTAAAATAATAGATGCAGAGATGTGGAAAACCTATTACATGTCAGAGTTAATGATAAATAGTTTTTAAGATATAAAGGAAGAAAAATAATACTAAAAAATAATTTAACTGGTTTTTCTCCCTAATGTTAGTCCAACAAATTGATATGAATATTCTCATTTTACATTTACTATCTGTCCTATTAGAACTTTGAATGTTTTTCCCCCACATTTTTTATGGGTGCACTATAGATGGTGGGATTTATTGTTAGATATTCATACATGCATACAATATAACAATAAAATTTGGCCAGTATTATTTTCCAGTATTTCCCCTTTTCCTCCATCCTCCCTCCCCTTGATTCCTTTTTTCTTTTCTTATCTCCCCTTGACTTTCATGAGATCTCCCCCACCTTTCTTTTTCTTTTTCCTCTAGCTTCCACATAGGAGAGAATACATACAACCCTTGACCTTTTGAGTTCATGTTATTTCACTTAACATAATAGAACATTGAATATACTTTAAGAACTTTAGACTTGTATAATATGGTGCTTTACATCTTTTGGAGTTTTTTCTTTATACTACTTTGAGAATTTAACATGTTACACCACATAAATCTCACATCAATTCTGTGAAGTAGACGGGACAAGTAATAAATTTCCAATTAAAGATGAAAACAGGGGCTGGGATTGTGGCTCAGCGGTAGAGCGCTTGCCTAGCATGGGCAGGACCCAGGTTCAATCCTAAGCACCACATAAAAATAAAGGCATTGTGTTGTGCCCATCTACACCTAAAAAATAAATACAAAAAAAAAATAAAGATGAAAACAGGCACACAGGGCATTAGTGTTTAGATTTGGGTCATTACTAAACTTCTGGATTCTTGATTATCTGATATCTAAAGTGTAGAGCACACCTGTAATAATCCCAGTGACCTGAGAGGCTGAGACTTGAGGATTGCATGTTCAAGGCTAGCCTCTGCAACTTAGCAAGACCTTGTCTTGAAATAAAAAGGAGTGGGAATATAGCTCAGTGTAAAGTACCCCTGGGTTCAATCCCCAGTACCCCTCTCCCCTCAGAAAGGAATGTTACTACCTCAGATTTGTAAAAACTGAATGAAATACATATAAAGCCTTATTATTCCAAAGGATTTAAAAATGAATTTTTAATTAGATTTCCTTTCTGTCCTTCTTCCTTCTTCTGTCCTTCTTCTGGTCCATAGTTAGTGATTACAGTAGCATATGGCATTGGTAAATCACCCTTTCATATTTCCTTTTGAAAAGGGGGGAAAAGCCCCCTTTGTTTTTGTCATTTAGGGAGTTGGCCAGTAGATTTGAGTAGTATTTTAAAGCTAATAAATGTCGTCATTGTTTTCCCTTTCACAGAGGATCTTCAAATGCTTCCTTAAAGGAAGAAGAATTTAAGGAGCCTTTGCTCTTCCATTCTGGAGATCACTACCCCTTATCTGATGGAGATTGGTCCCCATTAGAGAAGTGAGTATCTTTGAAATTTCTTGTTTACTTAAAGGAAAAGAAAGGACATGTTAAGTAACTTTTTCTGTTATTTGACAGCAATAATTTTTCCCATTTCTCTCATACACTAAAATGAACTATTTTCTTTTCTTATGAATAAGAACTATTTCTCTAAATAATTATTTTGTTCCTAAACTTAATCTGCCTACCCTAACCTTGTTGGCCAGTTGTATATCTGTATAGTTGGCATAGAATTTGCCAGTTCTTCAGTTCTGTTTCATGTCAACTATTATGTGTAACTATGGATAATATAATGAAAAAGCACATGTAGTCCTACTGTTTATTCTGCAATCAAATGTTCACCTATTAGCTGTTAATATAACTCCTTTCTGTGCATTTCCTGTTCTGTAAAATTACTTGTATCATTGATTTCCTGTGAGAAGCAAATGAGATAAAGAATATAAAGTGCTTAGAGAGGACCCAGTAACTTCTCAGTAAACACTAGTTGCCATTTTTATATATTTTTATATTTTTTTAATTGTCAGTGGGCCTTTATTTTTTATGTATTTGTATGTGGTACTGAGAATAGAACCCAGTGCCTCACATATTAGGCAAGCAGTCTACCACTGAGCTATGACTCAGCCCCATTTTTATTATTAAAGAACACAAAGGGAATAAGTAATTGATTCTTCCTTTAAGAATGTTTATATCTGTGGGATACAAAGTTATTGTATATTGAGACTTATATTTCCTTTACTCTGTAAGGCTCAGTAAGATGGAAGGCTTCACTTTTCTTTGTTCTTGTGTTTGTAGCACCTATGTCCAGGCAGTATGTCCTAAGAGTGATTCAGAGCTGGAGGTGAAACCTGCCGAGAGCCTGCTCAGATCTGAATCTCACATGGAATGGACATGGGGCGGGTTCCCAGAGTCCACTAAGGTATTGGTGTTTAACTTGCCTGTGGGATATATCTGATAAAGACTAGTCCCTCCATCTCTAAGAAGCAATTTCTGACTGAGCTCACTGAATGTAATGACAGTAGTGCCCTCATGTGGTCATAAAAATAAATTCAAAGTTAACATTTTTCATAACATTTGTATTGCAGTAGAAGGAATCCAACAGTATTTTGTGTTTGTATTTAGTGGACAATAATGTTGATTGTTAATTAAAGATGTTTTAAAGGCACCTAAAGGAAATTAAAATTTTCACTCTGAAAATTTATCATATATTGGTTACTAAAGTTTTTTTGACAACACATTATGAAAGAAGAAAAAATGGAAAGATACATTTCTTTTTTTTAACTTTCTGATGGACCTTTATTTTATTTATTTATATGTGGTGCTGAGAATCGAACCCAGCGCCTCACACTTGCTAGGCAAGCACTCTACCACTGAGCCACAACCCAAGATACATTTCTTGAGGGAGGAAAATGTTTAGATCCTCCTTTTGAATTTAGGTTTTTCAGAGAGACGGATTTTGCTTATATTTGTGACGGAGTTTGGACTTGACTTCCCACTTTACATTGTTTTAACTGAACCTTGAAATAGTCCAAGCAGAGTTAACTTCTTATTTGGTATTGTAAGTTGTCTCCCTCAAGATAAATATTCTCTACCTCTATTTTATCACAATATTCTCCAGTGTTTAATTCTTTATAATAGAATGATTATAATACAGCTTGTTTACTAACATCATGATATTGAACAAACTGCAATTATTTGTTTTTACCACTTTTTAATTATGAACTATTTCACACAAAATAATATATTTAATGAACATGCTATAAAGTGAACACATTTTGACTAGCATAAGAATTAGATTTAACAGATACCTTTGAAATTAGTTTAATATTTAAACAATTCATCTTTTCTAGGTCAGCAAAAGAGAAAGATCTGACTACCATCCTAGGACAGCTACAATTACACCATCAGAAAATACCCATTTTCGGGTAATTCCAAGTGAGGATAGCCTCATAAGAGAAGTAGAGAAAGATGCTTCCATTGAAGATACTGTCTGTACCATAGTGAAACCCAAACCCAGAGCCTTGTGTAAGCAGATGAGTGATGCGACATCTGCTACAGAACTTCTTGAACCTCCTCTTGCAACTCCTCAGATTCCATCTATGTTAGATGCAGACCACCTTCATAGCCCATCTTTAGTGGAAACTGCCTCAGAACCCAAACCAGTGGCTAAAGTAGACTCACCATCAAAGAAGAAAGGTAATCATTTGTTTAATTTGGTATTGGGTACTCTGAATTTAGATGGATAATTATTTCAGTGTTTCACATAATATGTAATGGCGATCTTGTATTCGCAGCCCCTAGGCAGAGCCTGTTATGTGCTTTGTCCTGATTATTTACTGTGGCTTCTCTGTTACTCTCTAAATTCCATTGTAGCAGGGCTTTTAACTTCCTTACTAGATCTCCTGTCTTGACTCAATTGGCCTTTGAGAAAATAATGAGTTCAAATCAGTTAATGTATACAATCATAGTATCATTGTCATTTTGAAGAGTCTATATTTCCCCAAATTTAATAATATTTCTTAGCTGATTTTTTCCCCCCTGACCAAGAGTCTGTTAGGGCTCTCACATGTTGCATTTGATTATTGGGTAGGTTTGCCAGTAAAGTGAAGTCTTAAACAATTACATGTTTAAACAGAAAGAAAACAGAAAAATGAATTTCATCTGAAACATCTTCATTAAGGCTGAATTAAGTACTTTTTTGCAATGATGTAAAGTAAAAAAATATATGCTAATTATTAGTGCTTTTCTTTTCTTTCCTCTAAAACAGGTAGAGAGAAGGATGGAGTCAAACTCTTGACTCAGCAGCTCTCACTTTTGGAGTATTAAGTTCAATAAATCAGAACATCCTTACTATTTAAAAGTGTAGTTATCCATTGATACTTCGTACAGTAAGATCAGAACATACATATTCTCTGAATACTGGCCTTAAATCCTATTATTAAATATACTCTTTTTTTACTTGTGGTTAGACACAAAACCTTTATTTTAGTTTTATGTGGTGCTGAGGATTGAACCCAGTGCCCCGCCCGTGCTAGGCGAGCTCTCTATGCTGAGCCACAACCCCAGCCCCATTAAGTCCTATTTTTAGGGCAGTAAAACTTTACCTAAAATTACACATAGTCATATATAATCCAATACCTACTACTGTAGCTTTAAAAAAATAATAAGAATTAGCACCAAAGGTTAGCTCATCACAGATTGACTAATAAATATCCACAACAGGTATGGATCTGCAAGGCCTTTCAGAAGTAAGTTACCTAAAATGAAAGAATGTGACTGTCAAGGTTACTTTTGGCCATATCTGTCCATCCAACTGATGATGACTTATCTTGGTACCTACCTTTCACCAAAAGCCCATAACTGTTTTATTCTAAAAACTGTGAAGGAGAGAGATCCATTTCTTCCAGGGTGAATGCTTTGTTCTAATCTAGGAAATAATGACCCCCTAGTCCCAGCACAGAGTATAGGAGCTGACAGAGATAGGAACACTGAATGGTTCCCACAATTCTTTGGCCTCATTCCTCCCCCCCAGCTTTTTGTTATGAAAAGCATTATATAGTTACACATCACTTAATGATGCATGTGGTCTAAAAACTGTGTCATTAGGCAGTTTTATTTTTGTGTGAACATTATATTTTCACACAAACTTAGATAGTATTATAGGTCAATCAGCCTTTTGATAAAATTAAATGCAGTAAACATGAGAGTATGAGGTTGTTGCCAGCATAACATGGCACAGTTTTACAGTAAAGTTTCTTCTACTTGAGTAGAGGGAGTATACCCTAAAGTAAATGATAAGTAGCATAGTAAATACATAAAACAGCAATCATTTTTATTGTTATCAGGTATCATGTAGTGTACATTGTATATGCTGTAATTCTATAGGCCTGGTAGTACAGATTTGTTTACTCCAGCATCACCACAAACACATGAAGAATGTATTGCCTTAAAATGTTACATTGACTACATCATCAGTATATGATAGGATTTTTTCATCTCCATTATAATCCAAGTGTTCTCTTACTCTCCATTTCTCTACTCGCAGAAGTTTTCTGTTACTTTAAACAATTACAGACATTATGACATTTCACCCTTAAATCCTGCAGGACACACCTTCTAAGAATAATACTACTGTCATCTTGAATATTCCATATTTATATTTCCTTAAATGTACCAAGAATATAGTCATGTACTACATAAAGACATTTCAGTCAGTGATAGCCCACATACACAGTGGTACACTAAGGTTATGTCACCTAGTGGTTTCATAACCAGCTTAGTTTATGTAAGTACACAGTAACTTTTTTTTTTTTTTTTTTTTTTTTTAAGACAGGGTCTCAGTAAATTGCCCAAGCTGGTCTCAAATTTGTGATCTTCCTTCCTTAGCCTCACAAGTAGCTCGGATAACAGGCATGTCTCACGACATCTAGCCTGTGGAATGTTTTTCAAAACAAAAATCTATCAAGGTTCACTCACTGCATTTGATTTTTATGTCATTAATCTTTTTTATTTTAGAACAGCACCTTTACAAGTGCTCTACTTCTGAGCCACAACCCCAGCCCAAGGGCCACTTTAATGAACAAGTGAAATTGTTTAGCAGTACACCCTAAGGCAATAAATCTAAAATATTATAAATTTTAATAGGTAATCAATATAAAAATATTTTGCATTTTTTATACTTATAAAATTTTATACTTATAAAATTAATTTAGATGATTTATAGAAGTTGAGATAATACTTTCTTAAAACATGTGTTACATGACTCAAGACTAGTGACAGTTTAAGTGCTCACATGTGGCTGGTGGCCACTATTATGAGCAGTATAAATCTTAAGGCTTAATTATATTAGGGTTATTTGTTTTCCTACTGACCTGCATCCCAGCCCTCTTTTGTATGTGTTAAATTGATGATTACTTTATGAGATATATTGGGTACCTCATACTACTCATGATGATCCACTATATGTGATGCTAAATGCAATCATTGTTTAACATATCATCTGCCATATCTATCAATCATAAAGGATTTTTGTCCTTTTGCAGTTAGAAGGTAATATGTGAGTTGATACTTGGGCGCTGTGTAAATATACCATCCCCAGCAAACTTCCCTTCATGATTTTAGAGTAATGGCCTTGTTCTCATGCAGGTAATTTTCCTCATTTGGGCACATTTGTTCTTATCTGAATGTGTTTGAAAACTTCCCCATTAAATGTGAATTATTAGGGGCTAGGACTGTTCCTATAACAACAAATGAAAGAATGAATAAATGATGTATGTTTATTTTAGAGCCCAAACTTTCTCTTCCATTGACTTGGATGGTTGAGAATCAACATAAGTGGAACTAACCAGTTGACACTTAAAAATAAAACCCTATTCTAATTATGGTCAGTTTTTTTACAGACCTTTTACTTTCTTACAGAATAGTAAATTAAGAATAACTAAATTTGTACCTCTGATACATTTTTCTTAAACAGGTGTCCACAAGAGAAGTCAGCACCAGGGACCTGATGATATTTACCTCGATGACTTAAAGGCTCTAGAACCTGAAGTTGCAGCTCTCTATTTCCCTAAAAGGTAGTATGTGCTTAGTATGTGTACTTAGGGGTAAACAGCTCTGAAATATTGTAATCATTTCATCTAAGCAAAAAGAGCAATATGCTTATGCGTTAGCTAAATCTGATTGTTTCAGGGAATGGGATTGTAGCTCAGTGGCAGAGTACTTGCCTAGCATGCATGAGGCTCCAAGTTCACTCCCCAGCACCACAACCAAAAAAAAAAAAAAAAAAAAAAAATTCAAGCATGTAGGAGTGTTTCATGAATTAGAAAATTCATAAATAGTGAATATGTTGTTTTGACTGTAGCGACTTGAAATTAATAAATAGCTGTTTATGAACATGTTTAAGGGCTGGGGTTGTGGCTCAGCAGTAGAGTGCTCTCCTAGCATATGTGACTCCCTGGGTTTGATCCTCAGCACCACATTTAAATAAGTAAAATAAAGGTATTGTGTCCAACTACAGCTAAAATATCAATATTTAAAAAAAGAAAACATGTTTAATACAATAAGAGAGAGATACTAGTCAAACCTACATACGAGTATAAGACTTCAGATTATTTCTCTTTATAGTCACCAGTGTAAATTTGCAAATTCAGCATGCTTTGGAAAAGTTCTTTATCATTTGTTTTAATGATACTTCTTTATCTGAAAACATTTTACAAAGAATGCCTTCACTCCTTTGGAGAGTCTGAGTTCCCAATCCTTTTCTTTAGTGAGGCCTAATATGGTGAGACCCTATTGCAGGTTCTCCACATTCCTATAGCTCCCACCATTTGTCACACAGCTGCCCTCTCAGAGCCTCATGATTTTCTCCCTAGAATAACCCAAACATGAATTTTACATATGATACATGTGGATTGTCTTCTCAAGTTCATTTCATCCATAAAGGAATTTCATTATGTTACTCTGTGGTTAGAAAACTCAACTTTTTTCCCACAGAGAGTATGCCTTGAATCTATTGAATAGTCATATATATACATAATTAAACACTTTTAAGTAAATTATTGAAAAAATGTTTTTTCACTTGGAATAGAAAGATGGGATTATCATATAAATTTTTTACAGATATTTGTGGGAGGCTCTAAAAATTTTTTCCTAACTCTGTACCCTAAACTTGTCTCAAAATATCTACCTACTTCACTTTAAGTATGGGTTTTTTAAGGTCAGAAAACTGAAACTGCTCTCTTTTTTATAGTGGGAAAATTAAAATGTAAGCTATCTTAGAATTAACATTTTGTTTCCCAATCCTTTGTTATTTAGTTATATTAGTATTCCTTTAGTAGATTTTTTAGTTTTCCTTTTAAAAAGTAGGGAGAGTAACTAATATGATAAGTTATAATAGTGTGGTACTAAGGTCTTAACTGTTAGGGCCACTCTCCATTCACTATGTAAAGTTCTTAGTTTATGCACTAATTATTTCTTGAAACATGTCATAAATACTTACAGTTAGCCTTTAATATGTTATTTTTTTATAATTATCTTTACTATTTAATAACCAGTATTTATAGTTATAGCTAAACTTTAATCCATAGGAATCCTGTGGATTTGGCAGCATGCTGAGTGAGATGACATTCCTCCTGTCTTTAGATGTTGGAATCAACATTTCTATTTGGGTGACACCATCTGCTGTAATTGATAAAGTGCAAGATCTCAGAGACTTGCCACAGTAGAATTTTAATTCTTCCTCTTGTAATAACATTCCAACGCTGGTGTTTGGTGGGAGGCCTACACATAGGCATTTAGAAGCTCAGGCTTCTTCTGTCATCCCCTCAGGGCCTCAGAGTTCAATATTTATAGATAGCAGACAGGGAATGGAGAGAGGACCTAACAAGAGCTTGGTCATATGGCCATGTAGTCACACCTGACTGCTTCTGGAGTCTCCACATGTGCGCAGTAAAAGACAGCACAGCCATTGGTGAACATGTAGCCAGCTTCTGTCTGTTTTCTTCATCTTTACGTTGGCCTTGTTACTCCACCCCAGCATATTCACAGGTTTTGCTGAATTACTATTTGCCAGCAGGCTTGACTTTTTATCATTTCTAATAACATTGTATCACTATTTAATTTTAATTTGGGGGATGTGAGTATATATATTGCTATTAATGAGAAATTCTCCAAAACCTGAGTCTTTCATTAGTTCAAAAGCAAAAAATAATAGTTTTGAAACTGCACCCAATCTGTAACATATCTGCACTATGCTGCCATTACTGTTCATCTTCAAGTTTTCTTAAAATATCACATAACTTCATCAGATATCATGTTTTTAATCACATGTTAAAAATAGTGGTTTTTTTAATAAAATAAATGAATTTGAAAACTCTAGAATAATATCTCAAATGTGACATTAAATACCTATTCAAAGGTATAGAATCGTAAGCATTCATGACTAACAAACGTAAGACACCATTTCCTTGTTCTTTTCTCTCAAATGTATGCCCCATTATATAAGGTTTCCATTATGGTCACCTTCTGGGACCTGGCTTCTGTGCCTTATCATCAAGAAAAATAAAAATATTGGAATAAACTCATCTTTAGCTTTGGCCCTCACCACTGTAAGGACAATTTAATTTTAGTTTATTTCTTAATATATTACTTTTTCAAGATGGGTCTAGCCTCCTGAGGACTTTTTCCTTTTTCTTGCTTCCTTTATTCTTTTCTTTCCTTTTTTCTTTTCTTTTTTTTCTTTCTTTTGAGGTAATGAATTTTTAAAAGCCTTTTTTTTAAAATATTTTTTTGTTATACATGGACACAATGTCTTTATTTTGTTTATTTTTATATGGTGCTGAGGATCGAACTCAGTGCCTCACATGTGCAAGGCAAACACTATGCCAGCGAGCCACAATCTACCCCAAAAGCCTTGTTTTTTAAAGAGAGTATAGTTTAGACTACAGTAATTTTCTACAGGATGTATATACAGTACGTTTCATAGCTTTTTCTAGGAAGTTAAGATCAAAAGGCTCCAAACATGAGAGTTTTCTTAACTACCCTGTCATTTTCAACATGGAAACGTTAACAAATGCTCATAACTCTTTTACTCCTTTAATTATCAGAAAAGCTATAGTTGAAATTTTGCATTATTGTGAATGACTAGTGATTTTCTGATATATTGATATATTATATTCACAGTTAATTCCTCAGAAGCACTATTTAGAATCTCTTTAATATCATTTATGATATTATTCTAAACATTGCCTAAGAAAAACTATGTCTAATTGTTCATCTGTTCCTTTTTAGGGAATACGTTGTTTGATCTGAGCCCGACAATCATGTAGTAAGCTAAGAATACCATAAATTGTAATAAAATGTTTTACCTTTTCTTTCACCTGCCACAGTGAAACGGACCCTGGCTCCAGGCAGTGGCCCGAGTCTGACACTCTCTCTGGCTCCCAGTCCCCACAGTCTGTGGGAAGTGCAGCTGCAGATAGTGGCACTGAGTGCCTCTCAGATTCTGCCATGGACTTGCCCGATGTCACACTTTCGCTATGTGGGGGCCTCAGTGAAAATGGAGAAATTTCTAAAGGTATACTGGGCAGTTATGCCCTATCTTCACCTCAGAGAGCAGCCTGATCATCACTTGATTTAAAATCTGCCTTTAGCCATTTCAGGGTGTTTTTAGTTCTTCAGTGAACTTGTGTAAGTCTTAAGTGTCTTCCTATAATGTCAGGTCCTTAGACTCTCATTTAAGGTACCTCTTGTGGGATGGCTTTGGTAAGGGCGTGTACCTTGAAGGCTCTAAATAAGTAGTTGAAAGTTCACAGGGTGCCCTGTTTGCTGATGACCTGGGTCAGATCACATTGCGTTGATATTTCTCATCAGTAAAATCATTCAAATGTTTGTGGGACTGAGACCCAGAATCCCTCCTGGAAAGCAATGGGACTTAGACATGAGGGCTCTGAAGTTGTAGAAAATTGGTGATCCACTGAGTAAATAATCTTTATGGCAAAAAGTAGAAGGTTTACTTTCTGACTCAGGCTTGAGAGATGGCCAGTGAGGTAAAGCCTGCTTCAGAGTAGGGAAGGATCTTAGCAGAGAACGGATGCCTCTAGGTATGGTGGAACACTTGCATGGGTTTGTCCTACTTTCTTTAGCCTTTTTGGTTTTACCTTCATTTTTAAACCAAACTCTTAATGTTTTCTCAGTTTGGCCAAAGGCTCATAATTGATTTTCCTCCAAGGAAATATTTTCTTCCCATGAATTAGTATCATCATTTTAGCATTAGTCTTTGTTTTCTCTCCCCTTCAGAGGAACTGAAGGTGTGATGTGTCAGAATGGGTGTCCAATGCCCTAGAATCAAGTTTTCCTCAAGTTTCTCCTTTTTAGAGTCACCAAATGCTAATTATGTCTCTTCCCCATTTCTTTTAAACTCTCAGTTAAATTATGTGAGAGGGGATGGAAAATATAAAATTTATATAAAATATAATTTTTTTGTTTTAAATACTGCTAGTTTGGTAGAGTTTGTTTTTGGAGGAGGCAGAAATGGCAAGTAAAAATAAATAATACACATATTACCTGGAGGAATAACCCACACAAGAAATTTCTGTCAGTCTGACTCTACTGGAGTGCAGATTTAGAAACAGGGTACAGAAATTCAAGGAAAAAATCTTCATCCATTCTGTAAAAATTTGGGATTTATTTATTGACAGATTCTCAGCCAAATTCTGAATATGTGATTTTTTTTCTTTTCTCAAGCGTTTATAAAGATGTTTTGATTTTCTAGTATAGCATGTACTTAGAACTATAAAAATATTCCCCAATTGTGCAATTCCCTGTCTGTAAAGTTTTCCCTCTGATGAGAATGGAACTTAGTTTTTTAATAGTTTATTTGCTTATACTTGTCTTTCTTTCCTTCTCTCTCTATCCACATCTGTAGTCATCTATTTTCCTAAAAGTCTTTCTCCTGGATTTTCTTTTTTTTTTTTTTTTTTAAACTGGGGTAAGAGGGAGAGGATTAAAAAGAAACTATCTTTTCTTCTTAGCGAAAAAAAAAGTGACATTTTGCCTTTGATATTAAAAAAATTAGGGTTTTTTTTTTTTTTTAAGGACTTACTTATTTTAGCCTACAATTCTTACAGTGCAAAGAGGATTGTGTAATTTCTTAATGGATTTATGCACTTTAACCAAATTGATAGTTATTATTTTATATTGCAGAAAAATTCATGGAGCATATCATTACTTATCACGAATTTGCAGAAAACCCTGGACTTATAGACAATCCTAATCTTGTAATTCGTATATATAACCGGTAAGTACTCTTGCTTTCTTGCTTTGAACATCATCATATGAGGTTTTTTTTTTAAATAAGTACTATTTTTAACTGATACCATTTTTCTTGGTATAAAGTTTGTCATCTTATATAAACAAATCAATAGGCAATGACTTTGAAGTGAAAATTAAGCCTCAAATTTACTTGTAAATGAGGCATTGAAATACTGTTGTTCTGTTTCATAGATTTTACTGCTTCTCTGCTCATAGAAGTTTGGCTTAAAGCAAATATTTTTTATGTGAGAAAAATTTAGTTGATAATCTTTACTAAAAAGAATAAGCAGTTTGATATGTTATTTCTACTTCTCTGTACTCCTCTCTCCCTTACTCCCGTCCCAGCCTCCTTTGCTCCTCTCTCTTACTCTGTGTAATGATTTTGCACAATTTTTGTTTCTGATAGTTACTATAACTGGGCTTTGGCTGCTCCTATGATCCTTAGCCTGCAAGTATTTCAGAAGAGTTTGCCTAAGGTGAGTGATCTACATTTGAGAACTTCTCCAACATTGATTACCAAAAATCTAATGAGAACAACTTTGAGGAGGAAAGTTTATTTGGGACTCAGTTTCAGAGGTTCAATTCATGTTCAGCCAACTCCATTGCTTTGGGTCTGTGGTGAGGCTGAATATCATGGTGTAATGGTGTGATGGAGGAGTGCTGCTCTGCTCATTGGAGCAAGGAAGCAGAGAGACAGGAAAGGGCCAGGGACAGATCAAAGTCCAAAGGCAGGTACTCAGTGACCTATTTCCTTCAACCATGCCCCATGTGCCTACAGTTACCACAAGTACTCCATTTAAATTATTAATTCATCATATGGATTAATTTATTAATGAGCCTATAGCTCTCATAATCTGATCATTTCACTCTAAAAATTCCTGTTTTGCCTAATACATGAGCTAGAGCAGCATTAAAGATCCAAATTCTAACACTTATATTTCTGAACAGAAACAGTTCAAAGTTTTATTAATCTAACATAAAAGATCCACATTGCTATATGTGCCTACCAAAATTACCTTTTGCCCCAAATCTGGGAAATTACCTGGGCTGCACTTTTTTGTCATCGTAATTAGATATTTATGCCAGTTTCTGATTATATATTTGAAGTTCAGAGATCTGAGTTGGCAATGTAGCTTAGTGGTAGAATGCTTATCTAGTCTGTGGGAAGCCCTGGGTTTGATCCCATCACAGGGAGGAAATAAAAGTTTAGAGACTTTATTAATTATAAATTAAATATGAAATGAATAGGAGGGGGAAAAATCTTCCCCTCATTAATACAGGAAGAAACAGCTTTCAGAAGAAGGGGAGGTGACCAGCTAAAGCATGACATCAGTTTGGTGTATAGTTGGGTCAGCTTGTGGCTGGGACACCTGTTAATTTAGAACCTCAAAATTTGTTTTTAATCTGTTCTCTATGAAGATATCATTAGCCTAGTCAGTCCTCATATCCTCATATGTTCCAAAGTTAATGAAAAAGAACTGCTGGCCTAAAGTCTTATATAGCTAGACCACCAGGCCTCCCACCACAAAGCCTGCTGCCACCAAAGTTGGACCTTTTTCATCTTTAAAGGGTATTAAAAACACTAGAGGGCTGGGGTTGTGGCTCAGCGGTAGAGCGCTCGCCTAGCACGCACAAGGCCCTGGGTTCAATCCTCAGTACCACGTAAAAGTAAGTAAATAAAATAAAGGTATTATGTTCAACTACAACTAAAAAATAAATATTTAAAAAAAAAAAAACACACACACACACACACTAGAGGAGGGCTGGGATTGTAGCCCAGTGGTAGCGCGCTTGCCTCTCACACTTGTGAGGCACTGGGTTCGATCCTCAGCACTGCATAAAAATAAATAAAGGTATTGTGTCCATCCTCAACTTAAAAAATAAGTAAATAAAAAATACTAGAGGAGTTTGGGAGATATGGAGAACATCACTTACTTCCAGAAAAAGGCACTGTCTTGCAGGCCAATTTTATAAGTCGGGTGCTTTACAACCAACAGATTGACCAGGCTGACCTAAATTGATTATTTCCAGGCCACTGTTGAGTCCTGGGTTAAAGACAAGATGCCAAAGAAATCTGGCCGCTGGTGGTTTTGGCGGAAGAGAGAAAGCATGACTAAGCAGGTAATAGACCTAGCGGTAATCATTTCCATGGGCTGAGAAAAAGTGGATCATGTGTTCAAAAAACCTTTACCACATACAAGAAAGTACTCTTACATAGGTTCTTTTGCCATTTTTGAGCAGTTAATGCATGAATGTGCTGTGAGGTACTTTGCCTATGTTACCTACAGCCTTTGCTGCAGCTCAGCACCAGAGATGTTTGCATTGCCACTTTAAGGAAGCTTGGGCATAAAGAGGTGCTATTGTTAAATAAGGTCAAGGCACTGGTAAGGGATAGAGCCTGGGCTGACCTTGTATGGCTCCAGAGCCAAGGTCCACTTCCTGCATTAGTTTTCACATGTTACAAGCAAAAGGTTATTCTGCACAACTCCACATGCAAATAACCAGAATCGGCTCTTTTAACAAAAGCGTCAGAAGAATAGGTTTGTCCAGAGAACCACACTAAACAAGCAGTAGATCAAGTCTTTATTACCCCAAGTCTGATAAACAGGGTTCTGGGATTTTCAGCTGTTGTTCTTCAGATATCACAAGGATAGTTCTGCCTGAACCTAGTTCATGTCCACACCAACCACCTCTTCCTCATGTAGTGCTGAGCTATTTCTAATAGCCAGCTTCAGTCACTTCTGTTCTGCAGTCCGTGTGTGTCTGCCAGTGACCTAACAGCTAGTTTGGACCATTATATTTTGTTACTTGGCACCTTTTAAAATGCTTTTGGTTTTACTTCTGGCTCTAGAGACAGCTTTTTACGTGGCAGTACATGACTTCTGTCTCAGGTTTTTGTCCTTCAGCTCAAAGTAGAGAAAGTCTGTTTCTCTGTAGTGGGGTCGCAGATTCAGAAGGTTTATTTTTTCCTAGAGAGGGCTGCTGATTAATTTTGGCTTGTTCATAGGGAAAATATTTCACATTGCCATTATCATCTTTCTGTTTTAGCTGCCAGAGGCTAAGGAGGGAAAGTCCGAGGTGCCGCCAACCAGTGACCTACCATCAAGTACTGAAGAGCCAGCCAGTGCCAGGTGGGGTGCCCTCTTCTTCCTCTCACTCACAGCACTTGGGCTGCTCATTTGACCATTACCTAGGAATTGATTGTGGCAATTTTGTTTAATTTTTAGTCAGAAACATCTTTCTCTCTTAGATGAACATGACATCAAGTAGGTCATTAACATCACTCAGCAGATGACAACTGCTTTTCTGAAAAATATTATCGGCTTAGAGGAATAAATATATTCACTACTACTTCATAAATACCTTGCCTCTGTCACAGAGCCATGATATTATGTGCTGAGAAATATGGGACTTCAGAAGGAATTCTAGGCATTTTAAGAGGTGTTACCCTTGGTGACCTTGTTCTTCCTGCTTCCTATAGGCACCAAAGGGAGACATTAAAAAGTATCTGAAGGGTTGATTTGAATGTGTTGTCATTTCTTTTGGACATTTGAATTAGCTGACTCTGAGAAGAGTTGCTCACACTGTATCCTATTCTGATATTTTCCATCTGTTTACTTTCCTTGGTCCAGGTTCTCTCCTCAATCCCTTCTGTAACCCAGCAGTCTAAGTCTAGGAGTTTTATTTTACTCTTTACCCTCTTTGAATGAGTATATAAAATTTCTTACTACTATTTTTTTTAACCCAGGTTAAGCAGTGTCCAAAATGTATAATCCAGGACCAATCTTTTATTTGTTCCTTTTGAAACATACACATCTTTTACAACAGGAGTAGCTAGACCTGATAGCTTTTACTGGATATAGCAGAAAGTAACATGTGAAAGCCAGAATGTAACTGCATGCCAGTTATGAGAAGGAAGAGAAAGGTGGCCTTATCATTATCAATTAGTGATGTACATATTTCAGAGGTAAGAAACTGGGAAGATGGAAGAAGAAACAACTCTTGCTAACTCTAGAAAGGATTAAGGATATTTGTATTTTCTTGGTCCTACTGAAAAGCTCTTATCAATAAAACTCCCCCTGCTGCCTCTTCCTTAACTAGTGTGATGTTAAATAGGCCAGCTGAGGATGACACATCCAGTGATGAGGGGTCACAAGAGCTTGAAGAATCCATCAAAGTGGACCCCATCCCCACAGAGACCATGAGCCACAGCAGCACAACTTCATATAAGAAGTCTCTCCGACTCTCCTCAGACCAGATAGTGAGTCTTTTGTGATATGTGCAAATTCAATAGGACTTATCTTAGTAACTGTTTAATTTGATGTGCTTCACTTCTGTTTACCTGGTTTTATGGGGTATTCGAGAAGTCCTTGGAAACCCAGAACACTACTCAAGCAGTGGCTTTCTTGGTCCATCTTGTGAGCATGCTAAGCTCTGGGCTGGGCTATGTTCTACACCAGACATCCTGCTTTGAGTTTGTTAGGATCCTGAAATGCCAGTTACTGCTTTATAGATTTTTAAACTGTTCCAAACTGAGTTTTCTACTGATTTTCTTTATTCTTGTGTTTTTTATTTTTTATAAAAGGCAAAATTGAAGCTCCATGATGGCCCCAATGATATTGTGTTTAGTATTACAACCCAGTATCAAGGTACCTGCCGTTGTGCGGGTACCATTTACCTGTGGAACTGGAATGACAAGATCATCATTTCTGATATCGATGGAACAATAACCAAGTAAGCCGAAGCCCATTGTAGGTAGCAGAGAGCAACCCTATGCCCAGGGAGGAACAGTTAATGTGCATGGGGGAGGGGGGTCCTTCACTTGGGACTCTCAGCCCTCAGCTCTAGTGGAGAGTTTTTTTAAGCCATATTTCCTAAGAGATCCTGAATGTAATCCACACATAATCATTTTATGGAGGGAGAATATGGGTGGAACCACACAAATGGAATGTCAAATATATAACTTTAGAAAGATGTAGTTATTTGGCCTTCAAACTCATACATTAAAAGAAAATAGCTGGGCCACGTGCTGTGGCACACACCTGTAATTCCAGCGGCTCAGGAGGCTGAGACAGGAGAATCACAAGTTCAAAGCCAGCTCAGCAACAGCAAGGTGCTTAGCAGCTCAGTGAGACCCTCTCTCTAAATAAAATACAAAATAGGGCTGGGGATGTGGCTCAGTGGCCGAGTGCCCCTGAGTTCAGTTCCTGGTACCCACCCCCACAAGAAAAAAGAAAATAGCCAGGTGTGGTGGTGCAACCCCACAGTCCCAGCAGCTTAGAAGGCTGAGGTAGGAGGATTGCAAGTTCAGAGCCAGCCATAGCAACTTAGCAAAGCCCTAAGCAACTTAGAGAAACCCTGTCTTAAAAATAAAAAGGGTTGGGGATGTGGCTCAATGGTTAAACACTCCCCTGGGTTCAACCCCTGGTACCAATAATTAAATAAAACTGTAGATTAAGGAGGAGAAAAAGAGGATTTGTGCTTGTAAATTATCTCTGAAAATGAACATCTGGCTCTCGTGTGACCCCACTTTTAGAAGCACCGCATGATTTTGGAGGGTCTGCCAGCAAATATAGTGAATCAGCTTTATAGAGTATCCTCCTCCCTGCTCCACTAGCCAGGGTTTATTAGCTGCTGATCAAAGAGAAAATGAGATGGAAAATTCTTGGCTTTCATATGTTGCATTCCTGATACCTTTTTCTGTTAATACTCTCTTTTCAGGTCTGATGCTTTGGGGCAGATTCTCCCACAACTAGGTAAAGACTGGACTCATCAGGGTATAGCAAAGCTCTATCATTCCATTAATGAGTAAGTTTCTCTTCGCATGTGTCATCCAAGTCTAATGAGATAGAAGTTTGCTTTGCTCAAGAACTATATAAAAATAGCATAAATCATCAGTCCACAATAAATCATGTTATGGTCCAGGCATTTCTGCTCTGCCACCATTCATGGCGCTTGAGCTGTGTGTGCCTGGCACCAACTTACAGGTATTATCTCAGCTAATTCTCACAATGCTGTGCGTTTTGGGGACCACCTATATATATCATCATAACTATAATTATTTTTTACCTAGAATATGAAATTATGAATGTCAGTTACCATGTGTAACTTTGCTTCTTACAGAATGATTTGCATCCTACAAGTTGTCCTTATAAACAAAATTCTTTGTGTCTTTCCCTTACAGCAGATACTTTAAAGATAGTTGAAGATTTTTGTCCATTCTCTGTTTGGCTCTCGTGGACTAGATGCTCTTTGTGTATTACATCAGTACTTTTAAATTCAGCATAATCTGTGGTCACATATTAGCATAATCTGTACTCATATATCTCCATTATTCCCTTGGTGTTTTCCATGGAAAGGTGAAATCATTACAGTTCTAACTAGTTTCTTGCTAAATTCAAAAACCTGATTTTCATAGTATATAAGAACTTTATTTGAATCTGTTAAAATAATAATAGTTTTTTTTTTTTTTCCTTTTGCCAAAATACCTGGACTACAAAGGATGTGTTTTTGTTTTTATTTTCAGGAATGGCTACAAGTTTCTGTACTGTTCTGCTCGTGCCATTGGCATGGCTGACATGACCCGTGGCTACTTGCACTGGGTCAATGACAAGGGCACAATCTTGCCCCGGGGTCCTCTGATGTTGTCCCCCAGCAGCTTGTTCTCCGCTTTCCACAGGTACCTCTCCAACAAGAATTCTGGGTTTTCCTGTGTGCATGTGGGCAGGGACTCAGAAGAGTATGTGTGAGAACAGATATTGGGCTCTTAGAGGTTGTCAGTCTGTTTCAGAGCTTCTGCATTTCTGTTCTTTGGCTGCCTCAAAGTGTTCTGACTCATAGTCTCTGTCAAATATTGTAATGAAAAGTTTTCTTCAACCCTAAACTCCATCAGATTTTTTTTTAATCGTAAGATTTGACTGGCAAAAGAGGAAAAAGAAGTGTACCAGTTACATAGGGTTAAACAAGTGGGGGTCTTGGGGGTGGTGTCGTAGCTCAGTGGAAGAGCGCTTACTGGGTTCGATTCTCACTACCACATATAAATAAATAAAATAAAGGTCCATTGACAACTAAAAATATATTTTAAAAAAGAAAAAGTGAGGATTTTGTGAGCATTAAAATCTTTTCAGGAACACACGTTAGGGAAAACTGCCATTTTCAGTTTGGTGATTGTATTTTTTGTTCTTAGGGAAGTAATAGAAAAGAAACCAGAGAAGTTCAAGATTGAATGTCTCAATGATATTAAGAACCTGTTTGCCCCATCCAAGCAGCCCTTCTATGCTGCCTTTGGAAACCGTCCAAACGTAAGTGTCTCTGGACCCAGATTCTGACATAGGCTAAATTCAGATCATTTACGTTGTCGTAATTATCAACCCATTTTTGTAAGCAGAATGAAATGTTTGTTCTGTTCAGTATTTTCACTGGATCTATTCCACCTTTCCATGGCAACTGAGGAGGTCCTATAGGGACTTATAGATCTGTCCTAGAATTGTATACAGGATACTCTTTGTTTCTGCAACTTCAATTCCATTTCCCCAGGCAGCTCTGCCTCTTGTCCTTCATGGTTTTAAGCCATGTCCTTGTATCTACCCCAGAACCACAGTGTAAACCCTCCACCCTTTATTAATACTTCCCTGACCTGTCTCCTATCCTTTGGGGCCACCACATCTCAGATGTACCGAAGGTGTTACTTCTGAATTTATCTTATACTCTAAGGCCTTGCTTCTCCTTGACTGCCCAAGTTTGCTTGATTCCCTCTACACCCTCAGGTGGCACCACACACTAGCTTGAGTTTGTCTAAAGCTCAATTTCAGAGGCAAAATTATACTGCCCCGCACCACATGTTTCTGTAGAGTCTTCTATTCATGCAGTGTTTCTGACTCACAGTAACCAGTGAAGCTTTTCCTAATGTCTTCTCCGGGTTTTCTCCTGCAGGATGTTTATGCTTACACACAAGTTGGAGTTCCAGACTGTAGAATATTCACCGTGAATCCTAAGGGTGAATTAATCCAAGAAAGGACCAAAGGAAACAAATCATCGTAAGTGCATTCCTAATTCTCAGCCAGCACCATACAGCAACAGTTGCAGCTGGAAATAGATAATAACTGAAATTAGACCTATCTTGGAGGATCAGAGAGCTGTTCCTTCTCTGAGTGTTTTCTCCTCTAGAATAGCTGTTTAAGTGATTCTTGACTACCCAGATATGTAAGAGGAAGTCTGTGCCCTGGGATGGGACTGAGACCTGTCTCTGAACCTGCCTGTGTGAAGAATCTGAATAAGCAGCTTTACAGCCCATGCACTGTGCCTTATCTTGATTTTGAAGTAACAATCTGCATCTCTTCCCCAATCCCTTCTCCTAGGTATCATAGGCTGAGTGAGCTTGTGGAGCATGTGTTCCCACTTCTCGATAAAGAACAGAATTCTGCCTTTTTGTGCCCAGAGTTCAGCTCCTTCTGCTACTGGCGAGACCCAATCCCTCATGTGGACCTGGATGACCTGGCCTGAAGTGGCACCTGTGGCAGGGGTAATGGGGAGGTGTAGTCACTCTCCTCACAGCAAGGAAGGTGACCTATCCTGTGGACAAGGATCCAGGGCTGACAGTGGGGCACCTTCTTTCTAGAACAGGGACAGGGCCCCTGGAGCTGGCACGACCACCCTCCTTCACCTTCCTAGGCTACTGCTCAGCCCTCGGAAGGAGAAGAGAGGGGCTCAGCCTGAGTTAAAGCCCTTGTGCTCTGTCACACATGGGCCTTCACACGTGCTTCCTGCGGAGTTGTATACTGGGCACTCCTTCAATTTTCATTAACTTAAAAGGAAGAAAACAGAAGTTAAAGAATGGACCAAAACGTTACACAAAGTAAAGTGTTAACAATTTCTACTGAGCAGTTGAGATTGTCTCTCTCTAACCAGGGCTTTCTTCAGAGGGTCCGGTCCATTGAACTGCCACAGATCCAGTTGTGATGCTGGCTAAAACTATCTGTGCACATCTTTCCGCTGGGTTCCTCCATTTCTGCACACTGAAACAGAATAGCTGCTCGCTGTGCCAAGTTGGGTGGGCCCCCAGGGCTTATGCACCAGAGCCACTGAACCCATACCCACCAACATGAACTTCTGGGGAGAAAATCCCCTTGGATAATCAGTTTCTTATCTGTGACTACTCTATGGTGAGAGGCCTTTAAGTTATTTCTTAGACATAGCTGAAGAATAGATTTATATTTGATGTCTGGAATAATAGTGGGATTTTGAGTTTCAAAACAAAGAACACCAACACAAAAATGCAAGTACACAGTTGCAGTAGGTCCTGGGGATAGCCCTTTTCTCTGTCCTTGTGCCTGTTGCCTGGCTTAGATGGGGCTTTAGGTATCTTGCTTTGGGACAGGATTTCTAAAATTCCATGCTTCAAATTAGTCAGGGAAGCACAATGAAGCTTGTGTAAAGGCCACTGGCCAGTAGTTTTGGCTTTGTCATCACAACCCTATGTTAAATTCTATAGAAACCATGTGAGAAAGGGGTCTTGGAGCTCCTGTTGAGCAATCAGCCCTTCAGCAGCGACCCCAGACCAACTCCTCTGGCAGCTGGGGCACTTATGTGGTTGGCAAGTGCAGAGACTACCCTTTGAGATCCCATGGGGACAGAGAGGTACTCATGCATTTGCACTAAAATATACATGGCAGCTGCATGGACTGGCTTGGTTGTAATGAGCTCGTATCACATGTGGGAATAGAGAGCAGCAGGGAAGGATTGTGTGCCAGAAGCCCCTCTGGTGTTGGTGATCAGCTGGGTGTTGACAGTCACTGTTAACATCGAGAGAACTGTTCAGGGCTTTCAGGGGACTTGAAATGGCCCCAGGGCAGAGCCCTCCATTGAGGAAGATGCAGGAAGCAGTGGTTCCTGAGCTGAGGGGGAGCTGCAGATGCTTTTAGGTAGTTTCATTTCCAACTCCTGTGTGTCCCTGTCATCTTCTCGGGGAACTTCTCTTGTTTTAGTTTGCTTTACCCAGAATAATACTGATCTAAAGTTGGAGAAACGGGTGATTATTTTTCCAGATTGGAGAGTTGAAAGGCCCTGACTGATTGCAGCCTTTTTTCCCTAGTGCTATTGGGTATGGAGGCACTGTTGAAACCCCTTGAACACAGTTCTCAGTGGCAAACTCTGGAGGCACATATTCCTAGAGAAGAGATGACACAGGCTTTCTCTAGTGCAAAACCTCCCCCTTAAATAGTGCTAAGGACTAATTGTCTAATGAGTTTATTTATATATAGTAAATAGGAGAACTAGGTTATGTTTATATGAAGTTCTGCCCAGTTAGTGAATTAAGATTTTAGTAAAATATCCATGCAGTTTTCTTATTTCCATAGATGCCACCAGTGTGTCCTTTCAACTGCCTTTGATTTAGAGGAAGAATGAGAGCTTTATGTGCTTAATCTGCGCTTAGTAGGACTTCTTTGCATATGTGTGGTACAGAAAATCTTAATATGCATCCTCTTTTTAGGTTGTCCTTCACAATTTTTGACTAGTTTTTCTTGACAAGCTCTTCTCCTTGGATATACAGGCCTTCTGAGAGGATCCAGCCTAGTATCTGGATCTCCCAGCCTGTGTTGAGGGTGGCTGGTTCTTCTGTCTCAGTGTCCACTAGCCCTAGACTTTGTTGCTGCAGATTGATCCAGTGGGTACATAGGCTAATGACCGTGAGTCTTTTTCCTTGTTTAAAGGAGTCCCTTTTGCTGAAAGTAGATGATTACTATTGCTGTAATGTTAAGAAAATATTAAGTTTGTGCTGAACATCCATTGCCATTTGGTACAAATGACATTTGTTCTTTCTGTGAAAGAGAGATGCCCTTGAGTGTGTTTGCACACAATCTCTTAGGATGGCGAGTTGAAGCATCAACCTCACGCTGGCTCAGTGACAAGCAACGTCACAAGGACAGCTGTAGGGAGATTGGGCTCTTCTAAGTCATTCTTGTCAGTTGCTCCATTGGTGACATGACCCCTTTCCCTCTTCCCATTTCAGTCTAACTTTAGTGTTTGCTCTGATATCATGTGTTAAAGCTTGTACTGCTGTGGAAGTTAATGTCTGCTCTCCGTCAGGCTCTGCGAGGTACATGTGTGGACTTGGAGCATGCACACTTAGCGCCATAGTCAGTAATGGTTCACTGTGTTCAAACACATCTACATAGAGTTTTCATTTGGAAAAAGAAACCTACTAGTTTGATGTCCTAAAACAAAAGCTGCTAAAAATCATAGGGAAACCAACTGAGGAGGAAAGGTGACTAAGTGACTGAAACGTGCTTCTGCCCTGAACAGCCCACTTGACCGTGGGCCTGCACACAGCCCTTCTCTAGTTGCTTTGAAGGTGAAGCAAGGCCTTTGAGAGAAGAAATGGTTAGAAAAAACATTAAGCACTTTCTCTTTTTGCAAGTTGGTGAAAACGGATTCATCCAGGGAGCTTTATCTTTTCAAGTATCATATTCACTCTGGGAAACCATGTTTTAGAGCATGCTGGGTTTTATTTAAAACTGGTTAAAATAAATGTTATTTCCAGGTGGAAAATGACTTTTGGTTTGGTTTGAGGGTAAGAAAGGGAGGGGACACTGCTCTTTAATTTAATAATTACGTTCAGCCAATGATGAAGTATTTGATTATTAGACAAAAATATCACTAATAAGTTTTCAGTTGTCTGAAATTAATTGTAAACATCAGTACAGTACTCTTTAGTTATGGTAAAGACATCTTAAGATGAATGGCTCGTATTTTGGTGCAGTGTTTGATGTTCAAAACAAAATGTTACAACAATAAACAAACATAAACTCTGAGTGCATTTGACTCTTTCTTTCAAGGGACAGTTAAATCATATTCTCTATACTTTTGCCAGAAATTGATAATTTCCATAAATTAGCATTTTGATCTTTTCTGACACTTAGACGATGCGTCTATGTGCTTATTTTTAAAACCTGATTCCAGAAGTGAAGCTACACTCATAGGAACTAACCTCTCTTGCTTTGTAGGTTCTGCCAGGAAGTGATTCATTCATACATATGTAATTTCTCTTGTAGTCTGGCTGGTGGACATATCAGCCCTTTAGAGTCCCCTAGGAGTTCTACTCAGTCCTGAACACCCCACCTTTCATTAAACCCTTCCTCAGGATTTGCCACTTAGCAGTCCTGATGTTTTCATTAGATCAGGGGGAGTCAAAGTGATCTTTGACCAAAAGCCCACATCCCACAGATTAAATCCTTTTCATCCTCTCAGATTGCTGCAGGGCAGCACATGTTGGATCACGGGTCTCTCCATCAGTGAGCTTTCAATTATCAAAAAACTTGGTATTTAATTCCTCTTTACTATGATAAGAGGGCAGGGTGACAGGAACTATGAGTCTTTAGGGTATACTTTGGGACTGAAAATGAAGAACTCAGAGACTGCAGCATCTCAGATTATAATGAGTACAGAAATCTCCTAAGAGCTTGTTAAAGTGCAACAGGTTTGAGGGTACCCGAGAGTCTGCATTTCTGGTTAGCTCCCAAGCTAACAAGTCGAGCTTTATTGCTGGTCTGGAGATGTCATTTTACTCAGCAAGGGTTAAATCAGCCTTAGTATTTTACAGATAAAGAAGCTGAGGCCCACAGAAACTAATAGTTACTCCTTTGTAGGCATTCATTATATCATTTTGTGCTACTGTTGCTTTGTAAGAGCCTGTTAGCAGTTGGATGTCAGGTGCAGGCTGCATCTACCTGAAGCTGAAAATGTGGGCAGTCCAGTAGCAGAGCTGCAGTACTGATTTCTTCGTGGCACCATGAGGATGATTTGAAGAGCTACACAGTGTAACTGTTACACCAGTTAATTTCTTGTCGTTATTGCATTTTCCCAGGCCTCTTGAATTCTTCTTGGAATTCCACAGGACTTCTTGGGCAATAATTAGACCACTTGAATGCATGACCCTGTGCACCATATGTGCCTAGACTTTGATTTGGGTCAAATGCTAGTGCATTGAGCAAGGTAGCCAACTATTCTGAATTACAAAGGTAGAGTGGATTAGTAATCTGTTAAATATGTTCCCTAATATCAGGAGAGGGAGCATTTTTTAGTACAGGAAATCTTATTTCACACAAAGCTAACAAACTCAGGGAATTGATTATTTCTGAGCTGGTACAGATTCTGAGCAGCACTGTCACCCTTCTTGAAGGAGACAAGTAATTAGTCATCCTTCATGAAAAATGATGCATGGGGGGTTACTTCCTAACCTTTGAGGGTGAGATTGGAGAAAGCATACCTGTCATCTCTTCCTGTCAGTGACAGAACTCAGGTCAGGGACCAAAGAACTGGTATATTGGCATGTTTTGTAATTACTGATTTCCAGGTGGCAAAAACTTAAGTTAAAAAACAAAACAAACAAACAAACAAAAAAAACACATTACTAGAAGGCCAAGGAGTTCAAGGATAGAGCACTTGCCTAGCATGTATAAGGTACTGGGTTCTGTTCTTTCCCCAGCAAAAAAAAAAAACAGACACACATTCACACTCCAGGTCCCTTAAGTAAGGGGTCAGCGGACATCCTTCCCTAAGCTTAGAGGCCCAGCTCAATTGTGGTTCTGTCACATCCTACACCCAGTGGAGTTTGCATGTGTCCTTTTTTCCTTCCCATCTTAGGAAGGCATAAGAAAAACATGAATGTTTAGAAAATGGATATGGGCAAAGCCATTTTCAGATCTACAGGTATGGACTTAGTCATGTCTCTGACCACAGATACCCCTTTCAAACTGCAAATAATTTGTGGGAAACTATTTAAAATATGGTAGTCATTGGGAAAGCTAAGTAATGTTGCTAATCTAGAAATAATTTCAAATACAAAGTCCATTGATTTGCATTCTTTAATGAGGCCATTTGGTAGTGTTCCGTGAGGGGGGAAAGTGTTTCAGTTAAGACTTGAGTACCTGGACCTTTTTCTCTGTAACAACTCTGATTTCAGAAGTTATAACCTCAGCTGGGGGTGTCATGGCACACATTCCTAGTCCCAGCCAATCGGGAGGCTGATTGGGAGAGTGGCTTGTGCCCAGGAATTCAGAACCAACTTGGACGGCATAGCAAAAACCCCTTAAAATTTTTTCTTAAGTCATAACCACCTTAGGTTTGATTAAGCCCTAGGATTTGGTTTGTACCTCTCATGCACAGCTTCAAGGGTATTGACTTCTTGAAGGGCCATGCTCTGAAACTGCCCTACCCGCCACCACAGCCTTTGAGCTCTCTTGACCCTGTTGTTTTCCATCTGTATGAAAAGACAAGCTCTTCCCTTATAATCTTGCTGTTACATGTGGCAGGGTCTAGCTTTCATCTCATTTTATCTTGAAATAAATGCAGGCTCCTGCTATAATTATGCTGCTTTGCCTGTCTTGGATGCACAGAGCTGAAATGCATGTATTTTGGTAAATGAGTCAAGTTGCACTGAGGATGACTAAGTTGTGTGTGATGCACTAGAAGCAGCCTGTGGAAGAGTAGACAATGCAGTTGTTACCTACCTTCTTTCTGGTTCCTGCTTTTCCATTGAGTGTTTGTCTCCTTTGGCACTGAAGTCTTTAGAAGGGGAGTGTGAGGAAAGAGGGTGTAAGCATGTGTGCCAACTGGGTTTTCCTGAAAACACTCCACTGCTTTGGTTTTTTTTTTTTTTTCCATGAGTCATTTCTAGGATAGCCAAGGATACACTGACAGCTGCTTTTAGCCAATTCACCAGCTGCAGAAACAGGGGAGAGAACGGCCATTCTTCCTCCCTTTCCTGGACAGAGGTCTGAATTATAGTCAGCAGCAAACCTTGAGTGCTTGTTCACTTCTCCCCAGCTGCAGTAGGGGATGAGTGCACTGAAGTGTGCAGTGGCCACCCTGTAATTTTCTTTGCAAACAGGCCTTGAAACACAAGGCATTTTTATAGCTCAAGAGCCTCTTCTGCCAGCTCAGTGCAGGCCAAGGACACTAAAGCTCTTGTTTCTCTCGTGTGCACCTTCCCCTGGCTTACTTGACTGACGAACACATCTTCCCAACCTGGTTAGCGGAATCCGCACTGTGCTAAAGGGTCTGGTGTGCCTACAGGTTTCTGGGGCGCTAGTCAAGTATTACTGCGCCTGGGCCTAGAACAGTGTGTGCTTACTTTGGGAAGATGCCCACCTTCTCAGATGATCTCAGCTTTCAGAAGTGATCAGTTTTGTGTTGAGCCTCTTGTTGCTTAGGAACCTTAAAGAGTTCATAAGCTATGTCTTGCCAGTGATCTGTGCAGTGAAGCAATGAGGATTTGGTCTCAGCCTGGGACCAAATCTGCTGATTATATGTGAGTTTCCAGTCTTCTGTGGAAGAGCCCTTCTTTAGCTGTGGGATCATGGCGAACCCAGACTTCCAAGCACAGCTAGTCTGCCTTTACAAGCCAAAGATAAAACCCAGGCATACAGCCTGGTTGCTCATAGATAAGTTTTATAGTAGAGACTAATTTATGCAAGATCATTCTACAGCAATTAAAAAAAAAAAAGTCAATTGCCTTTCAGTTTGCTTTTTAGCAGTAACTCCCAATCCGTAAGGCACCAGACTTAGAGAAGTAACTCAAAGTGGTTTTACATATTTATTGACACTCCCTGTCTTTGCACTTCAGTTGTACATGTCATCTAAGGAGCCCAACAAGTTTCATAAATAGTGTGTGGCACATCCCCTTTTGCAGTGGGGCCAGGGCCCAGTAAGCAGGGATGAGTCCCAGGCCATGGCAGCTAGCCAGGTAGGGAACAACCCAAACTGAACTCTGGGTCCCTGTACGGGGTGGCATGGGCCACGTTAGCACTTCAGTGTTTAAACTTTTCTCCCGCGTGTAGTTTACGGAGGAGGAGACTGCTGGCTACCCACCACCACCACCGCGCTCCCCACCTTCAGCCAGCTGCCGTTCCTCTCTAGCAGCAAGGCACCACCCCGCGGCCCTGCCCTCTGGGAAGCAGTGTAAACCTCCACAGGTAGCACCAGGTGTGTTCCCCAGGAACCTTGACGCGGAGCTGGAGGCTGGGAAGATGCAAGAGGGGAGCCGGATTGCAGGCAAGGGGGCTTTCCAAGTCTTCCAGTTGTCCAGTTAGAGTGACAGAAAAATAGGTGAACTCCTCACTACCTGTCTGCAAACTCTTAAGGTGTGGTGGCCCAACAGCGAGGTAAGGCCTTTATCTTAGGGGCAGGTGGAAGGATGTATGCAGAAAACTCTAGATCAGTGCTCCAGTTACATACATAAACTGAATATATTAAAGCTTCAGAGTTTTTACAACTATCTCTCCCCTCTCCCTGGCCACCCTAGAGGTGGGAAAGGAAAGGATATAAGAAAACCCCACTAAAGGTGGAGTACATTTCATCAAAGTCTGTATGGGCCAACCTGCCCCCAGTCACCACCACATTGACACCGTCTCCGGCCTTCAAGTGCACAACAAGGTGGAAGGCCCCTGGGCCGCCGCAAGTGTGCACAGCCCCTGGGGGTCGGTGGTACTCCAGGAATTCTCTCTTGTACCCGGCTGTGTGCAGCTGGGCCACACTGGCATTGGAGACTGAGAGAACGGCTTCCACGTAGGCATCCCGCTCAGGGGTGAGAGTAGCTGTGATCAGGTAGCGCCCATCGTAAGGAGCTGTGAAGATCCCTAGGGGGAGGAAGGCAGACAGGTGAGCTCATGTGACTCCTTCAAGGCGTGTGATGCTGCTGCACAGTCTCCCATGAACTGATCAGAAACTTAAAAAAGCCTGGGGTACCTGGAGTTCTGTTTCTCCGAGTTCTGCAGGGGGCTTCTATGCCCTCACAACAGGGGATTCGCTGAATAGTGACCAGGTGGGCCAGTGTGAGGACAGTGGCTAAAAATTACCAAAAGGCAATCAAGTCCCTCTCCAATAGCTTACAAGCAGTGCCCCTCAGGAGCACCACGTCCACATCAAATAACTACTGCCAGTGGCACCAAGGCTGGTTGGAAAAGGACCACAACCTCACGCCACCTGCCCTGTGGGCTCTTCCCTGGCCTGGTTGGCTCAGGCATGCCAGGAAACCATGCTTCTCTTGGGATTGCCCAGTGGTCCAGACAGGCAAGCAAACCTGGGTGGACAGTGGTGGGCTGATGAGAAAGGCCCTTCCCTTCATACAGAGGAAAAGGAGATCCCCACGCAGGGTCCCATGGAGGAAAGGAAGGCGGATGGCGCTGTCAGGAAGCCTGAGGGGAGCTCCATCCCCACTATCCTCACAGGGTTCCCCAAAATAACCCAGGGCTGAGGGCATGGGGACAATGCAGGCACTGCAGACAGACTCTGAAGTATACATTTTTAAGTAATTCTGTTTACAGTATGAGACCCAAATGCCAGAATCCTCCCCTTCTGGAGAGAACACAGCCCCATTCTTAGCTCTGTTCATCATAAACAAGATTCTGGAGGAAGCCTATTGCTTGCCAAGTTCCAGGGGGGTTAGAGTGACTGTCAGATGTGGAGAAAGAGTGGTGGTGCTCCGTGGCCACTAGAGGACAGCTGGGAGGGAACTGGTCACAGTGCAATAGGCCAGGGCTGTCAGAGCGTTCTTAAGTACCATACAAAAATGAATGACCCTTCAGTGATGAGGGGCCAGCATGCTGACCTCATGACTAGAGAACGTGGCTGCTCACTCGCCTCCCACAGTACTGGGCAGAGCCGCACATGCCCAGGGTGAACTCCCTGACCCCACAGGAGTGGGAGCACCCCACCTGCACTGGGGTAAGAGGAGGCAGCACCACATTCCCTGCAAGTACTCACCAGTTTGGGGGTTATAAACATCCCCGTCATTTACCAGCACCTTGTTGAAGAGGACAACGCCACTGTCACTGGGGAAAGGCTTCTGGGTAAGCCCAGCAGAAAAAGACACCAGAGCAGGCCCTGGAACCCCTGCTGGAGGAGAGGGGATGTCAACACAATGACAGTTTCCAGGGAGGGGGGTCTATCTGGAGCAGGGACAGGTGTCAGGGCCAGAAAATCAGGCCTATGTCCCAGGACCATTTTATTCATCTGAAAGTGGCAAAGTACCCAAGTGCCAGAAGGTCACCCTCATCTGTGATCAGCAGTCAGCTAAGGAAGCCTGGGATTGGACTGGCTCTGGTTAGAAGGATGAGAGAGAGACTGTGTGTGTGTGTGTGTGTGTGTGTGTGTATACACGCGCGCATGTGTGCAAGACAGGTAGACTATGACCATGAGAGTGACTAACTGCATGTGTGAGGAAGACAGGTATACGCATGTGTAAAACTGCTTATAAGCTAGGGGCAGGTTCTGGGTGCATAGAAAGAATCATTTAGGGAGCTAGTTACTTATTAATGAGCCCATAAAGCCTGGGCCCCCAGGAAGCTCATCAGGACCACCCAGGGCACGGGCCCACCCAGTGATCCCCTTGGGAAACTGAGCTGGGATGATGTAGGGTGGAAAATTCCTTGTGTTGGAGCTGCCTTCGAGCCTCTCTGAAGGGTTCGGTCCACTGCAGTCAGCAGGGGCCTGCCCTGCTGCTGTGGGTGTGCAAGGGCCGGGCGGGCCCTAAGCTCCGCTCATGCTAACAGCCCAGGGAGGAAGCAGGAGTACAGAGCAGCGTAGAGGCTACAGAGGACCATCCTTTTTTCTGCCCTGTCTCTGAGCAGACGTACCTGGGGAGGCTACAGGAGGTGACTTGGGGTATCCTGAAACACAAGAGAAAGGAATGTCAAGACCTGAAACAGTAACTCATTTTGCTGAGTCCCTTTTTCCTCCCTGCCAACGTGTTCTACTTGATTCTCTATTACTAATGAAACAGACACAGCAAGGAAATCTATCCTGAGAGCTGCCCTCTCAGATCTGGAAGCACATTTGCACACTCCTGGCCCTGCTTCCTCACCAGCCTGCCTAGCCCTAGACAGGCCAGAGGGCCCTGAGAGCAAGCCAGCTGCAGGAATCCAAAGAGAAAGGTGGGGCGCTGGGGCCTTGGGGTCAGACCAGGGAGGCCTTCAACTGGACTGACTGCGTGGACAGCTGGGCAGGGGCCTGCAGACATGGATGGATTAAAAAACAGCCCAGCAGAATATAGTCACCCATGACACACGGAACTAATGGAAGACCAACATCTTAGAAAAGGCAACTGCGATCACTGTAGCTCAGGAGGCTGAGAAGGAACGGGGAAAAGGAGAGCTAGGGAGAGACTCAGCAGTGACCCAGGCAGCCACCATGTTTCGCTGGTCATGTGTGCACTAGGCCGTCACTAACAGGGACCAACCCCAACTCTGGCCATGATCAGGTGCCCCTGAAGGTCAGCCTGGTCCCAGAGGGGACCAGGAATGTCTATGGAAGCCGACATCATCTGCCCCCTCTGTTTCCTCACCTGTAACAGCCCCCAGGAGGGCTGGGGGCTGGAGACCTGGCACTGGGGAAGGAGCCCAGAATGCTCACTCCTTTTTTCTTCGTGCCTTAACTCTGACTACACCATCACCAGGACAGTAACAGCAGTGACACGACACGTGTGGCACGCTCCGCAGCCAAGTCCTTTGCTCTTTCATTCTCACCCTAATCCCCTGAGATTCTGTTGCCATCCTCCCTTGGCATTGAAGGAACTAAATTTTAGGGACACTGAATGCCAGGTCCCAGGACTGTGGCGAGGCTGCCTCCCACTCTGCTGTGCCCCTAATGGTCTTTGCCCCGAGCAGGCTCACTAAACTTGGTTTCTGGAGACCTCTCCTGCTGGGAAGCCCAGTGAGCTGCCCCTGTGGAACAGACAGTCCAACCCCTGAGATGATGACATTTCTAAGTATAATTTTCTTTGCTGTCCCTGGAGTGTCCCAGCCAACATTAGTTAGATTAGCATAAATCACCCCCCTCTGGTCCTTGACATTATTGCAAGCTTCTTTCTGAACCTGTCCCGCTAAATCTGGGACCCTAAACCCACTTGGGGCCAGGCAGCACACCCACCCCTGTACCCCAAGGCTCAGGTGATCTGCAGCCGTCCCCTGTGCCTTCTCTGTGATAGGCTCACCTGGTGCTCCTGCGTAGCCTTCTGCGCTGGGGATGGCCTCCTGTCCCGTCTGGCCATCCACACCCTGGGGCAGGCCCCTTCCTGACACGCCCATCCTTCCCGGAGGCCCAGCCTCTCCAGTCTCCATTAGGACCCCGGTGGAGCCAGGCAAGAAAGGCAGCCCTGTCCAGCCAGGTCGAGCTGGTGGGGGCAGTGGCTCTTCTGGGGGCCACAGCTGCGGGGGTCTCTTGGGCAGCACTGGCCGTTGGCCTGTGTGCAGTCGTCTTGCGGGGTCCTCCGGTGATGGCCGTGTTGGCTTGGGCTGTGGCAGTTCAGTGGGGGCTTCCGACGGCAAGGGCCTTGCAGGCACCTGTGGGGCCTTTGGGGCCAGGGGCTGGGGCGTTTCTGAGGGCTCCTCCGCTGAGCATTAAGAGAAAGAAACACAGGGTTAAAAAATCTCCAAGTCATTGCTGGTCTCAGGTCTGTGAGGGACTTTGCTTAGTCTCCAACACAAGCTAGTCTCAGGAGCATCAGCCACGTGGCTAGAGCATTGTCCCCACCAGGACATCCAAGACAGCACCACAGCTTGGGGCAGTTTGCCTCACATCTGAAGAAGCTACGGTTAAGCTGCCTTCAGGTCACCCTAAGAAGCCAGCTGGGACCCTCTGCCCAACACAAAAGGATTTCTGCCTCTCCTGTGCAGACAGAGGCACTCTCCAAAATGGCATCCTGCTTGTTCGTTTAGGTAAACGAACAGATTTCACTCCATGCTTATGCCATGAGGTATCACAGGTTACAAATTAAAGGAACCTGAACCCACTGGCCACCTTAGTCTCCAACACAAGCTAGTCTCAGGGTCAGCTGATTGTTGAGGAACTCTGCTGTGGTGACCCCACATCTATCCCCAGCCAGTGATCTATGCATATTTCAGGGAACCCCTCTCTGCAGTTGACATAGATCCAAAGGAGCAGGCATGCCCACTTGTCTCACCACACCCTGTGGATTACCAGTGGAAGGAATTTCCCACAGAGGAACCTCCTGATTCACATTTCTCTTTTTGAGATGGTCACTGTGACTCATCCAGAAGCTGCCGCCCATTTCTTCTCCAAATACATTCTCAGAACCAACCTTCCAGGAACCCATTCCCGAGCACCCCTCTAAAAATAACCAGTCTGACTGAGATTCCATTTGCAAAGGGAAAACAAACACCCACCTCCTCTGTTTGGTCCTGCGATGCCCCAGGTTCCAAAGCTGCATAATCACAGCTGGGCAACAGTGATTGTGTTGTGGCCCAGTGTCTAGAGTGAGCATTCTCTAAGGTAAATATGGCAGATCAAATGCATGCTCCCCTCCACCCACAGCCAGGTTCCCAGACCACCCCTAGAGAGGTTATTTCTCAAACAGCCTTTCCTAACCCATGTTTCATGTTGAGAATTAAGCCCTACAGAAAACGATTTGATCATTGTCTCTGTTCTCCCAAGGATGGTACTGAGCTAATTCCATTCTATGTACCAAAAAGTTCACTCATTACATACAACAGAATGGCTTCTGTCACTGAGAAGGTCTGGGTGTGATAGAAAAACCAAGGCACGGGCTGGGGCTGTAGCTCAGAGGTAGAGCGCCCGCCTTGCACATATGAGGCACTGGGTTCGATCCTCAGCACCACATAAAAATAAAGATATTGTGTCCAACTCCAATTAAAAAAAAATTCAAAAAAAAAAAAAACAACACTGAGGCAGAAGGAGTATAGACATGGGGACACTGGTATAAAAGCACTAAGTCAAAGTATATACACTGAATAGACCCCTTCTCCTGCTCAGCCCTGAAGACACTTGCTCATACCTCTGATCAGTTCTTCAGAATTGCCCCTGAAATGGAATCTAGTCATGAAACCCTATTTAGAGTTCACTGTTAAAGATGAACCAAGTAAGGGTCACCTGGAATTTGAGGAAAGCCACCAGTATGAAACAGAACAAAACAAGCTATCTAAACAACTAGTGAAACGGAACTCGCCTAGCACGTGTGAGGCACTGGGTTCCATCCTCAGAGCCACATAAAAATAAATAAATAAACAAAATAAAGGTATTGTGTCCATCCACAACTAAAATATAAATTAAAAGAAATAAGAATATGATGAGCCTTTGCAGATTAGAATTATGTTTGCCAAAATAAGAAAGTCTGATAAAAGGGTTGATAGACAAAATCAAGGAAATCTTTCAGAAGGTAGAACAAAATGATGGACAGGAGGAGGAAACCATAAGAAAATTATCACGTGGTGGTGGGGGCCTGGGGTTGTGGCTCAGTGGTAGAGTGCTTGCCTAGCACGCGCAAGGCACTGGGTTCGATCCTCAGCACCACATAAATGTAAAATAAAGATATTCTGTCCTCCTGAAACTTAAGAATAAACATTAAAAAAAAAGAAAAGAAAATTATCGGATAGTCTTTCTAGAAAAAGATCAGAAAAACTGTAGAGTAGGGGTGGGGGGGTGGTAAGGAGAGAATGAATTTCCCAGAACTGAAGAAAATTAAAGATCCTAGCATCATTGTTGAATAAAAAGTCTAAGTGCTATGGTTTGAATGTCCCATACAAAACTCAGGTTGAACTTAATCCCCAATGCAACAGGGGTGGAGGTGGGGCACAGCGCCAGGTGTTCAGGTCATCGGGTTCTCAACCTTACAGCAGGTGAATGTGATGGGAGTGAGTTATCTCCAGAGCAGGTTGTTATAAAGTGAGCTTATCCCCTTTGTGATTCTCTCATTCCCATGAGTTTGCTTGCCTCTTTGCCCTTTGAACATTGAGGCCCTCACCAGATGCCAGTATCATGTCCTAGGACATCCCACCTCCAGATTTGTGAGAAATCTCTTCTTTATACATTACCCAGTCTCTGGTATTCTATTATGGCAACACAAGAAGACTAAAACACCACAGCATATTCAGAACACTGAAGATAAAGAAAAGATACTTCGGGCTGGGCTGTAGCTAAGTAGTAGAGTGCCAGCCTTGCACATATGAGGCACTGGGTTTGAGCCTCAGCACCACAAAAGCAATAAATAAAGATATTGTGTCCACCTACAACTAAAAAAATATTAAAAAAGAAAAGAAAAGATACCACAAACTTTCAAAAGAAAACACATAAAAAGTACAAACCACAAGGGCATCATCAAGCTCTTCAACAACACTGTGGAAAACCAGAAGTTAAAAGGACAATGCCTTCAAATATTGAAGGAACATAATTATTAACTTTAAATTCTATACCTAGCCAAAATACCCATCAATCATGAGAGCAAAATAAAGACATTTTGGGTTGAGGTTGTGGCTCAGTGGTAGAGCCTAGCACGTGTGAGGCACTGAGTTTGATTCTCAGCACCACATTTAAAAAATAAATAAATAAAGGTATTGTGTCCATCTACGACTAAAATAAGTAAATAAATGAAGACATTTTCAGAAACGCAATAGTTTAAAAGAAAACAGAACAAAACCCCTCAAAAGCGCCCTTTTCTTTAAAAGCTATTCCAAGTTCAAAGTATTAGACAAAAGGGGAATGAAGGGAAGGGAGGAGGGATAGGAATAGGAAAGGCAGTGGAATGGATCTGACATAATGAATCTGACATGCACATATATGCATAGACCAGAGTGAATCTCACCATCGTGCACAACCACAAGACTGGAATCCTAAGTAGAATAAGATATATTCCATGCTTGTATAAATATATCAAAATAAATTCTATTGTCATATATAACTACAAAAAAAAGTTTAAAAATACTAAAAAAGAAAAAAAAACAATTGAAACTATTTTCCACTGAAATAAAGGAGTCAGCCATGAAAAAGAGTCAGAAAGAGGGTCTCACACCAAAAAAAAAGGTGCAAGCTGTTTCTTGAAGAACAACTAGTGAAAGCAGTTTCAGATTGAAAGCCTTAGAGTCAATCTAGAAAAATGACGGACCCAGATTGGATCAGAAAGAATTCCAGAAATGAGGTTTCCAATTTTTTTAAAAAAACGGAATTGGCCAAATGGCCTGATAAGTTTTATGGCAGATAAAATTATACTGAGAGGCTGTTGGGAGAATGGGAAGAATCCAAAATAGATATATAAAATCTAAGCAAGTACTGACTGCTAACTCGGAAAAGCAGTTAAAGAATGCAATGTGACCATGGGGAGCTATGGTGCTCCTAATAGCATAAATATTGAAAATTGATTTATGGTAGTATAACCACTTTGGAGTTGGGAGGAGAGGAAGCCAATATAAAATGTCTAAAGTTGATAAGTCAATTTAGAAGTAAAGAGGTAAATATCAAGGGGGGCAGGGAGGAACACCTGGAAAAGTCGTAGAAGGGAAATGGGGTGTGGGGGGTTAGGTTTCAGTATCAGCTTCTCAGTGCTATTTTACCTCTTCATATAAAATTTAATTGTAGGAGACACTCACAAGGGCCAGTTTCCACTCTTTCGCCTCCAACTCAAGCATGCTTGAGTGTGTTCCTTGTCTGTCTTCTTTGCTCCCCTCATTTGCCACCGCCTGCCCCCAGCTCAGCAGCTGCCTTCCTCCCCGGCACACACACTTCCACCCCAGCCCCGAGCCCCAACACCTCCCTTCTCTTCTTGGATTTGCTCCAACCAACATTGCTCCTCTCTTTTCAATCATTTTTCCTTCCTCCATTCTGGTTCCTTCCTGGCTCTTTAGCCCAAGTTTATGTACCTCCATCCAAATTTTTAAAATACCTTTTCCTCAGTCCTACAACCCTGAATGAATTGCGATCAGCAAAATATCTTAAAATAGCTAAGCACGGCCAAGTGTGGTGGTGCACGCCTGTAACCTCTGCAGCTCCGGAGGCTGAGGCAAGGGGATTGCAAATTCGAGGCCAGCCTCAGCAACTCAGTAGATCCTGTCTCAAACTAAAAAATAAAACGGGAGGGGGATGTAGCTCAGTGGTGAAGCCCCTCTGGGTTCAATCCCCAGTACCAAAAATTTAAAAACAAATAAATTAAAAACAAATGGCAAAGTACAGGCCCCTCAGATGGGTCCTCATTCACCAAATCTCCTAATCAGTATTCTATCAGAAATCCGCCATGGCTCTCCCCATCTCCCCTTCTAGTCCTCCATCTCCTGACACTGAGTCCCTCACCTCCTTTGGCAATAGCTACCTCGCTGGTGCCCAGCTCTCATCTGCCTTTTCCTGGCTTTATGTGTTTCCTTCTGCTGTGAACTCCCCCCTAAAATAGCCTCTTCCAGCCCCCAAGCCTGAAATCCTAGTTCAAATACCACTTCCTCCATGAAGCCCTCTTGGATCTGCGCAGCAAGCCCTGAGCAAGCTTCTCTCTGAACCAGCAAAAATTGGGGCCTCCAGAGACTGTTGATTTTGTGTATTTTTCTTCTCCGGCTGTCTGGTGATTATACATCTTAATTATCTTTCATCCCCAGGGCTTGGCACAGAGCCTAGTACATGACATTGAGCAACTGAAGGGTTTGGTAAATAAAAGGAGGCTGAAAATATGACAGGTACTATGGGTCATGGCCCAATTGCTCTCAGCCATTAAATTGGGCACTTGAATCTTGCCCAAAATCATTGCCATTCTGGGGTCCCACTGGGGGCAGCACACATGGGACAATTTTTTTTTTTTTTAAATATTCATCACTCTCTCAACACCAAAGCTTATCACACCAAGTGGAAGGCAGAGAACAAAAAGAATGAACCAAGATACTGTCCAGGCCCCCAACCCTCCAGTCATCACCCCCAGCCCCGGCCTCTCCCAGCCCAGGCCCCACCCACAGCGTCACGTGGCGCTCCAGCACAGACAGTCATTACCAAGTCACAACAAAGACTGGACAGTGATTCTGGAAGGATCCCTCTCCGTGGCTGACTGCTGCACAGAACACATGGTTCCAATTCACGGAGTGACCATTTGAATCCAACTCTTCGCAGGAGCCAAGTGTGACTCCCTGCGGGACATAATGCCTGAGGAATGAAGAGTCAGGGGCAGATCGGCCCCGAGGTACCTGGCCTGGCTGCCAAGAGGTGGGGGGCTCATGCCACCACAAGCAGGCAGGAGGGACCTGACCCCCAGCACTGGCTCCAACCCCTCTTCTCTGAAGCTCCTATTAAAAGACAATTTCAAAGAAACCTGCTCCCAACAAGTGCCCTGAGGAGCTGGGCTGTGGGAGGACCTGGGGGCATGGGGTTAGCCCTGCACCTGGCAACTGGGGGGTGTCTAGTCGATGAACAAGGAGCTGGGGACAAGGGCCAGCCTACACTGTTAGGGTCTGTGTTTGAGGCTGAAATCTCTCAAGTTATCAACCTTATCCATGCAATGGGCTCACCCTGCTGTGTCCTCCTGTCACCAGGCAGAATTCAACGCCCATCAGACAAAGTGAGGGATGTGAGGCATTCTGCTAACTGTAAAGCACTGTTCAGGTGTCAAGTGTAATCCATCCGAGGTCCAGTGGAGGTCAGACCATCTCCCTAGCATCTAAAGGGTGTCTCTGCCAAGCAAATGCTGCAACTGGAGTATTTTAAAAACGCTGATCCAGGCTTGAAAACAAAAATCCACCAAAATGCTGAGCAACAGAACACCGAGTGGGGGCCATGGGATGCTTTCAGGGAAGTCAGCCACACCAGTGGCAGAGCCCCAGTTCCTGGGAGGAAACCCCAGCCATCATGCCCTGGGCATGAGAAGCACCTGCCTCATCAAGAAATCAGAGAAACGGGGGCTGAAGGGACCCCGGGTGAGGAAGACTGGCCAGGAAGTGGCCGATAAGTCAGCCTGACAGGTGGGCATGCAAAAGGCCCCTCAGGGCTGAGAAGCAGCTCTTCAGAGAACCTGGATTGTTCTCTCGACAACACAGGAAGGGAAGCTTAGATGCATTGGAATAATCCACCAGGAGAAGTGGCCAACTCAAGGCTTTTTGCTGTGATTGGAATGAAGAGAAAAACAAAAAACAAAAAACAAAAAACCTCTCTCTGGCTGCATCACAAAAGGGACTGCTCTTCCTCAAGAGCAGAGACTGCACAGGCCATGCTGTAAAACACCAGTCCAGACGTGCCAACCTTGAAACCCCGTGGAACGGAATAGGCTAGCTAGGGAATGCAGATCTCAGTTTGTGCAAAGTAGGAACTAGAGAACGTTGAAATAGCAAGACAGCCTTGGCCAAGATCTCCACCAAGACGTTGGAACTGGAAAGAGCGTTGCTATCACTTTCCACAGAGAGTGGGGCTTACCTATCTGAGCATCAGCATCACTTGTGTTTTTTTGTTAAAACTTCACAAGCCAATTATAAAATTTATATGGATAAGCCATAGGGGAGGGGCATATCAATAACTGAATCAGGGGGCTGGAGTAGAGCACTTGCCTAGCATGCACGGGCCCTGGGTTCCAATCCCCAGCACTGCATGAAGTCAGAATAATTAGATGGAACAGTCTGTACAGGGCTCACACAGGCCCAGCCGACCTTCTGTGGGTGCTGTAGTGCCAAGATGGGCAGGTTATATTCTTTCTCCCTTCCTCGCCCCCACCCCTTTTCTGGCACCCCATTACCCTAATGGTTAATCCTACCTGCCACCTCCAAGGCGACCTCCCTTCCCATTTCAGAACCAGAGCTAGGGTTTGTTTTAATTGCACGTTGCTGGGGCTCACTTGATCCCTGCAGAGTGGCATCCCCTAAGTGAGCAGGAGTCCTCTCTCTATAAGGATCCCTTGCGGTTCTATGGGTGCAGCTATGGGCCAAGCTGGGATCTAGAACAGGGCCAGTACAGATTCCAGGTCACCATGGAGACAAGCAGCTGCCACTTATATCGACCAAAGAGCATTACAAAAACCAGATGCCCACAGGGCAGAAGGGTGTGAACTCTCAGCCTTTCTTTTTCCTTTTGTCTTTTTTGGGGGTGCTGATGTATACACACAGCTGATTTGGCCTTTATATAAAGTTGTAAGCCTGTGACTCAGCCCATCCACGCTGTCTTGGACCTAAATCAACCCCAACCTCGGCTGACGGCAAGTCAGTGGCCAAAGCTGTGATAACGCTGGCGACAGGCCACTCACCCCGGCCAAACTTCACGGCCCAACAGTTATTTTGATAGTCTGTGCTTTCTCATTCTTACTGCTTTACTTGGGCAACTTGATAAAAATAGGATTCTTAAATCCATAACACACCAAAGAAATCGTTGTGCTTTAGGTATGAGGTGTTCCCCCAAAGCTCATCAGAGACAATGCAAGAAAGTTTAGAGGCGAGACGACTGGGTTCTGAGAGCCTTCACCCTATCACACCTTAGTCCACTGGTAGGCATTAACTGGGTGCTAACTGTGGGCAGGGCAGGGTGCGGCTGGAAGAGGTGGGTCACTGGGGGTCTGTCTCCCTCTCCCCTTCCTACATGCCATGTCCTGAGCTGCTCTCCCCCTCCACAGCCTTCCACCATGATGTCCTTCCTCACCTCAAGCCCAGAGCAATGGAGCTGGCCTTGTATGGACTGAGGCCCTCTGAAACTGTGAGCCTCACGTAAACTCTTCCTCCTCTAATGGTTCTGGTCAGGTCTTTTGTTCACAGCCACAAAAAAAAAGCTGACAAAAACAGAAATGATGTGATTAAGAGAATTCAAGTACTAGGAAGAAGGAGCCGAGACGTGAACAGAAAGGGATGGGAAAGAAGAAGAGGGAAGCCCTGCTGCGACCCAGATGATGTCGAAACACTGCTGCGGTGTGTAAGGAGCGCTGTCCCTTCCGGTGTGCGTGACGCAGAGGAAGAGACTTTCCTGACTCACAGCAGGGTCCTTCTGCCCACCTTCCTTCCTCAATACCAGCCTCCTTTCCCTCCCCAGCCGGAGAGGATCAGTGCCACCTGGGGCTCCATCTGGGCTCAGCATCACCTCAATGCCAGGCCAGGAGAAGGATCCACCTGCTGGGGTGGCTGCACCCAGCCTGTGTCACAGGCCAGGGCCATCTGGATGCAAGGCAGCAAGATAGACTACCCTTCACCCACTTCCTGGGATGGCAGGCATCAGGGCACCCAGGATGTGCCCCACCCCAGGGACGTGTGTGCATGACCACCTAAGGCCACTGGCTCCAGAAGGAGCAGAACCAAGCGCCTTGGGGAAAGAGGGAAGGTGCTCGAGATGGTCCAAGGACCGATGCTCCTGCCCACCCGTGAAAGCAAGAGCCAGCAGACCCGGAGCCCAGGGCCACACCCTGCTGGCCACCAGGCACAGAAAAAGGATCTAGAAACCTTTTCATTTAGAACCCAATTTGTCACGAGCTTCCAGTCAACAAGTGTGGAACGTGAAGTTGTGGGTGCTGGGAGGGGGGATTCGGAGGCGCCTACGCTTTCAGTCTGACTCTTAGTCCAGGGAAGAGAAAGAGAAGCCACCCTGTCCATCCGTTCCAGAGCAGCCCGCCTCCAGGCCTCGCTCTGCTCCAGGCTGGAGGCCTGGGGCTGCCCTGGAAGAGAAAGGGACAAAGATCATCGTCCTCATCAGAGGGGAGAGGGCTGAACGGGAGGAAATACTGAGCGACCAGTCTCCACTGCACAGGGGTGTCGATTCTCACGCCTCCTTTTTGAGGTAGATTGCGCATCACTATCATTTCCAGTTCAGCTGGATGGAGAAAGTGATGCTAGGGACACAAAGTCACAGGAGCCAGCGTGGAGGAGCCATGATTCCAAACCTGGGAAATAACAACCACTCCCTGGCTCTAATCTCCCAATGGTTTCCTATGGGACTGAAATCAAAATCCTTGGGATGGGGATGTAGCTTGGTGACAAAGCACTTGCTCAGCATTTGCAAGACCCTGGGTTTGATTCCCCAGTGTGCACACACACAAAAATTCCATCCTTTATCACAGCTTATAAAAATCTGGCATGATCCAATTCCAACCATTTTTTTGACCCATTGCCTATGGCCTTCCCCCTTGCTCATGTACTTGAACAACCTGGCCTTCTTCAATTAGGGCAAAGGCAAACTCAACCCTGCCCCTTGGGGTATTTTTGTTTGTTTGTTTGTTTTTGGTACCCAGGGGTTGAACCCAGGGGCACTCCCCTATCAAGCTACATCCCAGCACCCCCACACATACCTTGACAACTTGTTTTAGATAGGGCCTCCCTACGTTGCCCAGCCTGGACTCTAACATGAGATCCTCCTGCCTCAGCCTCCTGAGTCACTGGGATTACAGATGTGTGTACCATGCCCAGCTCTGCCTGGACCATATTCTCACAGACATCTCTGTCGGGTTTGCTCCCTCTTTATATTTATGTCTCAACTCAAAGGTCATCTCCACAGAGAAGCCTTCCCTGACCATTCATCCAAAATAGATTCCTGCCCCCATCCTCCATCGCCTTCTGATTCATCATTCCTCACGGCATTGATTGATCAATACCTGAAATCCAATATTTTCGCGGCTGCTCACTGCCCATCTTTCTGTTAGAGCGCATGATCACGAGGGCCGAGACGCCGGGACGTGGCTCAGGAGAAACCTGATGATTGAGTGAATGAAGGGACTGGGGTGTAGAGTGAAGAGAGCTGAGGGTGAGACGGTGACGATGGGACACAGTGGTTCTTCATCTCTCCTAAACCAGGTGCCCTTCAGAGTGCTAGGTGAAAGCCACATCCCTCTAGCTAAAAAAATAGCCAAGTGTCTGCATAACAGGTCAAGAACTGATGGGGGCGGGAGACTTGAGCCGGGAGTGGTGAGGCACATCTATAATCCCAGCAGCTCGGGAGGCTAAGGCAGGAGGATTGTGAGTTCAAAGCCAGCTTCAGCAATTTAGTAAGGCCCTAAGCAACTCGGTGAGACCCTGTCTCTAAATAAAATACAAAAAAGGGATAGGGATGTGGCTCAATGGTGGGGTGTTCATGAGTTTAATCCCTGGTACCAAAAAAAAAAAAATCCTTGCATCTATTTGAGCATCAGCTGTCTCCTGGGTAACTGAGCCCCATCAGGGATGCTGCCAAAGAACAGGATATGTCAAGAGCCAATGGACTGAGAAGAAGCACCAGAGTGTGTGTATGTGGCCCAGAATCTGGTTAGGGGTCCAAACCTAAGCCCATCATCTCACCTTTGGTCCTGCACCCACTGAGGCAGGCATGATAACCACCATGACTACCCTTCCCACCTGGCACGTCAGCCCTGTCACCTTCAAGAGCCAGCTTGCTGTGACCAACAGAATGAATGTGGCAGAAGTGATTCCGTGCTAGCTCTTGGGCCCCACCTGTAGGAGGCCAGCAGCGGCCCCTTTCTCTTTAGGAGTCTTCTGCCACACAGTAGGTCTGACTACTTAGGAACCATGTCGTGAGGAAGCCCAACCTAGCCACGTGGGAGAGAGGGGCGACGTGGAGGATCCCAGAGGTACCATCTGGGCCACTGAGTCAGCCTGGATCTTCCAGCCAACCGCCAGCCAAGGGAGGCTGAGTGGGCGGCTCGAGCTGATGCCACACAGAGCAGAAGAGCCACCCCGCTCAGCCCTGCCCAAGTTACCTGTCCCTGTACACAACAGAAAATGACACCTCCCCGTGTTTCAAGCCACCAAGATTTGGGGAGGTGGTCACCCAGCAATAAATAACTGATCCAGTCACATCACCTCACCTTGCCTCTTCCCCATCCCAGCCCTTTGAGTAAATACCTACTCAATCTTATAGGCTCAACTCAGGGGCCCCGTCCTTGGAGATGCCCTCCCAGACTTCCACAGCAGCTGTGGGCACTCCACCTGCCCCCCTGAGGCTCATCCATACCCCAGTCCCATGACCGTCATGGGAATGGGGTATGGATTTGCTTGCTTCTGTACCAGACTGTCATTTTTATCCACATGTGCCACACACAACCATTACCTACGTCCCAGGGGCTCAATAAGGGGTTACGTACTGAAAGAACAAGCCCTACACTATTTGTGCACACACACCACCCTTTTTTTTTTCTTTTTTAAGATAGGGTCCAAGTTGCTGAGGGCCTCGCTAAGTTGCTGAAGCTGGCCTCAAACTTGCAAGCCTCCCAAGTTGCTGAGATTACAGGCTGCTGAGATTACAGGCGTCATCATGCTTTTTACAAATGACCGCATTCATTCTCTGCAGGCCTGTGTGCCTCTTTCCCGCTGTGCTAGTGAGGATCATGCCAGCTCATCTCTATATCCCTCACAGAGCTTTGTACACAGTCAGCGCTCAACTGACAGACATGTGACTTTCTCTGGGACCTTAGCCCCAGGGTCACCTGTGGAGCTTTGATGTCCAGGTTCTAGGTCTCCTCAGCCTGGGTGTGCTACAAGCTTGCATGAGGCTCTGTTTATTTCTGGCTCTTTTCAGTCATGGAAATTCTCAAAAGCCCATGCCGTCCACATTCACAATGGGTCCAGCCCCAAAGACCGTGTTTGAGAAGCCACATTCTGTCCAAAGGCATCCCTTGCAGCTCCTACTGCCCAGACAAATGTCAAACAGCAAATACAGCTTCCCACGCAGCCAGGGCTCTACAAACCAACTGGAAATATCTGGCCCAGTCTGTTATTATAAAGCACAGTCCAGACAGCATTGTCACCACAAAGGACAATCACTCTGTGAACACACACAGGTCTTGTGACCTCTACTCAACATTCCAGAGATATAGGAGCTGAGTGGGCCCAGGGAGGAAGGAGCCAGTCATATACAGTGCAGAGGGCCGGGCACGGGGAGGAGGCCAGATGCCTGGTCCTGTTCAAACTGGGTAACTCCTTATCTGCAAAATAAGCACCCTGCTCTGAGGTCACCGTCCAGAGCATTTTCCCTCCTGACTACATGGACCCCTTCCCACTCCTCCTGAGGCTCTCCCCAGGTGGGGAAGGGCTTGTCCACCTCCCATGTTCTAGCTTTCCATCTTTTTTAAAAATTTATTTATTTATTTTTTTGGTGGTACCGGGGATTGAACCCAGGGGTGTTTAACCACTAAGCCACATTCTCAGCAATTTTTTTACATTTTACTTTGAGACAGGGTTTCATTAAGTTGCTTAAGGCCTCACTAAGTTGTTGAGGCTGGCTTTGAACTTGTGATCCTCCTGTCTCAGCCTCCCAAGCACAGGGATTACAGGTGTGTACCACCATGCCCAGCCCGGCTTTATGTCTTAGCTGGGACCTAATCTTAAAATTCCACAGGCTCACAGAGCCCATGAAATCTCAGTCAGTATTTATAGGCCCAGAGTGAACAGAAGGAAAAGGTGACAGACCTGCGGGAGGTGGGGAGGAGAAAATAAAGACAGGGATGTCAGGAAATAGTTTCCTTCTGGGCACACCGCTGACCCTCTGCAAGTCCCAAGGGCCAAATACTCTTCATTCAACTCTGGGAAACACAAAGGATTTATATATAGCCCAAGTTCTACCTGTCACCAGCTGTGTGGCTTTGCACATATTTCCCTCTAGAAAAGGATGCACCTTCTCTGTGAGGCTGTCACAGGGCTCATCAGCTATGCCCTGAAGGGACTAGCCCAGCGCTGGTACACAGAAGGTGCTCAATAAATTGAATAAGGTGCTAAATAAATTGAACTCTCTTCTTGCTCCCTTTCACCTCCTGCATCCAGTTAGAAAAGGCTAGCTTATTATTGAGGCTATCTAAAGATAAGAATCCAGCCGGGAGCGGTGGTACATGCCTGTAATCCCAGAGGCTCGGAAGGCTGAGGCAGGAGAATCATGAGTTCAAAGCCAGCCTCAGCAACAGAAAGGTGCTAAGCAGCATAGTGAGACCCTATCTCTAAATAAAATACAAAAAAGGGCTGGTGGCTGGGGTTGTGGCTCAGGGGTAGAGCGCTCACCCAGCACGTGCGAGGCCCTGGGTTTGATTCTCAGCACCACATAAAAATAAATAAAATAAAATAAAGGTGTCCAACTACAACTAAAAAATAAAATGTAAAAAAAATTTCAAAATAAATAAATAAAAAGGGCTGAGGATGTGGCTCAGTAGTTGAGTGCCCTGGGTTCAATCCCTGGAAGAAGGAGAAGGAGAAGTAGGGGGAGGGGGAGGGGAATTCAGGTATATTCTATTAATAGGGATAGGCTTTTTTTAATATTTATTTTTTAGTTGGACACAATACCTTTATTTATTTATTTTTATGTGGTGCTTAGGATCGAACCCAGGGCCTCGCATGTGCTAGGCGCGCACGCTACTGCTGAGCCACAACCCCAGCCCCAATAGGGATAGTTTTTATGTTATCGGTTACAAATAAATTTAGAATTTTTTAAAGTGGGAAAAAAAATAGAATTTAGATATAAGAGAAGCTCTGTCCTTCAGGGATTATGTGTTTAGCCACGAATAACAAACAATGGAATGTATTACTCAAAACTATCAAGAGACTATTCATTCATTCAACAAATATGTGTTGAAAGTTTAAGGTGCTACAAGCAGTCCTCTTACCTCTTCTAATGCACTTCCAGATCACAGCACCACGGGACTTTGGACAGTGACTGCCCCTAAACTGCTTTTACCCAGGGTCCTGCCCAGGTCTTTGGAAATAAATATGACAGCATCCTATCCACAGCATCCTATCCACCATGATCTAAGCCCTAGATTCTAGGGAGAGGGTAGCAACCCAAAGACAATGATGATAAAGCTTTTGATGACATAAATAGGTGAAGCTTGGAGAGAGGTGACCAGGTCAGCATCTAGGGGACTCCCCAGGTAGAGATGGGAACAGCAATACCCCCTATCCAAGTTGTTGTGCCAAAAATCTGACCCCAAATCGTAGTGCCCCGGCATGTAGTGTCATCGATACTTGGCCATCTATCTGTAGCGAAGGGCCAGTTTTCCTTTTTAACTTCCAATTTGGTGATCTTGTAAGATATGTGGATTTTGTGTTTGAATGCCACCATGACATCAAATTCGTTTGAAAGCTTTAAATACACACTCTTAATGCCGGCCTTTATCTCATTGCTACTGAACACCAAACCATTCATGAACTGGCACTAAACCCGGAGCCACACTTGGGATTAACTCCACAAACCATCCAAGAGGCACCACAAATGCACACAAGAAACGGAACGGTCAAGTTCAACTTACTTGCCGATGGCTGGAATTTGATCAGATCTTGCAAGTCAGTAGAAATCTGGAAAACGTGGCTATAGAACTGCTGGACGGAACTCTTGAGGCCGGAAATGTCTCTGGAATGCGACCTGAGTGTCCCGTTCATCTGCCTGACACAGTTCCACAGGCTGCTGACGTGCCTGTTGAGCCCCTCTTTGATCTTCTGCAGACTCCCCGACATGGAGTCCAGCTTGCTGCACGTTTTCTCCATATGCGACACCCTGTCCTCAACCACAGAGACCCCCCTCTGGACCCCATGAATATTTTCCTTACAAGTGTCCAGCTCAGACAGGACCTGGCTCTGGAGCCTCTGCCACCTCTCCTCCAGCTGACCGCAACACTGAGCCACAGGGTCCTGGGGAGACGGGAGGGTCTCCACCATCCTTTCTTGCTCACCCACCTTAGTAAAACCACCTGCTGCAGCATTTTTACCTGCTTTACAATTGCTCACTTCCTTCTGAAGATGAGTCACATCATTACCTGTGTGGTTTAGTTGAGAATAAAGACGACTAAAATCTTCTCGAAGCTTCTGGATGTTACGCTCGGTTTCTTGAAACTTCCTATACATCGTGTCATTGAGAGATTTCAAAAGGCTCAGGCTATCACCCGCTAGGTGGTCCTCTCTGTTTGGTACAGTACCTTCCAACCCAAGATGTCCTCCCTGGAAGTTCTGCAGGAAAATGTCCTCAACCATTTGAACTTTGTCCCGCAGGTGGTTTAATTCTATCATGACCTGTTCATTGCCTGATCCAGACAGCCCAGGCAGGGCTGCCCCTGGGGGACCAAATTCACCACCAGTGTCATTGGCCACTTGTAGGAGGACGCTCCCCAGACGGTCTTCCAGAGAGTGTATTTTCTGATCCAGAAGTTGCCTCAAGTCATCGACCTCCCCAGAGATGATCCCCCGGAGGGTTTCCTCAATGTAAAAGCAATGTTCTTCCGCGTTCTTCTCCGTCACGTTGATCCTTGCATCTAGTTCATTCCATCTGGCATCAAAGTCCACATCTGGTTCCGGAACCATGAGGCGGTCAAACTCGTTGTCCATCCGACCATTCAGCATTCTGGTGGCTTCCGCCACTCTCTCGATTTTCTGCTCTAACGTCTTGAGCTGCTCACCGAAGTCGCCACCCTTTCCCCTGCTGCAGCAACTCGGCTGGGCTGGAGGATCCTGCAGCCGGGCTCGAAGGTCGTTGATGTCTTTTTTCAGGCTCGCCTCCTTCTCCCCGATCAGCTCTATCACCCCCAGGTAGCTGCTGCCATAGTCATCACACTGCTGCTGCAGGCCAACCAGCTTGTACTCACATGTGTTCTTCAGGTCGGCCAGCTTCCTGTCCATCCCCTCCATGAGCTCCTCTCTCAGAGCATCCATCTTACTGTCCACGTAGGCTTGGTAGAGCTCACTGGTGGTCATGGTCACCGTGGGGCCCTGGGCAGCCTCCTGCAGCTGTTTGAGCTGCCCTTCGTAACCCTTCACCTTCCCATCCAGCTCCTCCAGCTTGTCACTCTTGGTCTTCAGAGTATCTTTGACTTCGGCCAATTCAGACTTAATGTCCTTCATACCAGATTCCTTACTACTGAGGACTCCGGGAGGCTGGGCTCTTTCCGTGTCTCTGGCAATCTCACTGCCAGGCCCCGGCTGGGGATGCGGGTCGCCCAGCCATGAGGTCGGTTTGCTGGCATCATCCTGAGTAGCATGTTTGAGATTTTCGTTCAGGTCTGAAATGGAAGACTGAAGGTCGAGAACTGTCCTTGTGAGTCGGAGAACCTTCTCCTCAAGCATCTGGATTTTCTTATCCTGAAGTTCTTCAGGCCCCTGTTTGGGATCCACCTTCTGACTCGGTTCTCCTGCACGAGTTGGTGGTGCAATGTCCGTGGGGTCTGAGACTTGGCTTGGTTCGTTATCTATTATAAAGAAAAGGTTGGACCTCAGTTAACATCTGCTGCGAAGACAATAAACGGGGGTACCTAGAGGACATGCTTAAATCTTCCCTTACAAGCCCTCTATCTAACTTAGATAATTATTGTGGTGGAGTGGAACACAGGATGGGCTTTGGAGTCAAACAAACCTCTATGTACCTCTGGCTCTGCTATTTACTGTTTGTACTCAAATGAGTTAATTAACTTCTCTGAACTATAATCCCTTCATCTATAAAGAGGAGGAATAGGGTCTACTAGGATTGTTAAGAGAAAATGCACATATCATATACAGGCCATCCATGGTCTCTTTCACCCTGAAGGGAAATAACTACTTTGTCATGTGAACACACTGTTGCCACATTAGTGAAATGTGGCCACACCCAGTCATTGACTGCACACCGTAAAGCCATAGGAAGCCCCCCATTAGCAGTTGGAAGGTATGATAATATAAAATATCAGATCATTTGAGGTTATCCTCAAAACCACTCCTGAATGTTCTTTTAACTTTTGGGGCTGGGGATATGGCTCAAGCGGTAGCGCGCTCGCCTGGCGTGCGTGCGGCCCGGGTTCGATCCTCAGCACCCCATACAAAACAAAGATGTTGTATCCGGCCGATAACTAAAAAATAAATATTAAAATTCTCTCTCTCTCCTCTCTCACTCTCTTTTAAAAAAAAAACAAAAAACTTTTATTAGCATCCCTATGCTAAGAATCTTATAGATATCCCTTGGTCCTATGAAGAGGTCAACAAAACTAAAATCAAAGGACAGATATAGCAACTACTACACTGGTGTCTCCTAATAATAAGCCATCTAGCCATATATAGTAAGATGCCTTAGGTCAAAGATCACAGACATTCAATATTTGGTAGTCCTATTTTAATAAAATATCTCCCAAGGAGACAGTCCAAATTAAAAAAAATGATAATGATAGCGATGAGTCATAAAATGGAAATAAATTCAACAGTGTGTTCACAGAGATAAGTAATCTAATATTAAAAAGAGGCTATCAAGGGGCTGGGGTTGTAGCTCAGTGGCAGAGTGCTTGCCTAGTACCTAGAGGTACTGGGTTCAATCCTCAGCACCACATAAAAATAAATAAAGGCATTGTGTCCATCTGCAACTAAAAAATCAGAAATTAAAAAAAAAAAAACCTGCAGCAAGAGAATAAGACAGGAGCCATGCCCTAGAAAGGGCTCCCGGAAGGGGACCAACACTGTCCACCTGGAGCCCACAGGGAGGAGACCATGGAAAGTAAGTAGAAGAGGTCAGACACGTTACAAGGGAATTGAACACAGCAACCAACGTACTACACTGAAAACAAGCAAATTGAGAAAGCTGCAGATATTTGTTTCTTCCGCCCCTAAACTTCCACATGAGATGAGAGCAGCAGCTATTTTTGTTAAAATTAATTCTAACAAATAACTTAGTTGTAAACCAGTGCTGCAATTCAGATGCCCCAACTCCCAAGCGCATCTGGTACCTGGCACAGAATAATAAAGAACACTTATTTGCCATACTGAAAGTTTACACTATATCTCGGGACCCTAGAAGGAAAACATAAGTTATCAAGTCATATATAAGTGAAATGCTATTCTGGGTGCAATGGGGTTGATATTAACTTAAGTATCCCCCCAAAGCTCACATGTATGTGAGACAATGCAAGAACATTTAGAGATGAAATGATTGGGTTATGAGAGCTGTACCCCAAACAGTGAATTAATCCCCTGGTGGGATTAACTGAGTGGTTACTGGAGGTGGGAGGGTGTGGCTGGAGGAGGTGGGGCACATGCCTTTGTGGTATATATTTTGTGTTCGGCATGTGGGGCCTTTCTGCTTCCTGACCATCCTGTGAGCTGCTTCCCTCTGCCACACTCTGTTGCCATGATGTTCTGCCTCACCTCAAGCCCCAAGGAATGGAGCCTGGTGTCTACGGACTGCGACGTCTAAAACTCTGAGCCCCAAATTAAACTTTTCCCCTTCTAAATTCATTCTTGTCAGGTCTTTTAGTCACAACAGCACACACACACACACACACAAAAAAAAAAAAAGCTGAAATATTTATCTCCTCTACCACTGGTGATTGTGTAAATTGCTATAAATATCTTTAAAGGATATTACAGTACTATGTATTAAAATACTCAGATCCTTTTGACCCTGCAATTACATTTCTAGAAATGTATTCCAGAAAATAGTCAATGACAAAACAAAATTTAACAGAGAAAGACACTTATTCAAATACAATATACAATATTGTATCAAGACTATGTTCAAACAATCATATTCTTTGAAGCTATTAAGTGATATTGTAGAGGACTGGGGTTGTGGCTCAGTGGTAGAGCACTTGCCTAGCAAGTGTGAAGCATTGGGTTCGAATGTCACACCACATATAAATAAGTAAAATAAAAGTCCATCAACAACTAATAAAAATACTTTAAAAATGATATTGTAGGATATTTAATGGCATGAAAGGTTATTATTGATTGACAAGTAAAAACTCAGTTGCTGGATCAAGAATAAGCATTTCCTTTTACTTCCTCCTAAAATCCCACTAAAATGACAATGAAAAAGGGAGGGGACCAAAAACCCCATCCAACTTATATATTAAGAATTGGAATCAGAATGGCTAAGAACTTCTTAATAGCAGTATTGGGAGCTAGATGGAAAATGAGCAATGTTTTTAAAATTCTAAAGGAAAAATATTTCCAAGCAGAATTCTGAAACTAGAGTAAAAATATTTTTATAGTATGAAGTATCAAAAAAGTTTACCTCCTACACAATCTTCTCATGAAACTACTAGAATGGGCTAGGGATGTAGCTCAGGGGAAGGGCACTTGCCTAGCATGTTCTATCCTTAGCACCACAACAACTGAAAAAAACTACTATAGGATGTGCTCAAGCAAAACAAAGGAGTAAAATAAGAGAGTGAGCAGGGAGATACAAAAGAAAATGGGGAATTGAAAAGAGGCAGGTTAAGACCCCAGGGTGACGGGGAAAGAGGATGACAGTCCAGATGGGAGGTATGAGGAAGCTCCTGGAGATGTTTCTTCGAGAAAATGAAGCTGCTGTGTCTGAACATAATGAAGGGACATTCAAATAACCAGACAAGGATTTGGGTTGAAATAGGAAACGCACACCAGCGTGCACAAACACACACACACACCACACACAACCAAGCAAAGGAAAAATGTAAGACAATTATTAACTATAGAAAATCAGAATTCTGTGTAGGAAAGACCCATTCATAATATACCACAGGGCTTAGCTGTAAACATGAGCCATATAATTGACAATACAGTATAAACACTGAATATTGGCGTTAGTTAAAAATATGGTGTTTTTTTCTGTATGGAAAGTAGGGGTTTGGGGAATAGATGAAAGATTGTTAAATCCTCAATTTCCACAAAAAGAAGTCAATAGATATGGAGGTAAATTTCAAGAGATTTATCTGAAGAGCTTAGAGCAGGCTGGGGTGTGGCTCAGTGGGACAGTGCTCTCCTAGCACGCAAGAGGCTCTGGGTTCCATCCGCAGCACGGGGCGGGGGGGGGGGGGGGGGGGTGTTGGGGGGGGTGGAGTTTAAAGTAATAGCCTCTGGGAAGGGGAAGTGAGAGAGAAGAGGGGTTCCCTCTTCTTCCCATTTGTCTTTGTAAAGCTATTCAACTTGTAAAACTATATATATATATATATATATATTAAAGCTTTGATAAAATAAAAGCCGAAACTAAACAAAACAAAGATAAACTACTAGGACCCAGCAGCCCCTACCTCAGGTTTCCCACGAGTGCAAATGACAGGATTTACTGTGATCACAGTCTAATGTTTATCTTCCCTGGGGTCAGGAACCCTGTCTGCCTTGCTTTTTACTTATTCCAAGGGCCTAGGATAGAGCCTGTCAGACGTCTGCAGACATAGGGAAGACTAGACGTCAGGAAGGCTGTCCCTGTTTGAGTGCCCCCTGATCTCAGGTTGAAATGTAACTGACAAGAGGTGATCAGGTCTTGAGGACTCTACCCCTGTGAATGGATAATAGCTGTTACTGCAGGAGTGAGTGAGTTTCTGATAAAAATATGAACGGAACCTGATTTTTCTGTCTTCCTTATGCTTACCTGCCCTTCTGCCATATTATGATGAGGGCTTTTTTTTTTTTTTTTTTTTTTTTTATGGGCAGATGCTGGTCATTGATCTTGGACTTCCCAGCCTTTACAAGCATGAGAAATAAATTTCTCTTCTTTCTAAATTTTCCAATCTCTGATGTTTGTTTAGACCAACCTAAAACAGTGGCTTCTATCAAAGAGATAAGAGATAAGTGCTGGTGAGGGTATGAAGAAAGGCAGTGGGTATAGCCACTATGGAAAAAAGTATGGAGGTAGCACAGGAGGATGGCAAGTTTGAGGCTAGCCTCAGCAATTTAACAAGGCCCTAAGCAGCTTCGTGAGACCCTGTCACAAAATAAAAAATAAAAATGTGGGGGCTGGGGATGTGGCTCAAGTGGTAGTGCGCTGGCCTGGCATGCACGAGGCACTGGGTTCGATCCTCAGCACCACATAAAGATGAATAAAGATATTGTATCCACCTAAAACAAAAGAATAAATATTTAAATAAATAAAAAAATAAAAATGTGGCTGGGGATGAGGCTCAATGGTAGAGCACCCCAGGATTCAAGTCCCAGTATTAAAAAAATAAATAAAAAGTGGGGCTGGGGCTAGGGCTCAGTAGTGGAGCGCCTGCCTGGCTTGTGTGAGGCACTAGGTTCAATCCTCAGCACCACATAAAAATAAATAAAACAAAGTTATTGTGTCCATCTACAACTAAAATAAATAAATAATACATAAATAAATCCAACCTAATCAGACCTTGGTGGAAAGTGTAAGCCGAACAGAACATTTTTTTAAAAAGTATGAATATTTCTTAAAAAATTAAAGTACAATTATCACACAATCAGCAATCCTGCTTATGGATATAAACCCCAAGAAATGAAATCAATATCTTGAAGAGATATCTGTATCTCCATGTTCATTGCAATATTATTCACAACAGCCAAGGTACATTAATAACCTCAATGTCTCTCAATGGATGAATGGACAAAGAAATTGTAGGGTATGTATGTGTGTGTGTGTGTGTTTGTGTGTGTGTGTGTCTATACATACAGCATGATACTATTCAGCCTTAAAAAGGAAAATCCTGTCATTTACAGCAAAGGATGAATCTGGAGGATGTTCTGTTAAGTGAAATAAGCCAGACACAGAAAGGCAAATAACAAATGATCTCACACATGGAATCTAAAGAGAATCAAACTCATAAAAGCAAGGAACAGTGGCTATCAGAAGCTTGTGAATGGGGGAAACGGGGAGATGTTGGTCAAAGGATATAAACTTCCAGTTGTAAGATGAACAAATTCTAGATATAGCCTCGGTGGTGATGGATATGTTAATTAATTTGACTGTGTTAATCATTATACATCATATGCATACTAATAAAGTCATTACTTTGTACAGCCTGAGTACATTCAACCTGACAGTTAACTATTTTAAATAAAAAACATGTTCCTATGATTTATAAACATTCTTTAATTGTATGCATGACTTTAATAAAAAGATTATTTTAAATCTATTTTATGGATAATGTTGGGAAACACTATCGATTTCAAAGACCTCATGGGAAGATAAAAATCAAACATAACTTAAACATTTCATTTCCCAAGGAAGGCTAAGCTGTGTTTATTGTGATTCATCTTTAGAGGAGGAAAGATGAGCTGATGTAGGAGCAAAATGCAAGGGAAAAATTTTACCCGTAAGAATCTTTCCCTTAATGTTACACTTCAAAAGCTGACGAGATCCACGGGTGAAAATTCTAACTTGGGACTAAGCTTTGCAAACATCTCATCTCAAACACAAGGAGAACCATTTGCTTTTTTTTTTTTTAAGACAATTTTGACTCCTTTAAACTCAGATTTCTGGGTCTTAGAACTGAAAGTAAAAACAGAGCCTCATTACATGTGATGTTCTTCACATCTCTGTTCCAGGCTACATCAGTCTGAACCCATCAGCATTTAACACCCCCACCTCCTGGGGTTTCTAAGGTGCTGGCTTGCACCAGGAGTTGGCTCTAACAAAGCAATTTAATCACGACAGGGTTTGTCCTCCATTGCTTTCCACTCCTGCAAATAAACTGCTGCCATGCTGGGTGTGGTGGTACACACCTGTAATCCCAGCAGCTTGGGAGGCTAAGGCCAGAGGATGGCAAGTTTGAGGCCAGCCTCAGCAAGTTAGCAAGGCCTAAGCAATTTAGTGAGGCCCTGTCTCGAAGGACTGGGGACGTGGCTCAGTGGTTCCATCCCCAGTACCAAAATAAAAAATTTCTCAATCTCGCAGATGACAAATCTCGCAGATGACAAATCTCGCCCTCTGAAGCAGTACTGGGAAAGTTGAAGGTGGCCACGCAGAGTGAGGCACCAATAAAACATTACCTGTGGCTTTCTTTATGCTGTTTCGAGGCCGAGCAGGCGTGGGGTGGGGGGTCTTCGCAGGGTCTTTGGGGCCTTCTTGGCAGTTCGCTCCTCTAAAGCCAGGGCAGCATCTCCATTCCAACTGGGTCACCGTCTTGTATCTGATGACGTACCTGGGTCTGAAGTTCACCCGATACCTGCAGACAGAAAGGGCAGCACCTCTCTTTTAGTTCAGAGCACTTCTGGCCCTCCCAGAGACAAAGCCATGTAAAGAGGATTCAGGGTCCAGCTGACTCCCCACGGGTCAGAAAGGCAGGGCCTTCCCACCCTAGGTACTGGCCTCCTCCCTGCAGCTCTTGAATTCAAGGCAAACAGAAAAACTCAGCCTGCAATTCCCATTTGATGTGGACAATTTTGGGCCCTAAACTGAGCTTTTGTTCACCAACAAACTTCTGTTTAAAATTCACAGCTTTGTGGGGATTTCTTTAGGTGAGACTCAGTATTGTTGTCTATTTTGTGTTTTAAGAAAAACATTCCGAGCCTGGCTCAGTGACACACACCTGTAATCCCAACAGTTTGGGAGGCTGAGGCAGGAGGATTGCGAGTTCAAAGCCAGCCTTAGCAAAAGCAGGGTGCTAAGCAACTCAGTGAGACCCTGTGTCTAAATAAAATATAAAACAGGGCTGGGGATGTGACTCAGTGGTTGAGTGCCCCTGAGTTCAATCCCCAGTACCCACCCTCCCAAAAAAGAAAGAAAAACATCCCTGGGGGTACAACCAGAGATATGAAAAATTGTGCTCTATGTGTGTAATAGGAATTGTAATGCATTCTGCTGTCATACGTGACAAATTAGAATTTTTAAAAAAGAATGAGTTTTTGAAGTGGAGAAAAGGAGACTGGTCTTTGTTGGCAGAGAAAACAGATGTGCATAATCATAATGGTCCGAAACCGCAGCTCTGAAATTGGATGATCTGGATTCACAGTGTGTGTCTGTCTTTTTCTAGATTAAATACTTTAAGAAGCCTACCTACTTTTGTAAGCCTATTCTTTAAAATGAGAAACGCTACCACATGGGGTTACTACTGTACCAAGCAAATTGAATAATATGTGTGAAATGTATCAGGCTACCTACATGGAGAACACACATTAAAATTCATATTCATTTGTAATTCAGTATGATTATGCTTTCATTATTTAATAAACTAATTATTGAGAATTTTAAAAAAATTCCTGGCACCCCTACCCCCCATAAACCCACATATTTCCCCTTTGCACCATCTATCCCAATCATGGCCAAGGAAGCAGCCGACTTCTAGCTTCTTATGTTTTCCCAAGATGCCCTGGGGCAATGCAGCAATCACGAGGTGGAACTGAAAGCGAGTAAACTTGCCCCATGTTCAGTATACATTCCTGACACCCTGGGACGTCCCAGAGACGTTTCCAGTGAGTTGTCAAGTCCTCCAGACCCAGGGCTGGGCCTGGACCTAGAACAGATAGCCACAGCCTAGCAGCCCGTGGCGCACACTAGGGATGAAGCTCACAGATGCCTCTGCTCTCAGCAGACAGAAGCCATGGCCACACAGAACGGCCCTCCTTTGATTTACCCCAACTTGGACTTTCTGGCTTGGAACCATTCTCTCTTGAAAACCTTCACTTTCTCTGCGTTTCTCACAAGCAGCTGGCCCTGTCTTTGGGTCAGTTCCCAGAAAGAAACAGGTTTTGCGTCACTTCCTCAGGGCTGCTGCGTGCTGCTTGTGGGGGCCTTAGGCTGACCAGCTGTGGGGGCTGCTGGGACCTGCAGGGCTCAGCCAGCCAAGCAAGTCCAGCCTTGGAGCTGGGGACTTCAAAATCATGTTCTTAACAAAACTACAAATTGTTAAATGCAATGGACCTTTGACATCTCCCCTGAGGGTCATAACCATGACAACTGAAGGTCCTTTCTTTTGGGGTACAGGGGATTGAACCCAGGGACGTTTTACCACTGACCTATATTCCTAGCTCTTTTTATTTTTTATTTTAAGACAGGCTCTTGCTTTGTTGCCCAGTCTGGCCTCAAACTTGTGATCCTCCTGCCTCAGTCTTCCCAGTAGCTGGGATTATAGGCATGTGTCACTGGGTCCGACTCAATTAAAGATCCTTCTTTTGGGTGTGGTGCTGGGGATGGAACGGGGGCTTTGAGCATGCTAGGCAAGCGCTCTACCACTGAGCAAAGCCCCAGCAAAACCATGACAATAAACCCTCCGTGTAAGGACCTACTCCACTGGACAGCGAGGCGTCCCTGCAGAATCCCCAGGGCCCCACCAACAGGGTGGAACCTGCCAAGCCTTGAACCTTTTGGCTGTACCATTTCCATAGGTCTTTTAAGACTGTGGGTCTCAACCAAGGCCATCAAAATCACCCAAAGAAGACTGAAAAAATACCCATGCCTGGCTGTCCCCCTCGGAGATTCTGACAGAGTCTGGGTGGGGCCTTAGCATGTGGATTTTGAGAAGCTCCCAAGGGAGGCTTTTGGGAAGAAAAACTGGAAAGGAATCTCAATAAGTAAAAGGGAAATGCAAGGGGTGCTCATGGGAGGTGGGGTTGGGTTAGAAGGAGGGCAAAGGCCCCCCACTTTCAGGCTTTTCATTCTCTCCTTTCCCTTCCACCCCCCCCCCCATCATGGCTCTATTACTTATATTGTCTCCTTTTCACTGGTGAAAAATCAGAGGCTCACAGGGGTTACATGACTTGTCTGAGTTCATTCCGAAAGTGGCAGGGCTGGAATTCAAGCCCCTGTCCCTCCCTGTGTACCCTGCCTGCCCTCAACAGGCAGAAGCACCTGTTCCCTCTGGCAATTGCCTTAAGTGTGCGGCAGCAGTCCCACCTGGAGATGTTCCCAAAGGCCCAGCAACCTGGTGAGAAGATAGTCAACCTCCTCACTCAGCAGACTCATGCCTGAGCATCTAACTGGTCCAGGTACACACCAGCCCTGGCCCTGGTCCCCTCCCACCCCACCTACACAAAGGTTTTTGTTGTTGTTGTTGTTGATGCTGGAAATTGAACTCAGCGAAGAATCTAACACCGAGCCACAGCCCAAGCCTGTTCTTTCTTTCTTTCCTTATTTATTTATTTATTTTTAATTTTGAGAGAGGGTCTGCTAAATTGCTGGGGCTGGCCTCGAACTTTCAAATCTCCTGCCTCAGCCTCCCAGGTGGCTGGGATTACAGGCGAACAGCGGCACCACGTCCAGCCCCTATACAGAGAATTCTTGAAAAAAAATAAAATTAAATTTAAAAAAAGAAAAGACAATTCCATTTCACAGTCTTGCATACTCAAGCCAAGCATAATGCTGGAAAAATGTGTAATCTCAGAAAACCATTTTTCCTCTGAGCATTAAAGACGGAATGTGAACACGTGGTGGCTCTCGGGGCTTGTGCATCTGGAGGTGACAGTCCATAAGAAACCTTTTTGGCTAAGGTGGAGCCAGGCAGGGAACGAAACTGTGGAAGAGGGGCGCGGGGCCACCTCCCCACCACACCACACCCTGCCCTGGGGACCCGCCCCCTAACTGCACGCGCTGCAGGACAAGAAACCCTGCTCTCCCAACCCACCTCATCACTTTCTTCAAAGGCAGTGATTTTGCAGCCAGTTCAAGGCTCAGGAACGTTCCCTGGAGTCCCCGCCCTCCTCCCACCCTGCACGATCGCCACGCCCACCTGGGCGCCACGCCCAGCCTGCGGTCGGTTTCCAGGGTCCCCCTGGCACGTTCCTGACAGCTTCTCAAGCCCCGTGTGGGGAGGAGGCCGTCCTGGCTGGAAATGATCGACAGCTGGAAATGATCAGTAGGCCACCTCCATCCAGCCGTGGGAAAGCTCACCGAGGGATTTCACGGTGCCTAACGACCACACGGATCCCTGAGGTGGCTCTGGGCCCTGCTCCATGGCCTTCAGGCCTGGAGGGAGGAGTGGGCCACAATATAGGGGTGTCCAGCCTCACAGCTCCATTGGGATTTTCCCAGAAGAAATCAGGTCTGAAGGTTCCCCAGAGGATGAGGAAGAACCGAATAGGAGTCCCAGGACCCCCTCTCCATGACCCAGGGCACTACAGGAAAACACCCTGCCCTAGAAATTTTTATAAACTGTCAGGGACCCAGGTGTAGTGGTGCACACCTGTAATCCCAGCAACTCAGGAGGCTGAAGCAGGAGGATTGCCAGTTCAAGGCCAGCCTCAGCAGCTTAGTGAGACCTTGTCTCGAAAAAATAAATGAATAAAATGGATTGGGGACATAGCTCAGTGGTCAAGAGTTCCTGGATTCAATCTCCAGTACTGCAAATAAACAAACAAATAAACCTACTTATCCTCTGGTCTAACTCAAAGCAGATATGAATTCTTAAGTCTCCCCAGAACCAAATCAAACTCCAGAATCCTGGGGTCATGAAGAACTGCACAGGAATCACACAGCGAAAAGTAACTCAGAGCTGTGCTGTCCAATAAGGTGGCCATTAGCCACGTGTGGCTATTTAAATGTACACTAATTAAAAACAAAATTAGCCAGACACGGTGGTGCACACCTGTAATCCCAGCAACTCAGGGCTAGTTCAGGGCTAGCCTCAGCAACTTAGCAAGATCCTGTCTCAAAATAAAAAAGTAAAAAGGGCTAGGGGTGTAGCTCAGCGGTAAAAGTTCCCCTCAGTTCAATCCCCAGTACAAAAAAAAAAATTAATTAATTAAATTAAAATTAAAATTTTAGTTCTTTGGTCACAATAGCCATATTTCAAGTACTTCAGAGCATGAACATTTCCATCATCATAGTAAACTCTCCAGGACAGAACTAACCTAGACATCCATGAGATGGTGTGTGAATCAGCCATATGCACACATCTATTCACCAACCCACACCAACCCATCCTCTTCTTCCTCCCACTAGAACATTTGCATAACATCGATTCCAGAACTACTTCCCTGAATCCAAATGCTTCCCTGAAAATAGCCACACATCCCCAGCAAAGGAACATTTAGACAACTATGCACAAGATAAAGGGTTTGCCCTGCATTTGGCATTTACCTGTATTTTATTTTCACACAGCCTTTTATTAAAGCTTTATCCAACCCGTGACCCTTTGGGGACATAGGCTAGACTGGGATTTCTTCCAAGAACAAACTTTCTAGTAACTCCTCTCTTTCCAATCACTGGCCAGCCCCAAACAACCTGGAGCCAACTCTGCTGGTTTTATTCTGCACGTGTGGTTCCACACAGTATTGACTGGAACGGAACTGAGAAGATGCAGAAGGAAGCCAGAAAGAAGTACTTCCCCCCAAGACTGGGAAAAGTATCCCTGCTAGGCCTAGCAAATAATCAGCTACCCAGAGAGAGGGAAATCAGCATGCAAAGGGTACAAGTCAACAAGATTCAGAACTGCTCACCCAGAATAGACTGGGTTATCCACCATCCATTCCATCCACAGTAATTTATTTTTTAAAAATTGAGGTAAGATACATGTGGCATAAAATTTAGCATCTTGCCAGGTACTGTGGCACATGCCAGTAATTCCAGTCATTCAGGAGACTGAGGCTGGAGGATTGCAAGTCGGAGGCCAAACTGGGCGATTTAGTGAGATCAACAGCAACTAGGGAGACCCTATCTCAAAATAAAAAATACAAAGGGCTGGAGATGTAACTCAGTGGTAAAGCACATCCCTGGATTCAATCCCTAGTACCGCAAGGGGAAAAAAAATTGGCTTCTTAACTTTTTATTTATTTTGTGGTTTGGGGGATTGAACACAGGACCTTGCACATGCTAGGCAAGGCTCTACCACTGAGCTACACCCCTAGCCCAACTTAACCATCTTTAAGTATATAGTTCCGTGACATTCAGCACATCACACTGCTCTGCAACCATTACTACCCACTTCCAGAACTTCTTAAATTTTCCCAAATTGAAATTCTGTATTCACTAAATACTAAATCTCCATTCCTCCCTATTCCAGTTCTCGGCAACTGCTCTCCTGCTTTCTCTATGAATTTGATGACCCTTGCTATCTCCTATAAAAGGGATCCTAGAATCATTTATCCTTGTGACTGGCTTGTTTCACTTAGTATAATGTTCTCAGGGCTCATCCCTTATAGCATGTGTCAGAATTTCCTTCCTTTTTTACATAATAATTCACTTTTCAAAATTTCCATCTCAGTGGTAGAAATGGATGACAGTGGGTTTATTTTCTAGAAACTACTTGTGACAAATGTTTTTGTTGCTGTTGGTTTGAGATGTTGGGAGGTTTCGGGTTTTGCTCTGTTAGTGAATAAACAAATGAGCTTTTGATATTTATGGACACTTTTCATATTTTTAAAAAATATTTATTTTTTTAGTTTTTAGGTGGATACAATATTTTTATTTTTTATTTTTATGTGGTGTTGGGGATGGAGCCCAGCGCCCTGCGCATGCCAGGTGAGCACGCTACCCCTTGAGCCACATCCCCAACCCTCATATTTTTTTGACACTTTGCCAAAAGCAAAAATACAATTGGGCAGTAGAGGCTATAAATCTGAAGTCAGAAGTGATTTCAGGGGTTGTGGTTGTGGCTCAGTGGTAGCACTTGCGTAATATGTGTGAGGCCCTGGATTTGGACCTTAGCACCACATAAAATAAATAAAATAAAGGTATGTGTCCATCTATAACCTAAAAAGAAGTGATTTCAGAACTATATTGAAGTGAGAACTAGGGCTGGGGCTCAGTGGTAGTGCACACTACCTAGCATGTGTGAGGCACTGGGATCGATTCTCAGCACCACATATATTAAAAAAAAAAAAAAAGGCTATCAACAACTAAAAAATTTAAAACAAAAAATTTAAAAAATAATAAATAAAAAATAAAGGTCTATCAACAACTAAAAAATCTAAAATAAAAAAAGAACTATATCGAAGTAAAAAGTGATTCTGTCCCAGCAGATGACACACCTCCCATTTGAATCCACTTTGCCCTACTGCCAATAAAAAATTGGCCATTTGAAAAAAAATAATAAAACATATGCATCTACAAAGACAGTTTCTGCAATTCCAAGTCTGGAAAAGTGTCCCCACTCAAGAGAAAACGAAGACACCAGTGGACCTTCCTACAGTTTAAAGAACAAACATAAAATCAGAATTCTCATCTTTTTCTGTTACATTATACATTGTTAATTAGATTTCTGCATGGAGAAATTAATAATGTGAAGCAAAGAAATATGAAACATTTTACTTGGCTATTTAGGAAATTCATAAATTTTAAAAGCTAGAATACTTGGGCAAATTATATGGGGGTGTTTAACCACTGACATTTTTTTATATCTTATTAGAGAAAGGGTCTCACTGAGTTGCTAAGTGCCTTGCTTAGTTGCTGAGCCTGGCTTTGAACTCTCAGTCCTCCTGCCTATACCTCCCAAGCCGCTGGAATTACAAGCATGTACAATACATTACAATACATGCCTGGCTTGGGCAAATATATTTTTGAAATACAAAATGTATCTAATGAATCTACAAGCCAAACTGATATGCCCTGGTTAAAATTAGATTACAATAGAGCTTTATATAGTTTTCAAATGCAGATCCTAGACCAAAACAATGTGTTCAGAAATAAAAATATAGGAGCCTGTTTCCCAGCACAAACATACATTTACTGGAGAAACCACAACTGTAAGCTGCTTATATTTTCATTTCCTCTTGAATGAATTTCCTTATGCACTTAGAGTGGCAAGTTGGGTTTCCAAACCTAAAATCCAAAATACCTCTCAGCATTTTGCTCTGATGACATGGTGTAATGAGAAGTTTTTCCCCACCATCTATTTATCCCCCTAATCCACAATTCCACAGTCATAAAGAAGGGGGATTAAAGAAAACCACAGCAGCTCAGCAGCAAGGCTAAGTCCCAGAACTCTGCTGCTGTAGATAGTGCAACTGCTATTCCTAAATTTGCTCAAAGATCAGAACCTTCCTCTGTGCAAACTTGCATTGCTAAAGATGACATCATCTCCAAGAGCTGGCTGCCGTCCGGTCCCTTGACATATAGCCTATGCCTGGTTCCAAGGAATCCACACTTTCAGTTTTGACTTCTTCACCTTGGGAGACACATCCCCAAATCACTACCCCCACAGTGGGGTGGGGGGAGGGAGCACAGGGCCTTGGCCAACTGTGACAGCCGAATGATTCAAGAGGTTGTGAAGGCCCACATGTTTGTAAAGAATTCTTTATGAGAGAGCTATTTCTCCCAGATAAACTCTATACTCCATTTCCCCAACTTCTCCCACGTGTGCTCATTCCTGGAGTCAGCATCACAGAACACTTGTCTCCCGATCACTCCCCAGTGAACTCATTCTCTGCGTTCCCACAGTACGGAGCATGAGAACATCTGCTGGCCTGGGCCGTTAGCATAATGCTCACCCCAGACACCACTTCCCGTGGTTTTGTGATCCAGGCCTTTCCACTCATAGCCACCGAAGAACTCTATTTTAATTACCCTCTTTCTTTTTTAATTACCCAACTTCTACAAAAGTCACAATAATTTAAGAATCTTTTTTCCTTATCGTGGCCTCTCTCTAGTTTGCAACAGCAATCCCTCTCTTTTCAAAGGCCTCAGCACCACATAGAAACAAAGATGTTGTGTCTGCCGAAAAATGAAAAATAAATATTAAAAAAAAAAGAAGTGGTGGTGGCTGTTATTTAAAAAAATAAATAAATAAAGGAACTCACTTTGAGTCTCAGAATTGCTTTTAGATGCTACAAGAGAATTGGCCAAGCCATCCCTCCTGTAATCTATTTCAGACCTTGGGGTGAAGACTCTGGACATGGACAAGCTCATGTGCTCGGAAACAGAATATCCAGACACGGGAGTCTTTTTGCAGATATAAAAATATGTTCTACTGGGCATGGTGGCACAAGCCTAAAGTCCCAGCAGCTCCAGAGGCTGAGGCAGGAGGTTAAAGCTAGCCTCAGCAACTTAGCGAGGCCCTAAGTAACTTAGTGAGACCCTGTCTGAAAAAATAAAAAGGGCTGGGGAGGGGATGTGGCTCTTCTTTTGGGTCAATTCATTCTCAGTTAGAAACATAATAATAATCTGGAAACTGAAAACATAGGAATACTGATTTTTTTTTCTAATTTATGACCACATTGGGGAAAAGATAAAAACATTATAACTCAGGCTTTTCTTTCAGAGATCATGCTAACTCAGTACTGCAAAGTGTTTTTTGAAGTCACCTGTGACACATTGTCACTCAGATGTCCTCTGCTTAAAGGGGCAGCATTTTACTTTGGAAGACTGCTGCCCACCCCCAGGCCTGAGGTTGTGACAAGTAACGGGAGGGAAGGGGGGCTGCTTGGAATGATTTTAAAAAAACAAAACTGGAGAATAAAATCATGGCATCTGCTGGTAAATGGATGGCGTTGGAAAAGATAATGCTAAGTGAAGTTGGCCAATCCCCCCAAAACCAAATGCCGAATGTTCTGATATAAGGAGGTTGACTCATAGCGGGGTAGGGAGGGGAAACGGGAGGAACAGATGAATTCTAGATAGGGAAGGGGGTGGGAGGGAAAGGGAGGAGGCAGGGGATTAGCAAGGATGGTGGAATGTGATGGACATCATTATCCAAAGTGCATGTATGAAGACATGAATTGGGCATAACCTACTTTATATACAGTCAGAGATATGAAAAATTGTGGTAAGTATGTGTAATTAGAATTGTAATGCATTCCGCTGTCATGTATTTAAAAACATAAAATCAATTTAAAAAAAAAAAGAAAAACTCACACAAAAAAATAAAAACAAAATTGTATTTGCTGTTAATGGGAAGGGTAATGGAAGTGATATAGAAGAATTTCCCCTCAAGAAGATCCCCCTTCTATAATAATGGACTCATTTTTCCCCCATGATGGATTATAGTTAATTCCCTGCTATGAGGTGATGAATAATGAGGTCCTGATTATCTTGTGGATAAAAGTGATCCTTCCATAACCTCCAGTCAACAGTCTGGGAACTAATTCACCTGATCCTCCTGCCTCAGACTCCTGAGTACCTGGGATCTGGCTGACTACCTGGCCCAGACAAATTTCCCCTTTTTCTAAGGATACCAGTCATATGACATTAGGACTCATCCTAAGACTCCAATTGAACTTGATTACCTTGACTTTGAAAAGGTCCTTTTTCCAAATGAAGTCACTTTCTGAAGTATTAGGGGCTAGGACTCCAACAAATCTTTATTAGAGGACAAAATTCAACTTTGTAATGACATGGTTAGGAGTTTGGACTTCATTGTTCAGGTAAAGGGGAGTCAGGGAAGGTTTTGATCAGGGATCTCATCAGAGCCAAAGAATTGTGTGGGGAAGTCAAACTGGGCATGGGGTGATATATGACTGAGCAGCATCTGGCCTTTCTTAGGTATATTGACAGGACCGTGTTTTGCAAACAGTACTCAACAATAAAAGGTAATCAACTATTGATAGGGTACAACAAGGATGAATTTCCTAATTATGCTTAAAGAAGCCAGACCTCCCAAAACAGATGACACCATTTTCATAAACTCTAGAAAATACAAACAAATCTATAGTGATAGGAGGATCGCAAGTTTGAGGCTAGTTTGGGAAATCTAGTGAAAACCTGTCTCAAAATGAAAAATAAAAAGGACTGGGGATGTAGGTCACTGGATCCAATTCTAGTACCCTCCCCGCCAAAGAATAAATTGAATCATCCAAGGACATGAACAGATATTTCTCCAGAGAAACCATACAAATGGACAACTAGCACATTTTCAAAAAAAGAAATTATGGGGCTGGGGATGTGGCTCAAGCGGTAGTGCGCTCGCCTGGCATGCGTGCAGCCTGGGTTCGATCCTCAGCACCACATATAAAAAAAGATGTTGTGTCCCCCGAAAACTAAAAAATAAATATTAAAAAAACTCTCTCTCGCTCTTTCGCTCTCTCTAAAAAAAAAAAAAGAAAGAAATTATGGCTGTAAGAAGAATTGCAAGTTCAAGTCTAGCCAGGGCAACTTAGCAAGGCTCTGCCTCAAATTTTAAAAAGTTTTAAAAAGGGCTGGGGATGGAATCCATGGTAGAGCGATCCCCAATACTGATGGGCGAATGGATGGCTAGATAGAAAAGGGGAAATTTGGACACAGTCAGGTATAAAGGGAAGGTGACATGAAGGGACACAGGGAGAAGATGGCCTCGTACAAGCTGAGGAGAGAGTCTGGAACAGACCCTTAGCTCTCAGTCCTGGAGGAACCAACTCCACCAACACCTTGGTTTGCTATTCCCTTCATTTCCGGCCTCTGGGTCCTTGCTCAAGTTGTTTCATGACTTATGCTGGCCTTGACTCCACTCCCACCTGCATATACTCAACTAGAACCTTCTTTCAAAGCCCTGCCAAAATGTCGCCACTTCCAAACAAGTTCTCAGGTTCTTCCTGGCTATAAATAATTCTTCCCACTTCTGAATACCTTGAACACTTTGTGGTTCTCTTATTGCAATCCTCATTCCTACATTTTGTACTTATTTCTACTTGTCTCATTTTATCTGCTTGTCTCACTTTTGAACTTCCAGAGGGCAAGAAAGGGGTCCCTACTGAATCTCCGTGGAGCCCAGCTCTGGGTCAGACGTAGGCCATGCACGAAAATATTTGTTTAATGAAACTGAGAAACCAACAGTCCCCTAATTACAAGTCTTCTCTCAACCCGATTGAGCTTTCTGCCAATTCAAAATGGCGTATGCTAATTATGCATCCTTAATCCAACATTTTCCAGGGCTATGAATGTGAAATGTGTTTTTTTGTAAAACTCCATTATGGTTTTGTCTCATGTCTACATCTGTTATGTAGTTATTCTCTCCTCTCAACTGTTGTTCAGAAAAATCAGGGAAGTAACCTTACAATCAACATAAATAATTGCCCATACTTTGTATCTCCCCATAAGCCATCAGCTACAACTCAATTAGGTACAAATGATGGTATATGCAGACAAAGGAACAGAGCTCAACAATAAAGGTAATCAACTATTGATGTACAACAACCATGAATCTCATAATTATGCTCAAAGCCAGACCGTCCCCCAAAAAAATATTATATACCTTTGACACTATTTACATAAACTCTAGAAAATACAAACAAATCTCAAGTAATAGAAAGCAGATCAATGGTTCGTAGGCAGGGGTATGTGAAGAGAAGGTGGACAGAAGCATTACCAAAGGTCCTGAGGAAATTTGGGGGTGTGATGGATATGTGTGCTATTTTTATTATGATGATGGTTTCAAGAGTATATACACATCAAAATATTAAATTATTCAACTTCAAATTTGTACAGTTTACTTTTATACCTCAAACAAGTTGGGGTTTTTTGGTTATTGTTTTTGGTTTGGTTTGTATTTATTTGTACCACAGATTGAATCCATGGGTACTTAACCACTCAGCAACATCCCTAGCTCATTCTATTTTTTTTTATTTTTTATGTTTGGGACAGTGTCTCACTAAGTTGCTTGGGGCCTTGCTAAATTGCTGAGGCTAGCTTTGAACTTGTAATCCTTCTGACTCAGCCTCTCACGCTGCTGGGATTATAGGTGTGTACCACTGCGCCCAGCTCCATAAAGTTAAACAACTGTGTATTAGGGTGCTTTCAAATCCCCAGGTCTGGCTGGGCATGTAGTCCAGTGGTAGAGCAAAAGCTAAGCATGTGTGAAGCACTCGGTTCCATCCTCAGCATCAAAAAGTAAACACAGAAATAAAAATAAAATTTCCAAATCTGTGAAAGCAAAGTGCTAGAGTCTTATCTTGAAAATCCAATAATAAATCTCAATTAGAAACTAATGTCAGCATCTCTGAGTCTTTTACAGTTTTAAAATGGACTTAACTGAGTTGTTTGTTTTTAATGTACAGGATTACTCTTCAGACACACAGCCTGTGTCTTGCCTTTTGAGAACTGAGATTTAACAGGTTTTTGTAGCTGAGCACAGTGGCACACACCTGAGCTCCCAGTGACTCAGAAGGCGGAGACAGGAGGATCTACAAGTTCAAGGCCAGCTTCAGCAACTCAGCAAGATACTGTCTCAAAAATAAAAATAAATAAATAAAATGGGCTGGGGATGTGGCTCAGTGGTAAAGTGCCCTGGGTTTAACGCCCAGTACCAAAAAACCCCCAAACAAACCTATTTTGTGTAAAATACACAAAAATGGATGCTAGCATTTAAAAAAGAAAAATAGAACAGGGGCTGGGGATGTGGCTCAGTGGTACAGCACTTGCCTAACGTGCAAGGTCCTGGGTTCAATCCCCAGCACGGAAATTTAAAAAAATAAAAATAAAAATACAGCAAAAACTGGCCACTAGTTGGGATCCTTATCTTTCCTATAATCATTCTGACTCGGATGTTTGGAAAGATCCTGGCTATTTGGTGCAGGAAGCATTATGCGCAGCATTTTGGCTTTCCCTCCCGCAGGCAGTGAGAGGGAACTCTGGGTTTTGTCTTACCACTTGTTTTCTGCAATGATGCAACAGAATGACTCCTAAATATCCAGCCAGAGGCCAGAAAATGATGCAATGGGTTGTGATGGGAAAGGGGCGCCTGGCCTATCATAGCACAGCTCAGGGCCCTGGCCTTCATCCTTGTCTAGGAAGTTCCAGGAGAACCACCAAGGTAAGAGACACCTGATGCACAAATCAGCCTGACCCCTGTTCAGCCTGGCAGGCTGGATTCCAGATTCTGGAATGTTCAGAATATCAAGATTTGCTGCTGCCTCCCTGCCCAGGCCCCTCATTCAAACAGCATGTGAGGGGCTGGGTGCGGCTCACAGGTAGAGCACCTGCTCGGCGTGCGGCATGCGAGTGCCTGGGATCCATCCCCAGCGCCACAGAGAAAAAGGAACAGCATGTGAGAGCTCTGGGCTGACAAGGGCCAGAGAAACGCTTAATGGAGATGAGCTCTCCCATTAAAGGGCTGGATGGATTGCAAAACCCACCCCCGCCCTGAGCTCTGTCGCAATCGCAGCCACAGCTTTGGTCCTCTCTTTTCAAGATATGTGGAAAAGCTTCAGTTAGCAGAAAAACAAGCAGTATTTTCCCCCAGTATGGTTTAGAAGGCATTTTTATATATAGCCTTATCTCATTATCCTCTAACAATATCCCTGTCCGGCAGATGTAGGGAAAACCTTCCAGCCAGGGGGAACCATCTCTAGCACCTTGTTTTATAATGGACTGAGAACTGATCTCAGTTAAAAGATAATCTAAGGAAGCCCACACATTAGGCAGAACCCTTCGCAAGCATCACAAATGTGGAGAGAGATGGGGGAAAGCTGGGCAAATTCTGAGACATCTCAGCAAATTTTTTTTTTCATCCAAATGACCAGCTTGAGACGGCTTTGCCTGCACCGTTTCTTTCTTAGCCAAATGCATAATACATTACATTGTCCTGAAAGGCTGACACTGCAAAGCATAATTTTTAGGCGTATTCCCTCATCTTTTGGTATTTTCTTAGGTGGGGGGAAAAACATTAAGAGCAGCTGGGTCCCTGGAAACGACACACCCCAACAAGTTTGCCTTCTGCAGCATTTTCAAACCAGGAATTTAGTTCCTTTGAATCCTCCCTACTTTCTTTCAGCACCCCATCACCCCCTTTAAAACAGGAAGGAAAGAAGAAAACTTATTGGGGAGTTTAGTTTTTTTTATATAAATATAATTTTTTAAAATTATTTCTGATTTGTAATACATGATGGCAGAATACAATTCCTTTCATATTACACATATAGAGCACAGTTTTTTCAAGACACTGATTGTACATCAAGTATTTCACACCATTCGTGTCTTCTACATGTACTTAGGGTAATCATGTCTCACTCCTTCCACCTTCATTCCTACCCCCTTACCCCCTCCCTCCTTTCCCCTCCCTCCCCTTGAGTTTAGTTTTGATGGTTATTTTTCCTTCGATGTGCAGTGCTGTCACACTGAAAAGCACCACATTCCCCCCTGGATCCTCCCAGGAAAACTGTCCTCTGTAACGATATGTCACGCTCAGCTACATCATTTGATCCAACGGTTCACTGTTATTTTTAAGCCCAGAAAACTGCTTCATAAGGACAGAAGGACTGGCCACTAGTTGGGATCCTTAGCTTTCCTATAATGATTCTGACCCGGGTGTTTGGAAAGATCCTGGCTATTTGGTTCAGGAAGCATTTATTGCTGGTTCCATGACTTCTTTACTTCGGAGAAGCAATAAATCAGAACATTTGTGTGACAGACTGGAAGTAATCCAAATGCTGGCAGAGTTTATCAGTTTTAGGTTTTTAAAAAACAGTACGTAAAGCATTGTGTAACTGTTGTATGCAGCACCTACCATGTTAGTCACACTCGGCAAACACGAGTAATATCTTAATATTATCCACATAAGGAAAAGATTTTTCCCCCAAATATTATTAAAGAATTAGGGGCTAGAGAATATAGCCCAATGGGAGAGCATATTTTTAGCATGTACAAGGCCCTGGCCCAAAAAAAAAAAAAATCAAGCAATGTGTTAGTGGTTAGGTGAAGGATTACCTAGGGATCAGCACTAGTTAACCACAATACCCAACATCCTAGCCACCCTTTCTCTATTACTCTACCACAGGCATGCAAACACCTGCAGAAACAGCAATACACACCCACCAGCAACTGGAACATTTGCTTGAAAGAGACATCATCGCTGGCATGCACTCCCTAAAGAAACTGTACGGCTGGCTCTACTTTCAAAGCCTTCTCTGATTTTCACTTAATTTTTAAAGGTTGATGTTAAGCATGCCATTTTCTTAATTATCATCTTAGCTCACTGAGTTATTATGTTCTTCAACACACCAGTCTTCTTCAAACATATCTGCATGAACTTCAAAGATCAGCCTTCAAAGATCAACATTCCAAATAGAAAACTGTGTTCGCCAGACCCTCTGCCTGGTGCTTCTTACAGTCCAGTGATAGTGCTGGCTTGACAAGTCCTCTACCAGGGCTCTTACTTGGGCCTCCTCCCCCCACCCTGCAATGGAGACATGGGGACTTGCCTGAAGTCACACAGGCCAGATGCCAAGTCTCCTATCTCTTCTTCCAGAGCAAGTGGTGTGCTACCCCACCCAGTTCTAATGGAGCTGGAGGAACCACAGGGAGCCTGCCCCAGCCCTACTGACTATTAGTAGTTCCCTGCAGGCCACCCACGCCCACTTGCCCTCTCCTAGCTACCTCTGAATTTTAACTCAAGTACCACAAGCTAATGTGGGTGGAACAGATCATGAGCAAGACCCATTACCCAATTAACAGGACTAAAGCAGATTTTAACAAGAAGCAACCTGTTTTTCTTAAGGCCATAACCTCTATTTGAATACTAATAATTTTTTTTCCAAGATGAAAAAAAGATAGAAAATATAGCCCTTAAGCATTATATTCTAAGAACCCAGCTTCTGTCCTACCCAATCTCCAGGCCAAGTCTGTGCCAACAATAAAATAATAAGCATAGACTGGGCGTGGTAGAGCACAACCCTAATCCCCATAACTCAGGAGGATCTCAAATTCGAGGCCAATCTGGGTAACTTACTGAGATCTTATCTCAAAATAAAAAATAAAATGGGCTGGGGATGTGGCTGAGTGGCAAAGCACCTCTGGGTTCAATCCCCAGTACTGCAGGGGAAAAAAAACAAAAACAAAACATTTTTTGACTTGGATGCAATTCTGTTCTTGGAGATGTAGTAAACATAAAGTTGGCTGTAGAAGTCAGCCATCACAGGTTTTGTTGTATTTTTTTTCCCTAGCCTTAAATGTTGTGTGCTTTAGAAAGAAAAAGTGACTTTTCTGGGAGGAGATTGCTCCCTAACAGACAACTTTTCTTCCAGCTCAATGACCCACCATCCTCTGCTGTCCTGGGAATCTGAGGATAGAGGTGTCCTGGAACTCCAGCCCAGAACTAACACCTGCTGCACATTCCCTCTGCATTCCCCCAGCAGCTCACAGGCTCTGTGTTGACCCCACCCAGATCCCTCCCCCAGATCATGAGGTTTTTTTTTTTTTTTTTTTTTTTTTTTTTTTAAGAATGGGAAAAATTCTGCCAAGATACAAAGCATAAGTAGGTGGTGGGAAGCTGGCAGGTGGGGCAGGGTAGACGCGGATAAGCCCCAGTCTGTTCATGGGGTCAGAAAGTAGCAAATTCCCAGGCCTGAGCTGGAAGGCAAAGAGAACACTGACAACCATCCTGCCCTGCATCTGGGGTCCTTGGCCATCCTTGCCAACAATGCAGAGGCTCCGTGGACAGGAAGCCTCCAAGTGCCACAAATAGGAACAGCTGTCCGGCCAGGCAGGAGGTTCTGTGACTATCTGGAATTCCTTCCAGGATGCATGAATGATGCATGAAAGAAAGTCGTGCCTAGTCCAGTGAAGAGAAGAACTGCTGCAGTCTCCCACCAGTCCACCCAAACATCAGCAATGGGCGGAGGGGGCTGCAGGAGACTGCACACCTTTCCCTCGACCCTTTCCACCCTATGGAGGACTGGCAGCAGGTGCCCGTCCCCATACACACCCCTGCCAGAATCCTGGTGGGTGAGGGTTTAGACAGCAGGGGTTATAGGGGTGTGGTGTGGGAGGAGCGTAAGGCTTGAAAGCAACATACCAGGACTCAGTTGCAGACTCTGCTACTTCCTAACCACTTACCCTCCTGTAAAATGGGGGGGTAATGATCCCAAGACAGAAGATAAGGAACACAAAGGGTTCATGACACCCCAAGGACACACTCTAGAGTGACAGTCCCTTCTGAAGCAGCCTCAGTTCCAAGAAGTCCATCTGCCCCATACCCCACAGGAAGAAATCCAAGGCACTCAGATTCCCCTGTCTTCCAAAATCCATCCCCAAAGCCAGCCCAGGGCCAAGAGGGAACCTCCCCAGGCTTCCATGCAAAGATTCCACATTCAGAGGTCTGGATCCACGGTATTGACTGGCTATTTCCTAAGCGCTTCGTGGGTGGCCACAAGTCTACAGAACAGGCCAAACTGCCAATGGCTTTATGAGCAATCAGAAAAATTCCTCAATGCAATGAAAATTTCAGCGACACTCGGCTTTCTTAATATGGAAGTAGAAAGTAAAACAATTATCTCAGCAAAAAAAAAAATTTTTTTTTCTTAGGCCCCCTTTGAGAATTCAGACTCAATGATAAATAACTACCATCCCATTGGACCACTTTAGGAATTAGCTAAGGGGAGACAAATCATTTTCTGTTGAAGGGACTCTCCTTACATCTAGTGCTTATGTATGAGAGGGAGGAAGGAGGGACAGAGAGAGAGAGAGAGAGAGAGAGAGAGGGAGAGAGAGAGCCCTACTTCTAAGTTCTTAAGTGATGCTAAATCTTCATAGAAAAATGTATCATTTTTACACACAAGAATAGTAGCACTAACTCACTTCATTAGGGAATGGGCTTTAAATTGTTTTTCTGGAAATACTCTCTGAACACCATCCCCTTGTAACAAATTCTGTGGTGGCAGCTGAGCTCTGGAGTAAAAGTGCGCTGTCTTGAGGCGGTCAGGCCCCCAGGCCCCTACAGTTATATTCAGCAACTCTGGTCTCATGAATGTCACGCTTTAAACAACTGACCCAGCAGCCTAAACCATTAGATGTGTCAGTGATTAAAATAAGCAAACAAACTGTATAACATAGTAGACAATGTGACACATGACAAAGTCCCTTGAATTATAGCAAAGTGATCCACAGTAGAGTGAGGTTAAGGCCACGTGCACACAAACTGTTCTGCACTTATATGGGAATTGCCTCCCATGAAAGTGGGTATAACTGTTTTTGTTTGTTTTTCCGTGGTGCTGGGGGTTGAACCCAGAGCTTTCCACCTGGCAGGCTCTTGGTATGCCCAAGTATTATATAAAAACCTCCTGCTTTCAGTCAGGCACAGATTACACCTGTAATCCCAGCAAATCAGGAGGCTTAAGGCAGGAGGACCTCAAGTTGAAGGCCAGGCTGGGCAACTTAGCAAGACCCTGTCTCAAAATAAAATAAAAAAGGGTTGGGGGTTTGACTCAGTGGTAGAATGCCCCTGGTTCTTCATATATACAAACAGCATCTTCATATTCAGAAATAAATCCTTCTGAAAATGCATGTGCCCTCAGTCTCTACATACAAGGAGGCTGCTCACGCCCGATGCTATGGCTGGGTGCAGCAGTTCTCCTTTGATTTGAGTCCCTCCCTCAAGCCCCTTGTTCCCCAGGGAATTCCCCTCAGTCTCGGAGGTCATTCAGTCTTTCTCATTTGGCTTCTTCACTCTGCCCCCAAATGGGTACAATTTTTAAGTAATTCTTTACCAGCTTGTCTACCACATAACTCCCTTTTTCTACCAGTCTTCAAAATACCATATAGATTCCTGGGTAAATGGATTTCCTTCCAACTAACTCCCCTAACTCACACGATTACCCCACTGACTTGCTGTCTGTTTCTGCATGAGCAGTTACTTCCTGTCAGTGCCAGCACCCCCACCCCCACCCTGCCCCTGCCAGGCCTTTCTGAAGGTCTCAGCCTCCAAGCCTTCTGGGTCTCCAACAGTATTTCCTCCTCCAATGTCTTCGCTTTGCTCTCTGACCCCTTCCCGGGCTTTTCTTCCCTTGCACTGCCCCTAAGAATTAGTTCTGCTCTCTCCCTCTCTGTCTCTCCCTTTGGCAGTGGGGACTGAACCCAGGCTAGCCCATGCTAGGCAGGCACTCCACCACTGAGCTACACCCCAGCCCTCAGTTCTGCTCTGCATGGGCCAAACCTACCATCCCTGATGCAGAAACACTCCAGCCATCTCAGCCAGCATTCAGTCTGTACCTCTAACAGTGACAAGAATTACCCCTCGGTCACCCTAGAGTGCATTTCCAAAGAAACTTCACTCCTGCAGGTCTCTGGTTCTAAGGGAAACACTAGGCAAAGGCTGTGTCCACAATACCAGTGAACTCAAGAGTTCCGGCAGGCTTAGGAACTGATCAGAAAGGATAAAGAAATCACGGGGCTGGGGCTAGGGCTCAGTGGCAGATCGCTTGCCTGGCACGTGCAAGGCACTGGGTTCATTCTTCAGCACCACATTAAAACAAATAAATAAAGGCATTGTGTCCATCTACAACTAAAAATATACATTAAGAAAAAAGAAAGAAAGAAATCACATGCGATACAACCATTCATCCTCTTTAAGCATAAAAAGAATGTTTCTCTGGGCTGGGGTTGTGGCTCAGTGGTAGAGTGCTGGCCTCGAATATGTGAAGCCCTGAGTTCAATCCTCAGCACCACATAAAAATAAATAAATTAAAAAGGTATCAGTTGTCCATTTACAACTGAAAAAAAGAATGTTTCTCCTTATGTTTTCATTCATCCACTAAATCCTTAAATATAGGAAACATTTAGTTGCTGAAAAATAAGGTAGCCAGGCACACTGGTGCACACCTGTAACCTCAGCAATTTGGGAGGTTTAGGTGGGATCTCAAGTTGGTGATCAGCCTTGACAACTTAGTGAGACCTGTGTCAAAATAAAGAATAAAAAGGACTGGAGATGTAGCCCTGTGGTAAGGCTCCCCTGCTTCAATTTCCAGTGAGAGAGAGAGAGAGAGAGAGAAGGTAAACCATACCCTTCTTATCCCTAAGGTCAAGATTGGATTAACTACCAAAGCTTCTTCAAGATTCTCAAGTTGAATGTAGCTCAGTGGTTGAGCGCTTGCCTAGCATAAAGGTATTGTGTCCAACTACAACTAAACATAAATGTTTTAAATAATAATAATAATTAATAAAGACATTGTGTTAAAAAAAAGGATTTTCAAGTTGATCAATGAAAATATTCTGTGCATTTAAAAATTTTCACATTTATAATGCAATACTTAAGATGTAAAAATATGCTTGAATTGTTTACCTGATTTTTACTGAAGAAGAATACCCAGGTCACTTATTTTGGTTTGGTTTAACAAAACAACAGAAACAACTGCCATTTTAAAAATAACAATTCTAGCATGCACAGTGGTACACGACTGTAATCCCAGCACCTGACAAGAGGGTCACGGGATCAAAGTCAGCCTCAGCAACAGTGAGGTGCTTAAGCAACTCAGTGAGACTGCCTCTAAATAAAATACAAAATAGGGCTGGGGCTGTGACTCAGTGGTTGAGTGCTCCCGAGTTCAATCCCTAGTACCAAAAATAAATAAATAAAATAACAATTCTGTTGTCCTTCTCACTGGGTGGCAAAAATACACTCCTACTGCCTTTCATTAACCTGTAGATCTGGAGGCAATTCACTTCCCCACTGATGACCAAGTTTCTTTGAGTTTTGGTTAAATACAACAATAAAATCATTTGATTTTCCACCCAGCTAAAATTATTTGAGAAAATGAAAAAACAAGTCATCTTTTAAACAAAAATAATTATTCCCCAAATGAAAAATTCATTTACTTCTGCGTTGCCACAGTATTAAAAAATATTAACAAACCCCAAAATACAGTCCTTCTATGAAATGAAGAATTTTTTCCCCTAAAAATTCAATTCTAATTCCAAACAAAATCATTCAAAAGGTGTTGAAGACCTAGTTCACTTCTCTACCACAACATAAAAATTTTACTTGGTTCTCATGTCACTGACTGCTGACCCTGGACTCTGAGGTCTAAATCTTACTGGTTAGATTAAAATGGGATGACAGTATCTATCTCTCTGACAGCTTATTTTTCACTCTAAGTGATAGCCAGAAACTCCATTTTAGCCTTTTCCTCTATGAGTTAGAAATCAGAGGCCTCTTCTAAGGTTTCCCAATGGCCACCACCTGTGGGGGTTTGTTTTGCCCAACAGGAACTGTCCCATCCCTCTTTGCAGCTCCCCCAGTCACCCAAGTGAAATCCAGTGTCAGCTCCACCCTGAATATCTGCTATCTAGTATCCTATCTACTGCCCCTTGGAAGGAGGTTTCCTAGAGTACAAATTCAGTCTGTCCCTTAGATTTGCAAGGCAGATCTGCCTACTGACCATTCTTTGCTGTGATGACAACTGTGCTCTAAGACAAACAACGTATTCTTAGTGGAAAACAATTTAAGCTATCACATGTGTTTCCCCAACAGCCATTTATTCACATCGGCCCATCTTCTGATATCTGACTTACACAAAAACTCAAAGACTTGCCTGATGACAATCGAATGAGTGTGATGTGTTTAACGGAATTTATACTTTATCGCATGACTTCCTGTTCTTCTTCTTCTTTTATTTTTTATTTATGGTGAAATCTTTATAAGAGAAACGATGATTAATTCTTCCCTGGTCTTTAAGTATCATTCTCTTCTGACAACCGCCTAGCAAATCCTCAAATCTAATTTGAAAAGTCATACTTTTAAGCAAATTATTCCTAAAGCTTTTATTTAGAGTTGTACCATACTGAAGAAATCCGTTTTATGGGGACAATTCGACAAAACTTGCTTGTTTTAGGAGACTAGCTAGCCAAACCTCTCAGTTAATCCTACATCTAAAAGTTGTTAGCAGTATACATTTTAGAATCTTCTGTGTGCCCCAGAACACGCAATATGGATCTAATTAGGTTCAGCTGCCTTACGTTAGTAATAAAATTGAGAGAGAGAGAGAGAGAGAGAGAGAGAGAGAGAGAGAGAGAGAGAGAGAGAGAGAGAGAGAGAGAAGGAGAAGTGGGGGTGGGGGTTTTGTTCATCCTCTCCTAAGTCCTGGGGAATCCCAAACTCCCAAGTCCTGCGCATCCTCAATGCTCACTCAGTAGCTGGTGCCCCTCTCAGCGCTCAAACTTGTCAGCGGCTGGGTTTTCACTAGATCTGTAAGAGACTTTACACAACCCCACCCCACCCCCACGGCCCAGGCCCGGGTGAGCCCCGCCCGCTGCTCGGCTCCAGGACTTACACCAGCGCGGATGGACAGGGCATCTGGCTCCAGGGACAGTTGTACTGAGCTTGGATAAAACTCTCACTTCCCTCCAGTACAGAGCAGCTCACGTTCTTGCTCACGATGTAAGCGCACCAGTTCCTGGGGTGAAGGGGAGAGAGGGAGAAGGATGTAGAGTCCACCCCGAGAACAATGAGGCCCGGGAAAAGGGAATGAGCTGATAACAGCAGCGGATGGAGCCAGGGTCAGGGAACCGGTCACCCCCTGCGGAGGCGGGAGATTAACTCAGTAGACACCAGAGGGTGCAACGAGGGTGCCTTCGGAGAGCAGCCCCTTTACCCCACGAAAGGCCGGGGAAAGAAAGGCACCCACGCCCCCAGGGGCTCCTGGAATTTCTGGGAGTCCTTCCAGATCACGCTGCTCCGCAGGACACTCCCTGAGTCCCGCGTCTCTGGAGTCAGCACTGCTTGAGGCTCCTGCGGTGGAGCGCACGGCCACCGAGATGAGTCTCCCGGGGGAGTCCATAAGGGACTCCCAGCTGTCGCTTGTCGCCTTTGGCAAGCCAGTTCCAGGACCCGGCGATGGGCCGGGGAGGGATAGGTGGGGTCCCAGAGCTCTCGGGTTTGGGACGAGCGAAGAGGCGCGCACTTACTTGTTCCTGGCGCTGGGCCGCGCGGGGTACCCGGACTGCGGGCCGGCGTGGCACAGTCCCGCGCCGCCAAGGGTCAGTATCGCCAGCACCCAACGCCAGAGCGCGCGGGGCCGGGACCGGGTCGGCTGCCACATTCTGCGCGCGGCGGGCGCGCCCCGCCTGCCAGGGTCCGGAGCGCGGCGGATCCCGACTAGCGCCACGAGGTTGCCAGCTGCCGGGGCACCGCCCGAAAAGGCCGGAGGCTCGGGCGCTTCGCCGCGCCCCCACCCGCTCGGCGGCCGCCCCCTACGGCTACTCGCTCCCACTTCTCCTTTTGCAGCCCCGCGCGCCCTGCTCTTCTCCTCGGTCCCTCAATGACGCACAGGTCCCCCCGGGTGCCGCCCTCTTTATTTCACTTCCCTCTCCGAAACGTGACTCTTCCTTCACCACGTCTCCCGTCTCCCGTCCCCTTGCCTCTCGGCAGGGGATCTGGGGTGAAAGAGCCAAAGGGTTTGGGATAAGGGTCTAGGTTACAGAATTTCCAATTACTCATTCCTTTGGTCTCTTCCCAGAAGCGGAGCGACTCCGCCTTCCACCTTCCAACAGGCGCGCCCCCCAGCCCCTCGGGAAGTGGCAGCAGTCGGAGAGTCTGGAGGTTTTCACGTCGTGCCTGGGTGCCGGCTCCCCGGGGTGAACCGGGGACACCGTTATCAGTCCCCAGAGGGTAGGGAGTAGGGGTTCAATTCATATTTCCTTCCCTGCAAGACGAGGCCATTCCCTCCCCGCAACCTTTATGGACTTCGGAGAGGACTTCACGGGGAAATGAACCCTGGCCCTCTTTTCTTTACCCAGCGCTGCCTTATGCATCCAAGTCGACACGAAGGCGGCAGCAGGACAGGCCAAGGCTCTGCGCTTCCCAACAACTTCTGAAGCCCAGCATCAAACTCTATTACAGGATACACCAATGTTTGAAAGGTGATCTCACAGCCTCTGCCTCTGATGTCCTAGTCTGAACTTTCTTTTTCCATTAATATGAAAGGCATTGTCTTGAGTTTTTTTTTTCCCCCTCTTCTTCTTCTTCTGTCTGGTGCTGGGGATCAGTACATGTTCTTGCACATGATAGGCAAGCACTCTACCAGAGCTACCCATCGCACCCCCCAGCCCTTGCCTTTCCTTCTCCGTGTTTAGACATTCGACCTTCCACTTGGAAATTTTCTGCCTATTCTTGAGTTACACCGATCTTAACCAATTTCTTTTGGGAATGAAATAACTCCGCAGAAGAATGTTAAGGTAAAATCACCTCCAAAGTATTCTCAGAGAGACATTGGAGAGAGCTATATATTTTAGGTGACCCGCTGCTCTAATGAACGCTGTAATGAAGTTATTTGCAGACTGCATACATTTACTGAAACACCAGTGAGCTCATATGATACTGTTGGCTGTGAATTGTTTTGTGGCTGATAAAACTGCTGTGTTCTTACTCTAGTAAATGAAGCCATTGGTCCATTTTATTTCTCATATGCTTTGATGGCAGTGTTGAACTTTTGATTTGCAAAGAGAAAAAAGAAAATCCCCTAAGTCGAGATGTTACAAGAGCGAAGCAGAAAATTATACCATGTAAGGACATAATCTGTCCATGAGCTTTCTAAATGGAAGATCATGCAAATAATGGACTGAAGTCATCCTAGCCTTCAAAAGACCCACGCTGGGGGGGGGGGGGGAATAACAGAAGGAGACAAAAAAGCTGTCTCATGTAATCCAATCTCTATCTTTCTGTATGACTTCCTTATCCTCCCTAACAACATTTTGTCCACAAAATATCATGGGAAGAAACAAGTGAAAGAAGGAAAAAAATGGGAGGAAACATTTAAGTTATGCCTGTCTACAACTAGCAGCTAACAATTATTTCCCTTCAATATGGGTAATTCTCAAATTTGAAAGTGAGTTGAACTGCTCAAGTCAAATCTTTTTTTCTACTGAATCTACTAAGAAGTTGTCCAAGAGGTTGGTTGGTTTGTTTTGGTACTGGGGATTGGATCAAGGGTCTTGTATATGTTACACAAGTGCTTTATCACTGAACTACATACCTAGTCCTTTTAAATTTTTATGTTGAGACAGGGTCTTGTTAAGTTGCTGAGGTTGACCTCTTGAACTTGCCATCCTCCTGCCTCAGCCTTCAGAGTGCCTCAGATTACAGGTGTGTGACACTGTGCCCAGCTGTCCAAAAATTTGAGGACCAACTGCACATTGAGATGACTACAATACTATACAGTTGGCCTCTATATCTGTGGTTTCTACATCTACAGTTTCAACCAACCATAGTTCAAAAATATTTGAGGGCTGGGGATATAGTTCAGTTGGTGGAGTGCTTGCCTTGCATGCATAAGGTCCTGGGTTCAATCCCCAGGACCACAAAAATAAATAAATAAATAAATAAATAAATAAGCAAAATTGTGTCTGTCTCTGTATCAAACATGTACAAACTTTTTTCTTGTCATTATTACCTAAACAATATAGAGTAGAAACACTCTACTGTACATGGTATTTACATGCCATTTACTAGGTATTACATAGTACAGGTAACCCCTAGAGATGATTTTAAGTATATGGGAGGCTGGGCACTGTGGCACACGCCTGTAATCTCAGCCACTCAGGAAGCTGAGGCAAGAGGATTGCAAGTTCAAAGCCAGCCTCAGCAACTTAGCGAGGCCCTAAGCAACTTAGCAGGACTCTATCTGAAAATAAAAAATAAAATGAGCTGGGGATGTGGCTCAGAGGTAAAGTACTCCTGGGTTAAACCCCCAATATCAAAATAAATAAATAAATAACATAATAATAATAAAGTATATGGGAGGATTATACAGGTTATATACAAATACTACAGCTTTTTATATAAGGAACTTGAGCATCCACAGATTTGGTCCTGGAACCAATCCCCCATAGATACCTAAGGGTGACTGTACTTAATCAGCTATAAATGGAATTTATCGGTAAATAAATTTCATCCTGAACATCTGTTACATGCCAGGCATTGTGCAAAAATACTGAGGATCCGGGCTGGGGATGCACTTTAGTGGTAGAGTGCTTGCCTGGCATGTGTGAGGCTCTGGGTTCAATTACCAGTACTAACAAAAAACAAACAAACAAAAAACCCTGAGAATTCATGAGTGAGCCCAAACTGATGTAAGCCCCATGTTTAGAGCTTCCAGGCATTCCCATACACTGAAGGGTGTATAGTTCCTGAGGTACGGTCAGTCAATGAGCCCACTTTGTTACAAGTGTTTCTCTAGATGTAGGACCATGTATACCTGGTGTGTGGAATCGCCTCTTGGAAGAGAGAACACTCTTGACTCTTGCAGCATTCCCAGGAAACTTTAGGCCAAGATCCCAAGAGAGTCTTCCTTTATTCTTTCTAGTAGAATGGTCATAACAAACTCAGGAGCCAGAGAGTTGGCCACAAAAAAAAAAAAAAAGCAAAAACAACCCAAACAAAAAAATAATAATAATAATAACAGGCAGAGGGAAGTGCTTTCTAGGTATGAAGGTTTTTGTTTGTTTGTTTGGTTTGGTTTGGTTTGGTACTGGGGAGTATATCCAGGGGCGCTTAACCACTGAGCCACATCCCCAGCCCTTTTTTTGTATTTTATTTAGAGACAGGGTCTCACTGAGTTCCTTATAGCACCTTGTTTTTGCTTAGGCTGGCTTTGAACTCAGGATCCTCCTACCTCAGACTCCCAAGCTGCTGGGATCATAGGTGTTTGCCACCACACCCAGTTGGGTATGGAGTTTTTAAGCACATTAAGAAATAGACTAATGGGCTAGTCTTCTGGTCCTAGCCATAAGCAAAAATGTGGATATGGGTGGCAGAAGGCTGCAAGTGTGAATTCATTTTTGTTTTCTGAAATGGGGGCTCATTATGTTACCCAGGCTGGTCTCAAGCTTGTGGGCTCAAGGGGTGCTCCTGCTTCAGCCTGTCTAGTAGCTGGAAATTCAAGGCCTTCATCAGTATACTGTACTGAGTGTAAAATCTTTATACATTGCCAACTACTTTAACCCATTAAGTTTCAAGTTTTCAATTTCTGTGAATATTGCAACAAAAAAATTTGACACAGTTGCATTAAAATAGTTTGGAAATCATAATCTAGAGTTTATAGATTATATTAAATATTAATAATGTTATAGCTTTGTTATTACTGTTATATAATTATATGTAATTATTACTGTTATAAATGAGTGTATACTGGTATGCGTAAGTATTGTTGCAGTAACGGGAATCTATCACTGAGCTACACCCCCAGTCCTTTTCATATATTTTTTTGAGACAGGGTCATGCTTGCTAACTTGCCAAGCCTGGCCTCAAATTTGAGATCCTCCTGTGTCAACCTCCTGAGTATCTAGGATTACAGATGTGTACCACATCTGGGACAATGGGACCACATGGGTCTGAATTTCTTCTGTGTCTGAAAGCAAGTGTCCCATAATAACTTATACCCTTAAATGTGTGATCAATTTACCTAAAGAAAAAATCCATCTCCTCATTCACTTGTTATAAGGCTCTGCACTCAGTGACACTTCCCTGGGAAGCAATGAACCTGCTCAGCTTCCAGGAAACCCAGACACGCTCTTGTTTGTCTGAGAGGAGGGTGGTGACCATTCCTGAGGCAGCAGCACAGGATACTTCCCCCACCAACTTGCTGATCAACTGGGCACAGGAAAATGGATCAAGAGAAGCCAATTCACACCTAGGATGTGATCAAGAATCATGAGACTTAGCTAGGCACAGTGGCTCATGCCTGAAATCCCAGCAGTTTGGGAGGCTGAGACAGGAGGATCGCAAGTTCAAAGCCAGCTTCAGCACTTAGTTGATGACCTATGCAACTTAGCGAGATTCTGTCTCAAAATAAAAAATAAAAGTAAAATAGGCTGGGGATGTGGCTCAGTGGTAAAGTGCCTCTGGGTTCAACCCCTGGTAGGGGGTGGTGGTGAGAATCATGAGACTTACCTGGGATTCCCTTGCTCTTGGTCCCTCATCTTTGTTCCTAGCCCTGAGCATGCTAGGCAGGTTCACCACCATTGAGTTACACCCGCAACCAACACTAGATATCAGACTCCTGAGTCACTGGATTATCACAAAGTGTTATATATATATGTTTTAATACCTTAAATTAGCACTAGAAAACTGTTAGTTTCCTATAACAATCTGAATTTCTTCTGATTTAAAGCAAAAGTGTCCCATAGTAATTTATATGCTTCACTGTGTGAACATTTTACCTAAAGCAGAAATCCAAGGTGGAACTACTTCATAAAATCCATTTGCTTGTTGTCAAGATTTCAGAGGCTCATCGGGCTGTGTGCATTTGGAGACACTTTTCTTTTGGAGGCAGTGAGCTACATGCCCAATCGAGACGAGATATCTTGAATAAATTCTTATTGTAAAGTCCACAAACATGTTAGAAACACTTATCACCCTAAGAAAATTTTATGTAAATTCATAAATTAGTGATGACACCTTTCATTAAAAAAAAAAAATCCAGTTTGTCAAACTCCTATCAGGGAGAGGCAGAAAAGTCTCCACAGAATTATTAACTGGCTCCACCATCTAGCCTGATCTGGATTTTGGAAGCAAGGAATTACTTGATATAATTTTGAAAATTCCATCTGAGGTAGACATTGCCTTTGACAAGGCACCTTGGTAAAAAAAATATGGTCTCAAACTTTAAAATTTATAAGTGACATCTATCTTTCTGTCTTGTCAACGGCTTTAGTTTCCAATTGGGAAGAAAACAAAGAATACTTGCTGTTCTTCAATTTTTCTTATTTATATGCAAATGTCACATTATCTGCAAATGTCATACATAAAGTCTTGATATCTTCTGAAGCCAAAACAGATTGTTATCAATTGATTGATTAGATAATACATTCTTAAGGACTATGGTCATTGAAGAAGTTTGTTAGTGCTGGGATGGAACCCTGGACCACTGCATTGCTAGGCTAGCTCTCTGCCCCTGAGCTACATCCCCAGCCCATATGGCCATTATTTTAATGACTATTCTTTAGAGATGCAAAGAAGAAATTTTAAAACATTGACTAAGGGAGCATGCCTTAATACATTGTACACTGTCACCTGAGAATTTTAAACTGTGAGAAGCTGAAATCATGCATAAAATCATGCATGAAAAAAACTGTGTAAGTGTTCATGCAACAGAGTTGGTGTATTGTTCAAATTATGGTGCTCTCGGCCTGGGAATGTAGCTTAGTGGTAGAGCACTTGCCTAGCATGTGTGAGGCACTGGGTTTGATACTCAGCAACACATAAAAATAAACAAAATAAAGGCATTCTGTCCATTTACAACTACAAAAAAATTTTTTTAAATTAGGGTGCTCTCATCCTCTTACCAAAATGATTTGGACAAACAATAAGCCCCTCTTGCTTCGATTTTCTTCTCTGAAAATTGGAATACCTTTTTTATTTTTATTTTTTGTAATGTGGATGGAACATAGCCCACTTTACCACTGAACAACATCCGAGCCTTTCCATTTTTTGAGACAGTGTCTTGCTAAATTCCTGAGGCTGGCCTCCAACTATTAATCTTCCTGTCTCAGACTCCCGAGTCACTGGATTATAGGAGAGCACCACCATGTCTGGCTTCAGAATGCTTCTTGTGGCTCTTGCAGGAAATTTAGTTGAGTTGCCACATGCAAACACTCGGCAGAGGGCATGTAGGAAATGAGGGATGAATATACGCAATTGTTCTTCTGACTCACCATTTGTGGCAAAGTTAAGGAGATTTATCACCCTTTTTTGTGTGCCAAACAACACTGAAGCTGACCATCTATTGTAGTTCTTCTTTCCAAAAAGAAGTATAAGGAACACACATGCAGATTCAATTGGAATAACCCCAAATGTGCTCCAGACTTTTAGCCCAGTTCTCTTCCTACTGCTCCCCCCAAAACCACATAGCTCAGCTTGTTGTTTGGATTTTATACTCAACATGCAAAGGAATTTAGAGCAATCTAACAAGCTCTTCAGAAGGATTAATAACTCTACATAAATTAATTCAGAACATCAGGCAATTCAATATTAAATATCTTTTTCCTCAAAAAAAGATGAAATTAGTTACTAATTCCAATTAGTCCTTGTTTTTTTTTTTTTTTCCTCCAGATGTTCCTTAGGCCTAAGAATACCTCCTGCAGTGTGTGCCGTATTCCATATTTGAGCATCCAAACCTGTCACTCTTACAGTGTGGTTTTGGACACATTTTTCTGTCATAAGAAATAACTGGCAAAAATAGGCTCTTTGAGTTGTTTCCATGAGAATTACAATAGCTTAGGCAGTAATGTCTTCATATATATAAGCCACATCAAAACTATGTAATAGTTCATCATTTATTTATAGAACGGAGTTGATCTAGAATAAACAAAATGTTCTCAATGGGCAGAATGTGTTTGATGATTATGGGAGTAAATTATTACATGTTAGCACAATCTTGATTCATACTCAGCCTAGTATGGATTATTCTTGAGCATATTTTCTCTAGTATTTCAGATTGTGCAAATCTAAACATTGCTTTAACTATTTAAGTTCAGTCCTCACTTTTTGCAGTATTTACATTCTATAAAATTGCTGTGAACACCAAACTTGCAATTACTGAACAAATGCCACTAGGGTTAGGTTCCTATAAGCCTCTGGTCATGATGTTTTTGTTAATCAGTCAATACATGATTTTGTTTTCTGCATGTTTCTGTTTGAAGACACTTAATTTAATATATATTGTTGATTCATTCACTAACACTATACTCATGGTAAAGAACACCTTATGCCTGAATGAAGTTTATCTGACACACTTTTTCTACACAATGCACTAGCCTCCTTGTGCTTAAGAACATTAGCCATTGGGCTGGGGGTGTGGCTCAGTGGTAGAGCGCTTGCTTAGCACATGTGAGGCACTGGGTTCAATCTTCAGCACCACATAAAAATAAATAAAGATATTGTGTTCATCTACAACCATATATATATTTATATATAAACATCATATATATAATAATTATGTAAATTGTCATATATATGTATGTCATATAATATATAAATATAAATATATATATATATATATATATATATATATATATATATATATATATATATATCATTAGCCAGCACTTAAGCACTATGTTTGGGAACCATTTTAAACAGCGAAATCACCAACAGAAAGTACAAGAATGCAAAAAATGTGGCACCAAATTCACCATGAAAAAGATACTTATTTACACCATGAACTGGAACAAGAAGGCAATGGATTTCCCTGCTGGGCCTCAGCTGGGAACATACCCACTGGTGACAAATTTTTCACCACTCTGCCCATGTCACACAAATGACCATGAAATGCCACAGGTACGGCTATAGAGGCTATGCATAAATTTTAGCAAGTAAGCAAATTCACGAATTGGGAATCAATGAAAATGAAGATTAATTATATTTTAATGAAAATCAGGGAACAATAAGAAAATGCAACATTTTGGGGAAGGAGAGGAAAAGTTCTTGGAATTTTATGGCTGTCATTGCCAAGCATGGTGGTGCATATCTATAGTCCCAGTGGCTTGGGAGGCCAAGGCAGGAGGATCTTGAGTTCAAGACCAGCCTTGGCAACTTAGCCAGGCCCTAAGCAACTTAGTGAGACCTTTTTTAAAATAAAAAGGGCTTGGGATGTGGCTTAATGGTGAAGTCCCTCTGGCTGGATTCAATCCCAGGTACTAAAAGAGAAAAGATTTGTTTTGTGGGGTTGTGGTAGTGCTTACCTTTAATCTCAGCTACTGTGGGGAAAGGAGGCGAAGATAGGAGGATCTTGAGTTCAAAGGCCAGTATGGGTAAATTAGCAAGACCCTTGCTCAAAATAAAAATTTTAAAAAGGGCTGGGAATGTAGCTCAGTGGTATATGTCCCTGGATTCAAGCCATAGTACAGGGAAAATAAAATTTTTGTTTAGAGCTCATGGGTGTAACTCAGCGGCAGAGCGTGTGCATGTGTGCACGAGGCCCTAGGTTCGATTCCCCAGCACTGCCCCCCAAGTCCCAGGAAGAGGATGTGTTTAGTCAGTCAGAATGCTGCATTGAATGCACACTGCATGCTGAACAAGGCAGTATGGAGCCAGAGAAAAGCATATCTAATTCTTTATCATCTTAAGCAAGACACACCCCTGATAAAGTGACACTCAGTAAATAGAAGATAGCATAGGAAACACACACACACACACACACACACACAGTACACCTGGGAGACAGTAAAGAAAAAGAGCTTGAGACATTGAGAAGATTGTGAAGTGGGGTGGGGTGGACCTCGGTGTCCTCTTTTTTCATTTAATTTGATTTTGTTTTAAATCAGCCATGATATTCAAAATGAATGTGATTTGCATGAGAAGAGGGAGCAATTAATGTGACCTGGTAGGTTTAATTAATTAATTAAAAAAAATTTTTTTGGAGGGGGGGTGTTGGGATGAAACCCAGGGCCTGGCTTGTGCTGGGTGGGCACTCTACTGCTGAGCCCTAATGTGTGTTTTCATAGATAAAGGAAGGCAGGGGCCAGCTGGTGGATTGGCTAGACTGAGGTAGCCAGGAGGAGGGGTGAGGCGGGGAGGTCCAGGTAGGATTTAGCAAAAATGGATGTGAGGAAAGCACGCGGGACATGTCATTACTAAACATCACTGTAATGCTGCTAAGGGTGCAGAGGCCCTGAGTTCAATCCCAAGCACTGGAAGAAAAGAAAAATAAATACATAAAAATTGAAAACAGGCAAGTGGACGACAGATCTCTCCATTTTTCTGCCTCCCTTATCTATTGATATGCAGAGTGGCCAGATGTCCTGATTTGCCTGGGCCAGCCCCTGGTTATTCCTGGTGTAGATCAGTTACCACGGTTCATTATTTTTAGCGTCTCCTTTCATCTTCAAAAGTGCCTGGTTTGGATAATAAATTATATGATCATTCTGAGAGACCTAAAATGAACCGCAAGCTGCACTAGGTTTGTTTACCACAGCTTTTTGAAGGCTAAAACATCAGTACACATCAATGTGAATAAGAAGATCAGAAAACGGGAAAGAGCTGAATTACAGTAAGTCCTAATTGTTCTCAGGGCAAGTTCTAGTTTACTACGGCCTTGTGCATTTTGGTGACCTTTCGGTCCTTTTTGCTTTCATTTTCCTGCAGTACTGGGAATTGAATCCAGGGACCCTGTACCACTGAGCTATATCTCCAGCTCCCCTACCACCACTACCCCCTCTTTTTTCCCAAGACAGGGTCTTGCTTGGTTGCTCAGGATGGCCTTGGCCTCTCACTCCTTCTGCCTTAGCCTCTGGAGTAGCTGGGATTGCAGGATTGTGCCACCACGCCCAGCTGTGCCATACTTAAAGTTATCCTCAGGAGCTAAGAAGAATGTGATAAGAAGAATGTGATGCTTTGGGCTAGTCATAACACATTTAAATAGTGCAGAGCCCGTTGACATCTTAGAACAATTTTTAAAATTATCTTAAACAATCCCAAAAAATGTTTTTTGAGTGGATGAAATTCTCCAAGATCTTTTTTTTTTTTGGGTGGGGGGGTGGTACCGGGGATTGAAATCAGGGGCACTCCTCAGCCACTGAGCCACATCCCTAGCCCTATTTTGTATTTTTTTTTTATTTTTTTTTTTTAGAGACAGGGTTTCACTGAGTTGCTTAGGCTTTTGCTAAGGCTAACTTTGAACTCATAATCCTCCTGCCTCATCCTCCTGAGCTGCTGGGATTACAGGCATGTGCCATTGCACCCAGCTCCAATATCTTTTAACTCATGGAAAATACAAGGTGAGATACAAGTTTCATATTCAGGAAATGTTGTGGAGGAAGAGCTCTAGTTTTCTATTACATGTTTTCCCCTAACTTCAGAAAACATAAAAACAAAGTATTTTATTTCTTGAATATTTTGAGGTTATGCTCTCTACAGGGCTGTTTGGGGGCAAAGTGGTGCCAGGATTTCTGGAAGAAACAGGAAAAACACTAGAAAAAAAGGTAACAGAACCTAGTTCCAATGTGCCTTGATCCTAAAAGAAACTTTCTCCTACTGAGGTTTCCAATTAAATAAAGGCTTTTAAAAATAAGTATTTGTAGACTGTAGTTTTCTTTCTTTCATAATATATTTCTTTCACATATATATTTCTTTCTTTCATATATATATTTGTTTTGTTGTAGATGGACACAATACCTTTATTTTATTTATTTTTCTGTGATTCTGAGGATCGAACCCAGGGCCTCATATGTACAAGGCAAGAACTCTGCCACTGAGCCACAATCCCAGCCCTAGATCGTGGTTTTCGAATGTAAATTTTTATCAAATTATAATATTCTTATAAAAAGTGCATAAATCCAGCTGGGGGTGTGGCTCAGTGATGGAGCACTTGCCTAGCACTGGGTTCAATCCCCAGTACAGGGAAAAAAAATTGTAAGTGATCATCTGAATGAATCCCCACAAAAGGCGTACAATCATGTAACCAGCATGCCCCTCTAATGATCAGCAATACTCAAAAATCACATCTATTCTGATTTGTAACACCACCAATTACTTCTGAATAAAGGTTTGTTGAAGGAAAAATTATTTATTATTCATTTTATGTTTTATCCCTTACCTTGGCACATTTCCTGGCAAATAACACTTTAAGAACATTGGTTGAAAGAGGGAAAGAAAGAGGACAGATACCTGACTTTTTCTAAACCATTGACCAAATTAACTTACACAGATTATAGGGGGGAAGTGACATTCAATCTGGGTGAGAACTGGGACCTGGGGATGCTAAGTTGGAGACAAGTTGACAAACTTTATATGGAAGAGCACACTTCAGTATCATGGTATCTTCCCCCTCCTAGTGCTGGGGAGGGAACCCAGGGCCTCATGCATCTAGGCAAGTCTCTACCACTGAGCCACACTCCCAGACACCAGTTCTGTCTTTTAGCAAATGTAAACAAGTGGAATAAATTCCAACCTCCTGGAAGTTTTCATTGGGCCTTTATCAACTCTCCTCACAACATAGCCACTGTAACTGGTGAGGCCCATCTCCAGGGACCTGGTTTATTTTTCTCAATTGTAAAGCAGACCCAGGCTACAGAAAAGGACCCTCCCACCTGCCCTACACAGCCAAGAAATGACTATTTTCAGGGCTTCTCCACCCTGCTCTAAGGCCTGATCAGTCAGAGAACAAAATAGTCAGTCACCCCCTCCCTAGGCCAAAACATGTGATCCCCAGCCAGAGTGCTTCCCGCCCTAACGAATGAGGTAATGAGGGGCCAAATAAGGTTTCAAATGTCTACAGCCTCAGAATTCATTTTCCTGAACTGTATTTTCATATAGCTGGAATTAAGAACCAAGCATTGCCAAATCGCTGCTCTGCAAGACAGATCTATCAACTGTTGGAGACAATAAAAGGAAAACCCATTTTAAGCTTTGAACTGCTGTTCTTGAATGATTCCCAGAAAAGTACAGATCAACTTTATCTCTTGAAGGACAGACTCATTATGAATATTCTCATTAGATGAGGTTTCTAAATTCTTCAAGATATTTAGAAATTTTAAAGGGATCAAGCATGGAAAAGGAAGGCTATTTCACTCAGACATGCATCCTCCAAATACCTCCCACTCCTTCCTCAGAGATATCAGAGATGAGACGTCAAAGACTCTGTACTTTATCAGATTTATGTTTTATCAGAAGTGGGCCTTCGAAGACTCAGGGCTGGGTTGAGGATGTGGCTCAATGGTAGTGTTTGTTTAATCTCCAGCAATTAAAAAAAAAAAAGACTCAATGCAGAGTTATTGGTCAAACTGGAGAAACACACAAATCCATTTCAATCATATGGAAGGTAGTCTTCAGAAATAGGAATGTGGTGTTGGGCTGGGGTTGTGGCTCAGTGGTAGAGTGTTTGTCTCACATACATGGGGCACTGGGTTCGATCTTCAGCACTGCATAAATAAATAAAATGAAGGTTCTGTGTCTGTCTACAACTAAAAATTTTAAAAAGTGTTTAAAAGAAATAGGAATGGTGGCAACGTAATCCCAGCTACTTGGGAAGACAAAGTAGGAGGATTGCAAGTTCAAGACCAGACTCAACAATGGTTTCAAAAATAAATAAATAAATAAACAAACAAATAAATAATTAAACAAACAAACAGATGGGCTGGAGATGTAGCTCAGTGGGAGAGTGCCCTGGATTCAATCTCCAGTACTATAAACAAACAAAACAACAACAACAACAACAACAACAAAATTTTTTTTAAAAGGAAGATAATATTCAGAAACAAATCTAACATAGCTAATCTTTCCAAAGAGAGCTGAGCAGGGAAAGTAGTTCTCTTTCCTTCTTACTTTTTTCTTAGGTATGTCCAATTAGAGGGCCTTAAGCAAATCTCATCTGTGTACAAGTTGTTTCCACCAGGCATGGTGGCCTCCCTGCCCAGATGCCTTGACTCCACCTGTAAGACCCTAGATGTCCTCAACCATGCTCTGAAGCATCCCTGGTGCTTCCAGGCCCTCTCAGATGTTATAGCATATAACTGATAAAGAATTTGTAGCAGAATTTAACAAACCAGCAGCAACAAGTAATCAACAAAAAAGATAAAAGTTCAGTAGAAAAATGGACCAAAGATTAGAATCTGCACTTCAAAAACGAGGGAACTCAAAGGGTCAATAAATACATTCTCAACGTCATGGATAATCACTGCAGGGCATGTTAACAATTAAGTAGTCAGTATTTCATAAAATTAGATTCTACGACATGCCAGATTGAAAAATTAGAAAGTCTGACAACACCAAGTGTTAGCAAGAACATGGAAGAAACTCATATACTGGTGGGAGTGTAAGCTGATACGGCAGCTTTGAAAAATAGTTCTGAATTACTTTTAGCATTTGAACAGGCACTGTTATGGTTTGGAGTGTCCCCCAGAGCTCGTTCATTGGAATCATGGCCCCCAGTGCAGCAAGATTCAGAAGTGAGGCCTATAGGCCATGATTGGATTTATGAGGATTCTGACCTTATTAATGGATTAATCTACTGATTGCTCAACAGAGTTCACAGATGTGGGACTTAGCTGGAGGAAGTAGGTCACTGGGAGTGTGGTCCTGGGGACTATAACTATCCCCAACCCCTTCCTGTCTCTCTCTGCTTCTTGGTTATGGGCTGAGCAGCTTTCCCCCGCCATGCCCTTCTGCCATGAAGTTCTGCTTTATCTCAGGCCCAGAGCAATGGAATCAGCTTGACCATTGGCTGACACCTTCGAAACCTTTGAAACCATGAGCCAAAATAAACTTTCTCTCCTCCTAGTTGTTCCTGTCAGGGATTTTGGTCACAGAGATGAAAGGCTGACACCTAACATACCCTAACACCCAGCAACTGCACAAATAAATAGCTAACCTAGAGGAATCTTGCATGTGTGCATTAGGAGATTTGCATGAAAAAGTTCCAGCAACATTATTTATAGCAACCAAAATGGGAAACTCATATGTTCACTAAAAGTAAAAATGGAGGGGCTGGGGCTGTGGCTCAGTGGCAGAGCGCTTGCCTTTCACACGTGAGGCACTGGGTTCGATCCTCAGCACCACATAAAAATAAATAAAGATATTGTGTCCATGTATAACTAAAAAATATTTAAAGAAAGTAAAAATGGAATGGACACATTGTGGTGAATTTTCACAACAGAAAACTATACAGGAGGATGGGCTGGGGTTGTGGCTCAGCGGTAGAGCGCTCATGTAGCGTGTGTGAGGCTCTGGGTTTGATCCTCAGCACCACATAAAAATAAATAAAAAGAAAGGTATTGTGTCCAACTACAACTAAAAATAAATATTAAAAAAAGAAAACTATACAGGAGGAATATGATGAGCCACTGTTGTGCACATCAAGATGAATCTCAGAAACATTAAAGAAGCAAGTAAGAGGCTATTCCATTAGAGAGAGAGAGAGAGAGAGAGAGAGAGAGAGAGAGAGAGAGAGAGAGAGGATTGAACAGAGCTACCACTGAGCTACATTCCCAGCAATTTTCTTTTTTTATTTTGAGACAGGGTTTTCCTCAGTTGAGCAGGCTGGCCTTGAACTCCTACCTCAGCCTCCACAGTGTCTGGGATTACAGGTGTGTGCCACTGCACCCAGCTACAGTATGGTTTTTTATGTTTAGAAAATTCAAACATGCCCAAATAAAACTAAACTAGGGGGCTTTGGGAGGTAATTGGTCATGAGGAGAGCAGAGTCCTTAGAAGAAGAGAGCGAGAGCTCTCTCTTCCTGTCATGTGAGTGAGGCTATGAGGGGAAGTCAGCTGTCTGCTGAACTGTGCCTGGCGTTGTTAGAACTGCTGAGCTAGGACAAGGTGTATTCTGATTTGCTATTTCTTCATGTTTTAGTCTTGTGTATTTCTAGAAATTTGTTGATTTCATCTGGATTTTCTAGTTTGTTGACGTATCCAAATTCATTTTACATTCAGTTTGTAAAAAGATTCTTTTTCTCATACACCTCCACCCCCAACAAAACAAAACTGTTGGGATTATGATTTTTTTAATTGTATTTCTGGAATATTATCCCTTAATTTCACCTTTTATTTTCTTCTTTCCCAGTACTGGGGATTGAACCCAGAGCCTTGTGTATCCATCCTAGGCAAGTATTCTACAATTACATCCTCAGCCCTTTTCAAAAAAATTTTATTTTGAGACACGTTCTTACTAAATTGCTCAGGTTGGCCTCAATTTGTAATCCTCTTGCCTCAACCTTCTCGGCAGCTCGGGTTTCAGGTGTGCACCTCTGCCCTGCTTGATAAATTACACCTTTAGCATTTTACAATTTTCTAACTATTGCAGATATATAGAAATACAATTGATATTTTACATATTTATTTTGTATTCTGAAAAAATGCCTAGTTTTCTTTATTCCTAATTTTTATAATTTTCAATTTTTTTTTTTTAGCTCTGCTGTTCTAGTTAAAGTCTCCAGTATAATGTTGAATAGAATCCATCTGTGAATGTGAGGCTTTTTATCTGTCCCCAGTCCTAAAGAGAAAGATTTTAATGCTTAACTAATCAGTAAAATTCTTACTCCAAAATTTCTCTCCCCTCCTTTTTTTTTTTTTGTACTGGAGATTAAACTCAGGGGTGCTTTACGGCTGAGCTACACCCCTATTCCTTTTTTTTTTTTTTTTTTTGAGACAGGGTTTTTACGATGTTGCAGGCTAGCCTCAAACTTTTGATCCTCCTGCCTCTGTCTCCTGTGTTACTAGGATGCTCTAAATTTTCTGCACCTAGATTTTTATTTATTTTTTTAAATTTATTTTTTAGTTGTAGTTGGACACAATATCTTTATTTTTTTATGTGGTGCTGAGGATCGAACCTGGGACTCGCATGTGCTAGGTGAGCACTCTACCGCTGAGCCATAATCCCAGCTTCTGTACCTAGTTTTCATTGAGGATGTTTCCTTGATTTTGTAGATTGCTTAGAGTTTTTTTCTTGAAGAAAACATTTCATTTTATCCAATGCTTTTTTGCATACGTTGAGGTGATCCTATGACTTTTCTTTCATAATTCGTCAGATATTACATTATTTAAAAAATATTTTGTGGTTGTAGATGGACACATTACCTGTATTTTATTTATTTTTATGTGGTGCTAAAGATCAAACCCAGGGCTTCACACATGCTAGGCAAGTGCTCTACCACTGAGCTACAATCCCAGCTCTTACATTATTTTCTTTTTAAAGCAATATGAACTATTGTATGAAAAAAAGGAAATGCACATTAAAAATAAATTAATTCATTGCCCAATCACCAAGAAATAACCATGAGTCTTAGGTCTATTTTGTGTTAATAGAATACTACAGACTGGATAATTTATCAAGAAATTTCTACAGGCTGGCAAGTCTAAGACCATGGCTCTGGCATCCAGAGAGGGCTTTCCTGTCACTTCATCCTATGGCAGAAAGTGGAAGAACAAAAAAGGGCAAGAGCAATAGAGGAAGCAGAGCCCAAATCTCTTTTTAGCAAATCCACATTTGAGATGACTGACCCAATTCCCAAGATATGACCGTAATACATTCATGAGGGCAGAACCTTCAAGACCAAGCTACCTAAAGACCATTAGGCTGCACCTCCCAACATTGTTGATGGGGGATTAAGTTTCTGACACATGAACTTTGGGGAACACATTCAAATCTTAGCATAGTTTTTGACTCTCGTTACCTAACATCTTGGTGTTCTCAGCTTTCCTGTCTGACTCTATCTCATTCCACCAGTCATAAGTTCTACATTTAAAATATTTTTTTAACCTTCTTGTGAAAAATAATATAGTCAGGAAAAGTGCATGAAATGTGAATACTGGAAACCATGAATATTTGTAAGGCAAATAATTACTTTGTAATTCCTTTGTCTCCATGAGAGAACCACTACCTCACTTTCATGCTAATCCATATCCTTGTTTGTTATTATGGGTTTATTACTTATGTAATAATATCCATTTATTAGAGGAGTTTTTTTGCTTTAAAATTTTTATAAATAGACTCATGTTTCTTTTGTCTTGTTTTTACTTAAAGAGTTGATCTATGTTGAATATAGTTATATTCATTTGTTTTTATATCTGAGCATAATTGCATTGTATACAGAGAGACCACAGATGTAGATGGAAATTTAGGTTATTTCAATTTAGCTTGATTCTGCCAGAAACATTCTTGTACATTTAAGCTGATACAGCATGCCTGTGCTTCTCCAGAACAGGGCCAGGGGAGGAGTCACTGAGTCAGAAGCTAGGGCAGGGAATCTTGAAACTCTACTAAATAATAACAAATATTTCCCAAAGTGATACAACATAGTATCTTTATTAAGATTGTCACTGTTCAATGGAGAACCTACTAGCTAGCCACATGTGGTTACTGACATTTAGATTAGTGTCAATGTCTCTTGACCTAAGTTAATATTATACAATAACACCTATGGAATGGCAAGCACCAAATAACAGCTTTAATAAATATGATACAGGCAGGTGAGACTCACTTTGCAATTCTCTGTAAATAAGATTTTAAACATTGGGGTAACATTTATGTAACCCAAAAAATTTCCATTTTAATCATTATTTTACATGTACAATTCGGTGGCATGATTTACATTCAACATGTCACACAATCATTATCACTATCTAGAATTTCAAGACTTTTTTTCCTTAACCCAAATGGAAACTCTGTAACCATTAAGCAGTAACTCATCATTTCTTGTCCACTTCATCCTCTGATGACCTCTAACCTCTTTTCTATCCCTATGGAATTGCCTAGGTATTTCATACGAGTGGAATCATGTAACGTTCTTCCTTTCATGTCTGACTGGATTTGACTTGGCACATGTTCAGAGTTTCTCCTTGTTATCAAGACTTCATTCCTTTTTGTGGCTGAATGATATGTCTTTGAATGTATAGACTACATTTGTTTTCCCATCCATCTTGTGGATGGATACATGGGTTTTCCCCCAACTTTTGGATAATTAGAAATACTACTATTAAGAACATTGCTATGATGGTTAATTTTAGGTACTAACCTAAGTGGGTTGGGGGATGCTTAGGTAGCTCATAAAACCATTATTTTTGAGTGTGTCTATGAGGTATTTCCAGAGATTATTATTCAAGTAAAGAAGATCCGCCCTCACCAATATCATAGGCATCATTATTCCATTGAAACCTGAATAGAACAAAAAAGAGAAAGTATAAATTTTCTCCCTCCCGTCTTTACCTGGGACACACATTTTCTCCTACCCTTGGACCTTGTAGCTCCTGGTTCTTGGGCGTTCAGACTCCGGCTGAATTACACCACGGGTTTTCCTGAAATCTCCAGACAGCACATCATGGGACTTCTTAGCCTCCATAATTATGTGAGTGTAATAAATATTCATCCATATATTGTTTTTGTTTCTTTGGAGATTCTAATGTGGTTGGCATACAGTATGTGAGTCTGTTTTTATTCCCTTTTTTTGTGAGGGAGGAGGATGCCTCACACCATGTTGCCCCAGTTGGTCTTGAACTCCCCAGTTCAAGTGATACTCCTGCCTCAGCCACCTGAATAGCTAGGACTACCGTTGTGTGCTACCTACCACGCCTGGCTTTGCATCCATTTTCATTATTGGAGGGCATACAGCTGAGATATAAATGCTAGTTTTTTTCTGCACTAGGGATTGAACTCAGGGGCACTTGGCCACTGAGCTACATCCTTAGCCTTATTTTGTATTTTATTTGGAGACAGGGTCTCATTGAACTGTTTAGTGCCTCACTTTTGCTGAGGCTGTCTTTGAACTCAAGATCTTCCTGCCTCAGCCTCCTGAGCTGCTGCATGTGCCACTGTAGCCGGCTGTAAGTGCTAGGTTTAAGGGTAATTCTATGCTTCCCTTTTTTCAGAACAACCAAATCATTTTCCCCAGCAACTGCATTATTTTGGATGGCCATTGGCAATGTACAAGAGTCCCAATTTCCCCACACCCTTGTCAATACTTACTATTTTGTTAAATCCTAGCCATCCCATGTGTGAAATCAAAGAAAGCCAAACTGTGAATGAAGTGAATGAAGGGGCCTACTGCAGTTAAAATGGCATAGAAAACTGAGGATCTTTTTATCATCAACCTACCACATATAATACTCTCCTTTTATTTGAAGTGTCTTTTTCTGGCCCCTTCACTCTTAAATGACAATATGTATATTAAATTATATACCAATGAAACTATACTGTAAATATGTTATAATCTGTATTTAGGTATAACATTCATATATAAGCTAAAGGTGGTATTTACTATCTATAAGCTTTCAAAAAAATTTTTTTTGGAGAATTTTAATATTTACTTTTTATTTTTCGGTGGACACAACATCTTTATTTGTATGTGGTGCTGAGGATCGAACCCAGGCCGCATGCATGTCCGGGGAGTGTGCTACTGCTTAAGCCACATCCCCAGCCCCTCAAAAGTTTGATCTTTTTTTTTTCTTTTTAATGTTCTTTGGCTCCTGGTAACTTTTGTTGTACTGTAGTTTGTTAGTACACTGTATGCAGTTCATTACTGTCAGGATGGGTTTACTTTTATTTTCTATTTATTGAGACACTTCTTAATTTGAGGAATGCTTTTTTTCCCCATTTTGAAGATTTCTTACTTGTGATTGCTTTAAATTTACCAAATTTCCTATACTTAACCCTATTAATTTTGTGGGGGGAGTTCTGGGGATTAACAAAGGGAAGCTTAACCACTAAGGCACATCCTTAACCCCCTTTTTTATATATTTATTTGGAGACAGGGTCTCACTAAGTTGCTTAGGGCCTTGCTAAATTGTTGAGGCTGGCATTGAACTCGCCATCCTCCTGTCTCAGCCTCCCAAGTCTCTAGGATTACTGGCGTGCTCCACCATGCCTGGCTATTTTTTTTTTTTTAATCTGTATTACACATGCTGGTATTACTTCCCTATACTATTATTAAAGTTTCCATGTTTATCAATTTAAAAGTAGTTTTAGAAATATAATTTGTATACCACAAAATTGACCCATGTAAAGTGTACAATTCAATAGTTTTAGTGTATTTAAAAAGATGTGAGAGATCCAACATGGCGGCGGGCGGGGAGGCAGCAATTTCAGTACCTCCTCAGTAACGGGGTCAGAGAGACGCATTGATATGCTTGGATTCTACCTGCTGAGAGGCTCCTGGCGAAATTCTACTGAAGAGAGACCGGCCGGCAATTGGTAGGATTTTTGGAGGTGACAGTTTGCCACAGACGAGTGAATCTCCGCCACACTGCGCAGAGGTCCAGACCCGCCAGCCGCTGCCCGCGCGACTCCACTGTCGGCCGCCCGCCCGCGGCCCCCGCGACTGGGCGGCTAGCCTCTGAGGCGCGGCTCAGCAGGAGCGGCGCGGCTCAGCAGGAATGGCGCAGGGACTCTAGGAAGAGGTCTCTAGCCAGGCCTTCATGAAGTAGCGAACCGGGAATTGAAACCAACCAGAGACAGACCAGTCCCACCCCTCCCTTCGGACACTCCGGCAAGGAGCCTGGGGCCCGCAATAGCAGAGAGGTGACGTCACCAGAGGTCGGAACTCCTTCCAGCGGAATCCACTTTAGCAGGTGTGTGACTCCCACCCCCTCCAGATACAAGCAGCCAGGAAACCTTGGGAATCTCTCCGGGGGCGTGTCTGTAGGGAAGCAGAGGGGATTCCTGATCCCCAACTCCCCTTACCACCAGAGGCGACACCCAAGGTCTTAGCCGCCAGTTTCTGGGGGCATGTCCACCAAAGGGGTCCGGAAAAATTAAACTGTTGGTCCCCAGATCACCGCACCACAGCACTGGGGCTTAGATGAATGACAGAGAGAGTGCTCAGTCGTTCGGGAAATAGGACACGTGGTGGGGCTGCAAGTGTAACCAGATCCTTGGGGAACCGCCTCCGGTGAACAGGACCTGGCTGGCTGGCAGGAGGAAGGGGGGGAGGGGCCAGAGAAGTGAAACGGCTCTGGACTAACAGGATTGAGAGACTCCCAGGAGCCGCCTAACAGGGATTGCTATCGGCACATAGAGGGCAGAAGCTCGGCTTGGAGGGCACAGCTCTGCCTACTGGAAGAGAAGAAAATGGATCTCTAAGACTTCAATATTTTTTCATCTTTGTTCTTTTCTCCCCTTTTCCTTCTTTCTTTCCTGTTTCAACTTTTATTATTCTTTCCACTCTCCTCTAATCTATCTATCCCTCTCTCCTTCTTTCTTTTTAAGAGCACCTTCCTTCCCCTACCCCTCAATTTTCATCCCAAGAATTACGTCTTCCATTACGTGTAACTGTCTAAATGCAAATAGGTGAATGTTTCGAGGCTGTCTATAGGGCTCCTAAATACCTAGCTACTACCAACACCCTGATCCAATCGACGGTTAGTATCCCCCTTCAGTAGAGCAATCTTCTAAAGTAGCCAAGACATACGAACCCTCATACCATCATAACACCTAACCTAAACATAAAGTCCTAAGAACAGACAACAAATCACTATATGCATACAGAATCCAGAAGCCTTTTATGAATTGAATGAATCAGCTTTAAAGTACAATAAAGCCCAACATTTCTAGGCATAGTCTCCCACCACAAAGGAGAGACAACAGAGATATACAAAACCAAAACAAATTTATAGGAGAAAGCAGAAACACAGCAGTCAAACAGAGCTGGAAAGTAATGTGAACAACATGAAAAAACAAGGGAAAAAAGGAGTACAAACAATGCAGGACAACTTAAATTCACAGGAGAACCTAGAGGCATCAGAAAAATGGACAGAGAAAGAACTCAAAGCATACCTAACTCAGATGGAATGGAATATTAGAGAAGACATGAGACAGCAAGTCCAAGCAATGAAAGTATACCTTGAAAATGAATTAAACAAACAAATTCAAATGGTAAAGAACAAGCTCTACCAGGAGATAGAGATTTAAAAAAAAAATCAAACAGTAATCATAGAAATGCAGGAAACCATAAACCAAATTAAAAACTCAAACGAGAATATTACAAATAGACTAGATCAAGTAGAAGTCAGAACATCAGATAATGAAGACAAAGTTTATCAACTTGAAAAGAATTAGTCAACACAGAAAGGATGCTTAAAACTCACGAGCAATCTATCCAAGAGATATGGGATGTCATAAAAAAACCAAACTTGAGAGTCATTGGGATAGAAGAAGGTATAGTGGTTCAAACCAAAGGAATGGACAACCTATTAAATGAAATAATCCTAGAAAACTTCCCAGATATGAAAGATGGAATGGATTGGCAAATCCTGGAAGCCTACAGGACCCCAAACATTCAAAAACGTAATAGACCAACTCGAAGACACATAATTATGAAGATATCCAACATACAGAACAAGGAGAGAATATTAAAAGCTACGAGAGAAAGGAGGCAGATTACATTCAGGGGTAAATCAATTAGGTTAACGGCTGATTTTTCATCACAGACGTTGAAAGCGAGAAGATCCTGGAACAACGTATTTCAAACGCTGAAAAATAATGGATTCCAACCAAGAATACTGTATCCAGCAAAATTAAGCTTCAGATTTGACAATGAAATTAAAATATTTCACGATAAACAAAAGTTAAAAGAATTCGCAGCCAGAAAACCAGCACTGCAAGGCATTTTGAGCAAAATACTACAAGAAGAGGAATTGAAAAATAACACCCAAAACTAACAGTGGGAGGTATCTCAGTAAAGGGGGAGAAAAATAACCAAAGAGGAAAAACTAGCCAAACTAAAATAAATAAATAAATAAACATGACTGGAAGTACAAACCATATTTCAATAGTAACCTTAAATGTTAATGGCTTAAATTCACCAATCAAGAGACATAGGCTAGTAACCTGGATTAAAAAAAACAGATCCAACAATATGCTGCCTTCAGGAGACTCATATGATAGGAAAAGACATACACAGGCTGAAGGTGAAAGGTTGGGAAAAATCATACCACTCACATGGCTCTCAGAAGCAAGCAGGAGTGGCCATACTCATATCGAATAAAATCAACTTCAAACCTAAGTTAATCAAAAGGGATAAAGAAGGACACTATATACCGTTAAAGGCACCATCCACCAACAAGACATAACAATTATCAATTTGTATGTACCAAACAATGGTGCTGCAACGTTCATAAAACAAACTCTCCTCAAGTTCAAGAGTCAAATAGACCACAACACAATAATTATGGGTGACTTCAACACACCGCTCTCTCCATTAGACGGATCCTCCAGACAAAAGCTGAATAAAGAAACTATAGAACTCAATAACACAATCAATAACCTAGACTTAACCGACATATATAGAATATATCAACCATCATCAAGTGGATACACGTTCTTCTCAGCAGCACATGGATCTTACTCAAAGATAGACCATATACTATGCCACAGGGCAACTCTTAGTTAATATAAAGGTGTGGAGATAATACCATGCACCTAATCTGATCATAATGGAATGAAACTGGAAATCAATGATAAAAGAAGGAAGGAAAAATCCTGAATCACCTGGAAAATGAACAATATGTTACTGAATGATCAATGGGTTACAGAGGACATAAAGGAGGAAATCAAAAAATTCTTAGAGATAAACGACAATACAGACACAACATACTGGAATCTATGGGACACAATGAAAGCAGTTTTAAGAGGGAAATTCATTTCCTGGAGTTCACTCCTCAAAAAAAGAAAAAAAAAAAAACAAATAAATGAACTCACACTTCATCTCAAAACCCTAGAAAACGAAGAGCAAAACAACAGCAAATGAAGTAGAAGACAAGAAATAATTAAAATCAGAGTGGAAATCAACGAAATTGAAACAAAAAAAACCACTGAAAAAATTGATAAAACTAAAAGTTGGTTCTTCGAAAAAATAAATAAGATCGACAGATCCTTAGCCACTCTAACGAAGAGAAGAAGAGAGAGAATTCAAATCACTAACATACGGGATGAAAAAGGCAATATCACAACGGACACCACAGAAATACAGAAGATAATTAGAAAGTATTTTGAAACCCTATATTCCAATAAAATAGAAGATAGTGAAGATATCGATAAATTTCTTAAGTCATATGATCTGCCCAGATTGAGTCAGGAAGACACACACAATTTAAACAGACCAATAACAAAGGAAGAAATAGAAGAAGCCATCAAAAGACTACCAACCAAGAAAAGCCCTGGACCGGATGGGTATACAGCGGAGTTTTACAAAACCTTCAAAGAAGAATTAATACCAATACTTTTCAAGCTATTTCAAGAAATGGAAAAAGAAGGAGCTCTTCCAAATTCATTCTATGAGGCCAACATCACCCTGATCCCGAAACCAGACAAAGACACTTCAAAGAAAGAAAACTACAGACCAATATCTCTAATGAACTTAGATGCAAAAATCCTCAATAAAATCCTGGAGAACCAAATACAAAAGCATATCAAAAAAATTGTGCACCATGATCAAGTAGGATTCATCCCTGGGATGCAAGGCTGATTCAATATACGGAAATCAATAAATGTTATTTACCACATCAATAGACTTAAAGATAAGAACCATATGATCATCTCGATAGATGCAGAAAAAGCATTCGACAAAGTACAGCATCCCTTTATGTTCAAAACACTAGAAAAACTAGGGATAACAGGAACTTACCTCAACATTGTAAAAGCTATATATGCTAAGCCTCAGGCTAGCATCATTCTAAATGGAGAAAAACTGAAGGCATTCCCTCTAAAATCTGGAACAAGACAGGGATGCCCTCTCTCACCACTTCTATTCAATTTAGTTCTTGAAATACTAGCCAGAGCAATTAGACAGACAAAAGAAATTAAAGGCATAAAAATAGGAAAAGAAGAACTTAAATTATTTGCGGATGATATGATTCTATACCTAGAATATCCAAAAGGGTCTACAAAGAAACTACTAGAACTAATAAATGAATTCAGCAAAGTGGCAGGATATAAAATCAACACGCATAAATCAAAGGCATTCCTGTATATCAGCAACAAAACTTCTGAAATGGAAATGAGGAAAACCACTCCATTCACAATATCCTCAAAAAAAAAAAATAAAATACTTGGGAATCAACCTAACAAAAGAGGTGAAAGGTTTATACAATGAAAACTACAGAACCCTAAAGAGAGAGATAGAAGAAGATCTTAGAAGATGGAAAAATATACCCTGTTCATGGATAGGCAGAACTAACATCATCAAAATGGCGATATTACCCAAAGTTCTCTACAGGTTTACTGCGATGCCAATCAAAATTCCAACGGCATTTCTTGTAGAAATAGATAAAGCAATCATGAAATTCATATGGAAAAACAAAAGACCCAGAATAGCAAAAACAATTCTAAGCAGGAAGTGTGAATCTGGAGGTATAGTAATACCAGATTTCAAACTGTACTACAGAGCAATAGTAACAAAAATAGCATGGTACTGGTACCAAAACAGGCAGGTGGACCAATGGTACAGAATAGAGGACACAGAGACCAATCCACAAAATTACAACTTTCTTATATTTGATAAAGGGGCTAAAAACATGCAATGGAGGAAGGATAGCATCTTCAACAAATGGTGCTGGGAAAACTGGAAATCCATATGCAACAAAATGAAGCTGAACCCCTTTCTCTCGCCATGCACAAAAGTTAACTCAAAATGGATCAAAGAGCTTGATATCAAATCAGAGACTCTGCACCTGATAGAAGAAAAAGTTGGCTACGATCTACATATTGTGGGGTCAGGCTCCAAATTCCTTAATAGGACGCCCATAGCCCAAGAGTTAATAACAAGAATAAACAAATGGGACCTACTTAAACTAAAAAGTTTTTTCTCAGCAAAAGAAACAATAAGAGAGGTAAATAGGGAGCCTACATCCTGGGAACAAATTTTTACCCCTCACACTTCAGATAGAGCCCTAATATCCAGAATATACAAAGAACTCAAAAAATTAAACAATAAGATAACAAATAACCCAATCAACAAATGGGCCAAGGACCTGAACAGACACTTCTCAGAGGAGGACATACAATCAATCAACAAGTACATGAAAAAATGCTCACCATCTCTAGCAGTCAGAGAAATGCAAATCAAAACCACCCTAAGATACCATCTCACTCCAGTAAGATTGGCAGCCATTATGAAGTCAAACAACAATAAGTGCTGGAGAGGATGTGGGGAAAAGGGTACACTTGTACATTGCTGGTGGGACTGCAAATTGGTGCAGCCAATTTGGAAAGCAGTATGGAGATTCCTGGGAAAGCTGGGAATGGAACCACCATTTGACCCAGCTATCGCCCTTCTCGGACTATTCCCTGAGGACCTTAAAAGAGCGTACTATAGGGATACTGCCACATCAATGATCATAGCAGCACAATTCACAATAGCTAGACTGTGGAACCAACCTAGATGCCCTTCAATAGATGAATGAATAAAAGAAACGTGGCATTTATATACAATGGAGTATTACGCAGCACTAAAAAATGATAAAATCATGGAATTTGCAGGGTAATGGATGGCATTAGAGCAGATTATGCTAAGTGAAGCTAGCCAATCCTTAAAAAACAAATGCCAAATGTCTTCTTTGATATAAGGAGAGCAACTAAGAACAGAGCAGGGAGGAAGAGCATGAGGAAAAGATTAACATTAAACAGAGACAAGTGGTAGGATGGAAAGAGAGAGAGAAGGGAAATTGTATGGAAATGGAAGGAGACCCTCAATGTTACACAAAATTACATATAAGAAGTTGTGAGGGGAAAGGGGGGAAACAAGGGAGAAAATTGAACAACAGCAGATGAGGTAGAGAGGGAAGATGGTAGGGGAGGGGAGGGGGGATAGTAGGGGATAGGAAAGGTAGCAGAATACAACAGTCACTAATATGGCATTATGTAAAAATGTGAATGTGTAACCAATGTGATTCTGCAATTTGCATGTGGGGTAAAAATGGGAGTTTACAACCCACTTGAATCAAATGTATGAAAGATGATACGTCATGAGCTTTGTAATGTTTTGAACAAAAAAAAAAAAAAAAAAAAGCCTAGACAGTCAAACCCCCCCAAAATATAACAAATTAAAATTTAAAAAAAATGATGCTATTTGAATTATAAAATTACATCCTGATAAATCTATTGTAAATTGAAAATATCTTAAGTGTGTTAGCTTTCCATTACTGTGACAAAAAACCTGAGAGAAATCAACTTAATGTTCCTCCTTAGGTTTTTTTTGTTTTATAGTTTCAGAGGTTTTCAGTTCATAGTTGCTTGTCCCAGTTGCTTTTAGGTCTATGGCAAGGCAAGTACATTATGGTGGAAGGCATAGCAGAGGAAAGCTGCTCACCTTACTGCAGAGTCAGAAGCAAAAGAGAGAGGGAGCAGTGGAGTTCAAAACATACCCTCCAAGGGCATGTCCCCAGTGACCTACTTCTAAGTATACCACAATTCCTAAAATTTTTACCTTCTCTCAACAGCCCATTTTTTATATATATATATATAAAATAAAAGTGGAGTAGCATTGGTTTAGGATACTTACAATGGAACTGGAGGGCCATTGGCCATTATTCATCAAATCTGAGGCATCCACAGCAAAACCTTTGAACTAGGCTACGGATGTCCCCAACACATGAGCTAACCTTTGAAGCACTGCTAAGACCTGCTTACCTTGTGTACAATGGACCCTTTCCTCCAATACTAACCAGAGACTGAAACTAGATCGAATCTCTTTCTTATAAAACAACTTTGACAGCACCAACCATAGGTCCTGATTACCAAGTGATGTAATTACCATCTCCCTTGTAGCTTAATTACAGATTTCACTCTAAAACCTCAGAGGACATGTTAAAATCTACATTTTTCCAGCCTTTTCTTTTTGGACTGGGCCTCGATGAATTGCCCAGTTTGGTCCTGAACTTTCAATCCTCCCACCTAAACCTCTGGAGTAGCTGGGGTTACTAAAGTCAGGAGCCACCAAACCACACTTGGTTCTTGACTAGACTGACTTTACTCTAGGTCAACACATCATAGTTAAGCAACACAGTACACTGTAGAATATTGATCATTTCCATGCTATCATGATTGTACGGTTGACTGGTAGCTGAGGCTTGCTGCTGCTGCCGCTGCCCAGCATCATGAGACTATTGTACCACATGTTCCTAGCCAGAGAAAACATTCAAACTAAAAATTCAAAGTACTTTCTACAGAATGCATACTGCTTTCACACCACGGTAAAGTCCAAACATAGCTGAGCCATCATAAACTGGGGACTTTCTGTATGCACAACCATCTAGTTATTTCTATTCAATACCTCAGGAAGAAACTTTATTTCTGTCTGTATTAGTTTCCTGAGTGTTGTCATAATAACTTGTCAAAAGCTGTGAGACTTAAAATAACAAACTGCCTCAGAGTTTGGAGTTTACAAATCTAAAGGTGCTGGCAGTGCCATGCTTTGAGAATCCTTTTGTGCCTCTCGTAGCTTCTTATTCCTCAGTTGACAGATGTGTTAATGTAGACACATGGCCCTATGTGCCATCATATCACCTTCTTTGTTTCCAAATTTTCTCTTTTTATTAGAACAATCAGACTGAGTTAAAAGCCCATGTGATGATCTCATTCTACCTACATCACCTCTGTAAAGACCCTATTTCTAAACAAGGTCACATTTCGAGGTAATGGAGGTTAGAATTTCACCATAACACCTTTTGGGAGGACAGAATTCAACCCATAAGGATAAATTTCTTCTTTTTAGTTATTTATTTATTTTTAAAGTTGTCAATGAACCTTTATTTTATTTGTTTATATGTGGTGCTGAGAATCGATCGAACCTAGTGCCTCCACACATGCTAGGCAAGCACTCTGCCACCAAGCCACAACCCCAGCCCCACGATAAATTTCTTCTTTAGCTATCATACTCTGAATCCTCTTGTCCTCTCTTGGTCTAAGCAAAAACTAATTTACATACTTTCTTGATAGATTGCTCTATTCTAAATTTTCATGGGTGCACTGCACTGATCTTTTGCTACAGACTTCTCTTACATACTTAATTCAATTTCATCAGTGCTTACAGCATGTATCAACATTTCATTCCTTTTTAAGGCCAAAAAATATTATTCTATTGTATGGAATAGATATAATCCAGTCATTTTTTACCTTTTTGAACTAAAGTCCAGTTTGACTACTTTCCCTTTTGTGGCTCATATTTTTAGAGTCACATCTAGAAGTCCTTTGTCAAAACCAAGGCCATGAGGATTAACTCCTATATTTTCCTTTAAGAGTTTATGGGTTTTGTTCTTTTCATTTAGATCTTTGATCTATTTTCTATTAACTTTTGTAAATGGTGTGATATGAGGATCAAACGTAAGTCTGTATCATTTGTCAAAAGACTGTTCTTTTCCCATTAGTCTTAGCACGCTTGTTATAAAGCAATCCATCATAAATGCATGTTCATATTTCAACTTTCAATTCTTTTCCATTTATTTAATGCCTACTTTTTGTCCCAGTTTTACAATCTTTATTTTAATGTTGTTTTCTGCTAAGTTTTGAAACTGAGGGATGTGAGTCTTCTTACTTTGTACCTCAGAATTGTTTTGGTTATTCTCTCGAGGTCTCCTGTAATTTCATACAAAATGTAAAGTCAGTTTGTTAATTTGTACAAAGAATTCAGGTGGAGTCTGACAGAGTCTGTAGTCTGTACATAAGTCTGGGGAGTACTGTCATCTTAACAATATTGTCTTCCAACTCATGATTGTGCAGTTAAAAAAAAAAATTAGAAAGCAGTATGGAGAATCATTGGAAAACTGGGAATGGAAACACCATTTAACCCAGCTGTCCCACTCTTCGGTCTATCCCCAAAGGACTTAAAAACAGCATACTACAGGGACATAGCCAATCAATGTTTATAGCAGCACAATTCACAATAGCTAAACTGTGGAACCAACATAGATGTCCTTCAGTAGATGAATGGATAAAGAAAATATGGCATATTTACCCAATGGAATATTATTCAGCATTAAAAGAGAATAAGATCATGGCGTTTACAGGTAAACGGATGGAGCTGGAGAATATAATGCTAAGTGAAATTAGCCAATCCCCAAAAGCCAAATGCCAAATTTCTCTGATTTAAGGATGCTGCTTCATAATATGCTGGGTGGTGGTGGGGGGGAGGGCGGGGAAAGGGGGGGGAGATTAAATGAACTCTAGGTAGGGCAAAGGGGAAAAGGGGAGGAAGAGGACGGGAAGAGGTATAGGGGTAGGAAAGACAGTGGAATGCGATGGTCATCATTATCCTAAGTACATCATTATCCTAAGACACGAAGGATGTCTCTTTGTGTACAACCAGAGATATGAAAAATTGTGCTCTATATGTGTAATATGAATTATAATGTATTCTGTTGTCACATATACCAAATTAAAATTTTTAAAAATTTATTTAATTTTTAGATTTTTGTGAAAAATGTTACATAGTTTTTATTTTTTAAAAAATATTTTTATTTTAGTTGTACACAATACATTTATTTTGTTTATTTATTTTTATGTGGTGTTGAGGTTCGAACCCAGGGCCTTGCTCATGCTAGGCGAGCGCTCTGCAACTGAGCCACAATCCCAGCCCCTTACATAGTTTTTAAAGTAAAAGTTTTGCATGTCTTTTGTTAAATTTACTGCTAAGTGTTTTATTCCTTTTGATGCTATTATGAGTGGGATTATTTTAATTCCATTTTGGATTTTTCACTACAGAAATATAATTGATTTTTGTATACTTATCTTGTATCCTTCAACCTTGCTGAATCCATTTGTTAATTCTAAGTTTTAGTGGATTCTTTAGGGTTTCCTATATATAAGATCATGTCATATGAAAGCAGAGATGGTTTCACTCTCTAAGCTGGATATCTTTTCAATTTGCCTAATTGCCCTGGCTAGAACCTGTACTACAATGTTGAATAGAAGTGACAACAGTAGACATATTGTCTCATTCCTGACCTTATGGGAAAGACATCCAGTGTTTCAACAATAAGTTTGATACTATCTGTGGATGAGAAAGTGCCAATTTAATATTAGTTAGTATTTTAATGAAAAGCATTTGGATTCTGTTAAATGCTTTTTCTGTATCTATGGAGATACAGATTTTTATTTCATTGATATAGCATATTGATTTTTAGATATTAACCCAGCCTTACACTCTTGGGATAATTCCACCTGGATAGGGTACATAGTTTTCTTTATATGTTCAATATTTGTTTTGCCAGTATTTTACTAAAGATTTTTACATACACATTTACCATTTTTCATTTTTACAGAATTTAAAAAAAATTTTCTTGACTAGATGTTTCTTTCTTTTATTTTTGGTACCAGGGATTGAATTCTGGAGCCACATCCCCACATCCCCACATCCCCAGCCCTATTTTTTGTATTTTATTCAGAGACAGAGTCTCATCGAGTTGCTTAGTGCCTCACATTTGCTGAAGCTGGCTTTAAATTCATGATCTTCCTGCCTCAGCTTCCTGAACTACTGGAATTACAGGTGTGTACCATTGTGCCCAATTAGATGTTTCTTCATTGCCATTTGCTCTTAGGAATACCAAAGGTTTCAATATCGGGGGTTGCGGAGTGGGGAGGTGGCAGTACTGGGGATTGAACCCGGGTGTGCTTAATCACTGAGACACATCCTCAGCCCTTTTAAAATATTTTATTTACAGACAGGGTTCTCAATGAGTTTCTTAAGGCCTTGCTAAGTTGCTGAGGCTTGTTTTGAACTAGAAATCTTCCTGCCTCAGCTTTCTGAGCCACTGGGATTACAGGCATGTGCCATCATGCCCAGCGAGACATTTGCTTTTTAAAAAATTTTAAATTTTTTTGTAGTTGTAGATGGATACCATGCTTTTATTTTATTTTATTTATTTTTATGTAGTGCTAAGGATTGAACCCAGTGTCTCACACATGTTAGGCAGGCATTCTGCTACTGAGCCCCAGCCCCGAAACATTTACTTTTAAATTAAATAGGATTATTTGACAATTCTATAGTAATACAATGCAATAATTTTATGAGTGTAAGTAACCAGGCAATATAGTCAAAAGTATAAAAAATTTAGAAGATAGAATTTTATCTTTTCGACAGTAATATTTTACAATTAATAAGAACCAATTTCACTTAAAACAATTTTCAATGCTATAATGCAACAAATATTAGTCTCTATAATTAATTATTTTTTGTGCCAGGGATTGAACCCTGGGGTGCTTAACCACTAAGCCACATTCCCAGCCCCACCCCCTTTAAAATTCTGAGACAGGGTCTTGCTAAGTTGCTTAGGGCCTTGCTAGGTTGCTGAGGCTGGCCTTGAACTTGGGATCCTCCTGAGTCACTGGGATTACAGGCATGCGCCACAGTGTCAGGTCTAAGATAATTTTTTTTAGAGCTTTAAATTAAAAAAAAATAAAATAAAAACACTTATCTGTTCAGTAGGGAAGAAACAATTCTGTTTATTAACCTCATTGCATATTCAGAAAGGATTAAAAAACACACATATTTCCTGGACAAAAACTGTACCAAAAGTTTTCCTTACAAAATAACCTCTCAGACCAATTGTTTGGATTTACACAAAGACATATATACTGACACACATTAACTTGAACTAATACACAATTTAAATGTTTTTGCAATAACCTTCTACCAAACTCTTATTGCATTAATGTCAGAGAGTATGTTTTCTTTAACATCTTAAAAATAGTAATAAAAAGTTACAAAATAATGTAAGTGTAGAATTAAGGCTGAGACTATATAATCTAGTATTAATAAAGCCAAATAATACTTATAAAAAAGATGTTGCTGCACATTTTATTTATATACAGAATAAGCCTTTGAAATCTGAAAAGCAACCTGTCACATATTCACTCATCAATTTAACGTTATTCTGTGTATCTTAACATTTGAATTCCAAGATACCTGTGCTTTTTTTTAATCCTGAATTCTTCCATCAAGTTTCCTCACATATTTACAATTAAATATCTAGTCTCCAGAACCTTCCTTACAAAAAGGCCAAAACGCTTCTGTTAAATAAATTCACACAAAAGTAATAAAAAGGCTGTTTTCAAGAAATAGTTCTAACATATTCATGATAATTATACTGAAAAATAGTACATATACTTTTCTTCAGGATTAACAGATGCCACGTGCCAGTTTTCCAGTCATTGACATATGAGCATACGTTCTTCTGACACATTTGCAAGATAATGACAACCAAAGGGCATGGTGACTGGAATAATTCCAGTAAATCCATACTGTCCACTGAGATTCATAAAATTGAATGGTTGCTTTTAGTCATCTGGATACACATGAAAATTCATGCCTAGATACTTGTACTGTCCCCAGAAATATTCAGTTTGTTAAGTCACCTTTTGTTCTTCTGAGAGAGATGCAGAGGCAGAGTATTCTTAGTAAGACCAGTGGCCCCTTCACCTTTTATACATCTGATTTAGTTGGAATCCTGGTGGAAGTACGAAAAGAAAAAAACATAGTAAGTTTTATGTACCAAAAATTTTCTTTCCTAAATTCACTCATCAATAATTGTTTACTTCACATGTATGCCCCCCCCCAAAAGAGTCTGAAAGGCTAAGTAGTTATTGTAGATGGACACAAATACATGTATGTCTATAATGCATGTAAGTAATTTGAAACAGTTCTTTGAAATGGTAGCATCTTGGATCCAAATTCTGCAGATACTAACCTGTCTTGTGCTTTCCCTAAACAAAATTATGATTTTAAGAATTAACAGGAATTCTAATGCTTATTGTAGAAGTCACAAAATAAAGACAAGCAAAAGAAAAAACATTTTAAAATACCTATAATCTCATTAATGTAGAGATGAACACACCAATATCTTGGTAAACATCAATACTGATGTATTTTTATTCATATACATCTAAATGTTTTCTTTTCTAATGATATCCCCTGAAAATGCCACCCACGAACAGAAGATACACTTTTTTTTAAAAAAAATATTTATTTTTCAGTTGGACACAATATCTTTATTTATTTATTTTTATGTGATTGAACCCTGGGCCTTGTATGTGCTAGGCAAGCGCTCTACCGCTGAGCCACAACCCCAGCCCCCCCGACACTTTTTTTTTAAATATTGGGGATTAAAACCTAGGGGGGTACCCCACCACTGAACTATATCTCCAGCATTTTTAATTTTTTGAGACACAGTCTTGCTAAGTTACTGAAGTTCATATTAAGTAGCTGAGATTATAAAACATTTTTGATAGTGCTAACTTAAAATCTTTTCAGTAGAAAATGCATTATAAAACTGTGTCTATTTAAGAAAACAAGATGGTCTACTGAATATCATGTGCTAAACATGGTTAATACTTGCTTTTTTAAAAAATTGAATATTCCTGAAATCCAGATGCAATTTATGAGTTAATTTGAAGTTTTTCTTAATAGTTCATGAAATGATATTTCTTATAATTAATGACATCTCAGAGTTGATAAAACATGGTATATTTCCTCTATTAAGAGATAATACATACACATACATAATATAAATATATACAGAAACAAATACTTTTTTCTGTTTCTACTATTAAAATTTGTTCCTGATTTTGGTATTTCAATACCATTAAAAGACATTTTAATTTTAGACACTCTGACACTTAGAAAGTGTAAGAATTGTCAGTTCAAAACTTATAGAAATAGAGACTGGGAATGAGAAAATTACCTCCACAAGAGGCTTTATTAGAATTTATGCTGCAGCATAAATGGAAGTAATACAGGGACTGATCTTGGTAACTGTAATTTTTTAGAAGACTAGTCTCTTTACTGAATTATATTCCAGGGTTTGTTTTGCTACTTATTTTCTCTCTCATGTTGCTGACTCCCCTCATATGTATGATTTTTGATTATACAATTACATTTAAGAAAGAGGATTATACTGTTGACTTAGATTTCTTCTGCTGTTAGAGAAACAGAACTATTTTCCCATCAAGTGAGTGAGAATTATAACTGAGACAGAATAGAACAGGGTCATTGAAGCCAAAGGTTTTGCTTTCATTGTGGGTGGACAGCCAAGTACAGGTCACTGGCTCCTAGAGGCTGACATCAGACAGGGCTGTAGGGTGCCAGCAACTGTACCAGAAGCCAATATACCAACATTTAATTGACCAATTACCACTGCTATCTAAATATGTGGTATCAGCTTTTTATCTGGAGACAAGATAACATTAAGTTTGGGCTGAAAATATGGCATATTTTAGCTGTGGTTTCCTTTCCTTTTCCCATTCTGCTCCCATCCTTTTATCTCACATTGCTCCTTTTTAGGGCTGGGCTTTTTACTCTTTGTTATACTTCCTGACTTGGGAGTCCAAAGTCTCCATCATGCAGACTGTCTCTCATTATTTCTAGTCTACTTCCCAATCCTTCTGTGTCTAGTATAGTCTACCCCTTATTTCTGTTCCCTATTTCCAGAAACCTTTAACTGATATTCAGTTAAAGGCAAAATGACATTTTCAGACAAAATATGGCTCCAATTTCTTTCTTATTTTTTAAAAAAATATTTTCTTAGTTGTAGATGGACACAATATTTATTTTTATGTGGTGCAGAGGGATTGAACCCAGTGCCTCACAAATGGGAGGCAAGCACTCTACCACTGAGCCACAACCCCAGCCCAATTTCTTTTTTTAATTGATGTTTTTAATGTTTGACAACAAAATATATTACAATTCTTATTACACATATAGAGCACATTTTTTTATATATCTCTGGTTGTATATAAAGTATATTCACATCAATTTGTGTCTTCATACATGTACTTTGGATAATAATGTTCATCACATTCCACCACCATTTCTAACCCTCTGCCCCCTCCCTTCCCTTCCCACCCCTCTGCCCTATCTAGATTTCATCTATTTCTCCCATGCTCCCTATCCCTGCTCCACTATGAGTCAGCCTCCTTATATCAGAGAAAACATTCAGCATTTGGTTTTTTGGGATTGGCTAACTTCACTTAGCATTATCTTCCTCCAGTGCCATTCATTTACCTGCAAATGCCATGATTTTATTCTTTTATTCCAGCCCACTTTCTTTTGGTACACTTTTTCTACAAAAGTTACGAGAGAGAAAAACATGGTATCCAAGAAACAGTGATTCAACTTAAGAGAGTAGCCAAGGAAGCCTGAGGAAAGCAGAGCTGCAGGAAGTTTATACAGCAACTATCACTAATGCAGGAGGAAGAGGATCTGATCAAGATACGTGGCAAGTAAAAAAAAAAAAAAAAAAAGTGGGATGGGGGCGCAATTAGAAACTTCAGAAAAATTAACATATAAGAAATAGTCCAATAACAGGAATACAATTTAATATGACTTTAAGAATGATAGGAGTACAGAAGTTTTATGTGAGCCTGATGTTTGTTACACTGAATAGTGGTCTAAGTAAGAGTTATAACATTAGAACCAAATATAGAACTTTGTGAGGTAGCCAGAAATGAGATACCCTTGTTTAATCCCTGGTACCAGAAAAAACAAAACAAAAATATACAGAATGTAATACTCATACACAACTTTGCCTAGTACTACAAAATATTTACATAGATATCATAATGTAATAAGTTATTTGAAGGTTTCTACTCTTGAAAAAAACATGGAGGACTTGGGTGTGGTTGCAAGATAGAATATAATTAAATAATCATGATAACATTAAATGCTCAAATAATTTAGAACTCAGTTCAAAAGTCAATAGGTGAGCAAGGCAAGACAGACTTCCACCCCCAAAGGGACAGGTGAGCTATACCCTCTAAAATTTAATACAATAAGACAGACAGAAGTACAATCAGAAGTAGGAGAAGTTATACTCCATTTATATATGTTGTATCAGAATGTATCTACCTGCATATATAACTAATTAAAAAGAGAATGACTAAAAATTAATAGTTAAAACAAAGGTTGTCTCTGGGAAATGGAATAGGTGTGAGGATACATAGGACGAGTTATTTTATTATCATAAGCTCTGTCTATACCTTTTGTCCAAAATAGGAGCCACTAGCCATGTGTGGTTCCAGAGCACCTGCAATATAGTTAGTCCTAATTGAGATTTGCTATCTTCTGAATTTTGAAGACTTTGTATGAAAAACAAACAGGTAAAATAGCTCTTTAATCATTTCTTATATTGTTTAAATGTTGAAATAATATTTTGGATACTGGATTCAACAAAAGCTATTATTAAAGTTAATCTCACTGTTTCTTTTTTACTTTTCAATATGACTCCTAGAGAATTTTAGATTACCCTGTGTGGCTCACCTTACTTTGGCGTCTCCTCCCTACTCCCCTCACCCAGGGCTGAGGACTAAACCTAGGATGTTTCATGTGCTAGGCAAGTACTCTGCCACTGAACTAAATTCCCAACACTACGTGCTCACATTATATAATACTATAAATCTATACCCCTATTCAGCTTCTATACATGTATGACTTTAATGAAAATGATACAACTATTAACGATGATAAATTAAAAAAATAAACTTTAACCCAGTCAACCTCCAAATTGCTATAAAATCTTAACAAGTTTCAAATCAATGTCTGTAGTAACTGAGAGGTCTAGGCAAACTCAGTACTGAGATTGGCACATATTCAGAAATATCTATTTACTCTATTATCCTTAGTCTAGAAATGGTCCTATGGAATTTCTTCACTGGGAAGAAGGTTCTGTTCTCTTAAAAACCCGGAAAAATGCTCCCCACTACCTGGGGGTGGCGGGGAGAAACTCCTTAAAAAATTATGTCAATGGGGGGTGTAGATCAATGGTAGAGTGCTTACCATGCTAGGTCCTGGGTCCACTTCATAGAAGTGCCAAAAAACAACAAAATAAAACAAAACCCAAACAAAACAAATGAACAAAAACACCTGGGTAACATCTTTGGGCTGGGGATGTAGTTCAGTTGCAGAGTGCTTGCCTAGCATTGTATGAAGCTATGGATCTGATCACCAGCAAGGATGTATATACACAAACAGAGAAATCTACATAAAGGCAGAGGGAATAATATAGTGATATAATAATATAATATCCTGTTTTTGAGCTTTAGTAATTATAATATTTTGCCAAAATTTTAAATATCCTTTGCCTGTTTTCTAAAATATATATTTAAAAATATACCCAGACAACACAAATACCTTAGTATGCATTTCTAACTATACATTTATTTTAATGTAAATATTATACTATTATCCATAAAATGTACAATTTAACATATTAAAGTATATTAAATACTTATATTAAAACAAATATGATTATACAATAATATTTATATGTAACATGAATATATCTAATAGCTAGGTAATACTCAAGTTTCTCCAATTATTTTAACATTGTTGTTTTATTTATATAATTTTGTGATTCTGGGGACTGAACTCAGGACCTACACACATGCTAGGCAAATGCTCTACCACTGAACTACATCCCCAGTTCTTTTTCTTTTGAGACAGAGTCTCACTAAATTGTGGAGCCTGGCCTCAAAATTGAGATCCTTCTGTCTCAACCTCCTGAGTAGCTGCTGTCTGGTTCAACCCTGTTATTTTAAAGCTGGTTTATTCAAATCCAAATATAAACCAAGGTCTGTACATTGCATGCAATTGTTAAGTCTTTTAAATCACTTTTATTGATTCTCATTCCTTCCTTCTTTATATCATTTATTAGCAAAACAAAAGCAGACATTTGTTCTATAATGTTCTGCATTTGGCTGACTGCTTCCTTGTGATATCTTTTAATTTGGCTCCAAAATTCTACATATTTTCTGGTAGAATGGTAGTTAACAGTAAATGTTGAGCCCTTCTCAAATATGTGAACCAGGGTCTAATGCCTTAAGTCATTTATTGTATATAATAAAGTAATCTTCTTCTTATGTACCCAGAATGGTAGCAGAACACTGAGAAGAATCACTCAAATAATTTTCTGCTGTGTTAAATTCTTCCGTGGAACTCTAGTTGAGAAAGTCTAAGTAGAAGTGTCATTAGATTCAGGTTATTTCCTCTGAGGCACATACAATAGCAAATGTCCTATAACTTTTAGAGTTACTAAGATTGATAATTGAGATCAGGTGTGCCAATTTGATCTTTCCATATTCAGTTTCCTATCAAATTTTTACTTAATTGTTGAGTACTCTGCTGATTATCATTACCTAGATTCTTTATTAGCAGCAGCAAAGTCATGATGTTTTCATTTTACCATACTTCCTATACTTTGTTCTTACATAAGAACTTTTTCTATAAAGAACTTTTTAAAAAAGAATGTTCTCCAGCTTTTCATTAACCTAAAAGTTCATATAAGAAAGACAGAATACATCTTTTCTTTATGAATACATCAATTTTTGTAGTAAAGAGTTGGTATCCAAGCAATGCCTATGATGATCAATGACTTTACCTTTTTAAACACCATAATTTTTTGCAACATGATGGGGAAGTGTGTTTCATAATCTGGCCTCTGCTGATATGTTCAACCTCATTTGTCCCTATCTCTCCCTCTCACCTACCATGCTTGCTATCTACCGGCTCACACCTTCCAAGCCTACTTTTTCTCCAACTGACAGCAATTTCTATATGGCCGACTCCCTCCCATCCTTCTTCAGTTCTCTGCTTCAATGAATTTTTCCTGACAACTGATACTGTTTTCCCACTACTTTGTGTCATATTATCATTTCCTCTTTCCTTACACGTAGAAAAAAAATAAAATTATCCCTCTTCTACACAGAATTAGAGAACATGATGAAGAAGCAAGAACCATGTGACTTTTATTCACCCAGGAATATACAACACAAAGTGAGCATTCAAATATTTACTGAATATGCAGGTGAACAGGACATGGAATACCAATTATAAAGTTGCCAATATCAAGGGAACTCCTTTATGGTTATGAGAAAGTTACTCAAATACAGTCTATACTTATACCTTTGAAAAATCCCCTATATACCATGATGCCCTTCTGTGGGTTGCCCTTACTGATATCTAAATCTAAAAAGGAAAGGGTTAGGCTGCAAATAGCTTGTTAGTTTTTTAGTAGCCATCTAAATAGTATCTGATTCTTCAAATCGAACATTATAAGCAATTTTTAAATAATGTACAAATTTAAAAAACAGAACAGAAGCCTATATGAAATGTGGGGGAAAAATAAATAATTTTGCATGTCCTATATTTAGGTATGATGATCCTATGAAGCAGAATGCAGGGCATTTGAAACTTAACCCAAACAACAAAAAAAGCAATTTCACTCTTAATGAATTTTAGTAAAACATAAACAACTAACATTTCCAAATAGTAAAAATCATTAAGAAAACTGAATATACTAGGAAAACAAAATAATTTTCTTATCTTCATTATCATTGCTTAGAGTTTTTTTTTTTTTTTTTAATTCTAATTGTAGCTCAAGGAATAAATAAGAAATAAACTTATAGTGTTATCATGATCCAGGAGCTTTGATAAACTAACCAATGATAATTTTCAGGTTATAACGTGCTCACCTATTTTGTCTTGTAGTTTCTCTTCTCATTCTTTTAGGAGGAATTGGACAATCTGTCATCTCAACTTTTGTTGAATGACGCAATGAATCATTACACTTACGTGTGGGAGTCATACCTATAAAGATACAAAATGCAGAACAAACTGAAATATTATATGAAAGAAAAAAATATAAACATATCTTAACTTATAAGATAATAAGATAAAATACTGAGAATGTCTCTTACTAGTCCTGCTAAGAGAACAGTTTAAACCATTCTGAGATGACTTGGAGATTAAGAGTTTCCTGTCAATTTAAATTCTGGATCATTTGCATTCTTTCTTTTTATAGCTGGACTCTCTATCAACATAAATACTTATCTCTACACAGAAAAAGTAGAAGTTAACAAGAAATAAATATATACCAAGTTTCTGCTCTATTAGTTTCAGACTCTTTTCTTGTTCATCTAGTTCTTGCTTTTTCTTCTTCATATCAGGAGTATGAAGGTATTCTAACTGACCATTAAGGTCCTCATTCACACTGCCTAGCTTGCACACAGCAGAACGATACTGTTGAAGAAGATCTGCAAAGAAACCAACCAGACTTTTGGTTAAATTACTAATATCACACCATTTTAGGGAAAAAATTAGCAACATTAGGCATTATGTTATAGTAAGACATGGAAACTACTTTTAAAGTCATAACACATTCGATGTAAAGCAATGAAATAAGCAAGCATAGTTAAGACCACAACAAACGACCACTAAATTTGAATATTCTCTGATTGCTTGACTTAGTCTGTGTCAGGAAAAGTTCTCCATATAGAAGTGCTTGGTTAACTGGATTACTCTCTCAAGGCTTACGTCCTCTCTGATTCAATTCCACAGAGATGAAGGGAGGGGGTGAAAGGGAGGCACTATAAAAGGAACTAAACATTGTACTGTTAGAAAACCACTGCTTCTCAAATGAAAACTGACTAGAAAGTTTTTAATAAAACCATTTGTAATTATAAGCGTGACACTGAGAATGCTATGACAAGTCATGGAGTGAATATGGCAGTGCTGCAACTTATGAAACATTGTGCACTGGAAGGAAGGAGGGAAAAAGGAAAGAATCAAAAACAGTGATTATAGAATTCTTTAAAAAAATAGTAGGGTAAATATTTAATTTTAATAAAACTTAACTTTCCTTAATTTGTCTAAAAATGCATTACATTTGCTTTCATAGTATAGTCTGTTTACATGATTTACTAGACAACAAACATTAAATACAGTGACTAGTTTGTTAGTAAACTATTTTGTAAGTAAACTATTCTCCACAGGCCAAAATAGAAATACATTCACAATGTTCTTAATACTGTGACTCACAAAGCCTAAAATATTTACTATCTGGCCCTTTTAAACTCTTAAATGTCACAAAAAAACAATCAATATTTGTGGGAATGAAGAAACACTTAAATATTTCACAAATATATATAGTAGTTTACATACAAAACCGTCCAAGATAATTATTACAAGAACAGAGTATATCAAGTATAAAAAGATGTAGTACACTTAAAGTTTCAAGAATGGTTTAAGCAAGTATCCAACATGCTGGGAATCTACACTTAGAATGAGTGAACAAATATACTTGCATATGTATCTGTGTGCTTGTGTCCCTTTATCAGAGATGCATAGAACCATAAACATTTCAGATTTTAGAGTTTTTCAGATTTGGGAATACTTGCTTAGACTTCATAGGTTGGTCATCCCTAATCTGAAGATCTGTGGACTACAGATACTCAAGCTGTACATTAAATTATAAGATTTTTATTCTTTCTTTCACTTTTTCTTTCTTTCTTCTTCTTTTTTTTTTTTTTTTAGATGGGGTGTCATCATGTTTTTCAGATATTTCAATTATCTGGGGGAAAAAACCTGATTAAAGCTTTACTGAGATATGAAGAACAAAACAAATTTTTTACAGAAGGGCAGGGGTGATACTGAGGATTGAACTGAGGAGTGCTTTACCAAAGAGCTACATCCCCAGCCATTTTAATTGTTTTTTATTTAGAGACAGGATTTCACTAAGTTGCCCAGTCTGGTTTCCCAAGGCACTGGGATTATAGGTGTGTGCTACCATGCCCAGTGGCAAGATAGTTTTTCAAACAGATTATTTCAATGTGAAAATAATAGAAAAGAATTGAAAGGTTAAAAAAATATAAAAAGATTAAAAATATATCTTAAGGGCTCTTACTGGGCAAGTATTTAATAAGAACCCAACTGTCTAAGCATGAGTTGCTTTGGAAGACAGAAGCAATTAGAGGGGTAGGTAGATTTTCTTAATAGTTCAATTTGCACTTTGTGCTCTACACGATTTTAAGATGTTTATTGGCAAAAAACTCATAAGCACTATAACTATAGAAAAATGTCATGAAAAATTTATACCAGCTTCTGTTTCAATTTGCTTCAAAATAAGCAGAAGGAAGAGATAGAAGAGTAAATAAGTTGTTAAAAGGTGGAAATAAATGAAACAAGCCTGGCTATATTTTAATAATTCAAAGCTAGTGATAGGTCCCTGGGAGATAATTACACTGTTCTATTGTCTTATAAAATAAAATCCCCTTCCCTGAAAGCTGTAGCACTTAATAATCTTGGTCACTATTTATAAAAATATTAAGAATATTAAAATTAAAATATTAAGAACAAACTGGTCAACAGGGCAAGACATATTTCAAATAAATAAATAAAATTTATTAAGAATAGCTTTATAAGGAAGGGCAGCAGAATAGACAATTTGATTGATGTATGTACAATCCATGTATGTATTATATGTCAAAACGCATTCTACTGTCATGTATGACTAAAAAATAAATAAATAAAAATTAAAAAAAAATAGCTTTATAAAAAACAATAAATGGGAGTGTAATAATTGGGAGCTCAACCTTTAAATAAATTAAGAAAGATATAATAAAGTGTAAATATAAATAATGTCTAATCTGGTCAGATATGTACTTTGGAATATATGAACATAATAAAAAGAGTAATAGTTTTGATGTCATAATTATAAACTTCATATTAATTTCTCTAATTGCTATTAATAATTCTCCCTTTTCTCTTTTTGTACTGGGGATTAAACTCAGAGGTGATTTACCACTGAACTACATCCCTAGTTTTGTTTATTTTCTGAGTATCTCACTAACTTGCTGAGGGTCTTGCTCAGTTGCTGAAGCAGGCCTTGAACTTGGGATCCTCCTGCCTCAGCCTTCTGAGTACAGAGATTTATAAGCGTGCCCTACCCAGCTCTGTCTTCCCTTCTTTTAAAAATCCACATCCTGGCTTCCTTAGTCATTTTCTTTGCATTTTAAAAGTATTCCTACTCACAAGAATGGTATGGAAAACTTGGAATAATACAGGAAAGAAGAAAGGTTTTTTACTAGATAAAATTTTTTATTAGATAGGTTTGGAGGTTCAAAAAAATTTTTGCGGGGGTAGTACTTGGGATTGAAATTAGGACTTCACATACGTTAAGCAAGTGCTCAATTACTGAGTTATACCCCAGCCCTTTTAATTTTGAGACAGGGTCTTACTTTGTGGCCAAGGCTGTCCTGGAACTTTAGAACTTCCTAAGTCAGCCTCCTGAGTACCTGGGATTACAGACATGCACCATAGCACTCAGCTTGGAGGTTCATTTTAACACATAATTTTTATGTTTTCTATTCCGTTTCTATTTAACTTTATCAGAGACAGTCACAAGATTAAAAAATTCAATTAAAGCACTTAAGATTTCTAATGTTTTGCAGAAATTTACATTTAAAGTTCACTTCTAAAATACCTATAGGATGAAGTTAACTTTCTGAACACATCCTTAGGTTAATAGTCTACATATATTTTCTGCTATTTCCTACAATTTAGTTCATTTCATTTGTAGATTCTACATATATTATAGAAATTATATAAACATTTAGTCATTTTTTCAAGTCTTATGCTTTGATTTCATTTGCTCTTAAACCAAATACTATAATGTAAGACAATGTATACCTTAGATTACAAACACTCAGTTTTAACTGTTAGTAGTTGACAGTTTTTTAAAAAGTATTTTTTAGTTGTAGGTAGATACAATACCTTATTTTATTTTTATGCTGTGATGCTGAGGATCCAACCCAGTGCCTCATGTGTGCTAGGTGAGCATTCTACAACTGAGCCACAACCCTAGCCCCAGTAGTTGACAATTTTTGTGGTGGTCTGGATTAAAATTGTTTTTGTTCCAAGAACAATCAATAATACACAGAAGGGAGGTTCCCAAAGCTGTTTGTTCACTTTGATCTTTACTAAGGCTAGTTGACTCAGGAGGGAATTTTTGTCCTTGGAGTGGTGGAACCTGAGCTGTTAAAAAAAATGGCACTCCAAGATGAAGGTGAGGGAACTCAAGGCTGCTAACTCTCTTAAAGTCATTTTTGGTTTTGTCTTGGCTGTTTCCAATTTCCTGTATCTGTGATTTATTCCAGTCTCCTTCTAATACAGTCTTATTTAGCTTAAAGTAGTCAGGGATAGCTGCTCTTGCTTACAACCAAAAGAACTTTATACACAAGAGTATCTCTGTAAACTGTCTCATCTGATTTGAATTTTTGTTGTTTAATCATCAGTCTGAAAATGTATCTTTTAAGATATATCAAGAAGAATAAATGTTAAAAACTTGAAATCCTTGTGTTATTAATTTTACACATATGGAAAGTCAGAAAGGCACAGAAATCTTTAATAATTAGAATAGTTTTTTTCCTCAAAGACATACAGATATTGCCTGTTATATATTGACATTGAGATGCATAGGTTAACTCTTGCAACTTCTATAAATGTGGCAAAATAAATATGTATTTTTAAAAATATATTTTAGTTGCAGATGGACACAATATTTTTTTTTTAAAATATTTATTTATTTATTTTAATTCTCGGCGGACACAACATCTTTGTTTGTATGTGGTGCTGAGGATCGAACCTGGGCCGCACGCATGCCAGGTGAGCGCGCTACCGCTTGAGCCACACCCCCAGCCCAGGACACAATATTTTATTTATATTTTTGTGGTTCTGAGGATCAAACCCAATGCCTCACACATGCAAGGCAAGCACTCTGCCATTGAGCTACAACCCCAGCCCTAAATATGTTTTTTGTTAAAGTTACACTGTTTTCTTTTTGGTTTTGGAGAAGAAGCCTCCTGTTGCTGGTGGAAGTTAGCATTAGCACACTTGGCTGCGGGCTAACACCACTAGAGACCTGCTATCCCACAGCTTCCCTCTCAACTGCAGTTGTGTTGCTCTGGGATTCAGTCAGGCAGTGAGGGGCCTGCAGGATGTGTTGGAGACATGGCTGAGATTGGAGTTGGGGGCTATACTACCTGTGATGCCAATATCAGCAGAAGCCATTGGTATCTCCCCTGTGGCTGCCACTGCCTTGGTACTGGGTCCGGCTGTCATCATGACTGGTAGCTGCTCCAGAGGCCCCAATCAAGCCACCATCCCTTTTGCAGCTGCCACTGTCCTGATTGCCGCAAAGACTTCCACTTCAGCCATGGCTGCATTAGACACACAGTGGCTACTCTAGAAGACTTTGCTTTGGCTATAGCTACTCCAGATGACTGCCCCCCCCCCACCCCCCAGCTGCTATGGATGGCTCCATCAACCTTGAAGCCACTCTGTATATCACCACCCATGATAGCCAGAGGTAATGTGGGTTCAGCATTCTTGTGCAGAGTGGCTTTAAACTGCAAAAAGTCTGTAGTCAGCAGACAGAAGACTGCGTATGTGGACCCTGCCTCTGTCTATAAGTCCTCTAGGGTCCAGTCCAGAAACCTCTGTCCCATATACTGCTCTCCATTATGCTGAAGTATAAACCACAATAAAGTTCTTTTAGATGGTTTTATTTTTCATATTCATGATTTATATCTCAAATTGAGCAGGCCGAACTGGTGGCTCTAACAGCTCATAACATTATCTCTAAGAATGGCTAGAAGTCAGTGAACTATTGAGAGCTGCTCAGAGTTAGCAGTCTTAGCTAAGAGCTGTTAGGAGACAGCTAACAATGAGGCAGGAGAAAGAACAGGAATAGGCAGACAGAAAACTTGGGCCCCTTCAAGGTTAGGTTTCTGTCTAAAAGGGCTCAGAGACCACAGATGCAAGCTAGGCCCCATGATGGTCAGGCCAATTTCTGTTTAAGGAGAAAAACTAACAGTGAGACACCTATTGCCTAGTGCCCAGACCCCCCTCCAAAAAGGCACAGTAACCTGATTGGACCAAAGGGCATGTAAAGAGCTCATATGGACAATGAATGCCTTACCCAGGATTGGGTTGGGAGCTAACTTCCTTACCCTATAGATTCATATAAACCCCTAGACAATAGTCACTCATTGGCAACCCTCTCTTGGGATCCCTCTCCTTTGGGAGCTCTGCTTCCTTTCTTTTTACTTTAATAACTCCTGTTACTTTGCTCTCACCCTTTCTATTTGTAGATTCAATTCTTCGAAATCACAAGATGAAGGACCCAACCAATCCTACACTCTGTGTTACCATCTTTACAACTACCACTTTTAAAAGGCTAAAATAATAACCCCAAACTGGAAACTATACAAATTCCTCAACAGTAGAATAAGGAAATAAATTGTGATATATTTATACTATAAAATACCATTCTGCAATGAAAATGAACTTCAACTACATACCAAGAATGAACAAAGACAAAAACGTATGCATTGCATGATTCCATTTATATAGAGTACAAAAATCAGCAAAACTGGCCGGGTGTAGTAGTGCACGTCTGTAATCCTAGCAGCTCAGGAGGCTGAAGCAGGAGAATTGTGAGTTCAAAGTCAGCCTAAACAACTTAGTGAGACCCTGTTTTTAAACAGAATACAAAAAAATAGGGCTGGGGATGTGGCAAAGTCAGCCTCAGCAACTTAGTGAGACCCTGTTTTTAAATAAAATACAAAAAATAGGGCTGGGGATGTGGCTCGGTGATTGAGTGCCTCTGAGTTTAATCCCTTATTTTTTTATTCTGAGATAGGATCTCCCAAAATTGCTTAGGGTCTTGCTAAGATGCTGAGGCTGGCCTTAAACTTGGGATCCTTCTGCTTCAGTTTCCTGGGTTGCGGGGATTAGAGGCGTGCACCATCACACCTAGCCTAGAAAGCTAAAAGTATATGACAAATACACTTTGCATTATTTATATGTTACCAGTCAATTCTTCATGTTAGATTCTCACTACACTAACCCTTAAATAAAAGGTTAAAATCAAATCAGAAACTGTTATTTATTTCAACCTACCTATTTGTTCCCCTAAGATCAAACACTGTTTTGGGACTGGAGCTCCAAATACCATTCCTCGAAGTTTATCCATTGGAGGAGCTTTATTCTGAAGGCCCCCAAACTTTCCATTACTTCGAATTCGATCTCCATCTCTGGTCAGCAATGTGGGACAGTGTGTAATTTTAACAACCTATTGTAAGTAAATGGAAATAGTGGGTAACTTACTCTAACAGATAAGTGAAATAAATCAGTCTCAGAAAAATCAAGGGTTGAATGTTCTCTCTCAAATGTAGAAGCTAGAACAAAGTAAGGGGAAAAAGTAGGAAGCAGGAAGGTCATATACCGTAAAGATAGAGGGAAGATCAAGGGAATAGAAGGAGACTGGAGGAGCAATAGAGAAGGGGAAAAATGTGGAATGAATTTGATCAAATTATGCTACTTGCATGTATAAATATACCATAGTAAATTCTACTTTTACGTGTATCTATAAAGCACCAATCAAAAATAAATGTGTGAGCCGGATGCAGTGGTGCACGCCTGTAATCCCAGTGGCTTGGGAGGCCAAGGCAGGAGGATCGTGAGTTCAAACCCAGTCTCAGCAATGGTGAGGTGCTAAGCAACTCAGTGAGACCTTGTCTCTAAATAAAATACAAAATAGGGCTGGGAGTGTAGTTCAGTGGCCGAGCGCCCTGAGTTCCATCCCTGGTACCCCCCCCCCCCCCCCCCGGCAAAAAAGAAAAAGAAATGAGTGGACGAAGGACAGGCAGAGTAGAGGAAAGGGAGTAGGGAGAGGGAGGAAGAAGGAAAGTGGGGGCACTGGGGACTGAAATGGAGTAAATTAAATTTCATGCATGTATGATTATGTCAAAAGGAACAACTATTATGTTTAACTATAATGAATTGATAAAAGCCAAAAACATTACAGTTCTACCAAAATTATCTGAGATTATCTAAGAGTATCTCTTTTCTAATATTGTCACTGATAATGCTGTCCTGAGTTTCAATTTTATAGTTGAAAAACATATCTCATTTTAATTTGTATTTGGCCTGTTAATTCATATATTTTAACCAATTTTATGTTGATCAATGTGCAGAATTTAAATTGGTTTTGACAAGGTATTTAGACATTTGTATATGTATTGGCAAATGAAATGGTTGTTGTTTTTGCAGTACTGGGGATTTAACTCAGGGGTGCTCTACCACTGAGCTATATATCCCCAGTCCTTTTTATTTTGAGACAGGGTTTAAGTTGTAAGGCTGGCCCTACCCCTTGTGATCCTTTCCCCTCAGCCCCCCGAATAGCTAGGATTACAGGAGTGTTCCACCATGCTTAACTGGAATGACTTTTGTACATAGTTCTAATATAATAAAATTTAAAAACATGTTAGAATTGGAGCTACAGATTTAAAAAGAAATAAAACATATACCTCTTTTCTATAATGATTGGCTGCATCTAGATTATCCAAAATAATGGTGTCTCCTAACAGCATACCAAATACTGAAAAAGTTAAAATAAAAAAGGAATTAAATTATTAATGAAACTATCACTTATAACCTAAGAAGATATTTTTCATAATCAGCATTTTATAGATCTTTATCATAAACGTAACATCTGTATAAAAGAAAGCCACCATAATATCCTTTACCTGTTTCACAGTGTTCTATATTATCTGGAAATGTTAACAAATCTCGGGCAAAAACTGGGTCTCCAATGGGTTTAAAATATAATTTTCCATTTCGAAAATGAGGTAGAGGTCTAAAAAAGAAAAAAAAAAAAAACTATAAAAACAAAAAATCCAAAACTTTTAAAATATATTAAATAAGTACATATAGCTTTTTAAAAAAATTATTTATTTTTATGTGGTGCTGAGGATCAAACCCAGTGTCTCACATGTGCAAGGCAAATGCTCTGCCACTGCCACATCCCCAGGCACCCCCTATAATTTTGTAATGTAAAAAAATTGGAAAACATTAATATACTGAATGTCATTTTAATCATATAATCAACTCCAATTCACAAGTGATATTCCTGAATGATGAGTTATATGCCCTTAGAAACTAAAACAACACTTACCATATAAAAATTTTCTGGTTTTATCTGTACTACTACCTTCAAGTAGTTTGTATTACCAATATAAACTACTTGTTATTGGTTTGCAAGGAAAAGAGAAAGGCATTCTCTTAAGTTGACCCAGATGAGGATGCGAGATACACTGCCTCATGTGGAGATGGGCAAGACAGAAACACTGATAAAGGAGGCAAGTCTTGAGTAAACTGAATCCCTGTCCCTCCCAAATAAAGAATAACCGAAACCTTGAATAACAATGGGATTTCAGAGATGGTAGCTGATTAGGGACAGGGACTACTTTTTGGTACCCAGGATTGAACCCAGGTGTACTTAACCGTTGAGCGACATCCCCAGTCCTTTATAATATTTTATTTAGAAACAAGGTCTTGCTAAGTTGCTTAGGACCTCACTTAGTTACTGAGGCTGGCTTTGAACTCTTAAAACTCCTGCCTCAGTCTCCCAAGCTACTGGGATTACAGGCATGTACCATGGCGCCCAGGGGGACTTTCTTTATATATAAGGAGAATGAAGAGATGGTGGGAGCTTATGCAAACAGCTAACTTTAACAGGACACAGAATAACCTCCACCTTTAGGAAAAATAATAAAGGGAAGAGGAATACTGGGAACAGGGACAGGGAGCATAACCAGTTTCTAGAGCAAACTTTAGTCCTAAATACTAAATTCATACTTTTCTTAAATTAACCCTTCTTAACTTGGTCTTTAGGGATTACAGAGATAAAAAGAGGCTTCCTGGAGGGAAAATTCTCCTCACAAAAAGTATTACTCTTATCAACGCAGTAAAAAATAAATAAATTTCTTCTTTTTAATTTGTCTCACAAAAAATATTACCCTTATTAACATAACAAAAATAATACTTTTTTTTAAAAAAAAAAAACATCCCCAAGCTTTTTATTTTGAGACAGGGTCTCCATAAGTTGTCCAGGCTGGCCTTGAACTTGCAAGCCCCTGGCCTTAACCTCCCGAGTCTCTGAGATTATAGGCTTATACCCTTATGCCTGGCTCAACACTATTGGAATCTTCTATGCTATCTAAAATGGATAATAATTAGCAGCAGAGTGGGAGATTTGAGCAGAATCGATAGATTTGAGTTCAAATACCAGTTATTTTCTCAATCTTATTTTAAATTACAAAATAACATGTAAGTTTATTGACATAGGATATGTGTATTTGAGTTCCTAGTCTCTTTTACATCCTCACTTATTCCCACTTATATAGGCCTTAAAACCAAACATCTACTTGAGTCTGAAAAAGATAAAATTGGCCAATACTGTTAAACATTTTAATTTTTTTGTTTTGTTAGCATTTCCTTCTAGTATTTTGAGGTGAATTTAAAAAGAGAGACATAGTCAGAATACTTACACACTATAATAAAAACATTAGAATGCCGGGCCGGAGTTGTGGCTTAGCGGCAGAGCGCTTGCCTAGCATGTGTGAGGCCCTGGGTTCGATCCCTAGCACCTCATAAAAAAATAAATAAATAAAACAAAGGTATTGTGTCCAACTACAACTAAAAAACAAAAATAAAAAGAAAAAGAATGTCTATGCATTCTTCATTTAAAAAATAAAAACGTGTCTAAGCAGTATACAGTGGTGCATATCTATAATCCCAGCTCTTTGGGAGGCTATGGTAGAGGGACTGCAATACAAGGCCAGCCCAGGTAACTTAGTGAGACTCTTTTCAAAAAAAGGCAAGGAAAACAAACAAACAAATAAAAGAAAGAAAGAAAGAAAGAAAAGCCTAAGTATTTTCCACAATTTTCCCTAAAACATATTTGAAAAGCAGATGAAATAAAAATTTACTTGAAGAAACTAGATTAATACTATCCTCATATTAAAATAAGAATGTGATAGTCAACTAGATGCTCTTTTACATTTCAACTGTGCTACTGGCCAGTTGTAATATTTATGAATGACTGTGCCAACAAACCCTTTTACCTAAATGATGGCATATTTTTGACAGGACATAAAATAGGACAAAAAAAATGTGTGTGTGTGTGTGTATGTATATATATATATATATATATATATATATATATATGTACAAATCTCTATATATTTCATTACACACACACACAGCCTATTCCGAAGATATTTTGCATTCTGCTAACGATAATAATATTTTTCCAACTTTCCTGTTGCAAAGGTAAAAAGACTTGTTCTGAATTTGTGTGTGCATATGCTTGTGTGTGCATGTATATCACATATATAACCGAACACTTAGGCCAGGTGGTACTGCCCACCTATAATCCCAGCGATGCGGGAGGCTGAGGCAGGAGGATTCAAAGTTTGAGGCCAGCCTGGGAAATCTAGTGAGACTCTGTCTTAAAAAAGGGCTAGGGATGTAGACTAGTGGCAATGCACCCCTGGGTTCAATCCCCAAAACAAAACAAACAACATATTTAACCAGCAATAAAATAGCATATATAATGAAATATACAATATAGATATTAATGAAATATGTTCATCTGTGATGAAGTCAAGAATAATGCAGATAATTTGAGTCTTTTTTCTGTTTTGGTTATCTTTTAGAGAAATTATTTTTATTTATTTGTGGTGCTGGGAATTGAACCTAGTAACTTGCACACATTAAGGCAAATGCTCTACCACTGAGTTAGACCCCCAGTCCTAGAAATCTTAAAACAAAAACAAAACAAACCACTTATATTTTTTTTACTAACCTTTTCCAATCTGGAAGAGTCTTCTTATAAATAGAATCCAGGGGTAACACCTGTTGACGACCTTGGGTTTCATCATAGATACGACGAGCAGCATCAGTGGTTAGGGTGACCACACAATCCATGTCACTTGCCAGATGCCAAGAAATAACCATTGCAGCTCTATCATCTTCAATTTGTGCTAGATGTGCTATCTATAACCCATTTAAAAAAGCCAAGTGGAAATTTGAAAAATAAACATAAAAATTTGGTACTATTCCAAATAAAGGTGTTCTATGTTCTACTACTAGTAAAAATGTACTAAATAACTAATGCCATTTTTAGATTTAGTAAACGTAAATATAGTTATAATTAATATAATCTCTTAAGCAAAAAAAAATTTTTTTTCTTTTTGTGGTGTTGGGGATTAAACCCAGGGTCTTATGCATGCATGCGAGGCAAGCACTCTACCAATTGAGCTATATTCCCCAGACCTTAAGCAAAAGTTTTACTTAAGTATTATAATATTTCTTTCATAAAACAAATCTAAACATCACAAACAATAAGATTTTATTTCATCATCTGCCGATAAGAGTACTTCTTTCAAGTTCAGGAAAAATGATCATTTTTCTATTTACAAATACTTGCTGTCACAAGAATTCCTGCTCAAGGTCCACCAAGGTTGGGCTATTGTGGCTAATATCAAACATTCATCGTATTGGTATGGTCATGACTACCCTTTATTTTTTGCCCAATGTGGTAACAAAATTTGCCTAACAACAAGAATATTTTGTATCTATGTTAGAACCTTCATAGTGCCTGCCCTTGTTTTCCAATTCAATAGAAGTAGGTGGGGAAGAAAGTAAGAAAACGGACATGTCAAAAAATAAAAAAACAAAAAACACTAGTAAATATAAATGAAGAAAAAAAATTTCTAGTCAACGTAGGGAAGATTAATAGAGGCAAATAAAAGCAGAATAAACAACCCTTGTTTGTTACAATTAGATTTATTTTCTAAAGAAATACTATAAAACAATGGAGTAAAATCTATTATGATGGTATATCAACTATAAACACACCTATATTTAATTGAATCAAAAAAATCTTAAAAATGCTACGAATTCTTCCTTCTTTAGGGATGAGATTTCAAGATATTTTAAGTTGAGGAGGAAAAGACTAAAATGTCCAAGTTAAGTGAGGTAGTCACATGTTAAAACTAAATACACGAGAATATTTTGGAGGAAATCTTCTATTGCTCCTCACTATATTTCCATTATTTCCTGCTTTACTAGTTTTATGGCAAATTCCAGAATTTTTTAAAAGGAATCAAGGAAGAAAAATTAGGGACGATTTGGAGGAGTTAGAAAGTTTTCTGTAATAGAAGGGTTTGTACTTCTGAGGGGCAGAGGAGAAATTATATAAAATGAAATTTCAAGTATTTCCTCCAGGAGTTTCAAGATACATGATAAGGAATACTTAAATAGGGGACTTTTAAATATTTTTCTTCTCCTGAAATTTATTTTATACCTTGTTAGACATATTATACTCTGAACAAAGAATTTTATGTTGAATGAACATGAAAATGCACGAAGAGATTACAGGTATCCACATGCTTAGAATAAGGACTCTTATTATAAACTGGTTGTAGAGAACACCATTTTACAACAATGTCTTAGCATCTTCTTTTCCAATTTATAAATACACATTCTTAATTTTACAATTTGCAGATTTGAATTTGAACAATAATGTAACATGGTTTGATCCATAAACACTGCTACATATGACCCTTTATTTTCAGTGTGTAGTTCAATTCCAGGGTAGATGACAATGTATAAAGAAACTTTCATGGATTCTGAAGTCAGAGACACCTGGGTTCACATCTAAGCTCTGCCATTAAGTATATCTTAACAACTAATATTTAAGTTCCTTGAACTTCAAGGTCCTCATATATAAGCCAGAAATACAATAAACTGTTTACACAGTGGTTATTGAAGTAGAATAACGTACATAAACAAGTACAGACTTTGGATTCAAACTGCCTATTTGAGCCTGTTGCTAGCAGTCCAATTGTGAGCAAGTTTTTTAGTCTCTCTATATCTTCAGTTTTAGTTTAATTTTAAAATGGCAATAAAGGCAACGAGACGTAATATATAGAAAAGTCTAACAAGTAAAACATACATATATGCCCAAGTGTGTCAGGAAAAAATCTATTAAAAATATAAGAAGCAACACTTACTGAAATAACTTACTAATAGTAGCAAATAGATATTCTAACTGAGAAAAATATAATACAGAATGTTCATGATTAAATAGTAGGATCAAAACAAATATAATTTATTTGACAAAAGTAACCAAAGAGGGAAAGGAAAACAGGAAGAATGGTAGAATGGTACTCTTGCCATTGGCAGCAAATATATAAGGAATTTGCTACAACATTAGACTTGCAACTCAGAATTCTTCTGATAATAAACTATAAAAAAATCTTAGCTCTCCTTAAAGACCTACAACATAAAAGCATATTTAAATAAGCCCTGATTCAGGATATGTGAACAATTTCTGCATAGCTCTCAATGACAGTAATAATTATTAATTCAGTTTTAAGCTCTGCCAAATCCCTATTAGGGTACTCAAGAGTAGGCAATTCACTAGAACAAATTAACAAATACAAAGAAATTTGACATTAAAATGTCACTTTTAGACAACATATTTTCAATAAGTAAAAACAAGATAATAAAGAGTGTACTGCTTCTTAAAGGGCTTCAATACATACTTTCCCCAAAACATCTCCACTGCCTTTTGTATAGTTTGGTAGAGTACATGATCTTCTGGGTTTTTTCTTTAGTTCTTCCTGTTCTGACATCTTTCTTTTCAAAAGTGCTTCAATGTGTGGTATCTATAATTTAAAAAGGAAAACTATCTATAAAGTCAATTACTCTTGTACCAGGCAGCCAATAAATACAGCAAAGAAAAGTGAACAATTTGGAAAATTTGAGAACACTAAGTTAATCAGCGGACATTACTTAAAACAATGACAAAACACAACTATGGTTAACAGTAACATAGAAAGAATTCTCATCTTCACGCAACGCCACCACCCCTAAGTACTGGGAATTGAGCTCAGGGGTGCTTTAACACATCCCCAGCCCTTTTTATTTTAGACAGGATTTCAATAAGTTGCTTAGGACATTACTAAATAGCTGAGGCTGGCTTTGAACTTCAATCCCCCTGTTTCAGCCTCCAGAGCCACTGGGATTATAGGCATGTGTCACCACACCCAGATCACTGAATCTTTTATATGTGTGCATGTGTAGTGCTAAGGAATAAATCCAGGTTTTTGTGCATGCTAGACAAGCTCTCTATCACATAACTACACTCCATCTCAAAGACAGAATACTTTTTTGTTTGTTTAGCAGTGTTGGGGGAGTGAGCCTGGGGTCTGGAACATTCTAAGCACACATGCTACTACTGAACCTACTCCTATGTTTTTTATCTTTGTTAAGAAATTTCTATACATACTATTTTTCTTTGAAGTTGAATTGCACATATAAATTTTTAAAAACTCTAAACTTCTTTTTGTTACTTTATTTTCTTTACCATCGTGTATGTTATTACTTATGCAGCCCCTTAATGCAGCTCTTCAGCTGGTGTTTTTATTGGTATAATTACACTGAAAATACAATTTTTCCCCCTTTGGTACTGAAGATTTAACCCAGGAGTGCTTTACCACTGGGCTATATCCCCAGTTTTTTTTTTTTTTTTTATTTTGAGACAGTCTCACTAAATTGCTAAGGCTGGCCTTGAACTTGTGTTCTTCATGTCAGCCTCATGAAACAAACTGCAATTTCTTGGAAAAGAGCATTCTATCATTTTGTTTGTACCTTTTAATGTATAGTAACTGGAGTATAATGTACTCCAGTCTTTGTACCCTAAAATAATAGTGCCCATAGCATTCCCAATAAAACATAAGTAGCTGAATATAATTTAAAACTATTTCACACACAGTTAGAAACTATACCTGTTGTGTTACAGGAATGTCAATATTATGTGCTTTCAGTTCATTTCGCAACTGGGCCTCTTTTAATTTTGCCTCCTCAACTTGGCCTAAAATTATATATAACAAAAAAATTCCATCAATTTCTGAGAGTCCCCAAAACAAAGTTTGTGGAAAAAAAAAATTCATTTTCAATTTCTTTTCTTTCCTCTTAATGTATAATGCTAAAATGAAAATTGACAGATGATTATTTTAGAAATTCAAAACTAAACTATGAATCTCAAAGTTGAACTCTAATATATAAAAAGGAGAGACACTGCAGCTAAGGGAGATAAAATATGCTCTAGGATCTTGTACAGATATACAAAAAGTATAGCTTGAGGCGGGCAGCATATATTTATTGGTACACTGATTAAAATTTTAACTATATAACAAATGCAAAGTAAAAAACCTAGCAAAAACATCTGACAAAAGGGAATAATATAGATAATATAGTACAACTCAGCAAATGCCTTATTTTAATTGTATACAAAAATTATTAAAAATTGCAGCAAATATTCTGAGAATGGACTCATTTAAAAATAAGTTATGGGGGCTGGGGATGTGGCTCAAGCGGTAGCGCGCTCGCCTGGCATGCGTGCGGCCCGGGTTCGAACCTCAGCACCACATACAAACAAAGATGTTGTGTCCGCTGAAAACTAAGAAAATAAATATTAAAATTCTTTAAAAAAAAAAAAAGAATATATGATTGGAAATAAATTTAAAAAAAAAAAATAAAAAAAATAAAAAAAAAAAAATAAAAATAAGTTATGTATTTCAGTATTAGTGTGTGTAGTATCATAACACCATGGTGTATAATATATATATAGGTGCATTACCCAAACTAAAAAATAAACTACTTATTACTCTCTTAATAATAATGTTATCCAATATCTTTTGCCAGTACCTAGAGGTAGATATTAACATTAACACTGTATGGAAAACCATACATTTTCCACAGATCAGATTTCTAACAGAAAATTCCAAATTTTTATAATTTGTAAATATATAAATTTATTTAAAATGAGGACTATTTCATTTTAAAACTTGCCAATGATGAATAACAAATTATTATCACTACCTTTCTACAGAGTTCTGCATTTCACTTGTAATCCAGGAAAACAGACACATTTGTGTTTCATGGTCTCCACCATCTGCCTCATCATTCCCCAAAGCCTAATTTTTTATTTCCTCTGACTACAAGATGACTTACATTTGATTTCATCAAGAAGCTGTTTGCTGGCATCAAATAAACTTCTATACATAACAATAGACTTAGATAACTGGTCCTTTTCTTTTGTAAGTGCTGCCATTTGTTGCTGCTTCTTAACATCTAAGAAAAAAATTCAGATTTAACTTAAACAACTTAAAAATCACAACTTTTAAAAAATACATCACAACATTATGTTAATACACAGCAAAGCAAGATTAATCAAGTACCTCTAAACAATAGGGTTTCATTATCTATTTTCCTAGAAACTTACCATTGTAAAACATAAATGGTAGGATATATGGTTCTAATGTTCTTGATAAAGATGGTAGCCGAGGCTCAAAAACAATAAAATATTCAGTACTATCCCTTCCAGGACTATTTTCTGCCAGTACTAGACTCTGTATAAATAAAGAAGCATTAAGGAAAATAAAGATTTGAAAAGAAAAATTTCAGTGTTACATATCTGATCATACTGTTTTCAAATAAGTGGTAAATTAAGGTTTATTAAACTATCACCACCACTCAAGACACAAAATAAAACATTTTACCTTTAGGTATTGGTTTAAAAGTCAAATGATCTTATCAATACAGCTTATGGAAAAATTATGTATAATAGAAAATAGAAAAATATAGTAGCATTCCCTTCACACCAGATACATAATGGCCACTTATATGTTGATTTGCAAAATCTTCATTCTCACCTTTAAGGTGAAGCAATGTGAAATAGCTTATGGGGTGAACATTATAAAAACAACAGAGAGAAATACCCAAACCCCAATGCTGAGATTAAGTTACAGCTGTTACCATGGAAGTAGACCCACCAGTCCCAGGTGACATTTCAAAAGGTACTGAAAAGCTCTCAGGATTTATTCTTTAAAATTTTATTTTTTCACTAATCCACAAAACACCTTTAATATACTTTAGCCAAGACCACATCATATAACTAGTAAATGATGCAACTTAAATATTTTTATCCTAAATGATTTTTCATATTTCCACAGAAAATAATCTATTAGTTGCTTTTTATGATAAAATTTACATAAAGTAAATTTTATGTAAATTTTTTTTAAAAAACCTGAACACTGTAGATGAATTATTTTTCCAAATTATAGAGAACATAAACCCACCATTAAACCAATTACCAATGCCTTTGTTTCTGAAAGCTGTTTCCAGTGTATTATATATGAATGCAAACACATGATAATGAGAAATATAATAACTACTTAAAAGCATTTATTTTTGTATGTAAATATCAAATTTCTCTTCAAAATAAAAGTGTTATCAATTTATACTTTCACAAACAGTATGTGAGCGTACCTAATTCCCCTGATGCTGGCCAACATTTAACATCAACCATGTATTTTTTTTTTTTTTCTAAAAAGGAGGAATTTAAAAACCAACCAATCATTATTGTTTTAAATCACCTTTCCCTGAGTGGTACACTGAGGTCATGCTTCTTATGTTTACTGCTCATTTATATTCACTCTTCCATTAAACTGCCTGCTCAAATTCTGTGCCCATTTACTTGTCTTTTTTTCTTACTGATTTGCAAGAAGTTTGTAAAGAGGTATTAAATTATGTTCAATATATTAATCTTCTATTATATATATACATATATAGAATACTATTTCTCAGCTGGGCACGGTGGCACAAGCTTGTAATCCCAGGGGCTCAGGAGGCTGAGACAGGAGGATTATGAGTTCAAAGACAACCTTAGCAAAAAGTAAGGCACTAAGCAACTCAATAAGACCCTGTCTCTAAATAAAATACAAAATAGGGCTGGGGATGTGGCTCAGGGGTCAAGTACCCTTGAGTTCAATTCCTGGTACTCCCACAAAAATAATTTCTCCACAATTTATCACCCTTAAATTTTTTCCTCCTTCTGTTATAGAATGAGGTTAATGAATCTTTAAGTACTAACCATCATAGATTGTTGAAATTATTAACACACTGGCACTTCTTTTAATTGTTTAAGATATGCTTATGCTACATTAAAATTTAACTTTTAATGTAATTAAACATAATCTTTTCCTTCATATCTTGTTTGTTTTACTGTAAAAGCCTGAGATAGAAAGGACTTCCTATATTTTATAATCAATGATTTAAAAAAAAAAAGATACACAGAATAACAGAAACAAACAAAAGCAAGGATTTAAGTATAAATAAGGATTAGGCAGAAATAAAATGGAAAAATGAATATCAGAATAAAACTGAGTTATTTTTCAGAAATTTCCAGGTCAAGTAGGCAAACAATAGCAAATTTGGAGACAAGAATTAACAAACTTGAACAATTTATAAATTTATAATTTAGATTATAATTTGAAACAAAGCAATATATATTCTTTTCAAGCAAATATGGAACATTTACTAATTTTAGTTGTATTCTGGGAAAGTGTTTCCTACCCCCCCCCCCCACCGCAAAAAGCACCTGCTGGGCTAGAGGGCTCAGTGGAGGCCCCAGGCTCAAACCCCAGCACAAAACAAAAACAGAAAACAAACAAGTGAAAAAACAAAACAGAAAGTATATCCTGTCTATGTCTGATATATCAAAGTGCATAAATGCATTCTATTTTCATGTGTAACTAATTAAAACAAATTAATTTTTTTAAAAGACCCATGATCTTGTTAAAAAATCAGATTTCAGCTAGGAATGCCTGTAATCCCAGCGACTTGGTAGGCTGAGGCAGGAGAATCACAAATTTGAGACCAGCCTGAGCAACTTAGCAAGACCCTGTTCTCAACATAAAAACTAAAATGGACTGAAGATGCAGCTCAGTGATAAAGAGCCCCTGGAAAAGCCCTTGTATTTTTTTTTTTTTTAAAATCAGATTTCAGAGCTCTGCTCCAGACAAATTAAAAAAAAAATGACTCACCCAAAATGAAAACAAAACCCCTAAAAACAAACAAAAAACAATTCACACAACCCACAAAACACACACACCAGTATGTGGGAGCCATGACAAGACAAATTAAGAAAACTTAACTTTTGTTTATTCATTGAGATCATAGGGACCTCTAGTGGTGAGAAGAAATTCATACTGAGGGAAGTTTAGATTTTATGTGTCAGCTGATGGGAAACAGCTTAAGCCACTATCTTTACCTCAGGAGTATATACAGCAGGAATAGCAATTTCAAATGTATATGAGCACTGGGGAGAGCAAGGGAGACTCAAGAAAATAGGACATAGGTAAATAAGAAATAGGTAAAGTGGGTTAGATGTATTCTTCTAACACAAACCCACTGGGCATGTTAAACATGTTTTTCCACATATGGCTTTCATTATCTAATTTTTATTAGGGTACAAAAAATTTCATTTTACTCTTCCCTAAATTAAAAGTGGAAACTAACATTTGTCTTCAATATCAAGAGGTAAGGAATAGCCACTATTCAGGCCACACATAAGAGAATCCTTGCCAGTATTGCTAGATCTTTAGATTTCTCCAAATAAATAAGACATGCATATCTTTATGTGACAACTCCAGATCTTTAAATGTTTGTGACTTTTTTTTTTTGGTGGTGCTGGGGATTGAGCCCAGGGCCTTGTGCATGTTAGACAATACTCTACCAACTGAGCTCTATCTCCAGCCCCCAATGTTAGTAACATTTTAATTAATGAAAATGCTGTATTGGTCAGTCATTGTCAAACCAACTGACATGCCTCAGGAACCATGCAGCTACCAGACTCCCAGGTTTATAAGCCTAAGGTTATTAAAACAATGTGATGCTAACAATGGATTAGATATAAAGATGAACAAGAAAGAAAAGGTAACATTTCAAAGTTATCAGAATAGGAAGAACTATTCAATAAAGACATTGAGCAAATTCGTTAATATGAAAAAGGGTAAAATAAAATCCAGACAAATCGAAGATTAAAGGCATGAAAACTAGAGATAGCATTGTGAATATTATCTGCCTTCCCTTTAACATAAACAAAGGTAAAAATCTAAAAAAACAAATTCAGAAAAAAGTACTTACGTATAAGAGTATTAATACCTTTAATACATATAAGATGAAAACAGTTAACATTTCAAAAGGAAATGAGTCAATGAACAATCATACAAATCAAAACTAAAAATTGTTCAACCTTATCAGTAACAAAGAAAAGTTTTTTTTAAAATAGGGAACTTGGTTAGAATTTCAAAATGTTCATATGTAGTACTGCAAACAAGAGAAAGATGGACAAATTTCTGGTGGGTGAATAAATAAAAAAGCAACTGGCAATAACTATCAAAAGATTTTTAAAATGTGCATATCCTGTATCTAACCATTTTTGTTTCTAGCAATTTCTCAAGGAAAGCGTATATGTAAACATATATACTTAAAAGAAAGCTGGTTGAAAATATTGTTAGTAAAATCAAACTTCAGAAAGAACTAAACTTTTGCCAAGGATTGATGAAAATAAATTGTGGTCATTGTATTAATGATACCAGCTTATATCCATGATGAAGAGATATATCAAAGATAAGAAAAAAGCTTTTTATAAAAGCATAGTCATCTTAATGAAGCTTAATGTAATTGTATATACCCCTCCCTCAACATGTGTATTATTCATAGGGGTGTGTGCATACTGTTGTGTGTAGAGAGAAACACTGGAAGGTTGTAGAATAAATTGCTAATCAGTGTTTCCTCTAAAGGGGGTACCATGATTATGGAGGTTTTTACACTGTGTGTTTTTTTCTTAAAAATAAAAAAATGTTCATTTTAAAAAAGAAAAAAGATAGGCTGTTATTTATTAAATTTTACCTGGACTATTCAATTTTATTTCTATCCACATGCAGGCAGCATTACAACGAAACATAAACAGTATACTGACATTAAAATTAAAAATCACTAGAATCAGAGAAAGCTTTTTGTATCATGGCAGGGAAAAAGGAGGTCTTAATATTAGTAACAATGTCTTTGGGTTCAATGCACAATCTCAGAACAAAACTGCAAAATATTTCAGCTGACTTTCCAATTTGGTGCATTACTTAGAACATCTTCATAGCTATACATACGAAAGAAAAGGTAGCTTAATATGTTGGTTTAAATTGTTAAGTGCAGAATGGTGAATCTCTACTTGTATACAACCAGAGAATTGAAATGTTGTGCTCCATTTGTGTATGATGAATTGAAATGTATTTTGCTGTCATGTACAACTAAGTAGAACAAAAAAAAAAAAAAAAAAGAAGAAAATGTTAAGTGCAGAAATCTTATCTACCAAAAGATATAAACATTTACCGTGATTTCAGCTGAACCATTCACAAAGGGAAATTCAAGTGTTCTAATTTTCCCGATAAAGAGTGGAGTATCAGTGTCTTCCTCATGAAAACCTTTAATGGTAGCTACTATAGTGCCAACCAAATTTATTCCAGTATGATTGCCATATTCATCCTTAAAAGAAATAGAAAATAACTATTAGTTATTGGTTAGAAGACTAAACCCAGGGAAGGACATGTATGAATCAGAAATAAGACACATATTTATAGAGCCCCAGCAAGAAATTATCCTCATCCTTTTAAATTCAAACATGGAATTCAGTCCTAAGTTTGTGGTCCACATACAGGAAATAGTTCCAGAAACCATTTAACCAGAGACAACGATTTCTAATACAATGATTCCTAACTTTCTCAATTGTAAGAACTCTCATTTAAAATTTCATATTATGTACCTTAGCATCTACTGCTATGAAAAAGTCATCACTAACAAAAAGATATTATGAATTTATAGCACTTTTAAGTTGTTTTTTAGTAACTTCAACAGCATCAGACCTGTGTAAATTATACTCTTCAGGCAATTTTTGGTGTGCTTATGAATGCAGACACTTAAAGTACTTACATGTTACCATTTACCCTGACAAGATGTTTGGGAAGAGAAGTTAGAACCACTCACTTGTCTAAAAAATGGGAACATAAACTTTTATAAAAGGAGTTAAGTATTGAACCAGCCATATTTTCCATTAAGATATAGTCTCACTACTGTGTTTTTTCTATGGTGCTGAGGATCAAACTCAGGGCTTTTGCACATGCTAGGCAAATGCTGGCTACATACCCAGGCCCTCAATTCCGCTTTTTATATTTTTGTTAATATTTTTGGCAGTTTCTTTGCTGCTTACTGAACAGGTCATCAGCAGCCTTGAGAAGCTCTGAGTTTCTTCCTTAAGGCATTTTGTTCCATCATCCTAGATGTGTAACACTTTAAAAAACTTAAAACATAGTATATAATATTGTAATGTATTGAATATATTAACTAATATCATTTCCAACCTTTTAATGTACCTGTGTCAATTTCATTTAAATATTCAAAGAACCGAAAATTTGGAACTTAATGGATTAATAACGATCAGTCATCAGAGATCTCTTAAAAAAAAAATGTAACTATCTTTGTCTATCTCTTCTGTGAACCAGGCATTGAGAAATCAATATGGTTCACAAACCTTCACAACACATACATGAAATAGGAAAGGTAAGGCAGAAATTAGAGAAATGCAAATTAAAACTATACTGAGATTCCATTTCACTCTAGTCAGAATGGCAATTACCAAGAATACAAGTAACAATAAATGCTGGTGAGGATGTGGGTAAAAAGGTTTGCTCCATACACTGTCATAGGGATGAAAATTGGTGCAACTACTATGGAAAGCTATAAGGGGATTCCTTAGGAAACTTGGAATTAAACCACCATTTGACCCAGTTATCCCACTTCTCAGTACATGCCGAAAGGACTTAAAATCAGCATATTACAGTGATGCAGTCACATCAATGTTTATACCAGCTCAATTCACAATTGCTAAGCCGGGGAACCAATTGAGTTCAGATGAATGGATTAAGAAAATGTGGTATATATACACAACGGAGTATTACTCAGCCATAAATAATAATTATGGCACTTGCCAGTAAATGGAGGGAACTGGAGACTATCATGCTAAGTGAAATAAGCCAAACTCAAAAAAGCCAAAGGCTGAGTGTTCTCTCTGATGTGTGGATGCTGACACATAGTAAGGGGAGGGAGGCAAGAATAGAAGTTCATTAGATTAGACAGAGGAAGGAAGGGACAGGAGAATGAATCGGATATAACTTTCCTATGTCCATATATGCATACATGGCCAGTGAAACTTCACATCATGTTAAATTGCAAGAATTGAATCCTAATTATGCTAACTTATACTCCATGTATATAATGTCAGAATATACTGTTACGTATATCTAAAAAAAAAAATTAAAGAAAAAGTAGGCAGATTTCTGCATTTTGAGTCAGTTATTAGTATATCTGAATTTATTTTATTTACAATGTTATGCATTCTCTAGTCATATCCAAACACAGAGATGCTTAAAAATACTTAATTCATCTGCACAAGTTTTCCCTTTAAGCTTAAACTCAATAATGTGACTCTATAACAACTTTTGCACCCAAACATCAAAGACAATTTTTTCTTGTTATCCCTTTGTAGTTTTGAAAGAAGATAATATTACCGTGATACTGAGGCGTAAATCTTTGACCAAGGTCCTACTGGCAACCGAGCGAACATTAGAAACAGCTGGAGTAGCTGGCTGAATTTCAGGAACCAACTTCACAGGCTGATTAGGTAGAACATCAATCATAACCTTATAAAACAAAAGAATCATACTGAACAATAACATATTAATGCTTTACCATTTAACAGAAAGACAATAAAAAATGATGGCATATACTAAATTAAATATTACCATCTAAAATTCATTTTCATTAATCTCTTAGAAGTAATTTACTTTAGTGGTACAGATACACAATGGAATATTACTCAACCATAAAAAAGAATGAAATTATGGCATTTGCTGCTAAATAGATGGAACTAGAGACGATCATGCTAAGTGAAATAAGCCAATCCCCCCAAACCAAAGGCTGAATGTTCCCTCTGCTATGTAGATGATGACTCACATTAGGGAAGGGGTAATGGGTAGGGGAGAGATTCTCCAGACTGCACAGGGCGGAGTGGGGGAGAGGGAAGGGAGGAAGGATGGGAATGACAGTAGAATGAATTGGATATAACTTTCTTATGTTCCTATATGAATACACAACCAGTATAACTCCACATCATGTACAACCACAAAATGGGAAGTTATACCCCATATATATATATATATGTCAAAACAGATCCTACTGTCCTGTATAACTAAAAAGAATTAAAATAAACAAACAACAAAGTGAAGCCACTCCACACAAGCTTGCCCTGTTCTGCATGAGGCCATTTCCCTTCCTGCCTCTCTACCATGTTGTGGTGCAGCCAAAGGAGCCCTCACCAGGTGCCAAATAGATGGTGTGGCCTGATCCTCAACTTCCAGCCTCCAAAACTGTGAGCTAAATAAAACTCTTTTCTTTATAAAATACCACACCTTGGGTTTTTGTTACAGCAATAGAAAAAAAATATATATATATACTGTCAAAATATTTTTCTCCTTCCAATTTTCCCAGAGTTCTTGCAGCTATGTGTGGTCATGTAAGTAGTCACTGTCAATGAAGTTTGAGGGAATGGTGCGGGTCACTTCTGGGCAAGTTTCTTTTCTTAAAACTTTAAATTCTGAAATAACTAAATATTCATAATAATTTGCCAACAAATGCACAGGAAAATGGCTTGCACTTTTTAGTTACTCATCTACAGTGGTATCCTGCATAACTATAACACAACATTAAAATCTACATGTTAACTCAGAATATATTTAGATGTGTGTGTGTGGCAACTCATTTTATCACATGCATGACTGTAACTGCCAACCCAATTAAGACACAGAACTATCCTGTCACCCATGCTACCATTTTACAATCACAACCTCCTGCTCCTTGCCCTAAATTTCAATATCAAATCTGCTCTTAATTTCTACATTTTTTTTAAGTTTCAGGAATGTCTATCCAATTGAATTGGACAGTTAAAAAAAAAGTAATTTACTTAAAAAGTTCAGAATAAAAGTTATGCCAAATTAATTTTTTAATAAAATAAGCATCTAAAAACAAACTGAGAAGCACTTAAAGAGTTTAAGTATTTTTTAAAAATTCAGTACATTGAAAAAATTAAATAGAAATGACATATGTTGGAATTAACTTGAACTTCACTACCTAGTATACTAATAACTGAAATGTCATCAACTAAAAATTTCTCATGTATGATTAACATGAGCAACTTTACCATGATATACACCTCCCCCTTATCCATAGATTTGTTCTCAGTACTTTCAGTTGCCTGAGGTCAACTGTGGTCCAAAAGTATTAAATGGAAAATTTCAGAAATTAACAATTCGTAAATTTTAAATAATTTTTAGCTGGGCATGGTGCCACATGCCTATGATCCCAATTACTTGGGAGGTAAAGATAGAAAAATTACAAATTCAAGGCCAGCATGAGCAACTCAGCAAGACTCTATTGCAAAAACAACAAAAACCAACCCACACATGAATCAACTTTTTTTTTTTTAAATAGAATACTGCTAAAATTGTTCATGTGAATCTCCTGTTGTATCTAGTTTATAAACTAAACTTCATTTTAGGAATGTATATACAAGAAAAAAACAGTATATATAGTAGTTGGTACTATGCATGGTTTCAGGTACCCACTGGGGATCTTGGTATGTGTCTTCAATAAATAAGGGGGGGAATACTGGATTTATACCTTGCATCCAATAATTAATTCACTTTTCAACTAAATACTTTATTCATAAACTAAGAGAAAAATGTAAAGTTAATCAAAATATATAAAGAAAGTAAGCAAACCTGTTCGCTGCTGAGAACATTTGTTTTATCCATCATAAAACCAAACTGGATACAGTATGTCCCCACTTTGTTAGGAATTACTTTATCCCTAGATTGAAAAGGAAGTGATAAGGTTTTTGACAATTTAAATAAAGGGGAAAGAAATTCAAAGCATCAACATTTCCTTTCACAAAAAGTTAATTAATAGTAATAAGATAATTACCAATATTATATTTGTCTTCATTTGTTCAACAAATATCGTATATTAAGTTAAATCCCAGGTCCCCTTTACTTGTACATTCTTTCACAAAACAAAGGCTCTGGATATAATAAGAATGGAAATAGGAATACAGTAGCAAGCACACAAAATATGATAAAGTATATAGGTCAAGTGAATTTTGTTTCACTTCTACATTATAAATTTCCAATGAATGGTTTTATATTTCAAAATTATGAGTCATCTTGCTGAGCTTCTATGTTGCTTTATTTTCTATTCAAACAGTTGTCTAAATATCTGACAATATATCCAAGTTATTTACTGTAATTTGATTTCTTAACTAATGTTCCTACTAGGAACACAAACATAGTTATACTTTAACCCAATGAAAATATGAATAAATGAATGAATGAATGATGTTACAGTAAAAATTAAACAAGACCTGCTTCCAAATGGTCTGTCATGATGAAAACAGCCATGTAAAAAAATGTTTTTTGGAAGATGCTCCAGAGTTAACAAAGCATAAAGAGGACTCAGTATCATATAATAAGATAGGATAAAAACCCTGGTAGATAAGTTTCACATATAAAGCTGCTTTATTCCTGGGAGAGAATTCTAGGAACATAGGTAGACCTAAACTACACAGGCTTTCAAGGGAAATGCAAATTGACAGAGACAAATGTAAATCTTCTCTGGGGAAAGATTATTATCCCAGGCATATATTATTTCCATACATATTAATAAATAAAAATGTCTGATACAATAGCAAAATAATAAAGAGGCAATAAATAGACTAAAATATCAATAGAACAAGAGAAAATAAAAAATGACCTACAGGAACTTTGCACTATTACTACTCAGGTTGATAAAAGACAAGACTACAAATGCTGACAACTGGACCTTTAAAAAAAAATGTTAAATGTAAGCCAAGAATAGTTTTAAGTGCCTTGTAGTCCCAGACATTCAGGAGGCTGAGGTGAGACGAATGCTTGAGCACATGAGTTTGAGACCAGCCTGGGTAAAAGAGCAAGACCTTGTCTCAAAAACAAACAAACAAACAAAACCCCTTAAACGTAAGTATGAGAACAAAAAATGTCAAATAATTGAAAGATTATGTAACTCAAAAGATGGACTTAACAGCAAATCATACTGCATATGGAATTAGTTACCTGAAGACAGTTCAAAGTCAATAGTATGAGAAGACAGAAAAGAATGGAAAATAGAGAAAAGACAGTAACAGAGCACACTGTGAAAAAGGCTAACAAACTTACACAAGAAACACCTGATGAGATAGTGATTGACAATTGTTCAAAACTAAAGACAACACAATCAAATCCGAGACTAGGATACATGCTCAAAAGAACTCCAAAGAAAATCAAGTCAGGAGAGATTTTTATGTGTGTGTACAACACACAAAGCAGGAAGAAAGGAGGTAATAAGTGGAAGAAGAAGGAGGTGGGGCTTCCATGACAATGGCATTACTTCTTGACTTTAGTAGAGGGTGCACATTCTCTTTGGGCAAAATCACAATGTTGCATATCCTGCTTTTTGTATTTCTTGGGTACTGTATCTCACTTTCAAAAAGATTAAAAAATTAAACAAGATTATATGTACAACCCCAAACACAGTTTGGGTTAGGAACACAGACACATTAGGAACCTAAATATTATTTTCATTTATTCAAACACAATTAATATATGTAAGCATATATTAAACAATGATAGAATGTGATAATTTTTTAATGAGGTAAAATTCATAGAACATAAAATTAACAATTTTAAGACCTATCATTCATTGATAGTACATGCACACTGTTATGTAACTAACCACCTCTACTTAGTTCCAAAACATGATTATTTTTAAGATTTATTAAAATGGATGGAGGGCTGGGGTAGTAGGTCAGTTCTAAGAGTGTTTGCCTCACATGTGTGAGGCATTGGGTTCAATTCTCAGTACTGTATATAAATAAATGAATATAATACAGGTCCATCAATAATTTAAAAAAACTGAAAAATAAATAAATAAAATGGACTTCTGAAACAGAGAGTCTCAAAATAAAATTTTCCTCTCTAAAAAAACAAAAAAATAAAAAGATTAAAAGGTTTCTTCAAACTGATGCTCTGGGTTGCTAAAATAAGACCTAACTGAAAAAAACTACATATTTTGGAATACCATAAAATAGCCCAATTCTTGCATGTTAATAGACTTCATATAACAATTTAACAGATTGAAAAGATAGCAGTATGCCCCTTTTAGAATGTCTAAATCAGCTTCTGTAATAATTTGGGTATATTTAAAAGACTGAAGGCAATGTTGGTCCAAGGACAGAGGCTGGTCTGAACATTCTGCTATTGGTCTGTCACAGAAAATTATATAACTCGAGTGTTCACAATCATTGATAGCCACATTGACATTGCCTTGACAAGTATACATTCAGTGGACATTTTTTATTTTAAACAAAAAGCATCAATCTATCTATCACTGATTGAGAGTTTTTAGAAATCTAAACCTGGTCCTTTATCAGTATGAAAAGGCACTGAACAAACATAATAATCATTTTTTACTCCATTGACATTAATGTAAAGAACTTACAAAGAAACCTTGTGAGGGAGGGGAAAGAAAAAAGAAATCTTAGACATAATCCTTTCAAAACATTTTTCAAATTTTAGAATGGTGGTCCAGAATGAAGGTGCAACAGATCGTAGTCACATAAACAGTAGAAGCCAGTCCAATCTTACTTCATAAAATCGTAGAATAAAAATTTCCTATAATAAAAAACCATACCTTGATAATATAAAGGAAGTCTCATGACTTTCAAAGTTTCTAATACTGATATGGACCATCACAAAAATCTTTCCCCAAACCATATTACAAAAGTCTATTAAAAACAAACAACACACATCTTCTTCCGCCCCCCCCCCCCAAAAAAAACCTACCCAATAACAAAATCATAAATTACTTTCCTTAGATAAGCAGGCAAATGTCTCTAAGGGAGAATTACTTCTGTAATAAGTCAGGAATGAAAATGATTTTAAAAATACCTGAAATAGAAGCAACCATCTTCCTTGTCATTATCTTTTATTTTATTACAACTAAATGTTTCTGCCTAGAAAGGAGAGTAGGAGAAAAGGGGAAAAAACAAAGTCAATTCACAATGAAAACTTACACACACATGTATCTTTATAAAATATGCAAGACAATGAAAAAAGTCACAAAGAAACATCCATTAAAATGTATATAGCAGGGGCTGGGGTTGTGGTTCAGTGGTAGAGCACTCACCTAGCATGTGTGAGGCACTGGGTTCAATCCTTACCACCACATAAAAATCAAATAAATATATTGTGTCTACCTACAACTAATAATATATTTTTTAAAAGGTATATAATAGATCTCTATACTGATGACAATATTTTAAAGTACTAGCAGTTTCACTGTCTTACTGGTGTAAATTGAATGAGTGAAGATCATGGTTGCTGAAACCATGGTAACTTTTGGGACTATCAAACAAGCTAGTTTCTAAAAAAGATAATGTGATAAACCGTAAATGCTGAAGTGGATTATGAAAATGGGACATTCTGACAAATTTTAAAATTTAGTTTCCAATTTGATATTTATCTCAAATTTTTACTATCCACTATGGAAGCCAATAGCTGTATGGAGCTTAATTATTAAGCATTCAATATATAGCTGGTCTGAATCGATAAGGTTTAAGATATAAAACAAACTGCAAAGAAATGGAAAAAGAATGTAAAATCTCATTAATAAATTTAAAAATACTGAATACATGCTTAAATGGTAATTTTTCATATTTTTGATATTTTATGATTAAAAACAATTTAAATTAATTTTACTTATTTCTTTTTACCTTTTTAATATAGTTACTAGAAAATTTAAATGCCACCTATGATATTTATATAGAACAGCAATGTTATACACCCTCAAGCTCTTCTCCCTATGTTTATCTGCCTTATAGTTTATCAATATCTCTTTGCTCTCTCATTTTCTATGTTCACCCTTGGTGATATTTAATGGCTTTTTCTATTCTATTTTACAAAATAGTGTAAAATATCTTAACATGATAAGAAAAATCACAATGTAAGCTACTGTATTTCAATAGCATCAACAAGCTACGTGCAATGGTGTGCACCTATAATTCCAGCTACCTGGAAGGCTGAGGCACGACTGGATGTTTAAGAAAGATCAGCCCTGACAACATAGTGAGAGCCCATTAAAACAAACAAACAAACAAAAAACCCCAATATCTTCAACACTTAACTTTGAAACATATACTGATGCATATTTTTTTAATCCCAAGCAATAGAGTATATTAATTTTCAATTCTCAAATATAGACATGTTGCATTTTACACTAGATTTAATTTTAACTTAAATGTAAGGGCTATTTTTAACTTTTTAAAAATGGTTCCCATTACTCACATTTGCTGGTGGTCGGTTCATACTGCTTACCAGCTTCCACATTTTCATGGAAATACGTGCTGGGTTGATATTTTTAATGATACTGTCATCTTCAGAAATAACACTAACCATAAAATCTGCCGTGATAAACATAAACATATATTTTACTAACTGCAACAGAAAAAAACTCTAGTGCTAAATCTGAACATCAAGTTCTCCTCTAGAAATCTAAGAAATATCTTTGCTCCTAATAAGCCCTTCACTTATTTTTAGTCCACCATGCTATAAATTCTAGCATGCAAGACCAAAATGGCCAGATTATGTATACTCAGCAATTTAGAACTAGGTCAGTTGGCCAGGTGTGTTGGCACACACCTATAATCCCAGAGGCTGAGACAGGAGGGTGGCAAGTTCAAAGCCAGCTTCCTCAAAAAAGTGAGGTACACTAAGCAACTCAGTGAGACCTTGTCTCCACAGCAGTACAAAATAGGGCTGGAGATGTGGCTCAGTGGTTTGAGTACCCCTGAGTTCAACCCCCATACTCACCCCCCAAAAAAGAATTAGGTCAGTTGGTCAAAACATATGCTTTATGTATTCCAAGAACAGAATGTTTACTTTATATGAATTTTAATGGTGTGTAATAGCTAAAGTTTTATTATATATAATAGTCTCATTATATTTACCATTTGTAATTTATTTGGCACCTATTAGAGTTTTTAATTATAAGAAACCGGCTTTATTTCCCCCAAAGAGATTTAACACAATCTATAAAGCTGTTATAAAAGGCAATGTATATAACATATGCAATTTATTAAAATTATTGTTAAAACATTTAAAATCTAAACTTTTTGGTATGTTTCTCTTTTAGTGCTTATAACTATGTTCAGGCATTTATCCCTTCAATAAGAGGAGTTTTCCAGAAAATTAGCTGTATAAAGCAATTACTAATTTCCTTTGGACTTAGCAAGAGCTAGACTATGTTGAAAATTTCTGCTTACCCACTGTATTCATTGAATACTTTAATATTAATGACTGTAACTAGGAGCCCAACATAGTAAACATTTGTTGTTCTGAAATATCTTAAATCTTGATGTGATGCTATTTCCACCCAAATTAAGTTAAGTGGCTGGTTCTGGTTCTGATGGGTATAACTTCACAACATATTTAGTGAAACAGAGCTCCATAGTTCTCACCATTTACTTCTTATTTTTTTAATAGAATTTCATAACTCAGTGTACAAACATCAACTGAATTGCTTGTCTCTGGTTACCAGTTTATATATAAACCTTCAGAGCTCACTATTAAAGGACACCGGACAAAGAGATAAGAGTAGGCACAGCAAAAGTGGTAAGTATTTTGCCATTTAAAAGGCAATGACATGCATTATTTTTAATCATGCTGAGGACCAAACATAAATAATTTATCCCACTGATGTTATTACAAGGCAAATTATAGTTACAGTTTTATTTAAATACTGTCAAATACTCACCAGTGAAAACACCCCCTGCTAAAAAGCAAGCATCTTTGTCATATTTAACATTGAGACGAATGGGTTTCTCAGGGTCTGGAAGAATCATTAACTTAATTATAGGTCCTTCTATAGTACTCTTGTTATAGACAGCTTTAACCTGCATAATATGTTCTCCCCTAAAAACAAAAACAGAAAAAATTAAGGGGGCAGGGAAGGATAAAAATTCAAATTACATTAGTTATGACCTAAAAATCTGAAGACAATTTATGCAAAGTTTTAACTCTTTTAGGGAACCTGTTTCTACTCAGTTCCACCTCCTATCTTAACACTAAAAAAAGGATGGTTACTATTCTTTTTTTTAAATTTTTATTGTTGGTTGTTCAAAACATTACATAGTTCTTGATATATCATATTTCACACTTTGATTCAAGTGGGTTATGAACTCCCATTTTTACCCCGTATACAGATTGCAGAATCACATCAGTTACACATCCATTGATTTACATATTGCCATACTAGTGTCTGTTGTATTCTGCTGCCTTTCCTATCCTCTACTATTCCCCCCTCCCCTCCCCTCTTCTCTCTCTACCCCCTCTACTGTCATTCATTTCTCCCCCTTGTATTATTTTTCCCTTTCCCCTCACTTCCTCTCGTATATAATTTTGTATAACCCTGAGGGTCTCCTTCCATTTCCATGCAATTTCCCTTCTCTCACCCTTTCCCTCCCACCTCTCATCCCCGTTTAATGTTAATCTTCTTCTCATGCTCTTCGTCCCTACTCTGTTCTTAGTTACTCTCCTTATATCAGAGAAGACATTTGGCATTTGTTTTTTAGGGATTGGCTAGCTTCACTTAGCATAATCTGCTCTAATGCCATCCATTTCCCTGCAAATTCTATGATTTTGTCATTTTTTAATGCAGAGTAATACTCCATTGTGTACAAATGCCACATTTTTTTTATCCATTCATCTATTGAAGGGCATCTAGGTTGGTTCCACAGTCTTGCTATTGTGAATTGTGCTGCTATGAACATCGATGTAGCAGTGTCCCTGTAGCACGCTCTTTTTAGGTCTTTAGGGAATAGACCAAGAAGGGGAATAGCTGGGTCAAATGGTGGCTCCATTCCCAGCTTTCCAAGAAATCTCCATACTGCTTTCCAAATTGGCAGCACCAATTTGCAGTCCCACCAGCAATGTACAAGTGTACCCTTTTCCCCACATCCTCGCCAGCACTTGTTGTTGTTTGACTTCATAATGGCTGCCAATCTTACTGGAGTGAGATAGTATCTTAGGGTGGTTTTGATTTGCATTTCTCTGACTGCTAGAGATGGTGAGCATTTTTTCATGTACTTGTTGATTGATTGTATGTCCTCCTCTGAGAAGTGTCTGTTCAGGTCCTTGGCCCATTTGTTGATTGGGTTGTTTGTTATCTTATTGTCTAATTTTTTGAGTTCTTTGTATACTCTGGATATTAGGGCTCTATCTGAAGTGTGAGGAGTAAAGATTTGTTCCCAGGATGTAGACTCCCTATTTACCTCTCTTATTGTTTCTTTTGCTGAGAAAAAACTTTTTAGTTTGAGTAAGTCCCATTTGTTGATTCTAGTTATTAACTTTTGTGCTATGGGTGTCCTATTGAGGAATTTGGAGCCTGACCCCACAGTATGTAGATAGTAGCCAACTTTTTCTTATATCAGACGCCGTGTCTCTGATTTGATATCAAGCTCCTTGATCCATTTTGAGTTAACTTTTGTGCATGGCGAGAGAAAGGGATTCAGTTTCATTTTTTTGCATATGGATTTCCAGTTTTCCCAGCACCATTTGTTGAAGATGCTATCCTTCCTCCATTGCATGCTTTTAGCCCCTTTATCAAATATAAGATACTTGTAGTTTTGTGGATTGGTTTCTGTGTCCTCTATTCTGTACCATTGGTCCACCCGCCTGTTTTGGTACCAGTACCATGCTGTTTTTTGTTACTATTGCTCTGTAGTATAGTTTGAAGTCTGGTATTGCTATACTGCCTGATTCACACTTCCTACTTAGCATTGTTTTTGCTATTCTGGGTCTTTTATTTTTCCATATGAATTTCATAATTGCTTTATCTATTTCTATAAGAAATGCCGTTGGGATTTTGATTGGCATTGCATTAAACCTATAGAGAACTTTTGTTAATATCGCCATTTTGATGATGTTAGTTCTGCCTATCCATGAACAGGGTATATTTTTCCATCTTCTAAGATCTTCTTCTATTTCTCTCTTTAGGGTTCTGAGTTTTCATTGTATAAGTCTTTCACCTCTTTTGTTAGGTTGATTCCCAAGTATTTTTTTTTTTTTTTTTTTTTAGGATATTGTGAATGGAGTGGTTGTCCTCATTTCCATTTCAGAGGATTTGTCGCTGATATACAGGAATGCCTTTGATTTATGCGTATTGATTTTATATCCTGCCACTTTGCTGAATTCATTTATTAGCTCTAATAGTTTCTTTGTAGACCCTTTTGGGTCTGCTAGGTATAGAATCATATCATCTGCAAATAGTGATAATTTAAGTTCTTCTTTTCCTATTTTTATGCCTTTAATTTCTTTCGTCTGTCTAATTGCTTTGGCCAGTGTTTTGAGAACTATGTTGAACAGAAGTGGTGAGAGAGGGCATCCCTGTCTTGTTCCAGATTTTAGAGGGAATGTCTTCAATTTTTCTCCATTCAGAATGATGCTAGCCTGAGGCTTAGCATAGATTGCTTTTACAATATTGAGGTATGTTCCTGTTAAGGATGGTTATTATTCTTAACCTCAGCAAGTAATAAGAAAAATCAAGATCAAAGATGGCAGATTAGAGTTACCCTTTATTTACTCGCTTCTCCATGACACAGAATCAAAACCACTGGAGAGCTTCTGTTTATTGAGGTAGGTGACTGTGGATAGTAGTCAAGAAATGTGGAGAAACCCAGAGACTTTGGATAGTTGAACAGAGGTAAGATAGAATACCCTTGAGCATGCTCCTTGGCAGCAAGTGGGGTAGAAGTAATGAGGTAGAGTTCAAGTGAGCAGCACTAGTACAGAATTTGGCACTGTGCAGACAACTCCATTTTGAACAAAGAGAAAACCCAGAATTGTCATAGCAATCTGGCTCTGGAAAAGTTCCCTGCACTTTGTAGCAGATACAGTGTTATAACAGGGAGCCATCTTGAGTAGGTCTTGTCTGAGTCTGCCTCTCTGCAAGTGTAAGGCCTCTATATTTTACTGTCTCCTTGGAGCCCACAGCAACATTACTGAAGAGCAACATTACCTCACTTACTCAGTGGGTATCTGCTTTGAAATTCAGTTTAGACTCAGAGCAAAGCCACTGAAATAACACCTGAGAACTCTACAGTGGTGGGAAACAGATCTGTGATGCTAAAGGGAAGTTTAAGGAAACCAAGATAATTTCCCATTTAAGACTAGCAGCTTGGAATGCCAAAAAAACCAGTGTAGTGTGATTGTGCATGGTAGTTGTCTCAGAACCCGAGTCATGGGTAGTGGATTGTGTGGGGCCCATCATTGGCCCCCTGCCCCAACCTGGACTAATATAGGACCACAGCGTCTCTCTGCCCTCCAAGTGGGCTGAAAAAAGTGCCAGGGATCCTGACATGCTGCAGTATTTAAATCAGGCCTGTCCTTGAAGTGTACAGAGCGAATAGCTATGGAGCATATCATTGTTGGAGGAGTTCTGCAGTTCTCCCAAGTTTGTACAGATGCGCAGGGAAGCTGAGATGTATTTCAACTAGCTCCAGCCACAAACCAGTCCAGCTGGTCACCTAGAAAGCAACACAACCAAAAGAAGGGGATAGACCCTTTCAGGCTTTGCTTTCTCCAAAGGGCTCATAGCCTAAGATGACAAGGAAAGAAGTTCTGAAAATCAGCAAAGATTGTGATTATCTACTCTTGCATGCACAATTGATCACTTTAGCAAAGAGAAAATCTTTATTTTTTAAGACTTTTTTGGTTATCACTGCATTGTGTGTATGTGTATTCTCTCTTCTCATTTTAATATTTTTTTCCTTTCATTTTTCTAGTTTAAAAAAATCATTTTTACTTTACAAATACTTCAATTTTTTATCCTTTTAAATTCTTCTTTCAAGGCTGTGGCTGTGGCTCAGTGGTAAAGCACTTGCCTAGCATATGTGAGGCACTGGGTTCAATCCTTAGCACCGCGTACGAAATAAAGGCATTCTGTCCATACACTACTACAAAAAAATTTAATAATTCTTCTTTCCTTTTCCACTTCTTAAAATTAATTTTATCTATTTTTTTAATTTTTAAGCTGTAATAGACACAATACCTTTAGTTATTTTTATGCAGTGCTGAGAATCAAACCCAGTGCCTCACACATACTAGGCAAGTGCTCTACCACTGAGCTACACCCCCAGGTCTAATTTTATCTTCATTATTATTTTAACTGTTGTTTATTCTATCTTATCTTTTCTACTTTCTTTTCTGTTGTTGGTGCTGTGGTTGTGGTTACTGAGTTTTTAAACTTTATTTCTTTATCCAGTTTGCTTTTATTTAGCTGATGTTATTGTAGTTTGCCTTCTTTTTTCTATGTCATGTTGGGGATAAAGCCTCATACTTCAAGCATGTTGGGTGGATGCTCTGCCACTGAGCTACCTTCCTAGCCCGAGTGAGAGATGTAGCACTTTACTCCACACATGACCCAGTCCTGTGGCAGGTACTTCAACTTAAAGAATTGGGGAGATAAAAATCTCCACCTGATGACCAAGCAAAAAGGAGGCAAAGCAAAGTGGGGACCTGAAGTACTGTTTCTATATATTCACCCTCTTAGGAAAAGCAGAGAGAAATAACACAAAGGTGTAGATATACCACTTGAGAACACTTTGGTCACTACCTCTAAATCTTCTGTGCAGTTGTAGTCACTCCCAGTTTCCCCACCAAAGCCTCCTCTCCCTGGCCATAGGCAACCACATTTTGTCTCTGTAGATTTGCCTATTCTAGACATTTCATTTAAAAAAATGGAATAAAAAAAGGTTGTGGACATGGCACCTATGAGGGACATTGGCATAGATTGCTTATATAACCTATCAGACCATATGCTGCCAACAAGACCAAAGGAATAACCACAGAGGTTGCATTGCATATATTCAGCTATCCATATCACTCCTGCCTATCAGAGGATGCCATTCTTGCAAGACCTATAGGGAAAGCATGGCCTCAGGCTCTTACAGTGTCAAAATCCGCAAATCATAGCTAAAGAAGTCACAGGAAAACAGCTCTATGTAGGTCAATTGGAATTAAACTCAACACTACACAACAAACAGATATCCCAGAAGTGAGTAGGCTGGCCATTAAGAAAGCATAAAAATATGATGTGCCCCTCAAATTCCTAATTTTCTGGCAACTGACTAAAGATACTGAGTGAATAAAGTGCTGGAGAAAAAATTCAAAAGCATGATTTAAAAATGATCAATGAAATTAAAGAGAATACAAACATACTGTTAAATGAATTAAGAAAGACTATTCAGGATATGAAAGAGCAATTCAATGAAGAGAATTTTTTTGGAAAATTAACAGAATCTTGGAAATAAAAAGCTAATTAAAAAAAGAATATCACAGATTAAAATTATTATTATTCAGACAGTAATAAAGAAAAAATAAGACAGAACAGAACATACATGTCTATGGGACACACCACTAAAAGATCATATATATGTATAATTGGAATAAACAAGGAATTGAGTTATAGGAAAAGGCACAGAAAACCTATTCAGTGAAACAGTAGCAGAAAATTTCTCAAATATTTGGATATCCAGGTAAAGGAGGCATTTAGAACTCGAAACAAACATGACCAACAAAGGTATTTTCCAGGACAAATTATAGTTAAACCACCAAAATACAGAAAAAAGAAAGAATATTAAAAACTTCAAGAGAGAAGCATTAAGACACATATAAAGGCAAACTCATGAGAATAACAGCATTTTTAAAAGAAACTCTAAAGGGTAGGAAGCCACGAAATTATGTATTTCAAAACCTGAAAGAAAATAAGTTCCAACACAGCTTACTATATACCCAGCAAAGCTATCCTTTAAAATCAAAGGAAAATGAAGACCTTTCAAGATATGCATAAATTAAATGAATTTATGGTAACTAAAACCCAACATATATAGAATACATTTCATATCTGGTGCAACCACTCTGAAAAACAGTATGGAGATTCCTCAGAAAACTTGGAATGGAACCACCATTTGACCCAGTCATCCCATTCCTCAGCTAATACCCAAAGAATCTAAAATCAGAATACTACAGTGACATAGCCACATGATGTTTATAGCAGCTCAATTCACCATAGTTGAGCTATGAAACCAACCTAGATGCCCTTATATATACAATGGAATATTACTCAGCTATGAAGAAGAATGAAATTATGGCATTTGACAGTAAATGGATGGAACTGTAGAGAGATAATGCTAAGTGAAATAAGCCAGTTCTCCCAAACCAAAAGTCAAATGTTCTCTCTTGATATGTGGATGAAACCTGTAACAAAGGAGGGTAGGGAGGGGAAGTATAGAAGTTCAATGGATTAGACAAAGGGGAATGAAAGGAAGGGAGGAAGGATAGGAACAGGAAAGACAGAATGAATCAGACATAATTTCCTATGCTCATATATGAAACTCCACATCAACCACAAGAATGAGATCAAAATTGTAATGGTTTGCACTCCATGTAAGTACAATGTATCAAAATATGCTCTACTGTCATGTATATCTGAAAACAACAAATAAAAAATACATACTTATTTATGCTCAGAAAAGGAGGCAAGTTTAATACAATCACAAGAGCATAAGAACGAATAAACCTCATTAGAAGAATAGATAGATAGCAAATAAGCAATTAAAAAAGACTCAGATGGTTCAGTAAACCATCAAACCTCTTGAAAGGAAAAAATGAACACAGAATATTCAAAACAACCAGAAGAAAAATAACAAAATCATAGGAACTAGTACATATCTTTCAATAATAACCCTGAACACAAACGGTCATACTTCTCCAACTAAAATATGCAGCCTGATTGATTACATTAAAAAACAGGAGGAGGGGCACAGCCTCCCCCTCCACGGTAGGCAGACCACTTGGCCTGGAGAGGGGGCACAGCCACCCGCCTGCATGGTAGGCAGACCACGTGGCCTGGAGAGGGGGCACAGCCACCCGCCTGCATGGTAGGCAGACCACCCCAACTGCAGTAGGGGCCCAGCTGCCCGCCTGCACGGTAGACAGACAACCTCAACGGGTGGAGGGGCCCAGTGGCCCGCCTGCACGGTAGGCAGAACACCCCAACTGGAGGAGGGGCCCAGCCGGCCGACGTGCGGTCACCGGACCGAGCTCTGGACAAACATAAGGTCTCCCCAACACCCCCCACCTCATCAAACACCTTATGACAAAAACTGATGGAACTCATCTTGGAAAATCCCACCAATCCTTAAAACCCATCAACCAGTGGGTGTGGCTACAAGCTCGGTTCTGCAGCGGATCAGGCACCTGGTTTACATCTCAGAGAATAAGAATAGAGAGGCCACAGGTGGAAGCTCAAGTCTTCTCACACTGACTACCACCACCACCCTGAACGCAGAGACTCAAGCTAGGAATAGACATTGCCACCTACTGGAAGAAAAGAAAAGAGAGTTCTGAGAGACATTTTTTTTCTTTCTCTTCTCTCTCTTTTTTCATCCATTCATCCAGTCTCCTCTACCCTTCTCCCTCTGGTCCTCACAACCTCAACAGATGCAAAACCAAGAATTGTGCATGGAAGAGGTCTTTAACTACTGAATCAAAAGAATAATATAATATAGAGGAATTGCATATGCCCCACCTCCCCCCCACTTTTATTTCTTTTCTTTTTTCTCTTATTTTCTTTTTCCCGCTCTCTTTTTTCTCTTTCTTTCCTTGTTATTTGTTTTTCTCCTTCTTACTCCCTCTATCCCACTGGCAACCCCCTAAATTTTGCTACTTATAAGTAGGGTAATCTTATAAATCCAGATAGAAATTTGAATCTATACATTCTTCCATAAATTACCCATCTATTGGTGAGAGCTCTCCAAAGTTACTAAGTTAGATTAACCCCATACCCTCACTCCTTTCCCCCTAAACATAACATCCTACACCTGAAATTCAGTTTTCTTCATGCTACCAGAAACGGTATGCTTTTCATAAAACTAATGACTATATTTGTAAATGATAATTGAAACCAACATTTGTAGACATAGAGTCTAGCTATAAATGTAGTAATAAGGAAAACATGTGCTTAGATGATGTACTATTGATATTGGGAACTGTTAACATTGTCTTTCTCCACAAAAGGGAGACTTTGGAACTATACAAGAGCAATATAAATATATAGGGGGAAAATCAATAACAACAGTTTCACAAAGCAGAAAGAAACATGAGCAGTATAAAAAGACAAGGAAAGAAAGGACCACAAGCAATGCAGGTCATCTCAACTTTAGAAGAGGAAATATCTGCAGCAGATGGAATGTCAGATAAAGAATTCAGCATATACATGCTTCAGATGATCTGGAGTCTCAAGGAAGACATTAGACAGCAAAATCAGATAATGAAAGATCACTTTGACAATGAATTACATAGACAAATCCAAGAAGCAAAAGATCAACTATACAAGGAGATAGAGGTTTTATATATATATATATATATATATATATATATATATAAACCAAACAGAAATCCTGGAAATGCAGGAAGCAATAAACAAAATTAAAAACTCAAATGAGACTATTACCAGCAGAGTAGAACACTTAGAAGATAGAATATCAGACAATGAGGACAAAGTATTTCAACTTGAAAAGAACATAGACAGTTCAGCGAGAATGTTAAGAAACCATGAGCAGAACATCCAAGAAACATGGGATAACATAAAGAGACCAAACTTAAAGAGTTATTGAAATACAGGAAGGTATAGAGGTCCAAACCAAAGGAATGAGCAATCTGTTCAATGAAATAATACGAGAAAACTTCCCAAACTTGAAGAATGAAACAGAATTCCAAATCCTAGAACCTACAGGACGTCGATTGTGCAAAATCATAAGAGATCCACACCTAGACACATTATAATGAAGATGCCCAACATACAGAATAAGGAGAGAATTTTAAAAGCTACAAGAGAAAGGAGGCAGATTACATTTAGGGGTAAACCAATCAGGATAACAGCTGATCTTTCAACACAGACTCTGAAAGCTAGAAGATCCTGGAACAACATATTTCAAAGGCTGAAAGAAAATGGGATCCAACCAAGAATCGTGTATCCAGCGAAATTAAGTGTCAGGATGGAAGATGAAATTAAAACCTTCCACGATAAACAAAAGTTAAAAGAATTTGCAGCTAGAAAACCAGCTCTTCAAAACATCCTTGGCAAAACATTACAGGAAGAGGAAATGAAAAATAACAATGAAAACCAACAGTGGGAGGTAGTATGTAAAGGAAAAAATAATCAAAGAGGAAAAACAAATCATGTTAAGTAACATAAATAAACAAATATGGCTGGAAGTACAAACCATATCTCAATAGTAACCTTAAATGCTAATGGCTTAAACTCACCAATCAAGAGACACAAGGCTAGCAGAATGGATAAAAAAAAAAAAATATCCAACGATATGCTGCCTACAGGAGACACATCTGATAGGAAAAGACATACATAGACTGAAGGTGAAAGGTTGGGAAAAATCATATCACTCATATGCACCTCGGAAGCAAGCAGGAGTGTCCATACTCATATCAAATAAAAAAGACTTCAAGCCAAAGTTAATCAAAAGGGATAAACAAGGACACTACATACTGCTCAAGGGAACCATACACCAACAAGACTTGACGATCATTAATATATATGCCCCAAACAATGGTCAGCTGTGTTCATCAAACAAACTCTTCTCAAGTTCAAGAGTCAAATAGACCACCATACAATAATTATGGGAGACTTCAAAACACCTCTCTCACTACTAGACAGATCTTCCAAACAAAAGTTGAATAAAGAAACTATAGAACTCAATAATACAATTAATAACCTAGACTTAATTGACATATATAGAATATACCACCCAACATCAAGCGGTTACACTTTTTTCTCAGCAGCACATGGATCCTTCTCAAAAATAGACCATATATTATGTCACAGGGCAACTCTTAGAAATTATAAAGGAGTAGAGATAATACCATGCCTCCTATCTGATCATAATGGAATGAAACTGGAAATCAACGATAAAAAAAGGAAGGAAAAATCCTATATCACTTGGAGAATGAACAATATGTTACTGAATGATCAGTGGGTTACAGAAGACATCAAGGAGGAAATTAAAAAATTCTTAGAGATAAATGAAAACACAGACACAACATATCGGAATCTCTGGGACACAATGAAACCAGTTCTAACAGGAAAATTCATTGCTTGGCGTTCATTCCTTAAAAAAAGAAAAAAACCAACAAATAAATGATCTCACACTTCATCTCAAAACCCTAGAAAAAGAAGAGCAAAACAACAGCAAAAGTAGTAGAAGGCAAGAAATAATTAAAATCAGAGCTGAAATCAATGAAATTGAAACAAAAGAAACAATTGAAAAAATTGACAAAACTAAAAGTTGGTTCTTTGAAAAAATAAATAAGATTGACAGACCCTTAGCCATGCTAACGAAGAGAAGAAGAGAGAGAACCCAAATTACTAGCATAGGGGATGAAAAAGGCAATATCACAACAGACACTTCAGAAATACAGAAGATAATTAGAAATAATTTTGAATCCTTATACTCCAATAAAATAGAAGATAGTGAAGGCATCGATAAATTTCTTAAGTCATATGATCTGCCCAGATTGAGTCAGGAGAATATACACAATCTAAACAGACCAAGATCAATTGAGGAAATACAAGAAGCCATCAAAAGACTACCAACTAAGAAAAGCCCAGGACTGGATGGGTATACAGCAGAGTTTTACAAAGCCTTTAAAGAAGAACTAATACCAATACTTTTCAAGCTATTTCAGGAAATAGAAAAAGAGGGAGAACTTCCAAATTTATTCTACGAGGCCAACATCACCCTGATTCCTAAACCAGACAAAGACACTTCAAAGAAAGAAAACTACAGACCAATATCTCTAATGAACATAGATGCAAATATCCTCAATAAAATTCTGGCAAATCAGATACAGAAACATATCAAAAAGATCATGCATCATGATCAATTAGGATTCATCCCTGGGATGCAAGGGTGGTTCAATATACGGAAATCAATAAATGTTATTCACCCCATCAATAGACTTAAAGATAAGAACCATATGATCATCTCGATAGATGCAGAAAAAGCATTTGACAAAGTACAGCATCCTTTTATGTTCAAAACACTAGAAAAACTAGGGATAACAGGAACATACCTCAATATTGTAAAAGCTATCTATGCTAAGCCTCAGGATAGCATCATTCTGAATGGAGAAAAATTGAAGGCATTCCCTCTAAAATCTGGAACAAGACAGGGATGCCCTCTCTCACCACTTCTGTTCAACATAGTTCTCGAAACACTGGCCAAAGCAATTAGACAGACAAAAGAAATTAAAGACATAAAGATAGAAAAAGAAGAACTTAAATTATCACTATTTGCGGATGACATGATCCTATACCTAGCAGACCCAAAAAAGCAGACCCAAGAAACTTCTAGAGCTAGTAAATGAATTCAGCAAAGTGGCAGGATATGAAATCAACACGCATAAATCAAAGGCATTCCTGTGTATCAGTGACAAATCCTCTGAAATGGTAATGAGAACAACCACCCCATTCACAATATCTTCAAAAAAAAATAAAATACTTGGGAATCAACCTAAAAAGAGAGGTGAAAGAACTATACAACGAAAACTACAGAACCCTAAAGAGAGAAATAGAAGAAGACCTTAGAAGGTGGAAAGATATACCTTGTTCATGGATTGGCAGAACTAATATCATTAAAACGACCATATTACCAAAAGTACTCTATAGGTTTAATGCAATGCCAATCAAAAGCCGAACGGCATTCCTCGCAGAAATAGAAAAAGCAATCATGAAATTCATCTGGAAAAATAAAAGACCCAGAATAGCAAAAGCAATTCTAAACAGGAAGAGTGAAACTGGTGGTATAGCGATACCAGATATTAAACTATAGTACAGAGCAATAGTAACAAAAACAGCATAGTACCGGTACCAAAACAGGCAGGTAGATCAATGGTACAGAATAGAGGACACAGAGAACAATCCACAAAATTACAACTACCTTATATTAGACAAAAGTGCCAAAAACATGCAATGGAGAAAGGATAGCATCTTCAACAAATGGTGCTGGGAAAACTGGAAATCCATATGCAACAAAATGAAATTGAATCCCTTTTTCTCACCTTGCACAAAAGTGAACTCAAAATGGATCAAGGAGCTAGGAATCAAACCAGAAACTTTGCGTCTAATAGAAGAAAAAGTTGGCCCTAATCTCCATCTAGTGGGGTCGGGCTCCAAAATCCTTAACAGAACACCTATAGCACAAGAGTTAAAATCAAGAATCAACAAATGGGACATAGTCAAACTAAAAAGTTTTTTCTCAGCAAGAGAAACAATAAGAGAGGTAAATAGGGAGCCTACATCCTGGGAACAAATTTTTACCCCTCACACTTCAGATAGAGCCCTAATATCCAGAATATATAAAGAACTCAAAAAATTAAACAACAAGAAAACAAATAACCCAATCAACAAATGGGCCAAGGATCTGAACAGACACTTCTCAGAGGAGGACATACAATCAATCAACAAATACACGAAAAAATGCTCACCATCTCTAGCAATCAGAGAAACGCAAATTAAAACCACCCTAAGATACCATCTCATTCCAGTAAGAATGGCAGCCATTATGAAGTCAAACAACAACAAGTGCTGGCGAGGATGTGGGGAAAAGGGTACACTTGTACATTGCTGGTGGGACTGCAAATTGGTTCAGCCAATTTGGAAAGCAGTATGGAGATTCCTTGGAAAGCTGGGAATGGAACCACCATTTGACCTATTCCCCTTCTTGGACTATACCCAAAAGACCTAAAAAGAGTATACAACAGGGACACAGCTACATCAATGTTCATAGCAGCACAATTCACAATAGTTAGACTATGGAACCAACCCAGATGCCCTTCAATATATGAATGGATAAAAAAAATGTGGCATTTACACACAATGGAATATTACTCAGCACTAAAAAACAACAAAATCACGGCATTTGCAGGGAAATGGATGGTATTAGAGCAGATTATGCTAAGTGAAGCTAGCCAATCCCTAAAAAAACAAAATGCAGAATGTCTTCTTTGATATAAGGGGGGACGACTCAAAACAGAGCAGGGAGGAAGAGCATGAGTAGAAGATTACCATCAAATAGGGACGAGAGGTGCGTGGGAATGGGAGAGAGAAGGGGAATTGCACGGAAGATGGTAGGAGACCCTCATTGTTACGCAAAATTACAGATAACATGGTGTGAGGGGGAAGAAAAAAGAGAGAGGGAGAAACGTGTCACAGTAGATTGGGTAGAAAGAGAGGAGGGGAGGGGGGGATAGAAGGGCAACACAATACAATAGACACTAGTATGGCCCTATGTATAAACATGGCTGTATAACCAATGTGATCCTGCAACCTGTAGAAAAATAAGATTAAGATTACGTACCCCATTTGAATCAAATGTATGATATGTCAAGATCATTGTAATGTTTTGAGCAACTAATAAAAAATTAATCAAAGAAGTAAAAGAAAAAAAAAAAAACAGGACTCAACAATTTGTTCAACAGCAAAGATGGGCACAGACTAAAAGTGCCCAAAGGACGGAAAATAATATTGAATAATAGAATAGAATGATAGAATAATAGAGTAATAGAATTTGGGTAAGTAGGAGTAGCTATACTCTTATCCAATAAAACAAACTTCAGTCAAAAACTGGCCAGGAGACTAAGGTGGTCACTACATATTGATAATAATGATATATCTTATCAATAAGATATAATAATATAAATATATATTTCCAAATGCTGGCATATTCAATTTGATAAAACGAATGATACTGCACATAAAGACCTCATGCAATAATAGTAGGTGACTTCAACATCCACCCTACTCTCACCAGCAGATAAGACAAAAATCATCAACTGAAACATCAGAGTAAAATTAAATTATAGATCAAATGGACTTATCAGACATCTACTAAGTGTCATGTCATCTGCAGGAAAATGGATAGAATTAGAGAACACCATGTTAAGTGAAATAAGCCAGACAAGGAAAGACATGTTTTTTATCAGATCTGGAAAAGAGGGGAAAAAAAAAATATGATCTAGAAGTAGAAAAGAGACTCTTATAGGAGGGGAAGGGGACAAGGTGAGAGCAGTGGGGAAAGAGAAGAGGGTAACAGAAGGGAAGAGAGACAGGATCAAACCTTAATATATACATGTATTAATATATCACAGCAAAACCTTTTAACCTTTACAATTAATAAGCATTAGTAATTATATATTTTTTTAAAAATCAATCTCTATAACACCAATATCTAACAAACTTTGAGTTCTTACCTAGGGGCAACAACAATGAACACTCCCAAATTAGCCCTGCCCTTTTCATCTGTTTTATGCTGCTGGTTTGAAGGCATGAGCTAAAATCAAAACAAAATAAAATAGTTAATTATAAAAAATTCTATATATCAATCAAGGTGTGTTCCTCTATTACAATGTGGTTTTCATCTATTCCTATTTTAAAAGTTATATTTACACACACTTCTAAAAATTTGTCATCTGACACCAGTTGAAATAATGTCTTATGCAATCATGTAATCCAAAAGAGAAGAGTCATCCATTTTGGTCAATTAAACTAGAATTTCATGTTAAAAGTTGCAGGATTCTAGGTTCACTAAATATTGGTGTAAATCATATATATGGTTACTAAAACACTTAAGGTGCATTTCAAACTGGGCTGGTGTGGGGGACGGCTATAGAGATATAAATATACCCGTACATTCAATTCTAGGCATCATAAAACCATCTGTTCAATTTTACTCAGGTGTGTCTTAAATTTTACTGCAATATTACCCTTTATAGTGATAAAAAAGCTTTCATTTTCAAGTGACTAAAAATTGGAGGCGACATTTCCTAATAATAGGTTTGAAGAGTCTCAACCTTTATGGATGCTATTCCAGAAACTAGAATCATACCCTTATTCTTAGGTTGAAAATAACCACTATTTCACTTTCTTGGAAGCAAACGTTCAGAACAAAATGATTTGTAGACTGTAGTAGTGGAAAATCAAGTGTCTCTTAAACTCTAAACCTCATTTCTGCTTAAGAGAACAGAGTATGGAATAGTGTTACATGCTGACACAAAAAGCAATGGATAGAGAGGGGAAAAAAAAAGGAGAAACTGACATTTCACTAAAAAATGGAATCAAAGACAGGATTAAAGTCTTATATTAACACTCATCCCATTTACCCTTGGATCGATTGCCTTCTGACACATCTTAAAGTTCTTCCTCTCCCCATCTGGATCCCAAATCCCTGTTGCAAAGTCAAAGGAATCTTTTTTTCTTTTCTTTTGATAATATTTTAGAAAAATTATTTTTGTAGTTGTAGGTCAAAACAATATCTTTATTTATTTATATGTGGTGCTGAGGATCGAACCTAGTGCCTCACAGGCTAGGTGAGCACTCTACCACTGAGCCACAACCCCAGTCCAAGTCAGAGAAATCTTAAATATCATGTTACATAGCAATCCCATAGGTTTGTTGGACAGTTTTAAGAACCCTGACTCTCATTATTTTAGTAGAAAAATAGGTCCAAGTATCATAAGCCATTTTTGGTACTTTAATCTCCTCCACTGACTTTTAAGATCAAATCTGAAGTCCTAGAAAATCTCTGTTGGGAATCTAATTGAACCAGCTGATTTCAAGAACACTGCCACCTTGAGGCAATGTTTCTTCCATTAATGAAATATTTGTGGCCCAACCCAGTGGTGCACGCCTGTAATCCCAGCAGCTCAGGAGATTGGGGCAAGAGAATCCTGAGTTCAAAGCTAGCATCAGCAAAAGCAAGGTGCTGAACTAGTGAGACCCTGTCCCTAAATAAAATACAAAAAGGCTGGGACGTGGCATAGTGGTCAAATGCCCTTGAGTCAATCCCTAGTACCCACCCACCCACCCTAAAAAAAGAAAGAAATATTTGTGGAGGGATATTCCAGACTGTCTGAATATAATCCCAGTAACTTTCTGTGGATTGCCTAGCAACAACTTGGCCAACAAATTTCCTTCAATCAAAAAAAGGTACTGTGTAAAAATAAAATCTTAAAAGGAGCAGTAGTTTTTCTTCTTTTTCATAGTAAGAGGGCCTCCAACATTGCATCAGGAACCTAGTTTCCATTAGATGATGAGCAACAGCCTGTCCCAACATTATGGAAGCAGCTGATACCTAACACTGAACTCTTTGGTACCCAAGCACTGTGTTTCTCCCTAGACCTTAGTAGGCCACATTCACACTTGCCACATAAAAATAATAATAGAGGAGAGGTGTTTCACCCTAGAAAACAATGTAGTATAAGGTCTAGCAGCTCTGCCCTGGCTCTGGTAGTTCTCCATAGGATTAGAGGACAGATATCTGCATGCCTCTTTTGTTCAGACTCAGCATGTTTTCCCAATAATACCTACTCCTTAACCCACACTGTAGATCTTCATGGTATGTCTTCATTCACTTTGTTAAAATTATCTATCTTAATCTGAAGTGCAAACATTATTAGTACTATATGAACACTCAAACTGCCCATACAATACTGGCCCCATTACACCAGTTGTATATGTAAATTTTACTTCCTCAAAATAAATATAAACATTCTTCAAGTTGATTTATACTGAGTAGTAATAAAGACTACACACACACACTACACAAAATTACACATGTGTGTAATTTTGCCATACTGGGGACTGAACCCAAGATCTTACATATGTCAGAAAAGTGCTCTACCACTAAGCCACATACCTCACTTTTGAATTTTATTCTGAGACATGGTCTTATTAGTTGCCCAGGTTGGCCTTTAACTTGTTATCCTTCTGTCTTGTCTCCCGAGTAGCTAGGATTACAGTTCTATACCACCACACCCACCTAAGACTATATTTTAGAAAGAGAAAGAATGTAACACTAAATCTTTAGGTACAATTTCTTTTTTTGTGTGTGGCACTGGGGATCAAACCCAGGGTGCTGCTCATGCTAGGCAAACACTCTACGACACAGCTACATCCCTAGCCCTGAAGTACAGAGGTTTAAGTGAAAAATAATTAGGGAAGAACTTACCTTTAAATTGTTAGCTTTTATGAGATTTATTTTAACGTGTGGTACTGGTGCTGGATTATCCCACTGATCACAAAGTTGAACAGTGAGAGGATTTTGTAATTCTCTTCCATTAATCACTGGAATGGGCTGAAATGAATATAAATATTTAGAAGCATTAAAACACACATGCCAACCAATGTACTTACTTGCATACGTATAAAGCCCTGAAAGCCAACTAAATTACCATAAATGTCACTCTTATAGAAATGATTGACAATTTGATAAAAGGAAAAACAGCATTTGACATCAGTGGCTTTTAAGGTACTTTGCTATAAGTTACATACTAGAATGAATTCAGTGGAAACAAGTTTATCTTTGATTCTCAGATTTAGCATTGGCAATCTGTAGTTTAGCTCCTCTGGAAATATTTAGCTCTCTGCCATTATGTATTATGTGGGATAGCTTTGTAACCCTTGGCTAAAGAGGACAAATGATCTACCCAGTCTTGCTGGTTTTAAATGCTTTTTGTTTTCTCCCTAGAAAATATGTAAGGCTTGTTTAATTCTAGGACTCTGTCTGCTGATCTATTAATATTAGATATATCAAAGGACATATTGTTAAGCAAGGTAACTGCTAAGAGTCCAATTCTGTGTCAGATTTTTTTTTTTTTTTAATTCATTTTGGTATTACTGGGAACTGTGCCCAGGGGTACTCCACCACTGAGCTACATCACGAGTTCTTTTTGAGTCTCCCTAAGTTGCTGAGGGTACCTAGAACTTGTGTTCTTTTTGCCTCAGCTTCTTGAACTGTGGGAATTACAAGCATGTACCATTGAGACTGGCTTTGTTTCAGAGTTAAAAGTTACAAAAAGAAGATGGGAGAGAATGAAAGAGTGAAAAAGGAAATTTATCATTTCTCTCCTATCTATGTTTCTTCTGCTTTCTCCATTTCTCACTCTGTGAGAAGTTTATTAGAAATGGGAGAAAAATTAATGCTGTGTAAACAAACAAGAATCTTGAGACTAATTTAGGTATATTGCTTATCTCCCATGAAGTTTACAAGGCTATAGTTGAGTGTATACTTCATTTGCCAAAAATATAAAAAACTTGAATTTTAGAAAGTGCTATAAATTTCTAAGTACTTTAATCTTATCACAAATAATTATCCATCTTAACTTCTTTTAAAAGATATCCTAACTTTTAAAAGTATTCCTAACTACTTTTAAAGGATATCTTTCAGTAAATGACTTTTTTTTTTTTTTTCAGTACCAGGAATCAGACCCAAGGCCTCATAAATCTTAGACAAATGCTCTTACACTGAACCCCAGTCCTTTCAAAAGTTTTATTCAGGGGCTGGGGATGTGGCTCAAGTGGAAGTGTGCTTGCCTAGCATGCGTGAGGCACTGGGTTTGATTCTTAGCACCACATAAAAATAAAATAAAGATATTGTGTCCACCTAAAACAAAAAAAAATAAAATATTAAAAAAAAATAAATAAAAATAAAAAGTTTTATTCAGAGACAGGGTCTTGCTGACTTGCTCAGGCTGGCCCCAAAGTTTTGATCCGCTTAACTCAGCCTCCTTGAGTACAGGTATGTGCCACATCTAGCACAGTAAACAACTATAGCCCAAGCCAGCAGAAATGAAATTTTCTGGGAAATAGTAGAAAAAGTCAGTTTCCAAAATTAAATGTTTGTGAAAAAAAGGAGCTGCATCTCCAGGCCTTCTGTCAAACTGGCATGTTATTTAACATTTCAGAATTTGAGTTTCCTAATAATTTATGTAGATACTTATATATTTATTTTTAAAATTATTTTACTAGGTTATTATGTCAGTTCCATTTTGTACTTACTTTCTATGGGAAGAGGGTGAGTCAAGAATTAAATTAGGAAAATGAGATACAAAGTGATAATTTTTTCAGTCTTATGGATATACAAAACACATGACTAACAGATGAATAAATTCGTTTTATGTTTTATTTTAAAGTTCCTGAATTATTATGCTATCTACAAATAAATCTTGTAACAAATTAACAAGCTGTCATTATTTTTACAGTCTCCCCCTTCAAAATCATACAAAAAGATAAACATGTTAGTAAGATTTTTCCCACCTGATAAGCACTATAATATAGTCAACTATATTAACAAGTTCCTGATTGGTAACAATAGCCACAAAAATGCTTTAATTTACACAATACATACACTCCCATTGGCTTTTCAGTGAAATACCTTGCTCAACATACTATTAAAAAAAATTTTTTTAAGTACACTAGCATCACCAATTTTTTCCTGTTTTTTAAATTCACAAATCAAAAAGGGAAACATCAAAGTGGGGCACAGGCATGTAAATTTTCTTATACAACTTGCTTCTTTACTAAAATCATTTTACCTACTACTATGGGTAAGTGAGCTCACTTTCTTTTAAAAAAGTGTAAGTCACATCAATTATTAAAGCCTGCTATACCATAACTGAGTGCTAGAATTCGAACATTTTAAAATTATTCTATTAAAGGTCACAAAAATTTCAGATAGGATGTCTAAGTTCAAGAGATCTATTGGACAATATGGTGACTAGTTAATAATGTATTTTTGAAAATTGCAAAGAGTAGATTTTTAAATGTTCTCACAAGATGTGAGATCATATATATAATTAGCTAAATTTAGCCAATAAACAATGTAATACATATTTCAAAAGCCATATTATACATAATAAACGTATATAATTGGCAATTCTCAATTAAAAATAAATAAAAATGTTAAAAAATAAAATTAGAATTCTAAAATTCAATAAAAAAACTTTAAAGGTAAAATTGGGCAGATATTTGTAAAATTACTGTTCTAAGATTTAAGTACTTTCATAGGTTGGCATACTAAAATATATATGGGTATAATGACCTTATGTCTAGCATATGCTTTTTAAACACTCCACTACAATTTTTTAAACTAGTAACTGGCAAAAATCAGTAACCAATAAAACTGGGTTAACTGAATATTGAAGTTCATTATGGTATTTTTAATTTTTCTGCATGTTTGCAAATTCCTATAATGCAGTTTTTAAGACCTGAACTATTATATTTGTTATATTAGCAAATTAAGACATGGTGATCAATTAAATAAGGAAACATTAAGCCTTGCATTACCTTGCTCTTTTGTTATTGTTACTTTCACATTAGTTGTTATTTAACAACAAGATATATCTATTCTGATCCACTAACCCCTGACAATCTGAAATTAACAAGCTATGTAATATTAAACTTTTTCCAATATATGAAGTTGCTTACCTCTTTTAGTTCTGGCCAATCTATAAGGAGAAGTTTAGCTGGAGGTCCAGAAATTAGCTGAACTCGAATAAAGTCAGAAAACTCACGCCAAGTAAAACAAAGATCCTTATTTCCAGGAGGACCTGGAATAAATTTGATCCCTCTTACACTTATACTTTGTGTGTTTTCCTAGTGAGGAAAGTACATTGAAAAAAGACAGGGTGATATTGCTTAGTTAAAAAAAAAATTATATTTAAATGTTTTGTCATTAGTCCATGGCCACATAGATGTTCACATAGATGATAAATAGACTGTACCCATGCCAACAGCGGCATACCATAAGTTTTACTTTAAAACAAGGAGAAACTAAATTTCCTTCTTTCTTTTGGTAGGGTAGAATCTAAAGTGCTGTTTGTTTCTTTTTTACGAGAGATTGAACCCATTCTTTTTCACTTTTTATTATGAGACAGGCTGGCCTTGATCTTGTGATCTTCTTTAGCCTCCTGAACCCTAGGATTAGGTGTCACTGTACCTAGCAAATCTGAAAGGTTTTGGCTACATATTACCTTATCATTTCCTAATTTTCCTATTCCTTATACAGAAAGAAATGCTTATCTAAAGTGCTTGAGAACCAAAAGTACTTCAGATTTTAGTTTTTCAATTATGAAATATTTGCATAAACTTGACTGGTTGAATTGTTCCAATGTGAAAATACCTCAAAGTGTGAAACTTTTTGCATATCATCTTCAGTACTCAAAAAGTTTCAGATTTCAGAGTTTTTCAGATTTTGGATTAGCAATAATCTGTACTGCTTCTTTTCTGTTACCCAAATAGCCAAGCAAGTGCCTGCTGCCAGATAACAGCCTTTATACTTGTGTTCTTTTCCTCAGTTTGCAACAGTATGTATCAGATATCTATATGGCTTTTCTTTAATTATTTGCATATATGATACCTTAATTAAAGGGGTCTTCCGTAACCACTCTACATAATGGCACACTATCACCTTCTCTTTTTTATTTTTCTTATCACTTTCTTCTTATCTATTACAAGCCATACCCATGACAAGGTGATCTCCAAGGGTAGGGGCTTTGACTCTATATGATACTGTAGTATTCATATTTTAATAGTTGACCTTTACTGACTTAATCATTTTACATTTCCTCTAAGTAGAAATACACTTCATCAAAATTTAAAAATCAGAGATAAAATTTCAAGTTTTATATTCTAGAACAAATGTTTATACAGCATTTTAGGTAAAGTAAACATTGCAATAATCCAAACTAATCTCCCTTAAACCCCATGGTTTAGCAAAATTTTCAATATGAAGAAAAATCAAATAGATATTCATCCGTAAAACATATTCAAAATTCAAAATATATGAAGCCTATCATAGGATTGTACATTTAACATCATAAATAAGAGGTGATTCCTTTTTAAAGTCATGTTGGAAGTTGTTCTGATTTTATTTCAAATCTTGAAAACAAAATTGCGCTAACAATTATGGGTCGGTAGAAACAGAATTAAATATAAATTTCTGAACATGAGCCAGGAGAGTATGTATTGGTTGTAAAATAATAGAAAGCTGAAAGAGGTTCACTTGGCTGTAGAATAAAAAGCTATGGAGGGTAAGAGGGGAGGGGGAAAGTTGTGAGTATACTAAGTGGAATATTATAAGGTATTGCAGACTAACTAAAGCAATAGTATTTAAATATAGTATTGTAGGATACAATATTGTAATATTATAGTATTGTTTGAGGCCAACCTCAGCAACTTGGCTACATCCTAGTAACTTAGAGACTATCTCAAAATAAAAAAAATGTCTGGGGATGTAGCTCAGTGGTAAAGTGCCTTTGAGTTTAATCCAAAATACAGAGGGAAACTGAAGATGTAGAAAGACAGGTTTCAATTTAATAGCAATTAGGTGAGAGAGGATAGAACCTGTGCACAGAGTTAGGAAGCAGGCATTATGTATGAATAACAATAGGAGCACATTTACTTCTCATTTCATCTGCACATGGGATTAAAGCTAGGTAAGGAAAGAACCTCAAAGTCAAAGAACAGACTTTATCACTGTACAAAAAAACATCATTAAAAGTTGTTCAGCAGGGCTCCAATATAGTCATAGTTCCATTCTGAAAATCAGAAAATAATAGCTATAATAGATTAGCAGAATTATAAAAACTCTACTTGGGAAGGGCAACAATGAGGCTATTGTGATTAATCTGTCAAGTGAAAAGTGTCATGAAAGCTCAAAGTGGAGGAAAAGTCTTAAGAAGGTCAATGTTATACATAAATTTAACTTCACTTAGGCCTGAGAGAACACTCTCACTCATGCTGGCCTGGCAGGTTTCTTGAAGACACAACTCCAGAATGTCCTCTTCCCTAAAGTCACCTTTGACTTCTCCAATCATGCTTGTTTGTTTTAAATTCTAAGAATGCCATCAGGGTTTATATTTTTAAAATTTTTATTAAAAGTTTCTTTTTTACCTGTAGATGGACACAATACCTTTATTCTGCTTATTTATTTATTTATTTATTTTCAGAGAGAGAGAGAGAATATTTTTTAATATTTATTTTTTAGTTTTCAGTGGACACAACATCTTTGTTTTACTTTTATGTGGTGCTGAGGATCGAACCTAGCGCCCCAAGCATGCCAGGCAAGCGCTTTACCGCTTGAGCCACATCCCCAGCTCTGTTTATTTACTTTTTTATGTGGTGCTGAGGATTGAACCCAGTGCCTCAAACATGCTAGGCAAGCACTCTACCACTGAGCCACAATCCCAGCCCCCCAATCAGGGTTTTTATTTTTCAGGCTGAATTAACTGTGGCCAATTTTAACAATAAGTTTTCTCCTTGGTATCCTGTTTAATGCAGGCTGTAAGAAGTTTAATAAGCTACTTGAAAAGTCACTACACATAATACAAATATATATACATATGCAAAATATGTATGGAGAAATGATATAATATCTATAATTTGCTAGAAGATGATATGATATAGAAAGACGTGATGATCACTAAAGTTGAGTGAGGGGAACACAAGAATAACTTTTGTTATTCCACTTTTGCATAACTGCAAATTTTCATTATATAAGTTTTGCTTTTATGACTTTGAAGTTTGAAAAATCAAGTCAAACCTCTTAGATATTCTCCTTTCTCACCCAATGCTTTTTATACATTTTAAAAAAAAAAAAGGTCTGAAAAAACTGTTACAGAAAGTAGCCTTACCTGCAAAGTTGTTTTCAAATTTGAGTTATCAAGTCCAACCCCAGCAATTGACAAAGCAGATAAACAACCTGGTGAAAATGCTGGAATCTGATTTCCATACTGATCTGTAACTATTAGGACTTAAAAAGAAAAAAGTTTTATCTTTGTGTTATCTCTTTAATACAAGATATAAATAAATATGACATACTTAAAACAGACTTAGAAATTTTAACTTTGTTCTCTTACATAAGTAATTGTGGGCACTAAATGAGTACACTCATTTCTTTAATAATCATTAAAAATTAATACATCAAAATCTACATAAGAACATTTAAACTATATACTTAACATGATGTTAATGCTAGCTTTCTTTCTTTCTACTTTTTCGGTGGTATTGGGGATCAAACCCAGGGTTCTCATGCATGCTAGGCAAGCACTCTATCACTGAGTCACAGCTCAAACCCATCCCTTAATCAGGTTTTTTACCATGAAAATTTAAAGAAAATATTTAATATTATATAATTTTTAGATATAATGAATGAACAGGCTGCATAGGAATACATTTACTCTATACTTAATTATTATTTCTTCTGACAAAAGGTCAAATTAATTCTTATTTTTTGGTGGCAGTGGGGCACAATTTAAGCAAAATTTGCTGTACCACTAAGCTATATCCCTTACCTTTTTTAAGATTCCTTATTTTAATTTTTCACAGGGTTTTGCTAAGTTGCCTAGGCTGCCCTCAAATTTTTGAATCTCCTGCGTCAGCCTCCCAAGTACCTGGTATTACAAGTATGTGCCACCATGTCTAGCTGCTAAATCGATTTTGAATGGATGTCAAAGCTTGCCTTTCAGGGGCTGGAATCGTGGCTCAGTGGTAGAGTGCTTGCCTCATATGCATGAGGCCCTGGGTTCAATCCTCGGTACCACATAAAAATGAATAAATAAAAATATTTTTTTAAAAAACTTGCCTTTCAGATTATGCCTATTAAAATACTAATGTAAGGGCTGGGATTGTGGCTCAGTGGCAGAGCGCTTGCCTTGCATATGTGGGGCACTGGGTTCAATCCTCAGCACCACATAAAAATAAATAAACAAAATAAAGATATTGTGCCCATGTATAACTAAAAATTAAAAAAAAAATACTAATGTAAAAAAACCACCACAGAAGAAAGAAAGAAGGCCATACTAACCTACTTCTCCTTGAAGCTCTTGGCCCATTTGTACTGTTTTTCCCCCCTTTAATTCACATTTTAAATGTTTGGCTTCATCAGGAAGTGGTCTGAAATTGTTTAAAAGGCTTTAGTTACATCATTAACTGTAGAAAAAAAATTTAAAGTAGTTCCAATATTCCAAAGAGCAATATATATATAATCTTATAAAACTTAAAATTAAGATATCCTTCCAAATACCTCTTCAACTCATAAAGTATAGCTATTAACTCTAAAAATACTTAAAAGTCATATAGTACTGATACAGGGATAAAAAAAAATTATGACAGACGTGCACTGAAAAATCAGATTGGGACCTCTCTTCAATTCATACAATGAAAAAAATATATATATTTTTAAAAACCATTTTATGTCATAGTTAAATTAAAAGGAAATTAAAACAACAGTGCAGTGAGAAAATAAATGGGTAAGAACAACTCATCAAGAGAATTGGTTATGGTTAGAAAAGTGATAAATCCAAAGATTTTATTTCAAATTCAGAGCTGATCTAAGTGCTGGAAATATTATGGAAACAGGTAGAGAAATTACAATGCAAGAGATCACTAGAAAAGAGGTGGCCAAGGAATTGACAGGCCGGGAAGAAGATAGGTTTTTACATATTTACATAAGCCTTTCCCTTTTCTGAGTTCTTCATAATAACTATGATTGGAATCAGCCTAAAGTCATCAATAACCAATAAAAGAATTTTTCCTTTTAAACATCACACTGATCACTCTGCATCTTTTTTCATGCCATTGTCATTTTGGAGATGTTTTCACTGTTGCTTCCAAAATGGAAGACTTTCCTTTAATGAAAGTTTTTGTTCTTTCAGTTATTAGAGGGCAAATTCAATGAATGCAGGGTTATAATCATGATAAGAATTAATTACCATTTACAGTGAAAGACAAACCAAAGACAACCTACCCATATTTAATTGAAACTGCAATATGTTTATCTCATAAACTTTCACATGTTTGCATTGAAGAGAAATGTTTATGACATATGCCAAATTTTAAAGTATCTCAAAATATACTAAGTCCACAAACCTTACTGTAAATGCACTTTCCAAAGACACATGATCATCTTGAAATGAAACTTGGCAATAGCGCATATCTTTTACAGATGTTGGTACTTGTACATCAGGAAGCAGACCCTGTAGCAAGTGTTCTTTGTTAATCTCAGGAGTCCAATTAACCTAGAAAATAATAGCATTATTTAAGAATATAGAGTCTAATTTGTTTAAAGCACTAACCCCAAGGAGAGACAGAGAGTCCTTTTATGTCAAAAATGATTCTGGTTATTTATTAGGATGACGGGGAAAAAAAAGTATTTTCTTTGCTGTTATTGTGCCATAACTTTCAGTGTAATAAAAAAATTAAGTTCTTACTTTAGAACTCTGCCACAAAATTATCACCACTGTCATTATTATTTAAAACTACAAGAAAAGAGGGAAAAAACCCTATAGCTCAGATAATGTGATCAATTCAGAGGAGTATGGATAAAGGCTTTGAATGAGACCTGGGTGGACCTTTATATAGCAAAATGAGAAAAAGAAAGTCATATCCATTAATGTAATTTCCTTTCTGGTCATCTTTTGGTCTTAATCTCTTCTTGAATGTTTTAAGCTCCAAATTTTATATTCTTTGAATTACTTAATTTATTACTTAATTCATACTTCTTCAAATTGATTATGCTACTCTGTCGTACTTTTAAATTGAATCCTTTTAAGAATTTTTAGCTTAACACTCTATTTTCAGCCTTCTGTAGTTGTGATTTTTATTTATTTTATTTTTTTTTTTAAGAGAGAGAGAGAGAGAGAAGGGAAGGGAGGGGGAGGGGAGAGAGAGAATTTTTTTAATATTTATTTTTTAGTTTTTGGCAGACACAACACCTTTGTTTGTATGTGGTGCTGAGGATCAAACCCGGGCCGCACGCATGCCAGGCGAGCGCGCTAACGCTTGAGCCACGTCCCCAGCCCCAAAGTAGTTGTGATTTTTAAATCATCAATATCCTAATATTGTTTTATAGTATATGCTACTATATGGAGGCAAGCAGCAATTATATAGAAAGGACAAAGCCTTTCTCCCCTTATCCCAGCTGTGCTGCCCTCTCAATTCAAACTGATTTCCCTCAATCTTGGCTTAATTCTCTAAAGACTACAAAACCTCTGTAAAAATTATACATTTAACTTAAGAAAATAGTAGTATTCACTATCTTTCCAGTAACTCTGGCAAGCAAAGAAAACTGCTGTATTTTTAAAGTATTTATGTACTTCTTCACATATGCATTACTGTTTATATTTTGCCACTTGTTTTAGGCTCCTTTCTTTTTAAATGGGTTACTAATGAAGTTTGAGTGTTGTGCCTCTAATTCCATTTTCCCCATAAGCCTTGTGATTTTTTACTGCATGGTTCTGGACGGCACAGTGCATTTGAGGAATGCCCGTGTCTCATTATGGCAGAACTCACTGGACTTTGAAAGAAGCAAGCATAAATTGCCCAATATAATTTCAGTCAACCAAAAGGAGAATGCCACAGAGCTGTCTAATTTATACGGTAAAAAATTTATGTGGGGGCTGGGATTGTTGCTCAGTGGTAGAGTGTTTGCCTAGCACGGGCGGGAGCTGGGTTCAATCCTCAGCACCACATAAAAATAAAAGGCATTGTGTTGTGTCCATCTACACCTGAGGAATGAATATTTTTAAAAACTGTATGTGGTAAAAAATAATAATATGCTCCATGTAGTAGCATATACTATAAGACAATATTAGGATATTGATGATTTAAAAATCACAACTATAGAAGGCTGAAAGTAGACAAAATATTAATAGATTTTGTTCCCTGTTCATTGATATGTTGTTTCACCATGCACATTCAATCCAATCTAAGTTTAAAGTTAGATTTATATGATAGCTATATCAATCTCAAATGGCCAATAAAGGCTCTGTAGTTAACAATATTATTTCACTGAAGGCTTTTCAACACTTCCATTTGTATAATACCTTCAGAATAACTATAAATACATTGCATGGGAAAAGGCAGAAATTATGACTGCAGATTTACATTTGATGAAAAAGTATATAACTAAATAAAATGCCAAAACCTAGAAATTTTGATTAAGGGTCAAAATAATTTTTCTAAGTACAAGTTTCTCACATGTGAATCACCTGCATTTCAGTATAGTCCTTGAAAAAACTTTCTCAGCCCAGAATTTTAAATAATAGTCATTTTCTCTAAGTTGCTTCTTAGAGACTACCCATAAAACTTCTTGCTTATGCTCCACCTGTTTGCATGGTGGTACACAACTGGAATTCTAGTGACTTGGGAGGCTGAGGGCAGGGAGATCACAAGTTCCAAGACAGCCTCAGCAACTTAGTGAGACCTTGTCACAAAACAAAAAATAAAAAGGTTTGCAGAATGTGGCTCAGTGGTTAAGCACTCCTGGGTTCCATCTCCATACCCCACCCCTTCAAAATCAAACCAAAATAAAAAAACTTCTTGCAAATAACCAATTTGAGATACTTACTTTAATTTTTTCTGCTAAAGCTGATGTTATGTTGATTTCTCTTTCTCCTTCATCATACATTTGAAAAATAAGATTACGCATAACATCCCCTGCTATCCAATTAACCTCATCCTGATGCTTGATCTGGATTGCCTTTTGTCCCTCTACACTAAATATCTGAAGTCGTGCAACATGGCTACTAGGAAGCAACTTGATCGTCTTCTCCACAGGTGACACATCTTTACAGCTCTAGGAAGAGAGAAAAATACAATCATGTACTTAGCGGCATCTCTACTAAAAACTTAGAAATCCATTACATTGCTGAAGAATTTAGTTTCAAAGTTATGGATGATCATCATAAGTACTGTTACACTTACAGGGTTTGTCATTAAGTTCGTTATATTATTAATAATTCCATGTTTTACACCATCAAGTTATAAACAGCCTTGGTTATATTCTTAAAACCAATAATAAGTATATTTGTACTAAAAGGATTTCTTCCCCCTCATTTCTGAATTTGTTTTAAAAGTACTGTAAACTTATAAAATTTTTACTATGTCACAGATTCAGTGACCATCACTTGAAAGTTACTAAACAATTTATTATTTAATTATAATGGGTTACATTGAAGCTTTCTATATTTTACCAGTTGATAACACACTGGGTAAATGAACATAGAAACCTGGATGCATAAAGCCAAAGAAACCTAGATGAACTGAAGGCTGAACTGATCAATATATTGGAAAAATATCAATTATTATTAGTATGCCAGTGTTCCACAGATCAGTGAAGAACTGGTTTATGCTATATAAATTGATTTTAAGTACACAAAAATATGACATCATTATTTCATAATCTCACTACATTCCACAGCATACACTAAGTTTAAAATAAGCTTAACTCTAAAATACTTTTTACCTTTACCTTGTTTAATTCATCTCCTTCTTCATCTAGTTGCAGCCATTCCTATGGAAATCCATTCAAGTGACTGATAATATATTTAAAATTTGTACTTCATTGACTCTCAGGCAATCTTAGAAATTTATCTTACTAGCTTGACTCCTTAAACTCTGAGGAATTGCCTTTGGATAAGATTTTGTAATTGCCCATTAGAAAATACACCTTGGTATTTGTTTTTAAGTGATTTGGACTCTTGGTCTTCTACCTACTGCTGTTTTTTAGTATTCACATAACTCCTACTTATTACTCTTGCCTCCAAGTTCAGATTCTTCTCTAAGTCCTGTACTTCCTGACCTTCTAGAAGATAGTTTGCTCAAAAATATGTTGTCTATACTAATGCATAAAAGAAATGAATCAGATTTATCAAATATAATCAGCTTGAAAACAAGAATAAAACTGAGTAATCTTCTTCTGATTAAAAAAATGCAAGTCCTATCTTTTACTCCTTGAGGCTCAAGATTACTAATAATTGTTGTATAATCGGCAGACAAGTATGAGTTAATAAATTGATTAAGTTATCTGCCAATCATATCGATTACTAAGAAATCACATTTAAGTTAGGCATAGTGATGCATGCCTGTAATCATAGCAGATTGGGAGGCTGTGGCAGGATTGTAAATTCAAGGCCAGCCTCAGCAATTTAGGGAGGTCCTAAGCAACTTAGTGATGCCCTCTCTCAAAATGAAAAATAAAAAGGGCTAGAAATGTGGCTCAGTGGTTAAATGCCCCTAGGTTCAATTCGTGGCGTGCGCATACACACACACATTGGGGGGGGGGGGGAATCACATTTACATATTTTATTTATTTGTTATCCCATTCAGCAATACTGCCTGTTTATACTGCCCTCTTCCATTATGTCTTCACCATCAGCCATGATGCATTTCCAATAAGAACTATTCTATTAGTAGGTTATGTAGGTTATAACAAAATCCTTTAATGTGGAAATACTAATAAAGAACTATATATCTATAAAAAAATAGTATAAATCTGTTAAAGACTAATTGTTTTAACAATCAATAATATTAATAAATAATGACAACTTACAGGTATTTCAATTCTTGCTTTAAGTGTCTGGTCTTTTTTAATATTCTGAACATGAATTGTAGATCCTGTTAAAATACTGGTTCCAGAACTACTGCAATCCACTGTGTAGACTGGAAGGTTTGGAGCACCTGAAAACTATAAGGAGGATGAAAAATAATTCAAAACCCTAACAAATGTAACTGAGTATTTAATAATTAATCAAAAATTTCCAATGACTCACTATAGTTACTATTTATGGGTATAAATTGGAAAATTCTAAATTCAAAATTCTACAGAATTAGCCAGGCATGGTGATGCAGACCTATAATCAGAATGACACGGGAGAATCTCAAGTTCAAGGACAGCCTCAGCAACTTAGTGAGACACTGTCTCAAAATAAAAAATAAAGAGGAACTGGCAATGTAGCTCAGCAGTACAGTACCCTGGGTTTAATCCCAAACTAAACAAATAAATGAATAAATAAATAAATAAACAATCTAGAGAATTTATGAACATAAATAATAATTTTCTACAATGCTAAGTAAAAGCTATTTCTTTTAGAAGGAAAACCAACATTCTCAATCACTAGTCTTTTCTTTTTTACTACGCTTTGTTGGGTTTCCTTTCCATTTCTGTGGTCTTTTTACCCACCTTCATTTATCCATCCACTGCTAATCCTGACAGACATTTGTATTCCGCCTGTACAAATAAAATACTTCATCTTAAATGGGGATGAAAGAAAGGGAGAAGAGAGGAGGAAACTTTCATCCACAAATCTCTTTCTGAAACTGGGCAAAGCTGGTGTCTTTCACTGGTTTAGGATTACTGAGAAAGTATTAGCAATAAGAGCTCCCACAAATTTCTCCACGGAACAATCATGTTAAGACTTACTATAAAGTAGTTTAAAAATGTAGTTATTGCCATTTACTACTACCATGGGATTTAAAATACAGCCTATAATTATTCTTGTCTCACAATAAGTTTACCTTACAATGGACAATCAGTTTTGGTTGTGCTGTTATGTTGTCTGATTCATCTAGAACTTCCACCTGAAATGGGAAAGCTGTTCCATTTTCTATAACTAAAATTTCAGAATCAGGTTTCACTTTCAAATGACGAGGGGGACCTAAGAGAAAATCATACAATAAAATACACAGGTTTTAAAAACTCAAGTGCTGAAACATCAAAAGAAACAATGATTTGATATTTTAAAAATAATACAATCAAGCAAAAGCTAAGCAATGTCCAAGCTTAATAATTTCTGTCTCCAAAACGCATAGATTCTACATGTGATGAAAGCTGTCTCAACTATATAATAAAAATGTCTGATGTCTAGGCTTAGTTTTATGCTAGAAACTATGACAATGATAACTCATGCTAGAAATCATCTGAGTAGGTAAAATCTTAAAAGGATTGAGGTACAAAAAGTATTCAAGAAGAAAAATTAAATTTTATCAAACTACTTTTTATTTGTGATCTTTAACTTTATATAATATCTGACTTCTCAAGCACAAATAATGATAGGCTCTTTTCAGGCATTCAAAAGATGAGTTCTTGTATTGATATAACCAAGTGATTTACTTATTAGATTGCTCACTACTTCCAATGTCCATAAGCAAGTTATACCACAAGTTTCCTGGAAGATTAATAAAAAAGGGTTTATACCTCTGCAGTATACTGATTTTACTCCATAATCACTAATATTTTAAAATTCAATCTGTGTTAAATACTGGTAAATCCACGCATATAAAGACAGTCATTAGAAATACTTATTTTACTTTGTAATAATGTTAATATTTTATTTACTAAATGTGCTAGACACTGTGTTAAGTTTTAATTAAGCACTATTCTAACTGTAAATCTCACAATAATCTAAATGAAGAAGGTACTATTATCAGATCCATTTTATAGATGAGAAAACAACTATATATAATTAACCTAAGGATTAAATAAGGAAAATACTTAATCCAGAGAGATTAAATATTTTGTCAAGGACATGAGTAGCAGACTCAGATTTAAATTGTAGTTTGTAATTTTAAACCCCTTGACACTTTTTTCACCATACCACCTATCTATTTCCTTTTTACCATTTTTGCTCTCAAATTCCAAAAACAATGCAGAAACATCTAATTACTAAGGATTTTAGTGCCCAAATCTATACTGTTTAGCTAACCTCTATAATAAAGCATAACAAGTACTTAATTAACACAATTTTTTTCTTATGCTTCTACCAGTGTGCCAATTTTCACTTCTTTTTCAATGAATGCTTGGAGGAAAATTCATATAATTTGGATTTGTGAAAGCCAATAAGAAAATTTATTCCCTTTTGCTTAAAAATAGTACAAAAGGTAACAAAAGAAGATATGATTAAGGTTTGTTAATATCAGAGCTAAAACTTTCAAGTGAAGTACTATTCTAAGTGTTTCACGAGTATAGGCAGTTCTCACATTGCACAGTACTGATAATGAAAACTCATGCACTGTGTCTTCCAATCAGTTACAAAAGACTAGCAAGGGAGAACTACCTTTACTAACTCTTGAATTCTCACAACAGCCCTTTGAGAGCATATATTTCATTTTATGTGTAAAGAAACTGAGGCACAGGATCAAGTGTAACCTAAATACAAATTCAAAACGGCTGCTTCTAGAATAAACTCTTTAAATCTCCACAGCAGATTGCCTCTCAAATTAGTCAGCATTTTCTATCTTATGTAATTTTTATGCAATTTTAGTTTTTTGCATTGTCAATATCAAATTAAATAAATAAAATCAGAAACTTCTCTTCTTAAAATATGAAAGAGTTGTATCATGAAAAAATAAAGAACAGCACAGTTTTTAACATAAAGCTAATAATTATATACCTAGGAAAAATTACCTAAAACACTGTCAATATTCAAATTTTTCTCTTAAGACTATTTTTAGAACTTCACTAACATATTCGTACATGTTTTCCTTTTTACTGGTCATTTCTGTCAGTGCTATTTGACAATCCAAATGTATTTTCAAGATTTATATCATTATCAACCTGCCCCAAACTCCAACTTTCTAGTATCATCACAAGTTTTAAGAATATCATTTAAAATAAGTTATTAGATATATTTCTTAAAATATTACCAGGTAGTAATCTAATTTTCAAAATCTGTGAGTCTTCTTTTAAACCTGGCAGAATAACCTTCAGGTTAAAATTCTGTTGGGGGAAAAAAAAATGAAAAAAATTAAACTCAATATAAATCAAATTCCTTTATTTACATGTACAAATATGCCACAGTGACACTAATTGAATTCTGTATCATTAAAATATAACATATAAAAAAGAAACTGAAAATACCAGAAAAAAATTAAACCAAATTCAAATACATACTTGGTTCATTGTCTCAATTCTGATTTGTTTTTTACTTTTATTTCCTTATCATTATAGAAATCTATTTGCTAATGTTATCATATATATGCAAGAGACTCAAAAGGGAAAATTTGATTTATCTGGCTTTCTTGTAGACAAGTGTCTTTAAAATCAAAAAGTCAACTGTGAATAATTATTTCAATCAAAGATATTACAAAAATGAGAAATTTAATAAGTAGAAAAAAATCTAGAAATTCCTAAATGTAGTGTAGTATTAGATTAGATTCTGAACAAAAAATTACTAATTACTTGATACATTTGAATAAAGACTGTAGTTCTCTTAATTATATCAGTGTTAACTTTCTGTCATTGATAAATATGAAGTTTTTAAAGATGTTTATAGAGTAACTCTCTATATAACTACTATATTTAAACTCCTCTGAAAATCTAAAGCTATTTAAAAATAAAAGTTTTTTAAATATAGTAATATTTTTTTAGCAAGTTTATATTACTAAAGTTTAAATGTGTCATGAGTTTCTATTTCTGGAAAACTTTAATTCAGAAAGATGTGCAGCACGTGCTTGTGCTCCCAGTTACTTGTAAGATGAGGCTAGACCAGGCAACTTAGCTACAAAATAGTATATACTAAGTTGAATCCCTTATCCAAATGCTTGGGACCAAAGTGTTTTGTATTTTGAAATATTTGCATATACATAAAGAGGGATGAGATCCAAGTCTAAACACAAAATTCATTTACGTTTCATGTACACCTTATATACATAGTCTGAAGATAATTTTATACAGTGTTTTTCGTGTGCTCATGTTTTCACTATAATCTATCAATTGAGGTCAGGTGTGGAATTTTCTACATTGTGACATCATATATGCTTCAAAAAGCTTCAGATATCGGAACATTTCTGATTGGGGATGTACTGTCTGCAATACATGAAGAAATTCACATGCTCTATTTAAAATTTATTTTATTTTTCCATGGTTGGGAATTGAACCCAGGCTTTATACATGCTACTCTACCACTGAGCTATATATACCCCCAATCCCAACATGCTCTTTTGAAAATCATACTGGGGGTGGGGAAGAGGAGCAGTACCCAGGATTTAACCCAGAAGCACTTAACCACTCAGCCACATCCCTACCCCATTTTTATGTTTTATTTAGAGAGAGGGTCTCACTCAGTTGCTTAGGGGCTTAAAGCTGGCTTTGAACTCACAATCCTCCTGCCCCACCGTGCCCAGTCTGGTAGGGATAGCCCCATCTAATAGGAATAATTTTAAGTATATACTAAAGGTAAATGATATAGTATTTAAAAAGGTAATAAATTATTTAAGGTATTAGCTACAATAGTCTCTAATAGCTACTGTACAGACCTAATTGAAAAGGTACCTTATGTAATTTATGTATTTTCCTTTCTTAACCATATCCCTAACCAAATACCTTCACCTGAATACCAAACCAATTACATTTAAAGGCATAAGCTTAAGTTTCTCAGACTTCTATCATTTTTGTTGTAAGAAAAAATACTATAAAATGAACAGAAAAAGAGAAAAAAACAACGTTCCACTGGATAACTGTTGAAAAAAATGAAGATAAAGACAGTAGAATAACATCTAATTCACAAATTTTAAAAAACTACAGTAATGATGGTGCCAATTTTTCTTAAAAATAAAACTAGTAAGTAAAGTGACATGATGCTAATTAATTCCTAACAACTCAATAATACTGTCTAGTGTTTACAAAAACAGCTCATTTGATATTAAATTTCCAATTTCATTTTTACTATAGAAGAAACAAATGACAAGTATTATAACATTTATGTATAATGCTTACCTTGCCTTGACAAGAATTTACAGGACCCTTAACTGTAACACCACGAATTATACAATTTGGTCCTTTGGTTATTTCTTCATAATGTAAAGATAAACCACTGGAAAAAAATAAGTATTTTTAAAAGTTCTCCTCTATTACCTATGAAAATAAGGTACAAATATGACATTGGCATGTTTAATTCATTTTTGTAATAAATAATTTTTTTCTTGGTATTAGGAGTGCTTAACCACTGAGTCACATCCTTAGATCTTTTATTTATTTTTATTTTTAGGTACTGGGGATTGAACTCAGGGGCACTCAACCACTAAGCCACATGCCCAGCCCTATTTTGTATTTATTTAGAGACAGGGTCTCCCTGAGTTGCTTATAATGCCTTGTTTTTGCTGAGGCTGGCTTCGAACTTTCGATCCTACTGCCTTAGTCTCCGGGGTGGCTAGGATTACAGGCATGCACCACTGTGCTGAAATAACAAAATAATATTAAAATAAGAGGTAATAAACAGAACACTTATTTTGTTGGAATGAAACAAATAGAATGAAGTGTTGCCTACCTACAATCAAATATAAAGTCAATTAAGATCCTTAAATCCCACATTTTCAATTTTTATTTAATTAACCAATTTATTTGATGGTACTAGGGATTGAACTAAGGGTGCGCTAACACTAAGCTACAACCCAAAGTCTTTTATTTTTTATTTTCAAACGGGGTGTCTCACTAAGTTGCCCTGGCTAGTCTTGATCTTACAGCCTCCTGAGTAGCTGGGATTATAGGTACGTACTACTACACCTGGCTCCCACAGAAAACTGATCCAGCAAGCATTTATAAGCATAGATAAACACAGTAAAAAATTTAAACTCAGGTTAAGGATATCTTGAGCATTTGTTATGAATTCTTTGAAATCTGTCATCCAGCTGAATTTTGGAGAATTTTTGGAACCTATTAAAATTATTGGCAATTTTAGAAAAAGTCTAAATAACCAGAGTCTTGTCATGATATAAGCTGGTTAAAATATATGGAGAGGTCCCCTAATCTACTGTTATGAGCAACTTGATTCCTAAGTCAGCTTCAACCAACCACATGTAGACCTATTGACTAACATTTTACTCTCAGGTAAGAAAAGGGGAAAAAAAATAAAAAATATACCACGATGGAGGAAAAGGCCTAATTTTTTCTACAGCATTTTAAATATAATATCAGTACTTTTGAATAGACTGGAAGATTTAAAAATGACAACAATTTAAGGATCTTTTCTTCTAAAATATTTAATTTTTAGGTGGAGATGGACACAACACAATGTCTTTATTTTTATGTGGTGCTGAGGATCGAACCCAGGTCCTGCCAGTGCTAGGTGATCGCTCTACCACTGAGCCACAATCCCAGCCCCAATTTAAGGATCTTAATTGACTTTATATTTGATTGTAGGTAGGCAACACCTTCATTCTATTTGTTTCATTCCAACAAAATAAGTGTTCCAATAAGCACAGCAGAGGAGGCTGATTTTGTAGACAAGGAATAAAGCAAGCAGAAACAAAAATAAAAGGCAAGTTACTTTCCCTGTAGGAAAAGGATAAGAAGACAGAATGATGGAGAAATAACTAGTTAACATCAGATTATTTCCTGTTACTTTTTTTGTGTGAGGATTATGATCAAAGGAACTTCATTATCATGCCAATTTAAACAGGCTTGCATGGGAAATGTGGATGGTAGTCTCTCTAATCCTAGTTTCTCAGAAATTTAGATCACTTGTTGACTGGGACTTTAAGATGAATAACTCCATTTTGATATTTAGCTTGGATTGTTGGGGCCTACAGCAGAACCCTAGTCCAAAACTCTGATTCCCATGATTTATATTTAACAATAAGCCTTGTTTGAAGAAAAAAAAAAAAAAAAAAAAAAAAGTAAAAGTGCCATACAAGATAATAACTCTCTAGGAAAGGTTAGCATGTTAAACACATCTATTTTCATTGTCTCTTAAAATCTCACTAATATTGAAAGCAAAGGATTTCTTTTATTTATTATTAAAAGCAAACATAAGGAAAAGGTAGAAAAAAAAAAAAAACAAGGACACCAAATCTTCTTCTTCTTCTTTTTTGAGTACCAAGGAATGAACCCAGGGGTACTTAACACTGAGCCACATTCTAGACCTTTTTATTTTGAGATCAGATCTCACTAAGTTACAGACTTGGCTTTGAACTCACAATCCTACTGCCTCAGTCCCCCAAGCCTCTGGGATTACGGTCTTGTGCCAACATGCACGGCTAAGGACAGCAAATCTTATTTGCTAAAACATAGGATAGACAAGGGGAATTAATTTCCAGGTACCACTCAGGAACTGGTAGTACTAGGAGTCTTTAGAAGCTGGAGTAAAGGATAACATTAAAGAGTGAAGGCTGGGGGTGTGGCTAAGTGGTAGAGTGCTTGCCTAGCATGTGTGAGGCACTGGGTTCGACTATCAGCACCACATAAATATAAATAAATACCAAAAAAAAAACACACAAAAAAACATTCATCCACAACTTAAAAAAAGAAAAGAAAAGAAAGTCATGAAAGTTTAGATCCTAAATTTCCCCTCTCCACCTCTGGCAGATGACTGGAAGACTGCTCTTTGAAAAGGTTAAAATCAAAGATTGATAAACTAGGAGCAGCAGATTAACTGAAGGAGAGAAAAAGGAATGGAAAGGATAATTCTAAATGAATGCATGTAGATTCTGAAAACCCCCCATTTATCCAATTCCCACTCTAGCTCTGTTCTTTGACTGGCTTGGAATTACAGAGATCAAAGATTTTTCTTTAAGGAAACTACCCAGCCCAAGGGGTGAAAAAAGACCTAAAGACTCACAACCAGGTTCTTCCTTATTCCCAACAAAGTTCCCCAGACAGATAATCCCATAGTGGAGCTACCAGTTCAATAACTTCTACTTCCAGATTCATCCATCCTCATTTCAATTCTCTATTTATTAGGCTGGGGATGTGGTTCAATGGTAGATCGCTTGCCTGACATATATGAGGCATTGTGTTCAATCCTCAGTGTGGCAAAAAACAAATAAAAAAGAATTACTTATTTACAAGCAGATGGTCAATGACTACCATATATCTGAAGAAAAGAGAGTAGGAAAAAAAAATAAAAAGCAACTAACTTGGGGAAAACAGTATCTGTATAGATAAAAAATCTACCATTTACTTATGAGTGAAAAAACATTACATTCATAAAACAAGAATAGGCTCTTTAAAATAACATTCAGAAAACCAGGACAAATTCTTGGAAATCAAAAAGAAAAATTCTCAATGGAAAGGGTATACAGATAAGTTGAGAAAATCCGTCAGAAAATACAAATATAAAATGATTGACAAAATTAAGAAAATCAGAGAGTCGTCCCAGAAGGTCCAATATTCAATAAATGAGGATCCTACAAAGAGAAAACAGGATGACAGATGATCAGAATAAAGTACTTAAAAAAAAAGTAAGAGACCTATAAAAAGACAAATCACTGTAAAATTTCACAGTGAATGAAACTGAGAATGAAAAGTAGATTTTATAAGCTTTGAGAGAGAAAGAACAGGAAACATGTAAAAGGAACAAAAATACGTTTAAATTTATCAGGGATGCTATCAAGTAAAAATGAATCAAGTATAATGCTTTTATAATTCTGATGGAAAAAGTTTCTGACTTGTAATTTAATCAATCATATCAGGATAAAAGAAAAACATTTCACAGAAGAATTTTTACTTCACATGAACCCTTTCCTCAGGAAACCAAGGAAGGATGTGCTTCAGCAAATACAAAGGGGCATGAGGTGTTTTTTTTTTAAATATTGGAGATCCATGAAAGGATCTAAATGCTAAATAAAATATAACTAATATAGTTTCACAACTCTGGAGTATTTCTTTAAGCACCAACAACCATCTCCTTGAAACGTAATGAAAGAAGATAATGTCCCACTTTCCATTAGTCTGGGAGAATATGGGATGAATTTCAACTGTTTTGTGACTCCAAATTGCAAATCCTACCTCATGTCATAAAGATGCCACAAATTTTAACAATTTTCTCTTGAAAGCATGAATGTAATGGGTTGTATTCCTCTTAAGAGTAAAATTCATCTAATACATCTAATCCCATACATCTAATCCCAGCTCCATGAGAGGCTAAGGCAGGAAGATCAGTAGTTCAAAGCCCGCCTGTGCAGCTCAGTCAGATCCTGTCTCAAAAGACCTTTACTCGCATGGATGAATACCTAGGTACCACCAACAAAGGGCAGGTGGGGTGGGTAAGATTTCTTTGTATTCACAAATCTGATTTTTTTTTTTTTTTTTGGTGGTGGTTGTTGTTTTTGGTAGCAGAGATTGAATTAGAGGTGCTTAACCTCAGGCCGCATCCCCAGCAACTATTTTAATTTAATTTTGAGACAAGTGTCTCACTAGGTTGCTTACAGTCTTACTAAGTTGCTGACTGGCTTTGAACCTGCAATCCTTCTGTCTCAGCCACTCCCCTTCATCCCCCTAGCTGCTGGGATTATAGCAATGTGCCACCAAACTGGGCTACAAATCTCTTCAGCTTGGCTGCTTTGGTCACATGCTGGTTTAATGTTATGTATATAACTTTTTTCTTTCTCTTCTACCTTTGTTAAGAAGTTTTCTAGGTTAGGAAAAGGTTTTTTTGGTTTAATTATTTCCCAAACACAGAAGACAGACAAAGGAAGTCCCCTGGATGAAAATGGAAGAAGAGTACAGAAAGAAAACTGTCAAAGCATAGAAACATTTACTCCAGACTAGTCCTTATCACATGCTCAAAGGGAACCGTCTCCAAGGATATGAAGCCAATGGACTATCTGTGTACCTAAAATGTACTTCCCTCTCCCCTCCCAGTTCTGGGGATTGAATCCAGAGGTACTTCTTTTTTTATTATTATTATTATTATTATTATTGACAGAATCTTGCTAAGTTACTGAGGTTGTCCTTGAGCTTGCAATCCTCCTCACTCAAGTCTCCTGGGTTGCTGAGACTACAGGTGTGTGTCCCAAGCCTGGCTACATCTAAATATTTTGAAAAGAAACTAGACAATTGTAAAAGACAATTTCAGAGTTTATGGTTTAATCTGTAATAAGCTTAGGAAACAACAACAACAAAAAAGTACAGTAACAACACAGTAGTAACACTGACTAGAATTTATATTACTATTATATAGTAAATACTAAATATTGATCAAACCAGAATATAACTTCACTAAAGAAAGAGGAAACAAGAGAGATACTTATTTTAAAGGAGGTGACAATAAGACAGTATGTCCTAATCTTCCATAGCCATTAAGTAGAGATAACACCTAAAACTGAAGAATCAAGGACCAATATAAAATTTACTTAGAAATACGGTAATAATCAGAAGAATCAAGCAAGAAAGCTGAAAGAGGTTCTCTGAGAAGTAAATCATGGTTAAAGTAGAAAGGGAGGGGAGACCTTTGGGGTTTTTTCCCCCCTCAGTACTGGGAAAATACTGACTGGGTTTTTAATTTTAATTTTGATACAAGGTCTTGCTAAATTGCCCAGGCTGGCCTTGAACTTGTGATTCTCCTGCCTCAGCCTTTTGAATCCTTAGGATTGTAGACATGTGCCACCATGCCCATTGACTTATTGACTTAACTTGATTCTTTAAGGCATATACATGAATAATTTATTTAAAAAATTAAATAACTCTGAAAACAAGGAACCCACCCATTTAATAGTCATCCTCTCTTGAAGATAAATTCACACTATCATGTCACCAAGACATTTTTAAATGTCCAAAATCTTAACTATCACTATGTGTGTATATATGAGGAAGACTTCATAAATAAGAGTATCCTACCATAGATAAAGTGAAGTTATAAAAGACAAGAGGTATAGATGAATGCATTAATATTATCATTTGTGGGCTGTGGTTGTGGCTTGGTGGTACAGTGCTTGCCTAGCATGTGTGAGGCACTGGGTTCAATCCTTAGCACAACATAAAAATAAATAAAATATTGTGTCCATCTACAACTAAAAAAAAAAAAATCTTTTAAAGATGTTTTAAATATTATTCATTTGTAATTAGATACCTTTACTGTTTTATTATTTAAAAATACATGTTTATTGAAATCTTCCAGTGCTATTTAATATTCAAATGAATATAATATGTCAAAAAGACAAAAAAAATGACCTTTTGCAACTTGAAGGAACATAAAACAACAAAAAATTCATTCTGATTTTCTTTTATAAGTAGATATTGCTTTTCAAGAATTTCACCAAGGCATATTCTAGATATAGCTCTATTTCACTAGTGTATGAGCTTCTGGAAGGCAAATGTCCTTTTTATTCATTTCTATTATTTTAGCTACCAGGTACCTAGAATATAATACATGTTCAAATAACTAAAAGTGAAACGTTCCACCACAAGGGGAAAAATACATAGAGACAATAAAAGGAAGTATACATGAAAAGATGGCACAGGCCTGGGGTTGTAAGCTTAGAGGTAGAGTACTTGCCTAGCATGCATAAGGCTTTATTTAGGTTTGAGCCCTAGCATCATAAAAATAAAACAAGAAATGGGTACAAAAAGAGAATTTTGGCAGCTAATGCAAAAATAAATAATTGATATTATTATTATTATGTTTTATAAATAAACAACTGCTTAGAATCACAAGTTATCCTCTTAAGACTCTTTTTTCAGGAATTTCTTACTAAGCATCTCAAAAAAAGGTAATAGGAAATAATGAACATATTCAATGACATCAAGTGACATACTATTAAGAGCTATTTTTTTGATATAGGGCAATTATATCATTCAAAAGGGCTATTAAGTACAGGCAAATTTTAAGGAGGGACAGGAAATATCAATTTCACTGCTTAAAACACCAAAATAAATTACAATCCCATCAAGTGTGAACGGCATAACTTCTAAATAAACAAGAACTAAAAAAAATTGCCAGGAAGACATATCATACTTGCAAAAGGAAATGGATTAAGATCTAAATTTATATATGACATTGCAGTCTCAGAAGAGAGTTTGGGCCAAATAAGTCACCAAACGTCAGAAAATTCACCAAACATTTTAAATGACAACATTGAAATTAACCTCACAGAAATAATTTAAGCTTAGAAAAAGAATGAATGGTTAGCAAATATAAAAAGACGAATAAATCAACATTTCAAATTACCTTGCTTCAAGAACTGGCTGAATATCAGTTATTAGTTGGCTGGTATGACCAAATTCATCCTGAAATTCCAAAGGGATGTTGAATGGAACTCCAACACGAAAAGGAGGATCCAGAAGACCAAAAGAAAATTTCTCTGGCTTGCCCTCTTTAACAAAAATAAAGATTAAAAAAGAAAGAAAGAAGGTAAATTCATAGATCAGAGAATTCACTAGAGGTAAGAAACAGACATTCATATATGGGAAGTTAGACTATGACAAAGATGGCATTTTAAATCTGTGTAAATTTTAACTACTATTAACAATCCATATGGGAAAGTAAAATTAGAACTTTGTCACACAACATATATAAAAGTAAAAGTAGAGGTAGAAATAGATGTTTATCTCAGAAACTAGAATATGATGAAGAATGTTTTTAAGTTTAATCCCAAGAAAAAATTTCTAAGGCAAAACACAATATACTGAACAGCTATAAAAGGATTTGATGAGTTTAACAGAGAAGCTGATTATGAGAGACTATTTGTAAAGCATGCAATGAAGAATTAAAATTCAGAATACATTTAAAATCTCCTATAAATCAGCTATTCTCTCTCTCTCTCTTTTTTTTCCCTGTGCTGGGGACCTAACCTAGGGCCTCATGGTAAACTTGTGTTCTACCACTGATACCTTAACACAGCTATTCTAAAAGCGTGGTCTCTAGTAGTTTTCACCATTCCTAGGATACATTAGAAATGCAAATGCTACAGCCTACCACCAAACATGTTGAAGCAAAAACTGGGGGTGAGGGCACAACATAATGTTTTAATAAGCACTCTAAGTGGTTCAGATACAAACTCATATGTGAGAATCACAGCTCTAAACTATTAAAATGGGCAATGCAAATAAATAAGCTTTCAGGTGATATACAATGTCCAATAAAGGCTAGAAGAGGTACACAAACTCAAAATTAGAGAAATCAGGGCTGGGGTTGTAGTTCAGTGGCAAAGCGTTTTGACAAGTAGCATGTGTGAGGTGCTAGGTTCGATCCTTAGCACCACATAAAAGTAAAAAAAAATAAAGGCATTTTGTCCATCTACAACTACAAAAAGAAAAAAAAAATTAGAGAAATCACCTGACCCCCCAATTTGTCTAAATAAATACATAGGGATTTGACAAATAAGTAGGTGGGAAAAAAATTCTTATCATCTGTTGATTGGTGCGATCTACATAGCCTTTTGAGAATTTGTTGTACCTAGAGAAATTCTAGCGTATGTACATAAAACAGAATAACTTTTATAGCCAAAAAACTGGAAACAACCTAAATGGATCATCAATAGGAAACTGCTAAAACTACAGGAAATCTATACTTTAAAATATGTTTCACTGTATTAAAAGAACATAGTATATTTCTATGTACAAAAAATAAATGATCTTTTAAAAAAAAGAAAATTCTGCTAGTGATCCTTCTAATTAAAGAAAACAAGGTGATCACAGGCTCTTAAATCAGTCCTGTCCAAAACCCCTTAATGACACTTTGGACTTGTTTGTTTTGGGTAGAGGGGCACTAGGGATCAAATCCTGGGTACTTCACCACAGAGCTAAATCCCCAGGCGTTTCTTATTTTTTTTGAGACAGGGTCTCACAAAGTTGCTGAGGCTGGGCTTGAACTCATGATCTTCCTGTCTGAGGCTTGCAAATCATTGGGATTATAAACATATACCACTGCACACGGCTTAGACTTTTTTTTTTTAAGGGAACTAAATTTACAAAAACATCACATAAGAAAAAAGATAATAGTGGGTTGGGATTGTGGCTCAGTGGCAGAGCATTAGCCTCACACATGTGAGGCACTGGGTTCCATCCTCAGCACCACATAAAAATAAAATAAACAAAATAAAGATATTGTGTCCATGTATAACTAAAAAAAAAATTTTTTTAAAGACAACAGTAATGAAATTTGAAAGCTGAAGAACATATGGGCAAATGTAACTGTCTCACAAGAAAAATCTAAGAAAATAAATTTCTCAGATGACAATAAAGTTGAGACTCAATTGAAGTCACACTCCAGGACACCCAAAAGTCTTAGAAATGGTTGTATAAATCTGTTGTGAAATTGGAATAAATTTGGAAGATTTGTTGAAGTCTACTGAAGACACAGTATCTCAAATGCCCCATCTCTAAAAGTAAGGGCCAAATATTTTCCTCATCCCTGGCAAAAGATGATTTGTTCCCTGAAGAAGGAAAAGGGCAAGTCTAAGGAATGAGGGACAAAGCGCTAATAAAAGTGTCATAGTTAATAGAAAAATCAACTGAAAGATTATTTATTAAATTTGAGATACCCCTGCCAACAGTCTTCTGCACTTGGCTCCCAAAATGCTAGCAACCAGATTGTTACTTTCCCAGGAAGAAGCTGGAAGGTTCCACTCTGAGGAAACTGACCAGAGAGAAGACCTAAAAATCCTTATAATTTCCCCCAACAAAATACATGTTTCCTAAATACCCCATTCTTAAATGTGAGCAAATGACTAATTATATAAAAGAGCATTTCATATAACAGAGCAAACAGGCAAAAAGCAACATGGAGAAAACAAGTATTAAAGACAAGTTATACTCTGTGTATGTATAATTTGCCAAAATACATTCTATTATTATGAATAACTAAAAAGAATAAAAATAAAAAAGACTGGGGCTGGGATGGTGGCTCAGTGTAGAGCACTTGCCTCACATGTGAGGCACTGGGTTCAATTCTCAGCGTGGCATATAAATAAATGAATAAAATAAAGGTCCATCAACAACTACAGAATTAAAAATAAATAAATAAATAAGATTAAAGAAAAGTTCCTAATGTTATTGATAGCTTCAGAGAAGTAATAAAAGTAGTGAATCCATCAAATAGTAAGAGAATGCTTGGAAAAAGAGATAACCAGATAATAAGGAAAGTTAGAAACTAAAAAATAACAGCAAAGAAAAAACTCAATTAAAAGTGTAGAATATCAGGGGTGGGGTTGTGGCTCAGTGGTAGAGTGCTTGCCTGGCATGTGTGGGGCACTGGGTTTGATTCTCAGTACCACATACAAATAAATAAAATAAAGGTCCATCAACAATTTAAAAAAAAAGTGTAAAATATCAAGGCAATCTCAAATAAAGTAGAAAAATAAAACCAAGAGATGAAAAATTCAAAAAAAGAAAATTAGTATATCTGCCAGGCGATTCACCATCTTAATATTAGATTTTTTTGGGGGGGGTGGTAGGTACTGGGGATTGAGCTAAGGGGCAGTCAGCCACTGAGCCACATCCCCAGCCCTAATCTGTATTTTGTTTAGAGTTAGGGTCTCAATGAGTTGCTTAGTGCCTTGCTGTTGCTGAGGCTGCCTTTGAACTTGAGATCCTTCTGTCTCAGCCTCCTGAGCCACAGGGATTACAAGTGTGCACAATATTAGATATTATAGAAAGAAAGGAGAGTAGGAAATCAAATAGTTTAAGAAAAATCCCTAGAAAATAAAACAGGAGTTTCATGACTAAAAGGGATATGAGGAATATAGCAAGTGGATGAAAACAAATTCATATCAAGTCATACATTTATTCCTCAAATACCTAAGGTCATGCAAAAGGTCACAAGTCAAAACAGCTTTACATTTTATCAGTAAAAATTCAAAGTAAAAAACAAATGACATTTTTAAAATTAAAAATATGATAAGTAGAATTATAAAACCATTTAAAAATCAAGATGGCTACTCAACTGTCCAACAACTTTTATTTGATTATCTTATCTTCCCTTGATTTAAAAATTACATATTAGTGTTTTCCTTACCTTTAACAGAGAATTTAATTGCTTTAGATGGTAGTGGTCTTCCTGCATAGGTATCTGCATTACTTTCATTAAGTACAACTTGCAATTTCAATGTGTAATTTCCCAACTTTTGAATATTTTCTGAATAAGAAGAAATTAAAAATCTAGTCAACATAATACATAACTGTAACTATATCTACCTACACACACACACACACACATTTTTCCTTTTAAGACAAGACTTCGCCATGTTGCCTAGGCTAGTCTCAAACTAAAGTGATCCTAAAGTGATCCTCCCACCTCATCCTCCAGAGTAGCTGTCACCACAGGTGTGTGCCATCACAGCTAGTATCCTCCCCTTCCACCCTCAGTGGCACTAGAGATTAAACTCAGGGCCTTACACATGCTAGACAAAAAAAAAAGTGTAAAATATCAAGGCAATCTTGATACTGAGCTACATTCTTAGTGCCTGATACATATTTTTAACATTCGGAATAAGAACTCACCCATTTTTTTAAACCAGTAAGGCCATTTTCCTCCATGTTGACTAATATGAGAAATGATTTCTTTATTTCCACTTGAAGCTTAATAAAAGAAAAAAAATATTGTCTTGAGAAATTGAGAATATGAGATATCACAAAAACATCAAATGCAGTTATCTCTACTTGAAGTACATTTTATGTTTATTTATTTTTAAAATTTATTTATTTTTTATTCCAATTTGTTATATATGACAGTAGAATGCCTTAAAGTAGATTTTAAAAATGATTCTGGAGCTTCAAAAGACCTCACACAATGCAAGGGAACATTCATTTAGCTCATTAATATCTTTATTTCAAATCTTTAATTTATTTTGTATAATATTTTATTTCATTTGTAAATAAAATTGACTGGTACAAAGAAAACAACTTTCCTTAAAAATTTTTCTCCAAAATTAAAATGGCATAGTTTATTGATAAAACTTATCTCTAAGATCTATTATTCAGAGAAAAAAGCAAGGAAAATGTATTGCTAAGAATTATAAAAGAAAAGCAGAAAAGCTAGGCCAAAAACAAATAAAATGGCTTATATGAAGAGAAAAGAGGAAAACAGAATAGAGTGGTGACATGATTCTCTGAAATAGTCCTTGTTACTTCTTGTCCATTTTGGAATTAGATAAAAAAGATTGGGAATGTAGTTCCAAAGTAGAGATACCCTGGACTCTATTCCCAGTACTGAGGGGAAAAATTAAAATAAGGCAGTTTATAAACAAAATCAAACTGTGCATGAAGTAGGTGACATGACTACATGAATTCAGAATGCCTTTTTTCTTTTTTTTGACTATTTACAAAGAAAAATATTTTAAGGAAAAAGAAATCAAATTTAATTCAATAGTCTTTAAGGGACTGGGGTTGTGGCTCAGCAGGAGACTGCTTGGCTAGCACATGCGAGACACTGGGTTCAATCCTCAGCACCACATAAAAATAAATAAAATAAAGGTATTGTGTCCAACAACAATTAAAAAAATATTTAAAACCAACCAAACAAAAAAAGAATCAAGATGTTGGAGCCATGAATATAAGTTCCAGGGTAGAGCTCAGTGGTAGCTCCTAGCCCTTATTATTTTTTAATATTGAGACATGTTTCTCTCGCTTCAGCCGCTGCAGTAGATGGGATTATAGGCTTGAGCCACTGTGCCTGGTCTAATTCTGCTTTGGAATATTCAATATTAAAAACTTTACATAAATTCCAAAATGAACAATAAATAACAAGGATTATTTTAGAGAAGTCATACCAACCCTCTATTCTGTTTTCTTCCTCCCTCTTTAGTTAGTCATTTATTAGTTTTTGGATTAGCTTTTCTGTTTTTCTTTTATAATTCTAAGCAATATATAGGCCTTACAATGCCAAGGCCTAGGTTTAATCCCTAATACTGGGGTAAAAGAAAAAAAAAACTCAAAAAGATTTTCAACCTAAAAGAAGGGAAATACAAGTATAAAAGAAAAGTAGTTAAGTAAAAACCTAAAATATCAGTATGTATTTAGTTTTTCTTTTCTTTTTTTAGAAACAGTCATTTCAAGCTATCAATTGAAAAAGCAAGAAGCCATTTCATACCACCATTCCCAATTGAAAGGAACTATGAGTAGAGGCTAAACTGGGGCGAGGGTCAAGCACATATATAAGATTATTCTAGGATATTTTAAGCCAGGAAACATGAAAACTTATATCAAAGACTAAAAGGATCATATTGAGTGTCCACAAGTCAACATGAAGGTATAATGCGGAGAGCAGTGACTTGAATCATCTCTGACTGCCTCATAGCTGCATTTGTATTGGGAACTTCCTGTGCAAATGTGCAGATCAAGATTTCCCAGTTGCTATGGTGACACCCAGTAAGGTCACAGAGTTATATCAGTCTGGACCTTGAGTTCAGACACCAGCTCCCAGGGATAGAGAATTCTGAGCATAATAAGATAACCCTAATGTCTCTCCAGTGCTGCCTCCTTTGCTCTGCCTCCTTTGCAGAAACTTTCCCACAAAGAACCTTTTGATGATTAAAGCTATAAAAATGTGCTAATAAGCTAGGTCTGGGTCACTGTTCCTCCATCAAAGGACAGTGTCCCTCCAGCTTTCTCTCTACATGTGTTTGTCTTTCTCAATCCCCCATAACCTCTCACTGATTTCTGAATTAACAGTCATGGCAGGGCAGCTGGCCATGGCAGTATAATACACCCAAATGAATCACATTAAATATATAAAAACTCTAAGTATACAAGAATACCTAAAATAAATTCTCAAAGGGCATTACTGTAGAGCACTAATTCTGTACTCTAAAAATCTGGAATAAAACAAAACAAGAACCAGACATGGTGGCATATACCTGTTATCCCAATCCCAAATACCTGGTAAATTGTAGGCCTGCCTGGGCAACATTAATAATACCCTGTCGTGGGGCTGGAGTTGTGGCTCAGTGGTAGAGCAATCGCCTATCATGGGCAAGGTCCTGGGTTCAATCCTCAGCACCACATAAAAATAAATTAATTAATTAAAGGTATTATATCCAACTACAACTAAAAAATAAATAATAAATAAAATAATATAATTGTAATTTTGTGGGTTAGTCTCTGTGTCCTCTATTCTGAACCATTGGTCCACTAGTCTATTTTGGTGCCAATTTCATGATGTTTTTGTTACTATTGCTCAGTAGTATAGTTTAAGGTCTGGTATAGTGATGCCACCTGCTTCACTCTTCCTGCTACGGATTGCTTCAGCTATTCTGGATCTCTTATTTTTCCAGATGAATTTCATACTGCCTTTTCTATTTCTATAAGGAATGTCATTGGAATTTTGATAGAAATTGCATTAAATCTGTATAGTGCTTTTGGAAGTATGGTCATTTTGATAATATTAATTCTGCCTATCTAAGAGCAAGGTAGATCTTATCATCATCTAAGGTCTTCTTTGACTTTTTTCTTTGTATTTTCATTATATAGATCAATTATCTTATATTAGACAAAGATGCTAAAAACATGCATTGGAGAAAAGATAGCCTCTTCAACAAATGGTGCTGGAAAAACTGGAAATCCATAAGCAACAAATGAAATTAAACCCCTATAAACCCCTATATAAACCACTCAAAACGGATCAAGGACTTAGGAATAAAACCAGAGACACTGCTTCTAACAGAAGAAAAAGTAGGCCCTAATCTCCATCATGTGGGATTAGGCCCCAACTTCCTTAATAAGACTCCTGTGGCCCAAGAATTAAAATCAAGAATCAATAAATGGGATGGACTCAAACTAAAAAGTTTCTTCTTAGCAAAAGAAACAATCTGTGAGATGAATAGAAAGCCTACACTTTTGTTTTGTCAATTTTTTTTTTAATATTTTATTTTTTAGTTATCGGCAGACACAACATCTTTGTTTTGTTTTGTTTGTATGTGGTGCTGAGGATTGAACCCGGGCCACACGCATACCATGCGAGCGCGCTACCACTTGAACCACATCCCCAGCCCAAAAGCCTACACTTTTGGAAGCAAATTTTTACCTCTCACACATCAGATAGAGCACTAACCTCTAGGGTATATAAAGAACTCAAAAAGCTAAGCACCAAAAAAAACCCAAATAACCCAATCAATAAATGGGCCAAGGACCTGAACAGACACTTCTCAGAAGAGGATATATGAAAAAATGTTCATCATCACTAGCAATTACAGAAATGCAAATCAAAACTAATCTAAGATTTCATCTCACTCCAGTCAGAATGGCAGATATTATGAAGATAAACAACAGTAAGTGTTGGCGAGGATTGGAGAAAAAAGTACACTCATACATTGTTGGTGGGACTACAAATTGGTGCAGCCAATATGGAAAGCAGTATGGAGATTTCTTGGAAAATTAGGAATGGAACCACCATTTGACTCAGCTATCCCTCTCCTCGGTCTATACCCAAAGGACCTAAAAAACAGCATACTACAAGGACACAGCCACATCAATATTTACAGTAGCACAATTCACAATAGCTAAACTGTGGAACCAATCTAGATGCCTTCAATAGATGAATTGGAAAAAAAAATGTGGCATATATACACAATGGAATATTACTCAGCAATAAAAAGAGAATAAAATCATGGCATTTGCAGGTAAATGGATGGAGTTAGAGAAGATAACGCTAAGTGAAGTTAGCCAATCCCAAAAAAACAAATGCCAAATGTTTTCTTTGATATTAGGAGGCTGATCCATAGTGGGATAGGGAGAGGGAACATGGGAGGAATAGACGAACTCTAGATAGGGGAGAGGGATTGGAGGGGAAGTGAGGAGTTATGGGGTTATAAATGATGGTGGAATGTGATGATCATTATTATCCAAAGTATATGTATGAAGATAATAATAATAATAGTATTAATAATACCCTGTCTCAAACTTTAAAAAAAGGAGGGGTAGTGGGAGGATATAATTCAGTGAACACTCCTGGGTTCCATCCCCAACACTGGAGGTATCCTCTCCAAAAATAAACTAAGGCTTTATACTCCCTTTTCCTGAAAATGCTATTTTTCAGAATAACCAAATTAACCTCACTGATAAAGGAAACTTCTTCACATACAAACTCTAGAAAATAAATTAGGAAGAATCGGAATGCCAAAATTATCATTTCACATAATCAATAAAATAAAAGCAAAAAAATATGGATAAAATATTGACAATTTAGATATTATATACCTGCAATGTAATACTATAATGTAATACTATAATAAACAGATTACTTATGAAGTACTGATTTCTTGCTTTAGGGGTAAAAAAAAAAAAAGTGAACTTAAATCTAATCAAGTTGTTAGGACTAACTTCCAGTTTGCAGGAAACAGAATATTGGACCAAGTTAAATGATACCTGTAATAATCTCATACAGAAATATATATAGTAATCCTAGGACACCCTCTACATACCTTCTGCACCCTGCAGATACCAAAATTTGCAGATGTGCAAGTCTCTAAAAAATGATGTAATATTTGCATATAACTTAAGCATAAACTCCCATATATTGTAAACCATCTCTAGATTACTTTTGACATCTAATACAATGTAAATACTATGTAAATACTGTTATACTACATTGTTCAGAGAATGACAAGAAAAAAAGTCTGCACATATTCAGTACAGAAGCAATTTTTTTACGAAGTATTTTCAATCTTTACTTGGTAGAACTAGCAGATGTGGAACCCCTGGATACGGAGGAATTTGAAGAGCTGGGTATATTTGGTTTTACTTGGAATTTTGAATACTGTGAGAGAAGCATTTCTTGTTATTTATTACAAAGTCCCTTTTCAACCACATTTGAGTTTGTTGATGAAGTAACTTTTGGAAACCACCCAAGGATGAAGGGCAGGTTGCCAGAGGAATGTACCATGTGACAGAAGACTGAACTTCCATATACAACTCCAACCTCAGGGGACAGGTGAGAAGAGCTGGATATTGAATTAAATCACCGAATGTCAATAAATTAATCTATCACTATCTACTATAATGACATCCCCATAAGAAACTCCATAAGGAAGAAGTTTTGAGGGCTTCTGGGTTGTGACCTTATCAAGGTGTTAGAAGGGTCCCCTAAAAGCTACAAGTACCTCCTCCACACCTTGTCCTATGCATCAATTTGGCTCTTCCCGAGTTGTATCCTTTATAATAGACTAGTAAGCATAGTAAGCATAAGTATTTGTTTCTCTGAATTCTGTGAACCATGCTAGGAAATTATCAAATCTAGAGAGGAGGTCTTGGGAAAGTATGGATTTGGAACAGACTTCTTAATTGGGTGGCACAGTTGAGGTCTGTGCTAACTCTGGGCAGATAGTGCTAGAATTACATTAAACTCCAGGACACCCCAACAGTGTCTGGTAAGAAATGAAAAACTGGCTGGTGTGAAAAAACATACATGACATATTGGTGTCATAAGTTTTCTATCTGAGTAGAAGAAAAGCTTATTTTCCTCTTAAAACATTCCAATTAAATAATGAGAAATAAATAAAACACTACATAAGTTCTGTTATAAAATCATTGGCAAGGTAAAAGGAGGGGGCTCTCCTGTGGAAAAGAGACTTAATACATAACTAAACATAATACATATATGTGCCTGATATCCCCCAAAACAACTATAAAATGTTATCAGTTTAGCAAATTGGGGAATATTGAGCTGGACTGGGTATCATATGGTAATAACTGAATTATAATTACATAAGAAAGAGTCCATAAGAGAAACGTACTTGTGATTCAACAACCATCAAAAAAGAATGGATGAAGCAAATGAAGCCAAATATTTGATAATTTTGTGGAACTAGGTTAATCAGTGTATAAGGGCTTGTTACATAATCCTACATGCGCTTCATGAATAACAAAAAATTTTAAAAATGGTGCAAAAAATTTTTAATTTTAAATAAGTTATAAATTGGTCATAGAAATTAGTAAATCAATATAAAATATCTATAAAAGGATTCAGCAACTTTCTTCAGTGTATATTTGTTTTATTGAAATGCATTTTTCATTTTTAAAAGATAGGCAGCAGCACCCACAATTGTTTAATAAAGTGTCTTCAAACTAAAAAAAAAAATAAAAATAAAAATGCAAAACCAGGCCCAGTGGTACATGCCTGTGTAATCCCCGTCACTCAAGATGCTGAGGCAGGAGGAGCACTTGAATGTAGAAATTCAAGACCAAGCTAGGTAATGCTTGAGTTTAGAGGTTTGAGACCAACTTAGGCAACAGGGTCAGACCCTATTTCAAAAAGAAAAAGATTTAAAACTCCACAAAAGTAAGCATGTTGTTTTCTTCATGTTTTTCTAGTGCCTAGTATATAGGAGATAATTAATGCATATTTATTGAATAAATACATTGAAAATCAGAAAGTTGTCTTTTCATTTCTTTTCAATTTTCTTATTCCCCCTTCCTTGAATTCTACCTGCCTACTCTCATTCTCTTTAGTGACTTCTTCCCTTCCCTTCTAATATCTTTCCTCTCAAGCATCAAATAAATCTATAAGAGTAAACAGTAACTCAGCAGTCAAACAGAACAAGAAGTAACATGAGCAGCATAAAAAAGCAAGGAAGAAAAGGAGTACAAACAATGAAGGACAGCCTAAATACTCAGGAGGACCTAGAGTCAGCAGAAAAATGGTCATATAAAGAACTCAAGGAATACCTTAGACAGATGGAATGGAACCTTAAAGAAGATACGAGACAGCAAATCCAAACAGTGAAAGAACACTTTGAAAATGAATTACATAGACAGATAAAAGAAGAAGTTAAGCATCTTTATCAGGAGATTGAGATTATAAAAAAAATACCAAACAATAATTCTAGAAATGAAGGAAACGATAAACCAAATTAAAAACTCAATTGAGAGTATCACTAACAGAGTGGAGCAAGTAGAAGCCAGAACATCAGATAATGAAGACAAAATATATCATCTTGAAAAGAGTCTAGCCAACTCAGAAAGGCTGGTAAAAAATCACGAGAAAAACATCCAAGAGATATGGGATAATATAAAAAAACCAAACTTACGAGTCATCGGGATAGAGGAAGGTACAGAGATTCAAACCAAGGGAATGAGTAACCTGCTGAATGAAATAATTACAGAAAACTTTCCAGAAATAAAAAAGGAAACGGATATACAAATTGTAGATGCATTCAGGTCACCGAGCTCACAAAATCACAGTAGACCAATGCCAAGACACATTGTTATGAAGATATCCAATATACAGAACAAAGAGAAAATATTAAAAGCTACAAGAGAAAGGAGGCAGATTACATTCAGGGGTAAACCAATAAGGTTAACAACGGATTTTTCATCTCAGACGCTGAAAGCGAGAAGATCCTGGAACAACGTATTTCAAACACTGAAAGACAATGGATGCCAACAAAGAATTCAGTATCCAGCAAAATTAAGCTTCAGATATGACAACGAAATAAAAATCTTTCATGATAAACAAAAGCTAAAAGAATTTGCAGCCAGAAAACCAGCATTGCAAAGCATCTTGAGCAAAACACTACACGAGGAAGAAATGAAAAACAATAACCAAAACCATCAGTGGGAAGTGCCTCTGTAAAGACAGAGGGCGGGGGGAAAGCTAATCATGGAGAAACAAACTAATTAAAAAAAAAAAAAAAAGAAGATAAATAATCAAACATGGCTGGAAGTACAAACCATATATCAATAGTAACTCTAAACGTTAATGGCTTAAACTCTCCAATAAAGCGACATAGGCTGGTAACATGGATTAAAAAAACAAATCCAACAATATGCTGCCTCCAGGAGACACATCTGATTGGAAAAGACATACACAGGCTGAAGGTGAAAGGTTGGGAAAAAATATACCACGCACACGGTCCTCGTAAGCAAGCAGGGGTGGCCATCCTCATATTGAATAAAATCGACTTCAAGACTAAGTTAATCAAAAGGGATAAGGAAGGACATTATATACTGTTAAAAGGAATCATTCACCAGCAAGACATAACAATCACCAATATTTATGCACCAAATAATGGTGCTGCGACGTTCATAAAACAAATTCTCCTCAAGTTCAAGAATCAAATAGACCACAACACAATAATTATGGGTGACTTCAACACACCTCTCTCACCATTGGACAGATCCTCCAAACAAAAGTTGAATAAAGAAACTACAGAACTCAATAACACAATCAATAACCTTGACTTAACTGACATATATAGAATATATCAACCATCATCAAGTGGATATACTTTTTTCTCAGCAGTACATGGATCCTTCTCAAAAATAGACCATATATTATGCCGTAGGGCAAACCTCAGTAAATATAAAGGGGTGGAGATAATACCATGCATTTTATCTGATCATAATGGAATGAAACTGGAAATCAATGATAAAAGACGGAAGGAAAAATCCTACATCACATGGAAAATGAACAATATGTTACTGAATGATCAATGGGTTACAGAAGACATAAAGGAGGAAATCAAAAAATTCTTACAGATAAATGAAAATACAGACACAACATATCGGAATCTATGGGACACAATGAAAGCAGTTTTAAGAGGGAAATTCATCGCCTGGAGGTCATTCCCCCAAAAAAGGAAAAACCAACAAATAAATGAGCTCAGACTTCATCTCAAAGCCCTAGAAAAGGAAGAGCAAAACAACAGCAAATGTAGCAGAAGGCAAGAAATAATTAAAATCAGAGCAGAAATCAACGAAATTGAAACAAAAGAAACTATTGAAAAAATTAACAAAACTAAAAGTTGGTTCTTCGAAAAAATAAATAAGATCGACAGACCCTTAGCCATGCTAACGAAGGGAAGAAGAGAGAGAACTCAAATTACTGACATACGGGATGAAAAAGGCAATATCACAACAGATGCTATAGAAATACAGAAGACAATTAGAAATTATTTTGAAAACCTATATTCCAATAAAATAGAAGATAGTGAAGACATCAATAAATTTCTTAAGTCATATGATTTGCCCAGACTGAGTCAGGAGGATACTCACAACTTAAACAGACCTATAACAATGGATGAAATAGAAGAAGCAATCAAAAGACTACCAACCAAGAAAAGCCCAGGACCAGATGGGTATACAGCGGAGTTTTACAAAACCTTTAAAGAAGAATTATTACCAGTACTTTTCAAGTTATTTCAGAAAATAGAAAAAGAGGGAGCTCTGCCAAATTCATTCTATGAGGCCAACATCACCCTGATTCCGAAACCAGACAAAGACACCTCAAAGAAAGAAAACTACAGACCAATAACTCTGAAGAACCTAGATGCAAAAATCCTCAATAAAATTCTGGTGAATCGGATACAAAGGCACATCAAAAAAATTGTGCACCATGATCAAGTAGGATTCATACCTGGGATGCAAGGTTGGTTCAATATACGGAAATCAATAAATGTTATACACCACATCAATAGTCTTAAAGATAAGAACCATATGATCATCTCGATAGACGCAGAAAGAGCATTCGACAAAGTACAGCATCCCTTTATGTTCAAAACATTAGAAAAACTAGGAATAACAGGAACTTACCTCGACATAGTAAAAGCTATCTATGCTAAGCCTCAGGCTAGCATCATTCTGAATGGAGAAAAATTAAAGGCATTCCCTCTAAAATCTGGAACAAGACAGGGATGCCCTCTATCACCACTTCTATTCAATATAGTTCTCGAAACACTGGCCAGAGCAATTAGACGAAAGAAATTAAAGGCATAAAAATAGGAAAAGAAGAACTTAAATTATCACTATTTGCAGGTGACATGATTCAATACCTAGAAGACCCAAAAGGGTCTACAAAAAAACTACTAGAACTAATAAATGAATTCAGCAAAGTGGCAGGATATAAAATCAACACGCATAAATCAAAGGCATTTCTGTATATCAGCGACAAAACTTCTGAAACAGAAATGAGGAAAAACACTCCATTCACAATATCTTCAAAAAAAAAAATAAAATACTTGGGAATCAACCTAACAAAAGAGGTGAAAGATCTATACAATGAAAACTACAGAACCCTAAAGAGAGAAATAGAAGAAGATCTTAGAAGATGGAAAAATATACCCTGTTCATGGATAGGCAGAACTAACATCATCAAAATGGCGATATTACCAAAAGTTCTCTATAGGTTTAATGCAATGCCAATCAAAATCCCAACGGCATTTCTTGTAGAAATAGAGAAAGCAATCATGAAATTCATATGGAAAAATAAAAGACCCAGAATAGCAAAAACAATGCTAAGCAGGAAGTGTGAATCAGGCGGTATAGCGATACCAGACTTCAAACTATACTACAGACCAATAGTAACAAAAACAGCATGGTACTGGTACCAAAACAGGCGGGTGGACCAATGGTACAGAATAGAGGACACAGAAACCAATCCACAAAACTACAACTATCTTATATTTGATAAAGGGGCTAAAAGCATGCAATGGAGGAAGGATAGCATCTTCAACAAATGGTGCTGGGAAAACTGGAAATTCATATGCAACAAAATGAAACTGAATCCCCTCCTCTCGCCATGCACAAAAGTTAACTCAAAGTGGATCAAGGAGCTAGATATCAAATCAGAGACTCTGCGTCTGATAGAAGAAAAAGTTGGCTCCGATCTACATATTGTGGGGTCGGGCTCCAAATTCCTTAATAAGACACCCATAGCCCAAGAGTTAATAACAAGAATCAACAAATGGGACTTACTTAAACTGAAAAGTTATTTCTCAGCAAGAGAAACAATAAGAGAGGTAAATAGGGAGCCTACATCATGGGAACAAATTTTTACTCCACACACTTCAGATAGAGCCCTAATATCCAGAGTATACAAAGAACTCAAAAAATTAGACAATAAGATAACAAATAACCCAGTCAACAAATGGGTCAAGGACCTGAACAGACACTTCTCAGAGGAGGACATACAATCAATCAACAAGTACATGAAAAAATGCTCACCTTCTCTAGCAGTCAGAGAAATGCAAATCAAAACCACCCTAAGGTACCATCTCACTCCAGTAAGATTGGCAGCCATTATGAAGTCAAACAACAACAAGTGCTGGAGAGGATGTGGCGAAAAGGGTACTCTTGTACATTGCTGGTGGGACTGCAAACTGGTGCGGCCAATTTGGAAAGCAGTATGGAGATTTCTGGGAAAGCTGAGAATGGAACCACCATTTGACCCAGCTATCGCCCTTCTCGGACTATTCCCTGAAGCCATTAAAAGAGCGTACTACAGGGATACTGCCACATCGATGTTCATAGCAGCACAATTCACAATTGCTAGACTGTGGAACCAACCCAGATGCCCTTCAATAGATGAATGGATAAAAAAAATGTGGCATTTATACACCATGGAGCATTACGCAGCACTAAAAAATGACAAAATCATGGAATTTGCAGGGAAATGGATGGCACTAGAGCAGATTATGCTTAGTGAAGCTAGCCAATCCCTAAAAAAAAAAAATAACAAATGTCTTCTTTGATATAATGAGAGCAACTAAGAACAGAGCAGGGAGGAAGAGCAGGAAGAAAAGATTAACATTAAACAGAGACATGAGGTGGGAGGGAAAGGGAGAGAAAAGGGAAATTGCATGGTAATGGAGGTAGACCCTCATTGTTATACAAAATTACATATAAGAGGTTGTGAGGGGAATGGGAAAATAAACAAGGAGAGAAATGAATTACAGTAGATGGGGTAGAGAGAGAAGATGGGATGGAGGGGAGGGGGGATAGTTGAGGATAGGAAAGGTAGCAGAATACAACAGTTACTAATAGGGCATTATGTAAAAATGTGGATGTGTAACCGATGTGATTCTGCAATCTGTATTTGGGGTAAAATTGGGAGTTCATAACCAACTTGAATGTAATGCATGAAATTAGATATGTTAAGAGCTTTGTAATGTTTTGAACAACCAAAAAAAAAAAAAAAAACACCAAAAACAAAAAAACCCACCCTGTAAGCCTTCACATATATGGTAAGTTGATTTAACAAGGGTGCCATGATCATTCAATAGGGAAAGGATAGTGTTTTTACAAATGTTGCAAGGCAATCTAGATACCTGCATACACTAGAAGCACATAAAAATAAGTTAATGGATTAAAATAAAAATTAGAGTAAAAACTACTTTAAAAAAAAAAGTTCAAGGCCATGCATGGTGGTGAACACTTGTAATCCAAGCAATTTGAGAGACTGAGGCAGGAGGATCTCAAGTTTGAGGTCAGCCTGAGCAATTCAGGGAGGCCCTACTCAGCAAGACATTGTCTCAAAATAAAAAAATAAAAAGGGCTGGGGATTTGCCTTCATGGTTAAGCACCCTTGGCTTCAATCCCTGGTACCAAAAAAAAAAAAAAAACCAGTTAAACTAAGAATACCAAATCTTAAATGATATGTGGCGTAGACAAACAAGTATACAGTGACAAAATAGATTATTCAAATATAAAAGAAAATATTTTAGGCAGTTGAGACAAAACAATGAATAAGAATGTTATTAACAGGTGTGTTAGAGTTAAGGAACTAGAAGATAAGCAGTAATATTCAGCTCTTCCCACCTCATGTATTATTTATTTATTTTATTTATATTTTGTGGTACTATAGATTAAACCCAGATGCTTCTTCATGCTAGGCAAGCACTCTACCATTGAAATGCATGCCCCACCATTCTAAATTTTGAGACAGGGTCTTGCTAAGTTGCCTAGGATGGCCCTGAACCTGCCCTCAATCTCCTAAGTAGGTGTGATTACAGGCATGTGCCACCAAGAAGGTCAGCTCTTTCCCCTTGACCACAAAAAAGGACCAGGCCTAGTATCTGGGGTTAAGTACTTCTGGTTCACAGTTTTAGAGCCACAGTAGTTTTCATTTGGAAGAGACCTTAATGATTATCTAAATTAGTAGTTCTACACATATGTATCATACCTGTTCTTTATCTCATAATTACATTTCTGGGAACATTCAGGCTAGTTTTGAAAAACATAAACCTTAGTAATAAAAAGTGAACTATTTATATCACACATAAAATTTTTAACTTTAATCAAATTCACTATCATCAGATTACTGTCATCAATAAGTACAAGAAGATACTCAAATCTGTAGCACATCTTTAAGAACAACATTAAAGGTCTGAATTTGTCTGTATACTTACAGTGTAATACAACTTTAAGCTCAACTAGGAGTTTCTTTGAACCTCCGTGACTTGTTCCTGGAAGCTTTTGCATTGCCTCTCCCTTTTTATTCAGTATTTCAATTCTTAATGCACCTATGAGTTAAAAGTTAAAATAAAGCATATCTTAATTACACCCCAAAACTCTGCTTAATCTGCTAGGTTTTCCTATCACATTTTAATTTTTCATGGTTCTTTACTTATTAGAAATATAAGACAAAATAAAAGCATTTTTTTTGGTATTAGAAAAACAACAAACTAGACAAAGACATAAGATGTTAAGTTCTAAAGATTATTAAAAACATTAAATATGAAGCAAAAATTCAAACTAACTACAACTACTTTATCCAATGGAAAGATCAAGTGCAAGCAAAATATAAAATACTGTGTCTTTATTTCAATGATTACATACCAATAGGGGTTCCAGCAGGCCTAATCTCATTAGGCAACAATTCATCTCCTTCAGGCCAAGTTACTGACAATCTATCAGGGAGCCTATAATGAAATTAACCTATTAATGTTTCATAAATTTGGTTAATTATAGTCTTAATTAGAAATATACAACTTAACTACCTGGCATGTGTGAGACCCTGTGTTCAATATACAATACCACCTACCCCCCCAGAAAAAGTATATAAGTTACTAGAATCTTAGTTTTTTTTCTTCTTTTAAGAGTTTCATAGTTATACATAGTAGTGGGTTCATCATGACAAACTCATACATACATAGAAATCCATTTCACTTCATGATCCCCCCTCTTTTTTCCTCGCATCCTCCCCCTGCTCTACTAGACTTCCTTTAAAGAGTTATTGTTGAGGGGCTGGGGATGTGGCTCAAAGTGGTAGCATGCTTGGCTAGCATGCAGGCGGGAGGCACTGGGTTCAATTCTCAGCACCACATAAAAATAAAACAAAAATATTGTGTCCTCCTAAAACTAAACAATAAAATTTTTAAAAAAGACTTATTGTTGATATATACATATTTGAAAGGTTAAATCTGGAAATTTATATGACTAATCAACTAAAATGTTTTGTCTTTTCTTTAATTTTGCTGTAGCTTCCAAAAAAAGCAAGTCAAAATATCTTGAGAGAGGATGAACTCTAAGAAGAGAAAATTTCAGTAAAAACCAAAATGATTACATCATCAATACATAAGCAAAATTTGTAGAAGTAAAAATTTTGCTTTTTAGAAGGTTGTTAAAGTTTGGATATAAGATATAGTCTAAAAAGCTCCTGTGCTGATGCAGGAGGTAAAATAATCAGATTATGGGAACTCTAACCAAATCAGTGGATTAAACGATTTGATGGATTAAGTTAACAATAGTTGGTTAAAGTTAGAGAACTAGAAGATAAGCAACTCTTTCCAAATTATTAATCCATTTGGTAGATTAATTTGAATGAACTATGCGGGTAAATAACTGTAGGAAGGTGGAGTGTGGGTGGAAGATGTAGGTCTCTGGGGGTGTACCCTTTAGGATTTTATTTTTTCTCTTAGCCTCCTTCCCCTTTGCTTCCTGGTTTCCATAAGGTGAGCAGCTTTCCTCCTCCATCTTCTTCTGCCATGAAGCTATGCCTCAGGCCCAGAGTGATGGACTAAGCAGACTATGGACTGAGACCTCTGAATACATAAGCCAAAATAAACTTTTCCTCCTCTAAGATGCTCTTATAAGGTAGTTTTGGTCATAGGGCAAAAAGGAGACTAACACAAAGGCATTATAATTTTCACATAGTTATTAGACAAAACAGGTTGCTTTTTAATAAATGCCTATTATAATCATGGTACCTAAAAATATAATACTTCAGATACATAAGATATCCTTTTCTCCTACAAATGTAGGGTTCTTTTTTTGGTAAACAGACATTTAATATTTAATGTCAAGAAGTTCACCTCAATATGTAGAACATTTTTTTTTCTTCAGTGCTGGAGATTGAACCCAGGGCTTCATGCATGGTAGTCACATGCTCTACATCTGTGCCATACCACTGACACCTATCTATACATTATCTTAAAACTACAAAGCACTATCAGAAGGGTAAATGACACACTCAAGGATACTTAAAAGCATTACAATGCCTCTTGAATTTTTTATTTTTGCCATATTTCTAGAAATGACTTACCTTGCCATTTCATCTTCTACATATTTTCTCACAGTTTTCTCAGCGACTGTCCTATCCAGCTTTGCAATTGGGACAGTTTTCACTTCATCATATAGTGCCTGAGGTTCCTGAATTAATAAAATTAATTTATACCAACATTCCAAAGAAAACCATTTAAATTTAACTGCAAACGCCACTTGTTTCTGTCAAAGTGATCTATTTTACCTTTTTAAAGTGTTAATTTTTAACTTTTTTGTTGTTGTTCTTGTTAAAGACAGATACCTTTATTTTATTTACTTATTTATTTTTATGTGGTGCTGAGGATTGAACCCAGTGCCTCATTCATGCTAGGCAAGCACTCTACTACTGAGCTACAATCCCAGCCCCATTTTCCCTTACTTAAATGAGAATAGTTATTCTTACATTATACAAGAGTATCTATTTTCATTTTTTATGTAATCTCCATTGTCCAAATGATAAACCACTCAAATAACAAGATATGTAGGGAAAAAACTCATTCTATTCTTGCAGTTACTCATTCTTAGGAGAGAATTCTTGCTCCAATGTTTACTAGCTTATAGGCCCTGGAGGAAATGTACACTTTACAAAATCCCCATGATAACTATAACTATATATATATGTGTGTATGTGTGTGTGTGTGTGTGTGTATTTGTAAAACATTGGGCACGTAGATGTTAAGTTCTAAAGATTATTAAAAACATTAAATATGAAGCAAAAATTCAAGCTAACTACAACTGCTTTATCCAATGGAAAGACCAAGTGCAAGCAAACTATAAAATACTGTGTCTTTATTTCAATGATTACACAAAAGTGGTACCAAGAGTCTATCAGTACATATTTTTATTACTTACTGTCTTACCATTGCAATTTGAACTTCTCCTCCTGTAGCATATACTTCTCCATCATGATCACCATAAAGAAAAAATCTTACTATGCTTCCATAAAAGAGGGGGAGTGTCTTGATTGTCTTGACCTAATAAATTAGTTTAAAAAAAAAAAAGGCTAAAGTATTAATATTACTAACAGGTTTAATAATAACAACTTTACAAAATTCCTTTATACAATGCAAAACACCTTGATAACCATCATCAGAAAAACAAAAGCACTGTAATATTTTAATAAAATTATTTTCATAAAGTGCACTTTATAAAAAGTAATATTTTTAATATTTCCATTATTTCAATTCAGAAATTCCCAAGAAGTACTTTTAAGACTTTATAACCAATCTACCCTTCTTAGCCTCATTTCTACTACATTTTTTCCATACAAGGTAGGCTGCAGGACAACCCAACATTTATTGCTTGCTATAGGATCTTCTAGAAAATATTTGCCCCACTGCCACAAAGTATTTGACAAATGTGATTACTTCCTCCTTATACTTCTTCACTTGGCTTCAGGGATACTATATTCTAGTTTCCTTGGATCTCACAAGCTTATCCTTTCAGTATTCCTTTGCCAACTCTTTCTTTATATTCTAAACCTTATATGTTAATGCCAAACCCTAAGTGTTAATGTTAACCCTTAAATGTTGGTGTTAATGCTTTAAGCTCAGACTTGGCCTCTTCAGCTATATTCACTACTTCAAGGAATGATCTCATCCAATTCCAAGGCTTTAAATATATGATGGTGACCCTCACATTAATGAATTTTAGGTAAGAATAGATGTCTTTCTACTTTTGTTAATTATCTGTGTAGATTCAAGCCTCTACCTCTTTTAAAGTTCACAAAAAATGCTGCTTCTTCACCCAAGTACTTCATGATTTGTTGTCTTCTTCCAAATTCAGAAAATTGCCTCCTGTCCTTCCAAACTATCCTTCTCTCTTCAGTACACTTATGCCCCTATTAGCTATTTTTATGTATGTTTATGTTGTCTCTGCTCTTAGGTTATAATAACACTAGAAACAAAGCACATTTCCTCCATCTCTGCATTCTCCTCAATGCGGTCAAAAGGTACAGTGAGTAAGCAGGTGCACCTACCCTCAAAAAAAAAAAAAAAGACTAAAAAAAATATTTCACAACACATTAAAACAACTTTGATCTCCATGTAACTAAAAATTAGAATAAGAAACAATAAAAAAATCTTGCTAAATGAGCCTCTGGCAATAAACAAGCTTTCCTTTTTAAAATGTCATAGTAAATTATGTAATGAAAATCAGTTTATCCTTTTCATTCTATACTAATTCCTTAGAGCTAACAAATGCATTATTTTAAATTTTAATACAAAAAACTAATTTAGTTTCAAATTCTACTAAAAACTAAGTCTAAATGTAAGTTAAACCTACCAGCTGTCCTGCTTTGTATATTTTTCCATCCCATTCTATTGCTGAGTATGTTGCCCAGGGGCCTTGCTTTTTAGAGGGAAGATCAGGACGGGTAATTATTCCTTTAAAAAGTGTAAATTTTATCTGTTTGTCATACTTTTCATGACAGTCCTTGAGCCATAAAGCAAATTCTCGGTCAATTTTCATTCGCTGCTCCTGTAAATTTTAAAATGTTATATGAATATAGTTACTAGTAAACAAATATAGCCATAGAAATATGTCACTCATTTCATTTTTTTTCTTTCATATACCAAACTTCAGAAAAACTAGTAAAAAAATGAAAATATTTTGCTGGATCTTTCTGGTTTTGTCCTTTTCCCAACCTCCTTGCTGGGGATCCTTCTGTAAAAATTTAATTTCAAACAAAAGTATTACTTAAGAAATCTTTGAATATCATCCTTGAAACCAAAGTCTCAGTGGTGAATACCCAACAACAAAACTTTTATTTCTTGCTTTAAATCCTACACTAACTACCAAAATAAAAAATACTGGCTGCCCAGAAAAAGAACAAGCTGGCTTCTAGGTCTGAGCTACTATTTATTAGCTATATCCTCAGCCCTTCAGTGAGTAATTCTTAAAAAGTTTATCAATCTTCTATGATTCTGAATCTTTACAATAGCAAAACTAATTTCAATATCTTATAGGAATGACTGGCTATAAACACCACATGCTATGTTGTATTTATTACTTAGCAATTTTAAGCTGATAATAAAAATCTCTTGGCAATACAGCATTAAACTACTGAAAGAGTAGTATCAAGTAAAAATTTCTGAGCTATGTGGGTAGAAAATGTACACTAGTTCCATTCAACATTTATTTATTTTCTTAGTTGTAGTTGGACACAATACCTTTGTTTTATTCATTTATATGTGGTGCTGAGGATCAAACCCAGGGCCTCGCACGTGCTAGGCAAGCACTCCATCACTGAGCCACAACCCCAGCCCCCCCATTCAATTTCTTAATGTTTCTTCAAATTGAAATCTTCCATATTAATTAATATTAATAACACTGACTAACTTGAAATCATCTTTTAGCAGAAAGTATTTTATAGTTCTTTTCCATTTTTTTATCCAGACTAGATTAAAATCATATAGTCAGGTTATTAATGTGCAGAGCCCATGATACACACAGATGTTCATACATGCTCCCATTAAATAAAGCTGCTTTAAGTCGTCTTCTTCTATTCACTGTCTGCCTTAATACTAAATCTAAAAAATAAAATTTTATCTAAATATTGTCTAATTAATTTGAAATGAGTTATAAACAGTTGAAAGTATATAAAAATATTTAAGCACCATAATCTTTTGATTGACTAAATCCAAAGTATGCAAAATAACTTCAAAAAAATCTATATTACTAGTGTCTTTGGTTTTACTTAATAGAATTTTGCAAACACTCAAAACTTAATACTTAAAGTCATACCTGTCCATTTAAAATCCTTGTAAAAAGGGTGTTCTTATCTTTCAATTTCAACTCAAGATCCATGAATGTCAGTTTATTTGTGCTGACCTGAAATTTGTCATTAGTGAATAATGCACCAGATATTCTGTTGTAGCATTCAATTGGTGCAAGCCCTCTCTTCTTAGGAGGAGTACACCAGTCAAAACTTGAACAAAACAAAACATCAGTTAGTAAAAAGATTAGGTTATAAAATGATGTAATTTTAGCAAAAACCAAAACTTACTCTTCAACTGATGTATATGGTATTAATCGTCCATTCCAAAAACATTCAAAAATAGGTCTTTTCCCTCTTGCTGCTTTCTCAAGCATGAAACAATCATCATCATCCTCTTCATCTTTTAATTCTAAATAGAAAGTGTAAGTGGAATGTTTTTATTTCTATAAAGTAGGATCAATTTTTATTATTAAGCCAATTTCTTTTTTAAAAAAATTTTTTTTCTTAGTTGTAGATGGACACAATACCTTTATTTTGCTTATTTATTTATTTTTATGTGGTGCTGCGGATGGAACCCAGTGCCTCACATGTGTGACGCACGTGCTCTGCTGCTGAGCCACAACCCCAGCCCCTACCTAAGCCAATTTCTATGACTAAAATACATATTAATTTTACTTCAGAGAAATGATAACAAAAACCCATGTGATCCTTCAAATTGTGCCCTATAAATCCTATAAATTTTACTTGGTTTGCCTTCAAAAAGGGAGACTTCAAAGTGGTTCCATATTACTAACAGCATTTGTCATTTAAAGTGATTATTATAAACCTACCAATTTGTACTAAGAATAACATGCTAATCGATTAGCTTGCAGCTTCAAATCTATTTACAGAATTAAAACAGTCATATATCCAAAAAGATCATGTCCTACAACAAAATCCCTCTCCTCTACAAATATAAGTGTCTACATTCTACATCTAAAACACAGTTGCACAATTAAGAAAGAACAAATATGTTCACATGAAAATCCCCTGAGAAAAATAAAGTGTCTAGAAGGAACAAGTTTGCCTGGTTTGGACAAATCAGTCAATAATTCTGAACTAAATTTGATATAAATCACCACCTTTTCAAAGATCAGATTTAAGTAGGCAGGCAATGTGCACACAAATAGAATTACAAGATATGTTAACATGTACCAAAGCATGATTAGCCCAATTATCCATAAACTGTTTCTTAGCAATATATTCTCATATGCCCAGATAAATTAAGATCACACATTATGATCCTAATATATTAATGCCTTGGCTATCCTGTCAGTAAGTCATCTAACTAAAAATAAAGCCTTTTCCTCTCAAAAACAGAAGTCCCTATGTAAAAGTTGTTTTGGGTTTGTTTTTTTTTTTTTTTTAATCCAAATCACTTTGCTTTTATAGAACCCTGGAGGTCATCACTCAACTTAGTGGCTCTTTTTTTTTTTTTTTAAATAAACCAGGGATTAAACCTAGGGATGCTTAGCCAGTGAGCCACATCCCCAACCCTTTCTAAAATATTTTATTTAGTTACAGGGTTTTGGTGAATTGCTTCGGGGCTCCCTGAATTGCTGAGGCTAGCTTTGAATTCACAACCCTCCTGCCTCAGCATTCTGAGCCTGTGGGATTACAGGCATGCACCACTGTGCCTGGCTAGAGGTTCTCATTTTTTTTAAATTAATTTTTTAAAATTTATATATGACAGATGAATGCATTACAATTCTTATTACACATATAGAGCATGACTTTTCTTATCTCTGGTTGTATACAAAGTATACTCACACCAATTCGTGTCTTCATACATGTACTTCGGATAATAATGTCCATCACATTCCACCATCATTTCTAACCCCATGCTCCCTCCCTTTTCCTCCAACCCCCTCTGCCCTATCTAAAGTTTGTCTATTTTTAATACAATTTTGAGTAACTATATCTGTCTACAAGAATATAAAAATCAGGGCTGGGGTTGTGGCTCAGTGGTAGAGTGCTTGCCTAGCACGTGTGAGACACTGGGTTCGATTCTCAACACCACATATAAACAAATAAATGAAGAAAAATCCAACAATAACTAATAAATTTAAAAAAAAAAAAGAATATAAAAATCAAAAAATAGCACATTAAACAGAGATCAGGTGTATTACAGAAGGTAGAGACACTGAGTAACAATATGTATTAAGGACTTATTTGTGAGCATTATTCTAAGAACTTTGCCTCAATTTTTTATTTAATCTTCACAATACCTCTATGAGGTATGAACCACTACCCCCATTTCATGGAAAAGGAACTTAAGGTAGAGACTAGTTTATTCAAAATTACACAAAAGAAAACAGCAAAGATGGGATTTAAATCAGGAAATCTGATTGCAGAACCCAGAGAAGTAAAAGGATTCTGAGAAAGTTTCACATTGTTAATTCCTAAGTAATATTACCATAATTCAATGTAATCTCAATAAACTCATTAGGGCTTTTTAAAAGTGAATGAACACCACAAAGAAAATATTAAGTTAAATTCCTACATCACTCTATACATAAAAAATAAAAGAGATGCATTACACATAAGAACATAAAAGGGCAAAAATTTTTAGAAGACAAAAACCTACAGAATCTTTTAAAACTCTTAAGGTACAAAAACCCTTTCTATAGTAAAACAAAATCAAACTATGATGAAAAAATTGGACAGCTATGACTACATTGAGTGTAAAAACTTCCTCGTAAATACCTATAATTTAGGGAATATATAAAGGATCAATATGCATACATATCTAAAATTTTAGTTCAATAAAAGATCTAAGAAAGAACAGTTTCTTACCCATCAGTGCTTTTTTTAAATTTGGAACTGAATACATATAAAAAGTTATAAAAATTATAAATATCTAACAACCTAAGACTTGCATAAGAAAAAAATATTTTTTACTTATCTAATCTTAATAGTCCAGATAGTAATCATTGTTTTAAAAACTATTATAAATTACAACATCACATTTGTTACCTAAGAAAACAGATTAACATACTTGATGGAAAGCATGGATCATCAGGGTAAGTCTCTCTATCATACAAGAAAGGATGAAATCGGATTATCCCTTCCACTACACCGTCTCCTTCAACATGAGCCTTGAACTCAAAACTATCAGATGCTGTGTTTATATACAACGTCTGCATGTCATCTTGTATTTCTCTTAGGTTGACAATCTTAGGAGCCTTCCCTTTTTCAAACATAGAAATCTAAAATAAAAACAAAAATAATTAAATTTTATGGTGACTTTTTTCCCCCTCAGCCATGATCCAATAACAGAATAGGAAAAACTTTTATTTGTACAAGTGATCAACCAGTTTAATGAAAAAATATATATGTATGTAAGTATGTATGTCAAATGGCTTTAAGTAGCATCTCAATAAGGAATATACTACTAAAAAAATTAGAAAGTAAGCAAAGAACCAGCAAATCATAGTCAAAGGAAAGATAGGCCATGAATACATTTAATTCAAGGTTTCTTGCTAAAGGTAGAAAGTAGGATAAATTTATACTTCAAATTCTTTCTATTGTGTGGCAAATATATTGACAACCCAACACTCAAGATTCTTCTAAATCTTGTCACAAGACTTAACGGAACAAAAAGCAAATCATGTTATATATACCCCCTTTTCTCCCTGCTTCAAAATATGATGAACAGCAAGGCGTGGTGGTGCTCGCTTGTAACACCAGCAGCTCAGGAGGCTGAGGCAGGAGGATCGAAAGTTCAAAGCCAGCCTCAGCATAAGAGAGGTGCTACGCAACTCAGTGAGACCTTATCTCTAAATAAAATACAAAATAGGGCTAGGAATGTGGCTCAGTGGTCAATTGCCTCTGAGTTCAATCCCCAGAGCCCAAAAGACAAAATAAAAAAAAAAGCATAGCAATACATTGACGAATAGCAATACTTTGGGTGTCTATAGAAGAGAGGAAAAAGAGAAACCAGATACTACAACAAAGAAAGGTTTAATGAAAACAAATCTAAGAATATCTCTTTATTTGAACATCAAATAATCAAATTACTTTTGTAAAAGAAGTTGTCTAATTACTAATTTTTGTTATCCATAGTCATTTGGGACTGGAACAGGTACCTAATAATAATAGTAATATTTTAATGACAGTAATATGATGATTTTTATCTTACTTCAATGTCAATATTGTTGAAAGGTCCAACTTCTTTTGATGTACGTATTTCATTACCTTTTGGGCCATGAATATAGTAATGATAAATATGCCTGAAACAAAAAGAATAAGTTTAATTTTCATAAAATTATAGTCCTTAATCTTCTACCAAAAAATTTTATAGCTACTAACTAGTAGGTGTCAATCACTATATTAAACTTTTTTTCCCCCCTCTTTCTGGTACTGGGGATCAAACTCAGGGCTTCATATATGATAAGGGCTCTACCATTGAGCCATATCCCTAGCCAAGCCAAACTCTAGCATTTTTTAACACAGTTTCCCAATGGTAAAAACAATTCTGAAATACAGTTATTATTACATCTCATTTTACAGATACAAAACCTGGGAAGCAAACCATAAATATAACTTATCTAAGGACTAGAATTAGGGAGAGGTGGGTTTTAATTCAAGCCTTTACAAACTTCAAAATCCTCATACATTGTACTTCCCAGAAGTAGTTTATCAAAAGGCAAGGGTCTATCATTCTACTTGTCAGGGATGTTCTATAATGTACTCAAATATCAGGGAGTACCATGAATTGTTTTAACATTAAATAACAATCTAAGAAAGAGAATATCAATCTAGAAGTATTTTATGGCACTGAGATAATCCTACCTCAACATTGTAAAAACAAAACTAAAAATTCAACATCATCCCACTGAAAGCTACCACCACTGCAAAAATCTTTGCTACTTTTTTTTTTTTTTTGGTACTGGGGATCCAAATCCAGGGCTTTATGCAAGCTGCCCAAGCACTCTACCACTGAACTACATCCCTAGCCTTCTACCTTATTTTTAAGGAAAGTTAATATATTACATTTCAGTGAATTGTTCGAAACTATAAAACATCATGTGTCTATTCCTAAAACAGAAACCTGCAAAACTCCTTCATACAAAAACTCTTTCATACAAATTTTAATTAAAATTTTATCCTAGTTACTCTTCAAAATATCACTGAAGTAAACAAAATCACTAAATGCCAGGTCTGGTGGGCACATATCTATTAATCCCAGCTACTCAGGAGGCTGAGGAACAAGGGTGCTAAGTTTGAGGCCAGTGTGGGCAATTTAGCAAAACTCAGTCTGAAAATAAAAAAGGATGGGGATAACCAGGTGCAGTGGTGCTTACTTGTAATCCCAGCAACTAGTTAGGAGGCTGAGACAGAAGGATCTCAAGTTCAAAGCCAGCCTTAGTAACTTAGTGAGGTTATAACCAATTTAGCGAGACTCTCTCAAAAAGAAAACCTTAGATTCGATACCCAGTATCACACACACAGAAGAAATCTATTTTTCTTCAGACATCTCCAAGTGTTAATGCATAAGTTAACAGTAATAAATACATGAAATAACATTAAATAAGTTAACTTATCAACAATAAGTTGTTGTCAATAATAAGTGTCAATACTGACACTATTCCGAAGAGAAGGAAATCAAACAAAAGGAATCACCATACTTATCACCATACTTTAACAATTATTTATTTTGGAATGGCTAAAATTATGTGTTTTTTTTGTTGTTGTTGTTGTTATTGTTGTTAGAATAAGAATATATTTGGGGGCTGGGGCTGGGGCTGAGCGGTAGCGCACTTGCCTAACATGTATGAGGCATTGGGTTCAATTCTTAGCACCACATAAAAATTTTAAAAATAAAGTTCTATCAACAACTAAAAAATTGAAATAAAAATTTTTTAAAAAGAACATATTTTACTTATATGTTATGCACACCAAGTTCCTTCTGTAGAAGCTCTAATTATAAAATAGCTAACATAGGGCTGGGGTTGTAGCTCAGCCATAGAGCGCTCACGTAGCATGTGCAGGGCCCTGGGTTCGATCCTCAGCACCACATAAAAATAAACAAATAAACAAACAAATAAATAAATATTGTGTCCAACTACAACTAAAAGTAAATAGTTTTTAAAAATAGCTAATATAATCTATAGAGAAGAAAAATCCAAAGTTCTTACATAAAATCTCAGGCAATAAACAATAATACTCAAGAAAAAAGGTATTCCTAAAAGCTAAATTTATTTTCCCATAAAAGACAAAAAACTTTTAAAGTCTGTTAATATACACTTAATAGAGAAACTCTTAAGTATTAACAGCATTTGAGGTAAACGTGAGAAGTTTTTGTTTGTACTGAGAATTGAAAATACGGGCTAATCTACAACTGAGCTATATCCCCAGGTCTTTTTAAATTTATGTTTTGAGAAAGGGTCTTGCTAAATTGCCACGGCTGGCCTTAAACTTGCAATCTTTCTACCTCAGCTTCCGGAATAGCCAGGATTACAAGCATGTGCCACTGCATCTGACCTGGGAAGTTATTTTTTCTTTTTTTAAATATAAATTTTGTGCAGATGCAGCCATTTTAACAAGACTAAACAATTCAACCTAATGTGAATTATGAAAACAATCCACTAAATAGTATATACCATATATTATTAAAAAAAAAGCTTATAGCTATTAAATAAATGTTCCTTGCATTTGGTCGAATAGGATATATATATGTAAAACCCAGAAGTTTTACTGGGTTAAACACATAATGACTTATTTTCAGAACTACTAATATGTCATATAGGGATACAGAATTTTTTTTTATTGATACATTCATTTGTTAAACATTTACTGAGCTTTTATTATGTAGCTGCTATACTTCCAGGCAGTGAGAATACAGTACTGAAAGATATTTCAATGGGGAAATCAGACAAAAAATAAATAAAATATGAGACATGGAAAAAATATGTAGTTACTTTGAAAAAGAAGCACAAAAGGGGGACATGTGGAGAGAAGTTCATTTTAAATTTTATAATAGGTTCCAAAAATCCTGTGCCTCAATTAACACTCAGTAAACTTCAGGTGATCTATAAATAAAATTTACAGAATGAATGGCAAACCATTTTAACAGCAATGTTAGGATATTGACACTATTCTGAAGGGAAGGAAATTGTACAAAAGGAATATCAAATAGATTTTAAGGTATCTGTAATATTTTCTATCTTAAAAAAGATAAGTAGCAACATTTTTTGATCCAAATATAATTACTTACGCTAACTGTCGTGTCCAAAGATGGAAATAATTTTTCAAGTACTGTATGTGTTCAGGTTGTACCCCTGTGATAACCACAGCAGTAAAGCTATCTTTTTCTTTCTCCTCTATGATAAGATTATGTAGAAATCTTTCATCATCATTTGTAATATGAACTGAATCAGATGGCTGTAAGAGTGAACACAAATACAACAGATTAAAGCATCTGAATTATAATTATACATGAAACTACACCATCAAATTTTAATGTGACCCACTTGGATAGGTTTCATAAACAATCTTCAGGAAAACTTTTGGAGAAAATTGGCCCAATACAACAAATGAGGTGAATGTGTGACAACACTGTAAAGACAGGAGAACTTTCACACAGACAATTTAATTAGCATACATAAAGAATGCTCTATCTCATAAAGCTAAACTAATTTTAGGATCCTAAAGGAAAAGGTGAAGACAAATACTTTAAAAAATGGAGGACACTTACTATACGATGGAATAAGTCCTTAATCGGATACCTACTACTTAGGACCAATGCCTGGCCTTCCACGTCTAATGTAACTAGGGTACAATCTGGACTCAGTTGATTTAACACAAACACACTGTGTTTAAAAGGGAGTAAAATTATCCTGGGCACCAGTCCACTTTTAGAGAAATATCAAGAGCTTACAGATGGTAGGTGGGAGAGATTTAAGGACAAGAATTATAAACTTCTAACATAACAGTCTATGTGTGAAAAATTACATGAATATTCGTGTATAAATATGCTTCAATATACTGTGTATATTGCCATGTATATAAAAACTGTAAAGATAAACATTAAACCACCAGGAAATCAATCATGTATTACTTTAAAAAAAAAAGGTACTTCAAAAAACATTCTTAAGTATCTATACATTAAATTACTAATATTATACATTATACATACTAACAGCAGGTTTGATTTTACTAATGATGCAAGTTTATATCCAAATATTTATCAAGGGCTGAGGACACAGCTCATGGGTAGAGTGCTTGCCTAGCATGTGTGATGTCCTGGGTTTAATCCCTAGCAATAGGGAGGAAAAAGCTATCCACAATGTCAAATCCTATGCTTCAAATTGGGCCCAAGAAAGATAAGATATTCAAGAAAAATACTAGAGTCCTTGCTCTTTATAAAATTCCACTTGATAAGAAATGGGGAAAAAAAATAAACAAAATAACACACCACTAAAGATATAAATCAAGGACCATACAGAAAAAAAGAAGACAACATTCATTTAGAAGTTGACAGAATAGGAATATTTCAGACATTTGAGAGTTTAAGGAAATCAAGGTAGTTTAGAGTATATGGTAAATAAATGATGAAAGTAGAAAGACTGAATTAGAGCAGTTGAAAATGGGTGAAGGAAAAAAAGAGGGCAGTTAAAAGGAACAATTCTTAAAAACAGAATTAAATGTGGTGAATGCCTAGCAACATAGATTGTCAGTTCTAACTGTGAAGTCAATAATTAAAAAGGGTAGTTGGGAAGAAGCAGGTAGAAAGAAAGGTTTAAAGACTGTGTGTGTGTGTGTGTGTTTATTTTAATTTTTTTTTTTTTTTTTTTTTTGCATTACTGGGGAATGAACCCAGTGTCAATCCCCACTCCACCCTTTTTTTGGTAAGTTTTTATTTTAAGACATTTAGGGTCATGCTAAATTGCTGAAGCTAGCCTGGAATTTGTAATCCTCCCACGACAGATACCTTAGTTCCTGGGATTACCAGTATATGCAACCATACCTGGTTGTACCAAAAGTGAGTTACTTGTGGAACACCTGGGAAGGACATCTACATGAAACTGGAAATGGATGTACTGGATGTAATCAGCTATATTCATTCCTACCATCTTTTATTGTGCCTTTTTGGGGCTACAAAGTTTGGAAAACCAAAAAAGTATTATTCCCCAGCTATTTGGGTTGAGCATGCAAATGTGTTTTCAACAATTAGATGTATTAGCAAAATTAAGACTGAAGCCATTTCTAGAAATATCTTAAAGGTTTTCTATTATCATACCCTGAAGGACCAGTAACCAGATTTCAACTTCAAAGTATCCAAAGGCCACTAAAACACTGGTTATAACCAGAAATTTTGTATTTCAGTTGGAGCAACTGTGGAAATGAGATCTTTCCAACTCTTTGGTACCCAACAGAGGTCTTCCTACTTCAAAATTACAGAAGATACAGCATCCCTCCAAGGCCAGTTCAGAATGTCCTGGCATCACTCTAGGAGGTTCAGCTGATTATTCCTTTGGCCTTTCTGATACTCATGTAAGTATCTAAATAATTAAATCCTTTACTGTTTAAAGTATCAGATGGTTTGAACTCAGCCTGATTCAATATCATAATCCTAACAGAAAAGTCTTGACAAAAAAAACAGATTGGAGAATTGTTGGTATCTAAGTGGCACATACATTTGTATATGCCAAGACTGCTAATTACAGATGGAAGATCGACCAGCTCATTGGGCATGATGGTGGCTGCCCACAATCCTAGATAGTTAGGAGGCTGAGGGAGAAGAATCACAAGTTTGAGGCCAGGATTAGCAACTTAATGAGACCCTGTCCCAAAATGAAACAGTTTCAAAAAGGACTGGGGATGTAACTCACTGGTAAAGTATCCCTGGTTTCAATCCCCAGTACCCAAAAAAAAGAAAGGAAAAGAAAAAGAAAAAGGAAAGAAAAGAGTACCACCAACTTCACCCACATTCTGGAAATGGCTAAACGGTCAGAGATAGAAGTTCAAAAAAATTAGTCTAGAAAAAACTGCTCAGTAAAAGAAAAGAACAAGTACCAATTGCTACCTGTTAAATGCCTGTTGGGATGCACTTAGCTGGCAAAGAAAAGATGATCCATGAGACCCAGCCCTATTCAAGCTTCATAATATACACTTACATTCTCAATTTGTTTTTTAACTAGTTTTTTTTTTTAATGCCTAAGCTTTTTTTTTTTAACATTTTTTTTAATTGTCAATAAACTTTTATTTTATTTATAAGTGGTGCTGAAAATCGAATCCAGGGCCTCACACATGCTAGGCAAGCGCTCTACCACTGAGCCACAACCCCAGCCCTTTTAACTAGTTTTAACATGGCAATTAATATTTCCACCAATATATTAAATAAGGCTTTTTGATGGTAAGATAGAAGACATAGAAGTCTGTTAGGCAAATATATTACAAAATATGTAATTTGGCAAATATATTACAAAATATGTAATTTGTTAAATACATACAAATTTTTTATAAAGTGAAATATATGAAAGTAATTTCCTGAGCAGAGGAATGTTAAATTATAGAAAAAGTAAAAGTAGCTAAAAAGCATAAAAATAAATTCAACCTAGCAGTAATAAAAGAAAAGGCAATATTTATATCTATCAAATTGCCAACATTTTATTGCCTTTTCTCCTTTTTTCCTAAAAATAAGGAACTGAGCAGATAGGTCCTTCATACACAACTGCTTGAAGCTTAAGTGATTTTTGAGTTTAATCTTGAACACATACCAAGGACATTTTAAAAGTTTAAATATATTGTCAACTATTAAAATTCTAACAAAATATTAAGATTTCATGGCAGTATCTTTCTAATTATAGTACAATTCTACAAATAAGAAATATTGTGGCGCAATTAAAAATATATTGCACATTTTATAAAATAGGGTAATACTCTAAATGTTAATATAAGAAATCTAAATCAGGGCTGAGGTTGTGGCTCAGCTGTAAAGCACTTGCCTCGCATATGTGAATTACTGAGTTCAATTCTCAGGTTCATCAACATCTTAAAAAAAAAAAGAAATGTAGAATCAAAGCTATAAGTTATATATTTTTAAAAACAGAATTGGGCCAAGCCTAGTGATGTATGCTTATAATGCCATCTACTCCAGAGACTGAGGCAGGAGAATTGCAAGTTTGAGGCCAATCTGGGCAATCCAGTGAGACCCTATTTCAAAATAAAATAAAGGGCTAGGACTGTAGCTCAGTGGTACAGTGCTTACCTAGCATGTGCTAGGCCCTACGTTCAATCTCTAGTATCACCAAAAAAAAAGACACTGGGAGGGGGGGGTCACCAAAATATTATATGACAGTTGGCAATATTCTCATTTTCTTTCCTGTTAAATTTTCTGATTTATTTTGGAATAATTTTTTTTTTCTTTTAGGTACTGAGGATTGAATCCAGGACCTCATATATGGTAGGCAAGTACTCTATCACCAAGCCACACCTCCAGCCCAGAAAACAAGTTTTAAAATGCTCAAAATTACTTTAAAATAAAGATTCTAAGATGAAAAATTATAAAATGTTTCAAAAAGACAAGTTGAATATTCAATAAATTCTATGTACTCACCTCCAAGATCCAAATTTGTTAAATATTTGTCATATTAAAAAGACAATTTAAATATAAACTTGCAACAGAATTTCATTTGTTTCTCTGGAGCTCTGATTTTCTGAAAGTCAACTAACATATCACAGTTTCTTTACATCATTTCCATGGTCAGTTTTTAACAAAGACTTTAAAACCCAAATTCACACCAAGTAAAAAAGTTTACATTTCTTACAAGCAATTTACAGAAAGCTTACTAGGCTTTATAATATAATTTATTACAGGAAGAGTTTTACTATAAGGAAGCACAAAAACAATTATTTTTGCCACTAACATGATTAAAGAAAAAATGAAAAACTACGTAGCTCATTTGAAAATTATCGTATCTTCAAACTTTTAAAACAACATTGGCAACTTAGCAATAAATTAGAAAAAAGTTCAGTCCTATCGTCTGTCCAAAGGAATACATTTACAGTTATGAATTAAGTGTATTGTACCTTTCTGTTTCTAATATATCCACTATATATTGCCTCCTTATTTTTTTCCTTCTTCTCAAAATCTTCTTTGGAAAGTACAAGCTCATGAACATCTTGGGACTCTGCAGGTTTACTTATCATCTGTCAAATATTAAAAGAGGACTTTAAAAATTGCTAATAATTGTACAGGTCAACTTCAAAAAATAATTTAAGTAAAAAGATATGTTTCTACTTACTCTGGCTGATTGTCCAACAAAGAAAACAGCCTGCTTGCCCCCAACACCAAAATAGGAAATATCACTATTTAAACTCCGTGGCACAGGTACTGGACGAACATACCCTGAATGATCACTAAAATAAAACAGTACATCAATGCAGTGATTTTAAACAATCTACTTAAGTGCCTAAAGAAATTATATAGCAATTTTGGCCTCCAAATCTCTCAGCAAACAGAACTAAATAATTCCTTACATATTTTTATGCCTCTAGGACCTTCACTTCAAAATGTTGTTTGCCACTTCAAAACTTGTTAAAATACTTCCATTTACATGTAGCATGGCAAGTGATGAGCTAAGGAAAACTCCCAATGTAGAATAACAGCACCCTGGAGAAGGGGCATCACTGGTCTTTCAAATACAGGGAAGATCACCAGGGATAACACTTCCCAATATCAGAAATAAACAATTAGGGGTGAGGATGGAACCACTGTTACACTCAATGAAAAAGGTTAAAAACTGCAGGGCGTGGTGGCGCATGCCTGTAATCCCAGTGGCTCTGGAGGCTGAGGCAGGAGAATCTCAAGTTCAAAGCCAGCCTCAGGCAACAGCAAGGCACTAAGCAATTCGGTTAGACCCGTGTCCCTAAATAAAATACAAAATTGGGATGGGGATGTGGCTCAGTGGTCAAGAGTTCAATCTCTGGTTCCCCCACCACCACCAAAAAAAGTAAAAAGATTAAAAACCACGTATGACATAACTGGAGAAAAATCAAAGAACAGGAAGATATAATCAAAGAAAATCAACCAACTTTAAATGTATTCCTAGAAAAAGACAAGACAGAGAATGGATAATACCTACAAATATTCTCAAATCAATTATGAGGGATAGAACAAATATTCTCAAAGCCCTGGCTCCACAGATCTGTGAAAACCAATAGAGCCCCAAAAAAGGATGAGTAAAAAGAAATCTAGGGACTGGGGCTGTAGCTCAGTGGCTATTGCCTAGCACATGTGAGGCACTGGGTTTGATCCTCAGCACCAAGTTTAAAAAATAAATAAAATAAAGACATGCTTTATAACTACAAAAAAAGAAAGAAAGAAAGAAGTCTACCTCTTTGTTAACACCAAAAGGAACAACTAGAAAATAGACTGAGTTCAAGCAGTTAAGATAATACCACTTATTAGGCTTTGACAGCAATAGTCAAAGATAGTGAAATACAATCCACACAGGGTCCAAAGAAAAAGATTTGTCAAGCTAGAATTGTGAACTAGAGATAATACCCCAAGAAATTTGCTCTAAAGGAATGAACCTCCAAGTACAATCTGACATGCAAAAAAAGATTAATACAATATGGTAAATACAAAGTTAATTTTTTGAAAGTAATATGTGTGAGATATTTAAAATAGTGTGGTTAGGAAAAAATGGAATATAAATTGTGGGATTTCTAAAGTCAAACTGGAATATTTTCAATAATCAAAGTATGATTTGGGGGAAGGGAAGTATCAGAGGTAAAGGGTCCTAAAGTCCTTAATTTGGAGAGAATATCTAAAATTATGCATTATAAAATTTCAAAGACAATCAGAAATTCATAAATTATAAAATGTTTTTAAAAAGGAGTAACAAGAAAAAAAAAGATAAATTTTAAAAAGAAGCCAGGTATGGCAGTATATGCCTGGAATTCCAGCTACTTGGGAAGCTGAAGCAAGAGGATCCAAAGTTTTAGGCCAGCCTCAGGAACTTAACAAAATCCTATCTCAAAAAATAAATTAGGGGCTGGGTGTAGCTCAGGGGCTGAGAGCTTGCCTAGCATGCATGAAGTACTGGGTTTGATCCTCAGTGCCACATACAAATAAATAAAAAATAAAGGTCCATCAACAACTTAAAAAAATATTAACTAACTAGATTATTTTGTTTAAAAAAGGGCTAGGGATGTAGCTCGGTGGTACATAAACAAAAATAGAAAACAGAAGACAAAAACGAAAACAGAAAATAGGAATAAAAATGTTTTAACTGGCATAAAAAGTCCCAACTCCATATGTTAATATTCTAAATAAACAAAGCCAATATTGACTAGCTAAGATATATTAATACTTCACATACATAAATATAAAATTGCACAACACACCTACACACAAACCCATCCCTATCTAAGAGACACAAATCTGCTCACACACAACACACACATACCATTCCTGCACAACATTCTCAAAATGCCTCTCCACAAGCATGTATTTCCAACCGTATGTTCACATACCTCTTCTCAAAGAAATGCACACCCTGACCCAACACACATCCTTACCAATGATAAAAAGAAAACTTTTTTTGAGTCAGAGACAATATATATTAAGATACAAAGGTAGGAATAACATCAGATTTCTCATCATAAACCATGCAAATCAGTAGAAAAACTAATATTTAATGTACCAAAAATTTCTTAAGAAGTCAACCCACAGGTTGAGCATGATAGCACATGCCTGTAATCCCAGAGGCCTGGGGGCTGAGGCAGGAGGGTCTCAAGGTCAAAGCCAGCCTCAGAAATTTAGCAAGGCCCTAAGCAAATTAGTGAGACCCTGTCTCTACATGAAATATAAAAAAGGGCTGGGGATATGACTCAGTAGAGTTAAGTGCCCCTGGGTTACAATCCCAGGTACCTAATGTGGAAGAGGAGTCAACCTAAAATGCCATTCTCAGCAAAAATACCCTTTAATATGTATTTTATTTATTTTAGGTGTGAGTGGGAAGGGAATCCTCACCCTTTATCATACATAGAAAAAAATCAAAAGCAGATCCAAGTTATAAAAAATATCTTCTGGGAGGAAAACAATAATGGATAGACTTACAGGAAGAAATACACCATGAATATCTGGTGTTCATATAAACTTACCTGGGACTGAAATAGACACTTGTATACAAATGTTCTTAGAAATGTTAGACAAAAAGCTAGAAATAACCCTGTGTCCATTAACTAATGAATGGATAAAAATATGTGGTATGGCTATAGAATGGAATTATTCAGCCATAAACAGGAATAGAATTCTGATTCATGCTACAACACAGATGAACCTTGAAAAAATTATTATGCTAAGTGAAATAAGTCACACAAAAAGATACTGTATGAGTCCACATAAATGAGGTACCTAGAACAGGGAAATTCATTTAGACAGAGAATAGAATAGTAGCCACCAGGGGCTGAGAATACAGAGAATGGCGAGTTAGTGAGTATGATATTTTCAAATTGGTCATGATGGCTGGTGCATTGCTATAATCCCAGCAGCTCAGGAGTGGATCTCAAGTCCAAAGCCAGCTTGTACAACTCAGCAAAACCCCGTATCAAAATAAAAATGAAAAAAATGGGCTGGGGATGTGGTTAAGTGCTTCTGGGTTCAATCCCTGCTAAAAACACACACCACACACACATACACACACACACACGTTTAAGGCCAGCCTGAGCAACCTTAGAAAGACCCTGTCTCAAAATAAAATAAAAAAGATGGGGATATAGGTCAATGGAAGAGTACTTGCCTAGCATGTTTGAGATCCTGGGCTCATCCCCAGAACATTGTTTTTTAAATTTGGGGGTGGAGTATGAAAAACTTCTAAGAATGTATAATAGCAATGGTTCCAAAGCACTACAAATGTCATTAATACCACTAAATTATTTACTTTAAAATGGCTATAATGTAATTTTCTACTTGTTGAATTCCCTGAATTCTTTATAAGAGATGGTAACATGATCAGAGGAATTCTTTTTTAGTATAAAAGCTGTCCCTTCTCTTCTTCAGTACTTGCCTCCTGCTGGCACTGGATTATCACAGAGACAAAATTGGTTAACTTGTTATTTCAACTCTCCTAGCAAGCTACTCTTACCCAGTATTTATTTGGTGCCCTTTGAGAGGGGGGAGAGATGAACTCACTCAAGCTGCCAATATTTATCTACTAACTGCAGCAGTGCTATAAACTGTACTGCAGCAGTAATACAGAGATGCTCTGCAGGTGTATGGTATACAATCTAGTTTTCTTCATATTTGAATTAAATTTTCATTTCTTGATGTCAGTCTCCTTTATTTCACCTCAAAGTTAAGCCTTTTGAAGAAACAAGAATGATAAGAGTCTTGAAAGGAGACATTATACATAATCTGAAGGATGAGAAAAGGACTTCTCCTTATAATATCCTACTGTAGGTGGTCAGCAGTTTTGTTTCTCAGAAGGAAATCTGAACCACCCATCAGGTTGGCTCATAAGAACAACTGTTACAAGCAGTTCATCAAGAACTGAACTTCATATAACCCTGTTTGAGAATACAAAAAAGGAAGAAAGTCACAGGAACTGCCCATTCAGATATACATGTTAGCATCCACATATTAGAGAGAACTTTTGGCCTTATGGCTGAGTAATATTCCATTGTGTATATATACCACATTGTCTTTTTTTAAAAATATTTATTTTTTTTGTAGTTGTACACAATAACAAAATTCAGAAAAGAGAAATAAGAAACAAAAGAAATGGGGCAGGAGTTGTAGCTCAGTGGTAGACTCTTGCTTGCATGTGTGAGGCACTGGTTCGATTCTCAGCACCACATAAAAATAAATAAATAAAATACAGGTATTGTGTCCATTTACAGCTAAAAAAATTTTTTTTCTTAAAAAAAAATAACAAACAAATGTATTATAACATGATAAACCTAAGTTCTAGGAGATCAATAATCCCATTAAATGTACTAGTACAAATTCACTAAGTAAAATTGGCAGAGTGTATGCACTACCACAGCCAGTTCTGTGAATACTTTTTACACAGAAACCTGAAATTAGAGCAATAATGAGTTCCACAGAACCACATGCAATTTTAGGAATTTTGCAAGTGATATAAAGTAATTCCTAAAGCCTATTTTGAAACCTTTCTACTCCTCTGAAGGCTTTTATCACATTTAAGTTAGTAATGAAAGGTGTAAAGCTTTAAAGTATACAACAGAACTCCTACATACCACAAGAAACACAAAAGGAACTGTTAAATGAAAAAGTAAAATGTTAATATTGTTCTATTTCTGATTATTGATCACAAAAATTCTATTTAAAAAAAGTAAATATATTGATAACATCAAAACCTTTTCATCATGTGCATACAAAAGCATATGAGTTCTTACTATTAAAACATATAACTACCTGTAAAAAAAAAAAAAAAAAAAAAGTAAGATTTTCTAACCTTTCAAAGTCACCTTGCCGTGTAAATTTTGACAACCTATACACAGCCCAGTTGTTAAGCTGTTTAGAAGTCATTCCTCTTCCATTATCTATTACTGCAACAGCAGGTTTTCCTTGTGTCTCATCAAAAAGCTATGAAACAAAATAAGTTCAAGAAGACAGGAAAAATCAAATCAATATTTAAAACATCAAAGGTGATTCATTCAACATGTTCACTCATACATTGCTCATCAAAGTGTAAAGTAATATAATTTTCTGAAAGGCACTTTGGCTATATCTATTAAAATCCTTAGAATTCTTCATGACTTTTAACCCAGAAACAGTAGTTTTCAGATTTTAACTTCAGAAAATAATCAGAGACATGTACAAAGATGTATAAGAATGTGCATCATTTCGGCATTACTTCTAACAGCAAAAATATAGGAAAAAATCTATAAAGCAATAGAAGCCTTATTATGCTATTTTCATTACAGTCAATAAATCACTGTGGAGTAATGGAATATTATATATCACAACACTCATATGTACAATGTACTATTAAGGGAGAGTAGAAGATTACAAAAACAAAATGTTACATGCAAGTATACACGTAAGTACAGAATAAACGATCCAAGAAGAAATTTTAAGTGGATAAAGAGACATCAGATAATTACTTCTACTATAGTTTAATTTCTGTTTTCTAATTTTCTCCAATCAACTTATACTACACTTTTATCAAAAGAAATACTAAATTTCTTTAAGTATTATTTTCTTACCAATTTGATCTGTATTCTTCTAATACCAACATTACGAGAAGTAGCAGACAATGAATTGTCGATTAATTCCGCAAGAGCAAATGCTGAAAAAAGAAAAAACTATTGCTTAATTTTTCCCTAAAATTCTTTGCATAAAAGTTTAAAGCAGAAGAAACTCTGAAGTACCTTAAAGTCATCACTTATTTTCCAAAGAGCTAGAATTAAAGTATTTTCCCGATCCTAATGATAAAATACATAATAAAAGGCATCATCGCCAATCACTACCAGCATAAAAAAGCAGTCATCAACCAGTACTTGTATGGCACTATACGGCACAAGTCAGCCAGCCACAACTCCTGGTTCAAGGAGTTTATAATAAAAAGACAGACATATAGACTTAAGAGACAAACAGAAGACCATACCATAAAAGCAAATAGAAATCTGGTGTACGTCATTATATCATGCGCAAGTCAAAAGTAGGAACAGAGATATAGAAGCAAATATAAAGCAATTGTATAAAAGTATCTCTTAACTATTCAACTATTTTGAATATAGAAATCTAAAGACTATCAGAACTTGTCAAATGGCAGAACACATCTTCAAAACTGACAGAACACTACTATTGATTCTCTATAACAACACTAACTTGACATTGAGTTTATCATTGGCTCAGCATTAATTTATTTATATTTTTTCAGGGCCACTACTCAAATTATTTCCTACTTTATTCTTTTAATTAGAAAGAAAAGGAACATACCAAATTTATGTCTTAATTTCACAGAAGTGTAACCCAAACAGAACTGTAATTAACCAATACAGTCACACTCCAGCAAGCACTTCCACTCACTCTAAACACTTAAAAAGACAGCAATGTTCACAAACTACAAAAAGTTACCATGATTCAGATAACATATATAAGAATCTGGCTAAGGGTAATAACTCTAGAAAATGAAGATAGAACATTATAATAAATGGGAAAAAAGAATAAAAAGAAGAAATTCAGCTAGGCATGGTGGTGCATGCCTGTAATCCCAGCCCAATGAAAGAGGACTGTAAATTCAAAGCCAGCTTCAGCAATTTAGAAAGACTCTTAAAAAAGGGTTGGGGACATATCTCAGAGGCAGAGTGCCCTTGGGAAGGTGGGGAGAAGAGAAAGAGGAGAAATTCATAGACCTTAGTATGTGATTAAAAAAGGAGAGGATGCCAAGCTCAGTGGTGCATGCTTATAATCCCAGCAACTCAGGAGGCTGAATCAGGAGGATCATAAATTTGAGGTCAGCTTCAGCAACTTAGCCAGACCTTGTCTCAAAATAAGGGTTGGAGATGTGGCTCAGTGGTAGAATGCTTCCCTGGCACGCCTGAGGCCCTTAAGGTTCAATCTCTAACACCACAAAAATAAATAAATTAATTAATAATAATAATAACAATATACAAAGCACTGGGGGTGGTAGCTCAGTGGTAAAGCACCCTTAGGTTAAATCCCCAAAATCCCTTCCCAAAAAAAGAAAAGAGAGAGAGATAGATAGGGAAATAAATCTAAGACAACTCTGAATTTCTGTCCCGCCCCCCCCCCCCAAAAAAAAAAAAGAAAGGAAAGGTCATATTTCCCATAAGGGAATATTTAAAGAGGAGGAAAGAAAAAAATCAATTTTAGATATAATACTATGCAACTACATAAAGTTTAATGAATAGTGGTATTAAATAGGGAGCTGATACTGGGCTTAACTGAGAGTGAAAGCTTTTTGCTTCATTGGCATAGATATAATAGCTAAACATTGGATCATTTTTCTAAGAAAATATCAGTATGACTTGAAAATCAACTACTACACCAAGAAGAACCAGAAGCAAGAAAACAGGGAGGAAACAATCCAGGGAAATATTATAAAGTCACAGAAATCAAAGAAAGCGTTTAAACACTACTTATTCACATAATGATGGTAGGAAAAAAAAATCAAAAGTCTTATTCAGAATTTTATCCTCAGGGAAATAACTAAAGATTGACTTAATATTCAAATAAACACATACCATGTGCCACACATTATTCTAAGAACTATACAAAACCAATTCTTGTTCTTAAGAACTCAACATTCTACTGGAGGAAGACAGAAAGTAAAATGTAATCACAATAAAGTAAATTCTATAGCTTGGTAGAAGGTGGCATGTGCTATGGTTAAAAGACCCATAGTAGAGTGAAGGGACTAAATAATATAGTGATCAAATAAGTTCTGAAAAGGTAACAGATAAACAATACTTGAATGAGGTGAAGAAACAAATCCTAGGTTTATCTAGGACAAGAGCATTCCAGACAGAGGGCACCATTTGAAAAGATGGATGACAATGGAGTGGAATGAATAAACAAGGGGGAAAAGTAGTAGAAAGCAAAGCTACTACACCCTAGTAGTTTATAAAGACTCTGGCTTTTACTCTTAGCGAAATGAGGAATCTTGAGTTGTTTTCAGCAGAATGACACAACCTGACTTCTCAAATCTTCCATGGACAGGGATGAAAAGAGAAAGTGACCAACTAAGAGATCACTGTGCAAGTAGGGTGATTTGATGGTACCTCAGACCAGGTAGCATTAATAGAAGTGGTGAAAAATGATTTTTGGTCTGAGCAACTGGAAAGAATGAGCGATGACTGATTATTTGTCAAACAGGATTCAGGGATCACACTTCAGACATCTTAGTAGTGGTGCCAAGCAAGCAGCTATATGGATCAAAATGGAATTCAGGAAAGAACTCTAATACTATTTTCAATATTTAACTAAAAATGGCCATTTCTTCCCACCTCAATTTGAAAGTCACTTCTATAAGATGGTATTTAAAGGTATGGAATTGAATTACCAAATAAAGAAGAATGAAGATAAAAGGCCAAGTACCAAACCCTGAGACAATTCAACCTTAAGAATGTGGAGAAAGGGTTGGGGTTGTGGCTCAGGGGTACAGTACCTAGCATGTGTGAGGCCCTGGGTTTGATCCTCAGCACCATATAAAGAGAAATAAATAAAGTCATTGTGTACATCTACAACTGGAAAAAAAAAAAAAAAAGAAAACATGGGGAAAGAACCAACCTAGATGCCCAACAGATGAATGGATAAAGACCAATGTGGTAGGGCTGGGGTTATGGCTCAGCGGTAGAGTGCTCGCCTCACACATGCAAGGTCCTGGGTTTGATCCTCAGCACCACATAAAAACAAATAAATAAAAGTTATTGTGTACAACTACAAAAAAATAAATATTTTTTAAAAAAGACAATGTGGTATATATACACAATGGAATATTACTCAGCCATAAGGCCAAAAGTTCTCTCTAATATGTGGATGCTAACATACAATAGGGGTGAGAGGTGTCACTGAATAAGACAAAGGGAAATGAAGGGAAGGGAGGGGGAACAGAATACTAAATACAGTGAATGAATATATGAATACAACCAGCATAACTCCACATCATGTTCAACCATAAGAATGGAATCCTAATTAGAATAAGTCATATTCCATGTATGTATGGTACATAAAAACACATTCTCCTGTCATGTATATCTAAAAAGAACATCAACAACAAAAAAAAGAATGTGGGAAGAGAAAATAAAGGACAGGCAGAGTAAGAAATAACTAAGAGAACACGGTCTAAGATCTTAGGGTAGAGGACATACTTAGCATGTGAGACTGGGTTCAATCCCAGCACCAAGTAATACAGTGTGGTCTCTTGAAAGCCAAGTGAAGAAAGTGTATCAAGGTTGACAAAGTGATTTAACTATGACAAATAACTGAAAATTGATGCTAGATTTTCAAAATTTAACTAAAAATGACCAAATTTAATCCTAAAATTAGGTAGGGATAGACACCTAGTCAGAGTAAGAAGGAAAGAAGAGAAGAAAAGTGCTGTTGATAGTGAAAACAGTCAACTCATTCAAGGAGATTTCATAATTGCAAGAGGTTTGTAGGAGGCCAGGAAGAATAAATCAGGAGAGAAAAACATACAGTAGATGAAAAGATACAAGGAATAAGATTCCTCATGTATTGAAAAGGAATATGAGTTCCACTAGTAGAGAAGCTTTAAAGGTGATTATTTTTACTTTGAAGATGACTTAGGTTAAAAAAAAAAAAGTATGCTATGAAGAAAAGGAGTTAAGACAGCAAGCTCAAAATGAGTGGTCAGACTCTTCTAAAATGAGAGGATTTATAAAACTTGAAGAAATGGGACCATGGAATAAAGGAGAGTAACAGTTTATCAAAATTACCATGAATGAGATACTTACGCAAAGGATTTTGTCCTTCACTTGCATAATATTCATACATGCCACTTTTAACCAGTGTGTCATAATGAGGTAGGAAGTCAATTCGTTCTTTTGTAGCTGTTAGTAGTAACTGATTGACTGACTGTAACAGGTACAGAGTGACTCCATCTTTAACAGTTTCATCTGTAATCAAGAGTTAAAATCTCAAGTGCTAGGTTAGCATTGTAAAATTCAATGAACTTACAATTTTGAGTATGTTGATTTTATCTATGTAATATATTAACAATGGTACAGGAAAACCCTCAAATAATGAACCGATGTAAAAATTCAGCTATTTTGTTAAGGATACACCAATTGAACAGGTAAAAATATTTCAACTCATCTGAAAACTCAATTCATAATAAGTTAAACTATCACAGAAAATCAAAATGAGGCTCTGCATTAGAGTGGTATTAACATGAATGGAGAAGAATGGTTATATTTAAAAGGAAATCAGGCATGAAAAACTGGCAGGTCCTAAAAACTTAACAGAAAATGGAATAGGTAAAAACAGAAAATGGAAGAATTCAAAATAAGTTCAAGTTGAAGCTAAAAGTCAGCTTGAGGTCCAAACTGTACTAAGTGTTGAGAAAGGTCTTATCTTCTGTAGCCCTGATAGCAACTACTATTCTATAATCAGACTTGAAAAATGACTTCTGAGTAAACTATGCACAAATAGCCATTTTTTCTCTTCCATCACATAAAAATAACCAAACTATCAATAGTTTTGAATACATATTTGTGTAATAGTTATTGCCCTATCATTACACATTGAATTTAAAAGCAAGTGCTTAATTTAAAACATCATTACTCACCAAAATTATCACAGGTAATTTCTTTCCTACTTGTTGTTGTAATAACAAATTTTTCTTCAGGTGAAATGCCAAGTGTCTAGTTAAAATAAGAGAAATAAAATGAATTATTTCAGAAAAGAAATTAATACATTATTCAAATTTGCAAGAATGTGAATACTGATAGTATATTATAATCCTGCAACAATTACTAGAAAATATGACTCAGTATTTTAATATTTTCCTTTGTAAAATTAATATAACATAAACCCATGTAAATTATAAATTACTTCTTTGTTTTAAACAAGGTTCTTTTTCTTCAACTATATGCCACCTAGTAACACTAGTGATTAGGTGGAATGTTCTGAAAGGAACACAACATTAGTATGGCCCACCCTGACAAAGACATGTTATTTCATGTCATTATAAAAGTAATCATTTTATTTAAAGCAAAACATTAACATAACACTTATTTCATAAAAATATTTAAGTATATAAAAACAAAACAGAAAGAAAATAGAAGAGAATTTGACAGAACACTAAGGTAAGAATAGTGGAACTAAGCAAGATGCGTGAAACTTTACATCTATTCTATTCTATCCCCTTTCAAAAAAAATAATCTTAAAACCTTAAAGCAAATTATAAACTAGAGGGGCTGGGGTTGAGGCTCAGTGGTAGAGCACTCGCCTAGCATTTGCAAAGCCCTGGGTTCGATCCTCGGCACCACATAAAAATAAGTAAAATAAAGGTATTGTGTCCAACTACAACTAAAAAATAAATTTTTTAAAAAAATTATAAATTAGACTGGGAAATTGCAATAAGAAATAAAAAGCCTTAATAAATCAAAAAGGTAAAAATTCAAGAATGAAAAAGAGTACATCAAGACATGACTAATCAAAAGGAAAAATAGAGCCAGGCATGGTGTACCTGTAATTCCAGGGGCTTGGGAGGCTGAGGCAGAAGGATTGCAAGTTCAAAGCCAGCCTCAGAAACTTAATAAAGTCCTAAACAACTTAGACCGTGTCTCAAAATTAAAAATTTAAAAATGGGCTGGGGATATGGTTCAGTGGTTAAGCATTGCTCAGTTAAATCCCTGGTACCAAAAAGAAATATGCATGAACAATGAAAACATGAACTGTGAAATATCACAACTAACTAAAATAAAAATTAGAAATTTATGTTTACATTCTCATTTAAACTAAAAGACATGAATGAAATTAATACAATGATGATGTATAGTTAGAAGAAAAGGCTTCTGCTTCAGCGATAAAATAGTTAATCTAGACTTCCCACTTGAAGTCACCTAAAAATAATCTACATTCATGATACTCAAATTACAATAGTGATATAAAACAATCCTTTTTGGTCATTACTGGAACTAAGTAGGGCACTGACTCCTTACTCAGAACACGACAAATGAAAGGGGACAAATCAATCATTTATCCTGTCTTCCTTGTATTTCACGATATTACTTTCTTGTATTTCATGATAACCAAATAACTCGAGTTGATCAGACAAAATTGTTTTAAAGAATTCTAGCTAATAAATATAGGAGCAACGACAATCCGAATATCATCATTTAATGAACCACTTGATCAACATCTTATTATGAAGGGATTAAGATGAAACCACCTGAATTCCACAAATTCAACGTTAACACTGCTAGGAATAGGTAAAACATTCCCACATTATGTGACTCCTGATGTGACGTGATATGAAGTAGCACACCACCTACAAAGTACTCCTTTGTCTCTCTACCCCAAAGAAATTTAATCTAAATCTAATAAAGGTTTTTTTGGTTTGGTTTGGTTTGGTACTGGGGACTAATCTCAGGGGCACTTGATCACTGAGCCACATCCCTATCCTTATTTTGTATGTTATTTAGAGACAAGGTCTCACTGAGTTGCTTAGCACCTCACTTTTGCTGAGGCTGGCTTTGAACTCGAAATCCTCCTGCCTCTGTCTCCAGAGCCTCCAGGATTACAGGTGTGCCACCACTCCCAGCTCTAAAAAAAATCTTTAAAGCTAACTTTTAGTTTACAGAATACAGAAATAAAAGTTAAACGACAACACTGAATAATCCAGAGTGTGGAAATATTAATGAATTACCTCGTTGATTCCTTCAACAGGTCAACAGCAAGAAGATTAAAGATAGAATGGGGTTGCTCAAGGATTTAAAAGAATTAGGAAACAGGATGGTGGGAGGAAGATTGGGGACAGGGATATAGGCTTAACGGTAGAACGTTTGCCTAGCATGCAGTAAGGACTTGGGTTAGATCCCCAGAAAGAGTGGGGAGGAAAATAGTTAAATCTGAGGACCTTGTTGAATTGTGATTTAAACAAACTATAGACATTTTTAATAAAACAGAGAAAACTGAATACGGACTGAAATACTATATAAGATGCTTAATTCTGATGGGTATAATAGTTGATTTTAGATTTTACCTTTATACTCTTCATCTAAGATCTACAATAAGCTTTAAAATACATTAAAGACAAAATTATGCTAGCTTGGCCAATTCTTGGTAACTGCTAAATATGGGTGATGAGTACGGAGAGTTCCTTACATAATTCTCTCTTTGTAAACATTTGAAGCTTTATATTTTTTAAAAAAAAAAATCCATTTTAAAATATCCTATAATAGACCAACAAAAGAAGATAAAAGGTTCTCAAACAGTCCCACACACATATGCATGGGGAGCTTGGTAGATATAGGTAGGAGAGGTGACATTATACCACATAGCAACATTATGTTCTTTTTGGTGGGGCTGTCAATCCAACCCAGGGTCTTATATTAACTATGAAAGTGCTCTCTCTTCCACTGAATGATACCTCTAACCCCAAAGAGGCTGCATATTAATTCAAATTTGTAGAAAACACAGAAGCATAATTTTAAAAGAGTAGAAAGGATTTCTGAAAAGATACAAACCATGCAAGCCATAAAGGAAAAAGACTAGAAAACATAAAAAGATATTCAACCCAGATAGGTGCAGTGACACATGCTTGTGATCCCAGCTACTTGGGACTCTGAGGCAGAAGTACTATAAGATCCAGAACAGCCTCAGTAACTTAGAAAATAAAAAAAGAACTAGGTGTGTAGCTCAGAGGTGGAGCGTCCCTGGATTCAATCCCCAGTACAGGGCAGGGAAGGTGGACAAGATGCTCAACTAGTTATCAAAGAAATTAAAATAACTTGATGTCATATCCATCAGGTAGGTAAAACATTTTCAGTTCTATCAAGTATAAGTTTCCACATAAGGAAATAGCATCTTACACAATAACAAGAATCTAAAATTTGTACAACCATATTGGAAAGCAATTTGGCTTACTTTAGGAAGCTTAAAGACACTTTTATACTAAGTAGTTCCACCCTAGAGAAATAAGGCCCTAGACATAAAGTAAATAAGATTCTATTTATTTATCAGATTTATATTAGGTTTCTATATAATTGTGACAGGCATTTATCGTTCATTACTGCTTTATTTCTACAATGTTCCAACTGTCAGATCATGCACTAATACATCCTCTGTAACAAAATATACTTTTACAATTACTGAAAAAACTGCAAATGATTGCAGATCGATGTACAACTGAAAGGTATTTATATCTAATTATTTCATACATTCTCTCTGTAAATCAATTATTTTTAAATTTTCTTGAGGAGCTTTCTAGGATAATTGCATAGAATACTTCATCTAGCAAGCCACTAGTTATATAGAAACCTTCTGCCCCTCATCTTTCAATGTATCTTTTTTTTAATTTTTATTTATTTTTTTTGTCATGCATGACAGTAGAATGCATTTTGATATATAATGCATACATGGAATGTACATACATCAATCATATTGTCTATTCTATTCTGCTGCCCTTCCTATCCTCCCTACTCCACCCCTCCTCTCCGATCCTTTCTAACTAATGTGACACACTTTTTTTTTCTTTTTCTCATTACAACATCATATATGTATTCTGTATAACAATGAGATTCTCCTTCCATCTTCTGTGCAACTCCCCTTCTCCCTCTTTAGTGATAGTCTTCTTCTCATGCTCTTCCTCCTATCCCATTTTGAGTCACCCTCCTTATATCAGAGAAGACATTCGGCATTTGTTTTTTTAGGGATTGGCTAACTTCATTTAGCATAATCTGCTCTAATGCCATCTATTTGCCTGCAAATGCCATGATTTTATTATTTTTTAGTGCTGAGTAATATTCCATTGTGTATAAATGCCACATGTTTTTAATCCATTCATTTATTGAAGAGCATCTAGGTTGGTTCCAATTTCCAGCTATTGTGAATTGTGCTCCTATAAACATTGATGTGGCTGTGTCCCTGTAGTATGCTCTTCTTAGGTCTTTTGGGTATAGTCCGAGAAGGGGAATAGCTGGGTCAAATGGTGGTTCCATTCCCAGTTTTCCAAGGAATCTCCATACTGCTTTCCAAATTGGCTGCACCAATTTGTAGTCCCACCAGCAATGTATGAATATACCTTTTTCCTGGCATCCTCGCCAGCACTTATTGTTGTTTGACTTCATAATGGCTGCCATTCTTATTGGAGTGAGATGGTATCTTAGAGTAGTTTTAATTTGCATTTCTCTGCTTGCTAGAGATGGTGAGCATTTTTTCGTGTATTTGTTGATTGATTGTATGTCCTCCTCTGAGAAGTGTCTGTTCAAGTCCTTGGTCCATTTGTTGATTGGGTTATTTACTTTTTGTTGTTTAACCTTTTGAGTTCTTTGTATACTCTAGAGATTAGAGCTCTATCAGATGTTGAGGGGTAAAAATTTGTTCCCAGGATGTAGGCTCCCTATTCACCTCACATATTATTTCTCTTGCTGAGAAAAAACTTTTTAGTTTGAATTCGTCCCATTTGTTGATTCTTGGTTTTAACTCTTGTGCTATAGGTGTCTTATTAAGAAATTTGGGGCCTGCCCCCACATGATGAAGACTAGGACCAACTTTATCTTCTATTAGACGCAGAGTCTCTGGTCTAATTCCTAGCTCCTTGATCCATTTTGAGTTGACTTTTGTGCATGGTGAGAGAAAGGGATTCAATTTCATTTTGTTGCATATGGATTTCCAGTTTTCCCAGCACCATTTGTTGAAGATGCTATCCTTTCTCCATTGCATGATTTTAGCACCTTTGTCTAGTATAAGGTAGTTGTAATTTTGTGGATTTGTCTCTGTGTCCTCTATTTTGTACCATTGGTCTACCAGCCTGTTTTGGTGCCAGTACCATGCTGTTTTTATTACTATAGCTCTATAATATAGTTTAAAATCTGGAATCGCGATACCACCAATTTCACTCTTCCTGCTTAGAATTATTTTAGCTATTCTGGGTCTCTTGTTTTTCCAGATGAATTTCATGATTGCTTTTTCTATTTCTGCAAGGAATGTCATTGGGATTTTATGGTAATTGCATTGAATCTGTAAAGTGCTTTTGGTAGTATGGCCATCTTAATAATATTAATTCTACCAATCCATGAGCAAGGTAAATCCTTCCATCTTCTAAGGTCTTCTTCTATTTCTGTCTTCAGGGTTCTGTAGTTTTCATTGTATAGCTCTTTCACCTCTTTTGTTAAGTTGGTTCCCAGGTATTTTATTTTTTTTGAGGATATTGTGAATGGAGTATTCGTCCTCATTTCCATTTCAGAGAATTTGTCACTGATATACAGGAATGCCTTTGATTTATTGGTATTGATTTTATATCCTGACACTCTGCTGAATTCATTTACAAGTTCTAGAAGTTTCTTGGTTGAATTTTTTGGGTCTGCTAGTATAGGATCATGTCATCGGCAAATAGTGATAATTTAAGTTCTTCTTTTCCTATAGTTATGCCTTTAATTTCTTTAGTCTAATTGCTCTGGATAGTGTTTCAAGAACTATGTTGAATAGAAGTGGTAAGAGAGGGCATCCCTGTCTTGTTCCAGATTTTAAAGGGAATGTCCTCAATTTTTCTCCATTTAGAATGATGCTGGCCTGAGGCTTAGCATATATAGCTTTTACCATTTTGAGGTAATTTCTTGTTATCCCTAATTTTTCTAGAGTTTTGAACATAAAAAGATGCTGTGTTTTGTCGAATGCTTTATCAGCATCTATCGAGATGATCATACGGTTCTTATCTTTAAGTCTATTGATGTGGTGAATCACATTTATTGATTTCCGTATATTCAACCAGCTTTGCATCCCAGGGATGAATCCCACTTGGTCATGGTGCATGATCTTTTTGATATGTTTTTGTATCCGATTTGCCAGAATTTTATTGAGGATTTTTGCATCTAAATTCATTAGGGATATTGGTCTGTAGTTTTCTTTGAGGTGTCTTTATCTGGTTTGGGAATCAGGGTGATATTGGCCTCACAGAATGAATTTGGAAGTGCTCCCTCTTTTTCTATCTCCTGAAATAGATTGTAGAGTATTGGTATTGGTTCTTCTTTAAAGTTCTTATAAAACTCTGCTGTATATCCGTCCAGTCCTGGGCTTTTCTTGGTTGGTAGTTTTTTGATGGCTTCTTCTATTTCCTCACTTGATATTGGTCTGTTTAGGTTGTTTATATCATCCTGACTCAATCTGGGTAGCTCATATGCCTTAAGGAATTCATTGATGCCTTCACTATTCTCTATTTTATTAGAGTATAGGGTTTCAAAATAACTTCTTATTATCTTCTGTATTTCTGAATTGTCTGTCGTGATGTTGCCGTTTTCATCCCGTAAGCTAGAAATTTGGGTTCTCTCTCTTCTTCTCTTTGTTAGCGTGGCTGGTGGTCTATCAATCTTATTTATTTTTTCAAAGAACCAACTTTTAGTTTTGTCAATTTTTTCAATTGTTTCTTTTGTTTCGATTTCATTGATTTCAGCTCTGATTTTAATTATTTCTTGCCTTCTACTGTATTTGCTCCTGATTTGTTCTTCTTTTTCTAAGGTTTCGAGGTGTAGTGTGAGGTCATTTATTTGTTGGCTTTTCCTTCTTTTAAGGAATGAACTACATGAAATGAATTTTCCTCTTAGTACTGTTTTCATAGTGTCCCAGAGATTTCGATATGTTGTGTCTGAGTTTTCATTTACCTCTAAGAATTTTTTAATTTCCTCTTTGATGTCTTCTGTAACCCTTTGTTCATTCAGTAGCATATTGTTTATTCTCCATGTGATGTAGGATTTTTTTCTTTCTTATTTTATTATTGATTTCCAATTTCATTCCATTATGATCAGATAAAATACATGGTAGTATCTCTACTCCTTTGTAATTGCTAAGATTTGCCCTGTGACATAATATATGGTCTATTTTTGAGAAGGATCCATGTGCTGCTGAGAAGAAAGTGCATGCACTTGATGTTGGGTGGTATATTCTGTATATATCAATTAAGGCTAAGTTATTAATTATATTATTGAGTTCTATGGTTTCTTTATTCAACTTTTGTTTGGAAGATCTGTCCAGTGGTGAGAGAGGTGTGTTAAAATTTCCCATGATTATTGTGTTGTGGTCTATTTGACTCTTGAACTTGAGAAGAGTTTGTTTGATGAAAATAGCTGCACCATTGTTTGGGGCACATATATTAATGATCGTTAAGTCTTGTTGGTGTATGGATCCCTTGAGCAGTATGTAGTGTCCTGGTTTATCCCTTTGGCTTGATGTCTATTTTATTTGATACAAGTATGGACACCCCTGCTTGCTTCCGGGGTCCATATGAGTGGTATGATTTTTCCCAACCTTCTACCTTCAGTCTGTGTATGTCTTTTCCGATCAGATGAGTCTCCTGTAGGCAGCATATTGTTGGATCTTTTTTTTAAATCCATTCTACTAGCCTGTGTCTCTTGATCGGTGAATTTAAGCCATTAACATTTAAGGTTATTATTGAGATATGGTTTGTACTTCCAGCCATATTTGTTTATGTATGTTACTTAACATGATTTGTTTTTCCTCTTTGATTATGTTTTCCTTTACTGTACTACCTAGCGCTGTTGGTTTTCATTGTTATTTTTCATTTCCTCTTCCTGTAATGTTTTGCCAAGGATGTTTTGAAGAGCTGGTTTTCTAGCTGCAAATTCTTTTAACTTTTGTTTATTGTGGAAGATTTTTATTTCATCTTCAATCCTGAAGCTTAATTTCGCTGGATACATGATTCTTGGTTGGAACCCTTTTTCTTTCAGCGTTTGAAATATGTTATTCTAGGATCTTCTAGCTTTCAGAGTCTGTGTTGAAAGATCAGCTGTTATCGTGATTGGATTAACCCTAAATGTAATCTGCTTCCTCTCTCTTATGGCTTTTAAGATTCTCTCCTTATTCTGTATGTTGGGCATCTTCATTATTATGTGTCTTGGTGTGGATCTCTTATGATTTTGTACATTCAGTGTCCTGTAGGCTTCTAGTATTTGGATTTCTTTTTCATTCTTTAAGTCTGGGAAGTTTTCTAGTGTTATTTCATTGAATAGATTGCTCATTCCCTTGGTTTGCACCTCTATACCCTCTTGTACCCCAATAACTGTTAAGTTTGGTTTCTTTATGTTATCCCATAATTCTTGGATGTTCTGCTCATGGTTTCTTAACATTCTCGCTGAGCTGTTTATGTTCTTTTCAAGTTGAAAAACTTTGTCTTCATTGTCTGAAGTTCTATCTTCTAAGTGTTCTACTCTGCTGGTAATACTCTCATTTGAGTTTTTAATTTGGTTTATTGTTTCCTGCATTTCCAGGATTTCTGTTTCTTTTTTTTTAATATCCTCTATCTCCCTATAGAGTTGATCTTTTGCTTCTTGGATTTGTTTATGTAATTCATTGTCAAAGTGATCTTTCTTTGTCTGAATTTGCTGTATAACGTCTTCCTTGAGACTCCAGATCATCTGAAGCATGTATATCCTGAACTCTTTATCTGACATTCCATCAGCTGCAGATATTACCACACCTAATGTTGAATTGACCTGTTTGTTTGTGGTCCTTTCTTTTCTTGTCTTTTCATACTACTCATGTTTCTTTCTAGCTTTGTGAAACTGTTGTGTTAATGGTTTTCCCCTTATATATTTATATTGTTCTTGTATAACTCCAAAATCCCTCTTTTGCGTAGAAAGACAATGTTAACAGTTCCCAATATCAACAGTACATCATCTAAGCACAAGTTTTCATTATTAATACACTTATAGTTAGATTCTAAGTCTACAGATATTGGTTTCAATTATTATTTAAGAATATAGTCATTAGTTTCATAAAAGGCATACCATATCTGGTGGCATATAGAAAACTTAATTTCAGACGAAGGATGTTATACTTAAGAGGGAAAGGAGTGAGGGTATGAGGTTAAACTAACTTAGCAACTTTGGAGAACTCTAACCAATAGACTGGTAATTTATGGAAGAATGTATAGACTCAACCTCCTATCTGTATTTAGATAGTTACCCTATGTATAGATAGCAAAAGTTAGGAGGTTGAAAGTGGGATAGAGGGAATACAAATGAAGAAAAGAAAAAAAATAACAAGGAAGAAATGAGAAATAAGCAAGAAGGAAAAAGAAAGTAAGATAGAAATAAAGAAAAAAATGGGGGGAAGATGGGGTATATGGAATTCCTCTATATTATATTATTTTGGTGATTCAGTTGTTCATGCACAGTTCTTGGTTTCACATATGTTGAGGTTGTGAGAGAGAGAGAAGAAAAGAAAAAGAGAAAAAAAAAGTCTCTCACAACACTGTTTTCCTTCCTTCCAGTAGGTGGCGTTGTCTATTCCTAGGCTTGAGCCTCTGTGTTCAGGGTGGTAGATATAGCCAATGTGAAACGACATGAACTTTCACCTGTATCTTCACTACTCTAGTCTCTGAGGTGGAAACCAGGTGCCTGTACAGTTGTTCTTTTGCGTTGATAGGTACAACCCCCAAAAGCTTGTGGGAAATAATTTTGAGTTATCGCAGCTAAGGGTGGGGGAGTTGGAAACCGGGTACCTGGATCAGCCGCAGAACCGGGCTGGTAGCCACGCCCTCTTTGATTGGTTTTAAAGGTTGATGGGCTTCCTCTGGATTAGCACATGGGGTGGGGCCGGGCTTCCTGCTCGGGTCTGGCTTGGCGCCGGGCTTCCTGTTCCGGTCTGGCATGGCGCCGGGCTTCCTGCTCCGGTCTGGCGTGGCGCCGGGCTTCCTGCTCCGGTCTGCCTTGGCGCCGGGCTTCCTCCTCCGGTCTGGCTTGACGCCGGGCTTCCTCCTCCGGTCTGGCTTGGCGCCGGGCTTCCTGCTCCGGTCTGGCTTGGCGCCGGGCTTCCTGCTCCGGTCTGGCTTGACGCCGGGCTTCCTGCTCCGGTCTGGCTTGACGCCGGGCTTCCTGCTCCGGTCTGGCTTGACGCCAGGCTTCCTCCTCTGGTCTGGCTTGACGCCGGGCTTCCTCAGTACTCCATCCTTTCTCATTGTATCTTTATCTATGGGTAAGAAAGCTATCAACCTTATTCCCTCTTCCAACATATGCAACTGCATTACCATAATGAAGGAATTTCATCCATCAAAGATTGTACAACTGTTGGGCTGGGATGTGGCTCAAGTGGTAGCGCGCTCGCCTGGCGGGCGTGCGGCCCGGGTTTGATCCTCAGCACCACATACAAACAAAGATGTTGTGTTCACCGAAAACTAAAAAATAAATATTAAAAAATTCTCTCTCTTAAAAAAAAAAAAAAAAAAAAGATCGTACAATTGTTCCTCTATTTACCATGTGATTACATTCCAAAAGACTGTAACTTAATGTTAAGTCAAAATGCATTCCATAGACCTAAGCTACCAAACATCATAGCTTATGTTAGTCTACCTTAAATGTCTTAAAAAGATTTATATTAGCCTACAGTTGAGCAAAATAATACAACCACTAATGCCCATTTTAAAATAAGATGTTGAATAAGGTGATACCATACTGAAAGTAAAAAAAACAGAAGGTATCCTATAGCATATTGCTAGCCTGGGATAAGATCAAAATTCAAATTCAATGTATGACTTCTGCAGAATGCATATTGCTTTTGAACCACTGTAAAGTTGAAAAATTCTAAGTCAAAACAAATTCAATCAGGGACTGACTGCATTTTCCTGCACTGAAGCAGATAGCTGTCTTACAATTTTTAACCTATATTAAAAAAAATCATAGATTTTAATCAATAAATCAATTACAATTTAATTCAGACATGCGAATTATCTTGTTTTCCTTGTTTCATCTATCATTTCATGTAAAATTCTTAAATTCATAATTTTTCTAAGTACTTTATAGTTCTCATACTTTATACATTACTACTTTTATTCAAAACATCATACCCTTCTCTCTCCATGTTGGTTTTTTCATTTGTTTGTTTTTTGTTTTGTGATACTGGGGATTGAACCCAGCGCCCTGTACTTGCTAGGCAGGCACCCTACTACTGAGCTACAAATCAGTCCTTTTTAAATCTTATTTTTTGAGACAAGGTCTCGCTAAGATATTCAGGCTGGTCTAGAACTTTCAATCCTCCTGCATCAGCCTCCTGAAAAGCTGGGATTACAAGTGTGTCCCACCATGCCTGTCTTCTCCCCAGATTTTTTGATCTAAATATCTATCTTAGGGCTGGGGTTGGGGCTCAGTGGTAGCGCGCTTTGCCTAGCACGTGTGAGGCACTGGGTTCGATTCTCAGCACCACATATAAACAAATAATGAAATAAAGGTCCATCAAAAACTAATAACCTTTTTTTTTTAAATAAATAAATAAATAAATAAAGATAAAAATCTATTCTTAGATGCAAAATGAGATTTTTCATGTATCTGTACTAACCTGACACTGAATACAGATATACTCTTCTGCTTTTCTGTATGTGAAAAGTCAGAGGGTCATTCTATTCAGGCAAGAGTCTTGACTGGACTTTTTTTCTTTTGTAAGAACTTTTTCTGAGTTAATTTTAAAAACATATGAATTTGTCTTTAATGGGGAATACAAAGCACTTGCCCTCCATATCCTTAGGACAGCTTCAAACTATCTGCTGGATAACTTCTCTTCAAAAGTCAATTTTAAGAGATGTTTATAGCTGGGTATGGTGGTGCATGTCTGTAATCCCAGTGATCTGGAAGGCTGAGGCAGGAGAATCTGAAGTTTGAGGGTAGCCTGGGCAACTCAGGGAGACCCTATCTCAAAAATAAAATAAATTAATAAAAGGGTTGGGGATGTAGTTCAGTGGCACAGCACCCCCTGGGTTCAATTTCTAGTACTGGAGAAAAAATATTACTTCTGAAGGGCTAACGTGCAGACTACAACATCTAAATAAGCTAAATTTCATCCATCGCTTAAGAGTATAGCTTAGTTGGAAAGGACATGCTTAGCATGCAAGAAGCCCTGGGTTTAATTCCCAGCACCAAAACACAAACAAACAAAATTCATGGATTTAAGTCAGTCAGAAACTACACAGCTTAATGTATTGCTCTGAAATTCTGCAAACTAGCCTTTAATGATTAGTGCTTTAGCACTATTTGATGTCTGTCCTACAGATCAGGAAAACCTATGCTGAACTGAAAGAAATTTCTACAAAAATTTAAAGGGTTAATAATTAAAACAGACTTTTCTACCCTAAATAACATACACCCTCTATCCTGTATTAAAGGTTAGGGTAAGAAGCAGCGGTTCCCATCTGTTATACATTTTATCACTCAGGATTTGTGAGGAATCTAGGGAAAATTTTTACTCAAATAATTCCTTTGCTTTCTTAGAAGTTGCAATGCTTTTATTTTGAACAGACTGTGAATTAATTAATTCTGTTTTCTTCTTTGTTTTGAACACCAGGAATCTCAAGACTTAGCATTAATATAATGTATTATCAAATAAATTTCCATTTATTAACTTTTCTCAGGTATTTTATTATTCTACATCTATTTGCCTTTACTTTTTTCCTTAGCTTTTGTTATTTTTAACACAATATACAGTTATAAGATTTCACAAATACTTTTTGAGGAAAGCAAGAGATTGATCCATCTAAATAACAATCACAAATCAGCTACTAGTTTAAGCTCCTGTCCTCAAAGAGCATACAAAAAATATATCAGATAAAAAAAAAATTTAAAAATGGGGAAAAGAGGGACTGGGGTCGTGTGCCTCAGAGGTAGAATGCTCAACAAGCGTGCTTGCCTAGCATGCATGAGACAATGGGTTCAATCCTCAGCACCACATAAAAATAAAGATATTGTGTCCACCTATAACTAGAAAAAAATTACAAGTAAAAAAAAAATGGGGAAAAGATCTGAATGAATATTTCTCAAAATACATACAAATGGCCAACAGCAGGTACAGGTTGGTTATTCCTTATCTGAGATGTTTAGAACTACAAGTGTTTTGAATTTTAAATTTTTTCCCTTCAGATTTTATAATATCTGCATACACATAAATGAGATATTTGGGGGATAGTTGCCAAATCTAAACATGAAATTCACTTATGCTTCATAATATCTTTGGGTGGAAGAGGAGGGTTTACTGGAGATTAAACCCAGAAGTGCTCTACCATTAAGCTACATTCCTAGCCCATTTTATTTTTTTGAGACAAGGTGTCTTGCTAAATTACAAAAGCTGCTAAAAATTGTGATCCTCCTGCCTCAGTCTCCTGAGTCACTGGGATTACAGGTGTGTACCACCACACCTGGCTATGTTTCATAATAGCTTATATTCATAGTCCAAAGGTAATTTTATACAGTATTTTTAATAATTTTGTATTCAAAATTTGTTTCATGGTGTGGATTTTTCTACATTTGCTCTCAGAAAGCTTCAGATTTTGGAACATTTCAGATTTTTATTTGGAATACTCAATTTGCACATGAAAAACTGCTTGTGTGGTGGCACAGGCCTGTAATTACTTACTCAGGAGGCTGAGACAAGAGGATCACAATTCAAGTCCAGCCTGGGCAATTTAGCAAGACAGTGTCTTGAAAAATAAAATAAGGGGGCCGGGGTTGTGTCTCAGGGTAGAGCACTCGCCTAGCATGTGCACACCCTGGGTTCGATCCTCCGCACCGCATAAAAATAAATAAGGGTATTGTGTTCCAACTACAACTAAAAAATAAATACTTAAAAAAAATTCACCTACAAAAGAAAAAGAAAATAAGTTCCCAACTACAACTAAAAAATAAATACTTAAAAAAATTCACCTACAAAAGAAAAAGAAAATAAGGGTTGTAGCTCAATGGTTGAGTGCTCACCTCACATGTGTAAGGCATTGGGGTTCAACCCTCAGCAGCACGTAAAAAAATAAATAAATAAAACAAAGATATTGTGTCCACCCCATAACTAAATAAATAACTTGAATAAAAATGAATAAATAAACAAATAAAATAAGAGGCTAGGGACATCGCTCAGCACTAGTGCACTTGCCTATCATGTACAAGGCCCAGAGTTCTATCCCCAATACCACAAATCATCATCATCATTATCAGGAAAATGCATATTAAAACAAAATTGTTACCTCACAATTTGTTAGAATGGCTATTACAAAAAAAAAAGACAAAAGATAGCTACATGCCTATAATCAAAGCTACTGGGAAGGATATGGTAGAAGGCTGGCAAGTCTGAACCCAGTCTCAGCAATTTAGTGAGATCCTGTCTCAAAATAAATAAGCACTGGGCTGGGGTTGTGGCTCAGTGGTAAAGCACTTGCCTAGCATGTGTGAGGCACTGGATTTGATCCTTGGTACCACATATAAATGAATACAAGTCCACTGAAAACTAAAATAAATAAACAAACAAATAGGCAGTGCTAGGGAAATAGTCAGTGGCAGAGCATACCTTGATTCAATCCCTATTCCACAAAAGAAAAGAGAGGAGGGATGCTAGCAAAGGAAAACCAGTACTGGTGAGATTATGGAGAAAAAGGAACCCTAGTACACTATTAGTGGGAGTGTAAGCTACTACAACTCTTGTGGAAAATAGTAAGGAGGTCTCTCAAGTAATACAAAACAGAACTACCATATAATCTAACAAACTCACTACAGAGTATATATCCAAAGGAAATAAAGTTAGTATGTTGAAAAGAACTGCACTGTCACATTCATTGCTGGGCTATTCATAATACCCAAGATATGGAATCAACCTGTGTGTCCATAAATGGATAAAGAAAATGTGGTATATATATATAAAATGGAATACCATTCAGTCTCAAAAAAAGGAAATCCTATCATTTGAGACATGGATGAACTTAAAGGATATTATGCTGTGAAATAAACCAGGCACAGAAAGACAAATACCACACAATGTGCCATGTAGAGAGTAAAAGGGAGTTATCAGAAATGAATAGGGTGCATGTAAGACTTGGGAAGATGTTGATTAGATATGGTCAGTTAGACAAAAGAAATAAATTGTAAAGATCTACTGTACATCATAACTATAGTTAATAACAATATATTGCATATACGGAATCTGTTAAAAGTAAAATTTAAATGTTCTTATCACAAAGAATAACATATGATGTATATATGTTAAATTCTTAAAGTCATTCTACAATGATATGTATATCAAATCATGGTGGTATACCATATATACACACAATTTTTGTCAACTGAAGTAAATAAAGGGCTGGATGTCCCTCAGTGGTAGAGTACCTGCTTAGCATATGTAAAACCTTGGGTCAATCCCCAGCACCACAGAAACTAAACAATAACTGTTTTGACTTATTATTTTTTATTGACCCTGACCTCATACATGCTAGGCAAACATTCCAGTGCTACATCCCTAGCCCTTTTTATTTTCTGAGACAAGGTCTCACTAAATTGCCTAGGCTGGCCTCCAACTTTCCATCCTCCTTCCTCAGCCTTCTGAATAGCTGGCATTACAGATACGCGCCATGACAGCACCTGGCTTTTAAATAAAAGTCAATTGGCCATATATATCCAGGTCCATCTCTGCTGTATTTACCTATATATTTACATCAATACTGTACTGTCTTGATTACTATAGTTTTGTAAAAAATCTTGAAATCAGGTAGTTTTAGTTCTCTGTTCTTTTTTCATTTTTTTAACTCTTTACTATATGACTATTCTAGATCTTATGCATTTTAATATAATTTTCTAAAACGTGCTCACCTATTTCTACAATAAACCCAAGTGGTGGGGCGAGGGGGAAATGATGGCATAAATACCATGACAGAACAAGACGGTACAGTGTAGCCACACAAAAGAAAAAGGAGACGATTTCTCAAAACTACAGCGTGGACACAGGGACTTAATATATTTAAAAACTTAATGATTAAAGTCATTTTTAATCTTTTATTATGCAAGGTCACATGTGCTCAGGTGAGTCAAAAGCTAGATGTCTAAGAGTTTATTCCAGATATACCCTTTCCTCCCCTTCCTTCTTGAAATAGCTCCCCTTTTCCACAAGGTGAGCTTTCCTCAACAGTTCAGAATCCCTAACACTCTCTTACACTACAAAAACTATTGGTTTAATTTACATTTTAACAAAAAAAAAAACAAAACTTTAATGTAGTTTAAGAATGCGCAACCTCTCCAAAGAGAAAAATTAATACTCTAAAACACAGTATGGGGAAGGTTTTTCTAAAAAGTACAAGCTTTATAAATCAAATTCATCTAGATTCCAATCCCAAGTGCACGAGTAGTTTCACTGCTTGTTAACTGTATAATCTTGGACTTAATACAGGACTTTAATTCAGTTCTTCATGTATGTAATGGAAACACTGTTATGAGATCTGTGACATAATTAAATGAGGCTTAAAAAAAAAGTCTACTTGGTCTTCTATTTTCTTACTAGTTCAAGTTAGTCTACTTAGTCTTCCTTTTTCTTAACAGTTCTCTCCCCTCACTTCTAATCAAATTTAACGTTCATCTATTCTAACAGTGAAAAATGAGAGGAAGAAAGAAAAAAATTAGCCAAAGGAAATTTATTCTTTGGTTTTAAGCTGAAACACTGAAAGAATAATAATAGATCTATCTGTTCTCTATAGCAAAGGACTTTATTTGAGGCATAGTGAATATATCCGAAAGAACATGAGTTCTGGGTTTGAATACTAATTTGACTTTTACTATCTCACTTAGGTGTGTCACCATCTCTAAGAGTAAATTCCACTTCTGCAATAAAAGGCTAATAATACTTCCCCTATCCAAGAGAGTTACTTAGACATCTCATAGGAGAAAAGGAAGAAGTAAATAATCTATTTCTAGAAGATGGGTTAACTAGCACAACTTTTTTGAAAAGCAATTTAAAAATATGTTTCATTGGACTGGGGATGTGACTCAAGCGGTAGCGCTCGCCTGGCATGCGTGCGGCCCTGGTTCGATCCTCAGCACCACATACAAACAAAGATGTTGTGTCTGCCGAAAACTAAAAAAAATAAATATTAAAATTCTCTCTCTCTCTCAAAAAAAAAATAATAATTATATATATATATATATATATATATATATATATATTTCATCAATTACTTCTCAGCTTTTTGGCTAAAATCAAGTATAAAAATATGTATCAGGAGCTTTAAAAATGTTTCTGACTTTTGATCCAGTAATTTTATCTCTAGGATTCCTAACTAAAGAAACAATGAACACAACAGGCTATTAACTCAAAAATGTTTATCACAGGGTTGGGTTATGGCTCAGAGGTAGAGTGCTTGCCTAGCTCCATCCCCACCACCACATAAAAATAAATAAATAAATAAAGGTATTGTGTCTATCTACAACTGAATTTTTAAAAAAATGTTCATCACAGCATTATTTAAAACTGCAATATTGAAAATAAAGTAAATCAACCGCTATGTAAACAGTGGCACTAAATCAATCACTTCCAATTTTGAGTATGAAAACACACTAATAATTAGACACTTCTTAGCTAGGTGAGGAGGCACACATGGCTAAAATCCCAGCCTGTAATTCCAGTTACTCAGGAGGTTGAGGCAGGAGATGGCAAATTTGAGGCCAGCCCTATCTCAAAATAAAAATAGAAGATATGGGAATGCAGCTCAGTGGCAGAGTACTGCCTAGGAATCTCCAGGGCCTAAACAGGATCCCCACTACTCCAATAGCAACAACAACAAGAAAAGACACTTCTGGTAATATTACCAAAATACAAAACATGTTCTGGTAATAAAAGGATAGAGATTAAAGACAACAGTGGCACACGCCTGTAATCTCAGCAGCTAAGAGGCTGAGGCAGGAGTATGCAAATTCAAAGCCAGCCTCAGCAATTTAGAGGGCTTCTAAGCAATTCAGTGAGCGGCTGTCTCAAAATAAAATAAAATGAAATAGGTCTGGGGATGTAGCTCAGTGGTTAAGCACCTTCGGGTTCAATTCCTGTTACCAAAACAACAACAACAAAAAAAACCTACAAAGACATAACCCCAAGTGCCAACCGTGTCAGTGAGTTAAAGGTTTAATTTTCTCACTTTGGTTCTGTATTTTCTTTAATGTACTGATATTTTTACAATAAAAATGACAAACTCAAGAGTTTCCCTTCTGAAGCATGGTTCTGAATATAAAACATTCAATAAAAAGATACACATTTATTCATTTACTTTTCAAAATGCAACTGGAATGTACAAATATAATGCACCAATTTAAAAATGTGGGAAAAACACAATATATGAAGAAAAATGCAAATGGAATCTACTACCACATATCCAGGCACAGAATGAAATTCAAAGTTTACAGGTTGTCTTCATTCATTTATCAATTCTAATCTGGGCATTTACAATGCATAAAAGCACAATTCTAGACACTGGGAATACAAATGTGAATGAAACAGCATCCTTACTCCCGATTCGTTTTCATTCTGTGGATCTTAGTATCTATTATTTCAGCAACTGTATAGAGGTTATGTCTCCAAGATGTTTCTAAACCTATCAGCCTACTCAAGACAAAACACTGCTTTCAAAGTTCTTTTTCCTTGGAAGCTAAGTGTTTTTTAATAGCTTAAAAAGTACCTCATGTGGTTAATTCAGAGCATGACCACATTCCTCTTTAAAAAGCTCAGGCAACAATACCACCTCCTATCTATAAGGTACTTCACAGATTAAAGCAGATTTTCCTACGTACACTTTTTCCTTCTTCTTTCAGGAGGTATTGGAGTTGAACCAAAGGCCTGGCCCTTGCTAGGCAAGTGTTCTCCCACTAAGCTATTCACCAGCCTTTTAAAAAAATTTTAGACACGGTCTTGCTTAATTGCCAAGGCTGGCCTCGAACCTTCGTTCCTCCTGCCTCAGCCTCCAGAGTAGCTTGAGGTCACGGGCATGCGCCACCACGCCCAGCTAGTCAGTAATTAGTTTAAAGCAAACTAATACAATGGGTATACAACGTTCTTTGTTGACACTCATGGATTTGGTTCGGGAACTCCAGGGGGTTAGAAAACCAGAAGGGCAGCTCCACCTGCAAAACTTAGCCAAGTGTTTCTGTGGGTCTTCCCCTCCAGGGTTGGCCTCCCAAACCTTGACAGGACATCCCGAGAAATGCCTGCATCAGTTTATTAACTTGCGGTAAGCCTACTTCAGGAATTTCACAACTTTTAACCATCGCAACGCGCACAACACGGCTAGCGGATACAACTTTGTACTGAGTTTTTTCTTTTGATAAGTTAAGGACTTCAAGACAGACACCAATGCTCCCCGCTGCAGAGGGATTTAACTGGTAGGCGGCGATCGGGTTTAGCCGGCAGGAGCCCACAAACCCAGTGAGGTCGAATGCTGGGGCAGAGACCGCCCGAGGCAAAAGGAGGCCCGCAGAGGGGCCGGCTCGGCAGCTAGAGGCCGGAGCTAGGCCGGCCCTCGGCCGCGAGCATGGCGGACACTCAGGCGGGAAAAGCCCAGGCAGCCGGGCCAGGGCCGGGTGACAGGTTTATTGCCTCGGTGAGCGACCGGGGCTTCTTGTCCCCCTCCCACCCCAATTCCACCCGCGCATCCCTCCATCGCCCCCGCCGGTACCTGACACACGGAGGCGCGGAACGCCGCGTAGTCTGTGTGCTCCGCCACCTGCAGCGCCCGCTCCCCGAGCTCGGACTCCTTCTCGCGCCGGTCAAACAAGTACACCATCCTGGGGCCACCGCCTCCGCCGTCCTCCTCAGTCCCCACAGAGGGCCCGCTGGCGCCCGCCGCTGCCATGTTGAGGGAAAGGAGAAAAGACAGCGGCGCCGGTGACTGGCGCCGCGGCGCTCAGGGCCGAGATGTGGACTCCTAGCGGCGCCTTAAGCTCCAGTCCCCGGAGCGGTTCGAGCCTCAGCCCAGCGCGCTGCAGCTCCTCAGCGGCGGCGGCGGAGCCGAGCAGCCGCGGGCGCGAGGATCACCCGGGAACCGATTCAAACGCGCTCCTGCCTGTGCACACGTCACTTCCGCGACCCGACGCTCCTACGGACAAGTGGGGGCGCCGCGCCCAGCGCCCGCCGCAGCCCCAGCGAGCCTCACAGCGCGACCAGCCAGCTGGGCCGCCGCCGGGACTGTGGCGGAGGAAGAAGAGCGGCGACGGGAAGGAGGCGGGGCGAATCCAGCAGGCCGCGCGGGGCGGGGCGGGGCTTCGGCGCTCTCGCCAGGGGCCCGCCCCTTTCGCCCTGGCGAAGTTGAAGCGGAGCACGGAGGTGGCGGGCTCCTGCTCCTTGTGGGGGGTCTTCTCAAAAACTGAGGCGGGAGATCTAGCCCCGGGACTGTATCCCGAGAACCTGTATTTTCCAGGACCGGAGGGTCCTGGTGCCTCCCAGCCTCGTCATTAGGCCTCGGGCTCCAGCTGGACCGCGCCGGCGCTCCTGGAGCTGCGACCGCACTCTGCGGCTGGGGCGCGTGGATGCGGCGGCGTGAAGCCTCAAGCCCGCCGGCTTCGCGGGGTGGAACAGGTCCCCACGCGAAGAAAACTACCGCCAGGAGACCTGGCGCTGCTTTTCTCGCCTCATTCCCATATAGTTCTAGTGGACTCTACTGAGGGACTCTTGAGACAAAGCGGGCCTTAGGAGAAAGAATCGAGGTTATGTGACGTCACGTGACTCATCGCGGCGCCCTCAGGGTGTCCGGGGCCGTGGCCAGCGTTCCTGACCGAGTGTCCCCAGCGTCCGAACCTTCCCACTACACGCACCTGCCCACCGCCGCCATGTTGCCTCCACTATAAGTGGAACCCACGCCTGAGTTCCTGGGATTCAATTAGGTGTTCATAAAATGCTTACTGTGCAGCACACTTCAGTAAAAGCCATTAACGTCTTTGGGGAGCGTATTTCATTAATTATACTGATAGCGAGTATGTAGTGTCCTAACTCAGTAAAAAAAAAAAAAAGTCCTTGGAGGACTGAATTTATTCCCCAATACTTAAGCATATTTATTGTATATTTTGGACTTGGAGAGTGACAGGTAAGATTCACGAAGCCCAAAGTAGCAGATTAGGGCTTGTACAGATTTCCAAAACTTTGGATAATATTTCAGTTTTATTAGGATTGCCAAAACCATATTATCTTAGAGACCTACTGATGAAGTTAGTACATGTTATAAACATGTTGGGTTGTTGATATGAAGATGTTCCAAGGTGGGAAAATATAATTGATTAGACTTAATAAGATATTACAGGTAGAATATGCAATTGGAATAGCCTAGTCTGGGGCTGTAGCTCAGTGGCCGAGCGCTTGCCTACATATGTGAGACACTGGGTTCATCCCTAGCACCACATAAAAATACATAAAATAAAGGCATTCTGTCCATCTACAACTACAAACTAATAATAATAAAAGAATAGCCTATAGATTTTGTAGTGGACAAACTACTGGACCGAGGTGGGGTGAATGGGAAGGTAGAATGAGGAAATTTAGAAATGCTGGCGATAATTAAAAACCTGAAGAAAATTTTAGATTGTTCAGAGTTAATTAAAGCCACCTCCTCCTCCACTGAAGCTTGTCTTGAACCCAGGGCCTCTCAAATGCTAGGCAAGCCGCTCTGCCACTGAGCCACAAACCCAGCCCTTGAAACATTTCTTAATCCTAAAAAGATGGTACAAAAAGAAAATCTTTATCTGACAATGGATCTGATGACAGCAAATCAAAGAGATGCTGCTGAGAAACCAAGATGCTTTGCCAGAGATGTTGATCCTGGACAAAGAATTGTTGTCTCTTGTTCAGGCTGTAGTGGAAAGAGTCGAATGAGTCTTCCCCCTCTACTCTCTTCCCCCTTTACCCTCTCCTTTTTAATGCCTCACAATAGGGGTTAAATTCCAGCATCAGAAGGGATGAATATTCAAACGTTCAAATCACAGCATCCCCTCAAATAAAAATACCTAGAAATGAATGCTGTTCTGATGCTGAGGAGGATCCTTTGAGCTCAGAAGTGCAAAGTCAACATAGCCAGACCTCATTTCAAAAAAGAAAAAGAAAATTGATTTTAAAAATATCTTTTTTTTTCTATTTTATTTTTTCGAATTCTTTCTGGAAAGGTAAGAACAATCCTAGTGGCACATGACTGCAGTCACTTCCAACTAAAATACTTTCTGTGATATAACCTGTGACTCTCCAATCTTCTGACCTGGTAAAGAACATTTTGGAATTTCTTCTGTTACAGTTTTAACAAGTCTCATGCTCTGGGTGGGGGCTATTGGGATAGGTTCATTCATATCTACTTGTCCTCTTGAGATCTGGAGTCTTCCTATTAATCACTTGCAAGTTTTTTTTTTCTTTTTTTTTTTTCCCCTTTTGGTACCAGGATTAAACTCAGGGGCACTCTACCACTGAGCCACATCCCCAGCCCTATTTTGTATTTTATTTAGAGGCAGGGTCTAACTGAGTTGCTTAGCACCTTGACATTGCTGAGGCTGGCTTTGAACTGAGATTCTCCTGTCTCAGCCTCTATAACTGCTGGGATTAAAGGCATGCACCACTGTGCCCGGCTGCAAGATTTTTTTAAAATCTCATCTGCCAGGATGTACTATAGAACTCTTTGAGGGGGAAGGACCATCTCTTCCTTCCTATCTATAGGGAATATCTCTCTCTCTCTCTCTCTCTCTCTCTCTCTCTCTCTCTCTCTGTCTCTCTCTCTCTCTCTCTCTTTAATCTAGATAAAATCTTTCTCCTTTCCTTCCCTGCCCCCCTTGATTCTGGGACTGGAACCCAGGTCTTCACATATACTAAGCATGTGCTCTACCACTGAATTATGTCCCAGTCCCTCCTTTCCTCTTTCTTTTAGGCACCCTATAAATATCTATAAACCTTTTCTCTTTTTCATTTTCTCTCCCAAGCCCTCTGCAATTGCCTGGAGGCTTAGGCTTTGGGAGAAAAAAAAAAATGTTCCCAGCAGGATACATCTTTTCTACTGGCAGCCTTCTTTCAGTTTTGAATTACTGTATAACAAACTATCTCTAAACCTAGTAGCCTAAAACAAAACACCTAATGACTTTCACACTTCTACTGTTAAAAGCAGGTCATGGGGTCACAGGGTTGTGGCTCAGCAGTAGAGCGCTTCCCTAGCACGTGCGAGGGCCTGGGTTTGATCCTCAGCACCACATAAAAATAAAAATAAAGGTATTGTGTCCAACTACAACTAAAAAATAAATATTAAAAAAAAATATGGCAGGCCATGGGGCCATCTCAGAGTGAAGCAATAGGGACTACTCAAAGACAGGAACAAAAAGGCATGATTATTTGGGAACACCAAAGTAATAGTATGACAAAGTCTGGGACAAGAAAGCATAGGGTATACTGTTTTCTTGAATTGAGATGGAGAGTTGGTGAGCCTCAGACACACTAGGTACATTCTCTCCCACTGAGCTACATCCCCATCCTGAATTTTTTTTTTTTTCATATGTGAAAAGTGATACTAGAGGACTGGGGTTGTGACTCAAAGGTAGAGCGCTCACCTAGCATGCATGAGGCACTGGGTTTGATCCTCAGCACTATATAAAAATAAAATAAAGATATTGTGTCCCCCTATAACTAAAAAATAAATGTTTAAAAAGATGATACTAGAACTTGTTGAATTCTTCAATTGCCAGACCTCTACCAAAACTTTACATTTTCTTGTTTAGTCTATTTTTACATTTTTATATTTATTTAATGAAATATTTCATTCATACAAGAGTATACATAGTCTAATTATCCATTAAATTACAAAGATGTGTAGCCACCACTCAAGAAATACAGCAATGCCCCTCCTAAAATGACATCTAACCACTACCAAGGTAATTTCTATTCTGAAATTTGCAGGTATTTGTTTTCAGTTTTCCTTCTTTTACAATAGATTATGTAGTTTTTGAAAGTTTTTGAACTTTATATACATGCATACATTCTTCTGCACCTGCTATGTTTGCTCAACATATTTGTGAAATTCAATCACATTGATGCATGTAGCTATAGTTCATTTTTTAAAAATATTTTTTAGTTATAGATGGATGCAATATCTTTATTTTGTTTATTTATTTTTATGTGATGCTGAGGATCGAACGCAACGCGCCTCACATGTGTGAGGCAAGCATTCTTCCACTGAGCCACAACCCCATCCCTAGTTCATTCTTTTTAATAATTATTTTTACTGCAAAACATGCTTCTTGATAGGAGTATATCACAATTTTCTCATTCTCCCATTAATGAACATTTTGTTTCTGGTTTGTTTTGTTTTGTTTCAGCAATGGGACTTGAACCCATGGCCACACACACATTAGGCAAGTGATTTACTACTGAGCTATACTCCCAACCTATTTTTGCTTTTTTAAAAATAAGACTTCATTGAATATTTGTGTGTTGTATCCCAATGGTCTTTTGCAATGGGTGTATTATGTAAGCTATATATCAAGTGTCATGGAGGATGCTTATTTATAAATTTACTACATAATAACAAATTATTTTTCTAGCACTGAGGAGGAGTTACTTTTCCATTTCCTTGTCAATGCTTAAGAGTGTTTTACTTCGTAATATTTTTGTCAGTCTAGTAGATATGAATAGTGTTTCAGCATGATTGTAATTTGCATGTCCCTCATCAAAAATGAGATTGAGCATCTTTTCATATGCTTATTTTCTTCTTGTGTTTCCTCTTCTATGAAATGCCTGTGCATGGCCTGTGTCTATTTTTCAATGGAATCATTTGACTTTTCTTACTGATTTTTACGAGTTCTCTTTCTATATTGTGGATGCTAATATTTTGTTGATTATGCATCTTTATAACATTTTTATTAGTTTGTGATTTGTAGTTTCCCTTTATGAGAATTTTTAATAAATAGTAGTTCTTGATATTAATATGGTCAAATTTGTCAAATTGTTTCCATTATGATTTGTGCTTTTTGTTCTCTTTTAAAGAATTTCTGTACTAGCAAAGTATTCTCAAATATTCTTAACCCGCCCCTTGGTTGTCTCTCTCCTTTTCTTTCCTTCTTTCTTTTCTGGTACAAGGGATTGAACCCATGGGTGCTCTACCACTGAACTACATCTCCAGCACTTTCTATTTTTCATTTTGAGACAGGGTCTCATTAAATTGCTGAGGCTGGCCTTGAACTTGTGATATTCATGCCTCAGCCTCCTGGGTAGCTGGCATTACAAGTGTGCATCCTCTGTGTCCAGCAAATTCTTTTCCATTTTGAGGGCTGGGGATATATCTCAGTTGCAGAGTACATAATTAACATATATGAGACCCTGGGTTCAATCCCCAGGACTACATTAAACATTTTTTCAATTTTAAAATTTTAAAGTTCTTAATTTGTGTGAAGTTGATTTTTATGTATGATACTAAAAATGAATCCAACTTTATTTTTAAATGAATAATTAAATGTCTGAGTATGATTATTGAATAGTCAGTCCATCTTCTCCCTGCTATATCCTAATGTAAATTGTATCACATACTAAGTTACCATAAGTGCATATTTCTCTGTTCCTGGGCTTTCTAGTTGTTCCACTGGTTTTTGGTTTTGTTTTTATTTTTCCCTTCCTGATAATTTTATACCACATTAGCTAGTCTAGCTCTATTATGCTTTAACATGCAAAGAAACAAACTACCTCAACTTATTCTTCTTTAGAAGTGTTATGCAGTTGGTTTTTAAGTGCTTCTTGAATACTGTTATGGTTTGTATCTTTTCCTTAGATCTTTTTGTTTGTTTTCACAATGGGATTGAACCCAGAGATGTCCTACCACTGAGCTACACCCCCAGCCCTTTTTATTTTTTATTGTGAGATAGCATCTTGCTAAGTTACTTAGGTCCTTCCTAAGTTGCTGAGGCTGGTCTTGAACTTTGCATCCCCCTGCCTCAGCTTCCTGAGTTGCTAGGATTAAAATTGTGTGCCACCTGGCCTGGATATATTTTATGTCTTACATGTCCCTCAAAGGCTCATATGTTAAATGTTTGGTTCACAGTTGATCAACTATTAGGAGGTGTTGGAACCTGTAGGAGGTGGTGACTAGAGGAAGGAAGTTAGGTTATTGGGGGTAAGTCCTTAAAGTAGATCCTTGGACCCCAGCCCTTTCCTCACACTCTTTCTCTTTGCTTCCTGGCTGCCATGAGGTGAGCAGTTTTTCTCCACCACACATGTTCACTGCATCACCACAGGTCCAAAAGCAATAGGGTCAAGAGACCATGGGCTGAAACTTCTGAAACATGAGCCAAAATAAATCTTTTCTCCTTTAAATTGGGTTCCTTGGCCATTTTGTCACAAACAACAGAAAACTAACACAACTGATAATTTCCTTCTCTTTTTGCTTAACAGTGTTCTCAAATATGAGACACCTGGGACTGTGATCAATTGCATTTCCACAGTAGTAAAACCTATGGTTTAATAAAGGATTGAGTATACATCATAAGGTTTTTAAATTGACTGGTGTCACTACTGGCATTTCAAACACTTAGCTGTGGCTGGAAAGCTGCTCTTTGTTTCCACATCAAGCTCATTATCAGATCCCATACTCCTTGATATTTTCATAGTGTTCATAATTAGCCTGTGAATTCTGTTTCAGTTACAGCACTATTAGACCAGTCTCCTAACCCTCCCTGGGTTTTCACCCATCTGAACTAAATGGTAAAGCATGATTCTGCTGATCTTGTTTGCATGCACATATACATGTGGTGAAACTTTTGAAGAGAAATAACAAAATGGGAAACTTCTCCCTTCACCACAAATCCTAAAAGTAAAATTGGCCCTCTGGACTAGAACTCTCTGAAATGTTCTATCCTGTGACTTAGTTACCTGCTCATGCCCCAAATTGAGAAACATGGCTATTGGCAGTCAGAAACTATAATAAAATTATATGAATGAGTAGCCTAACAACATCTGTTCTAAAAGTAAAACTCTAGCACTGGTGTAAAGAAGGGACACTGTGTTATACACACTTTATACTTTATTTAAACGGTAAAGAGACAGTTATAAAAAGTCTGTCACCATCTATTCATTCAGCAAACTTCTAAGAAGAAATTGAGGATACAAATCAAATCCCTGTCTTCATGGTGCTCACATTCTATAGGGTGAGACAAACAATTTAACAGTTAAATACACAGAATGTCAAATAGTGAGCAATATATTATGGAGAAAAATAAAGGGTGGAGAGTGATAAGTTCTGGAGGGTCACAGTTTTATATAGGGTCATATGCTGGGCATAGTGGCTCATAACTGTAATCCCAGCAACTTGGGAAACTGAGACAGGAGGATCAGAGTTCAAAGCCAGCCTAAACAATTGAGTGAGACCTTGTCTCAAAATAAAAACCTAAAAATGGCTGGGGTTGTAACACAGGAGAAAAGTGACTCTGGGTTCAGTTCCCAGTACTAATAAATAAATAAATAAACAAATATTGAGTCAGAGAAGTTCTCCCCAATAAGGTGAATTTCAGCAGAGAGCTGAAGGAAGTGAAGGAACAAGATTTTTGTTTTGTGTATGAATCCAGGCATGCTTTACCACTGAGCCACATCCCCAGCTCTTTTTATTTTTTATTTTGAGGCAGAGTCTCACCAAGTTGATTAGGGCCTCGCTAAGTTTCTGAGGCTGGCCTTGAGCTTGCAATTCTCCTGCTTCAGCCTCCCATATCACCAGGATTGATTGCAGGTGTGCACGTCATGCCTGCCTGTGAAGGAACAAGTTGTGTAATGATCTAGGAGACTTGTTCTCCCACCAGAGGTGAAAACTACAAAGATCCTGAGTTCCGAGCATGTTTGGTGTCATGAAAATAATAGTAGTATTGGTCGAGATCAGATGGAGATCAGTTGAGGAGAGGAGGAATAATGGAAAAGGAAGATCATGGTGATGACCCTGAATGAAATGGGAAGGATTGGAGGACTTAGAGCAGATGTGTGATATGTCATGAAATATTTTCAAAAAGAACTCCTCTGAGTCAGGTGCCGTGATGGACTTCTGTAATCCTGGCTACTTGGGATACTGAAGCAGGAGGATGAAAAGTTCAAGACCAGCCTGGGCAACTTCATGAGACCGTGTCTCAAAATAAAAAAAATAAAAAGTACTTGGGATATAGCTTAGTGGTAGAGCACCCCTGAGTTCAATCCCCCATACCATAGGGGTGGGGTGGAGGAGAACTCCTCCTTTTTTGTGTGTTGAAAGCAGACTATAAGGGGCCCAGACTGTAAGGGGCCAAATGCAGAAGGTAGCTGACTGCTTAGGAAGCTGATTCAATAACCAGGCAAGAGATAGGAATACTTGATCTAGGGTGGTAGTGGTGGAGCTGGATATATTTTTTTAAGGTGAAACTGACATATGTATTAATGGACAGACTGTGGGTGTGTGTGAAAAGAAAGCGTTTATGCCAACCTCCCAAACTTGTGGCTCTTGAGGAAGTATTATGCATACTTGCATATTTTTATACTGAACATCTCCATCCCTTCCTACATTTGGGGGATCCTCCATCACATAACTCTAAGTGGCGAACAGAACTTAGCTCCCTCTGAAAGTGTGGCTGAAAATGAGACTCTTCTTTTTCCAGTGGGTTTTGCATCTGAGATGCATGCATGTGGTCACAGCTCAATCAAAGACTCATGGGGCAATGGAGGGAGCCTCCCATTTATAAAACAACAGAGACACCCTTACCCCAGGGTGAAGGGGACAGCTGTGCAGGGGGGAGATGGTAGTGGTGTCCTCATAGAACAAGTTCATGATGATAGGTAATTCTAATGGCGATGGGACTTTTAATTCAGATTGACCAAACTCCCAATAAATCCACAAGCTCCCAGTTTGCTATCCAAAAACAATGTTTCTGCTTTTGAAAGAGCCAGAGTTCTGTCAGTACATGCCTAGAGTCCCAGCTACTCTGGAGGCTGAAGCAGGAGAATTTCAAGTTCAAGGTCAGACTGGGAAACACAGCATGACCTTTTCTCAAAAAATTTTTTAAAGGGGGTGCTGGAGGTTTATCTTAGTTGTAAAGTGCCTCTGAGTTCAATCCCCAGTACTGCAAAAGAAAGAAAGGAAAGTGAAGAAAGCAAGCAAGCAAGAAGGAAGGAAAGAAACAAGAAAGCTGGAGGTGGTGTTATTTTCCTTGCATCTGAAAACTCTAATTATCCACTAATAACTAATATTCCTACTGTGAATGCTGTAATAATCATCGAGTGAGGCACTTATTTCAAACTGAGCCATTTTCCCATTCAGTTTTCTGTGACTTCTATGTATATTGTGACTTCTATGTACAATAGTAACAAATGCTCAACTTCCCTTGAAATTCATGCCATTTCAACAATGATTTGTTTCAGTATACATACTTTCCAAGATACATTAAGATGTGTCACTGTTTTGAAAAATTATCAGTCTGGCAAGAGCCATAAATCAAATTTAAAATAAATTTTAATAAGTGTTAATATTGTTTGAAATTTGGGCAAAATTAATTATTTTCTCTGAGAATTTCAGTTTTAATAAAACTTGTTTTATTCAATTAGAAGATAAAGGCAAAGTAATATGTTAGTAAATACACCGACTTCTTCAGATGGCATCTATTAACAGATTAAGTACTGTGGTGGATTGGAACATAAATATTCTTTGTGCTATTTTAAATAAAAGAGCTATTGTCAGCTAAAATACAAGGATGATGGGCTTGAATATTTGAAACTCATCACTGGACAATAATATGGAACTTGCCCATAAGAAGTGTGGCTAAAATGAAATGGAACCAAATATTATAAAAGAAATGTAGTTTGTGAGTCCAGAGATGAAGCATGCAAAGGAGGGGCATGTTATAAGATTTTTTGTTTGCATAACATTAAAGAGGCAATGTGGTGGGGCTGAGGCTGTAGCTCAGTGGTGGAGCACTTGCCTTGCACATATGAGGCACTGGGTTCAACCCTCAGCACCACATAAAAATGAATAAATAAAATAAAGGTAGTGTATCCATCTACAACTAAAAACAAAAATAAAATAAAAAGAGGCAATGTGGTGTTAGGGACAAGAAAACTGAATTAGGAGTAAGGACTTGTGTTTCTAAGTGCTAACCCTAACCTCTGTTTAACTATGCAACTAAGGAGAATTCAACAAATGCTGAGCACAAGTTGTAAGAGAAATGAATAAAACAGGCATAGAAACAAACAAACAAAAAAGCTGTGAGACCGTATTAGATGCACTTTTTTTCATGCACTTTCATGGGGTTTATTGATTTTTTAACCATTCATTACATATTTTATTTGGAAATATTTACACAGTACAGAGAAACTAAATTTTTGAGACAGTGGATGTTATTAGGTTATCATCAGTTTATTATAAAAGACACATGGAAATTATTTACATGATGAAAGATTTCAGATCTTCAGTGGACTGGGCAGCTTCATAGGATGCCATTTCAACAATGATTTGTTTCAGTATACATATTTTCCAAGAATGTCACTATCTCTGAATAAGAAATAATCCTTGTCATCTAGAACTACTTTGATGCCTCCAACTTTCACACTGACTGGCTGAATCTCTCCACCCTTTCCTTTAGAGCCCGATCCTGCAGCTACTATACTATCCTGTGCCTTGCAATACTTTTCCTTGAATTTTTTCTGGAAGCATAATGCCTCCTTTGGTTACAGTTTCCCCTGCACTCCTTTCGACCAATACTTGGTCAAAAAGTGGAAGAAACTTTCTAAATGCTTGTCCGGCCATGATTCTCGCCGACGCAGCTCTGGCTCTGGCTCTGCCCTCATGCAGCCACCACAAAGAGCTAGAAATATTTATTCTTTATTCACTAATTAATTTAGTTCTTGTTCCCAGTTATATGTCTATTGTGGACCAAGCACTGAGGCTTCAAATATAAACAAGAAAAAGTGCCTCTCTACCTCCAGCAAGTGGCCCAGGAAAAAAGGACCAGAGACCCCCCCCCTTCTCATTTCTAATCTCACTGTGGAATTGACAAGATTGACATTCTGAACCTCCCTTCACAGGCTTCTCTCTCCCCTTTCCTTGGCTCTTCCTAGTTCTTTTCTCATCTATTACCACCTCAACATATCCTTAGTTTAACTAACTGGGATCAATGTAGACATTCTTCTTGCAAATAAGAATTTCTTGACCTGTGCTTCCTCTCCCCACTGGATCTCCACTCCATCCCTGGGGCAGAATGACCTTCAGAAACCTGATACCTGCAAAGTATTATTGTGTTTTCTATTCTATGTGTATGGTAAAAATTAAAATAATGCAAAAGTGTATAATAATAAGGAAAACTATATAAACTTAATTTGTTCTAGATATTCTGAACCTTAGATAATCTAATTTATCATCTTTCCAGGGGGCAAGTCTATGCACATATCAACCTTTTTTTAAAAAATATATATTTTTAGATATTGATGGACCCTTTTTTTATCCATTTAGTTATATATGGTGCTGAGAATTGAACCCAGTGCCTCACACAAACTAGGCAAGTGCTCTACCACTGAGCCACAACCCCAGCCCCTATGCAATTATCAACTTTTGCATGCACTTTCATGGGGTTTATTGATTTCCTGAAGTCCATTATTGTTCCCAGATCAGGAGTCCTGATTCTATCCAGACCAGATGGTGCATACCTGTAATCCCAGTGGCTTGGGAGGCTGAGCCAGGAGGATCGCCAGTTCAAAGTCAGCCTCAGCAGTAAGTGAGGTGCTAAACAACTCAGTGAGACCCTGTCTCTAAATAAAATACAAAATAGGGCTAGGGATGTTGTTCAATGGTCAAGTGCCCCTGAGTTCAATCCCTGATACCTGCCCCCTCCCTGGCAAAAAAAAGAGTCCTGATTCTAAAATACTGTTTATCCTTGAATTTTAAAAGGGGTCAGATTCCAAAAGGCACTGGAGTCACCTTAAAGATTTTGTACTTAATCAGGACAACAGTGGAATAAAATGCTATTAAAGATGTTTGACCTAGGATGGGTATTTTTAGATCAGCTAATGACCTATTGGGGGCTGTTACAGAAACCCAGGCAAAAGATTCTGGTTGACCTATGAAGAATATGGGCTTTAGGAGGGGGTGATAAAAATTTCTAAAATTGGGCTGGGGATGTGGCTCAAGCGGTAGCGCGCTTGCCTGGCATGCGTGAGGCCCGGGTTAGATCCTCAGCACCACATACAAACAAAGATGTTGTGTCCGCCGAAAAATGAAAAATAAATATTAAAAAAAAAAAATTCTAAAATTAGATTGTGGTGCTGGTTGCGGAATTCTGTGAATATACCAAAATCTATTCAATTGTTCATAGTAAACGTGTGAGCGTTTTGTTTGTTTTTGTACTGGAGTTTGAACCTGGGGCTTTACGCACACCAGGGAAGTGCTCTACCACTGAGCTACATCCCCAGATGCCCCCACTTTTTTTCTAAATTTTAAATTTTAAGATAGGTTCACACTAAGCTGCCCAGGTTGGCCTCCAATTTGTGATCTTCCTGCCTCAGCCTTAAGAGTAGCTAGTATTATAGGCATGGGCCACCACACAAGGACAAATGGGTAAGATTTATGGTATATGAATTATATCTTAATAAAAAATATTTTAAAAATCCATTTATTTATTCTAATTAGGTAAATATGACAGCAGAATGCATTTTGATTCATTGTACACAAACGCAGCACAACTTTTCCTTTCTCTGGTTGTACACAATGTAGAGTCACATCGTATGTGCAATCATACATGTACTTAGGGTAATGATGTCCATCTCATTCCACCATCTTTCCTGCCCCCCAGACCCCTCTTCCCTCCCTCCCCTTTGCCCAATCAAAGTTCCTCCATTCTTCCCACTGCCTCCCTTATGGATCACTATCCATTTATCAGAGAGAACATTTGGCCTTTGATTTTTCGGGATAGGCTTACTTCGCTTAGCATGATATATTCTCCAACTCCATCAATTTACCTGCAAATGCCATAATTTATTCTCTTTTAATGCTGAGTAATACAATAAAAAATATTTTTAAAGCGACAGATAGTCGGGTGTGGTGGTATGCATCTAAAGTCACAGTTACTTGGGATGATGAGGAGGGAGGATCTTGAATTTGAGGCCAGCCTGGGCAAGTTAGCAAAACCCCATCTTGAAACACAACACAACATAACAAAAAGCAACAGATTAAAAAATGAAAACTCCTGCACCAAAAAAATAAAAAATAAAAAATTGATCTAGAAGTGCTGGGGCTGTAACTCAGTGGCAGAGTGCTTGCCTCCGCAGGTGTGAGGCTTTGGGATTGATCCTCGGCACCACATAAAAATGAATGATAAGGGGATACCAGGATACCAGATATGGCCCCCTTCTTCCTCTAGGGAGAAATCTATGTTACCCCTTTTCAAATAAGCCCTGCTTTATATGCTTGCCTTGACATGCTTCGCTTATGTTCAAACGTCAAAGTGTGAGGAAGCAGAACTCATCACCGATAACCAGTGGTTCCACCGAGATCTACACTGAGATGGTTCTTATATGCGATTAACAGAAAAAGAAGATGAATCACTGCCAATAGATGTAGTTCTTCAGACACTTCTGGCCTTTGCAGTTACCTGTTATAGTATAGTTCATATTGCAGGGGAGTTTAAAGACATGGATGCCACTTCAGAACTAAAAAATAAGACAATTGATACCTTAAGGAATCACCCATCATTTTATGTATTTAATCATCGTGGTCGGCCTTCGGATACAACAAATTCTTCAAACCAGGAGGCATTGTCCTCTAACACATCATTGAAGTTACGAAAACTCGAATCACTGCGCCGCTAAGGTTTTTACAAATTATAATAGCAGGACAGGACACAGAGCTGAATCTTGGAGTTTGGGGTATAAAACACCCCCCCCATCAGTATTTATATTGATCTTTCAGACCTAATTAAACAAATCTATACCCCTTGTTTGTACACTGTTAAAAAATCGTAGATGGAGTGTAAGTTATCTGCAAAATGAGTCTTTAATCTTTCATATATATTTTCATTTAAAACAAATTTGCATCTTTTGTAAAAGTCACTGTTTTGAACACATTTCCTTGAAAAAGGTTGGTTTTTATGTTTATTTATTTTCTTAGATTTCTTTTGCACTAGTTTTTAGGAATCCTTTTGGAAATTCTGCGTGACTACTGAATTTTGCAGCATGAATTATATAGTAAAAAGGTCTTCAGTTCTTATCAAATGGACTTCCCTAATGAAACCAAAATAGTGACTTCTCAGTTTTTCTTATGTGCCCTCAAAAGTGGCTCTTTTTTCCCCAAGATACTTGCCTGATATTAATTTATCCTTGATTCTACCCCCCACCCCATTCCTATATACCTTCTAACATCAGTTGTCTTGTTTCATCACTTCTCTGAGGTTCTTTGTGCAGTGAGCAATTTTTGCGTCAGAAATTCCGTCATAACAAATGCACTTAACAAGTTTAATTTGCTGTAATGCTGCTTGTGTTCTCCTCATTTAGCTGTAAAAATGTTTCCTAACTTGTAGTATTAGTTGAAGATAGACCAAAAACACCATTTGTGATTTCATTATCATCCCTCTATGGAACAATCATAATCATTGAGGAAAACTGATCACCTGTCATTAACCAGTTTAACTTATTCAAAGTCTGTGTTATTTCTTACTAAATAAGTGAAAATAAAAGAAGCTTCTCATTAATCTAAGGGCAGACTCAAAAAAATTGGGCCAAATATATTCTAAATATTTGAAACTAATATATTAAATATTTTAGAAAATTAAAGTCATTTAAGAAATCATAGCCAGTTTAGTTTTCAGTCTTCACTGTATAGAGCTGAAGGTGAAGATGGATAAAGAGTTGGATTTTTTCAGAAATTTTAAATTTTACCTTTAGGGAAATTTGGCTAGATCTTTGAGCAGGAAGCTCAGCATTTTTTGGTAGAGAGCATTGCTTTTGTTGAATTGTACAGTTATAAAAACATTACTTTTTGTTGAATTGTATAGGTGTAAAGGGAATAAATGTATGCAGGTTCGAAAAGGAAATATGCTTTAGGCAAGAGTCATAAGATGCCCTTATAGCTGATGGCATTTTTTCCATTGGAAATAAACCTCAGCTCTTACATTCTGCCAGGTTGTGCACAGCCCCAAAGGATGAGATTATTTTGTCATGGGATTTTTATTGTCATTTTATTTTGTTTTACCAGCTCAGTCGGTGGAACCCTGATTTTGGTCTCTAATGAGACAAAGTTAGAAATCTGCTGATAACCTAAAATAATTTAGAAATGTGTTAAAAAATATGAAGTAAGGGATTAAAGTGATGAAGTCAAAATAGCATGTGGGAAACAACTCTTTACACAATGCTTGTCTACCATTTCCTCAGGTATGGCCTGCTTTGGGAGAGCCTCTTGTTTTCTTCTCTTTGGGGACTGTCTTCTTTTCTTAAAATTTTTGTAACAATGTAGTTGGCATTTGATTCACATACTTTGTAATTCACCCATTTAAAGGGTGTAACTTCATGATTTTTATATTCACAAAGTTGTGTGCCCATGATCAGACGAATTTAGGGCATTTAATCACACTAAAAGTAACCCTGTACCCTTTGGCAGACATCTTCTATTTTTTCCCAGAGCTCCCCATCCCTGGGCAACCACCAGTCCACTTTCTATATACCTATTTTAATCATTTAACATAAATGAATTCATACAATATCTAGTCTTTTGTGATTGGCTTCCCCAAAATGGTTTTCTCTGGCATGAAAAAGTTGTTCTCATCTTGAAAACTCTTCTTGTAGGAAAAGAAAGTGACTGGTAAATCAATGAATTTAAGGAGGGAGGGCCAGATACCTCACAGGTTTCTCAGTTGATCTTATGCTCAGTTTAATCTTATGCTGAATAGCCAATCATTCATTGTATACTATTGCTTATAATATTTTGGCTAGTTTGTAGAATGGACATTGAAATCTATCTTTGCTGGCCCAGTCAGAAAAGTCCTGTTAAAAATGATGCCAAATAATTTGGCAAATAATTGACATAGCACTTTTCAGGTGTCTGTCTTTGTCAGCACCTCATATACCTCGGGCCAGGTGAGCTCCCCAAATCTCTTTTAAAATTTATTCCAGTGAATTTCTGCTGTCTTTTAAAAAGTATGTACAATAGGACTAAATGTGATTTGAGTGCATTATAACAGTGCTAAATGTATTAAATGGAATTTTATTTACATTACTATGAGATACTTAACTATTGCCTAAAGTAGTTCAAAACTATAGTGATGAGAGTTAGTTAGTCCTTCAGTTGACTATGATTTCAGTGACAATTCAGAAATGTGAGAAGTGCGCACCAAAGTTCTCTAGAATACAGGAAGACTCAATAACCAGGGAATCAGCCAATACTATGGGCTAATGGCCCAATGGCAGAAAATGCAGATTGGTGAATTAGAGACTATTATGTTCTGTAACTCCTTAATAATTGTTCCCAAGCATCATGGCTTATTTTTGAGTGGCATGACAGCATCTTCCTGGTTATATGTGGCCTCTTTCCATGATGTATTGAGTAGTGTTGTTTGTTGTGAGCATCCATGCCTGTAACACCAAGCTAAACACATTTTGAATATGTTTTCTCTCTTTTAATGACCTTGTCCTGTCCAATAAATAAATGATTGTCAAAAAAATGAATAATAAAGATATTGTGTTCATCTACAACTAATATATATATTAAATATATATATATATATATATATATATATATATATATATATATATTTAATATTTAGTTTTAGGTGGACACAATATCTTTATTTTATTTGTAAGTGGTGCTGAGAATCAAACCCAGTGCCTCACACATGCTAGGCAAGTACGCTACCACTTGAGCCACATCCCCAGACCCTAAAATATATTTTAAAAAATAATCTAGCAAAATCATATTGCTGGGTATGTACCCAAAAGAAATGAAATAGTATGTCAAAGAAACACCTGTACTCTCAGGTTCATTGCAGCACCCTTCACAAAATCCACAAAATGAAGTCAGCCAAAGTGTCCATGGATGAATGGATAAAGAAAAAGTGATATGTAAACAAAACGGAATAAAAAATGCTGCAGAATCTCACTCATATGTAATATCTAAAAAAGTTAAATTCAGAGAGAATACAGTGGTGGTTACCAGGGGCTGGGGTGGTTAGGGGAAGGATTTGAGAGATATTGTTCAAAGGATACAACATTTTAGACAGGAGGAATAAGCTCAAGAGATCTAGGGGACAAAACATGGTGACTCTAATTAGCAATCTATGACAGTCTTGAAAAATGCTAAGGGTGTAGATTTTAAGTGTTAGCATAAAATGGTAAGTATATGTTAACTAGCTCAATTTTGCCACTCCAGAGCATATACATATTTTGAAATATACACACTTTTATCAATTTAAACACAAATAAAATGGGACTCTCTCAAAATTAAAAAAAAGAAAGAAAAAAAGGAGAAAAATTATATCTGCCATCAGTACAATGTGTCTGACTTCTTTCTAAAGAAGCCAGAAGCCCAACACATTCAAAATACAAGTATTTAGAGGGAAAGGAAGGCAAAATCATCAATGTTGGCAAGTTTACATCAGTTTGTTGATGGCGAGATGGAAAAGCAACTTTCCCACACAGATATCATATTTACAAAGATCATTCAAATATTCAGATATTAGCATGTTTTCAAAAGTCAGGGATATCACTCTAGAGAGACTACGTACACTTGAACTTTTCTAGGGTTTCTTATATTGGAGAGGGGAACCAAGCAGAATGACCCTTTTATTTTATTTTTTTTTTATTTTTTATTTTTAATTTTTTATTGTGGGGTGTTCAAAACATTACAAATTTCTTGACATATCATATTCCACACTTTGATTCAAGTGGGTTATGAACTCCCACCTTCACCCCATACACAGATTGCAGAATCACATCAGTTACACATCCATTGATTTACAAATTGCCATACAAGTGTCTGTTGTGCTCCGCTGCCTTTCCCATCCTCCACCCTCCCCCCTCCCCACCTCTCCCCTCCCCTCCCCTCCTCTCTCTCTACCCCCTCCACTGTATATCCCTGAGGGTCTCCTTCCATTACCATGCAATTTCCCTTCTCTCTCCCTTTCCCTCCCACCTCTCATCCCTGTTAAATGTTAATCTTCTTCTCCTGCTCTTCGTCCCTACTCTGATCTTAGTTACTCTCCTTATATCAAAGAAGACATTTCGCATTTGTTTTTTAGGGATTGGCTAGCTTCACTTAGCATAATCTGCTCTAATGCCATCCATTTCCCTGCAAATTCTATGATTTTGTCATTTTTTAATGCAGAGTAATACTCCATTGTGTATAAATGCCACATTTTTTTTTTATCCATTCGTCTATTGAAGGGCATCTAGGTTGGTTCCACAGTCTTGCTATTGTGAACTGTGCTGCTATGAACATCGATGTAGCAGTGTCCCTGTAGCATGCTCTTTTTAGGTCTTTAGGGAATAGACCAAGAAGGGGAATAGCTGGGTCAAATGGTGGCTCCATTCCCAGCTTTCCAAGAAATCTCCATACTGCTTTCCAAATTGGCCGCACCAATTTGCAGTCCCACCAGCAATGTACAAGTGTACCCTTTTCCCCACATCCTCGCCAGCACTTGTTGTTGTTTGACTTCATAATGGCTGCCAATCTTACTGGAGTGAGATGGTATCTTAGGGTGGTTTTGATTTGCATTTCTCTGACAGCTAGAGATGGTGAGCATTTTTTCATGTACTTGTTGATTGACTGTATGTCCTCCTCTGAGAAGTGTCTGTTCAGGTCCTTGGCCCATTTGTTGATTGGGTTGTTTGTTCTCTTATTGTCTAATTTTTTGAGTTCTTTGTATACTCTGGATATTAGGGCTCTATCTGAAGTGTGAGGAGTAAAGATTTGTTCCCAGGGTGTAGGCTCCCTATTTACCTCTCTTATTGTTTCTTTTGCTGAGAAAAAAACTTTTTAGTTTGAGTAAGTTCCATTTGTTGATTCTAGTTATTAACTTTTGTGCTATGGGTGTCCTATTGAGGAATTTGGAGCCCGACCCCACCGACTGTAGATCGTAGCCAACTTTTTCTTCTATCAGACGGCGCGTCTCTGATTTGATATCAAGCTCCTTGATCCATTTTGAATTCACTTTTGTGCATGGCGAGAGAAAGGGATTCAGTTTCATTTTTTTGCATATGGATTTCCAGTTTTCCCAGCACCATTTGTTGAAGATGCTATCCTTCCTCCATTGCATGCTTTTAGCCCCTTTATCAAATATAAGAGAGTTGTAGTTTTGTGGATTGGTTTCTGTGTCCTCTATTCTGTACCATTGGTCCACCCGCCTGTTTTGGTACCAGTACCATGCTGTTTTTGTTACTATTGCTCTGTAGTATAGTTTGAAGTCTGGTATCGCTATACCGCCTGATTCACACTTCCTGCTTAGCATTGTTTTTGCTATTCTGGGTCTTTTATTTTTCCATATGAATTTCATGATTGCTTTATCTATTTCTACAGGAAATGCCGTTGGGATTTTGATTGGCATTGCATTAAACCTATAGAGAACTTTTGGTAATATCGCCATTTTGATGATGTTAGTTCTGCCTATCCATGAACAGGGTATATTTTTCCATCTTCTAAGATCTTCTTCTATTTCTCTCTTTAGGGTTCTGTAGTTTTCATTGTATAAGTCTTTCACCTCTTTTGTTAGGTTGATTCCCAAGTATTTTATTTTTTTTGAAGATATTGTGAATGGAGTGGTTGTCCTCATTTCCATTTCAGAGGATTTGTCGCTGATATACAGGAATGCCTTTGATTTATGCGTGTTGATTTTATATCCTGCCACTTTGCTGAATTCATTTATTAGCTCTAATAGTTTCTTTGTAGACCCTTTTGGGTCTGCTAGGTATAGAATCATGTCATCTGCAAATAGTGATAATTTAAGTTCTTCTTTTCCTATTTTGATGCCTTTAATTTCTTTCGTCTGTCTAATTGCTCTGGCCAGTGTTTCGAGAACTATGTTGAACAGAAGTGGAGAGAGAGGGCATCCCTGTCTTGTTGCAGATTTTAGAGGGAATGCCTTCAGTTTTTCTCCATTCAGAATGATGCTAGCCTGAGGCTTAGCATAGATTGCTTTTACAATATTGAGGTATGTTCCTGTTATCCCTAGTTTTTCTAGAGTTTTGAACATAAAGGGATGCTGTACTTTGTCGAATGCTTTTTCCGCATCAATCGAGATGATCCTATGGTTCTTATTTTTAAGTCTATTGATGTGGTGAATAACATTTATTGATTTCCGTATATTGAACCAGCCTTGCATCCCAGGGATGAATCCTACTTGATCATGGTGTACAATTTTTTTGATATGTTTTTGTATCCAATTTGCCAGAATTTTATTGAGGATTTTTGCATCTAGGTTCATTAGAGATATTAGTCTGTAGTTTTCTTTCTTTGAAGTGTCTTTGTCTGGTTTAGGTATCAGGGTGATGTTGGCCTCATAGAATGAATTTGGAAGTTCTCCCTCCTTTTCTATTTCCTGAAGTAGCTTGAAAAGTATTGGTATTAGTTCTTCTTTAAAGGTTTTGTAAAACTCTGCTGTATACCCATCCGGTCCTGGGCTTTTCTTAGTTGGTAGTCTTTTGATGGTTTCTTCTATTTCCTCAATTGATATTGGTCTGTTTAGGTTTTCTATATCCTCCTGACTCAATCTGGGCAGATCATATGACTTAAGAAATTTATCTATGCCTTCACTATCTTCTAATTTATTGGAGTATAAGGATTCAAAATAGTTTTTGATTATCTTCTGTATTTCTGAATTGTCTGTTGTGATATTGCCTTTTTCATCCCGTATGCTAGTAATTTGAGTTCTCTCTCTTCTTCTCTTCCCTAGCATCGCTAAGGGTCTGTCGATTTTGTTTATTTTTCCAAAGAACCAACTTTTAGTTTTGTCAATTTTTTCAATTGTTTCTTTTGTTTCGATTTCATTAATTTCAGCTCTGATTTTAATTATTTCTTGCCTTCTACTTCTTTTGCTGTTGTTTTGCTCTTCTTTTTCAAGGATTTTGAGATGAAGTATGAGATCATTTATTTGTTGGTTTTTTCTTTTTTTAAGGAATGAACTCCAAGCAATGAATTTTCCTCTTAGAACTGCTTTCAATGTGTCCCATAGATTCCGATATGTTGTCTGTGTTTTCATTAATCTCTAAGAATTTTTTAATTTCCTCCTTGATGTCTTCTATAACCCATTGATCATTCAGTAACCTATTGTTCATTCTCCAAGTGATGTATGCTTTTTCCTTCCTTCTTTTATCGTTGATTTTCAGTTTCATTCCATTATGATCAGATAAGATGCATGGTATTATCTCTACTCCTTTATATTGTCTAAGAGTTGCCCTGTGACATAATATATGATCTATTTTTGAGAAGGATCCATGTGCTGCTGAGAAAAAAGTGTAACTGCTTGATGTTGGGTGGTATACTCTATATATGTCAATTAGGTCTAGGTTATTAATAGTGTTATTGAGTTCTATAGTTTCCTTATTCAACTTTTGTTTGGAAGATCTGTCCAGTGGCGAGAGAGGTGTGTTGAAGTCTCCCATGATTATGGTATGGTGGTCTATTAGACTCTTGAACTTGAGAAGAGTTTGTTTGACGAACATAGCTGTACCATTGTTTGGGGCATAAATATTTATGATTGTTATGTCTTGTTGGTGTATGGTTCCCTTAAGCAGTATGTAGTGTCCCTCTTCATCCCTTTTGATTAACTTTGGCTGGAAATCTATTTTATTTGATATGAGTATGGACACTCCTGCTTGTTTCCGAAGTCCATATGAGTGATATGATTTTTCCCAACCTTTCACCTTCAGCCTATGTATGTCTTTTCCTATCAAATGCATCTCCTGTAGGCAGCATATTGTTGGGTCTTGTTTTGTGATCCATTCTACTAGCCTGTGTCTCTTAATTGGTGAGTTTAAGCCATTAACAATTAGGGTTATTATTGAGATATGGGTTGTTCTTCCAGCCATATTTGTTTATTTCTGTTACTAGACATGGTTTGTTTTCCTCTTTGATTATTCCCCCCCCCTTTACTGTCCTACCTCCCACTGTTGGTTTTCATTGTTATTTTCCATTTCCTCTTCCTGTAATGCTTTGGCGAGGATGTTTTGAAGAGATGGTTTTCTAGCTGCGAATTCTTTAAACTTTTGTTTATCGTGGAAGGTTTTAATTTCATCTTCCATCCTGAAGCTTAATTTCGCTGGATACACAATTCTTGGTTGGAACCCATTTTCTTTCAGTGTTTGAAATATGTTATTCCAGGATCTTCTAGCTTTCAGAGTCTGTGTTGAAAGATCAGCTGTTATCCTGATTGGCTTACCCCTAAATGTAATCTGCTTCCTTTCTCTTGTAGCTTTTAAAATTCTCTCCTTATTCTGTATGTTGGGCATCTTCATTATAATGTGTCTAGGTGTGGATCTCTTATGATTTTGCACATTCGGCGTCCTGTAGGCTTCTAGGATTTGGGATTCGGTCTAATTCTTCAAGTCTGGGAAGTTTTCTTGTATTATTTCATTGAATAGACTGCTCATTCCTTTGGTTTCGAGCTCTGTACCTTCCTGTATCCCAATGACTCTTAAGTTTGGTCTCTTAATGTTATCCCATATTTCTTGGATGTTCTGCTCATGGTTTCTTAACAGTCTTGCTGAGCTGTCTATGTTCTTTTCCAGTTGAAATACTTTGTCTTCATTGTCTGATGTTCTATCTTCTAAGTGTTCTACTCTGCTGGTAGTATTCTCCATTGAGTTTTTTTTTTTTTTTTTTTTTTTAATAGTTGTTTTTTTTTTTTTTTGAAGAGAGAGAGAATTTTAATATTTATCTTTTTTTTTTTTTTCTAGTTCTCGGCGGACACAACATCTTTCTTTGTATGTGGTGCTGAGGATCGAACCTGGGCCGCACGCATGCCAGTCGAGCACGCTACCGCTTGAGCCACATCCCCCAGCCCGCCATTGAGTTTTTAAGTTGGTTTATTGCTTCCTGCATTTCTAGGATTTCTGTTTGTTTGTTTTTTATAACCTCTATCTCCCTGTATAGTTGATCCTTTGCTTCCTGGATTTGTTTGCGTAATTTGTTGTCGAAGTGATCTTTCATTGTCTGATTTTGGTGTTTAATGTCTTCCTTGATACTCCAGATCATCTGAAGCATGTATATCCTGAATTCTTTATCTGACATTCCATCTGCTACATCTGTTACCTCTTCTAAAGTTGAGTTGACCTGCATTGCTTGTGGTCCTTTCTTTCCTTGTCTTTTCATACTGCTTGCGTATCTTTCCTGCAGGTGTGGGCGGCGGCTCTGCTCTCTCCTTATTCCAATTGGGGTGTCGTGGCTACCACACCGGCAGGTCACTGGGCCTGTTCTGGGCGCTGGCGGCGGCTCTGTTCTGCCCCTACTCCAATTGGGGTGACGAGTGTACCATGCCGGCAGGCCACCGGGCCTGATCCGCCAGTCGGTTGCAGGTTTGCCTACCCTGCAGGCGCGGGCGGCGGCTCTACTCTGCCCCTACTCCAAATGGGGTGACATGTCTGTCGTACCGGCAGGCCACTGGGCCTGTCCCGCTGGTCGGTCACAGATCTGCCCACCTTTCGGGCACGGGTGGAGGCTCTGCTCTGCCCCTACTCCAATTGGGGTGTCGTGACTACCCCGCCTGCAGGACGCTGGGCCTGTTCCTGGCACTGGCGGCGACTCTGCTCTGCCCCTACTCCAATTAGGGTGGTGTGTGTACCACGCCGGCAGTATCCTGGGCCTGATCCGCCGGTCTGTTGCAGGTCTGCCTACCTTGGAGGCGCGGGCGGCAGATCTGCCCTGCCCCTCCTACCATGCCTGCGGACCCCTGGGCCTGATCTGCAGGTTGGTCATAGGTCTTCTCACCCTGCGGGCACGGGTGGCGGTTCCGCTCCGCCCCCACTCCAATTGGGGTCACGTGACCACCACACCGGCAGGGCCTGATCCGGGCGTGGGAGAAGGATTTGCTCTGCCCCTACTCCAGTTGGGGTGACGTGTGTACCACACTGGCAGGCCACTGGGCCTGACCCGCCAGGCTGTCACAGGTCTGTTTACCTTGCAAGCGCGAACGGCGGCTCTGCCCTGCCCCTCCTACCACGCCCATGTACCACTGGGTCGCGGGTCTGCCCACCTTGCAGGTGCGGGTGGTGGCTCCGCTCTGCTCCCTCTCCAATTGGGGTCACGCGGTCACCACGCCGGCGAGCCGCTGGGCCTGCTCCGGGCGCTGTTGGCGGCCCGGCTCCTCCCCTCTGGCTCGACGACAAATTGAGGAGACTCTGGTGTGTGTGCCTCACCCCCCCTACCAGGAGACCAACTGTTTATGTCGCCGCTGGTATTGATGAAGTTCTCTCCTCCGCCGCTTTCTGATGACATCAGATCTCTGCCATGTTGGTATCCTATGCAAATGGCAGCATTTCGTTCCCCTTGCCGGGCAACCAAAGCAACGGGTGAGTCCTGACCGGCCCTCAGCAGGACCCGGACCGAGAAGCAGTTTCCGCGGGCTCCTAGCCCCGGGCCAGGGAAGTTCCGGGAGCCGGAACTCGGCCGCTCCGTGCTCGGTGTAAGCTCCTATAAGTGTAGGCTCCAAGAAGCAGTCCCCGCGGGCTCAGTTCCGGGAGCCGGAATTCGGCTTCTTAGTGCTTGGTGTATGCTCTGATAGGAGCAGGATCCAAGAAGCAGCCTCCGCAGGCTCCGCAGCCCTGGGCCAGGGCGGTTCCGGGACGGTTCCGGGAGCCGGAACTCGGCCGCCCCGCCTCGGTGTTCGCTCCGATAAGATCAGGTTCTAAGAAGCACCCAGGCACTGAACCCTAGCAATCTGTCTGCAAGCCGCAGGCGAATTGCAGCCTGAAATTACCTGTTCTATGGCTGAATGAGCTGCGGTCAGTCGAAAACAGGGATGGTGACGTCAGCTTTCCAACATGGTGGCTGCTGGCCTCCTCTGAGGTCTGACCAGTGTGGAGAACCGAGATGGACCGCTTCCTTCCCCCGTCTCGAACCCAGAATTCAGCCCTGAGTACGGTGCTTGCACGGCTGGCAGAAACTGCAGCGCTGTATCCCTGCGTCGCTATCTCCTCGTTTCCCAGCGCGCGCTGCAGACCCTAGCCGCGGGGCGATTTGCTGAATAAGCAGTGTTACCCTCCGTGCGACAAACCTCTCGCGTTTGAGTCCCCGTAGCCGATCCTCGTGCGATGGAAATCCTTCCTCCAGGTTCCGGAGCACCCCACTATTGCTGGAAATTCCTAACAAGATATACTTTAGCCGTCCTGACTTGTCATACTCCCACACAGTGAAGCAGCACACGGGGGCAATGCACTCCCCTCGCCGCCATCTTCCTTCTCTCCGACCCTTTTATTTTCAGATTTTCCTAAGAGTGCAAAGTAGTTTTATTTAGTTGCTTGCTACAGAATGTGATATGCTTAATCATAGTGGAAGCAGAACAAAGTGTTGGTTTTGCTTTTACAGGAGATTAGTAATGAAAAAAGCACGCAAAGGGGGAGGGAAGGATGGGGCAGAGGATGTGGAGGCATAGAGTTGGGTGCGTGTGGCAAATATGTAAGGCAAGCAGCAAGTCTCAATTGTTATTAGTGCTGTCAGTGTCACACTAGGGTGTGTCACAGACCTCTGGAAGCCACATAGCAGTCTGGTCAGTCATTTCCAATCTTTGATTCAGATTCCAAATGAAATGATGGTGAAGAATCCTTGTAGTACACCCTGACTTACAATGGGGTTATGTTCCAATAAATTTATCATAAAATGAAAATAATTATAAGTAGACAGTGCATTTAATACACCAAACCTACTGAACATCATAGCTTTCAAGGCAGTATTCTGTAGTCTCTGTTGCTTCTCATGATTGCTAGGCTGACTAGCTGCTGTGATTCACTGCCCAGCCTTGAGAGGACCAGTTGGTATATCTCTCTAAACTTGGGAAAGATCCACACTCAAAATCTGAAGAATGATCTAGTACAGTGGTGCATACCTGTAGTCCCAACTACTTTGGGAGCCTGAGACAGGAGGATTGTGAACTCAAGGCCAGCCTTGATAATATAGTGAGACCCTAAATTAAAAAAAATCATTTTTGAAGTACACTTTCTACTAGATGCAAGTTTCTTTCACATCGTTGTAAAGCTGAAAAGTTATAAGTCAAATTTAGAAGCATCGTTTTCTTATTGATCTTGACTACCTCTTCTCTATTTCAGTCTGTAAGAGTTTTATATTAGAGATTTTTCTACTTATCTCACATATCTGTTTTATCAGGCATGGAATCAGCCTTTTTTGAACAAAGCTGACATGAGGTAATATAGTTTGGGTTAGCCAATTTACCATTTATAACATATATGAAAAGATTTTATCCTAATATATGTGCACAAAGATAAGCATTAATAGGGTCTTTGATTGTCTTTCAATTATTTTTGAAAAAAATAAGTACAGCAGTCTCAAAACTAATTTTTATTACAAATTAAAGTCATGGATATATAGGAGATTTGTTTAAATTAAATTTCATTGAATGCATTAAAAAGAACCAAGAGAAAAAAAATTAAAAGTGGAATTATGTTAAATTGGAGATCATCTGCACTTAGAAAAGGTAGAACTGAAAACAAAAAGGGGGTGGGTCCTACTGAAATGGTTACAGAAAGGTATTGTGTAGCTTGAAGATCACCTTCCTAAAGATTTCACAGCAAAACAACTTGGAAACCTCAAGCTTTATCCCATGGCAAATAATAGGTAAGGTATTTCCAGGCTTCTCCAGAAAGAGCCAGTCTGTAGGAAATCACTAGCTCTGACAATACTTGTCAAATTAAAGTTTCCACAACTGGCAACAGAAAGAGAATTTAGGCATGGGCTCTGAAGAACAGTTAGATTTTGAAAACCCAGTTTTTCTGGGATCTTTTTTGTTGCTGTCACCATCAGATATTTTTTAAAATTTTTCTCCCCTTTTATGAACACAGATCTTCTTAATTTCTGGCAGCACTATTGAGATCTTACTGGGATATTCAGACTGTAGAAGGAATAAGAACAACATATAATTCATGTTTATGTATTCTAGGTTTCATGCCTATATATTATATATTATATATATATATTTTGAGTCAGCTAGTTATGGGAAAGGGAATTAATATTTTTAACAACTTTTATGTGATAGTCAGAACACCATGTTTTGCAAAACCTGGACCAAGGGAGACAAGCAGGATGATGACTACAGAAAAGAAAATAAAGAGCAAGGTGTGGTAGCAAATGCCTGTAATCCTAGTGACTCAGGAGGATGAGGTGGGAGAACTACAAATTTGAGGCCAGCCTGGGCAGTTTAGCAAGACCCTGTCTTTTTTTTTTTTTAATTGTAGTTGGACATAATACCTTTATTTTATTTATTGATTTTTATGTGGTGCTGAGGATCGAACCTAGTACCTCACGTGCTGGGTGAGCACTCTACCACTGAGCCATAACCCCAGCCCAAGACCCTATCTTAAAAATAAAACATTAAAGGACCAGGGAACTCAGTGAGACTCTGTCTCTAAATAAAATACAAAATAGGGCTGGGTCTGTGGCTCAGTGGTTGAGTGCCCCTGAGTTCAATCCCTGGTATCAAAAAAAAAAAAAAAAAAATGAACGGGGTTATAGCTCAGTGGTAGAGAACCCCTTGGCTCAATTCCTGGTACTGCAAAGTAAAAAGAATATTCAGAAGCTAACTGAAAAAGCATCATTCTAATTATGTGTCATTTGGTAAAAGGCAAAACTGGGGGGTCAGAAAAATATCATTGGTTTCAGAGGGTGAAGATAAAGATGAATAGGCAAAACACAGAGGGCTTTTAGGACATGAAAATACTCTGTCGGGTCTAGAGCAGTGGGTACATGCCATCATATATTTACCCAAACCCACAGAATGTACAACACCCAGGGTGAATCCCAGTGTAAACTGTGGATTTTGGGTGATTATTATGGACCAGGAAAGAAAGGTTCCTTAATTATAACAAATGTACCATTCTGGTGGGGGATGGTGACAATGCAAGAGGCTGTGTATGGGTGTGGACAGGATAAATATTAGAAATATGTAACTTTCTCTCAACGTTTTTTTTTTTTTGGGGGGGGGTACTAGGGATTGAACCCAGGGGCACTTTAATACTGAATGATATCCCAGCCCTTTTTATTTTTTGTTTTGAAACAGGGTCTTGCTAAGTTGCTGAGGTTAGCCTCAAATTTTCTATCCTCCCTGTCTCAGCCTCCCCAGTTGCTGGGATTATAGGTGTGTGCCACCACACCCAGTCCTTCCTTTCAATTTTACTGTGAACTAATAACTGATCTTCAAAAACAAGTCTTTTTTTTTTTTTTTCGATGGGAGGTAACTGGGAATTGAACCCGGAGCACTTTACCACTGAACTATATCACCAGCTCAGTAGTAAAATCCCCCTCTCCCTTTTCTTCATTTTGAGACAGGGTGTCGCTAAATTACTGAGTCTGGCCTTGAATTTGTGATCCTCTGGCTTCAGCTTCCCAAGTAGTTGTAGTTGGGATTACAGGTGTGCCCAGCTTAAAAACAAAGTCTTTTTTTTTTTAAAGAAGAATAGATGGATAGTCTGATTTACAAAATACATCTGACTTATTTTCAGTTTATAGCCCTTACCATCAAAGGGACAGAGAGCATCTTCCCTTAATAATCAGTAGTATCCTCAAGCATGTCTATATTATTTCAAATATAGTCCCAAGATGAAGTCCAGGAGGAAATAGATGTTCCTCCTATGGACTGAGTTTCTATTTCTCATTTAGGTTTCACTTTCCTATAAGAGAGCTGATCTCTTCCTGGAAAACTGGATACTCTTATTCATCTTCTTCTTATAAGGCAAAATTAGAGTGTAGCATCCCCAGGAGAGATGCACAGACAATATAGCATGTAGCTCATTTAGTTATACATAACCACATACATTATAAAAAACAAGGACAATGTTTATTTTTCCCATTCCTCAAAGTCTGTACTTTATAGTTCCAAAGGCCTCCATCAATAGTTAACGCAAGATGGACTTTGCCAAGCCCAGGCCTGTTTTTCTACCCAGTTCTCTATCAGCTTGAAGCAACTATGACTCCTATAATTGCCCCTCTGCTGTCTCATGAGACAGCTCAATACTTCTAAAAGGTGATCTAGAAGAGAAGTACATCTCCAAAGGAAACGATATGTTTGCCAGGAAAATACTGCCTACATCATGTTGGATACTCTTCTCCAAGAGAACGAAGCTTCTCTGTTCTTAATTAGAAGTATATGAAATGTAGACTTTTTCAAGCAAGTTGGAACAAAAAATACACAAATACTCTCAGTTTTCATACTTCAGTTTTATAGTAGATGTTTCCTGCTTCTACAGCTGTTGGGTGTGTCCCTCCTCCTGTTCCTGTGATCTAAACCTAAAAAAAGGCTGGTCAAAAAAAGAATAAAGAAGTTAAAGTGATCACAAGTTCACACACACACAAACACACACACACACACACACACACACACAGTTTACAGGGTCACCCTGAACATTTTAGTTTCTTAAATCCATAAAATCTGAACCCTTTAAGAATGCTTTTGTAATACTAAATTTGTTCAACCTTGCTGCTTTTAAGGAACAAAGGGAAGTCAATACTAAATAGTATATTGCTTCCAACTTTGCAAATCTGAGAGAAAAACTGCTTGCAACTCAAAGCCAAATTCCTCAAGGTGTTCTAGCTCAAAGCCAACCACAACAGAAAGGGGAAGCATGCAATTTCTAACACAGAGTGTAATTGTGGTACTTTCTCCCCAAGTTCCTAGTCTTCTTCCTTGTCTCTAAATCTTCTCACAGGAGAGCACTTCCATGAGAGTGCAGGAAAGAGCTAACGAGTATCTGAAGGAAAGTTCACCTTAGATATTTTTATGTTGTTCAGTGGCCATCTATCTGCACACAAGTGATAGCTCTCATTATCTTCTGCCTCTATAGAATTGTTCATGGATTACTCTTCTAGAATTATAACCCTACAGAGATTTTCAAAAATTTTTTAAAAATATTTTTTAGTTGTCAATGGACGTGTATTTTATTTATTCATATGCGGTGCTGAGAATTGAACCCAGTGTCTCATACATGCCAGGCAAGTGTTCTACCACTGAGCCACAATCCCAGCGTCTAAATTTTTATTTTTTAGTTGCAGGTGGACACAATACCTTTATTTTATTCATTTATTTAAAAATTTTTTTTTAGTTGTAGGTGAACACGATATCTTTATTATATTTATGTGGTGCTGAGGATCAAACCCAGGGCCTCACAAATGAGAGATGTGTGCTCTACTGCTGAGCCCCAGCCCCAGCCCTTATTCATTTATTTTTATGTGGTGCTGAGGATCGAACCCAGGGCCTCACATGTGCTAGTTGAGCGCTCTACCACTGAGCAACAACCCCAGCCCCCTACAGAGACTTTTTCCATGGCCTTCTATTCAGTGAAATTACTTTCTCCAACCAGCACTCTTAACTCTAAGCAGAGTTTGCCAGACTCTGCTAAGAGTCATACTGTAATAAATGATGTTTTCAATAAGCCAGGGAGAAGGCTAACAGAACAATGTTTCTAACCAAATTTAATAAAGGTTATACTGCACTTGCAAAAACTAGCAGTCTCCTCTTACAAGCAACCCACACAAACTCCAACACTATAACAAGCTCCTCCCCACTCTATCTGACTGTAATATCCCATGACTAGTTTCTCATTGCAACAGTAAGTTCAATAAACAACTTTAGTCTCTGTGAGTACGATAGCTACTGGGCTTTAACTGGCTTTTGTTAGCTCTGGCTGGCTTCTCTAATTCTCAGAGTGTCTGGCCCATAGAATTAGAGTCTCCAACCTCTCCTCTTCGAAGCCACATTTTCCCATGTGCTTGATGGAACTCTCCAAGTTCCCTTTCTTTGCTCCAGGATATAAGTTTACTTAAGGGGAGACTCAAGAACAGGCTGTTCTTGGGTCTCAGTTGCTCAATTGCTCACCCTCTCTTTATCCACAGATGGAGAATATTTGGACTTGTTGCTCTCAGGATCCACCCCTTGCTCACTACTTTCTATCTGGTGGCTCTACCCTGATAAGTCAGAGACAACCAACCAGCCTTTCCCCTTCTCCACAGCCAACTCCATTTCCAGCATGATTTCATTCCACATCTTTCCTTCTTCTCCTGAAAATGGACTATTTCAAGTAAATGGCTATTTCACTTCTTTTTTTTTTTAAGGTGGACACAATATCTTTACTTTATTCTTATATGGTGCTGAGGATCGAACCCAATGCCTCATGCATGCCAGGCGAGCACGCTACCACTTGAGCCACATCCCCAGCCCCTATTTCACTTCTTCATACCCCACTTTCAGAAGTGGAGGCATTAAGATTGTAGGTGTGGAAATTAGAATTCCTTTTCCAGGATTTATATGACTTGGACCTTGCCTGGAAAAACCAACTCAAAAAAGACTTTCTCTCATTTTCCCTGCTGAAGTTGACTGATATCTAGGGATTCCAATTTATAGTTAGTTTATTTATCTTCCAATTCAGTGGACTTTCTTTCTTTCTTTAGCAAAATGAAGCTTCTATCAAGTGTCCAAACAAACAACTTATTCTTTAATGCATAGAGATAGTTACTCATTCTACATTTGAAGCGAAAAGATAAGGAAGGAGTAGTTTTTCCCACAGTGACACCCTTCTGCTAGGACACTGCTCTGGTTTGTATCCTCTTTTAGACAGAGTACCCCAAAAGTTTCTACTAGTGAACAGACTGGCTTAGCATGGACATCTCCCTCCTTTCTCAGGAGTTGGAAGAGCTGTCAGTGGAGAGCTACTTATTATCTCACCCTCCACCAACAAGGAGCTGTCACCTCCCCCTCAGAGGCACTCCAGTAAGGGGCCTTCCCCATTTGTCCCTTAATCCTGCCCAAATCTGGTGGGTGGAGTCTCCTGCTTTAAAGCTGATATCTTTCTCTCTAGTCAGAGGTTGTTAGGTTTGTAAAGAATAAACAACTCCACTATCATACCACTCTCACAGAACAGTGGGGCCACTTGTCCTTTGCAAACTCAGTTTGATAAGAGCATTTTTTTTTGCGGGGGCGGGGTACTGAGATTGAAATCAGGGGCACTCAACCACTGAGCCACATCCCCAGCCCCTCTTTTGCATTTTATTTAGAGACAGGGTCTCACTGAGTTGCTTAGCGCCTCACTTTTTGCTGAGGCTGGCTTTAAAGTGAATCTCCTGCCTCAGCCTCCCAAACCGCTGGGATGACAGCCTGCACTACCACACTAGCAAGAGCCATTTAAACATCCCAAATTTAACCATATACTGCTTGCTTGGCAATTTCATTGACCAAATCCCAAGTAGTTGCCAAGTAGTTGACAGGACTGTAGTTAAAAGAGCCTTTCACTTTAGTCATGTTACTTTTTTTTTTTTTTTGGTACTGAGGATTGAACTCAGTGGCACTCAACCACTGAGCCACAGCCCTAGCTCTATTTTATATTTTATTTAGAGACACATCTCACGGAGTTGCTTAGTGCATCGCCATTGCTGAGGCTGGCTTTGAACTTGCAATCCTCCTTCCTCAGTTTCCTGAGACGCTGGGATTACAGATGTGTGCCACCTGCTTGGCCATGTTATCGTTTTGCACATTCCTTGGAGGGCTGCCTGACTTCTTGGATGCCTTGCTAAGTTGTACACAGTCAATTTTATTGATTTCAACTTGTTCCCCTTGGGAGATCTCTTTTGCCTATTAAATGGGTAAGCAAGACATCCCAAGTGACATTCCACAGAGAAAATCCTAAAAAAAAAAAAAAAAAAAAGGAGGTAAGACTATACTATATATAGCCAGTGGTAGAGCTTAGCATGTAAGGCCCTGAGTCTAAGCCCTAGCACCACTAAAAAAAAATAAAAATAAAAATTAAGAATCTAACTCAAAAATTAGAAAGGAAAAACCAACCCAATAAATTGAAGCAAAACAGAAGTCAATTAGTAGAGAAAAAAAGCAAAAATTTATCCAGTTAAAAAACAGAAACAAGGGGCTGGAGTTGTGGATCAGTGGTAGAGCACTTGCCTCTAATGTGTGAGGCCCTGGGTTCAGCACTACATAAAAAATAAATAAATAAAGATATTGTGCCCATCTACAATTAAAAAAAAAAAAACTAGTATTAAGTTAAAAACACTTATAGAGAAATCATTAGCTATTTGATTCTAAGAAAAAGGGGAGAGTTCAAATAAGCAAAAATTTTTAATTTTTAAATCTTAACAATTTGCATAAAAATTAATAATTCATATATTTTGTTTTATTGTTTCCTAGAACCATGTGGAAAAAGATCACGATAAATTACTTTGTTGAGTTCTGTGCAAATCAATTTCAGAAACTGGGTTAAATAAAGAATGTATAAGATAACATAGTTTACCAAATCTACAGAAGATATTTAAAACAAAATCTTTAACTGAGTTCTACAAGAACAAGGTAAAACTGGGTATAATGGTGCATGCCTGTAATCCCAGCAACTTGGGAGCCTGAGGAAGGAGGATGACAAATTTGAAGTCAGCCTCAGCAATTTAGCAAGACCCTGTCTCAAAATAAAAAATAAAAAGAGCTGGGGATGTAGCTCAGTGGCAGAGCACTCCTGGATTCAATCCCCAGTACCAGAAACAAAACAAAACAAAGCAAAACCTAGGTAAAATTGTCAAAGTACTATATACATAAAAAGCAGCCCACTCAGATATGAAATTATACCAAATTTAAAAATCTTATTATTTTAGGGCTAGGCATATAGCTCAGTTGGATGAGTGCTTACCTTGCATGCGCAAGGCCCTGGGTTCGATCCCCAGCACCAAAAGAAAAAGAAATCATATTATTTTAATATTTTTATGTTATTCCAGAATATTTATGCTATTTGTAAAAAGAAAAATGTCTTTTTTCTTTGATGTGAATATAATATTGGTACTAAAACCTGACAAAAATTAAAAACTACCATACCACCATGCTTACTTATGACTATCATTGCAAAAAATAAAGTTCAAATAAGATATTAAGAGAATCCAGGAGTATATTAAAAGAAATAAATACAGTCAGGCACAATGGCACATCTACTTAGGAGGCTGAGGCTGCAGGATCACTCAGGCCCAGAAGTTCAAGTTTGTAGTGGGCTGATCAGTTGTCCACACTAAGTATCAGTAGAGGGACAGCACCTGTAGATAACCAGTGTACTCTAGCCTGGGCAAGACGGTGAGAACATTTCGTTTAAAAAGGGAAAGCAACACCATTATCTCATAGGATTTATTCTAGCAAAGTAAGAATAGTTAATGTGTTAAGAATATAATCATACAAACTCTTCAGAGAGAAAACTTATATAGCAATGTCATAGATGCTTAAAAGTCATTTGATAAAATTCAACAACCATAATAAAATGAGGAAAAAAAAAGGTGCTTCCTTACCAACATATCTATCATTTAGCACAAAAGTTGTGATTATGATTAATGGGACAACACTCAAAGCATCATCACTAAAATCAGGAAAAAATCAAGAATGGCCTCTCTCACAATTAGTATTTAACATTCTTGTATTTAACTGGCCAAGAAAATTAGACAAAAGGAAATTGGAAGAATAAGTAAAAGATATAAGTAGAGCTGTTACTATTCACAGGAATTATAATTAGAAAAACCAAGAGATTCAACCACAATGTAACTATTGAATAATAAGATTTGTAAGTTTGAGACAAATTAGATAAATATGTAGAAATCAGTAACTTTAATATATACAAACCACAAACAGGAAAGTAGAATGGAAGAAAAAACACACTTATAATAAGACAAGATACTTAGGTGGTGCAAAGATACCTAGGTGGTACTCACCTGTAATCCCAGCATCTTGAGAGGCTGAGGCAGGAGGATTGCGAGTTCAAAGCCAGACCCAGCAACGGTGAGGTACTAAGCAACTCAAGTGAGACCCTGTCTCTAAATAAAATACAAAATAGGACTGGGGAGTGCTTGAGTGCTCCATGGTTGAGTGCCCCTGAGTTCAATCCCCAGTACCGCGCCCCCGCCCCCCCATAAGACTTTTATGAAGAAAAGCTAAAAAAAAAAAAAACAAAAGGACTTTCAACAAAAAGAAAAATATGGGGCTGGGGTATGGCTCAGTGGTTAAGCACTCACCTGGCACGTGCGAGGCCCTGGGTTCGATCCTCAGCACCACATATAAATAAAATAAAGATATTGTGTCAACTTCAACTAAAACTTATTAAAAAAAAGAAAGAAAAATATGCCCAGCTTTTTTTTAGCTGAGCCTCCCCATCTGGGCAGTGGCAAATGACTGCAGTCCCAGCAACTCTGGAGGCTGAGACAGAGGGATTCCAAGTTTGAGGACCGCACTGGCAACTTAACACTCTATTTCAAAAAACAAAAAAACAGAAAGGTCTGAGGACGTAGCTAAGGATAGAGAACTACTAGGTGCACTCTCCAGTACTAAAAAAAAAAAAAAAAAAAAAAAAATCTCTCTAATTTATAAATCTTTTAGTGCAAGTCTTCCTAGAAACAAACCAAGGTGGATTAAATGTGCCAGAAAAATCTGAGAAAGTTATCCAACCACAAAGCAATGAAGGAGAGGGAGAGAAAATTGGGTTAAAGTTTTATATACTGCTGGGTCTTCTGAGGAAGCTGTGGGAAAGCTATAATGGAATTCTTGAGCCAAAGTCAATTTGCTTCCTGTGGACAAATCCTGTGGACAAAATTCTCATAGGAGCCACACTTCACCAAACATTTCCACTTCACACAGGCTTAGGGCCTAACTCCTCCATGGGCATTTCTTGAGAGATGTGAGAGTGGGGTCAGCAGGAAGAATGACAGCCTCTATTCCTACAGTTGATCTCAGGGCCGTAATTAGCATTCATCTTCTCTCTCTTTCATTTTCCATCCCCAGTTCCCTTACTCCTAACTGCCAACTGGGCTTACTCGATGCTCTGCTTAAAGTTCATTAATACATTTCTCTTTGGGGTTTGCTCTACTTGTTTGTTCAAAGTCACAATGAGGCAAGAGCATACTAGAAGTGCTCATTGGATCACCTGGTTCTGCGCCCATTGTACAAAAGCTGGTCTAGTTCCTTGGTGAATAGGGTAATTTGTCTCTGACATGATGGTGGCTCCTTTACTTTTCTGCTGCTCTCCAAGCACATGAAGTCCAAAGTATTGTGGTGGCAGCTGTAAATGGTAGCTGTAACAGGCAGATTCATGGTACCTTGGGCAAGAATATGTCTACATTGGGAATAGGACCTTTAATCCTGCAGAGTTTGGGAATCACAAAATCGCCATTGGATCACCGAGACTGATGTTATATGGAGCAAATCTTGGTTCCACTACTTGATTCAACCCCCATGTATTTTTCTTACTGGGAACAAAGCCCATATAGAGGTCTGCGATTTTAAAACTGGGTTGTATTTTTTTTAATATATATATTTTTTAGTTGTAGACGGACACAATATCTTTCTTTCTTTCTTTTTATGTGGTGTTGAGGATTGAACCCAGTGGCTCATGTGTGTGGCAAGTGCTCCACCACTGAGCTACAGCCCCAGCCCCCAAACTGGATTGTATTAAAAAAAAAATATATATATATATACATATATATTTATATTTATATATATTTAGTTGTAGATGTATACAATATCTTTATCTTGTTTATTTATTTATTTTTTATGTGGTACCATGATTGAACCCAGTGCTTCGGCAAGTACTCTTCCACTGAGCCACAACCGTGGCCCTGGGTTGTATATTGCGGGATGCCTTCAGTTAGTTCTCCAAACATGCATATCACTTGCATCTTTAGAAGTCTGTTCCAGCCATTCTAGGTCAGTATATGATAAGTCAATATCCCATTGTCATGGATTCACTCCTACATTTCTTTCACTGACCAATGTTATATATGTGGAAATCATTGCTTCCCGATCAGGCATTCCTTAAACCCCAGATAATGGTAGGGATTGAGATTCTATGGGGAGAAAAGGGCATCTCTACTAATTTTTTTTTAAACTTAGTATGTCTGTTTTCATACTGACTAGTTTTTGCTTATTATTCAATAATTATCTTCTGCTTTGCTTCAATTAGTTTCATTTTTTCCCTAAAGTTTGAGTTAGATTCTTAAGTATTTATTTAAATTTTTTTAGTTGTAGATCAACACAAAAACTTTACTTTATTTATTTATTTTTATGTGGTGCTGAGGATGGAACCCAGTGCCTCATATGCGCTAGGTGAGCGCTCTACCACTGAGCCAAAACTACAGCCCTTAATTATTTCTTAAAAATGTATTTAAAACTGTGAATTTTCCTCAGGGTTTTACTTTAGTAGTAGTCCATGTTTTAATATGTTGTGTTTTCATTTACCATAATAGTGATCTATTCTTGTGAGGATAAAATGCTAGTCTTACTAGGATGGAAGGACTCATGGAGTCAACTTGTCATCAAATGGTCATTTGGTCTATTTAAGGAATAATACTTATCAGAGGCGCAATATCATTCTCTGTTGCAGACAAGATGAACATTCAGAAGTAGGTCACTAGATCAATCTTGTACATATGGATCCTTGCTATTGGGCATACATATGACTTCCATTTCTGAAGTATGGCCATGCAGGTGCCCAATTACATCAGTTTTGCTTAACTTCAACTGACTGAGTGATTTTGTCAGTATCTCTTCTATTGTAGCTGTTTTCTGGTGGGTATTGACATGTGACACAGCAGTCTTCACTTTGTGCCCACTCGGTTTGTACACTTGGCTCTACCACATATAACTGACTCCTGTTTTTTCATCAGCTCTATGCCTTCTAGGCCCTGGGGCCATGGCCAAGCCATTGGTCACTATTTGAGAATCTGCATGTCTTCTCATCTCAGGCCACTTCTACAAGAAGGAAACCCATTAAGAAAATCTTTCCTGGAAGGCTTGCAGGGTCACCTCTTAATGTGGCTGCAAAGTACCTGCTGAGAGTTGTCTCCTTGGAATCCACATAGAACTGGCTGATTCATCTGTAAGCCAAGCTTGGGAACTTTTTCCTACTTTTTCAGCTAGTTGCATAGGACTCTGTGATGTCCATAGGTTAAAATTAAGGGGAAAGCTTTAGTGCAACTGTTGCAGGGGAAAGAAGGCCTCAACTTCCTTGGGCAGCTTATTTGTGCCCTCTGGTCTTGTTCAGACTGATCCTGGAGGTACCATTTCTATCTTCTGATGGGCTGTTGTTGGGTCTGACTTTATGACAAGGGTCACAATGGGAAGTATACATAGGCACTTAAGTCCCATTCTCATGTGTTGTTTTTACCAGACCTCTGTAATATGCCAACAGCTGTTTCTTAACTGGTGTGCACTTCTGCACAGATAGCAAGAGTTTATCCTAGAGCCCCAAACATTTGTTACTGGAGCTCTCTAGTGTATCTTTTACCCACGAGAAATGAAAGCATATATCCATAAGAATATTTGTATGTCAATGTTCATAATGGCTTTATTTGTAATAGCCAGAAATTTTAAATAATTTGTTTTAGTCTGCTTTTCATCACTATAATGCCATACCCAAGGCAGGCTTATTTTCATTTATTTATTTATTTTAGTGGTGCTGGGGATTGAACTCAGGGACTTATACATGCAAGGCAAGCATTCTACCAACTGAGATATATCCCCAGTCCCTGAGGCAGATTTATTATGGCACATGGTTCTAGAGGCACAGCTCTAGGAGCCTTATTGGATGACAGCCCCTCCATCCCCCTGAAGAGTCCAAAGGCAGCTCATAGTATTACATGACAGGGAACATGTAAATGTATATCCTCTGGTCTGTCTTCTTATAAAACCACAAGGATTCAATTATAGGGGCTCTACCCTAATGATTTTAATTAATTAATCTAAATCTAATTACTTCCCAAAGGTCCTGCCTCTAAGCAGCACAGTTGGACTAAGTTTCCATTCTCTTAATTTCTCCTGATGGGGATTAAATTTCACCACAGGAAGCCTTGGGAGACAAACTATATCCTAACCATAACATAACCCAGTGACCTTCAATAGGTATGATACCTGAGTGTATTAATTCAATGGAATGAAAAGGAATGAACAACTGTTACACAGAACATGCATAAATCTCAAAATATTTGGAGTGAAAGAAGCCATGCAAAAGAGTGAATGGACCAGGCATAGTGACACATGCATGTAGTCACAGCTACTCAGGAGACTGAGGAAGGATGATATGGTGAGCCGTGTTTGTAGACCGTTGCCGCCATTAGAAGATGGCGCCGGTCTGCGTTGTGGATCTTGGTAAACAACTCCTTATTAGGAAGAGTTGGCGCGCTGTCCCTCAATACCCTATGAGAAAACCCCACGTGGCAGCTTTGGATTGGACTTGAGCAAGCTTTATTAGGCTGTGTGGGGGTGCGTGAGGAAAGAGAGCACGCTTGAGAGAAGACTAGAATTAAGGCCTGAATAAACCGCTGAAAGAAGAATCCTGTGTCGTGTCTTCCTTGCTGGCGAGGGGGTCGCAACAGGATGATCACTTGAGTCCAGGAATTTGAGACCAGCCTGGCCAACACAGTGAGGTGTCCTTTATGGAAAGCACTATGGAGATTCCTCAGAAAATTGGGAATGGAGCCACCATTTGACCCAGCTATCCCACTCCTTGGTTTATACCCAAAGGACTTAAAATCAGCATACTATAGTGACACAGCCACATCAGTGTTTTTAGCAGCTCAATTCACAATAGCTAGACTATGGAACCAACCTAGATAGATGAATTTGGATAAAGAAAATGTGGTATATATATATATATATATATATATATATATATATATATATATATATATACTCAATGGAATATTACTCAGCTCTAAAGAAGAGTAAAATTATGGCATTTGCTAGTAAATGGTTGGAGTTGGAGAATATCATGCTAAGTGAAATAAGCTAATCCCACAAAACCAAAGGCAGAATGTTTTCTCTAATATGCAGATGCTAATTCACAATAAGGTGGGGGGCACTAGAGAATATGTTACCTTAGACTAGGTAGAGAGAAGTGATGGGAAAGAAGGGGAGGGGATGTGGGGATAGGAAAGATAGTAGAATGAAACAGACATTATTACTTGTTGTATATATGTGACTACATGACCAATATGAGTCTGCAACATGTACAGTCAGAAAAATGAGAAATTATATCTTTTATGTATGATATATCAAAGTGTAAAAATGCATTCTACTGTCATATATAACTAATTAAAACAAAATAAATTAATTAAAAAAATTTAAAAAGTACATTTTTCAATAGCTATTTGTGTAAAATTCCAGGAAACACTAGTTTATCTATCTATAGTTTGAGTTTTATCCCTAGTAATAGAAAGATCAGTACTTGCCTGAGGATTGGGTGGGGTGGGAAGTTACACAGGTAAGAGGAAAAATTCTGAAAAGCCATTAAGAAAACTCTGGTGGTAATAGATGCTCATCAGCTTGATTGTCATGAAGATTTTACAGGTATATGTCATAATTTATGAAAACTTTACATGTTTTCGTTATTTATTTTTAATACTCTATAAAAATGCAGATTCTGATTTAGTTGGTTTTGAGTGGGGTCAAACATTTGTACTTCTAACAAGACCACAGGTGATGGTGATGCTGCTGCACCCCCCCACTCAGTTTGAGTGGCAAGGCTCTTGTCTCTCTTGCCACAGATGCCATCTAAGTGAACAATAACTATGGGAGCTGGTACCATATTGCATAATGCACAAACCATTTCTTTTGAAGAAAGTTCTACTGGAACCTGTAAGTTAAGATTCTAGAATACTTAGTAACCATTAATCTTGTCATATCTACTAGTTATCCTCCAACTATGATCTTTCTTTGTTCATTTCGCTCTTAGGCTGAATGCCTTCCTTTATAAGCCTTTATTGTAATTCCATTCCAAGTTCTCATGCCTTTCTTTTTATCATGTTTTTTGTTCTGACTTACATTAGATTTTAAATAGTACTGAAAAAATAAAGTTAATAGTAGAGGCAGATGCCAGTTCAATTTAAGTAGTTTCCTAACAACTGAGACCTGTTAAAAAACTTCCCATCCTAACACAACTTCCTTAGCATTGGGAATATTCACTTTTCATGGCTCTTGTAGCTAAAATTTCAGATTGTGCACCAGCACCAAGTTCCAATGTTGTGTCTACCACTACTACCAGGTGTGACCTGAGATGAATCAGAGCCTCTCTAAAAATGAAATTTCATCTCTAAAATGAGGGTTTTGAGCTAAATTATTTTGTTATTTCCTTTATCTAACATTGCATATTCTTCTGCTTCAGAGTAAAGATGAACTTTAGCTTCTTGGAAAGCCATACAGCTGTAAACCAGGAGTGGGTTGGACTATTGTGTGTCCAGCATCATTAAGCAGTTTTAGTTGGGTATGGTGGTGCATGCCAGTATTCCCAGAAACTAGGGCAGCTCACAAATTTGAGGCTGGCTTCAGCAACATAGTGAGATCCTATCTCAAAATCTAAATAAATAAATTAAAAAAAAAAAGGGCAGGGGATGTGGCTCAGTGGTAAAGTGTCCCTGGGTTCAATCCCCAGTACAAAACAAAACAAAACAAAAGAAAAAAAGAAAAAGACCAAGTTTCAAAATTAGGCAATACTAACCATGTATACTTTATACAAGTGGTCAGTAATCTTTTCTATAAGGACTTTAGAGACAACATTTCTGGCTTTGGAGGTCACAAGGTCTATGTTGTATATACTCAACTCTGCCATTATAGTGGGAAAACAGTCAGACAACATGTAAATGAATGGCTGTGTCTGATTTGGTTCACACGGTACTTGGCTAATTTCTGATTTAGACCACACTACCTATCTTCTCACCAATTGAAGTTAGGCAAAGAAATGTGAGAAAACACTGTACAAATGTAGTTTTATTAACTATAGGTACATATAAAACTCAGCTATTTCATCTAAAAATGATCAACAAATTATCATAATTTCAGGTTTTACATATTTTCAGTTGACGAACTATTTTTATAAAAGATAATCAGCACTTGATCTTCATTCACCAGAAGCCTTAAGTAGAGCAGCATTCTTCTTATATTTTTCTGTAATCTCTCTAATATTTTTCAAGAGATCTTCAGACATGCATTCTTCATATTCTCTATCGACTTTAGTAATCTGCTCCTCAAGATGTTTCTAGTAGAAACAATTAGAAATTGTTAATGTAGAAACATTAATTTGTTCAAAGTGTGAAATTTACAAACAAGAGTGAAATATTTGTTAACAATAGAAATAAAAGGAATATTCTTGTATCTACCATGTTGGCCCTGTGTTCTTTCTTAATGAGATCCCCTCTTTTCTTCCCCAGAGATACTACTTGCCTGAATGTTTTGATTTTCTTTATACTTTTACCACATAGAGAGATATGTATGTATCTCTAATAGGTTGTTATGTACCACATAATGATGTTTTGGACAATGATGTAGTGTACACATAATGGTGGTTCCATAAGATTATAAATTACCTAATTACATCTTAGTTTGTGTAGGGATTTATATGATGTGCAGAAAAGAACAAAACTGCCTAAAAACATTTCTATGAATGTGTTTCTGTCATTATACAATGCATGACTATCTTGGTTTAGTGGGTGCTGGTTTCAACCTTTGTGCTTATTGAAAATTATTAAATATAATATTCTATGACATGTTTTTCACTCAGTATTTTAAGATCACTTATGTTAGTGCACAGATGTACTAGCTGTAGATTATTCATATAGTGCTGCATAGCATTTAAATGACTGTATCAATATTTTCTTATCTTTCTATTAGTGAATTTACTATTAGTGAATTTTTGTTCATTTCCAGATACAGCAGGCTGAAAACAATGATCTCCCCAGAGCTGATCATGCCTTAATTCCAGGAACCTGTGGCTATGCTATTGTGTATGGAAAAGGAACTTTACAGATGTGATTAAAATTTTTTTAATTTTCTTTTTTAAAGCTAAGAATCTCAAGAAAAGGTGATTATTCTGCATTATCTGGGTAGGCCCAATGTAACCACAAGGTCTTTATAAGAGGGAATTAGTTGTATCAGAGTCAGAGAGAGAAGAAAACAGAAGAGGGCAGAGAGGAGAAATCTACCCTGCTGCTGGCTTTGAAGATAGAAGAAGGAACTACAAGCCAAGGACTGTAGGAGACTCTAGAAGCTGGAAAAGGGAAAGAAATGGATTCTACCCTAAAGCCCTTGAAGGGCTGCAGCCCTGTGAACCCACATTAGACTTCTAACCTCCCTAACTGTAAGGTAATGAACATGTGTTATTTTAAGCTATTAATTAAGTTGGTGATAATTAGTTACAGCAAACATAAGATAGTAGCATACCATGTTATGTTTTTTTTTTTTTTTTTTTTGCTATTATGATACCATAAAAAAAAAAAAAATCACCACAAACTAGGTGGCTTAAAATAACAGACATTTATTCTCTCATAATTCTTCAGGCTAGAAGTCTGAGATCTAGATGTAAGCAGGATGGTGCTCTCTGAAGGATACAGGGGAGAATCCTTTGTTGCTTCTTCTGTTTCTGGCAGTTCCAGGAAATTCTTGGTGCTCTTTAGCTTACAGCTGCATCACTCACTCTAATGTCTACCTCTGTTTCACATGGATTTCATATAAGGATATCAGATAGTGGATTTAGGGCCTGTGCTAATCCAATATGATTTCAACCAATTACCTGTGCAAAGACCCTACTTCCTAATAATGTTATATTCTGAAATCCTGGTAAGACAAGAATTCTGGGTGGCACTATTCAACTCAATACAGTGCCCTAGAGGTACAGTGCTCACCTATCACATAGGAGGCACTGGGTTCGACCATCAGCACACTTACAAAAATAAATAAATAAAGTTATTAAAAAAAAAACAACACCAGGGTGCATAGTTATATTAAGGATTGCCATGTTGTTTTCTAAAACTGTTATATCAATTTATACAATCACTGCAGTAAATGAGAACTTCTATCTCTCTACATTGGGAATTATTAAACATTAATCTTTGGCCAACTTTTCTTTTCTTTTTTTTTTTTTTTGGGTACTGGAAACTAATCTCAGGTGCATTTGACCACTGAGCTACATGCCCAGTCTTATTTTGTATTTTATTTAGAGACAGAGTCTCACTGAGTTGCTTAGTGCCTTGCTTTTTGCTGAGACTGGCTTTGAACTCGTGATCCTCCTGCCTTAGCCTCCTCCCAAACTGCTGGGATTACAGGTGTGTGCCACCACTCCAGGCTTTGGCCAACTTCTTGAATGTGGCATATGGTATATATTTTCATATGTTTATTGCTCCATTTGTGCTTTTCTGAAATTTTCATTTGGGTCTTTCACTATTTTTATTTATTTTTAAAGGCCATCATATTTCTGGATATTAATTCTTTCTCAGTTGTGTTTTTAGAACAGCAGTTTCAAGGTCTTTCAGGAGAGATGATGGGAAGTAGGGCAGCATATGCTCATATTCTGAACAAACGAAAGCCTATTAAGGTGATGTGATGAGTATTTTTTTAAGCCATTTTCAATTGGAAAAACATTATCATCCAAAAAAAGTACCCAGGAATTCTATGGTTCAGGAATTTATCTTAGTTTTTAGGGCTTGGCATTATAAGTTTGGTGAATATATTTTTTTTTAATTTAGTTGTGAATGAACACACAGTATCTTAAATTTATTTTTATGTGGTGCAGAGGATTGAACCCAGTACCTCACACATGCGAAGCAAGAACTTTACCACTGAGCTACAGCCTCGCACTGGATGAATAGTTTTTTTGGTATACTATTAAGCTATTGGAAAGCTAAGGATAAGGCAAAACACTTATTATAAAGATATGCTCTTTCTTCTCAATCTTAATTAAATCCCAAATGTTCTAATATGTTTTTGTTAAGTTGAACATGGCCTGGTGCAATACCATTATGGATTGTTGATATAAAAATATTATTGTATGTCATTTAAGTGAACAAAACAGATTACTTTATAAAGTGCACAAACATTCTCTTATATCCCCTGGTCACACATTAGACAGAATTTTTCTGACAAATTTTACTAAGATATTTTCCATATAAATGAAATTAACTATATTAATTCCTATAAAGACAGAGCAGAAATATATTAAAGTTTTAAAGAATTTCACACTTACCTCAATAGACCCTACATGTGTAGCAATCATTTCTAAAAGACGCTGCAAGTTATTTCTGACTTTTCGTCTTTCTTCAGTTGTAGTCTGCACAACTAGTTGGTACCTGAAGAATAAAAACATTTTTTAAAGTTGTCTAGAAAATAAACTAATATATCAGGTCTAGTTGGCTCACTTCCTATTTTCATATTCAATAAAACCAAGCTGTGATTAGTCTGTGATGCTTACTATACATGTAATTCATTTAGTTCTAGCTATCAATCATTAAAACAGAAGTAATATTTTTCAAAGATGCTTTGTAAGCCAACAAAACCAAAAAGCACCCAAACTGCATGCTTTATCAAAGAAAGCTGTGGAGTAAGAGGTTATTATTATTATCTTGTGGATATGGGGATGGAATGCAGGGAATTGTGCATGTTAGGCAAGTGCTCTACCACTGAGCTTCATCCCCAGCCCTAAATGAGCTTACCTAAGTCTCCAAAGGGATTATAACACAATGCTTTTAAGACAGAAAATTGCAAAGAGGGGAGTAGAAATCTTACCTTTAGGAATTCAAATTCAAAACAAAATAGATCAAATAAACCTCTGCTGTGTATTTTATCCCTAGACTACAAATAAAGAAATGAAGATGTGTCACTTTCTCAAGTATTGTCCTTGCAACCTCAGTGTGAGATGTCTTTTAGTTATTTGAGGGCCATATAAGACTTGAAAAATGTATATATTCATACCAATGTACACAGAATATTATGGATTAATTATTTAGTATGTTGATTTTTATATAGGTTGCACAATATAATCACAAAAAAGCAGAATATTCTTCAAAGAAAGAATGAAACATTTTTATAGTTAATACATAGTTTGGCTAAAATTCTTCCTATGTAACTTTCAATTAATTTCAAAAATCTGGTAGTGATATGAGAATAATGCAAATTTGAGCTGGCTTATGCCAATTTTCTCCTTGAGAAATATTTTATGAATGTAGAAAACTGCACCCAGCTGTATCCAGACATGAAGGTACACACAAAATATACACAAGCACATACCTCAGATGTGTACTCTCTCAGTTCAAATGTGATCATGACATGCGTCCACAACCAGTGTTATAAAATTTTCCATTCCATATCAGATAAATCTCCTTCTATCTCCTCATAACAACTCAGAGGCTACAACCCTCTGAATGCCCATTTCTCAAAGCAAATTGCATGTCTTTTTAAGGTGAAAGATCCCATGTTTATTGTGCATTTGCATATTTCTTAAGTATTTAACATGTGTAAAGTTATGCTAAAAGTTTTTATTAGGTCGTCATTATTTGCTCATCTGATGTAGTTTTTGAGTGTTGTGCCTAATACCAATTTTCCTAAAGGTCCTATAATTTTCACTGCATTATTTTGCACAGCATGGCAATTATTAGCGAAGTATAAGTTGTATTACAGCACAATGACTCTGTAATTTATAATATAATCACATTTTACTATATAATACACATAATTTCTAGGAAATTAAAAAAAAGAAGTTTAGTGGGGCTTATTAAAATTCACTATCAAGTAGTCAAATTTATTTGAATTGATTTAAAATGTTATTTTGTGGAGCTGGGATTGTGGCTCAGTGGTAGAGCACTCGCCTAGCATGTGCGGGGACCTAGGTTCAATCCTCAGCACCACATAAAAATAAATGAATGGAATAAAAGTATTGTGTCCAACTACAACTAAAAAAATAAATAAATATTTTAAAAAAATGTTATTTTGTTTTCAGGGATTAAAATTCACTAATCAATTAAATTTAAAATGAATCATTTCTTGCGGGCAATAACTATAACAGTAGAAGAATGTATCTAACGTTTTAAGTTGTTCTGCTTAAGTTCTATTCACCACTCTCTCCACCACAAATAACTTTATAATAGGAATTAAAGGAAAAAATTAGATATAGATTTATAGAAATTATAAGCAACTAATAAATAAATAAATCTTGGCGAGATGAACTTACTCTCGCTGAACAGCATCTAACTCATTCATAGCTTCACTGAGGCCCTCATTAACAGCACTTTCCAGCTGGTGCTTGTGTTTCTCCAAGGACTCAAGCTCATTGGCCAATTTTTCATCCTCTTCCTCAGCTTCCTATTAGGATAAAGTCATGGTTACATGTTTTTGATATTCATACTCCATATATTCAAGGTAGATTTAAAAAAGTACGCAAAGCATTTTAAAACAATCCAGATTGCATCATTTATATTCTCAGGATGCTTACCACTTTCATTCCCATTGGGAATTCTGTATTATAAATATAACACAGATGTGACCTTTTCAAGAGGTCTGTATAGCTTTAATTCGGAATTTTCAAGTCTGACTATTTTGACACTTTTTTTTACAAACCTGAATTTTTTAGGTCATTATTTCACAATGGCATTAACTGTGCACAAAGAAGCCCAAATACAATTTCTAGGTTTTTGAAGATAAAGTATGTATCCTAAAGTCTTTCATTTAAGTGCTTCAGAGAATAAACTTAAGCACTGTCATGGAGAATACATGATAAAACAAAAATTATTATTAAATATCTCCCATATAGATCATATTTTGTGGTAAATTTTCTAAAATTTTGATACTACTTAAAAAAAACCCCAAAACAACAACATCATCAACAACAAAAAAACCCAAAAAACGCATGGGTTCCAAATATACAGAATAAGAAAAAAGCTTTCAATTCCTGATACTTTGCTAGCATTAGTAATGGTATAGCTCAAAATTTCACATAAATTGTCTAAGTGGTAATGAACAGAGTCATTTGAATACTTCTCTAAGTAAAATGCTGGTCAGGGGGTGACATATAAAGTAATCAATCTTAATTTTTATCTGCCTTCTAGATTTCATGAAAATAGTTTTCATCCTCAATCCTTTTTATTTTGAAACAGGGTCGGGTTAAGTTGCCGAGGCTGGCTTTAAACTTGCCATTCTTCAACCTTAGCTTCTGAAGCAGTTGGGATTACGGGCATGCAATGACAATTTTTTGTTTTCTAATACCACCCAGCAACACAATGCCTCTCGATGGACAATTATGCATACAATAAGACTTTACTGGTGCTCAAGTTTAGGAGTATATAACACTGAATCTCTATAGAGGTAGAAGACATATGTTTAAAATATGTTTTTGTCTTGTAAGAATACTGAATCACATACGCAAGTATAAAATACCAGATATGTTCTATGCTGAAATAACCTGAATCCAGAAAAAAGTCCTTTAAAGGACAGAATAAAAGATTTACAACAAATTTTAAGAAGACAATCAAACATAAAGATTTCAGTTTTAATGTTAGACTATATGGTAAGCCAATCATGACACAGTTTTGGCTAACTTGAACAAATCGGCCAAGTTCTTACCTTAACTTTTTGTTGGTAAAGATCATCCAGCTTTTGAACTTCCTCTTTCAGAGTTCTCACACTTCTCTTGCTTTCTGTTATCATTGTATTCAACTTGGGGAATAAAACTTTGGTTGAGAATCATAACTATACATCAAAGAAATTTAACAAGATCATATAATTTTATATTCTCTTTCTGTTATCATTTGTTTAGGCAATACTGGGGATTGAATCCAGGGCCCTACAGGCAAGAATTCTACCACTGAGCAACACCTACTGCCCTTTTTTCATTTTTTGAGACAAGTTGCCTAGGCTGGCCTTGAACTTGTGATCTTCCTACCTCAGGCTCCTGAGGAGCTGATATTACAAGCATGAACCACTTCGCCTGGCTAACTTTTATATTCTCAATCAACTAACTATACCAATATTATTTCTTCTAGTCTTTTTGACCTCCAATCTATTGTTTGTCCAAACATTTTATTATTCTCCAAAGAGGAACTGATTCCAAAGAAACTTTAAAATAAGATTACTAGGGCTGGTAATATAGCTCAGTAGTAGAGTGCTTACCTAGCACGTATGAGGCCCTGGGTTTGATACCTAGCAACTCAAACAAAACAAAACACAAAAACAAAAAGCAAAACATAAAAACAACAACCAAAAAAACCCAACCAAAACCAAATAAAAACAAAAACAAAAACCCAAAGTACTAATATGTATTTCTATTGGTAGCTGTGGGAGTGCTTTATAAATACTCACATATACTATATAAATATTATACACATCACATTATTACATATTATTAATATTGTTATACCAACATATTCATAAGTGTAAATTATTTTTGCTGTCTAGATTTTTTATATACTTTATATTTTATATACTTCATATATATGTAGCTTCCCATTTGTGTGTTCACTTTCTGAGATGTTAAGAGAATTTTTTAATATTAATTTTATTGCATAATACTTGCTACTTGGTTATAGTTATACATTCTTTTGAAAGAGTAATAAGGTAATCATATTTAATCTTTTTGAAGCTTGACCTTGGAAATAAGTTGAAACCCAAACTGAAGAACTGTGTCTAAAGTTCATTTCCTGTTGATAACTGCTGATACCAGTTGATGGCTGTGATTAAAAGTTTTCTTCAGGTAGATCAAGAAAATATTTCCCACAGGAAACAGAAAAAAGAAAAATGTATAAAGAGCTGACAGGTTTTTTTTGTTTTTTTTTTTGAGATGATGACACATACAAGAATGAAATTTAAAAAAATATGTTTTTGGAAAAGCTTAATTTATTTGGCAAAAGATAAGGTAATGAAATAATTATACTTATTAAAGACAATCCCATCTACAGAATGTTCTTATTTTACATATGAGAGGAGTGGATTGGAAAGAATGCTTTTTGCTTGGGTTCACACAGTTAGCATAGGGTCAGAAATCAAAACCAGATGTTCAAACTCAAAAGATGTTTTCTAAATGTACACGTTATTTTTGAAGGGACTAACAAGTTAATAAGTGGTTTCGTTAAATTTACCTGCAATAAGACGAAAAGATATCCTAATAATTTCTCATGGCTGGTCAAAACCATGTTTACCAGTTTCTACTTTCCATATCAACTCTACCAAAGATATGTCAATTAAGCATTTTTCCCCTGATTATAAAAATAAATATATTCACTGAGGCAAAAAGAGAAAAAATTAAAGAAAAAAATATTTGGCATACTTTTTTAGTATTTTCCTCATTCATTTAATAAAGAGCTCAAGTTGTTGATAATCCAAGATACCATAATTACTTCAATTAGATGAGCTTCTCTTTTTAATCACTAACAGAAACCACCAATGTGGAATTCCATTACTTCCTGCCTCTAATCAACATAATTGTGTGAGAGTTTTCCTTCTTTTAAAATTTTTTTAATATTTTGGTACTGGTGATTGAACCCAGGAGTGCTTTACCACTGAGCTACATCCACAGACCTTTTTATGTTTTATTTTGAGACTGAGTCTTGCTAAATTGCTTAGGGCCTTGCTAAGTTGCTGAGGCTGGCCTCAAACTTACAATCTTCCTGCTTCAGCCTGCCAAGTCACTGAGATAACAGGTGTACACTGTTACACCCAGCTTTTCTTTCTTTCTCTGAATACTTTAAATGTGCATTCTTTTATTCCTAATATTTAAACTTTATCCTCATTCCCTTCAACTCCCTCTCACATCATTAAAACCAAACAATTCCCTTATCTGGCAAAACCAAACAAAACCACAAAAACCAAAAACCTTTTGAAAGAATTCCCCACACAAAGACACTTCGCCGGGAGAATTCCAATTTTATTGCAAAAAGCAGTGTGCTTATATAGAACTAGGGGAGATGGTAGGGCTTAGATAAATGGCAGGCAACCCGTTTATTGGCAAGTTCTTTCACATATTAGCTCCGGAGCCCAGGAATTAGTTCTCATTGGGGCTAAGGTTCCCCGCCAGTGAGATTTGAAATTGGCGCCGGGGGGAGAGTTCACACGGGTGGGAACTTTTCGCGCCACTGCAGAAAAGAAGGTAGGAAGAAGAAGTCCTTAGGCGCCATGTTGGGGTTTTTCTCTGGGGTATGGCTGCCGTTTATACTTTTCCCAACACCTTTTCTACACATCTCTTTTCTTACTACTGTTCCAAATCCTTTCTTCAGATTCAAATATTGGTAGTACTGTAATGTAGAGTAATCCACAAAAGCAAATCTATTCATAATACTATATCTCCTTTTCTACTATCCACACCTCAACTCACAGTAATATGATTTTTGGCTTGTTGGCTGCATGACGCCATTTCTGCAAATGTCACTAGTAACTTCTTTCCTCCCCTCAACCCCTTCAATCCAGGCTGGTGGGTTGGTTGGGGATCAAACCCAGGTCCTGGAATGCTAAGCATGTCCTCTATCACTAAGCACACCCCTGGCTCTTCAGTAACATCTTAAATTCTAAAGCCAATGGATACCTTTCAGATACTTAATTCTATTTGTCATTTTAGTACTAATTGTGGTTACTAATAGCTTCTTTTTAAAAAGCCCTTCCTTGGTTTCTAAGACCATGGAATCTCCTGATTTCATCTCTGTCTTGGAAGGTCCCTCTTCACATTCCTTTACGTTTCTTTTTCTATTCATAATTTGGATATAGATATTCTTCCAGGATTCTGATCCTGGCTGTAGTCTCACTTGCTCATTTGGGAGAGTGCTCTCTCACATCACATCTGGGAGATCTTTTGACTTTAACAACCTGCCTGTTAAAATATACATACATACACATACTGATTTTATACTTTGATGTCCCAGAGACCTGAAACTCAGCATATCCCAGACTGCAACTCTGTTCTGTACCTCTCTCTCATTAAATATCAAGGTAAAGAACAACATCACATGCCCATTTGCCAGATACAATGTACCTAGACATTCTTTATTTCACTTTTCTAGCCTTCACATCCAACTGTTCACTTCAGTACTGAATTCTGTTGTCTCCGCCTTCCAATTTCTTTTCTCCATCCTCACTGTAGTAACCTTGGTGTGGGTCCTTACCATTTATTGCACAGGATATAGTTTAAGTCTATGTTTCTGGCTCATGCACCTCATCTATTTTTTCAAAATGCCAAATGCATAGGTGAGTAGCACTCTTACTTAAAAATCTTCAATGGCCCCCATTGCCTATAGAATAAAAATCCTACCAGTAAGTAAGAACAAGTTAATAATAATTAGATTATTGTTTCCCCAGGCTTTTCTTTTATCACACTTAACACTCTTGTAATTTGTTAACAAGCTGTGTACTTTGGTTTCTGGGCCTTTAGTTAGGGCACACATGTAAATTTCTGTGTATCCACTGGTGAAGTCCTAGCTTAATTCAGTTATTGCATCTTTCAGAAAGACTCCTGTGCTTATCTTAGGGTAATATAAGAATACACAGCTTATTTACATTTCAAAAATGTTATGATAGAAGAAATTGTTTTCATGCCTGTCTTTTCAATCAAAATGGCAAGAGCTGTATTATAATCGTACTTACTACCAACACTAATTATAGTACCAGCCACAGAGACACTCAAGAAAATATTTGCTAATTAAATTTCAGTGGCAAATATTTAAGTTTACCTGTACATTTATATTTGTAAGACTATAAAACATAAAGAGAATCTTTTTTTTCCTTTTCTGATCCCTTAAATATCATTGTTGCTATTTAATTTATACATTCTAAGAAATATCTCCTACATCCATGGCTTGTAAGTGTGATTGGTTTGACTTTCTTTTGTGATATTTTTGTTGTGGTATACACTAGCCTTTAAGAATGAATTAGGTCTCTTTGTGCTTTTTAACAATTTACATGTCATGAAATCATCTGACCTTCAATAATTGAAAACAATGAACTTTTGTAAAAATCACTTGTTATTGAAATTTTTTGGAGAGCTAATTCTTTCTGTACTTTTGTTTCTGGTTACTTAACTATTTTGACGTTTTATTTTGAGTCAATTTTGAGATTTGTATTATTCATGCTGTAATTCACTTTGATAAAAAACAATTTTAAAGATAAGATTTTTATAGAATCCTTTTTATTTTATTTTTTTTTGCAATGCTGGGGATACAACCTAGGGCCTTGTGCATGCTAGGCAAGTGCTCTACCACTAAGCCACATCCTTAGCCCTTCCAGTAAGATTTTTGTTCACATGAATTACTCTGTAATTCAAATGAATTCCCACCATCTCTCTATAAACTGTCTACTTCTTACTTCACATTTTCCTTCTTTTACCTGAATAGTTTTGGCAATTATATGTAAATACTTTTCAGATTGATTAGCTTCATTATTCCAATTTATTAATTTCTGTATGATCTTTACTATTTCCAATTGCTATTTTATCCTATGCCATCTTATCTTGATTAGACTATTGTCAAACTGAAAAAAGGTTTAAGTCTTTAGTCTCATTAGCATCAGGTATTACTGATTACTTTCTTCTTAAAGTCTCCCATATTTTGGCTTCTACTACATATTCTCTTCTTCAAAATAACTCTCTAGCTATTTTGTCCACTTTTTCTAAGTATTTTTCTCCAGAATCTTTTGTTTTCTTTCTCGATCCCTTAAATGTCATTATTTCTCAGGATTCAATGTTCTGCTATTTTATTTATACATTCCAAGAAATATCACCCACATCCATGGATTCAGCTATCATATGTGTGCTAAAGACTATCAAAACTATTTTCAGCCCTGGTCTTTCTCATGCTCTGAGTCTACTGCTTCAACTTTGCTCTCACTTTTCTTCCTCTAGGTAATACACTATAGTCCATTCAGTTGCCCATACCAGAAATCTGGAAGTCATTATAGAACTTCTTTTTCTCCAAGCTTGGTCATGAAATCCTTGGAATTTATTTACCTTCTTAACACTTCCTAAACATGTCCCCCCTTCCCTCTGTTTCTACTATGAATAGTTTGGTTTAATCTCTTAACATTTTCAGTTGCATCCTTTCTAAGCCACGTTTTCCCATAACTTGAAGGGTTTTGCAAAAATGCAAATCTAATTAGCATAACTGCAGAAATGTCAGCCTTTTTCTCCAAGTGGGAGCCCTTGAAGGGTAGGTTTATTTTTAGAACACTAACATGAGACCTAGCCTATAGTAGGCATTTTATACTTTCTTTCCCCAAGATTTCCTGCTCAAAGCCTTTCAAGTTTCAAGTCATTCTGAAAGCTGTTTTAGTCATGAGGCCCCTATTGCTTGGAATTCATCTTTTGGAGGTTCTTCAGATTTAATGTCCATTCCAACAGAAAAAAGAAAATCAAACTGAAGCAGGTCAAAGAAAGACCTTGTCTCAAGTAATCAGCACACCTTGTATATAGTCTAAACCTTCTTCCCATAGTCTAATATTTCATAAATCCCAAATTACTCAATAATGTTTCAAACTTGTTTTTTTTGAGGAGTTTCAATCTTGTTTTTTAACTTTCTAATACAAAGTAATTCTTTTTTATTTTTTGGGTACCAGGCATTGAACTCAGGGCACCCAACCACTGAGCCACATTCCCAGTCCTATTTTTTTTTTTTTAAATTCAATACTTTTTTGTTGTAGTTGGACACAATACCTAGATTTTATTTATTTATTTTTATGTGGTGCTGAGGATCGAACCCAGAGCTCTGCCTGTGCTAGGCAAGCGCTCTACCGTTGAACCACAACCCCAGCCCCCACAGTCCTATTTTTTGTATTTTATTTAGAGATAGGGTCTCACTGAGTTGTTTGACGCCTCGCTTTTTTGCTGAGTCTGGCTTTGAATTCCTCCTGTCTCGGTCTCCTGAGTCGCTGGGATTACAAGCTTGTGCCACTTGCGCTCAGCCAAAGTGAGTTGTTACAGAATTTTTAACATTAACATTAAAAAATGACTTTCTGTGGGTTATTAGAATAATTATTTGTGAACTACAATAAGTTTTGTTTCTTAGTGAGAAAAAAATAAACATATTTCTATTTAGAGAAAAGATAAGACTTCATTTCTTATCCAGGAATCCTAGTCAGGACACAATAGTTCTTTTCTTTTTTGTGGTGCTGGGGATTGAACCCAGGGCGTTGTGAATGCAAGGCAAGCAAGCACTCTATCAACTGAGCTATATCCCCAGCCCACACAATAGTTCTTGAAGAGTTGAATTAACAACTAGGGGCTTCCTTTAATTGTTTGGTGTCATAAAAACACACTCTAGTGTGTTTGGGAAGTAACTTTTTAACTTTTCTCAATCAACTACTACAGCATTGTTTACTTTAAAGGTTACTGAATATAACAGCAGGTCTTTTTCAGGGATATAGGTGATTGGCTTGGAATTGTTTCATAATTATTTCAAGGATCTCAGAAGCAGGAACTTTCTGAAAACTAAATGGACTTCTATTAGCATTTAAGTTCTCCTGAACTTCCATGATCTAGAAAGAAATACTTGGCAAAAATAAACCTCTAAATCCATCACAATTGGTTAGCCTCATCATGAATGACACATACATACTTTAAACATAGATACCTCAAATCCATTTTAGTTTTAAAAAAGAATATTATTTAAAGTAAAGAGGGAATTCTGTAGTTCTCTACACTCCCAAAGGGAATGAAATCTAGTTTCATATCACTATATCATAGTGATATAAGAAGCCTAGGATATTTAAATTACTTGATAAGTTACTTCAAATATTTCAGTCAAGTTTGTACCAACTTTCATTTTACAGAATTTTTAAATAAAACTTAATTCCTTGGCAACCAGAAACCACAAATCACATTTAATTTTAGGCTTTTAAAAAAAACCCTTATTTTTGCTTTAATCTAAGTTTCATTACTTACTTGTTCTAAAGTATCCTCCAAACCCATTTTTTTATTCAGAGCTTTATTAATTTCTTCTTCATTTTCATTCAGGAGTTCCTTGAGGGGTACCTATACAAAACATGAGAATGTGAGTGAAAGGTAATTACAAAATTTATTTTATGTGGAATATGTAAATTGTGATACAGGGATTGATTTCTATCATGGGGATTGAACCCAGGACCTTGTGCATGCTGGGCAAACACTCTGCCACTGAACTACATCCTTTAAAAAATAATTTTGGAGACAGTGGCTTGGTAAGTTGTCCAGGATGGTTTAGAACTTGCCATCCTCCTGCCTTGGCCTCTGACTAGCTAGATTATAATGGTGTGTACCTGGCAAGCTATAATATTTTAAATTTAATACAACATTACTAAGAAAATAAAACTAATTTTTAATGTAATTTCTATACCTGTAGAATATAACCCGCTTTTGGTTTTTAATACTTGCAAAGTTCAAGAATTGTTCATCTATTCTGGAAATTCACTTCTATACATTTTGTAGGTACACTAGGTTTACTGCAGTAATCTTTCTTATTTTTTTTTTTTTTGGTACTGGAGATTGAAACCAGGAATGCTTTACCATTTAGCTACATCCTTAGCCCTTTTTAGTTTTTGAGACAGTGTCTTGCTAAGTTGCTTAGGGCCTCTGTAAATTGCTGAGGTTGGCCTCATACTTGTGATTCTCCTGTCTCAGCCTCCTGAGCAGATGGGATTACAGGTGTGCTACACCATGCCCACCTTACTGCAGTAATTTTTTGAAAACAAATTATATGTAGGTTGTATTTTTATGCTATGTTCTCCAGATAGATCAATTTCTCTTACTCCTCTTTAGTTTTATCATTCTCAACTTGTTTTTTCTATGTTTATCTTCTGTCCTACAGATTTAATTTCAACACTATTTTGTTGCTTCTCATTATGTTTTTCTTTTATTGAGGTGAAACTCACATTTTAAGATGGTTAAACTGAAATAGGTTAAATTTAAGTGTGCAATTCAGTGGCATTTAGAAATTCTCAATGCTATGTAAATATATCCCTAGTTCTAAACATTTCATCATTCCAAAAGAAAAACTCATAGGCCATTATGGTGGTTTTTAAAAATTTGGGGTAAATTTTTAAATAGCGGTGCTCTACCACTGAGCTATATTCCCAGGCATGTCAATTTTTTATTTTGAGGAAGGGGCTCACTAAATTGCTGAGGCTGATCTTGAAATTGCCATCTTCCGGCCTCAGTCTCTTGAGTAGAAGGAATTATAGGCATGTACTACTATATCTGGCTAAGTCTAACTTAACCCATTTCAGTCCACTAATAAACTAATCTCCAGGAAAGTAAAGATTTTATCTACGTATTTTACCTCTAGCGTGTAGCTGGTCTGCAACATAATATATATTCAATTAATATTTGTTGAATAATTCTCAAGGGAAAAAGTACATAGCTTTTGAATTTGACAATCTATTCAAAAAACTAAGTATCAGCACGGTACAATGACACACCCATATAATCCCAGCAGCTCAGGAGGCTGGGGCAGGAGGATCACGAGTTCAAAGCCAGACTCAGCAAAAGTGAGGCGCTAAGCAACTCAGTGAGACCCTGTCTCTAAATAAAATATAAGACAGGGTTGGGGATATGGCTTAGTGGTTGAGTGCTCCTGAGTTCAATCCCCAATAACCCCCACACCCACAAAAAACAAACAAACAAAACAAAAAAACCCAAAAAACAAAAAAAGTATCATGAAAGAGGGCATTTTAAGGGGCCAATAAAATATTAAAATTTATGAATATGTAAGACGTTGTGATAGAGCAAACTAAAAATTTTCTTCCCAAAATTATTTCCTTGGTCATATTGCAAAATTAGGCATAGATTTCTCATTGTTGACTGCTGGTATTCCTTAATGCATTATTACATCTTATGCTTTCACGTGTGTCCTTGTGCCTTTCACACACCATCCCATGAATTTCAGTTTTCAAGATTTCATTCCATGGTCACCATCTCTGTGGAGTTTTATTGCTACCTGGGAAGAACCAATCTTGTTATATCTTCTAAAGACTTCTAATAGAGCACATATTTGTCATTCATTCATTTATATCTTTCTCCCATGAGGGGACTAGGAGCAAAGGTTGTCATGCTTGTCTGTATAGTCTTGGTGTTTGTCTTGTATATAAATGAATTACTTACTGGATAGTTGAATAAATTAGCTAGAGAAGAAGAAAAGGTCTTATACTTTGAAGAGTTAGCTGTAACAAAGACAAGATTTCTACCACCAAGAAGAAAGAAGACCAAGAAGTTCTGTCTCTTTAGTCCTGGGATATGGACATATTTAAGTTTAAATTCTTACAGATAACAATCTCATAATTTACTTACATAAACTTGAGCCCTGTATTTGATGAGGCAGTTGGCACCAGCTTCAGGATTAAACTTAATTTCAAAGTCATAACCTTGGGAATTCTCAGCACTTTTAGGAATAAGTTTTAATTTTCTAGCCAGCTTGTGATATTCTGCTAATTGTGTTTCAATCTAAGGAAAGAACACAAAAAGAAATGTTAAAAATAAAGTAGCCCTATTTCATATGGTTTTCAACTGGCATTTCTGCAATTTTATACAAAATGTTATGACTATTTTTAGTAGTTTAGTGATTTAGTAACTTTTAGTAATAAGGGCGGCAACTTAAAAATACATAAAGGATGAAAGGTTTTATTCATACTAAATTTATAGAATAATTTTAAGCCTATAATTGATTGGTAAGTAGTATATTACTATTCTTCCATTTACCTGATAAACAGTTTAGAATAAGTGTCCATGTTCAGGTTTTAACTAACATTTACTTTTTCAAATGTTAGACAGAGAAATTGTAAAACATAAATAAAAACCTTAGTTTTGTCAATGTACAAATTAAAACATTTCATTTATTCAAAATAAGTGAAATTTAATTATTTAAGGTTCAAAATGCTATCTTAACTTTATTGATAAAAGTATTTTAGTAACGTATGTCACATTTCCTGTCCTCCCTCTTTCCATTGGGGCTTTGTTTAAATTATGTTATCAGAAAGGTTTCCCTTCTAATGTAGCCCCCGTGGTTTTTTTCTCAAACCTCATTTTTCTTTTTTTCTATAGCAATCATCACTAACTGACAAAATAAATCGTTCACTTTCACTGCTGGAATGTAATCACCATGAAAACAGCTGTATCTACTGTATCTACAACAATGCCTGTCATACAGTAGATGCTTACTATTTGATTGAATAAATAAATTTGCAGATTCCAGGCAACTTATTTTTATAGTGCTTTCTCCATTTAATATGTACTTAGTTTCTAATAACTATTATATATTCATAAAGTTTGAGTAAAGAAATGCAATGGCAAAGCATTTTTAATTTCAAAAAAAGCATTAGATCTCAAAGCAATACTACTTGTATATTAAGATTTTTCTAATAATCAATTAGGAAATCATTTCTATTACTTTACTAAAATATAGTAGCTCTCTTGGAATCATTAAAGTATGTAGTTCTATTTGTCCTTATGCTAAATAATGCTGGGAATAGTTTCTTCTGTTCTTTTCTTTTAAATCTAATGAAATTAGCTTCCAAAAGCTCATATGCTTTATTGTACCTAACTGCAAGGAGAGCAAATATGTGGCACATGTGTCTTTAGTTTCTCTTTCCTATATCAATTCACACAGCAAAAATTTATCACACTCTTTCCTGATGAATATAGATTTAGTACAATGTCCATCTCAACAAAGAACTCCAGAAGGCTAATACCAGAGCTGAGATGTGGAACAAAAATTAGTCCTGGGGTAGGATGATAAATGAATGAAATGTTTATACTGATCTTTTGTGTGTACTGCCACCATCCTTTAATATCCCTCTTAACTAATTCTGAGGGACCCACTGCTCTAAGTTTTGTTTTCACTGTCCATGGCCTTGCTCTGGCTCATCCCCAGTCCACTGCTTTCCCACTTCCTCAATTTTTTTTCTCCATTCAGCTTGGTCATCCAACTACTAATTATAGTTTATTAAACTTAGATTTCACCTAGTTCAGAAATTCATAACTTCCCTTTATTGTACAGTGCTGGTGAGATAAGGTATAGTGAAGTAATTAATTTCAGATACACTGATTAAGTCTAACCATGTTTAATTTCCTGAAGAAGCAAATGGAGACTATGGGAGGTCAGATGACATGATGGGGTCACATAGGTGGATAGTGGCAAACCCAGGGTCAAACCCGAGGTTTATGAAATTCTAGGCTAGGTTTGAAGACTTTGGCCACCAGAGGCCATCTCCCTTTCCTTCCCGTGGCTGGGATTGAACCCACGGCCTCACATATGGTAAGCATTCTACCACTGAGCTACAATTCCAACCCCTATTTCCTATAAATTTCCCTTTTCCTCCTTGATACACAAGCGGAGAGTTTACCTAGCAATGTCAGGAAGATGAAGAAAAACAGATGGCCAAGGAAAGAGCAGAATTATGTAAAACAGGGTAAAGAAAGGAGGTAAAGCTTTGTTAATATTGAACTGTCCATTTCATATTGAGATTCATATATGTTGGTGTGTAAAATTCACACTTTCAATAAATCAGTTAAAATCTGAATGTTCAAGAAATTATCTGCAGGCTGGGGATGTAGCTCAGTGATAAAGCCCTTGAGAGGCACTGGGTTTGAACCTCACCACTGCAAATAATAAAACAAAACCAAAACAAAAACCAAATCTCTTTGATTACGTCTATAATGAAGTTTATAAATGTGATCAGGAATAGAAACTAGTGTTGCCCCCTTAGTGAAAAAAACTAAGCTGCTCTGCTTTAACAATTTTTTTCATGTGATAAATGTGTAATAAATACTGTACTAAATGGGCTGGAGTTGTAGCCCAATGGTGGAGTGCTTGCTTCGTACATATGAGGCACTGGATTCGATCCTCAGCACCACATATAAATAAATAAACAAAATGAAGATACTGTATTCAACTATAACTAAAAAAATAATAAAAAAACTGTAATAAGGAAAGTACTGGAGGTAATAAGATAAAAAAAATCATTATTTTGGAACAAAAATCAGATGTTAATCAGATTTTCAAACTACATCTACCAATAAGCAAACATCATAAATGAAAATGAAAGAATGAAGAACTTTAAAGCAAAAATGTAAGTCTGAAACTCTCTACTCTCTATTTTTCTCCATTAAATAAGAAAAACCCTTTAAACCCTTTTTTAAAAAAAAAAAAAAAAAAGATAACTGGAACTAATTAATAGGCTACAAGTAAGAGTAAAGAATGCACGGAAATTAAGTATGGCAGGATAATGAAGATTGCCTACAAAAATAAGACTAACCTTTCATTATCTAGAAATTCATATGGTCAGAAAGTCTACTTTATCGACAATGTTGGCTAAATTATTAAAGTATTATCTATAAAATTAAGCTCAGGCTAAGTAATTTGGTTCTTTTATGCTGAAGTCTAAACCCATATATACAAATAGTTTATTATGTCCTGGATGCCGCATATAAACAATACGTCTATCCTCATTCCTGACTTATTTCTTATTTCTCTTCTATTCCCAAGTAAGTGGTACTACTACTCACCCAACTGTGCAAGCTAGACACATGGCTGCTCCCCCTCTCTTTCATCTATCTCATTTACTGTACCTCCTAAGTAGCTAGAATCCACCCACTTCTTAGAATCCCTATTAGCATTACCTAAATTTAGCTTGTAATTTCTCCCTAGATTACTGCTTCAGATCCTTATTTAACTGTTTTGCTCCCTTCCAACACATTTTTCACATTGCCAAAAATAACATCTTTCTGAAGAGGTGATCACACCTGTTTATAATTTTTAAGTTCTGAGAGTTTTCAGGATAATGACTGAACTTATAAACCACAAGAAAAGCTTGTCCATTAGGCTGCTTAGTCTAAGCCTTCCCATATATTCCTTTTTTGCTAATTCATGCAAAAAAGAGTTGCCATGTTAATTCTTTCTTATACTTCCTAATTCAATTTGAAGTGTTATCTCTTAAAGGAAGCCTTTTCTAAAAACCTTCTCATCCATTTCCCCACATCATGCACACTAAATCTGGGTTAGGTATACTATATGCTTCCTTAGCACCTTGTGCAAATATCTATTAGAATTTGATCTCACAATAGAAAATATAAGGAGGTTCCTTTCTTCCTTTTTGGCAGTACTGCACTGGGGATTGAGCCCAGGGGAACCCTACCAGTCATCTTTATTTTCTGTTTTGGAACACTGTCTTGCCAAGTTGTTGAGGCTGGACTCAAACTTGTGTTATCTCTGCCTCAGCCTTCTGAGAGGCTGGGGTTATGGGCATTTGCCACTATGCTGGGCTAGGTCAGATGTTTCTTGATGGAAGAGTCTTTGCATTTTTATCTTTATTTCCCCTATGCTCAGCAGAGTAAGTGGCACACAGTGGCTGTTACAGAAATGTATGAAGAGTGAATAGGTAAATGAAGAGGGATTCATTTCCTCCTCTACAGATGGGATTTATGAAAATTATTTCATGGTCTTAAGAGAGATTTTTTTGTTTATTTCTTCGTTCACTGTTATAAAATACAGTATACCTTAAATATGACTGTGAGAAAGTGTTACTGAATTGACATAAAAGTAATGAGTATTTTAGTCATGCTAAATGTCAATGTTAGACAATTTTACCTCTTTAGCCAATTTAGTCTACCCACCAAGTTCTTCTTAATTGGAATAGACCTTTAAAAAGGTCAACAATAATGAGTTGCCACTGAAAATGGTACGACTTACCGCCTCTTTGCCTCTGGCATACTTTAACTCTTCATTCCATAACTGCTGTTGTTCAGCTTCCAGTTCCTTGGTTAATTTATTAATGGTCTGCTGCAATTCGTTTTTTTCATGATTTATTCTCTCTATGTCTGCAACTGAGTACTTCTGGTTATCAACAATATTCAGTAGACGTGCATTCTCCTGTTTTATTGTTTCACATTCTAGTTCTGAATTGGAAAAAAACAAACTTTTAACTTCTTCATTTCCTACAAAAAAACTGATGCCATTATTTAACAGGACCGATGTCTAACTATCCAAGTTGTATACATATATATTTCTTCCTTCTTTTGGCTAATTTAGGTCTCTTGCTAATAACATTCTTGGAAATAATACAGTTAACGTTCTATGTTAGTATTTTATTTCTCTATTGTCTTACTATGGTTTTCAGAAAGTAGTACATGAAAAAATTGTAGCCTAATACATAATAATTACAATTAAGAATATTTGTACTTAAGAGGGGTAAGAGGGCTAGTCTGTTTCTGTTAATGTTCATTTAAATGCTTTTAATAGATGACTTTTTTAAAAAAATAAACTTTAGGTTTTTATTTTTAAAAATATTTAGTTGTTAGTGGACCTTTATTTTTTATTTATTTGTATGCAGTGTTGAGAATCAGACCCAGTACCTCACACATGCTAGGCAAGCGCTCTATCACAGAGCCACAACTCCAGGCACAATAGATGACTCTTCGAATAGCCAGAAAAACCACATCCACAAATATAAAAACTTTATTTCACTAAAATAAAGTTTTTAGGGCTAGGGTTGTGGCTTAGTGGTAGTGCGCTTGCTTAGCCTACCATGTGTGAGGCACTGGGTTTGATTCTCAGCACTGCATATAAATAAATTAAACCAAGAGGTGTTTAACCACTTACTCATATCCCCAGTTCTTTTTCTTTTTTAAGACAGGGTCTTGCTAAGTTCTTGCTAAGTTGCAGGGCTGTGCTAAGTTGCTAAAGCTAGTTTTGAACTTGTGATCTTCCTGCCTCAGCCTCCTGAGCTGTTGGGATTACATAGCCCAAGCCCAATATTTGGGAAGCTCCTCATCTGAACTTAAAATAAATTAATGTTGGTTTAGGTAAAACTTTATGCATTTATCACAAATACCTGTTCAAAAATATGTTTAGAGTTTAAATATATCTTTTACAGTCTTGGCTGCTAATGGCTTTAAATAATCAAGAAAGTTAAAATACTCCCAAGAATTAAGACATCTTAGGTTAATCGTTACAAAATTAATCTCTCAAACTAAACCACTTTGAAATGATAAATGATAGCTGAAGTATTACTCTCTTATCTATTCAGTTTGCAACTATTGGGAAAAAATTTTCAGAAGTAGGAAATATGACAATTCTCTTAATTATATGCTAATAAGGAACATACTGTATTAATGTTAGAAAGTATTGACTTAATTACATTACAAACATTGTTAGAACAATAAATTAGTCTATGGTTCCTTGTCATGATGGAGAACAAACAAAGGATAGTGACTAGGAGCCAAGTGTAAAATGGTTAGTTTGTTTAGAGCAAATTAAACATACAAAATCACAGTCATTTGGAAAAAAACAAAACAAAACTGATTTAGCAAATACTTGGGATAATTACAAGACTTGATTTGACAGATGATCAATACTCCACAGACTGAGTTAAATCAAAATTCCTGAGGATTATCTATATAATTCCTGCATGGTACAGACTCAACTTATAAAGTCCTAAAATAAAATACAAGAAGGCCAATTCCTGAGAAAGTAAATAGGATAATTTGTTCATGTATTTACTTTTGAACTGTAGCCCAACAGTTTTGTGATTTGTAGATATCTTCCTTTGCTCTCCTTCTAGATGCTATCAAATACGTGTGCCACAGTATTTGCCAATTTTACAATTAAGATGGATATGTTTATGAAAACAGGATAGGAAGACTCAGGATACAAACAAGGTTTCTTTAGTTGTGCTTTTGCTTCTTGAGAATTGTAGTACTTCCATCTTTTCATCTTATTTTCAGATTTAGCTGCTGAGCTGCTTTTATTTGTAGCAATGGAGAGTAAGACAGAGCACACTGAAACAGGCAGAGATCAAGAATCTGGCTTATTAATTACAAAGCAGAAGAGAATAAATATGGAATCACACACACACACACACACATTCTCTTATCAGGCAGCATGTGTTCTTAGGGTAGGTCCCTGTTGACTTCAGAGAGCTTGTGCTTGAAAAAGTGGAGGAGGTTGAATGATGGCGACACAAATATATGAAGTCCTAATCTCTGGAACTTGTACACAGTACTTTATTTGGAAAAGGAGTTTTGCAGATGTGATTAAGAATACTGGGACAAGCAGATAGCCCTGGATTACGCAGGTGGGCTTTAAATATCACAACCATCCTTCTAAGGTCAAAGCAGAGGGAGACTTCACATAGAAGAAAACTGAACATAGTGGCACAAGCATTTAATCCCAGTTCCTTAAGAGGCTGAGGTAGGAGGATAGCAAGTTTAAGGCCAGCCTAGGTAACCTGGCAAGACTCCATCTCATCATCTTAAAAAAAAAAAAAAAAAGACACACAGGGAAGGCAATATAAAGATGAAGGACAGGGAAGACAATATAAAGATGAAGGCAGAGAATCAGAGAATGTAGTGATGTAGATACAAGCTTGGGAACACTGTCCAACACCAAAAGCTGGAGGAGGCAAAGAACAGATTCACCCTAAGTCCTTGGGGGGAGTGTAGTGCTATTGGTTTTTGGACATACAATACCTGTAACTACGATAGACTAAGTTTTTTTTTTTTGTTTTAAACTACCAAGTTTGTAGTAATTTGTTAAAGCAGCTTCAGAAAACAGAAAAGGCATTGGAAACTTGGTAACCAGCTATAAAAATTTACCACAGAAGCAAAATAGATATAGATAACATAGGTCTTGGCATATATGGGACAATGCCCATCTGAATGATCTCTTTCAGCATTAGCTGTGCTTACCTACTCTAGCAATTTCTTCATCAAGACCACTTAATTTCTGGTCCAGAATGGCTGAATGAGACTCCAAATTGCTCATGTATGCCTGATATTTCTGAACATCTGCTTGTAAGGAAGTTTTCAACTTCCTTAATGACTCTAGACGGTTCTTTAAGAGAAAAGAATATTAAATTAGTTATTCTCATCAATAATCATTCCATATTTCATTTTAAAAGAAAACAATGTTATTAAATTCATCTTAGAGAAAGTTTAATTAGCATTCCCTTTCATTTTAGGAGGAATCAAATGAAAGAGCACTATATTATTATTACCTATATAAAGACATGGACTTTTCAATAAGTCAGTTTAGAATAGGAAAAATCAAAACAAAAAATCCCCACAAGGGGCAAAGAGAAAAAAACCACAATCATTTAAAATTGTTTATTTTACAGAACAGCCTGGGTGCTTCATTAGTAATACACAAAATAAAATTAAGATATCAGTATTTTAATTTAGTCTTTAGAAAACACTTAGCATAATATGTAAGTCAGATATATCACTATTCCTTTTTTTACTAACTATAAAACTCAGGGCTTCTTGTTAATAGTGCTCTTTGGAGATATATACCATGGGGACTTTATTCAAAAGCTATTTCTGGTCTTATGTAAAAAGGTAGAAATCTTTCATCATATTCTGAACACCATTAGTCAAAGACTGATAGATCCCAAGGGAAAACAAAACTCCATAGATACCAAATATGTTTTCAATGGGAATTTATTCTATGTAATATTTAACTTTTAAGAAGCTTACTTTGTTAGCTCATTCAAAAAATTTTTGATAAAAACAGCCAGTATTCTCTAAGGAGACCAAGAATCTATAAGAGCTCTCAAGGTAGTACATAAACACATTTACTAACCGGCTCTTTTTCTCTCTCTTGTTCCAATCTTGCAATCTGTTCATTCAATGCTTTGTTTTTCGCTGCTAATGATTCCAGCTTGGAAGCATCTACATTATACAAATCCTCTGGAGACAAAACCAAAAAAAACTTCATAAGACTCAGTCCACAATATTTTTTGCCTTCTATCTCTCTGGTCAAATCACAAAGTTTTGCCCAGGCTGGCCTTAAACTTATAATCCTCCTGCTTCAGCCTCTGGGTAGCTCCACTGGACAAGTTGTAGATGAACACAATATCTTTATTTTATTTATTTTAATGTGGGTACTGAGGATCGAATCCAGTACCTCACACATGCTATGCAAGTGCTCTACCACAATCCCAGCCCTGCACTGTAACTTTCTATTCCCCTTACCCTACTTGATTTTTCTCCACAGCACTAATCACTGCTTGATTTATTGTTGTTCATTTATTACTATCCCTTTCTATTAGAATGTAAGTTTACAGGGGCAAGGATTCTTTTAATCTCATATTTATTACTGTATCCCCAGTGTCTAAATGATGCTTAACACATACTAGATATACAACAAAAATTTGAATGGGTAAATGAATTAATTTATATGCTTAATTACATACAGAAATATAAAGTAACTCACTAGATGCTTTCTGTATTAGATTACTAGGAACTTTCCTCTCTTAAAAAAAAAAGTGTCATTTATCTTGCTTTCTTTCTCATGTGGTAAAGCTGAAATTGACCTGGTTACTCTTCAGGAATGTCCATTCCCAGCAGAACATAAGGGAATTTTTTTTACATTTCATGCCATGAGTGGCGAGGTGATATTCTCCTGTTTTGATCGACTCAATTGTTTTTGAAGAAACAGCTTCACATATCTATTTTACCTTTCTCTGACATTTTATATACAAGGTAATTCTAACTTAAGGAACAATATAAAATAATGTCCCTGGATCATTTTAGAGTTAGCCACTAAATATTGGGATGTCACCAGATTATACTGAATACAAAAATATTTCTTTATTTAGAAATACAATGATCTGTTAACTTTCTGCGAATTTAAAAAGAGACTTTAGGTCTTTTGACTAATTGGTGCTTTAAGTTTTCAAATAGTAAAGCAAGGACATAAGAGGCATACTATCTCCTTAGAGAAATAACATTTATTAATTACTTTCAATGCTGCTGGTCGTGTTTGGTATTATACTGCCATCGAATCCTGCAAAGCTTTGTCAGAGTGATTAAGTTTTTTGTTGAGTTCACAGTCGCTAAGCGACTTTAGGACTGACATCAACACCAGTATTCTGTACTCCACTACTACTTTTCTCCATCAAAGAAAAAAATCTGCAGGCATCTGTATGCATTTAAAGTACAGAGCTCTTATGAACATTAGATATGGCAAAATAAATTACCATACCAAGAGCAGAGGTAAATGACTGAAGGCAAGCATACTGGGTATGAGAACACTTACTCAGCTTTGACTGCAACTCTGCATTCATCTCTTCAAAGCTGTCAGCACCAGTCATAAAACTCTCATAGCATTTTATGGTGTACTCCAAAAATAACTGGTTGGGTAAAGCAGATTTTAAAAACAAAGTCATGATTCTGTTAGTTTGTTCCACATTTCTAAGTGAAAATTTATTTTGAATAAAAAAGAAGTCAGAAACACTAAGTAGTTATATAAATTTGTATGATTAAGAGACAGAAACCTACACGCTGTACATACTCAGCATACTACTTCTAAATGTAATATTAGATTACTAGGAACTTTCCTCTCTTTAAAAAAAAAAAAATGTGTCATTTATCTTGCTTCCTTTCTCATGTGGTAAAGCTGAAATTGACCTGGTTACTCTTCAGGAATGTACATCCGCAGCAGAACATAAGGGAATTTTTTTAATATTTCATGTCATGAGTGGCCAGGTATAAATAAGAGGTATAAATATATATTTCCTATTTTAAAAATATCTTCAGAATTTCAAGCTCAAAAAAACAAGGAAACTTGCTATAATTACATTGCAACTTCCAGCTCAAAAACAGCCTGGTAAATAGAGATCTAAACAGTAGAGCATCAAAATTCTGAATATTTATCCAAGAGAAAGTAACACTCTATTTTGCAGTCATTGGGTATTTTGGTTCCTGAGAATGAGTATTTTTATTAGAAGGCAAAGCAATTCCCTTTGTGCTAATTCTTTGCTTACAAGCAACTTTCTCATTACTTGGTTGATATGGAAGGAGTACCTTAAATAGGCAGTACAAGTATTCCTATAACTGGACAGACTTACCACTGATGGTAAAATAATATATTTTCATTCTACTTCAAATCAGTCTCGTGATTTTTCGTAATAGTGAATCAGTTTCCCTAAGCTTGTTCCAATTTTTATCTTACAGATTAAAAAAAAAAAATGAGTTTACAGACCCACAAAGCTGAGGATCAGAATCTGGTGAATTTAATACAGTGAAAACTCTTTATATTAAAAATAGCACTTTATAGATTCCAAAGTGTTTCTCTATATTTAATCATTTGAAATAATAGCTCCGATGGCAAGAATAACTTTTAATGGTTTAAACCTTTTGGATGAATGTCAAGAAATTTAACAGTTAATAGGTGGTAATTATATTTGGGTGAAATTGAGGTACAACTAAATGTAGTTGAGCACACATGTTGCAATGTGGGAGAACTCTCTCTAGGGTAAGATCAAAGGCTTTCCAGAAGCAGTTCCAGCTGGGATCACTGCTGATGTAGTTAAGGGCATGCATATTCTTGCTCAAAAAAGGGCAGTAATAACACATCAGTTGATATATCTCTGAACTACTGACCAGGCAGTAATAAAAGATGAGAATGGAATTATTTCCACTCTCTTTTGGTGATAAAGGCTCCAAAGAGTGAAGGTTAAAATTAGAGATAGAAAGCTTTTCTTTTAGGGGCCCGTGTGGTAATTGATGTTTTATGTATACTGGGAACACAAGTGCATAATCTCAACATTTAAAAGTTATTCCTTGGATCTAGTATTTATTCCATTTAGATATATAGATTGGCATATTTTAGGAAATGGGGGAGGGGAGGCTTGTCACATAGCTTAGGTTCCAGTAAAGTATATAGTTCTATAAAAAGTGCCTGGTGACAATATGTCTAAACTAAAAAGTCAGAACAAAATAAAGAACCTATGTGTAATATTCTAAGATTCAATTTGTTATCCTTTGTATTAACAAATACATTAAAATATTATTAATATTTTCATTCTATAAGAGGAGGAAAAGATATATAAAACATATATAAAACATTTTACCTTATTATGTATAATTCCATCTTCAGTTTCTTCTCCCCATGGCTGTCCATCATCAAATAAAGGTGAGCTTTCTTTCATGGCAGTATATATCTAGTTAGCAAATAAACAACATAGTAAGTTGATTGTCTAGATGTGAAAAACATGGCTTTCATGTTTGTCAATTTTTAGGGTAGGGTGGTTCTGGGAATTGAACCCAGAAGCTCTTTACCATGAAACTATATTCCTAGTCCTTTTTATTTTTTTAAGATAGGATCCCATGAAGTTACTTAGGGCCTCATGGAGTTCCTAAGGCAGGCCTTAAACTTGTGATCCTCCTGTCTGAGCCCCTGAGCTGCTGGAATTATAGGTGTGCTCTAATGTTCCTGGCTCACATTTTTTTTTTAGTTGTAGGTGGACACAATATCTTTCATTTTATTTTTATGTGGTGCCAGGTATAAAACCCAGTGCCTCACATATACTATGCCAAGTGTTCTACCATTAATTCACCACCCTGGCCCCTCAAATTTGTTTTTTAGTGTCATTTTTAGAAGCTTTTAATTGCATGACTGAAAGTTTGTTTTTCTGGGATATTATATTGAATCTTAAAACATGATCCTTGAAATTTTAGTAAAACATCCCTTAAAATTTTGGAAAGAAGTGCTCCACATTTAGTTCTTCTCCATAGATAAAAACATGGGATCCTTATACAGCTATTAATCTATTGAGAATATACACATTTTAATGCAACTCTAAGAATCTAAATCAGAACTGCCATAGAAAAGGTGAACTAATAATTATATCTTTTGAGTTCAATTTTGGTAAATCTCATGTATAAATATGAACTTTAGATTGAATTTTACAATATATAATTTCAGAAATACTACAATTATTGAAATTTGAAAGTAATAAATGAAGGTGGTTTTTGGTGGGAAATTTTCTTTTCCTGGGACTTATATACAGGATTTTGGGAAGACACTGTTCTTAGCCCAGAGTTGCCTGTCCTTCTACCCTTTCCCTAATCTCAAGGCACTGAAGACTTTCTGTAAGTCTAGGGTGGACGCAGGGAGCTCTATCAATTCATTCTTTGCCTTGTCTTTCATTGACAGGGCCTCAGGTGACAGTCTGGTTTAATGAAGTCTGAGAGACATGTACGACAGAGCCCAAGAAAACAACAGAAGTTTCTACCTTGTCATTAGGATAAAGAAGTTTCTGCTGCCTTGTGAAATGTCCTTGTGAAAACTGTTACTACTCTGCAAGGTTCAAGGAGAGCATACACAGACAGATTCTCCAGGAACTATAGAAACCTCAACTGCAAGGACTGACAGTTTTAAAATGAGAAGATTTGGTTGAAATAGTTGCAACTTGAAATTGTACAGAGATAAAAAGAAATATAGCTAGGCATGATGGTACACACCTATAATCCCAGCAATCTGAGAGGATAAAGGAGAAGAATTATGAATCCAAGGCCAGCATAGGCAACTTAGTGAGGCCTTATCTCAAAATAAAAAATAAAACAGCTGGGATGTGACCCAGTGCTAACGCATAACATTTTATGGTTTAATAGAAATTTCCTTAAGTTCAAGTTCAGTCTTCAGTACAGCAAATACGCTTGAGGCATTTTTTTCAGCTAAAGATTACATTTTTTTTTCAAAATACTACCACTTCTCAAGATTGTGAAACTTCAGGCAGAAAACCTGCAGAGGGATATGAGATAAGCCAGGCTCTGCCCCCTTGATCATTAAACAAAGGCTAGCAGGGAACTCTAGGGGCACATACAACCCTCCTATTCATGGTCATCAGTAGAGGAGACAGGGGACTTTTTAAACTACTGCCACTCAAACCGATTATGTGCCAAGCTCTGAAAGGAGGCATAGAGAGAATGAAAGAAGAAACCAAACTTTATGAAATATTAACAAGCAATTTGGGAGTGTAGCAAAAGAATAATAAACAATGAACAAACAGAGGTTATTAGGAAACCAGGTCAAGAGAAAAAGAATACTCTCAATAGATCCTGCAAAAGCATACAACAACCTTTACCCATTCCTGGTTAAAGCAGATGAACTTCAACATGAAAAACATTATCTCTATCTTAATACATTAAAACTAAATAATAAAACTGAAGGAGCAAAAGAGATAGGAAAAAAGAGATTGACTACTTTTCCAAATGATGAGACTGAATATCGTCAAGATAGAAATCCCCTCCCCCCAATGTATCTATGAATTCAATGTGATGTCAATGGGGAGCAAAAGCAAAATGGCTTTAAAAGTGAGGATCTGAGAATAGCTAGATAACTTGTGAAAAGCAATAAAAATCTGCCTCTACTACATAAAATATGTTAGAAAGCAAAGCAATTAGAATGCTCATGATGCAGGGATAGGAGAAAAGAAAAAACAGATCTAAGAATACATTGAGAACAGCTCCAAATTGTTGGGAAACGATAGGTTATTCAGTAAATGTTACTAAGATATGTGAGTGAGTTATTTAAAAAATAATGCTTTCTCTTTCTTAAGCTAAAATAAATTGCAGAGGGATAAACATTTCAAACAACACAAAGCTGGGTGCGTTGGCATACACCTGTAGTCCAGCTACACATGAGCCTTGGATTTTGAGACAAGACTGGGCAACACAGTGAGACCTTGTCTCAAAAGAAGAAAAAAACAAAAAACAGAAAACAAAAAAAAGAACAAACAAACAAACAAACAAAAAAACACCAGGGAATAAAGGAGGCCTTCCCAGGTGTGACTAAAATTCTAAGATTAAATGGGAAAGACAATTAGAACAAGAAACCTATAGTGTCTCATGGATTCTATGTTGCTGCAGTGTTCAATTTTATCACATTGAGAAAAGCAAGATAGGAAAGAGGGGATTCCAACCTAAATAATGGGCTTGGAGGCATCTCAAGAGATCTCTTTTTCTAGCTGGATGCAGTGTCTGTAATCCCAGCAACTCAGGAGGCTGAGGTGGGAGGATCACAAATTGGAGTCCAGCCTGGGCAATTTAACAAGACTGTTTCAAAATAAGTTATAAAAAGGGCTGAGAATGAAGCCCAGTGCTCCAATGCTTGCCTGGAATGTGTGAGGCCCTAGATGGACATCCCAGTACTGTCCAAAAAAGAGGTCTCTCTCTGACCAGTCACAGCAGTTCCTGTACATCTGGAGATGTTATCTCACAACCACATAACAAAATCCTAAGACGCTTAGGCAAATAAGGTTGAAGTATTCCAGCGCTAATAGGAATACCTGATAGCGAGAATGCAGAGGTGGTTACCATGTCCATGGGGTATGTGAGACAAGTTAAATGTGTAAATGTTATATATAAAGTCCAATAATTTGTGCTTTATTAATGGGCGCTGGTATTGGATTTCTATTCTTTTTTTTTTTTTTTTTTTGACAACTGCTGATGCTCCATGTACTAGCATGGTTCTTGGGTCAAAATCCATCCACCCACTGCCTACTTACATTTACTTAAGGGCTTTTGGTGACCAAGAGAATGTCAGGGGACCATACTAGTTTTAAGAATTATATTGCTAAGTAGGACAGGAAACTCAGAAGCTACAAAAGGAAGAGACTAGATAAAAATTCATAATTCAGAATAGTCAAAACAGAGTACATAAAATCAAAAGGAAAATAAAATAATATAATAATAATATAAAATAATATAGACAGGGGCTAATTTCTTTAACTTATGTTATTATTTTTTTGTAGTGCTAGGGATGGAAGCCAGGGTCTCATGTATGCTAGGCAAGTGGTCTACCACTGAGCTATACCTTCAGCCCTAAATGAATCATTTTTGAACTACACAATGGCAATCTTGGGTTGGATATAGCTCAATGATAGACTGTTTACCTAACAATCACCTGGAATTGATCCCTAAACACAGTTAAAACAAATGACAACAACAAAAAACAAATAAAATAGCAAAAAATGCAAATATGAAAATATTAGTGATCTTTTTTTTGCTTGTTATGTTGCCAACTATTAAAAACAATGCAGCTGGGAGTATAGATTAGTTGCAGAGTGCTTGCCTAGAGTGTGTGAGGTTTTGATTTGTTTAATCTTGACAATTGTCTTATGGAGGAACCCTAAAAAGGGAAATCAAAGGAATAGCTGGGTATAGTGGGGAGAACTTGTAGTCCCAGCTTCTTGGGAGGCGGAGGTGGAAGGATCAATTGAGCCTAACAGTTCAAGATCAGCCTGGGAAACACACAAGTTCCCATGTCAAACAAAATAAAATCAACCATCAACAAGTTTGCTATGTAAGGAGTTCAATACAGAAATGTTCAAATTAATAGCAAAATAATGAAATATAAAATAGGCCATAAAAGTACATATAAGCAAATCAAAAGGAATATAAATAACAGAACAAACAAAAGTATAAATTTTTTGTTTCAAAATACATATACTTGGAGGGGGGGGGGGGGTTGTGGCTCAGTGTCAGAGTGCTTGCCTAGCATGTGAGGCACTAGGTTTGATTCTTAGCACCCCATATAAATAAATAAAAAATAAAGATCCATTAACTTAAAAAATTAACAAAAACAACAAAAAATACACATACTAAAACAAGCTATTTTTCAGCTCCCAAATTGGTGGATTTTGATAGTAATGCCTATGATATAGGAAAAGGAGTATGTTCACACATTGTTGAGTATTTAATGAAACAAGTTTCCTGGAGGGAATTTGTCAATATATAAAAGAAAATACAGTCATGCATCACCTAATGATGGGGACACATTCTGAGAAATGCATTGGTCAATTCTGTCTTTGTGCAAATATCATAGTGTACTTACATACACCTAGATGGTATTGGTCAATCACTTGACATGGCCTCTTGATCCAATCAAGAAATGTGGTAAACACAAGATGCATGAGGCTGCTGCCTGCATAACATGGCACACTGTTTTATAGTAAACATTTTAAAAAATGAGTAGGTAACTTTAAAGTAACAATAAAAAGTATGGTATAGTAAGTACTTAATTCAGTCACAAAGCATAGTAGCCTTGTTTATACCAGCAACACCATAAAAATGTGAGTAATGCTTAACAACATATAATAAGTAATGCTTAATATAAAAAAAGCTTATATTAATATGGTAAAAATAATATCTCAAAGTGATAGAAAATTTTCAGGTCTATGATAGATTTATGGGGCTACTGTCATAAATGCTATCACTGACTGATATGTCATTATGTGGCACATGACTGTACATACTTTGCAAAGTAATAAAGCATTTTTAAAACCATACCCAGGATGGGGGTACGACTTAGTTATTTAGTATGCTTGAGGCCCAGGCTTCAATCCCCAGCCCCACAAAAACAAATAAAAAATTAAAACCAAAAGAAATGCTTTAAGTTGTCTCTAAACTGAGAGATTATGGGTACATCATTCAGTATTTTCTAAAACTTTTTACAATAAATACTGATTTTAGTTTTAAAACAGGAGAAACTGAATTTCATGAGGGAAAATAAAAAAAAATCAATTTCCTATTGATTCATTTTAATTTAAACTGTAAAACCTCATGAAAATGAATAACCTCTTTGCCAACACGAACTTTATCTCCCTCACCTCTCATGACATATGTTGATAGTCTCAGGAACTTAAATGCACTTTGAAAAATGAAAACTTTGAAGCAGACTTGAGATAAGTGGCAAAAGCAAGACTACCTTTTAGAGAAAAAACCCAAACTTTCCTATGTATACATTCAAAAGGTGAAACCAAATACCTTGATGCAGTCTATTAGCCAAACCAAGGCTGCTACAATGTGAGGCCAGGTATGTGGGGCTCCCACTGTGTACATGGAACTTTTGGACAGTGCAAAAGGATACCTGCAGGGGGGGGGGGGCGGGGGGGGAGAAAAAAAAAAGCTTATATTAATATGGTAAAAATAATGGGCAAATTAAGCAAGAAGTTACGTTTTTAAAATTCCCCACATTCCATTATTTTAACTTGTTTAGAAAATATTTTATTGCGATTCTGTGCTAGTCATCTAACTCTCCAAAATGATTTTGTGTATTTTTGGTTTCTTCTCTGCAGATTAATTTGTATTTATAAGCCCTTAATATGTGGAATTTGATTTATAATCAGCCATGTTGGAGTCCTAGCAAAAGATCTTTTGTTTCCCTAAATTCAATAAACCACCTGTAAGAACTACTCATCCCCAAATCCAACACTGTGCTTACTCTGTTTAGCCCTTTCCAAATTCATATTCACTCCATCAGACCTCAATGCTGTTGTTTTTGTTTCCATAAAATCTGTGGTAACCAGGGCTGGGGTTATGGCTCAGCAGTAGAGCACTCGCCTAGCATGTGCAAGGTGCTGGGTTCGATCCTCAGCACTACATAAAAATAAATTAAAATAAATGTATTGTGTTCAACTACAACTAAATAAAATATTTATTAAAAAAAAAAAAAAAACAAAAAAAACCAAAAACCTGTGGTAACCAGCATGTAGTTTCTACCCCATCACTTCGGAAGTTTAGGGCCTCATGCTCTATCACATGTAGTTCTGTACTAACTTACTGCTATGGTGTGAATGTTCATCTCCCAGAATTCATGGATTGGAAACTTAATCCATAAAGTCAGATGTTAATGATATTCAGAGGTGGGACTTTTGGGAGGTGACTGGCAGAGCCTTCATGAATGGATTAATCCATCTAGAGGAATGTTATTGAGGGAGTGGCTTATTATAAAAGTCAGATCTGACACATTTGTATTGTTTTGCCATGTGATACCCTCTTCCATGTCATGATCCAGCCCTCACAAGGTACAGAGCAGATGCTGACACCATGCTTTTGGGTTTTCTAACCCCCTAGACCATGAGCTAAATAAATGCCTGTTCTTTATAAGTCAAACACGAAACAGACTAATATATCCACAGTATAATTCCTCTTCTATTCATTCTATATGTTTTGTTCACAGTAATCATCATAAAACATGTTACTTTTCTAACTCAAACATTAAATTTATTGAATTTGGTTTTTAGGTTCCAATAATTTCCCCAGACTAAGAAATATTAATAATGTTCATACCCAAGGTCTTTAAAGATTCTTGGAACCTCTTCTTCAAATTTTGTGTCAGGAAGTTCATATGAAGGGCACAGGAAGCCATAAAGAAAAGTGAAGATCTTCAGGAAGTCTTTAACAGATGGAGCTTGTAGAGATTTCATGGATACACTATATGCATAACCATTTTCTGTAAGAAACTACAATAACTTTTATGAAACATCAAACATTTTGTCATAATAAAATTATTGGAAAATACCTAAAAGGACATTCACAATTATTATTTGAATTATAAAATACCTCACAGAGTTGTCGAATACACTGCTGAATGAATGCTTTGTCATTAAGTGGTCTTGGGTCCTTGACTTTTTCAGAATTGGAAAATATGCCAATTTGACTATTCCGGGATCCATGTCCACTAGTTCTGGAAACACAGTTTTAAAAGTCAAAGATAATTTCTTTCTGTGGTCAAGTCTAAGTTGTTGCTGTTGTTATTATTATTATTTTTAACATTGGCACCAAGCATTAAAGTTTAATTTTTTAATCCTTATTCACTTAAACAGAATTCTATTATTTAAAGTAGAGAGAGCTGGGCGTGATGGTGCATGCCTGTAATCTCAGCGGCTCAGGAGGCTGTGGCAAGAGGATCATGAGTTCAAAGCTAGCCTTAGTAAAAGTGAGGTACTAAGAAACTTGGTGAGACTCTGTCTCTAAATAAAATACAATAGGGCTGGGGATGTGGCTCAGTGGTTGAATGCCCCGGGTTCAATTCCCAGTACTAAATAAATAAACAAGTAAGCAAATAAATAAAGTAAAGAGAAAGTAAAATATGAAGTTATAACAGTTAAAAGAAAATTTAGATATAAAATAAGGCAGGGATAAAAATACACTGATACTTTTCATTAACAACACATACACTCTCCTCTAATGTGTACTGAGTCCACAAGATCTCCTGCACCAACTGTTCTACACGTTTATTCAATAACCCAAGTCCTTGTGCTTTTATTTACCCCTCCATAATTGCTCCCTGAAACTCATCATTTCTCACTATTTCTTGTGGGAAATCTGCCTTTGGAGATTAAGAGTTAACACAGAAAAGCACTTAATATCTGGGCTTTAGAAATGCTCAACAAATGTTAGATCTTATAAATATTATCATCTCCTTCAATCAATCCTCAAAACTGCCTTGTGAGGATACACTGTTTTTGTCTCCAGCCATCATGTCTGGCCAGACCTTTTTATTTTGAGAGAGGGTCTTGCTAAGTTATTGAGGTTGGCCTAGAACTTGTGATCTATGATCTACCTCAGCTGGGTGCTGGGATTACAGGTATGTACCACTGTGCCTGGCTCATTTTATCCATGAGTGTATAGTGAAGTTTTCCAGAGGCTGGCTATAAGATGCATCATATTCTAATAGACTGCAGAAGCAGATATGAGAATCTACCTATCTTCTAAAAAGCCACATATTAAAAGAGATTTGCAAAACTGGAAAACAATGTCACTCTTCTCTCTGAAATAGTTTTGTTTTTGGAAACATGTTTTTTAACATTAAAAACACATTATTTATTTTACTATGTAGTAGTCTTATTGCTATTTTAAATTGAATTAATATATATATTTTAAAATCTTCGCAGTGTTAATTTTTAAATGGCTAATATTGATAGATAAAGCCCATACAACAAATGCTCCTTGGAGTTCTCATTAAGAGTATGAAAAAGATGAGACTCAAATGTGGGATTAGTTCCTCATTTTATAATCTATGATTCTATAGTATTTGAGTGCTAGGTATAGAACTTCCAATTATTCACATGTAACAATAAAATAGTGATCTGAATGGGTTAATTTATCTCTTATTACCATCTAAAGCAGATATAACCTAAAAATTTAATCATTTAAAACATTACCTTTTACCAAATATAGAGACTTTTCTTTCAGATGCAGGTTTATTTATACTCAACTTTCCAAAGGCTGGTTTCTCTTTGCTTTAAGAAAAACAGAAAACAACACTTTAAAATAAATACAAGAAATAATCAGCTCAAGAAACTTTTGGAAATATGTTGGAATAAATACCTCCTCCCTATTACCGATAAAATTATTCAGAATCATGAAAAATTTTAGCAGTAACCACAGCTGTTATGATAGGGATGGGCTAAAAGTATAAATTATAGTACTAAAATATTAAGAAGCAGAACAAAAATCTTATCTACATTATGATTTTATCTTAAAATATGTACATTTACAGATAACAACCTTACAGAAAAAGGCAAAATGTACAAATAGATATATTCAATCACAGGATGATAGTTACTTTTGAGACCTTTTTCTTTTAAAGCTCACTGTTAGAATGTAGTTGCACTTCGTATACAATATTTGAATTACAGACAAAAAAACATTGATGATGGTAACCTTTTTTAAAAAATATTTATTTATTTTTTTGTTTTCAGCGAGCACAACATCTTTGTATGTGGTGCTGAGGATTGAACCTGGGCCGCACGCATGCCAGGCGAGCGTGCTACTGCTTGAGCCACATCCCCAGCCCAATGGTAACCTTTTCACACCTAATACAATTCAATACCTAAAATCTTTTGGTGTAATGTACAACAAAATATTCTGTTAAAGTATTCAGAAGGAAAATAAATATTTCACATTTCTAAAAGTATAGAAACTCACAGTACGTTAAACCTAAATAATTTAAGAACAGCCCGCAAGTAACTTGTACCTAAGTATTAGAGAAGAATTGATACAACTCTACAGTGGCTTATAGTGTTCTTCTGTCAACTGCAAGAACATCAATTATAGAGGAAAAAAATACAGTTTATATAGCAAGTTCATTTGGGCACTGTTTTCCCTGTGAGTCTTTGAAAAAGTATTGTTCTGTAGGTTGCTATTACATTTTAGCTTATCATCAGAGCAAATAACATTGCTTTGATTTGATGAAGAACTTTGGTAGTTGGAAACATCTCGGTAAATTTAAAGTCACAGCACAGGACCTGCTTAAACAAGAAGGTGTATAATAAAAGAAGATCCCACCATTATGTACAACTATAATGTACCAATTAAAAATATGAAAAACAATTATAAAAGAGGATTTGGGAATTTAAGAAACACTGGTATCAGGCCTAGTGCCTAGTATTGTTGATCCCAAATATTGTATCACTGGGAACATATAGGATTCTCTAACACATTACACAGACTACATCTTTATATCAACCATTTTATAATTTCTTTGCTTAAGACAAAAACAAAAACAAAAACAACAAAACAAAAAACACAGATTAGGACCACAGATGGCAGCACTTACGTTTGAGGAGTATAAAGGCCTTGTTTATTCACGTCCTGAGATCTTAACTCTTGCATAGAGAGGCGGCCGGCACCACCGGTGGAAAATGAACTGCGCTTCATGCTTATGAACTACATTCATGAATTCAGTATTAGAAAAATGTTCCATATTTAGAACAAAAGTAGACTAGGCAATAACTAATATCTTTATCCTCAAATATAAAAGCAACTAGGTTCATCTTCAAGATAATCTTTCCCCTTCTTGTTCCTGTACACCGAGGTCTGCAAAGAATACCTATTTAAATTCATTTTAAAATATTCTACACACAATTTACTAACTGCCCTACCATGCACAAGGGAGTGTGTCAGGTAACATAGGCAATACAAAGAATAATATCTGATCCCTGCCTTCACAAGAATATCCATGGTAGCAAAATTCCTGAAAATTAACCTTGACCACTCATTGTTGTTGGCAAGTCAGAGGCTGAAGAACCACCTCAATTTCCCTTATTCCCCTCAAAACATTTCCTTACTTTTGTTTCAAAGAATGGAATTATTGTGTTTTCTTTTCCCAAAGTCAATATTTCCTGCTTTATGCTTAACCTATTGTCTCACAGTTTATAATCAATCACTGTCCTTCTGATTCCTATGTTCCCTTCAAAAACGATAAGTCATCTATCCACAACATGATCTATAAGCTGCTTCCATTTTCAAAACACATTAGCATCTCATTGTTTTTACATCTACTTAAAAGATTTTCCCCTTGGATATTCAGGATTGACAATATTGTATCCTATCTGAACTCTGCAGCATTAGACACTACCTACTTAGCCTTCTCAGATCCTGCCCTGGCATCCAGGAAATTGTACATTCGTGGTCATCCTATTACTTTTCGGGGCCCACATTCCTCTTTTATACTGATTACACTCTTTCTTTCTTGATTTTGGCTACTTACTTCTTCTCCTTCCACGTACACTTAGGTTCTATCTATTCCATTTTCCTGCTCTCCTCTATGTCTATTCCAAATCTCCACTTAAAATGTACTCTCAAGATTTAAGATTAAGACTTGGAGACTTCCTCCTTACACAGCCACTAAGATGCTACAATACTCACAACAGTTCCTCTCTTGTCCTTCTCTTCCCACCCTCTTCCCTCGCTCCAGTCTCTATCCTCTACAGAGTCCCCTAGTTTCTTCCCTCCTTCCCGGAAAAATCGTTGCTAGTTTAAATTTATTGGACTCAGATTCGGCCCTAGGCCTCTCGCGGCAGCAAACACTTAAAGATTGCCCCTTTCTATCACTTTCTCCCTCCAGAATAGTTTTGCACTAACAAAGAACTGAATGTTATTAGTTACCTTTCTTCCAGTTTCCTGACAAGGCTCAGCGGACGAATGGACGAATCTCTGTATTTTGTGTAATTACTCTTCGCTACATACTAAGACGCCGCCAAAACAAGAGCTTCTGCCTCCGACCGCCCAGACGGTTTGAATTTTAAAAATCTCCGCCGGGGTTGACGTCATCACGCTTACGTAACGCGTAACGCAATTCGTAGGCGCCGCTCTGCGTCGCGGGAACTCTACGTGCTGATGGCGCCTCTCCGCCTCGCGGGCACTCTGAAGCTTCCTCTACCAGGTCTGGATTGACCATCAAAGTTAGCTCTAAAGACCCAAGGTCCCGTGCTACCAAGGAATAGGCTGAGTGCTCTGGGGCGCCGTGGAAATGTTTTCCGTACAGCAACATGGCGGCGCCCATTGAGTCTTAGAATTTTTTTTTTTTTCTCTTTCCCCTGAAGGATGTGTCTTTCATGACCGCTATTTTGATGCGCGGTGTCTCCATGAAAGTCTGGGAAGGCGGCGGGCACTTTTCTGAAAAGGGAATGGTGAAGCAGGACGTAGTGGCTGCCGAATGTGGGTGCACTCGGCTCCAGGGATCGTACTGGTGTGGCTGCCTCCAGGATTCTGGCTGGAGATTTGACTGCTCGCCACCGTCTCGCGGTCCTCTAGTGTTGGGTGGCCTGTTAGAAGCAGGAAGAATCCTGGGGGCTGGGGGTGACCGGTTGAGGCGGGTGGATGTGAATCAGAGATGTAGCAGAAGGGCAACAAAAAATACCGTGGATTACCTTGCTAAAATAAGACTTCCTCCTTTACCTGAGTTTAAACCCAAAGATTGGTATTGCCCGATAACTGGAAAGTGGTGGGAAATCTCCGAGCGAAAGTTTGGATAGCCGGGTCTTGTAGTAATTGTATCGTTAACTAGCATGTGATTTTGGGGCATATAGCCTGTTTTGTCCGAGTTTCAGTTTTCTCATCTAAATTTCTAGATCTTACTAGCAACGATCTCCTTCCTCACACATGGTGACTATCAAGGGAGAACCAAGGATCGAAAGGATCCCTATTGCCAATACTATCAGTATTTATGTAAGCTGTATGTCAGGCTTTGTGCACAGCATTTCATATAGATTATCTCATTTAATTATATAAGCTGAGACATTATAAAAATGATAACATTGAGGCTCTGTGAGATCAAGTAATTCCCTTTGTTAGAAATTTGAATCTAAATGCTATTGTTGGCTGTACTGTTAACTGCTTATTTCTTATTCCGTGCCCTTTTAAGTTCTCTATTACATTTGATTTATAAAGTTATACCCAGAACTATAAACTCTTTTTTTTTTTTTTTAAAGGAAGTTCTGTAAAACCTAGTTACTGGAGGGGAGGGGCTCAGGCTGATAACAAATCTGACCTTCAGCCTTGCAGTTTTGCTAGGATTTAGTGCGTTTTATGTGCTGTTAAAATTGCGTTTGTTTTGACTAGATCAATCTTTTAACCCTATTACTCCATTGATACAGTAGTTAAATAGGGCAATGATACTGGGAGAATGGGCTGATTTACTGTGGCAAATGTAGTTTGAACAAAATGGGCTGACCTACTAACAACTCTTTGAAATTCTGTGACCCTCCTCAAGTAGTTATCTAATTAAAAAAGAATGTATTTACTTAGGTAACTAGTATTCTTTCATTTAACAGTGTACTTTCATCTTTTAAGGAATTCAGTGACTTCCTTACATGTGGACATTGTGGCTAGATTCAAGGACCAAGCAAGAAATTTGTGTAAGGCACAGGAAGAAGGAAGATCAAATTGGAAATCCAGATAACATCAAGTTAAAACCTCTTTGGACAAGCTGGCTGAAAAATTTGAATGATCAGCTCTGAAATTAAAAGATTTTATTAAACCATTGCATTTTTTCTTAAGAGCTGCTATATGTTTTAACATCATGAATGCTTAAATTTGTTTTTTACGTACGTGTCCAGTTTGTATACTTGCATATCAGGTCTGTGTATATGAAGTTTATATTTATTGAAGTATAGGATATTTAAGAAGTTGATCTTCAAAGTTTTGTTTTACTTTTAATTACTAATTTCCAAACTTTTTAAAAGAAAAGAATGTCTGTGGTACACCAGTTGGTACCTGGGTGGTTATTGGATCATCTTTCTTTCATTAATAAGATAAATTATCAACTTTACCAGCATCCTAAGCCTTGTTGCAATAAAAATGAGTCCACTTCTTCTGTTCACTTGGATTGTCTTCAAAAGGATTCTGCATCTTCTTTTGGAGCCTCTGCTCCACTTATTGCTCCTGACTCTATCACTAAGCCAGAAAATGAGGATTCAAGAAATTGTGAAATTCCCCCACAAAAATATGTTTTTAGATCTGAACTATTTAATGTCACCAAACCTTATATAACTCCAGCTGTTCACAAAGAATGTCAACAAAGTAATGAAAAAGAAGATCTATTGAATGGTGTTAAAAAGGAAATCTCCAGTTCTATTATTGGAAAGGTAGAGTTTTAAGAAATATTTATTTTTCTACAGAAAACCCCAATTTCTTATTTTAGTATCTCAAATACCTGTGATTTATTAGGTATAAGGAAGAATCAATAAAGCACAAAAAAGGATTTAGCATATCCTAATTTTTAACTTTCCTAACATTCTACCATTCTAGAAGACCAAATTGCACATTTCAAAAGTAAGCAAAATGGGCTTGAAAGTGAGTGTTCTATACATGAATGCTCTGTAAACGGTAAGCTATGGGAATATATTCATTACTCATCCAACAAATGTTTGAGCTTTTTCTATGTGCTATTGTATATAGTGTGGTAAAACAAGAAAAACAGTCCATCCCTCTTGTACCTTATAATTTACTGGAAAAGAATGAAATAGGAAAGCATGTTGAAAATTAGAATAAGGAAAGTAATAAATATAACTTATTACATTATTATAGGTACCTGAAGTAGAAGTTTTGTTATTATGATTTTTTGTATTGATCGTCTGTGTCAGACACAGAAAAGGAAATATATAGTATTGTCAGATCTCAATACAATAGGAATGTGAGTAATATATCTACTTTTACTAATTCAGACAAATGAACATTTATGAGGGACTTTGCAGTTTAGAGTAAAGACATTACTTTGTAATTTTTAGTCTTTTATGTGGGGCGTGTTCCTCATTTACTATGGAAGATATAGATGAACGTATGTAATGAATGTTATCAAGACCAGAAATAAGGTATGCTAAAGCAAATTATATAATATGTACATATTATATAATTATGTGAAAATATATGTTTTATATATTAAAATATATAATAATATAAAAGCACATTTTATAAAATGTATAATATATAAACTTTTTAAAGTCCATTTATTTATTCAGGTAACAAACATTTGTTTGCCTTCCAGGAGTTTGGCACCATGTAAGCACTAGGATTTTAGCAGTAAAAAGTAGATTTTGCTCTGTGTTGCATGATCTTACCTGTTCTTTTCTATGGAGTGTTAGATATACAATGGTGTAAATATATTTGATTTGTACCTAACTCTCTGATTAATCATAAAGAACTATTAAAAGTTCAGTGGAGAGTAGGGCATCCTACAGTAACCAGCTACTTGGGATGCTAAGATAGGAGAATCACTTGACCCTAGGAGTTTGAGACCAGCTTGATCAACATTGTGAGACCTTATCTCAAAAAGAAAAAAGTACAGTGAAACAGTATAATTTCCTTTGATGACAGTACATGGATAGTGCCTCTCAGAAATGAAGACAGTTGAGAATAATTATTATGTATTATATATCATATGTATTAACTGATAGATTATAGTGATAATTGTTCATGCTGAATCATACTTCTGTTTCATGGTTGCTGGAATTATGCTCTTATCATGTGGAACTAGGTCTTATTAATAGCAGATAAGACTGCTGTGACATTTTACATACACACACACACACCACCGCCCCCCCTCCCCCCGTTTTTTTTTTTTTTAAACTTTGGGAAAGCTTACCTCCTTAGTTCATACCCCTTTGCATTGATTTTGACCTCAATAGAAATTATTTCCTCTTGAAGACTGAGATATACAAATATACAATATAGAGTGTGATAAAGAGAAAAGAAATATTAAAATATTTTAAAATATCAATATTGTAATAGATAGCAAATAACTTTGTCATTTATCTGCTTTTCAGAAGCGTAAAAGATGTGTTGTTTTCAATCAAGGTGAATTGGATGCTATGGAATACCATACAAAGGTAGGTATAAAATGTTCATTGATTACATGGGAAGATGCATATGAAGTAATATAAAATAAATGGGTTACATAAAGAAGGATGTTCTTAAAAATTGTTTTGATCAGAGTTAGAAGTTAATAGTGTCTTATTATTACTTTTTTAGTGTAAAATGGTTTAAATCAGTTTTTATCGATTCTTCATATGCTTCTGTTAGTTTAAACATGTAAACTTATGTAAACTTGTGCTATTTTAGAAACTATAAAGGCATAGGAAAAAAATATACTGATGTAGTGACAGAAGAAAGCATGAGTAATATGAAGGGTATATTTCTCGAATTTAAACAATGCTGGGCTGGGATTGTGGCTCAGTGGTAGAGCACTTGCCTAGCATGTGTGAGGCACTGGATTCGATCCTCATTACCACGTAAAAATAAATAAATAAAATAAAGTTATTGTGTTCATCTGCAACTAAAAAATATTTTAAAAAGTGCATAAATATTTTATACTTGACTGTGGAGTGCCTTTAACTGAAATTAATTCAGTTGAAATTCAGCTTGGGAGGGATCATAATTCCAGTTTTGTACATGTTGAATTAATGTTGATGGTAGGACACTGTATTTTTCTCTTTTTGATTGTGAAAGAATATACCAAAAATAAAATTTACAAGTTCAGCTCTCCAAAGCACAGTGGGCATTTCATTGTTTAGAAAATTATTTTAGGGCTGGGTTGAGCTGGTGGGTGGTAGAACATTTTCGGCATGCTTGTGTTTGATCTCTAGCACCACACAAACAAAAAATAATAATGTTGGGCTGGGGATGTGGCTCAAGCGGTAGCGCACTCGCCTGGCATGCGTGCCGCCCAGGTTCGATCCTCAGCACCACATACAAACAAAGATATTGTGTCTACTGATAACTAAAAAAAATAAATATTAAAATTCTCTCTCTCTCTCTCTCTTTAAAAATAATAATGTCAATGTCCTTTTAATGTAATTTAAACAAATTCTCTTACAGATCAGAGAGCTGATTTTGGATGGATCTTTAAAATTAATCCAAGAAGGTCTCAAAAGTGGTTTTCTGTATCCACTATTTGAAAACCAGGACAAGTGTAATGAACCCATTACTTTACCACTTGATACCTGCAATTTGTCAGGATTATGTGAAATGGCAAAGCATTTACCTTCTATGAATGAAATGGAACTTCAGACATTACAATTGAGAGAAGATGATATGACTGTTACAGAGCAGGATTTATTTTCACGGGTTGTTGAAAATAACTCTAGTTTTACAAAAATGATTACTTTAATGGGACAGAAATACCTCTTGCCACCAAAGTGCAGTTTTCTTTTATCTGACATTTCTTGTATACAACCACTTCTGAACTGTAAGTAATTATTGTGTTTATTATTAGAAAAAGATAATTTTTCTGTGACCTCAGAAGTTAAAAGCTAGTCTGAATTTTGAACAAGGGCCTACATTATGATGATAGGGTAAACACCTTTCCCAGTATAATTTTTCTTTGAAATTGAATTTACACCAGATGTGGTGGTACATGCCTGTAATCCCATCTACTTGGAAGACTGAGGCAGGAGGATTCCAAGGTCAAGGCTAGCCTCAGCAATTTAGCGAGATTCTGTCCCAAAATAAAAAACAAAAAATTCTGGGGGTGAGGCTCAGTGGTAGATTGCCCCTGAGTTCTATTCCTAGTATCACAAAGTCAATTTAAATGTGCTGATTTTTGCTTTTTCTTTTAAATTTATATTCTTATTATGACCAAAGGGTCAGAAACTATCCCTAAGAGAGCAAATATAATTAGTTTTCAGTACTTAGGAATCCAGAATACAGTTGTATTTTAACTATATTACTTTCTTTAACATTTCTTCACAGCTAAATAGAAATGCTTCAGTTATGAATATTCCCAGATCATTCCTAGTCTTTTAGGCTAAGCTAATGTTCAAGTGTATGTCTAAAATTTATTGAGACATTTTCCTGTACAAAGCTAAAAAATTTAAATATGGAATTCCATAGTCACAGAGACGTGTATTTGAATTAGATTCTGAATTTTAGCTGAGTCATTGGGCTATTCACTTCATAAAGCTGAGCCTTAATTTCCTAATCTATAAATTGGGTATAGTATTTACTTGTGAGGGTCATTTTGAGTATTAAATGAAATAATCTGTATCATATTCTTAGTTCAGTGTTTTTAGTAAGTTGTAACTTTTAATCGGATAAAGGTGGTACATAAGAGGTATATTGATTAAATTGAATTTAATCATGTGTTTATTGTTATGTTGATGTTTTATAGCAAGATTTTATCAAGCAACTCCAACATAGTTTATTAATGAAAAGTTTCTTTTAATTGCTCTCCGGCCATCTTACTTGAAAGTGGTTATCTATGTAGCAGTGTCGTAAATTCTTTAAGAGTAAATGACAAGGTAACAAATTAATGAGAAAATCATGCTACTTTGAACATTTTTTCCCATTCTTTTTTAGTCTTTGTTACTCTAATATTTATTGTAAATGTACCCTTTTATTACTTATGAGATTTTAGGTTTACAAAAATATATTTATAAAAGGGGGGAAAGAGAGCGTTCCTCCTTACGATAAAATTACAATTAATTAATGTGGATTGAATGCTGGAACTAGAAATTTCTATTTGACAAATACCATAATAATAATTGGATGTCAAGAGAATGGGTGAAAAGATGAAACACAGGATGTTTTCACGATCTTAAAGTATGTCCCCACAAGATACTTGTCTATTACAAGGGAAAAACTGGAGAAGTCTGGCAATAATACTTTAATCTAGTTATGTAAAGTAATATTGGTAAGCCATTTTCACATCCTATAACACATATTTTTCTGATAAGGTGCTGAGGCATTACTTTGATGGTACTCTTGCCGAATATAAATAACCTAAATTTAATTATGAGGAAATACCAAACCCAAATTGAGGGACATTCTATAAAATAACTGGCCTCTATCCTTTAAAAATGTCAAGGTCATAAAAGACTTAAGAAAGAATTTTGCTGGATTGGAGGATATTTAGGAGACATGGTAATTAAATGCAGTGCATGATCCTGGTTTTGATTTTGGACAAGGAAAAAAGAAATTAGTAGATAAATGGGAAAATTTTATTATGGTCAGTATATCAAATATAAGACTGAAATTTCAAAATAAAAAATTAAAAAATGTAAAGTAAAAAAAGTCACCTTAATTTGAAAGGAACATATTCATGTGGTTGCCAAGATTTATGGGGAATTTACAAATTATTAGCATCCAGCTTAGTGAGCTGTAGTCATCTGTAGGTATTGTCTGTAAAAAGCAGAAGTGAGCTAGGTGTGGTGTTGCATGCCTATAATACCAGCAACTTTGGAGGCTGAAGTAAAAGGATCCTAAGTTCAAGGTCAGTCTGAGCAACTTAGTGAGAACCTTGTTTCAAAAATAAGTAAGTATGGGCTGGAGTTGTGGCTCAGCTTTAGAGCGCTTGCCTAGCATGTGCAAGGCCCTGGGTTTGATGCTCAGCACCACATAAAAATAAATAAAATAAAGGTATTGTGTCCAACTACAACTAAAAAAGAAATGTTTAAAAAAATAAGTAAAGGGCTGGGGGTGTGGCTCAAGCGGTAGCGCGCTTGCCTGGCGTGCCTGCAGCCTGGGTTTGATCCTCAGCACCACATACAAATAAAGATATTGTGTCTGCTGAAAACTAAAAAATAAATATTAAAAAAAAATAAGTAAAAAAGGGAGGTATAGCTCAGTGGTATAGCACCCATGGGTTCAATCCCCAGTACTGCAAAAACAAAATAGTAGTGGGAGAAATTATATTAAAATCTGAGATCCTAAATTATAAGGGGAATACTAATTTTTAAAGATAAATTAGTATATTTGAATAAATGCTATAAACCTTTTTTTGCATTCCATCATATTTGTGTTATTAATGAAAGTACATTGTTAGTTTTTATTTTTTTTGGGTATTGGAAATGAACTCAGGGCCTCATATATGCTTAATTAATGTCTTCTTTCACTGAGCTGCATCTTTAAAGTACTCATATTCAGAGGGTTCTGAAATTGTCTTTGATTTCAGGTAGGAAAACATTTGATGTAATTGTGATAGATCCACCATGGCAGAATAAATCAGTTAAAAGAAGTAATAGGTAAGTGGAAATGAATTTTCTACTAGATATGCTTCCTAAAAACTATAGTCCTGGGCTGGGGTTGTGGCTCAGTGGTAGAGCACTCACCTAGCACAAGTGAGGCCCTGGGTTTGATCCTCAGCATCACATAAAATAAATAAATAAATAAATAAAGGTATTGTGACCAACTATAACTAAAAAATAAATATTAAAAAAAAAAAACTATATGGGCTGGGTTGTGGCTCAGCGGTAGATCACTCGCCTCGCATGTGTGAGACCCTGGGTTCTATCCTCAACACCACATAAAAATAAATGAACAAAATAAAGATATTGTGTCCATGTATAACTAAAAAAAATATTAAAAAACTATAGTCCTTTTTACATTCTAATTTAGTATACTATAAACATTATGATACAGGTTACCTGTAACTACTAAAATGCTTTAAGTAATTTTTAAGTTTTAATTCCTTAATTAGATGATTCTCTTGAACTGCACTGGAATGTTAAGAGTAATGTATTTTGCTGGGTGTGGTGGTGCATACCTGAAATCCCAGTCACTCAGAGACTGAGGGAGGAGGATAGTAAGGTCAAGACCAGCCTCAGCAATTTAGCAAGATCCTAAACAACTTAGTGAGACCCTATTTCAAAATAAAAAATAAAAAGGGTTGGGGATGTGGCTCAGTGGCAAAATGCCCCTGGATTCAATCCCTGTTACCAAGAGATAAAACAAACAAAAAATATATATAATTTTTACTTGTTATAAGGCTACTGCCTAAACCATTCAGGATTATTTCTATAACCCTGGGCAGTATTGTCAAAGGATGAAAACTTTGCCTTCTTTTGTATCTGATTCTAAAATTTAGAAATATGTGCATAATATTTCCAATTTTCCTCAATAACCTGCTATGAATGAATTTTTCTTATTGATTCTTATATTTGTTTATATTTTTAATTTAATTTATGATGCATTTTAAGTTTTTGTTTCTCTTGTGATGGTAAGTTCAGTTAGTTACTAAGACAAGCTTTCCTTTTAGTAGTGTTTTAAAAACTTTTAAGAATTTTTCCCTTTAGTTCTAGTGAATGTATTCACTTGTGTTTCCTCCTACTCTTCAGTTTTCTTGATTAAACAATTCCTAGTTTGACTTAAATTTTATCTGAAATTTCTTATTTTCCATAGTTATCTTCCCTTCCTCATGCTTTTTGTTTATGAACTGTGTGAACAGGATATTTTTCTTTTAAAGGTGCAAGACACAGGGCTGGAGTTGTGGCTCAGTGCTAGACCGCTTGCCTAGCCCTGGGTTCGATCCTCAGCACCACAAAAAATAAATAAATAAAATAAAGGTATTGTGTCCATCTACAACTAAAAAAAAAAAAAAGATGCAAGGCAAAGAATTTTTGTGACTTTTTTATTTTAGAACTATTGATCGATGATTCCTGACATTGTACAGTTGCCTTGCATTAGAGCTAGATTCCAATGTTCATTGTATTTGCAGTTGGGAGGCCAGTTAGCTTTTTTCAGAGAAGAAAAAGCAGTAGAAGCCTTATTGGAGCTGACTGAGGAGTAAAAGGAGGAAGAGTGGAAAGACTAAGTGAAAATCAGTTTTTAGCTTAAACAGAAGGAGATTGAATTAAGGGAATTTATTTTTTCTTTACTCCATCCTTCCTTTCTCACTTCCCCCCTTCTCTTTCCTTTGCTTTTCTTCCTCTCTTTGGCTTCCCTCTTCTCTCTGCTTTCTTCTTTTTAAATTGAATAATATAAGCATATTTATAGATTAGTAGTAAAGAACTAGTAGAGAGATTGAAATACAGAAGGAGGGGATATCTGGCCTGACAAGATACTAAAATATGGGAATAAGTGAACCCATCTGGAGGGATAAACTTTCATAAGTGAAGTCATTCTATAGAAATAGATAAATAAAGGCATAAAAAGGAAGGGAGAGAGGATTGGGCAGTTGAAGGAACCTAAAGATTTTTATTTTTGTTGTTATATGAATTAGCTTCATCTGCCAAGAGTAAGTTTTGACAAATCTGAAAAGTGTTGGGGGTCTGGAGTCCTTGATGAAGGATAGTTAGTAAAATTACGAATAGTTTTAAGAAACTGAGAATTTTAGTGACCCAATTTCTATATTTGTCTTTATATGATTTTCCCTGTATGAAAAAATTGAATTACAAGGTGGTATAGAGTTAAGATAGAAGGTTTGCAGGAACTGTGAGGTTGAAGGGTAGAGTGGGTGGGGATGGGAGTTGAGGTTACTAGAGAAAAGGTTATGAAGTGATTGGTAGTCTGTGGAAGATGAAGTATGGCCAGGAAGAAACTGAAAGGGGAGGAATAGGGCACTGGATTCTTTGATTAAGGTTAAAGAATAGATAAATGATAGGAGGCAAGAGATTAATGTGATTGGTTTCAGAGATGAAGCAAATGTCATGGTAAAGTCCAGGTTATTGCATCACAGTAGACTACTGAAGTAAGGTGAATACAATTCTGTTTGTTTAGATAAAAAGTATAGTTGAGGCATGTACATGATATGGGCTATGCTTTGAAATTGTCTTGGTGAGGTAGAAGGATCTCAGAGCTTAAGTCATCACTGAATATGGAGAGTGAGGATGAAATGGATTCAGTAAGGAGCGTAAGTGTAGCAGAGCTGGATAGCATGTGTCTCAAAGAGAAGGACATTTTATGCAAAGATGGATGTGATAGGGGCTAGAAGTAGCCATGGAATTAGGATACTGATTTTTCCCCTCCTGTTGCATGTGTTGGATGTTGCAAAAGGGGGCATATTCAGTTGATTGGGTATCATACAGCTAGTAGTGTTCTGTCAATATAAACTAGACTTTCTACTTTTAATGGCTAGTAGGTTCAAGACAATGGATTCCTTTTAAAATGAAAGTCTGAGGGCTTCAGAGAGCTCAGTGGAATTGATTGGAAAGGAAGAAAGAAACGGGATGATGGATTGGGGGTTGAAAATGTAGTGGAAAGGAGATGAAGTTGTGTGAGAAGATAGGTGACTTGAGGGGTCAGCATTTTGTGCATGGCTTTTGGGTTATATTATGTGATTGGAAATGATTAAAAAACAATACAGTCTGGCAATTTTGTCAAAGAAAAATGAAGTCAGTTTTTACTTTTGGGTAATAATATGCCCACCAGGTGGCACTCTAGCTTCATATTTAGCTACACAAATAAATAGCTAGAATAGGCTTGTAATGGGGCCAATGTTATCTAAGTCTTTCCCTGCTTTTCTTTTTTGCTGTAAATTTTGGTTATATTTTTTCTGTGTATTTTTAGGTACAGTTATTTATCACCACTGCAAATAAAGCAAATACCTATTCCGAAACTGGCTGCTCCAAATTGTCTTGTTGTTACTTGGGTGACCAACAGACAGAAGCACCTACGTTTTATTAAGGAAGAACTTTATCCTTCTTGGTCTGTGGAGATAATTGCTGAATGGCATTGGGTAAAAGTAAGTTCAGAAGTTAATTTATTTGTTAATATAGTGTGACGTACAGGTCACATAAAGATAATACCTACTTTTTAATGCTTAACATCTCACTGTTGTGCTACTTCAACAGGATCTAATGACAACTTATGCTTTGCAGCTTAAAAACACCTATATCTGCCTATTTTCAATGCTTTTACCATGTCTTTTTTTGGTGTGTCTTTTTAAAAAACTTAATTAATTAATTTGTATTTGTTCTTTTAGAGTCTCTGTCTTGTAGAGTCCCAAACTGCTGGCCTTGGGAAGTCAGTCAGGGAGATGGCAGAATGAAGCTTTTTAAAAAAACATTATTGGTATATTATAATTATACACAATAGTGGGATTCATTGTTACATATTTTTACATGTGCACAATATAACAATATAATTTGGTCAATATGCAGAATAAAAAAATTTAAAAGCTCTGATATCTCTTGTTTAAAGAACAACAAACAAGAAATTTGGAAATCTATCACCAAACATAAAGAGTGTTGCCCTTCCTCTTCTTCTGCTTACTTACCCACAATTTCAGTTATGTTTTGTGTCATCTCCCTCTATCTGCTGTTCTATATTGTTTCTGGGTATGAGAGCAGAAAATAGCAAAGATAACCATTATAATGAGAATGAGAGGATCTGTAATGAAGAAAATTAAAAGTGAAAACTAAATTTTAACTTAGGTTCTTAGTGTCTTACATACTACTGAGTCTATTTTATTTTTTTTGGTACAGGGATTGAATCCAGGAGTGCTTAACCCCTGAGCTACATTCCCAGCCCATATATGTGTGTGTGAGTATGTATACACATACATATGTATATACGTACACACATATATATATATATACACACACACACACATATATACACACACATATATATGTATGTGTGTATATATGTGTGTACATATGTATATATATATGCACATGTATGTATATATGTATATGTATATATGTGTGTATGTACATATGTATATATGTATGTATGTGTATGTATGTATGTATTTGGTACTGAGGCTTGAACCCAGGGGTGCCTTTTTTATATTTTAGAGATAGGGTCTTGCTCAGTTGCTAAGTGCCTCACTAATCTGCTGAGGCTGGCTCTGAACTTGCAATCTTCCTGCCTCAGCCTCCTGAATTACAGGAATTATGGGCGTGTAGCACTGTGCCTGGCCTGAGCCTATTTTTAAAAGAAATGGTTCCATCTTATTGGTTGAATGATCTTTAATATTTTGCTACATGCTACACAAATACAAATAAAAAATGTAGAAAGAGTAATGTTTTAATTCAGAGTTCATTGGATATACTTTTAAAAATAGATTGACTATGAATTCCATAAAAGCCCTCCTGACAAAAAAGATAAGCTAAGTTATAACCAATTCAATGTTTATTATTAATATAGCTAGTATATTATTTTAGACCCAGTAGAGTTGCATTTTTTTAAAAAAAATATTTTCTTAGTTGTCAATAGGTGCTGAGAATCGAACCCAGTGCCTCGTGCTAGGCAAGAGCTACAACACCAGCCCTGGAGTTGCATTTTTTCTGGGCTTTCTTGGTCAATTGAAATATCTTCTAAAAGCTGTGTACATTGACTATTTGTACCTACCAATTTTATAAGAATTGGTAAAACAAATATTTAGTTGTATTTTTGCTCTCATGACATAACTTTGGTTGTGATTTTGGTTGAACTGATAAAGAACCATGATGGGAATGTAACATCCCTTTCCACCCAGCACATTATGATAGTTTTTCTCCTCCCTCTTCTTCTTCTTCTTTACTCCCTCCTCCTTCTCATCTTTCTTCTACCTCTTCCTCCTCTTCCTTCTATCCCTGCCACATCTTTCTTCTCCTCAGGGCCTTGCTCATGCTAAGCAAATGCCCTACCACTGAGCTATATCCCTGGCCCTAATACTTTTTTAAAAAATTTTTTATTTTAATTTGTTATATATGATAGCAGAATGCATTACAATTCATATTACACATATAGAGAACAGATTTTCATATCTCTGGTTGTATACAAAGTGTATTTACACCATTTATGTCTTCATACATGAACTTAGGGTAATGATGTCCATCTCATTCCACCATTGTTTTTACACCCCTTGTCACCTCCTTTCTCCTCCTACCCCTTTGCCCTATCTAGAGTTCACTAATCTTTCCATGCTCTCCCTCCCAACCCCACTATGATTCAGCTTCCTTATATCAGAGAAAACATTCAGCATTTGTTTTTTTGGGATTGGCTAACTTCACTTAGCATTATCTTCTCCACCTCCATCTATTTACCTGCAAATGCCATGATTTTATTCTTTTATTGCTGATTAATATTCCACTGTGTAAATATACTACATTTTATTTATCCATTCATCTACTGAAGGGCATCTAGGTTGGTTTCACAGTTTAGCTATTGTGAATTATGCTGCTATAAACACTGATGTGGCTGTGTTCCTGTAGTGTGCTTTTTTAAAATTCTTTGGGTATAGACCCAGGAGTGGGACAGCTGGGTCACATGGTGGTTCCATTCTCAGTTTTTCAAGGAATCTCCATACTACTTTCCAGATTGGCTGCAGCAATTTGCAGTCTCACCAGCAGTGTATGAGTATGCCTTTTTCCACACATTTTTGCCAACACTTATGATTTGTGTTCTTAATAGTTGTTGTTCTGACTGGAGTGAGGTGAAATCTTAGAATAGTTTTGATTTGCATTTCTCTAATTGCTAGAGATGTTGAACATGTTTTCATATATTTGTTGATTGATTGTATATCACCTTCTGAAAAGTATCTGTTCAGTTCCTTGGTCTATTTATTAATTGGATTATTTGTTTTTTTAGTGCTTAGCTTTTTGAGTTCTTTGTGTACCCTAGAGATCAGTGCTGTTTCTTTTGCTGAGAAGCAGCTTTTTAGTTTGAATCTCTTATTTATTAGTTCTTGATTTTAATTCTTATGCTATAGGAGTCTTATTAAGGAAGTAGGGGCTTAAACCTATATGATGGAGATTTGGGCCTACTTTTTCTTCTATTAGTCACAGGGTCTCAGGTTTAATGAGTTTAGTGTATGGTGAGAGATAGGGGTTTAATTTCATTTTGTTGCATATGGATTTCCAGTTTTCCCAGCACCATTTGTTGAAGAGGCTATCTTTCTCCAATGTAAGTTTTTGGCACCTTTGTCTAACATAAGATAACTGTAATTATATGGGTTAGTCTCTGTGTCCTCTATTCTGTACCATTGGTCTACCAGTCTATTTTGGTGCCAATACCATGCTGTTTTTTGTTACTATTGCTCTGTAGTATAGTTTAAGGTCTGGTATAGTGATGCCACCTGCTTCACTCTTCTTGCTAAGGATTGCTTTAGCTATTATGGGTCTCTTATTTTTCCAGATGAATTTCATGACTGCTTTTTCTATTTCTCTGAGGAATGTCATTGGGATTTTGATTGGAATTACATTAAATCTGTATAATGCTTTTGGAAGTATGGTTATTTTGACAATATTAATTCTGCTTATCCAAGAACAAGGGAGGTCTTTCCATCTTCTAAGATCTTCTTTAATTTATTTCTTTAGCGTTCTGTAGTTTTTGTTGTAAAGGTCTTTCACTTCTTTTGTTAGGTTGATTCCAAAGTATTTTTTTTTTTTTGAGGCTATTGTAAATGGGGTAGTTTTTCTTATTTCCCTTTCAGAGTATTTGTCACTGATATACAGAAATGCCTTTGATATATGGGGGTTGATTTTGTGTCCTGCTAGTTTGCTGAATTAATTTACTAGTTCTAGAAGTTTTCTGGTGAAATGTTTTGGGGTTTCTAGGTATAGAATCATATTGTCTGCAAATAGTGCTAATTGAGTTCTTCTTTTCCTATCTGTATCCCTTTAAGTTCTTTCTTCTAATTGCTCTGACCAGTTTTTCAAGAACTATGTTAAATAGAAGTGGTGAGAGAGGACATCCCTGTCTTGTTTTTAGAGGGAATGCTTTCAATTTTTCTCCATTTAGAATGATGTTGGCTTGGGGCTTAGCATAGATAGCTTTTACAATGTTGAGATATATTCCTGTTTTCCCTAGTTTTTCTAGCCTTTTGAACATAAAGGGGTGATGTATTTTATCGAATGCTTTTTCTGCATCTATTGTGATGATCATGTTGTTCTTATCTTTAAGTCTATTGATGTGATGAATTACATTTATTGATTTCCTTATGTTGAACTAACCTCGCATCCCTGGGATGAATCCCACTTGATTGTGGTGCACTCATTTTGATATGTTTTTGTATTTGATATGCCAGAATTTTATTGAGAATTTTTGCATCTATGTTCATTAGAGATATTGTTCTGAAGTTTTTTTTCTTTGATGTGTCTTTGTCTGGTTTTGGAATTAGGGTGATATTAGCCTCATAGAATGAGTTAGGAAGTGTTCTCTCTTTTTCTATATCCTGAAATAAATCGAAGAGTATTAGTATTAGTTCTTCTTTAAAGGTCTTGTAGAACCCTGCTCTGTATCCCTTTGGTCGTGGGCTTTTCTTGGTTGGTAGGTTTCTGATGACGTCCTCTATTTACTTGCTTGAAATTGATCTGGTTAAATTGTGTATATCATCCTGATTCAATTTGGGCAAAACATATGACTCTAGAAATTTGTGAATGCCATCGATACTTTCTATTTTATTGGAGTACAAGCTTTCAAAATAATTTCTGATTATCTTCTGTATTTCTGTAGTGTCTGTTGTGATATTTCCTTTTTTCTCACGTATATTAGTAATTTCAGTTTTCTCTCTTCTTCTCTTTGTTAGCATGGTAAGGGTTTGTCAATTTTATTTTTTCAAAGAACCAACTTTTTGTTTTGTCAATTTTTTCAATTGTTTCTTTTGTTTCAATTTCATTGAATTCAGCTCTGATTTAATTATTTCCTGTCTTCTACTGCTTTTGGTGTTGATTCGTTCTTCTTTTTCTAGGGCTTTGAGATGTAATGTTAGGTCATTTATTTGTTGACTTTTTCTTCTTTGAAGGAGTGAACTCCACGCAATGAACTTTGCTCTGGGTACTGCCTTCATAGTGTCCCAGAGATTTTGATACATTGTATCTGTGTTCTCATTCACCTCTAAGAATTTTTTAATCTTCTTGATGTCTTTTGCAACCCATTGTTCATTCAGTAGCATATTATTTAGTCTCCACGTGTTGGAGTAGTTTTTTTTAAAATTTTATCATTGATTTCTAATTTCATCCCATTATGATCTGATAGAATACAGGGTAGTATCTCTACTTTTTTATATTTGCTAAGAATTGCTCTGTGGCATAATATATGGTCTATTTTAGAGAAGGATCCATGGGCTGTTGAGAAGAAAGTGTATTCGTTCATTGAAGGATGAAATATTCTGTATATGTCAGTTAAGTCTAAGTTATTGATTGTATTATTGAGTTCTGCAGTTTCTTTGTTTAGCTTTTGTTTGGAAGATGTATCCAGTGGTGAAAGAGGTGGGTTAAAGTCACCCGGAATTATTGTGTTGTGATCTATTTGACTCTTAAACTTGACAAGAGTTTGTTTGATGAACGTAGATGTCCATTGTTTGGGGCATATAAATTTATAATTGTTGATGACTGGTTCCTTTAAGCAGTATGAAATATCCTTCTTTATCCCTTTTGATTAACTTTGACTTAAAGTCTACTTTATTTGATACGAGAATGGAAACTCCTGCTTGCTTACGCTGTCCATGTGAGTGGTATGATTTTTCCCAACCCTTCACCTTCAGTTTGTGGATGTCTTTTCTTATGAGATGAGTCTCATGGAGGCAGCATATTATTGGGTCTTTTTTAAAATCCAATCTGACAGACTATGTCTTTGATTGGTGAATTTAGGTGATTAACATTCAGGGTTATTATTGAGACATGATTTTTATTTGTTGCAGTAATTCACTTGCAGGTCAGCATGGGAAAAGAAAGAAGAAGCAGAGCAAGCAAAGCAGCAGCAGAAAAAAAGCCCTTTACTGTGTACAAGCAATCTTTTTATAGTATTGTGAACAAAGAAGTCAGCCTTCCAACATCAATAAATCAGGTCTTTCAGCTAATTAAACATAGCATACAGAAGTTTTACTTTCTAATCAGAAGTGACCCGCTTCTCATGGCTAATCTATTCTCGGCCCGGAGTATGTTGAGCTCTGCTCTTTGTTAAGAACAGATAATAAAATTTTTCTCAGCGCCCTCCTAGCCCACTTGGCAGAACATCCCGTTTGCAGGCAAGTCCTCCCAAGGACAGCAGACACCTTGTTTTCAAGCATGTCCGCAGTTACCTTATCTAAACCTTGAAGGAGCCTCTCGTTTGCAAGTAGGCCCTCCCAAGGACAGCAGACACCTCGTTTTCAAGCATGTCCGCTGTTACCTATCTATACCTTGACAGAATATCCTGTTTGCAGGCAGACTCCATCAAGGACAGTAATAGTAACACAGTCACATCTGATTCTCTACAGTATTCCCACCCATTTTTGTTTATTTTTGGTATTTAACTTAACTTGGTTTCTCCTTTGATTAGTTTTCCCTCTAGTGTAATTCCTCCCTTTCCTGATTTTCATTGTTGTTTTTCATTTCCTTTTCATGGCATATTTTGCCAAGGATGTCCTGTAGTGCAGACTTTCAAGTTGTACATTCTTTTAACTTTTGTTTATCATGGAAGGTTTTTATTTCATCATCAAATCTAAAGCTTAATTTTGCTAGATACAAGATTTTTGGTTGGCATCCATTTTCTTTCAGAGCTTTATATTTGTTGATATGTTTCAGGGTCTGGGTTGAAAAATTTGCACGTAATCTAATTGGTTTCCCCCATATGTAATCTGATTCCTTTCTCTTTTGGCTTTTAATATTCTCTCCTTATTCTGCATGTTAGGTATTTTCATTATAATGTCCCTTGGTGTGGATCTGTTGTGATTTTGTATATTTGGCATCCTGTACGCCTCCTGAATTTGGTTTTCCAATTCATTCTTCATGTTTGGAATTTTTTCTTATATTATTTCATTTATAATTGTTGATGACTGGTTCCTTTAAGCAGTATGAAATATCATTTCTTTGGTTTGGAACTCTTTGCTTCCTTTATCCCAATAACTCTTAAATTTGGTCTTTTCATGCCATTCCATATTTTTTGAATGTTCTACTCATGGTTTCTTATCATTTTTACTGTGTGGTCTACATTCTTTCCAAGATGATATATTTTGTCTTCATTGTCTGAGGTCCTGTCTTCCAAGTGGTCTAATCTGTTGGTGATGCTTTCAATTGAACTTTAAATTTGGTTTATTGTTTCTTTCATTTCAAGGATTTCTGTTTTTTTTTTTTTTTTTTGGGACCTCTATCTCCCTATTGAAGTAATCTTTGCTTCCTGTATTTGTTTTTTTTAATTGATTAATTAATTTTAATTAGGTGTATTGATGACAGCAGAATGTATTTTGATTCATTGTACACAATTGCAGCACAACTTTTCATTTCTCTGTAGCAGACATACATGTACCTGGGGTAATGATGTTCATCACATTCTACCATCTTTCCTGCCCCCATTACCCCCCCCCCCCCCCCCGCCATTTACCCATCAAAGTTCCTCCATTCTCCCCATTCCCTCCTCCAGTATGAACCATCACCCACTTATCAGAGAGAACATTTGGCCTTTGGTTTTTTGGAATTGGCTTGCTTCGCTTAGCATGATATTCTCCAACTCCATCCATTTACCTGCAAATGCCATAATTGCATTCTCTTTTTAATGCTGAGTAATATTCCATTGTGTATATATAATATAGTTTCTTTACCCATTCATCTATTGAAGGGCAATTTTTGTTTCCACAATTTGGCTATTGCAAATTGAGCTGCTATAAATATTGATGTGGCTGCATTACTATAATATGCTAATTTTAAGTCCTTTGGGTATAGATTGAGGAGTGGGATAGCTGGGTCAAATGGTTGTTCCATTCCCAGTATTCCAAGGATTCTCTATACAGCTTTCCATGTTAGTTGAACCAATTTGCACTCCCACCAGCAATGTATGAGTGTGACTCTTCCTCCACAGCTTCGCCAACATTTATTGTTATTTGTACTCCGTATAACTGCCCTTCTGACTGGTGTGAGATGCACTCTTAGAGTAGTTTTGATTTGAATTTCTCTAATTACTAGAGATGTTGAACGTTTTCTAATACATTTGTTGATCAATTGTTCTTCTGAGAAGTGTTTGTTCAGTTCCTTGAACCATTTATTGATTGGGTTATTTTTATTATTTATTTATTTATGTGTGTGTGTGTGTGTGTGTGTGTGTTTAGATTTTTTAGATCTTTATATATCCTGGAAATTAGAGCTCTATCTGATGTGTGTGTGGCAAAAATGTACTCTCAAATTGTAGGCTCTCTTGTCACCTCATTGATTGTTTCTTTTGCTGAGAAGATGATTTTTAGTTTGAATCCATCCTATTTATTTATAAGAGTTTGTCTCTGTGTCTTCTATTTTGTTCTATTGGTCTGTGTGTCTATTTTGTTGCCAATACTATGCCATTTTTGTTACTCTAGCTTTGTAGTTTAGTTTAAGGTCTGATATTGTGATGCCACCTGCTTGACTCTTCTTACTAAGAATTGCTTTGGCTGCTGTAGGTCTCTTATTTTTCCAAATGAATTTCCTGATTGCTTTTTCTATTTCTATAAGGAATGGCATTAGGGTTTTAATTGAAATTGCATTGAATCTGTGTAGTGCTTTGGGTAATATGGCCATTCTGACAATATTAATTTTGTCTATCTAAGAGCATGCTCTTTTTTTCTCTAGTGTTATATAGTTTTCATTCTAGAGGTCTTTCACCTCTTTTGTTATATTGATTCCTAAGTATTTTATTATTTTGAATGGGGTAGTTTTCCTAATTTCTCTTTCAGAGGATTCATCACTGATGAATAGAAATGCCTTTGAAACTCTAGCCAGAGCAATTAGACAGAAGAAATCAAAGTGATATGAATAGGAAAAGAAGAACTCAAACTATCATTATTTTCTGATGACATGATTCTATACTTAGAAGATCCAAAAAACTTCACCAGAAAACTTCTAGAATTAATAAATGAATTCAGTGAAGTAGCAGTATATAAAATCAATAGCCGTAAATCAAATGCATTTCTGTATTTGTTTATGTAGCTCTCTGTCAAAATGATCTTTTGCTGCCTGTATTTGCTCTCTTATATCATCCTTTAATTTGCAGGACACTTTGTAATGTATATCCTGAACTTCTTCTCTGTCATTTCTTCTGCTCTGCTTGCCATGGATTCTAATAATGTGGTATCTTGGTTTGTTTGGGGCACTTTCTTCCCTTGTCTTTTCATATTGCTTGTGTGTCTTCCCTTCTAGCACTGTAGATGCGAAGCGTTACTGTTTTTACTCTAGAGGCTTATAGTGCCCCTGTAGGGATCCAGTACCTCTCCTTTGAGGTGAAGGACAATGTTAACAGGTCCCAATGTAAATAATATATACCCTAAAAACAAATGTTTGCTATTAAGACGTTTACAGTTTGGTCACAATGTACAAAAATAGTGAATTCAAATATTATCTACAATATACTCAGTAGGTTTGTAAGCAGGTTTACAGATTCTGATGGTGGACAAAGAAGAGGAGTAGGATGATGTGCTGGGGAGGTAGGAGGTGAGGATATAGAATTATTATATCTTAGGAAGTGTGAACGAAAAATCTAAAGAGGAAGATTAGTAGTAGGAGAAGGGAGAGGAGGTAATTTTGGGTAGATAAGTAAGTGGGAAGACAGTTGAGTACATAAAACAAACATACATATATATTAAGAAAAATAAAAAAATATTAAAATAGTAGGAATTGGTGGGAAAAAAGAAAAAAAAATACAACACAACTGTAACTTCAGATGTCCCAGTCCTCAAAATCCTAATTCATGTAAAGTACTTGTTTTCACATATGTTGGATATGTGAGGGTAGGAGAATAGAGAGGGAGAGGAAAGAAAAAAAAATCTTGAAGGAAGAAACAGAGATTGTTTTGGTTGGAGATCAGTATCTTTCCTGCCTCCCTTCTCATCCAATAGGTGAGGTCGTCTGTTGTTAGCTGGTATCTTCACCCTCAGGATGGTGAAGGTGACCAGGGTGTCACTGCTAGGTGGGGTAGTGGCTGCTGGGAGAGGGGAGGGTTAGAAACTGGGTACCTGGCCAGCTGGAGTTCCGAACTGGGAATTGCCTCCACTGAAGATGGTGATGAAGATGACCCATGATGGAGGCGCCTGCTTTAAACGAGCTGGGCGATGGCGTTGGATGATGAGTTTAGAGACAAGCTCTGTGGTGTGCAGTGTGTGGCTGTCAGCTGATTTCAGAGCCTGTGTGACGTTCCGGGTGCAGGCAGGCTACTGCGCTGTAGGGGACTATGTCTGATGCTGCAGAGTCCCAAGATGGCAGCGACAGGGGGAGCCCCATGTTGGTAGATGGGGGTCCACACCTGCCAGGTGTCCTATATGGGATCGGTGTCCGTGATTTCCGATCTGGTGGGTGGCCGAAAGTTCTTTGCGGGTGCTGCGCCACTGATGGTCTTGCTCAGGTACTTGGTAGTATGGCATGGGCAAGTAGTTGGGAGACTTACTCTGTTGCTGAGGCCTGGAGCCCTGCACAGGCATGGTGATTCCTGCATGGGGGCAGGGATATTGCTTGCAGAGAAGCAATATTCTCACTACTTGAGTCCCAGGTCATGGAGCAACATAGACTGCTGCCTCCCTCTGGCCCGCCATCTTGGACCCCCCACTAATAGTTTTGTTATGGCCAGAGACTGGGGTCAAAGTCAGAAAGAGGTCATTTTCTGAACTTGAACTCAGTAAAATGTTAATATATAAAACCGAAGACTATTCATTGCTATTAACATTCAACTGAATACTAAGAAATAGTATGATATGACTAGAGTTGAAAACCAAAACAATATATTGTAGGAAACATTTATTAAATAATTACACATTCGTTGTAACAAAGTATAAAGGCTATCTGAAGAATAAGAATTTTAATGCATGAGAGGTGAAGTGTCTGATTGGTCCTAGAGAAAACATAAAAGGACTTTCTGATTACTCCTGTGGTTGTTCAGGTAAAGTGGTTGCTCAGTATAAAGAGTTTCATAGGTAATATATATAAATACTCTGACAGTGAAAATACGTATCTTCATTATAAATTAAGAGATGGATTTGTTATTATAAATTATATTTTTAGCTTGATTGGTTTAAATGAATTTTGAGAGTCTGGTCATCCCAGGATGAAATGATAATTGCATTTCTGAACTTGTAATGCTAGAGGCCAGTCTCTGTACTGGGTATTGTTTGTCTCATCAACTACCCAGCTTCTTTCCTTATCAATTTTAGTTTTCACAGTATTTAATGACACTGTGCTGGTATAGTGGTATATACCTGTAATTCCAGCTATTCAGGAATCTGAGACAGGAAGATTGGAAGTTCAGGGTCAGCCTGGGCCATTTAGCAAGATCCTTTCTCAAAATAAAATAAAAAGGACTGGGAATGTAGTTCAGCAGTAGAGTGTCCTGCTGCATTTAATCCTCAGAACAAAACCAAAACAATGTTATATAAATGAATTTTTAAAAATCCCTTGTAGTCTTCAGTTTGGTAGCCATTACCACATGTAGCTCTTTAGCACTTGAAATGTGGCTACCTCGGTGAAATGTAAAATATGCATCAGACTTTAAATACCTAATATGAAAGAAAGAATATAGCATATCTCAGCCTATAGTGATGATAAAAAATAATTCCTTTTTTGTTGACTCCTTTCTACCAGATCACCAGTTCAGGAGAGTTTGTGTTCCCTTTAGATTCTCCACACAAAAAGCCTTATGAAGGTCTTATACTGGGAAGAATTGGAGAACAAACTGCTTTACCATTAAGGTAAGAAAGGTGATGTATCAAAATTGTATACATGTGGGGTTGGGATATAGTTCAATTGGTAGAGTGCTTGCCTTGCATACATAAGGCCATGGGTTAAATCCCCAGCACCACCAAAAAAAGAGAAAAAATTGTATACGTGTATTTTTAGGGTTGTAAGAATTAGTAACACGATGATCTTTGATTTTTCTTAATTTTTACATTTTCGAAAATCTAGAAATCACCTAGAGCAGAAAAGTATGAATTGTATGGCACATTAAATTTTATATTACCTTTTGTTTTATCTAGTGTGTAATTGATTATAAAAAATAGAAAATGAAATTTTAGGAAATATCTCAATTCTTAAATTATTGATTTCCTTCATTGATTCTATTCTAAAATTTGTTTTAAAATCAGATACTATTTTAAAGGGGAAAAAAGAATCAATGCAACTGTGATATAGAATTTTAAAAATGTTCCTTAAAATATAGTTAACTATCTTGTTCTATTTTAATTAGGAATACAGATACAAAAGTTCTCCCCATTCCAGATCACAAATTAATTGTCAGCGTGCCCTGTATTCTTCATTCTCATAAGCCACCTCTTGCTGGTAAGTTTTTATAAAATTGAATTGTGATGATTTTTGAAAAAAAAAACTGAAAAAGGGATTGAACTGAGTAGTTGAATGATTTGGTTTAGAAATTAAATCAGGTAAGTATTGTTGTAATATTCTAAAAATTTATAGCAGAATTTATGCAGTAGAGAATAGATTAGACTTACTTACTACCTTGGCTTTTCCTGTTGTACCATTTTTTTTTAATCTTTATTTTATTTTTATGTGGTGCTGAGGATCGAACCCAGTGCCTCACACATGGTAGGTGAGCGCTCACCTCTGAGCCATGACCCCCCAAACACCCAGTTTTACCATTTTTCATGTTCCCCTTACTATTGGTTGCTCCCCCATCATTGGCCTTGACAGAATGAAGGCTTGAGAAGGCATCTGAGGATGTAGTTCATCTGGGGACTTTTATTTTACCACCAGGTTTTAGTATAGGATGCTGGTTTCAGAATACTCAAATCTCTTGCTTGTTCTAAAACCAGGAACTTGGAATAGTGGTAGTAAGAATGATGGTTAGGGGCTGGTGTTGTGGCTCAGTGACAGAGTGCTTGCCTCTCATATGTGAGGCACTGGGTTTGATCCTCAGCACCACATAAAAATAAATAAACAAAATAAAGATATTGTGCCCATATATAACTAAGAAAATATTTAAAAAAAGAATGATGGTTAGAATTCCCTTGATATTTGGTAGAGACTCTCAGTTTTATGTTTTTAAAGAGGACATGTTGCTTTTCTGAAACATTGGAAAGGTCATTGCTGCAGCCTGAAGTTCTCTCTAGTCTTAATGCTTTAGTGTTGGGTCCATCATTCAGTAAATCCTAGCAGCTAGGACTAGTGAAAAGTATTGGCTTTGGACATGGCTTAATCCTGGCTGTGATACTTGGGAAAGTTACTCGAATCCTCTACCTTATGGTCCTCATTTAAAGAGAGAGTGATGAGCCAGGTGCTGTGGGGCACACCTGTAATCCCAGTGGTTTGGGAGGCTGAGGCAGGAGGATAGTGAGTTCAAAGCCAGCCTCATCAGCTTAGTGAGTCCCTAAGCAAGTTAGCGAGACCCTATCTCAAAATAAAATATAAAAAGGACTGGGGATGTGGCTCAGTGGTTAAGTGCCCCTGGGTTCAATCCTTGGTACCAAAAAAAGAGGAGCGGGGGAGACAGACGGAGAAGCAAGGAGAGACAGACAGATACAAAGAAACAAAGAAATGATATTTATTATTTCAGAGCTGTAAGGATTGGTTATAATATATTTAAAATTCTGTAGCACATAGTTCAGTAAATGCTAAATTTGTTGGGTGAGAGTTTAAAAATTTAGGCATGTAAATCCTTGAGAGATTCTGAATTTGATAATCAAACTTGGGAACACATTTATTTGATGATTTCTACTTAAAACCAAAACCAAAATCAAACCAAGCCAAAACAAAAAATACCTAAAACTGTATACAAACTGCCACTCAGGAAAACTATAGGCAACTTATGTTTTGCAGAATTATGGAGTAGTTCCTAAGTTAGGAAACGTAAGAAAGTGAACACAAATTCTCAGGAGAATTATTTTGAAAGCACTCAGGGTTTCTGTTAACTTAAATTACTTCCATAAAGAATCTTTATTGCATTCCTTAACTGGAGAAATATTCAGATGTTTATGTCATGATCTGTTCTTTGACTTGGAGGATTTCTCAGTGAATCATCACCTTCAAACTTTGGACTGTATGAATTCTGCATTAAATTTATGATTCAAGTGAAAAGTGAGATTGTACTGTTCTTTGAGAAAAAAATACCTTTGACATTAGTTATACAAGATGGAGGAAATCTAATATGTATCATTCTTATTTGAATTTCTTGATCATTTGGTAAATACCAAACTTTATTTGGTGTTTATTTTAGGGCTTATATCTTATTTAAAAAAAAAAAATCCCCAAACTAAGAACCCAGATCTTTCATTATCAAATTATAGTTAAACTTTTATAAGTTTTTAAAAAGTAGAATAAAGTTATATTTAAATATTATTCTTAAGAGAAAAGATTTAAAAATAGTGAAAAATTAGTACTGAAGCATTTTATTGTAGCCTTTTATCTATGAAATGAAATTCTTCCATACTCCCAGTAGAGAGCAGCAGAAACATATTTTTTGGATTGAGAACATTTAAAAACAAAAATATTTTTTGGGAAAAAAATCTAAGTGACTCACTTGTATATTGGTTAAGTAGTGACAGACAAGGAATATTTGTAATACTTTATTTTTTAGTTCATGCTATTATATACATTTTAGTTACAGAAATTTGTAAATTAAAGCCATCAGAAAGCAACTTTCAGATTTCTGAGCATATTGTTACTATTTAATTCTGAAGTAATAATCCTGGGGATTTGCATAATACATGGTTTATATATAATGCTTAGAACTTTTACCTAAGCATTCTTAAACCTTTCTGTGCACATTCATAAAATGAAATGTTTCCTCTTCTGCTTCTTAGAAACACCAAGTTTTTGTGAAAAATTTTTTAATTTGTTATTTCTGTTGTAAAATATACCAAAAAAGAGGAAGTCCCACATTGGCAGCATATTCCATTTCAAATAATATATTTATGAAATCTCCTGTTGAAAGATCAACCAATAATAGATGTGGCTTATAACCTACATTACAAATGTATATTCTTAAATTGAAGGATTTAAGGTAGGAAAATTATGAAATAAATGTATTTGAATTACAATTTTGATTTTCATATTTTATATCAGAGAAATTTCCACTTCTTTTTCTGTGTCATGTGCTAATAGTGTCTATCTGAAGAGTGAAACATAGCTGATGAGATTGTATGCACTGATGTTTGGGCCATTTCTTCTCTTCTACCTCATCCTTCTAGAGCAAAAGAGTGATGCTTGGCTATGCATTGTTTGCTTCCTTTCCATTGGTTGGAAGTATGTTTTAACATTTATAAATGTTATGTAATTGTCTATGTATGTCATACTCCTGGTGAAATTGATTTTTTTAAACATTTTTTTTTTTAGTTGTAGATGGACACAGTACCTTTATTTTATTTATATATGGTGCTGAGGATTAAACACAGTGCCTCACATGTACGAGGGCAGTGCTCCACCTCTGAGCCACAACCCCAGCCCCCGAAATTGATTTTTACTTGCATTTATTTTTAAATTGATATTTAAAGTTAGTAGGAATAATATATTTCCATTAATTAGCCTTTCTTTTGCCTTGTTTTGAAATAAAACAAATGTGATTAACAGTAAAACCTCTGATTTTCTATTTTTTTATTTTTTCCCCCAACTAGAAAGAACAATACATGTAAAAATGTATTATATTGAGAAAGGATGGTAATAAATGGTTTAGGTTGTATTTTTCCACTTGAAGTACATAGCCATCTTTTTCTGTTAGATTATTAACTTATAAAACATGGGTATTCTTCTTCCTTTGTACTCATTATAATGGGTGCTCAGAATAGTGAACACTTTTGACTGATTGACTTCAGTTTAAAGTTCCAAAATAGGGATACTAACATCTTTGTACCAAAAAACTGAACAATGTAAGCAAAAACAGAATCTTGTTTCATTGTACCTTAGGCCACATTAAATATAAATTGAAGCTGGTAAGACATTAAATTTATGGGTGAGGAAATGAAAAAATGATTTAGGATTATTGTCCTTTAAGACTTGGGAAATCATTCTCTTTCAAGTTTCAAAGCATTTAATTATATGAATGTGAAAGTACTAGAAGTCTTTGTGTCAGCATCTTCTAGAAGCTATCACGGCCCAAATTTGAGTTCAATTGAATTATAGACAATGAAAATTTTTAATTCCTTCTTGATTTTTGATAAACAGAACCAGTACTCTTAGGCAAATAAGCAAGTATTTTGGTCTGAGAGCAATTGAAGAACTTTATAAAACTTAAAGTGTTGATATATTGTCTTTTAAATCTTACCTATATCAATTATTCCTGGGCCTTATCTTTCCTAGAGGGAATTTGATAGGTTTCTTCTAAGCACAACTTTACAAAGCAGTTATGAAATATGTTTTTTACTTGTTTAAATATGTTCCTTTTCTGAATTATTATTTTTATACTCAATTCCGGTTAGGTAGGTAGACTAGCTAACTGGCAACATGATTAAAATTAAATTGGTTTAAATAACTGTCTTCCAACTGAGCATGTGTTAATAAAAAAACCTTCTGTGGTATTCTTTTCTTTCCTTTAGTGTAGATCACAGCTGTTTAATGAATGTATATATGAGGTACCTTTCCCCAACAAAATAGGATTTTTAATGTAGTAATTAATGTGGTATAGAACTTTTAATGTAGTATATTAATATGTATTAAATAGGGAATACTTAACTGTGGAAATAATATGGTGAAATTTTGGTAAAGAATGATCTATAGCTGGGCATGGTGGCGCAGACCTGTAATCCTAGCAATTTGGGAGGCTTGAGACAGGAGAATCGAAAGTTCAAAGCCAGACTCAGCAACTGCGAGGTGCTAAGCAACTCAGGGAGACCCTGTCTTTAAATAAAATACAAAATAGGGCTGGAGATGTGGCTAAGTAGTGGAGTACCCCCGAGTTCAATCCCTGGGACAGGAAAAAAAAAAAAAAAGAATGATCTATAATTTGAACACGAGGGAATGCTTTTAGTACTACCAAGTTATAGCTATAGGGGGCTATAGTTATTTATTTGTTGTGAATGTGTCATTTTGTATCCAACTCTTCATTTACTATTTCACTGAAGTATATGCTACAAAGAGACTTTTATTTTATCTTTATTTTTAAAGTTGGTTGTCTCTTATTGTTTTTGTAGACCTCTTTTTCATGCATGGATTACATTTATTGAAAAATAAAGTAAGTTCTCAAAGGATATGTCAGCAGTGTCGGAAAACTGAAAAGTCACCTACGTGGGTGTTAAGATCCTCATTTCTGATCTCTAAATGAAAACCAGTAAATCAGGACTACTGAAAGTTCTGTTGGTATTGTTCCCAGTCTCAAGGACGCTTATTTCAAATGATTTTTTGATTATAAATAGTAAGGCCTGTGATGAAATCTTGACATTAATTTGCTTTTATTTTTTTTAAATGAAATATACCTTCCTCTCTTACTGGCTAAAAGGAAATTGATTTTTTTCCTCAATAGTAATTTTTGTGTTTTCTCTCTCTCTCTCTTTTTTTTTTTTGGACAGAGGTTCTAAAAGACTACATCAAGCCAGATGGGAAGTGTTTGGAAATGTTTGCTCGAAATTTACAGCCAGGTTGGACTAGTTGGGGAAATGAAGTTCTCAAATTTCAACATGTGGATTATTTTGTTGCTCTTAAGTCTGGGTGCTGACTCTGACCTTAATTAAAATAGAGCTTTTCCTCAGTGTTTCCTCTCTTCATTCAAACTCATTCATTTCTTTTACTACCAACAAGTATGCTTAGACATGTAAGTAAGATTTGGGCTTCTAGTAAGTGACCAAAATGACTGTCCTTCATGTAATTTTAAGATGAATTTTATTTTCCTTATTATTACATTCCATATTATTTCACACACTCTGCAATTAAAGAAGTAAGATGTTAGACTGAAGACAAGAGGTGTGTTATTGAATAACTTAAGAAAGCATATACTGTGGGCCACATATGCTTATTTGAATGTGATTGATTTGCCCTATATGATGTTATAAAAATAATGGATCCCTCATTCTAAAAAATTAGAAATTTTACATTGAAGTCGACATTTCTGCTTCTCTTTAATCATCAGAAGCTCTGGGTACGCTAAGGCCTGTGCTCTTTCCTGACATCAACCTGCAGGTCCTGTGCTGCTCACCTATTTACCTGGCCCCTGTCTGACTTGAATTTGTAGCCTCAGGTATAGTCTTACATCTGGGGAAAGCATCCAGTCACTGCCAACTAGTGCATCAGTGGATTGAGTTTATGCAGTGGTTTTGGAAGGTTTTAATTTAACTCAGGGTTGCTTCTCAAGCACTGCTTAGCTTTGCTTGTTTTTTTAAGAAGAATATTAAAAGATATTTCTCATAAAAATGTCAAAAAATAAACACTTTGATTGTGAAAAATGCACTTATATTATTTACAGATTTTCTACAAATAAATATTTCTCTACTGAGTAAAAAAAACTTTGTTTTTTTTTTGTTGTTGTTGTTTATTTTCACGGTGCTGGAGATCAAACCCAGGGTCCTGTTTGTGTGAGGCAAATGCTCTACATAGCTCAGTGGTAGAGTACTTTCCTGGCCCCTACTGAATGAAATATTTTGACCAAAATGGTTCATTGAAAAGCATGCTGATTGATTATGTATTACCTTTTAAAAAATTGAGATATAGTTTTTATGTAATAAAATCTCCCAGTTTCTAGTATAACTTTAAGTGAGTTTTGAAAACATGCTGTTGTCTGCCTACCACCATGATGTTCTTATGGTACATTGGTACATTCCCTTCACCCCAAACTCTAGTGTCTCTTTACAGCCAATCTCTTCCTCATAGAAAACAGTGATTTGCTGTCATTTAGTTTTACTTTTTTAAAATTTAATTTAAATGGAATCATACAGTGTATTATGTCTGTCATAGCATTTTTAGAGAAGAATATCTACTCTCTACAAATTGCACATATTTATCTACTAAGTAAAATGTTACACTGAAATGACTTTTTGACAAGCTTGTCAGCTTATCAATTTTTTCAAATAAAAATTTGTTGTTTTTAAAGTGTGTTCATTTTTTGAGTACAAGGATGGGACCAGGGGCATAACCTTTTGTTTATGGAAGTGTTTTAACTTGTTATTTAAAAGAAAAAACGTTAAATATAAACCAAATTTCTCATAATCTCATATACAAAATTATTTTCAGCTTATGTTATTTATAGATTTCATAAAGTTGGTGGAAACACTTTATCAAGTTTTTGGACTTTAATTATTTTTTAAATGTTATTACTTTTTATACATTTATTTATTTATTTTTATGTAGTGCTGAGGATTGAACCCAGTGCCTCACACATGCTAGGCAAGTGCTCTATCACTGAGCTATAACCACAGCCCCTAGACTTTAATTTTTGCATCCTGAGTACTAATACTGAAAGAAAAAAAGAGTTTTTATTCAATGATTCTAGTATTCAAGTGGCAAGTGTTCCAATCTTAGCTCTATTCCTAGGTTGTACAATCTTTTAATTATTAGTCTCTTATTGAACAAAGGATGATTCTACAAAGTTTAACATTTACCTCTGAGAACAAAAGTCAAGGTCTATGAGCTTTGACATTGTTACCATTCAATTTTAGCCAATTGATCTGCTAAATTTACATATTAATAAGTTTTTTATTCAGAGCTTTTTACATTATCTTTAAACCATAAAATTTTTGTGTTTTTTTTCCCTACTATCATCTTCCTTTTACTGGTTTCAGTCTTTTAAGACTCTTTGTAATACAGCTTGGACAAAGGAATGGAACTAACATTTGTTGAGAAGTGTGTGTTACTCTGTGCTACGGTTTTTACAAATTTTGTTGCACGTGATATTTGTACAACCTGATAGATACTATCTTCATTTAAGTTGAAAAAACTAAAGCCCAGAAGTTGTGGTGAACACATAGTTAAGTATTGAAACTATGATTAGCATGCACAGTTCCCTGACTCTAAAGCCCTAGCTATATTCTATATAAGAACATGGAAAACTAAGCAGATGACTAAGTGATATAATTTCTAAAACGATACCACTGTACTCTAGCCTGTCCATTCTAGCTCTAGTTTGGGTTTATTTGTACTTAGAGGCCATGGATTTACAGTGGACATCCAGGGCAACCCATACGGAAAAGTCTCCTACCCATTTTGCTTCCACATGATTAACTAACATCCCTCAAGAAAGTTTGGGGAAATCTTGCCTCTTAACATCATATCCTAGGAATTCTTGGCCTTTCTTTTGATTCTTTTATCCTCTCACACGGAGTCCATTGGAGTAAAATCACAGAACAGTTAACTACTGGGTAGCATATCCTCTTAATCCTGATTGTCACTCACCTGTCATATCTTCATTTCTTGTTCTTCTTTTGTACCCTCTAGTCAAAAAGTTTGACCTAGTTTCTTTTAGTTCTCTTCACTACCATAGGCAGTCTTTTTTTTTTTTTTGTACCTAGGGTAGTTAGTAGTGTAGACTGTAGTGTGCTACAGTCAGCTCAGTGTAAAGCTAGTTCAGCTAGGTTTTCACCCCACTTAGCAAGTCTTGGGCAAGTCTCTAGGCCTTGGTTTTTCCATCCATAAATACAAGCAATAATAATAATACCTAATAGAGTTGTTTGAATTAAATGAATTAACACAAGTAAGGCAAACCAGGTTCAGTGGCACGCTGCACTGCTCAGGCTACTCTAAATTGAGGCAGGAGGATTACTTGAGCCCAGCAGTTCAAGCCAGCCTGGGAAGTAGTGATCCTGTCTCAGACCAGACCAGACCACCATGAAAAGCTCTTAGAGTAGTACTTAGAATGTTTTAAGCACTCAGTAAATGTGAGGATCCCTTACATATTTTTCAATTTCAGGTTGAGAAGTTTGTTTTTAACACTCTGGACCCTAAGTCAGGGAACTCATTGGAAGTTAAATGTTAGTTCCATCCCTTTACTAAACTGCCCATACACTTTTCCTGTCTAAATAGCCTTTTCAAAAAATCCCTTGGGATAAGATTTTCTAACCTGCATCTGATTTTATACAGTTATGTATAGAATATTCCTTTGTTTCTATTATGGTCCTGCATAAAAATTAAAAACAAAACAAAGGCCATGTGTGGCTTTGGGACTGCCTTATTTCTTTCTTTGTTCTGTCTTTGCTGTAGGCTTTATCTACTACGTCCTGTTCTAGTCTTATAAATAATTTGATTCAAAACTCATTCTTACAAAAAATCTTAGGCCCCCATCTCTTACCTTTTCAGGCTTACTACCCTAGAGGCATATATCTTGAGAGAATTTTTATATAATCAACTTCAGGCAGACATTGGGTTTTCTACTGATGTGATTCAAAGGAGGATTGCAATCACTTCAAGGGACCTTCCTTCCTTTGATGCTGCCTGATTCACCTCATTTGTCATATCATGTATCCTTGGCCTGCACACCTTGGGAAGCACGACAGCACTGTTTGCATAGTTCTCTGGGTACCAGAGTTCTTTTACTTAAGTTTTCTCACTTTATCCTCAGAGCACTCTTATGAAGATTTAGTGGGATTTACAGAGACTAGAGGATACTGCTCATAACCAGGATGAATTCTCATATGTTGTACTATGTGCTAATGAACCTGTGATCTTAATAATAGGTCTGTTAGCTACTAATCAGAGGGTGAATTTTGTGGTCTGGAGCAAATTGCAAACTTAGAATGGTGCTTATACAATCACCCATTCAGTATCCAATGTCATCACAATATCAATCTTGAGGGGTTTTTTTTTTTTTCCCTCTTCTTTCTGTGCTGGGAATTGAATCCTAGGCCTTGAACATGTTAGGCAAGTACTCTACCATTGAGCTATACCTGCCAGCCCTTTTTAAAAAAAAAAAAATCATTTTTAGAAGGTCTTACTACGTTGTTCAGGTTGACCTAGAATTTGTGATCAACCTGCTTCAGCCTCCCAAGTAGCTGAGATTGCAGGGTATGCATCACCACACCTGGCTTAGTCTTGAGTTCTTTTTTTTGGTACAAGCGATTGAACTCGGGGGAACTCAACCACTGAGCCACATTCCCAGCCCTATTTCGTGTTATTTAGAGACAGGGCCTCACTGAGTTGTTTAGTGCTTCACTTTTGCTGAGTCTGGCTTTGAATCACAATCATTTTCTTTAGCCTCTAGAGCTGCTGGGATTACAGGCATGCGCCCCCACCTCCGCCAGTTTTGAGTTCTTTTTTTTTTTTTTAACATTTTTTTAACTTTATTTTTTTTAATGTGGTGCTGAGGATCGAACCCAGTGCCTTCCACATGCTAGGCACTGAGCCACAACCCTAGCCCTAGTCTTGAATTTTTAATACAATATTTTTTGAGATTTTAATAACAATAGTTGGACTAGGAATGTGCAACTCGACATTACTCAGAATCTAATGAGCAGTTAAACCCTTTGATATAAACCATTAGTTTTTTTTTCCCTATGTAATTACATTTTAATTACTCAACCAGAAGACCCATTTTAAGTTCACATTTTGAAGAAGCTCTTCTCAAAAATATTCACTTGAACATGGTATTGATTAAAGGGGGAATTCTGTAAAGTAAGTGCAGGTGCAAAGGACTTAGGGTTTCCATTACTAGTGGTGGGTCCATGTGAACCAACCTAAAACTCCATAGAGGGACTTAATGAAATTCATGGTTGTGTTGACTTGTTTTCTGCAGTCCCACCAGCAATGTATGAGTGTACCTTTCCCCCTACATCCTCGCCAATACTTGTTTTCTGCTCCAGCTTGAAAACAAGTCAGAATTACCATGAAAACTATCTCCACTATTAGTGGCTAACCTATATCTCCTGGGGAGTCTATGAACTTGAGTAAACCTCTTGGACTTTTCCAGATTCCTGGAACTATATAAGAACAATTTGATTTCTAGAAATGGAGAACACGAGGAAACTTTACAGGCTTAATTACTAGTGTGTCAATGGGATGATATTGGATATTGGATAGCTATGGATATAGCTAAGACAAATGAATGGTCATTTATAGTATTAAAATTACTTTTAGGCCTGGGGTTTAGCTCACTAGTAGAACATCTACTTAGCATATACAAGGCCTTGAGTTCAATCCCCAGTGTCCTGTCTCCCCAAATTGTCTTTTTTTTTTCCCCCTTTGGTACTAGGAATTGGACCCAGGGGCTCTTGGCCACTGAGCTACATCCCCAGCCCTATTTTGTATTTTATTTAGAGGCAGGGTCTCACTGAATTGTTTAGCACCTAGAAAAGTTGCTGAGGCTGGCTTTGAACTTGCCATCCCTCCTGCCTCAGCCTCCTGAGCCTCTGGGATTATAGGCATGCACCACCACGCTCGGCCCAAAATTGTTTTTAATCAATATCCTTAAAGAAAATCATAGTGCCTAGACTGCTTTTTAACTGCTTCCTCCAACATTGCCACATGTACCTTGGATGTTAATCAATCTGGACAGTTTGTTGTTAACCTGATTGAGGCCCCTCTTTTGCTCATGGTACTGCCTCTGCTAGGGAAAAACTAGCTAGACTTTGGCATCTGCTGGGTCTACGTATTGAGACTTGGTATTTAGCTTCTGAGTGGCTTTAAACAATTCAACTATGTTATTTTAAATTTCTTTTCTAAGGAATAAGAAACCTTGTAGGATTATTATGAAGATGACGTGAAATGACATAAATGAAGGGGCCTAGCATAGGGCCTGATACCTAGAAGGTATTCAGTATAGGCTTTTTGTTTCCTGGTAACACTTTTTACTTCTTGACCCTCTTTAAATTTTTTTTTTTGCATTTTCTGTATTTTTTTATTGGTGCATTATAGTTGTTCATAATGGTGGGATTCATTGTTGCGTATTTGTACATGCATATAATCTAATAATATAACTTGGCCAATGTCATTCCCCAGTATTTTCCCTTTCCCTTCCCTCCTCCCTCACCCTCATCCCTTTTCTATACTGATTTTACTAAGAGCCTACCTCCCACCTTTTCCTTTTTTCTCTCTAGCTTCCACATGTGAGAAAAAACATGACTCTTGACTTTTGAGTTTGACTTATTTTGTTTAACATAATGTTCTCAAGTTCCATCTGTTTTCCTGCAAAAGATATAATTTCATTTTGCTTTATGGCAGAATAAAACTCCATTGTGTATATGTACCACATTTTTTTTTTATCCATTTCTTTATACCATTGATGTACAACTAGGCTGGTTCCATAGTTTGACTATTATGAATTGTGCTGCTATAAACATGGGTAATGCATGTATCACTTAATTTTTTGGGATAAATACTGAAGTCTTGACACTTTTATTTTTTAATATTTTTTTTTAGTTGTCAATGGACTTCATTTATTTATATGTGGTACTGAGAATTGAACCCAGTGCCTCACATATGCTAGGCAAGCACTCTACCACTGAGCTACAACCCTTGACACTCTTAAAAAAAACAACAACTTATTTTGAACTAATTTTAGACTTACAGAAAAGTTGCAAAAACAGTATGGAAAGTTTTCAAATATCTCACCTCTATAACCTCTATAAAACCTACTACTTTATGGTTAGAGAATCATTCCCAGAGTGAGCATTCTGCATGCTTCTTGTAGAACACTTATTAAATTTATATTTTTGATTTACTTTTTTTAAAGAAAGGGGTGGAATTTAGTCTTTATTTATAGGATACTCATGTCTATGAAACTGCACAAGACATTTCACGAGAAACAAGTAGACAAACTTCATACGTTATATAAAACAAATAACAGTTTGAAACTGTTTTAGTTTCATTGTAAAAAATGCAATAATAACAAACCACATTTTAAAAGATTTCTTAAAGGGTTAGGCATACAATTCAGTGGTAGAGTGCTTGCTTAGCATGCATAGGCCCTGGGTTTGATCCCTGGTACTACAAAAACAAATAACATAAAAAGGTAGTTCTTAGTAGAGAAACCATAAGAAGAACTTAAATGGAACATAGTACACACTAACTGTGCCTCAGTTATGTAATCTAAAAGTTAAAGGTCCAGGAGTTCTATCTTGAACTTGGAAGGCAGAGCCTTCAGAGATGGTCTCTGGTACAACATTTTGATCTTCCTCTGCTGATAAGTTAGTCTTGTGATACTCAACTTTCTATCACTATGATGAAATACCTGAGAAAATCAACTTAAGGGAAGAAAGGTTTATTTTGACTCATGGTTTCAGAGGTTTCAGCTTCTGGTCAACTGGCTCCATTGCTTTTAGGCCTGTGGCAAGGCAGAACATCATGACAGAAGATGTTTTGGAGAAAGAGAACAAGAGAGAGAGAGAGAGAGAGAGGGAGAGAGGAGGGAGAAGAAGAGGAAGAGGAAGAAAGGGAAGGGAAGGGAAAGGGGACTGGGGACAAGACATACCCTTCAAGGGCATTCCTTCACTCTTCTCCAACTAGGCACCACTCTTACAGGTTTCACCACCTCCCAATAGTCTATTCAGTTATGAACCCATCAATAGATTAATCCACTGATGAGGTCAGAGACCTCATTGGCCAAGTCACTTACCATGTGCCTCATCTATGAAGGTGTTGGGGACCAAGACTTCAACACATTATAAAACTTTGAGGGCCATTCCAGATTAGAACTATGATACTTTCCCACCAAGCTTTAATGAAGCCATGTACATTTGGTCCAAATCTCCACATTCTTCAATCACTATACTAAATTTCTCAGGTATAGTACTAATACATGATTCACAATTTGCTGTATCTGGTCCTGATGGCCAGCTGTGATTTTGACATTGTCCACGTAGCTTCTTTAAGGAAAGTGGAATTGGTCAGGTTCCCTTACTGGATTGTTCAGGAAACATTGATCAAGTTGTCTTATGTAAGTCAGAAACAACAGTGCATGTGAATTCTTATATAACCACATGATATCATATTTGTCATGATCCAGAAGTATTAACAGAAAGCTGCTAAGCTATTTCCTACCTTATGGATGGTCCAAATGAACACACTGAAATGGTGGAGAAGAAGGAGTTGTGGCAACCCAACTTGTTCTAAGAGCTTCTAAATTCATGCCAATTAGAACTTCTGAACTAAGAGCCCCAGGGAATATGTTATTGAAACATATAAGCAGACCAGATTATGATAGATACAATAGCACTTGACATTTTTCACAGCCTACTAACTAAACCCATGTATATATGAGACATACATGTTAATAAACTTCCATTTGTTTTTCTATTGTTAATCTCTTTTGTCACAGAGACCCCCGTCAAGATCTTAGAAAGATAAATGGAATGTCTTTGTCAGTTTCTTTGTTGCTATTATTAGAATAAGTGATAGAAAAATTTACATATTAAATTATAGTAAAATTTCTATTAATACCATAAAGTATTTTTATTACTAAAACATGAATGAATGGATATGCATTATATCATTTTTAAAATTTTTAATTTGTTATACATGACAACAATGCATTACAATTCATATTACACATATAGAGCATGATTTTTCATATCTGGTGAAGAGTAAAGGAAGGATGATGGAGTTGGGGAGGAGTACTAGGGAATGTATTGGAGCAAATGATGTAATATGCATTTGTGAATATGTCAAAATGAACCCCATTGGTATGTATAATTACAATGCACTAATAAAATCCATTTTTAAAAAGAGGGGAAAAAAAGAAAAAAGAAAGATAAATGGAAAATTATCTTTTACTCCCTCACATTAACATACTTGGAACTGCTGATATTTAATGAATGAATGAACTGATTTTTGGCTTCCAATTATTTGGATTTAATTGAATAGACATGATTCCTACAAGAAATTATTAGAACATGACAAAACAGAATATGTTCAAAAACTGAGAGCTTTGGAACAGATGGAAAACAATGCAGAAGTTTAGAGATCACTAAACAGGATGAGAAATGGAGAGCAGGAACTGTGTCCTGATTAAATTTTGGTTTATTTCTAACTCTACTGCTGTAATGTAGTTTACCAGATAGTAGTAGGCAGCTGAAATGTGCTGGTTTAGAAAAGTTACAAAGGAATAGTTTTGTTTTCTAGATTGCAAACTTCATGAAATTATTTTCCTAGAAATTTAGAAGATATTAATGCACTCATTTTTATTTTACAGAACTATAAGTTAAATTTACTGATTAATTTTTTAAAATGTATTTCTTCACATTCTCCATATTTTAAGTCACACTTACTTATTTATTTTTGGCAATGGGGATTGAAACCAGGAGCATGGTACCATTGAGTTACATCCCCAATCCTTTTTAAAAGTTTTTTTTTGGGGGGTGGGGGGTGGGGCAGGGTACTGGCAATTGAACTCAGGGGCACTCAACTACTGAGCCACATCCCCAACCCTATTTTGTATTTTATTTAGAGACACGGTTTCACTTAGTTGCTTAGCACCTTGCTTTTGCTGAGGCCGTCTTTGAACTAGTGATTCTCCTGCCTCAGCCTCTAGAGCTGCTGGGATTACAGGCGTGTGCCACTGTGCCCAGCAAAAAATAATTTTTTTAAAAATTTTGAGATAGGGTCTCATTAAGTTGCTGAGGTTGGCCTTAAACTTCTGAACCTCCTGCCTCTGCCTCTCAAGTTGCTCAGATAGCAGATGTGCACTACTGCATGTAGCAAAATTACATATATGTATATTTAAAAAATATTTTTTAAAAGTTGTAAATGGAAACAATACCTTTATTTTATTTATTTTTATGCTGTGCTGAGGATTGAACCCAGTGCTTCACACTTGTTAGGCAAGTGCTCTACCACTGAGCCACAACCCCAGCCCCCAAATGACATATATGTAAAATGTACAAGTTAATGAGTTTTAATTAACTCATGAAATCACATCACAAACAAGGCAAGCACAATTATCATTACCCCTAATTTTCTCATGATCCTTTTCTTTTTTTGGTACTGGTGACTGAACTCCGGGGCTGGGGGTGAGGCAGAACATCATGGTAGAAGAGTGTGGCAGAGAGAAGCAGCTCACATGATGATCAGGAAGCAGAGAGAGAGATTGAGAGACTCTACTCTCCAGATAAAAAAAAATATATATACCCCATAGCCATGCCCTCAATGAACCACTTCCTCCAGTTACCACCTGTCTGTAGTTACCACTCAGTTAACCCCATCAGGGATTAATCCACTGATTAGGTTAAAGCTATAACCCAATCATTTCTCCTCCAAACCTCTTGCATTGTCTCACATGTGAGTTTTGGAGGATACCACATCTAAACCATAACACTTAATAGTCTTTATAGATGCTAGTTGTATTTCTTATTTTTGATTATTGTGATTATTTCAATAGGATTGCAAAAGGAGTTTTCCTTCTTTCTTTTTGCTGTGCTGGAGAGCAAACCCAGGGCCTTCCACGTGCCAGGAAAGTACTCCAACACTGATTCACCCTCCTCTCCCCCTGGAGTTTTCTCTCTATTGATATCATATTGGTATAAATATTCTTCAAATTCTTCATAGCAATCGTTCTTCTAAGGTCAATCTTTAAACTCATTTCAACTCATTGAATTTTGGTTTGAGAGATACTCAGGACATTCAGTAGGGAGTTGTTTGTGTTCCTCTTAGTTTACCTAAAATGAAACTAAAAACAAAAGATAAATGGACATAGCAAATATGAATAGGTCTAAATACGTTTTGCATGCAAATTTTAAAAAGACAGTAATTTTAATCTTCTGAATGTTTTCCTCACTTTGTCAAATTCAGGATTGAATTTTATAAAAGAAAACACGGTTAAGTTGGTTAAATGGATATTGTAGTGGCTTTTCCTAGACTCTGCATAGTTTAAGGAACTCATGCATGCCCCTCCCTCCTGGAGAAAAGGAACCCAATTTACAATGGAGTCCTGAGGTACACACAACTGAACTGTAGGAAGGTACTTGGCATAAAGGGGAAGGTTTCAAAAGGAAATATAAGGAGGTTAAAAGTGCTTTTATACAATGTATTTTTTTTGGGGGGGTTGGTCATTTATTTATTTATTTTGGTACCTGGGATTGAACCCAGGGGCACTTAACCACTGAGCCACATCCCCAGCCCTTTTTATATTTTATTTTGAGATAGGGTCATACTAAGTTGCTTAGGGCCTTTCTAAGTTGTTGAGGCTGGCTTTGGACTTGTGATCCTCCTGCCTCCACTTCCTGAGCTGCTGGAATTACAGGTGTGTACCACAGTATGCAGTTTGGTCATCTGTTTTGGATCTCTCCCTCTTCCATTCATTTTCCTTTTCTTTGTTTTCCTTGCCCTCTGTTTGCTCCTCTGCAGTATAAGAAGGACCTAGGGCTACCTCTCCTTTCACTTGGAGGATGACCTTGGGAACTTCATTTTGTGAGAGTGTGTGTGTGTATGTACAGTACATTTTCTTGATCCATTCATCCTAGCAGGCACTAGGGTGGGATCCCTAGGATGCCTGCAATCTAACTCCAGCCTAGGCAAAGTAATCTTTGTGCTGGGTGTGGTGGTGCACACCTGTAATCTCAGTGACTTGAGAAGCTAAGGCAGGAAGATCCCAAGTTTGGGCCAGCCTCAGCAAGTTTAGGACCTAAGCAACTTAGTGAGACCCTGTTTCAAAATAAAAAAATATATATATAGTGCTGGAAATGTACCCCAGTGGCAAAGTTTCCCTGGGTTCCAGGTTCCTAGGTACAATTACCAGTACCGGAAAAAAAAAGGTCTTGGCATTTATACCGAATCTCACCACAAAAGGGGAGTTCCTAGGGGCTTAGGACCAGCAACATGCTCTTATGGATCTGTGATGGAGTTAGGCAGTTAATGGAGGAATCATGACCTCATTCTGTTTACTTTTTCATTTGTAAAAAATTAAGAAGTATGTAATTATATCCCATTATGACTTTAAACACATTGATGGGAAGGATGGTTTATTATCTTAGGATGAACTGTTCTATAGAGAGTTCAGTGCTCTGAAAACCTTTTAATTAAAGAAAATACATGTTTACTCTCTTGGGATTCTTGAAATTTAGTAAGTAAAAGAACACAAAGAGAGAAAAATGAGGGGGGAAAAAGCTTAGGTGAAAAGAATGTCACGCGTTTTGATTGTGCTTGTATACAGCATGTCTCAAGGCTGTTCTATTCTGATGTATACAATAGGACAGCTGAGCACATGCCTTCCTCTCTGACTATTCTCTCCTGGATCTTTATCTCCTAGCACAGTTTTTCAACATAATAGGAACTCAATAAGTGCAGGTTAGTGCCTGGATTGGAGAAGTTTGCATTAAAGTTGAAGGTTAATGTGGGGAGGGCAGATCTTTGACAGAATGAGCAGAAATTTTAGCTGTCAAATATAATATTTTAAAGTGTCTATAAAACTTCACAGTTTAAAAAGGACAGTCACATACAATGTATTATCTTTTCCTCACGATTCTATGGGGCAGATACTATTACTTCTTTTTAATAATGAGGCCCAGAGAGGTGAAGTGATCTTTGTCCACTATCTTATCTATAATAACAGGTTTCAAATCCAGTTCTCCTTTCTCCCCAAATGGAAGAAAAGTTTCCCAGAAGGGGGGATTAACAGAGGATTCAGAGCTGCTGAAATATTAAGGAAGAAGATTGCAATAACATTCATAGCTTTCCTAAGGGCCCGAACAGTGGAGTAGAAAGATTGGAAGATGGTTAAAGGTGGAAAGGTTCCTGAAAGTATTAGGACACTCATACTTTCTTCAAGGGGGGAAATCCGTTCTTAGATAATATGATTTTGTTCCACACTTATAAACCAAAGCAAGTTAGTGCTTTTCTTATTGGAGCACTATAATTACACATTGTATTTGGGTTCATTTTGACAGAATTATTCATGCAAGGAGTTTGATTTCAATATCCATTCCCCCCACTTTCCTCCCCTCCCCCCTCCCTTCTCCCTCTCTAGTAAACTTATTTTCTTCTCACATAAAGGTGAAATTCCCTTTTGTACCTTTATATATGGGTATATGGATATAACATGGTTTTGCTAAATTCATTCCTTTTATCTTCCCCTTTCCTTTCCTCCCTTTCTCTCATCCTTCTTCTATTCCACTGAACTTCCCTACATCTTTATGGTATCCCATCCCCTCCCCAACTGCCTTCTTTCTCTTATTTTGCTCTAACTTCCATATGTAAGAGAAAGCATTTAACCCTTGATTTTCTGAGTCTGGCTTATTTCACGTGGCACGATTTTCTCCATTTCCATTGATTTACCAGCAAATTCCATTATTTCATTCTTTTTTATGGCTGAGTAAAACTCCATTTTGTGTGTGTGTGTGTGTGTGTGTGTGTGTGTGTGTGTGAGTGTGTAGTACATTTTCTTGATCCATTCATCTATGATGGGCATCTGGGTTGATTCCATAATTTGGCTATTGTGAACTGGGCTGCTATCAACACTGACGGGGCTGTATTGCTTTAGTATGCTGATTTTAGATCTTTTGGATAAAATAAGTTAGTGATTTTTAAAAATTTTAAATTTGTTCATTTTAGATATACATGAAAGTAGAGTGTTCTCTGGCATACAGTGTTCTCACTTACATACATGGTAAGTGAGTGATTTTTAATAACTTTACAAGCTATTCTATAATAGGTATTCTATAATAACTTGTAAAACATAGTCTCCAAATAAAGTTGATAAAGTGCAGGAATTTATAATATAAATAGAAGATTCCGAGGTTTGGTGGCTCACACTTGTAGTCTCAGTGACTCAGGAGGCTGAGTCAAGAGGATTGCAAGTGCAAGGCCAGCTTCAACAACTTAGTGAGACCTCTCTCAAAATAAAAAATAAAAAGGGCTGGGCTATAGCTCAACGATAAAGCGATTTTCAGTAACAAAACAAAATAAAACTAGGAGAAAATTAGTTAATTCTTTTATATGTAAAAATGGTTATTTCCAAAAATGTTTAGGGGCTACAAACCTTTATAAGTATTTATTTATGCTATTCACAAGTATTTGCTAAAAGGCATGTATTAGTAAGAACTGTTTTATAAAGTGTACTTTAATTCAAGTTTTCATGTCATTTTTTTTCAGTCTGCAGTTTAATGATGGGTTATCTGTGAAAATAAGTAATTTAGAAAACTTTGTTCTGTGAATATAAAGACCTTTCTGTTCAAGACTGTATAACTTCTAATGTTCTGATGGTCATCTATAACCCTTGCCCCTGCCCAAATATAGCACAGAGTGCATTTACATGGTAAACATATAGAGCCCTCAGGGATGAAATGAGTATCTGGAGCATGTCCCCACCTCACTGAAATCTAAGGGACTTCCTGTACTGATATGCTTTATTTTTATCATGTTATTAGTATTCTACCTGTAATTCTGTTTGAGTTCCCTCTAGGTCCTAAATGTATGATGTAATTGTTTTGCCCATACCCAAGAAAAATGACCTGAGAATGTGGAAGTTTTCTCTTAACTTTCCTGCACATCTTGATAAAATGGTAGAAATGATAATAAAGTGCTTGGCCCTTGGGGGCAACAATCTAATTCATTCCTTAGTTCAATAAATATTGTTTATATGTCTACTTCCAGGCACTGTGCTATGTGCTGGAGTTATAGGGTAGAACAGGATAGACACAGTCCTTGGCCTTCTGGGCTTACCATTCATAACTGCCAGATTGCAGAGACTAGAATAGAAGCAAGCTGATCAAAAACTTATGTGTAAAGATAAACGTAGAACAGGAGTTGTGTGAGTTTGAGTGTAAGGACGGGTAGCAATACCTCACTTAGGTATTTTGCTCTGCTTCATTAAAAGGTCATTAGAATGTTGATTATTCATTCTGATATGGACCTCCCCCTCACTTTGCAACCCCAGTCCACTGGAAGGTATCTTTTTGCTGAAGCAGAAAACATTTTCACCCGATGTTCTATTCTGTCTGTACTACAGTGCAATGACTGTGATGCTTTCTAGTCAGAACTCTAGGTAGTTGCCTCTCAGCTCTGTCATCATCCACACCCTTGAAATGTCGGTCCCTCAGGCCTGTGCTCTTTACAGTATGGCTGGTGCAGCACAGCTCTGTGCCTACAAGCCTGTCTTCTTACACTATCCTCTCACTTTTCTTTTTGCCACTGTGCCTTCTGGACTTCCTACATGAAGGAATTCTCCAGATTATCAAGGATGCCCATCATCATGAAGGATATCACAGTTTAAAAATGGAGCTTGTTGGTCATGATGGCAAACACCTGTAATCTGAGTTACTTCGGAGGCTGAGGCAGGAGGATTGCAAGTTTAAGGCATGCCTGGGTAACTTAGCAAGACCCTGTCTCAAAATAAAAAAAAAATAAAATAGGACTGAGTATGTAGCTCAGTGGTAGAGTGCCCCTGGGTTCAATCCTCAGTACTAAACAAACAAAGAACAACAAAACACTGAGCTCATTGGAGTTTGATGTATCAATGATCACAATCAGACATATGTAAATTGCTGCTGGAAGTAAAGCTGAGTTCAATATGTGAGGAACAAGATGCAGGGACAAAAATGATTTTATACAGATAGGGAGAGCCTGGGAAAGCAGATAGGATGACTCTGACCAAGACTGTAACCATGACTTGCTGGGCTGAAGTGAGTAACCATGGCCTTTGGGTCCCTTCTCAGAGGTAGACGATGTAATTGATATGAAAAAACATGGAAAGTCTACTTCTCTCCTGCTAAACATGATAGCATTTTGTAATCACGGCTGCTTGCTTTTTATGCTGTTTTCAGTAGCCCATGTCATTAAGCTAAGATAAAATAACTATTAGAATTGTCATTTCTTGTCGAAAATAAGGGATGGAAACATTATGCTGCGTTTACCCTCCACTCCCTGTCATATGCATAGAGGAGTAATTCTGTCAAGGTCAGGCACCATCCCTCTGTTTCCCTTCCAAGAAACCCATGGCTCAGGGGGGTTCACCACCTCTCAAGCCCAGGAGTGTTTAGGTGGTTTAGAATCTTACCTTCAGGCAGAGGGTACAAAATGTGCAAGCAGCGCTTCTGGCCCTGAATTTGAGAAGAAGTGGACAGTAAAATTTTTGACAAAAATTGTTTATTTTGTTATCGAAGATTGAACTCAGGGGCACTTTACTATTGAGCTTCGTCCCCAGCCCATTTTATTTATAATTTTGAAACAAGGTCTCATTAAGTTGTTGAGACTGGCCTTGAACTTGGGATCCTCCTGCCTTAGCCTCCTGAGTCACTGGAATTACAGGCATGTACCACGATGCCCAGTATTGACAGATTTGATCTTGTATATTTTCTGTCTCATTGAAATCAAAACAACCAACACATAGTCTTGACTAGAGAAAGAAGATATTCTAATTTTAAAAAGCTCTGGGACACCTTGACATTTTCTTAGATACTCTTTCAGTATGCATTTCCATTTTAATTATTGTGTATTCTAATATACAAATATTTAAATTTTTATTTCATCAGGTCACTTTTCTCCTTTGGACTTTCAATTTATGTTTAGAAACTCTGTGGAACTCCTATTACTACAGTTTAGGAGACTTAAAAGAACCACAGACCCTAGCATACAGCACCCTTCCTTTCTCTCCTGAAAGTACTTTCACCTGCAACTAACAGAATTAGTAGTTGCAAACAACAGAAATCAACTTTAACTAACTTAAACAGGAGACATATTTATTGTAAAACATGCAATAATGGGAAGGCTTGAGAACCAGGATCATAAAATGGGCAGGAACTGAGGCAGGACAGGCATTTGTAGCTGGAGTCTCAGTCCACATCTGGCACAAGGTCAGTTTGCTTTGGGGTCTGCCACTGGGTCACCATCTCTGTCATTGCCATCATTGGACTCTCAGCTATCTGTATTTTCTACTTTTTTTTTTTTAGTATTTTTTAGTTGTCAATGGATCTTTATTTTATTTATTTTTTATGTGGTGCTGAGGATTGAACCCAGTGCCTCACACATGCTAGGCAAGTGCTCTACCACTGAGCTACAGCCCCAGCCCTTTGTTTTCTAATTTAATAATCAAATCTATGTGGAGATTTATACTTTAGAGTTAAAAACATCATGATGTTGTACTGTTTAAAATTATACCAACTAATAGGGGTGGGAGGGAAAGGGAGGGAGAAGGGGAATAGCATGGATGGTGAAAGGAGACCCTCATCATTATACAAAATACATGTATGAAGATGTGAATTTGGTGTCAACATACCTTATATATAATCAGAGATATGATAAATTATGGTATAATGGTGTATTAAGAATTGTAATGCAAAAATAAATAAATAAATTTAAAAAAAGAAAAAAATAAAATTATACCAACTGATGTTTTCATTTTGATATCCTCCTTTTCTACCTGCCCCCCAAATTATCAAATTAGAGCAGACAAGAAGACTCTTTGAAAGCGACAGGAAATGGTGCCTTTAGGGATTGCGTGTTAGGACTCCTTCCTACCCTGTTGATGGTTAGATGATATCAGAGGGGATACTTAATATTACTTGTGCCATGAAGAATCTTTCCAGTTCGCTGTATCCTTATATCACTGCCTCTGGGTCCAGAATGGGACAGGGAGTTGGCTGAACCTGGACCACCTGTTAGTACTTTCTTTTCAAGGTATGGGGGAGGGGAGTCTGCTCCTTCTTTGGCTTCCATAGGCTCCCAAGGGTTAACCCTGGCTGGGCCCCATTTATACTATGATTTTCCCAACACTAGAAAGGATGTTGGAGAGTCAAAATGGAAGAAAATGTCAGTAGAGCCCTAGCTCTACTGATACCTGTGCCCTAGCTGTTACCTGGCTTTCTGTCAAAGTCCCCACCTGCTTCTCATCCTGGCCAAGTGACTAATGCTTCTTCTTCAGTTGCTGCAAATCAGATATGTGAAGTTGTGAAGTCAGCATTCAGTTTGTTTTCACCACCACCTCAAAACTTTTGTCCCCCCTCTATGTTAAGCCTCTCTGGGGCTCATGACATCTAGGTAGAACACCCATGACACCGTTCTCTTTGGGGTTATTTACTAACGTGCCTATCCTTCACATGTGTGGGAAATGCCATCTAGCTCACCATCCCACTTCTACTTTGTCCCAAGTAGTGTATCTGTTTACGAGTCATCTAACAATGTGATTTTACTATTAAGTTGATCTTAGAGTTGGCTTTACAGTGTGAACTGGTCTCCATTTTCATCCTACAGATAACTCTAATTTAATACGTTAAACCGAATTTATAATCTGTCCCTTCCCAACCTGCCTCTATTTCCAAATTCTCCCAGTTAACAGCATCACTATCCTCCAAGCTTCCCACGCCGGAAATCAGCAACCTGTCCTGAAATGTTTCCCTTTTTGGGCATTCCATACCCAGTCCAGTTACAGTACATAAAAGCCTTCTTAAATTCCCTTGGATCCAGTTCATGTCTCTATTTGTCTTACCATTGCCTTAGTACAAGTTCAGATTTCTTTTCATCTGGATAACTGAAATCTCCTTCTAAATGGTTTCTACTTTTTAAGTATATCCTCTTCAATCTCCCCACATACTAAAGTAATCTTCTTTGTTTTCTTTTTCTTTTTGTACTGGAGTTTGAACTCAGGAGTGCTTAACCCCTGAACTACACTCCCAGCCCTTTTTATATTTAATTTTATTACATAGTCTCACTAAGTTGCTTAGGACCTTGCTAAGTTGCTAAGGCTGGCCTCAAACTTGTGATCCTCCTGATACAGCCTTCTGGGTTGCTAGAATTATAGGTGTGCACCACTGTGTCTGGCCTAAAGTAATCTTCCTAAACAAATGTAATCTTCTTGTTCCTGTGCTGATATCCTTTTGTGTCCCTGTTAGTTCTCAGATTACAAATCAAACTCTTACCTTTAAGCAAAAGTTTGTCCTTGGTATGGCTTTTGATCATCTGGAACTTATAATTTAATTGGATTCTGTTCATTGAATCACTGTATCTGCTATCAGGTAAAATTTTTCTCCAGACAGAGTTTTTCAAATTGTTCTTCTACTCTCTCTTCTTCTTCCCCGTGTTTATTCCTGTTAATGTTTTAAAACTCAATTTGATTGTTGAGTGATTTATTTATAGATAGGTGATATTTTGAGATTTTGTTTTTGGAAGCAGCTCATGATCCAATTAGAGTGGTTATCTTGGACTTTTCTAATGAGGTGATAGAAAAGACCAATTGTTGCCTTTCAGGTCAGGATGATCTTAAGTGATAAAAGCTGAATCAATCTAAGATCAAAAGAGTCTGGAACTCTTTTGAACTAAGAATTTAGCATAGATGTGGTTTTACAATTCTAATTGTAAGCATAGTATAATTTTTTAAAAAATATTTATTTTTTAGTTGTAGGTGGACACAGTATCTTTATTTCATTTTTATGTGGTGCTAAGGATCGAACCCAGTGCCTCACATGTGCTAGACAAGCACTCTACCATTGAGCCACAACCCTATCTTTATAATTTTGACAGGTGTTTTTAATGGGAAATCTACAGGCTATAGGTATGTGTGTTAACATTTGTTTAAGTTTACATAAAAGTGGGTCGAACTTAAGGATAGTTTATATTTTGCTTGAATTTGCACGGAATTTTAGCAGAAAGTGTTTAAGCATCTTTTTAGAAAGTTTATTGAAAATTTATCAATAATCTTACGTCATTTAATTGAATGGTTATCAACTCTGGCTGTACAGAGCAACCATCTGAGGAACTTATAAAACTTCAGATAACAGGGACCTTCCCAGACAGAGCAAATCAAAATCTCTAGAGCTGAAAGTCAAGTATTGGTACTTTTTAAAACGCTTCCAAGTTTTTGCTTTTGTAGGGGATTGACAAGTACTGATCTAACCTAATATTTTTTCTCTGTTCCTTGAGGAATTCTGATTATCTGAACATTGCATTGTGTTTACCTCTTTTTCCTAATATAATTTCCCCTGCAGTGAGCATAACAGTGGAAATCATGTTGCTGAGCTGAGCATAAGGGCACACAGCTAAAATCCCAGTGACTTGGGAGGCCAAGGTAGATAGAGCGTAAGTTCGAGACAACCTCGGCAATTTAGCAAGACCCTGTCTCAAAATAATAAATAAAAAGGGCTGGGGATGAAGCTCAGTGGTAGAGAACCCCTGGGTTAAATCATCAGTACCAAATAAATGAATAAATAAATAAACAAACAAACAAATAAATAAATAATTCAAGTTGCTGGCTTTTGTGGGATTAATTTTTGAAAATTAGCCAAGAACATATGCTTGAACACTGCCTACCTTTAATTCTTAAAGTAATCAAAAGGCTATAAATGTTAATCTCTGGAATTAAGTTACTCTAAATTGTCTTGCCTAGATTAATATTTTCTCAGACTTATCTTGATAAGAGCTTTCTTTAAGGCAGTGACATCAAAAGTAAGAAGATAACTTTCAATGGTAAAATAGATGCAGAGGAAAACCACTAGAATAATGCATTAGAACAAATGCAACTATGTCATTTGGAGTTTAATCTATAAAACAAGATTTCTTGGGTCTGGTGCTGTGGCTCAGTGGTAGAGCATTCACCTAGCACATGCGAGGCCCTGGTTCAACCTTCAGCCCCACATAAAAATAAATAAATAAAATAAAGGTATTGTGTCAACTACAACTAAAAAAAAATATTTAATAAAAGATTCTTAGATGTAGATATAAATTCTAATTTATTTTCCCCAAGGGGTCACCAATATTACTATACTAAAAGCAGTTTCTTTCCAAAGTTAAAAGTATATTTAGTTTTTGATGACATATCTGATTAAAGGCAGTCATATTTTTCTTAATTCTCAGTTTATGATATCTGCAAGTTGCCCTTAGATATTTACACACATGAACAAGCATGCATGCACACACACACACACACACATATACACACAGACACATTAAATTTTTTTGCTTAAATTTAATTATAATAAAATATAAATAAATCCAAAAATAATACCTGGAAAGAAAACAATGAGTTAGAGAAATGTAGAAATTAATTAAATTTTCTTAATTAATTAATCATACAAGAATTTAATAGAATGATTTCTTTGTGCCTAGCATCATCCTAAGGCTGAGAGGAGTACAATCCTGATCATCTAGAACTTATAATTTAATTGGAGAGATAAGACCTAGAAAAATACCATACACAAAAAATTACTAAATAAACTTGCAGGGAGTAGGCGACTAAATGTCTATTTGCTAATAACTATAAGTACTGTATCTCAGAAAAGAGAGCTATGCAAAATAAGTTTCCTAAAAGATGTGAGATGGGAAAAACATTTTGGTCTTTCTCTGTATGCTTCAATTTCCTGTGGTTGGATTTTAGTTTTACATTTTTTGAGAAGACTCAAATGAGAAGCAAGTTCCCTAAGTGGTCAACTTTTTGATTTTGTAATTTATCCTTTATAGAACATTGTTCAGAAAATTATTTATTGAGGGGTGAATTGATATTGTTTCAAAAGATTTCCAAGATTTAAAATGTATAGGTTTGTTGGGGGCATGCCCCAAATGGTTATATAGTTAGGCTCCCTAGCCAAGGCTTCCGGTGGGCTATGTTATGTTTTTAGTATGTAGCCAAGGCCATAAATTGGCGGTTATGGTGAGTGTGTAGTCAAGGTCAGAAATACTCTGATTCAGCGTATGTACTCAAGGTCATGAACATTTGCTTGTGAGCAAGTGCCTGCTGATGAAACCTGTTGGCAGTAGACACTCCTCATGCTGTGTGCTGCTGATCCTGCACAACTCTGTAACTTAGATGTGCTAGAAGCTGGCAGAGGTCAACAGACCTCAAGTGTAGTAGGAGCCAGGAGCCCAGAGAGACCAAGTGTGCCAGGAGCCAGCAGTGACCAAGAGAGCCCAAGTGTGCTAGGAGTTGGTAGGGCCCAAGAGAACCCAGATGTGCTAGAAGTTGGCAGGGGCCAAGAAAAAGAGAGCCCAAGTGTACTAGGAGCCAGCGGGGGCCAAGAGAGAACCCTGATGTGTGAGTCTACAGGGGCTATGAAAAAACCTAGGTATGCTAAGGGCTGGATAAGGGCTATTCCCTGCTCCAAATATAGGATGACCAATGTTTCTACTGTGGCTTGTGTCTTCTTTCAACTGCTGGATTCCGGAACCTTGTTTCTCAGGCCTGAGCCTTGCCTTTCCCTGGACAGGTTGTATTTTTTTTTTCTTAATTGGGATTGGATTTTGTTTATCCTGATTTCCTCCCTCAAAATAGAATTTCTCTTTCAGTAGAGAGATCTTGGCTCTTGGTCTGGAAGAATAATAGTGAGTGACAGGGCTCAGATCCCAAAAGTCTTTGGGGACTACTTAATTCTTTTAACCTGTGGGCTCTCAGAAGCTTACTGACAAGTAGTCAGACACTTTGACCTTCTCTAGGCATTTCCAGTTGCCTTTTCTAATTCGGCTTACCTCTGCTAGGGTATGATAACAATCTGAGCTATCTAAATCATTTGTGAGGTACAGTCCATATAATGAATGATTAGCGGCCCTCACCTTCTCCCACATTAGAGTATTTGTCTGACAAAGATGGTGCAGTTGTTCTTTATAATTTTAGAGTGGAAAAGAAAGGGATGAAATGTGGTAAAAATTACATATATCCAATATTCTGGGTCTATATATGCTTGTACAACACATGTTGGAAATATTGTTTGCTATATATGTCTTGGTGGGAAAAAAATGGTTCAAGACATTGCTCTAGTAGAAGGAAAGGACTGTTTCTGTCTGTTCTCATCTTCCAGTTTGAGAAAGACAAGTCTTTTTTTTTTTTGTCTAGGTCTCAAATCTACGTTTTTGGTGTCAGGTCAAAATTGCTTTCCTTTTAGTCACTTGAAGGCCAATTCAATTAGACCTTTTCTCCTCAGGGCACTTAACCCATATATCTATATCTATATCTATATCTATATCTCACCAAAATTTCTCCTGATGCTTAACACCACCACTCAATTCTAATAATTTCTTCTTCTTCTTCTTTTTTGTCTTACAAAGTTCTCCAGCTTTCTTTACTAGTTTGCCTCTTTCTTCTCACCCTCTTTGGCAATTTTATGTGGCTCCTCATTTGAGAATCAACTTCTGGTCCACTGTCTCCAATACATAATTGTCTATCTACTGAGTAATTACATTTCGATCCCTCCAGCCTCAGATACTTTGGGATTTCTCAAATTGCTTTTGATTTGGGGAAAAGATTTTTTTAAAAAAAGTTTCCACTGTAAATTATTGAATGATTCAACATTTATAGAAACTGAAACTTCAGAGGAGTAAATAGCTTCAACAGAAGTCTAATAAAACTTCATGTTACCCTAGCAAAGTTGGGAGAATAAGTATGTAGGTAGGTTGCAATCATTTCCTCTAAAGCCCTATTAAAAATAAAGTTTTAAAGTGTTCGACCAGTGCTAATATGCATGACTGCGTGGGTTTCATTTGAGAAAGAATCATGGCTGCTAATATTATCACTAAAATATGTGAATCTATTTTCATAATCAGAGCCCTATGGGATGAAGCATAGATTTCCTGCAGCTTTGTGCCCACGTGTTTTCCAGTGCACTGATTAATACTATTCTCTCAAGTGGAACTCAATCAGGGGCAACCTGCCAGAGGACTACTTTCTATAAATTTCAACTGGACTAATATCTGTGGAAATCTTAAGCCTAAGGAAGAGTTGTTGAATATCGTACAATTAAACACGCCTGTGAATTGAAGGATGAAGCGAAGGATAATGAACATATTGAAATGATTCCACATGTTTTATGCATGATACATTCGTAATTAAAACAGCTCCTGAAGGTAAGTTTGTATAGACTAATATAATGATTGCAAAAAAGCAGAGTGTTATTAAATATCTACAGGGCATATTTCCCAAGTGGTGAATGTGAAAATTTGGCTCATTTCACTTCCTCCACTGTTGTCTATCACAAACTAGAGATTGGGTGCACTAGAAGACCACACTCATTAGGAAATTTGTTTACATTGATCAAATATATTCATATCATATTGAGCTATCAATAAATCCCCAAAACATTAATTTCTAAACAATGTTTTATAAATAACTTTTATTTTGATTACTTGACTAAGTCATATTTGTCAAATTTCCCCAGGCTCCTTTGAGATCTTCCAAAATTCAGTAGTTATTGAATGGTAGCTCAAGGTTGCATGACAGTTGCAACCAGGGCCCTATCAGGATTTAATGATAGTAATTTATATTTGCAAAATATATAGGCTCTATTGCAACTTATAAAATTTTATTACACCCAGTTTTATCATTTGATTCTTAAAATGATCCTGTGAGGTTGGAATAAATGTCATTATCTTATAATGAAGAAAACAGAAGCATGTAACATATTCTGTAGACTTTCACTTTCAGATTATAACTGAAGACTAGTTACCAGTAATCTTTTAAATGAGTTGTTAAAGTTGATGAAAAGTTGGTTTTCATAAATGAATATTAGCATATGCCTGTAATCCCAGCGACTCTGGAGGCTTAGGCAGGAGGATTGTAAGTTCTAAGCCAGCCTCTGCAATTTATTGAGGCCCTAAGCAACTTAATGACACCCTGTCTCAAAATAAAAAGGGCTGGGGATGTGGCTCAGTGGTTAAGCAACCCTGGCTTCAATTCCAGTACTACAACAACAATAACAACAACAGCAGCAGCAACAAAGAAAACAAAACAAAAAACTCCAGGTAACTAAGGGATTCTAATCAGTATATTTGTGGCTAATGAGTCTGGCTACCATGTGCAGTTTTTGACAGGTTTGCAAAGCTCTTATTGTACTGTTCACATGTGGATAGTGCCAATTCCCACAAAATCAAGGAGAAACAGTTATCTCTGCTTTATTGAGTATGATTTTAGTTTTAGTTGCTGCTCTTTTGTTTGGGTAAATTTACAGTGTAGAGTGTTGTATACTTGTAACAACTGTATTCTTGGTCCTTTTCATCATAAGCAGACTGTGTGTATGTCAGCTTCTAAACCACCAAGTTGTATATGGACCACTAAATGGTATATGCACAGATATAAACCATCATACTTCTATACAGAATGAAGCAGATTTTCCTTAGAGTGAGAATGGCTGGAATAGGTAGACCTTGGGAACTTCGACATTCCTTGAGTGAACTGTGGTAAGAAGGGAGAACCATTTGTCTTCAGGTGTCCTGAGCTGGAGAATCACAGGCATATATTTGCTTAGTATGTGGTTGCAGGAGCTCTGCACGCACATCTCCAATTTTCACAAAGACCTCGTTGATGTCACGTGTTTATAAGAAGGGAGCAAAACTGCATAGAACTAAAGTTTTTGCTCAGTGACTCTGAGGATATGGAATCACAATTATATGGGACAGAGGCACCCTTGAGCTACATGTATGAAATGCAAAAAATTCTATTTTTTCTCCTAAAGACTTGATTTCTTATACCAAGCTTAAATCCCTAAATTAGAGAAGATGTTTGAGATTTGTCTTATTTTCTCATTTTTTGAGGGAAAAATGAGAAACAGAGAACTTTAGTAATTTCTTTTTAATCTTTAGTTTTACTTATTTTTTTTAAATAGGGAACATATTTACATGGTTTAAAAATGCAAAAGGGCTTTTAATAAAAAAATCTCATTTCCATTATATTCCTCAACCATCCAGCCCTTCTCTATGGAAGCAAACAGTGATATCAGGTTTGTAAATATACTTCCATAATGTTTCATGCATATGTAAACAAATATGTACGTAGATATTCCCTTTATCTCTTTTTATATTAACAATTACATGTTCTTCAAATGATCTTTTTGCAGCTTGTGTTTTTAAAAATTCAACATTTTTGGATTGGGGTTTTGGCTCAGAGGTAGAGTACTTGCCTAGCATGTGTGAGGCACTGGGTTCAACCCGCAGCATCACATAAAAATAAAATAAAGGTATTGTGTTCACTTATAACTAAAAAATAAATATATATTTTTTAAATTTAACATTTTAATTCAGTTCACATTGTTACAAAAAGAGTATTCATATTAATTTTTATGGCTACAGGATAATTCAATGAATCCATATATCAAAATGTACTTAACCATTCACCTATTACTAGACATGTGGATGGTTTCCAGTTTTTTGCTGTGTCAAACTATGCTGCAGTTAATATCTTGTACATGTGTTATTTTGTACTTGTTTGAATATATGTATAGGATAAATTAAAAGAAAAGAAAATTTCTGTTAAAGAATAGATTATCTGATATAGACTGCAAATCTGCACTGTAGAGATGTTGAATTCATTTATATTCCTGTTGGAAATATAATATTGCTATTTCTCCATAAAACCAACACAAGGTGTTAGTAAACGTTTTGATCATTGCCTATCTAACAGTTGAAAACTGGTGGCTGAGTGTTGTTTTAATTTGTACATCTCCTTTTAAAAAAAATATTTTTAGTTGTAGATGGACACAATCTCTTTATTTATTTTTATGTGGTATTGAGAATCAGACCCAGTCCCTCACACATATTAGGCAAGTGCTCTACTGCTGAGCCACAATCCCAACCCATGTACATCTCTTACTTTGAGTATTTTTGTACCTTATTTCATATGCTTTTGAAAACTACAAGCCAAAGTGAAACTTTTTTCTTTGTAACTTGATTATCTCAGGTATTTTATTATTGTAATGGAAAGTTCATTAACAATTGGACTGGAGGCAAGATTCTTGTGAATGGATTAATGACTTATCAACTAACCACTGGGTCAGCTATGGCCCCCTTTTCCCTTTTGCATGCTCCTGTTTACTCTTCTACTTTTATTTATTTATTTATTTTTTATTGGTTGTTCAAAACATTACAAAGCTCATGACATATCATCTTCCATACATTTCATTCAAGTGGGTTATGAACTCCCATTTTTTACCCCAAATACAAGTTGCAGAATCACATCGGTTACACATCCACATTTTTACATAATACCATATTAATGACTGTTGTATTCTGCTACCTTTACTATCCCCTACTATCCCCCCTCCCCTTCCCTCTCATCTTCCCTCTCTACCCCATCTGCTGTTGTTTAATTCTCTCCCTTGTATAAGTTGAAGCAGGATGAAACTCTTGCTGCTTTCATCCTCTTAAACTTTTCAGAATTCAGAACTGTGAGCCAATAAACCTCTAAAAACTTACCCAGTCGGTTCTAGAGGCAGAGCCTGCCTGCCCCATGCCACTGTGGCTTGGAGTTCCTGGGGAGAGACACCCCATGCCTGCCCACACTGGAGTTCCTTATTCACCAAAGCGTGGCTCCACAGCCCAACATCAGGATACATGTAGGTTTGAGGCTGCCACCACTACAAAACTGGGATATCACCGCTTCAATTAAGGAATCAACAGTAAGGACCTGGTAAGATGTCACTAAGATCCCTGTGGTCTGGCTGCACCAGAGGTTTCTCTACTAGAGGTGCTAACAGTTATCTTGTTGCTGAGGTAACAGGGAGTCTTGCCTGGGGTTGCCTATCTCTTGTTTCTCCTACTAACAGCCAACTTCTTATGATTACCCTCTCACTAGTCATATAATCTAATACCTCCATATTCTCACACCCTACCTCATAAACATCTCAGCCAACCCCTAGACCCCCTTCCACCATCAGAAACTGTAAACCATTACTCAAACCTATTGACTATATGGTTGAAGATAACTGAACTCATCATTTCTGATTATAGTGACAAAATTGTGAATGTAAAAATAGAAGCTAACTGATATATGGCTACACGTTGGGCACATTGAATGCTGTGATATTGATCTCCCCCTTAAAGGTGAGGTATTGGTAACTTGTAGGCACACTATAAGACAATAGGGCAGAAGCTGTAATACCTCAGATCTACACTGCAAGACAGGAAGACACATAGACCTCATGAAAAAACAAGGGAGGAAAGGGCCCCAAACAAACCGAGACACTACAACAATAGAATCCATAGATGGTGAAGTAGGTGAAATGTCAGGGAAGGAGTTCAGAATATCCTAACTAGAATGATTTGGGAATTAAAGAATGACTTAAGTGAGCAGATACAGGCAAAATCCATCACTCCAATAAAGAGAGAAGAGAACAAATTCAGGCGACCATCAATCACACCAACAGAGAGAGATAAGAGAGCAGATACAGGTTGCAAGAGATTACTTCAAGAAAGAGAAATACTGAAAAAAAACCACAAACAAACGGAAATCCTAGAAAGAAACAATAAGCCAATTAAAAAACTCAATAGATAGCACCACCAACAGACTAGACCACTTGGAAGACAGAACCTCAGACAATGAAGACAAAATATACAGTCTTGAAAATAAAGTTGACCTCACAGTGAAGATGATAAGAAATCATGAACAGAATATCCAAGAATTATGGGACACCATCAAAAGACCAAATTTAAGATTTATTGGGATAGAGGAAGGTTCAGAGATTCAAACCAAAGGAATGCACAATCTCTTCAATGAAATAATATAAGAAAATTTCCCAAGCATAATGAATGAATTGGAAAATCAAATACAAGAGGCTTATAGGACACTGAATGTACAAAATTATAACAGATCCACATCAAGGCACATTATAATGAAAATGCCTGGTATACAGAATAAGGATAGGATTTTACTGCAAGAGAGAAAAATCAGATTACCTATAAGGGAAGACCAATTCAGATCTCAGCAGATTTTTCAACCCAGACTATCAAAGCCAGGAGATCCTGGAACAACAAATACCAACCTCTTAAAGATAATGGATGCCAACCAAGAATCTTATATCCAGCAAAATTAAGCTTCAAATTTGATGATGAAATAAAAACCTTCCATGATAAACAAAAGCTAAAAGAATTTACAGCAAGAAAGACTGCACTACAGAACATTGTTGGCAAAATATTCCACGAGGAGGAAATGAAAAACAACAATGAAAATCTGCAAAGTGAAGAACTACAATAAAAGAAAAGCCAACCAAAGGAGAAACCAAGTCAAGTTAAATATCAAAAATAAACAAAGGGCTGGGGTTGTGGCTCAGTGGTAGAGTACTTGCTTAGCATGTGTGAGGCACAGAGTTTGATTCTCAGCACCACATACAAATAAATAAAAAAAAGCCCATTGACAACTAAAAAGTTAAAAAAATAAAAATAAACAAAAATGACTGGTAATACAAATCATATCTCAATAATAACCCTAAGTGTTAATGACCTAAACTCATCAATCAAAAGATGTAGGCTGGTAGATTGGATTTAAGAAGACCCCACAATATGCTGCCTTCAAGAGACTCATCTCGTAGGAAAAGATGCCCACACACTGAAGGTGAAAGGTTGGGATAAAATATACCATTCACATGGTCTACATATGCAAGCAAAGTTTCCATCCTCATATCAAATAAAGTAGACTTCTAACAATTTAATTAAATGTATAAAGATGGACATTTCATACTGCTTAAGGGAACCATCCATCACAAGACATAACAGTTATAAATCTATATGCTCCAAACAATGGAGCATCTACATTCATCAACCAAAGTCTTTTCAAGTTCAAGAATCATACAGATCACAACGCAGTAATTCTGGGTGACTTTAACCCACCTCTTTCACCACTGGATAGATCTTCCAAACAAAAGCTAAACAAAGAAACCATAGAACTCAATAATGCAATCAATAATTTAGACTTAACTGACATATATAGAATATATTATCCATCAAAGAGAGAATACACTTTCTTCTCAGCAGCATATGGATCCTTCTCTAAAATAGACCATATGTGATACCACAAAGCAAATCTTAGTAAGTACAAAAAAGTATAGATAATACCCTGCATTCTGTCAGACCACAATGGAATAAAATTAGAAATCAATAATAAAATAAAAAATAAAAGCTACTCCAACACCCAGAGACTAAATAACATGTTACTGAGTGAACAATGGGTTGCAAAAGACATCAAGGAGGAGATTAAAAAATTCTTACAGGTAAATAAGAACACCAATACAACATATCAAAATCTCTGGGACACTATGAAGGCAGTACCCAGAGCAAAGTTCATTGCATGGAGTTCACTCCTTCAAAGAAGAAAAAGTCAACAAATAAATGACCTAACATTACATCTCAAAGCCCTAGAAAAAGAAGAATGAATCAACACCAAAAGCAGTAGAAGACAGGAAATAATTAAAATCAGAGCTGAAATCAATGAAATTGAAACAAAAGAAACAACTGAAAAAATTGACAAAGCAAAAAGTTGGTTCTTTGAAAAAATAAAATTAACCAACCCTTAGCCATGCTAACAAAGAGAGGAAGAGAGAAACCTGAAATTACTAACATACGTGATGAAAAAGGAAATATCACAACAGACACTATAGAAAAACTGAAGATAATTAGAAATTATTTTGAAAACATGTACTCCAATAAAATAGAAAATATCAAAGGCACTGACACATTTCTAGAGTCATATGATTTGCCAAAATTGAATTAGGATGATACACACAATTTAAACAGATCAATTTCAAATGATGGAATAGAATATACCATCAGAGGCCTAACAACCAAGAAAAGCTCAGGACCGGAGGGATACAGAGCTGGGTTCTACAAGACCTTTAAAGAATAACTAACACCAATACTTCTCAAACTATTTCATGAAATACAAAAAGAGGGAACACTTCCAAACACATTCTATGAGGCCAATATCACTCTGATTCCAAAACCAAAGACACATCAAAGAAAAAAAACTTCAGATCAATATCTCTAATGAATATAGATGCAAAAATTCTCAATAAAATTCTGGCAAATTGAATACAAAAACATATCAAAAAGATAGTGCTTCATAATCAAGCAAGTTTGATTCAACATACGGAAATCAATAAATGTAATTTATCACATCAAGAGACTCAAAGATAAAAATTATATGATCATCTCAATAGGTGCCGAGAAAGCATTTGATAAAACACAGCATCCTTCATGTTCAAAATGCTAGAAAAACTAGGGATAACAGGAACATACCTCATCATTGTAAAGGCTATCTACGCTAAACCCCAGGCCAACATCATTCTAAATGGAGAAAAATTGAAATCATTCCCTCTAAAAACTGGAGCAAGACAGGGATGCCCTCTTTTACCACTTCTATATAACATGGTTCTTGAAACTCTAGCCAGAGCAATCAGACAGACAAAAGAAATTAAAGGGATACAGTTAGGAAAAGAAGAACTCAAATTATCACCATTTTCAGATGATATGATTCTATACCTAGAAGACCCAAAACATTCCACCAGAAATCTCCTAGAACTAATAAATGGATTTAGCAAAGTAGCTGGTTTTAAAATCAATATCCATAAATCAAAGGCATTTCTGTACATCAGTGACAAATCCTCTGAAAGAGAAACTAGGAAAATCACCCCATTTACAATAGCCTCAAAACAAACAAACAAAAACTTGGGAATAAACTTAATGAAAGAGGTGAAAGACAGCTATAATGAAAACTACATCACACTAATGAAAGAAATTAAAGAAGACCTTAGAAGATGGAAAGATCTCCCTTTTCTTGGATAGGCAGTATTAATATTGTCAAAATGACCATACTACCAAAATCACTATACAGATTCAATGCAATCCTAATCAAAATCCCAGTGACATTCCTTATAGAAATAGAAAAGGCAATCATGAAATCCATCTGGCAAAATAAGAGACCCAGAATGGCTAACGCAATCATTAGCAAGAAGAGTGAAGCTGGTGGCATTACTATTACTGACCTTAAACTATACTACAGAGCAATTATAACAAAAACAGCATGGTATTGGCACCAAAATAGACCTGTAGACCAATGGTACAAAATAGCGGACACAGAATCTAACCCACATAACTACAGTTATCTTATATTACACAAAGATGCCAAAATGTACATTGGAGAAAAGATAGCCTCTTCAACGAATGGTGCTGGGAAAACTGGAAATCCACATGTTACAAAATGAAATTAAACCTCTCACCATGCACAAAACTGAACTCAAAGTGGATCAAGGACCTAGGAATTAAACCAGAGACCCAAAGTAGGCCCAAATCTCCAACATATAGGTTTAGGCCCCAACTTTCTTAATAAGACTCCTATAGTGCAAGAATTAAAACTAAGAATCAATAAATGGGATGGATTCAAACTAAAAAGCTTCCTGTCAGCAAAAGAAACAATCAGTGAGGTGAATAGAGAGCCTACGAAATGGGATCAAGTCTATACCACAAGCATACCAAATAGAGCACTAAACTCTAGGATTATATAAAGCACTCAAAAACCTTTACACCAAAACAAAAACAAAAACAAAAAACCAACCAAAAAAACCCAAATAACCCAATCAATAAATGGGCCAAGGAGTTGAACAGACACTTCTCAGAAGAGGATAGATATACAATCAATCAACAAACATGAAAAAATGTTCAACATCTCCAGCAATTAGAGAAATGCAAATCAAAACTACTCTTAAGATTTCATCTCACTCCAGTCAGAATGGCAGCTATAAAGAATGCAAAGAACAATAAATGTTGGTGAGGATGTGGAGAAAAAGTCACACTCATACATTGCTGGTGGGACTGCAAATTAGTGCAGCCAATCTGGAAAGCAGTATGGAGATTCCTTGGAAAACTGGGAATGGAACCACCATTTGATTCAGCTGTCTCACCCCTCAGTTTATATCCAGAGGACTTGAAAACAGCATACTGCAGGGACACAGCCATATTAATGTTTATAGCAGCGCAATTCACAATAGCTAAATTATGGAACCAACCTAGATGCCCTTCAGTAGATGAATGGATAGAGAAACTTTGGTATACATACACAATGGAACATTAGTCAGCATTAAAAGAGAATAAAATAATGGCATTTACAGGTTAAATGGATGAAGTTGGAGAATATAATGCTAAGTGAAGAAAGCCAATCTCAAGTAAACAAAATCTGAATGTTTACTTTGATATGAGGATGGTGACTCATAATGGTGATAGAGGGCGGAGCATGGGAAGAATGGAGAAACTTTAGATAGGGCAAAGGGGAGGAGGGGAAAGGAGGAGGTAAGGGAGTAGGAATTATGGTGGATTGAGTTAGACATCATTACCCTAAGTACATGTATGAAGACATGAATGTTGTGAAAATACTTTGTGTACAATCAGTGACTTGAAAAATTGTGCTCTATATATGTAATATGAAATGAATTACATTCTGCCATCATGTATAACAAATTAAATAAATAAATTTAATAATAAAAGTCAGTAAATATAATTCAGCAAGACATGAATAAACTAATGTTATACATGTAAGTGCATTAATAAAAATATATGAATACAATGGTATTTTAGTATTAGGGACTCTATTAATATATTTATTATGCTAATAGGTCAAGAAAAAACAGTTATATGTGCTAGTCATTTGACAAAATTTAACATCCAATCCCCTAAAAAACTTGTTATAACAAAATTGAAGCTTCTGTAATGTGACAAAACATGTCATGGAGCCTAAATATATTCTCATTAAAGTCAAAGAGAAGAGAAAAAATAAATTATCCAGTCTCAAATATTTTGTTATAATGACAGACAATGAACTAAGACCATTTGTGATTCTTTTTCTCAGCACTGGACTAGGAGATGCTACTCTTGAGATGATGGCTAAAAACTTGGTTTTGAATATTTATATGCATTGAGGTGAGGAATCTTTCTTTCCTTGGCTACATCTGAAATATTTGAGGACTCATGAGAAGGAAGTCTGTACAACAACAAACTGCAGTGTGTAGTTCTGATCAGCTCTGCCGTGGATACATACAGAAGTCGTCTTTGGTTGTATTACAATGAATAGAAACAAAGAGGTGCTGAAGCATTTAAAACTAACTACTTGAAAAAATAAATTCCTCTCTCCTAGGAAGCAGCTGATTTCTTAAAGACCCACTTAGTTTTGGAAATTCTTATTGCTTAAGTAAAATTGTTTAGTTAATTATGATTTGGCTTGGGCTTTGTTCTCTGTCACATCCTTAGCTGTGCAAATAGGGAGTTCCCATTTATCAACATTAAGCACTTTTCATTTATTAGGAATGTAAAGCAGGCATTACTCTTCCCCACCGACAAGGGAGGAAGCCAACCAAGGCTTGGAGAAGTTGCATAAGATAAAAATGAAAACATGGCATTGTGTTGTGTAGAGATCTGAGTGGTTTAACTTTAGCAAAAATAGTTCTTTATTTGGAAATAATCTGAATGTGCATCTTTTCAACTACATCATCGAGCCTTCTGTGGTCATGGATTTCAGGGATAAATTGACAAAATGAGAATAATAATAAGATTTTTCTGATAATACCTCAGAAACTGAAAATAATGAAAGTATATAAAAGAAGGAAGTTAAATTTGGCATTACAGTATTACCTATTATATAATGGTAATTATTGCCATTGTCTAAGGGGTATAGATTAAGATTAAAAAATATTGGGGCTGGGGTTATGGCTCAGTGGTAGAGTGCTTTCCTAGCATGCTTGAGGCACTGAGTTCAATCCTCAGCACCACATAAATGTAAAATAAAGATATTGTGTCCACTTAAAACTAAAAAATAAAGACTTAAAAAAAGATTAGAAAGTATTGTTCAAACTGTTATCCACAAACGCTACAAAATGTGATTGTGGAAGTAAATAAATTTGGCATTAAATAAATGATTCTACAATTTGATGCATTATTTCACTGAAGTAATAAATCTGCCTATGATTAATAAGGAATATTAGTTGTAGTTTAATAGTTTATGTAAGAAAAAGAACTTCTTCCCAAAGGACTTAAAATCAGCATACTATGGTAACACAGCCACATCAATGTTTATAACAGCTCTTTTCACCATAGCTAAACTGTGGAAGTAACCTAGATGCCCTTCAATAGATGAATGGATAAAGAAACTGTGGAGTTGGAGAATATCATGCTAAGCGAAGTAAATCAATCCCCACAAATCAAAGGCCAGATGTTCTCTCTGATAAATGGATCCTTGTCCACAATGTTGGGTTAGGGCATGGGAAAAAGAGAGGAACTTTTATTGGGCAATAGGAAGGGAGAGAGAGGAGGGAATGGGAGCAGGAAAGATGGTGGAATGAGATGGACATTATTACCCTAGGTACCTGTATGACTGCACGTATGGTGTGACACTAGATCGTGTACAATCAGAGACATGAAAAGTTGTGATGCAATTGTGTATAGTGAATCAAAATGCATTCTGCTGTCATACATACCTCATGAAAATAATTAAATAAATCTAAAAAGAGAAAAAGAACTTCTTTAAATAACAATCAATTGGGTATCTTATTTAATAAAATATAAAAATATAGTCCTTCAGGTTTGATGATTAAAACTGAGTTATATTTTGGTATCTGTGGTATTAATAGCATAATTCCCAGTAGTATAAAAAATCCAATAATCTGGTAGAATATCAGACTGGAATTTGTTGGATTATTGGACTTTTAATGACATTTGTTGCATCCAGCATGTGGTTGAACCCAGATTGGCAGATCAGTTTGATGAAGTTTTTCTGTTCCAATATTGTTCTTTAGAGAGGTTATTGAATAGAACTGTGTTGGTGAATAACATAAACAAGACAAAGATTATTATTTTGACAGAGAAAAGTACAATACTATAGCAAGAAAGATATATAAATTTTTTATAGTTATCAGAATGTTGTTCTTAGCTAGCCAAGAATCCAATTATCCTTTATCCTTTTAAAGTGATGCCTTGAGAGTACTTTACTTCCTTTAACTTAGTTTATTGTGTTATTATTGGTAAAATCATGAATTTTGCTCTCCTACCTCATTCAGGTCTGAGTCATGATCATGTTTTCTCTTCCAGTGAGATTGTTCCAGGATCAAGGACAAATGAATGTCAGGGAAAACAGGACTTCAATAAATGGAAATTTTAAAATGTTTCATCAGGTAATAGCCAGATAGGTTTAAAAGGAAATATGAGTACATGGTGTGGAGGCAAAGAAGGGTGGATGAGTAAAGAGCAGTGAATTGAGAGGGAGAACTGAGAAGATGGATGGTGGAATGAATGTAAAGTTCTCTTTTTGTATTTTTCTTCTGGATTGTGGTTAGAATTTGATCCTCAGTTCTCTTTTCCGGTCATTGACTCTTGCAACACAGAAGGGGAGAGGGAGTTGTGGATGAGTCAGGTCTATGCAAGGTGCTTTGTCAAAAGTATGTCTTTTTGTAAGCCTAAGAGCACAGTCTGAGACCAGAATTTGTGTTCAGGCAAAAGAGAAAGAGAACACTTTCTTCATAGGATCATCATCAGGCCATTTGCCACTGTGGACAGCTAAAGATGGATCCCATAGGACTCTGAGCAGTGTTGAGAATGCACCTCTGAATTGCCCACCTGAACAACAGAGGAGGGCAGCATTTATTCATGGTTTCCATCCTCCATTGCTCCAGGGTTGCCCTGTGGATTGTAATAATGCACTCAGGCTTCCAGATTGTACATGAATGAATGCCATAGCATCAGAGAAGCCCTGAGGCAGAAAGGGAGAGGTGATTAGCACAGCTGCTTAGAAGGTATGCCATCTGTGCAACCACCCAAGGCCCCATGTCTTGAATTCTAAATAATTTTATAAAATGGGGCTTTGTGTTTTCATTTTGCACTGGGCCCTCCAAATTTTATAGCCCTCCTTGGCTGTCAGATAATAGAATGTGAGATAAGGCACAGAGGGTGTCTGATGTATAGTTTAATGCTTATATTACCTATGAGTCAGATGTTATTATTCCATTTTAAAGATGAAGACACATATTCAGGTGAGGTAATTAATGTGTTGGTTGGGGCTGGTGGTGAGTGATAGAATTAGGGTTCAAATCACAGTTTGAATCAAAAGTCCTAATTCTTTCTACCACATATATGTGGTAGAATATATGTTGGAGAATAAGAAAGCAGAGATCATGATAATCAGTGATGTGATTTTTTTTTTTTTCCTTCTGGACTGACTGTGAAACTCGGACATGTTGACGGTGAGCCCCAAGGTATGTTCTTGCCCTGTTCTAACATACTGGAAACTCTGTGGACACATGGGTAGACCTGGGTCTGGCATCACCTCCAGGTTTTTTTTCTTCCTTTATAGATGAGTGAAAGGAGAAGCTATAGAAGTCAGCCAGTGATTCGGTAGGAAAAGAAGAATCTGGTACGTGTTTTGAAATTAGAATTTTTAGTTTTCTGGGTGAGAGTACATTCAGCTCCTATCTGATGAATGGAGAGAAATGAAGTACAACAAAGGTAAAACTTGGTGTCACCAAGTTGATGGCCACTGTTCACTGATCCCAAATCTAGTTCAGTGAGAGCTGCATTCCCCCAGCCAGTTTCTCTCCTAGTTACCACGGCCAGCTCTAGGTTTTCTTCCTGCTGAGTTGGTGCAATGGATGGAGGGCAGCAATCATGGCACAGTTGTTCCAATTTAGCACTCACCATCGAAAAACTGGAGCAACTTTCCAGTCTCTTTTCTTTTTATTTACCTTTTCTCTCTCTCTTTCATTCATTCAGATATTTCCCTTTGGAACAAGATTGATCAAATTATGTTATGTTCATGTTCAAATACGACATTGGCATCATGAATTCCACTAATATGTATAATGGCAATGCATCAATAAAAAATAAATAGCAAATATTTCCCTCCGAAAACCTCATCTAAGTCATCTGGGTATGGCCAACTTTACTGAATATGACAATAATGACAATAAAGATGTTTAAGGGGACCATGTGCCTGATTTTCCCTGGGCATTTCTGGTGTAAATGTTGTGTTTTTATTAATAGCAACTTTTTTTTTTTAAACTTTCAAGAATGGAGTTTTGGGTTCCCAAATTATATGGTTTTCCTAGTTATATTTCATCTCCATTTAGCACATATTATTTGGCTTTCTGCATAAAAAAGTGGAAAACATTAGTCTGGACTCCTTTGTTCTAAGTTTCAGAAGGCAAACTTGCTTAAACTTTAATGAAAATGGAGAATTAATTGGTTCATGTAACCAATGCATGAAAGGGGTAGAGGGGAGGAATATCAGATTACTGGATCATGATAATCAGGTTTTCAAAGTATCTTGCCATCTTTCAGTTTTGATTCCTTCTAGTTTTGCTTCATTTTCTCCTACTTTATGTGAACCTTTTCATCTATCAAGGCACACAGGTAATTCTGGCCTGGATCCTTAACATCACAACTCAAGAGGAAAGAGAATCTACTTAGATTTATTTGGAAAATTCCAGGTGAGAATGGTGTCCTGGTTTATGTTGTATGCTCATTCCCTCACACCAATCACTTAGGCTGGTCGGCCCAGCTTTGCACGTGCTGAGGTGAGTGGGGGCAGATTTGCTAACACAGTAGCAGTGCCACACCGGCCTGTGGAGCCTATTCTGATGACTAGCCAGGGGACCCAAGGAGGACTGGCTTTTTGTAAGGCAAAATTAGATAGTGAGCCAAAGGCCTCTCTGCCCATGTTCCTGATTTGGAAAGACATTTTTTTTTTTTTCAATGCTGAGGATCTAACCCAGTGCCCTGGCATTCTTATACTGAGCTACTCTCCAACCCCCCTTGAAATACTTTTTAAAGGAAGACATTCAGCTTCATTTCTTCCTGTGCTTTGGGATATGTTCTAGTCATCTCTTTTATTTTATTTTTTGACATTTGACCTCAGAATTTATTTGTGAGGGAGTGATGTGTATTTGCCACGAACTGGACAATAATGACAATATTGACAATATTCCCTTTCTGTTGAAAGGGAAGGTGCCAGATGATCCTGGAATGTATCATAAAAGAAAAAAAGCAAATACTCAGACAATGAGGGAGAAGTAGTAAAGGAACACAGAAGCCAGCTTGGATAGTTTCCCACCCACCAAATCTGGGACAATTTGAGCATTAAAAAAAAAAAAAAAAGGAATAAAATAGGAAAATTTAAATCTTCAAATAAGTTTCAAAGTTTGATAAGAAATGAGATATTAAATAGTTTCAAAATATTCTCCTACGAAATACTTATTTAATAGAAATGGTAAAGGAGTGATTTTATAGGTAAGAATCCTGACAGGCACCACCTTAATCAAATCAAAGTGAATATCATCAGTAATTGGACAAATTAAAATTCTGCACCACCTGGTAAGATGCAACAAGAACACAGCATCCACTTCAGTGATATTCCTATTGATTTCTGTTGAATCTAATATGTTCTAGTTACTATTATTATTATCATTGTTATTATTATTATTTTTTGGTACTGGGGATTGAACCCAGGGCGCTTAACCACTGAGCCACATCCCCAGCCCTTTTTTATATTTTATTTAGAGACAGGGTCTTGCCGAGTTGCTAAGTGCCTCGTTAATCCGCTGAGGCTGCCTTTGAACTCACAATCCTCCTGCCTCAGCCTCCTGAGTTGCTGAGATTACAGGCATGTGCCACCACATTCGGCTGTGTTCTAGTCATCTTAATACCTACAAATTTACCTTCTTATAAGGGGCAGGGTTTGGCCCTAAATGATTCTTTTACTATTTTAAACTTACATATTCCAATGTACTTTTTATTGCCATGTCCCCCTTTAAATTGAGTAACTAGAAGCAGTAGGATAAAAACAAGAGATTCCAGTAGAATGCAAATTGTCTTCTTGTTAGACACTGCAAAATATTAGGCTTAAGTGCAGTAGCACTAAAGCTAAAGGATGGTCTCTGGGAAAATCTGGTAACTGTTGAGGGTAATGCTCTTGAAATGACTGACTATAGATTCTTCAGCATTCTTTGGAGGAAAGATTCTGGTAAGAGGGGCCAGGACATCAGAGCTTCCTGCCCGTGTCTGTGAGTTTTGGTCCTTTCCTTGGTATTTCTCACAGAGATCCAATCCTGATGTCATAGTTGAAGGAAATTCAGTAGAATAATGGACTCAGATTTCCCTTTAAGAAGCAGAAAGTTAGCCTTAAACACCATACAGAAGAATTGAAAGCAGAATTGATGATGAATAAAATTTTATTCATGAGTAAAAATTTGTGTTCATCAATTATAAACATTTTTTTTTTGCACTTCAAGATTGTCCTATTGAGAAAGAAGGTACTAGATCATATTTAATGAGAGTGCTCTGTTACTGCACTTCTAACAGATTTTAGACAAAAAGTTGAGTGGAATTAAAAAGTGACATTTCCTATATTATCATTCTAATCAGAGGTGAATTAAATTAAAACTCAATTTCTGGATTTTTAGTGTAATATGGTTAACATAAGTGACTACATCTGGATGTCCTGGTATATTTTTAGCAACAAGTGTGGATGAAGGAGTTAGTAAAAAGAAAAAAAGGAAGAAAGACTCAAAGGAAAGTAAACAAATCTTTTCATGAACTGTACAAAGCTCGAGATGAAAACTTTGCCCTTAGCGCAGAGTGGAAGTTATTTCCTTTTTGAAAAGGAGAGTCCCACAACTTTTTCGAAATTAATTTTTTATTTAGAAAAAGAAACCAGAAGTTTTTATATTTTCCTCTGCTACTAAAAGGGATTTATAGTTGAAGCATTGCTTCCAAATGTGTTTTCTTTTGAAGGTGATCTCTTTTATTTTGAATCTAGGTCCTGAAAGCTTTTCTGGCTTAACTGTTCTTGGAAATAATGGGTGTAATGCGCAGCTGTGGTATCCCACTAGGTGAATCAATTCAAGTCATGATGGATGGGAAGATTGGGCTCCTACTTTTCCCTGTTGGGGGCTTGATGAGTGAATATGCTGCCTAACCACTATGTTAACTCTATAGAGATAGATATTGGGTTCATTAAGGGAAGTTTTTAACATACGGCCCAAAGTAAAATAAATGAATGAACAGTGCTGGTTATAATTTGTTTATTGTAATCCTTTAGTATTTTTATTATTTAAAACACAGAGGAATCAGAAAGCTAATTTTCCTGAGTTGTCTTAGAGCCTTTGAAATTGAGGGTTGAACAGAGCTGAGTATTTCTTAGAGACAGCATGCCAATTTAGTCACACCCCACCTTACTTGCTAGGCATCTCCCCAGAAAAGGGTGTCTAAGTCAAATCACACAAAATGTGTTAAATTCAGTTGATTATAGGGATTTGGTACATAATTTAAAAAAAATATTATGCCCAGTACTTTTCTGAAGTTTTAACCATTTCAAAGTAAAAGAGAGAAAATTGCTCCAAAGGGAATTCATTATCTAATAAAATATTTTTGTTAAGCAAATAATTATTCCCTAATTTATACTGAATAGGAATGTTAGTTCAGGCCCTCCAAGAAGCAGTCACTAAGATGAGATTAATTGTGCAAGGATATCATAGGAGAGTGCCTAAGAGAGAGTACAGGGGGAGCAGACGGCTGGAAGAGCTGTCTGGCCACAATGCACATCTGACCTGAGCAACTTTGTGGTAAGAAGAGCTGGACCGATCATGAGAAAGGTCATGTGGAAGACATCCAGCTGAGCCTGCAAGAAGTCTCCAGACCTGTGGGTGTGGTGTTCTTGGATGTTCTGCTCTGGCCGTTGCCTCTGACTTCAGCTGCTGGAGTGAGCTGAGTTAGACAGCAAAACACCACCCAAGACCCCCGTGAGAAATTCTGAGAAGCAAGAAATCTTTGTTGCCTTAAGCCATGTAGTTTTGGATGGTGGTTAAGCAGCTGAAGATGACTGATATGCAGAGTCTGGGTGAGAGGGACAAGTGTTCTTGTTTTCTTTGTTGTAAGTAGGCATCTTCCTAGGGCACCTCTCATTGGGGGTACTGCTCTTTTGAGATTTCCACTCTCAGTTTCAACCTCTTGCCTTGTCTGAGCCCAAGGCCTTATTTTCTGTCTCTACATGGTCATTAAAATTCATGACCTTCGTTTATTGAAACAGATACATCCCCACTTCATGGTAGCTAAAACTTCAGCGCCCTTAAACAGACTTTATTCATTTTTGTAGCCTTGCGAAATTGTTTTCCTTGCCTTCTTACTCTCTCAGGAATTTAAGTGGATGTGATTATACTGAAGTCAACATTTGATAGAGCTTTTCAGGTTGCCTAGTCTGCCACATTATTAGGTATAGAGTCTCCATCTAATGCTTTTGGATGTTCCCTAGAGATATTATTTGTGTTTTTTTTTTCATAAGTCACTTATATGTCCTGCCTGGGGTTCGAAGGAGGAAACTTTAAACTTTACCTTGTCATGGAAGGATTAGATCATAGTATTGAGCATCATGGGTACGTTCAAACTTTTGTGGTATTAGAACTCTATAGGAAGACATATTTGTACATGATTCTATGTTGACAAAGCGTGCTTGTAAATAAGTGAAATTTTGTATTTTGTATTTTAGAAGGGTCCAAACCAATTTTTCTTAGTTCAAAAACTAACATGAAGAGTAGAAGTTTGACAGAGTAAAAAAAAAAAAAACACAAAAAAACCCATAAAGTGATTTTTCTTTTGACTAAAGAAGAAAGAGTTCTCAAGGTAGCACTTAGCCTAGGAATTCTTTCTTCCCTGCTGGGTGTAGGAGTGATGGTCCTTAAGATCAGCTGCACTGAGGACACAGTGGGAGAAAGACAGGTTGTTAGAGGCAGTTGAGAAAAGGCTGTAATAGTGGGAAAGCTTATTAATATGAACTGTGGACAATTTCACATAGAAAAAATTTATCAGCTTTCGTGAGAGGAAGGGACCAGTAGGTCATTAAAGTGGGTTAGTAAATGATACATGGGATGATGAAAGAGGAAAACCCATACAGAATCAGAATAGGCATGCTTCCCTCAGCTGCTCCTGACTAAGGCCTCATTAGCTTTGTGGGAGGAAGGTATCAGCGGTAAAAAACCAGCATGTCTTCATAGTTATATTTGTGCTGTGTGGTCTGTGCATGTTTTGTGTGTTTGTATGTGGTGATATATATGTGTGTGTGTGTGTGTGTGTGATATATATATATACATATACAAATTTTCATTTCTTGTTAGGTGTTTGTCTGTGAGAATAACAAAGGGGACCAAAGAGGAAATAAAAAATTATATACATAGTATATAAGTATATGTGTATATATATATATATATATATATATATATATATGTTATATATACATGTGTATAACATATATATCCCTATAGTCTTTGTAATATACTCTACTAGGTGTGATCTGTCCCCCCTCAACATTGCTCTTATATATATTTTTAAAAAATATTTTTTAGTTGTCAATAGACCTTTATTTTAATTATCTATATACAGTGCAAAGAATCAAACCCAGTGCCTCACATATGCTAGACAAGCGCACTACCACTGAGCCACAACCCCAGCCCTATATTTTTAAAGTACTGAACCAACCCATTCGCAGACAAGCAGTTAAATACTATAAAGCTTTCTGATATTTTAAAAGAGTTATATCTGAATTAGATCAACTCATCTAACTCACATTTTTGGTTCTCAAGGTGGACAGGGCAGGTATGCACTCTTTAAGGACATATTCTGGATTAATCTTCTTTCTTTCCTGAGGGTACCATGATATTTTTAACTGGATCAGCAATTTGAGTGGTTTTATAACAAGTACAAGTGACAGGTGTACAAAGCTCCTTTGCTGATGGGACCTTGTTTTGGACAGCACACATTCTATTTGAAGTCTCTGGAGAACTACCACTTAAATGTCTGGTATGGAAGAGTGGCAGGCTTATCCGAAGCAATTGTCCCCTTGAAAGGGAGAAGAGATGAGCCTGGGTGTTATTACCCCAGTGTAAAATGTATCCAGTCTTCTTTTTCCTTGTAGTAAAGTTTTTATTTTCTCTTTGATCCCCTTTGTTATTCTCATGGACAAACACCTAACAAGGAATGGGGAAAAAAATAACTTTTTTCTCCCCCATAGGAAGAGCATAACAGAAGGTAGCTTCATGGACTCTGTCCTTCCTGGTAATTTATCAGCAATGAACCTGTGGAAGTAGCCATGGAGCTTCCGATGTTAAACAATAAGATCTTCTGGGCCAGAAGGCTCAGCTAATTCTTCCCCTCCTAAACAGTATGTTTGGTGGTGAACTAATAGACATGAAGACCATGGCATATGGCACATATAGCTATCAGCTCTTGCCTTTATGGCAGTCCTTTACATATAATTCTTATTTTTTTTATAATTTAAAAAAATTTCTGTGATACTGGTGATTGAATACAGGTGAGCATTACCACTGTGTTACATCCTCATCCCCCAAACTTGAGACCCTCCTGACTCAGCTTCCTGAATAGCTGGGACTTCAGTAGCTGGGACTACAGCTACTGCACACATCTGTAGTTCTTATCATTTAAAGATGGTATTGATTGGTTTCTTTTCTTTGTTTGTTTAATATTTATCTGCCTCTAATTCTCACCACTTTCTATTTTAAGATCAAAATAAGCAAGAAAGACTTGGGGTGATTAGATAAACTTAGATAAATCCTGAAGGGTTTGATTTCATGCCATGTAGGAGAGAAATTTTCTAATGGGTAAAACAGCCAATTTCAGTCCACATTTGCTTTGATTGCATAAAAGATAAAAAGAGTCCTGCCCTTTTGTGTTTTGTGTATCTGTGATTAAAATTTTCCTTTATATTTTCTTTAAGAATTTGTGTATAATAATAATATTACAAAAATGTATGTATGCATTTATATAATTAAGGTCTGATAGGACTCAAAGAAAATTAATGTAAAAATTAAATATTTTTCAATTTACTGGTTAATACCTGCTCTCATAGACTCCTAATCTGTTCATGCCTGCTGAGGACCTCTTCTCAAAAAAAAAAAAAGTTGGGGGTGCAGGGGATGGGGGATGACATAATCTTCTACATGATGACCAAACAGAAAAATGATAATCGTGTAATCATGTGGCTTAAAGTGTTTCTTGAATTACAGGTGATTGAATTTGGATCTTTGGTTTTGTAACCTTGAATGTTGATTGACTAGCAACACTTGCTGACCAGCAGACCTAGACCCTTCTGTGTTTCCCATATGAAACCTGGAGTGCACGTTGTGTTAGTCCATTCTGGCTGCTATAGCAAACTACCTTAGCCTGGGTAATTTATAAACAACAGAAATTTATTGCTTTCTTTTATGAAGGCTGAGAAGTCCAAGATCAGAGTGCCAGAAAGTTCTGAGTCTCGTAGATAGCATCTTGTCCTCACAGGGTTGGTAGAAAGGGAGAAAAGGGATAAATAGACTTCCTCAAGTCCTTTTATAAAGGGCATTAAGCCCATTTATGAGGACTCAGTCCAACCACCTCTGAAAGACCCTCCCTCTTAATACTATATTGCATGTAGTATTATGTTTCCATAAGCATTTTGGAGGGACACGAATATTCCAACTAGAGTCGACATTTATTATTTGTACATACAATTTCTTCCTGTTTATTATTTTGACTAGCATCTCCACTGCCATGCAGAAGAAACTGCCATTTTAAAAAATAACTTTATTTTATTTATTTATTTTTTTAATGTGGTACTGAGGATCGAACCCAGTAGTAGAGGCAAGTGCTCTACTACTGAGCCACAACCCCAGCCCCAAACTGTCATTTTTTTGGCCACAGTGATTGGTCAAATGGTGGCCACCTGGCTCATGCCAGGTCAGTGACAGGATCCCCTTTGGCCTCAGTGGGGTGGTAGAGCTATGGGCTCTAAGGCCTGGGCCTGCTGGGCACCATGTTGCCTGTCACTGGCAAGGCCAGGTGGTGAGGTTGGCATGCAGGCACAAACAGAGATGAGAGAGAGAGACATTAACGATGTTCCAGTTCCTGGTTCCAGCCCCAATCTACACTTTCAGAGACCATTTTAAATGAATTTTCTCTCCCTTCTTTTTGTCTAATCTAGTTAGTGTTAATTCTCCCCTCTCCCATAAGCAACCTGAAGAGTTTATAAAGAAGTAAATTTATTATCTGCAGCGTTGTTTCTCCTGGACATTGGTGGACTCCTCCCCACCCTGCCCCGCGCTGGGAATTGAACCCAGGGCTTCACATACACTAGGCAAACTTTATACCACTGACACCCCTAGCCCAACTTCAATTTTTTTTTTTTTTGCAGTGCTGGGGATCAAAAACAGGGTCTCATGCATACTAGGCAAGTGCCCTACCACTGAGGTACATCCCCAGATTTTTTTTTTTTTTAATGAGGGGTCAATTACATTCAGCATTCCCCTTAAAATCTTTTTTTAGGCTTTTGTTGCACCAAGTTTCTCCTCTTTTTTGAGCCCAGTGTCTGCCTCTAGACATATCTCATCTCCTTTTCAGTATTCGGCAATTTGGGTTTCTTCTCTTCTGCTCATTCAAGCAAAACATTTCTCAAAAAAACAAACAAAACAGAACAAAAATTGGTACTTTCCCTCTGCTTCAAAATAACCAAAGCCCAGCCAATCTGTTTCTGTAGCAAAAGGGCTAAGTACAGCATCTTAATAAAGGTGATGCTTTCCCTGCCGAGAAACTTTTGTACTGACTGCTAAGAGAATAAAATTTTCTCCGTATTAGAACTCCTGCAGTGTTTTGGGATCATTTTCCTCATTAATTAAGCAGCATATTGTCATTTTCAAGGCCCTATTTCAGCACATTTTATTCTAAAATAGCCAATTTATATCTACCACTTTTGTTTTCTGCCCAATTTTCTGTGCAATCTGAAAAACACCTCTCATAAGATGCTCTCACTTACTTTCCAAGCTGACTAATGTAATCTAAATATATTTTTCATTGAAGATTTTTGAAATTCTACCACTTCCTCATATTTTATGATTTGAGTGAAATGTTGGAAATAGCCTGTTGATTTTTGCTAAAAATAAATGTATAGATTGCTTTAGAAAATTTGCTCCTCCTCTCACCTCTCCCCTGTTCCCCCAGCTGTTCTTTGGCAAATATTTTGCTGTTAGAATGACTTGGGGTTGGGCAGGGGGAAACTGGAGAGGAAGAAAGAAGAATTCCTTTAATTTTTTTTCAATGTTACTGAGAAGGGGAACTATGGAAGTGCTGGGGCACAGTTTTCCCTCTGAAAGTTCAATAAGACATGAAGACATAGGGATAGAGTTTAAGGAGGCTTCTTTGTGCTTTGTGTTGCTATTTCCTCAATTATTCTGACTGTAAGGGACAAAAATTGGCTACATGAGTTGATAAATACATTACTTTTTTACTACTGTAACTATTTTATTATATATGTATCTTCTCATGCCATATAACTTAAATATAAACAATAAAATTTATTTTAAAAAGTGAGCTATAATTTTTTTGCAGCTTCTCTCAACAAGAGGAGGAGTATCTTTTTCTCCTTTTTTTTTTTTTTTTAAATCCAAGCTGGCTTTATATCCTGCTTTGACCAGGAGAATGCAGTGGAAGTGATGGATGACTTCTCAGCAAACTCTCAAGAGATCTTGTAGTTTCTGCTCATTCCATGTACTAGAAATTGGAGACATCCTGTCAGAAAGGCTGTGTGGAAGAGAATTGAGACACCCCAGCCAACGACTCTAGCTCATGACAAGGAATATGAGTGAGGTCAGTTGAACTACTGTACGATGGTAGACACTTAAGTGATTTCATGTGGGAACATCCAAGGACTGGCCCACCAAACCCAGCATAAACAGAAGAATCATGGACAATGTTCCTCTTCTACTTACATCAAGTCGAAGGAGAAAATAGATGATTCAGAGCACAGAGAGAGAGAGAGAGAGAGAGAGAGGCAATTACAGGAACCATTTTACACTTAATTGAGACCTGTCAACGGTGTGCTTTTCTCCAACCATCTTCAGATGTTTGGGTAGAGGTGTGGCATACATAAAACTGGATTTAATCATGATGGGGACTTGGAAGTATGAAAGCACTAGAAAGGGTCAAGATAATATATGCAAGGGAGTAGTTACAATCATGGCCCATGAATTCAAATCTCCAAAATGGGGATATGATGACAGGAGGAGATAAGGATTTGGAGAAAAGAGTTGGGGAGAAAGTGGACCAAATACAACCTTGTGAGGAAAGGTACCAATGGAGTACTTGTTATCATGTAATAATCATAAACATTGTGATCTTGGGGAAATCACTTAAATTTATTGATTTGTATAATCAAGAGTTGGACTAGAATAAATTCTAAAAGATTCTAACAATCTGTCATTCTGTCTCCACAGTTGATTGTTCTACGATTCCATTTAAGAGTGGCCTATAACATAGGCCATATCAAGGAATACATTCAGTTTATTAAACAACACTGGGAACCCTCTGGTAAGGTTTCTCACAATATCTTAAGCTTAATTAACCACTAATTATTGTCCTGCTTGTTTGTTGCGTTCCTTTTGGATGACAACTGCACAGGGTTCTACTTTTAGAGTAAGTATTGAGAAATACAATGGAGCATATCTGGAATCACTGAGTGAGTAGGCAGATCCATCCACACAGCAGGATGGAGGGAGGGTGGTGGGGTTTCTGCTCTGGCTCTAATTCTAGTCATATTTACCGCTTTTGCTGTGATTTACTAAAAGATCTGAGAAACTTTGTAATTTGTGCTTCATTTGAATATCTGAGTAAACCAGAGCAGGACCCAGAAGTTGTGAAACAGAGGAGGTATGATTGTGCTCTGTACCCTTGTTCATCAGAATCCAGACCAGATGACAGCAGCTGTGATGGCCTTTTGGAGAGATACGAAAGCAAACAAAACTTTCTAACATCCTAGTCAAAGGCATTTTCCTTTAAAGAAGAAGCTCCCAGCATCTATGTCATTGCTTTTGCTGGTAATTATGACTTCCGCTGTATCTGACTGATTTGCAATGTCTTCAAGTTTGTCTCCTTTTCCTCTTCCTCTTACTACAATTTATTCACCGTACAACAGTCAGTAGTGATTTTTTAAAAAAATAAATCAGGTCATTTTACTCATTGATTTCCCATTAGATTGAGAATAAAATCCAGACTCCTTATTTTTAACTTCAAGATCTTACCTGAACTGTCCTAGATCTTACCTGAACTGTCTCATACTTCCCCCTCTGACCTTGTCCTGAACCAGTATCCACATCATTCAGTGTGTTTCCGACAACATGACATTCTATTGTTTCAAGAACATATAAAATTCTTCACGATCTCAGGATTTGGTGCCAGTGGGTTCCTATACTTGGAGAAGTCTTTCAAATCCTGTGGGGGCTGATCATTTTGAGACATTATATTTTCTGCTCACCTTTTGGTTCTCTGAGTACCCTTGAACTAGACAGAGTGCATGATATGCACTTTATCTCACTGGCTGGTGTGACCTCTGTGCTGAGGAGAACCTCTGGTAGGTGCTCGGCAAATGCTACGAATGGGACCTCAAAAGTGGGTGGAGTAGAAGGCAGTTTGTCTAAGGTCAGTTGAGGGGGCTTGAGGCTGGGATCTCTCTTCTAAAATACTGACTGTATTAAAGCTTTCACTTGTTCAAGTCTTGAAAAATGTGTAGCCTTTATGATTCCCCATTTAAAATGCAAACTTTGTGAGTTTATTTCTAAAGTTTATACCAACTAAAGTTTTGGTTCTTAGTGACCATCTAACAAATAATAATGCATAGGATGTGTAAGTGGCAGAGCGTCATGAGTGAGGGAGTAAAAGAAGAGAGCCAAAGGGCAAAGGGCAAAGGGCCACCAGGGTGGAAAAATGTCAGGAAATGGTCTAAGTGAGAGGAAAGGTCACGGGAGGAGAATTACACCGGAGCTAGAGTGGAAACATTTTTGTTTCCCAAGGTATACACAAGTGTCACTGTTGACAACTGGTAGTGTGTATTTTAAAGTATCAGAACATTTTTTATTTTTAAATGCAGACTCTTTTTTCCCTTTTCTTCATATTTATTTTTTATTTGTAGTTGGACACAATACCTTTATTTTATTTATTTATTTTTATGTGGTGCTGAGGATTGAACCTAGGGCCTTGCACGCGCTATGCGCACGCTCTACCACTAAGCCACAATTCCAGCCTTAAAACGCAGACTATTGATAGTTCTTCTGGGTTACAAATAAATTGGGAAAGAAGAGAAAGTGATGTGTGTACTCAAAAAAAAAAAAAAAAAAAAGGCGCAGCACCCATTACATAAGATAATGTAACTGCTCAGCATGAGCATTTCAGGGAAATATCTGGTATCTTGTAATGTTGCAGTTACTATGGTGACAATGCATTTTTAATGACATCATTAAATGGTAGTGTAACTACTTGTAACTAAGGAGCACTGAGTAGTCACAGCTGTGTTATTTGGCATTTACATTTCTTTCCTCCAGGATAGTTCTTAATGACTTCAAAATAAAAGTTTTTGTGTATCAGAATATCAATTTGGTATATAATTTATGTATATTTTAGAAATAGAAAGGACTTTAGAGAATGCTAATTCTTCCCTTTAACCACACACATGTGCACAAATGGATGTGAGTAAAAACATATATACATACCTACTTTACAGACGAAGATCTATAGACAAATATCAAGTCGCTGTACAAGGTCATTAAGCTAGTTGCAGGCTTAGGACAGATCATAGGTTTTCCGACCTCTAAGACAGTTTTTTCTACCATTGCATACTGCCCCCTTTTAATACAACATGACACAGAACTCCCTCTATACAGGGATTGAACCTAGAAATGGTTCGCCACTGAGCTCCATCACCTGCTCTTTTTATTTTGAGACAGGATCTCACTAAGTTGCTTTAGGGTCTCACGAAGTTTCTGGGATTGGCTTTGAACTTGCAATACTCCTGCCTCAGTCTCCTGAGCTTCTAGGATTACAGGTGTGGGCTACTGTGCCTGGCTTTACATTCTTTTTATACATCAAAATTGGTAAGAAGATAGAATTAATTTTTAACCACCTTGTGGAGTTGTGTTGTGTTTAGGGCCCAGAATAAGAAAAGTAATTAATAAGAGATCATAGAGGGAATTCAAGTGGTCCACAAACCCTTTAAAATTGATTGCTGTGTGTGTGTGTGTGTGTGTGCGCGCGCGCGCATGTGTGTATATTTTTCTAGTGAAAAAAAATCTTACTGTCAATGAATTTATTACCTCTTCCCAAATAAGTGATAAATTTTGGCTCTTTCCCATTGATGATATCAAAATGTCATAAACAAAGTGGGAAGCAAAATGGTATATTGAGAAAAATATTTATGATCTGATAAAGACCAATTTTTTTAATACCCTTTTTTTTAGATGTTGATGGGTGTTTATTTTATTCATTTATTTATATGTGATGCTGAGAATAGAACCCAGTGCCTCATACATGCTAGGCAAGCGCTATACCACTGAGCCACAACCCCAGCCCAAAGACCAATATTCTTAATTTACAAAGAGCATATATACATCAAGAAAACCATCAGGATCTAGTTGGAATTTGAGTGAAGTAAATGAATGGAAAAAAATACAGACCAGAAAGTACAAATGGTTACTAGAAATGAAAATTATTCACATTCATTATCAATGAAATGAAAATTGAAACAGTTTAAATTCTCAATTTTCACTCAACAAATTAGCACAGATTGGAAACAACCATGATAGTATTCTTTGTGTGTGTGTGTGAGTGTGTGTGTATGTGGTACTAAGGTATGCTACCATAAGCTATACCTTCAGCTCTTTTATTTTTATTTTGAGCCCTTTTTAAAAAAATTTGAGATAGGGTCTTGTGAGATTGCTGAGGTTGTACTCAAATTTTTGATCTTCCTGCTTCAGCCTCTCAAAGCACTGGGACGGACTACAGGTGTGCACCACCTCACTTGGCCTGTGCAAGTAATCTGTGTGGTGAAGGGAACAATGGGATAAGCAAATTTCCATATTTTTACGAAGAGTATATTGGAGCAAAGATTTTGGAAATCAAATTAATAATTTGGATTAATAGCCTTGAAAATATTCATAACCTTTAATCCAAATCCTAAGAAAAGGGTGCCTTTCTAAGGCAACAATTAGATGTGTTTGCCAAGGCTTGTATGCAAAAGTATTTCTCCCAGCATTATTTAAAATAGTAAAATATATGAAAAGTGCAAACATAAGGAAAGTTAAAATGACATACTGCACTTCTACAAATCCAATTAAGTTGGCTTGAAATTTTTGTTAAAGATATGTGTGATGGTTAATTTGGACTGTCAACTTAATTGGATTGAGAGATGCCTAGGATTAAGAGACTTCTGGGTGTGTCTATGAGATTGTTTCCAGAGACGATTGGGAGATGGGACAGCAAACTGAAATAGATACCCACCTTGAATTTGGGTCATTGTCTGATAGTGTGGGAGCCTGGATGAAAAACGAGGTGGAAGAAAGCACAGGGATGCATCCTAGATTCTTTCTGAGCTGCTGTGTCTATTACTGCTGCCACTGCTTGAGGACATCAGACTTCATCTCCTTCACTCTTCCAAGGTGAATGCTTTAGTCAGCTTTTTTTTTTTTTTTTTTGCTACTGTGACTTAAAGATCTGACCAGGAGGTCAAGTTTATTGAAAGGCTCACAGTTTCAGAGGTCTTAGTCCGTAGAAGGCCAGATCCATTTTTTGAGGCTTGAGGTGAGGCTGAACATCATGGTAGAAGAGTGTGGCAGAGGGAGGCAACTCACATTATGATCAGGAGGCAGACACACACACACACACACACACACACACACACACACTCCACTCTCCAAATACAAAATAACCCTAACCAACAACGAACCACTTCCTTCAGCCACACCTCATCTGCCTCCAGCCATCACTCAGTTAATCCCATCAGGGATTGATTCACTGGTTAGGTTAAGGCTATAACCCAATCATTTCTCCTCCAAACCTTCTAGCATTGTCTCACATGTGAGTTTGGGGAGGACACCTCATATCCACATCATAACAATGGAGTTTTACCAGTGATTCTCCAGGGCATTTCCAGGACTTCATTCTTAGACTGGGCTGCATCATCGGACCCTCTTGTTCTGCGGCTTCAACATCTTGGATTGGCAGCTAGTAGTTCCTTTGGATCTCCAAGATGCAGATGGCCACTGTGGAGCTATTCAACTTTGGATCATATAAGACAATCTATTAAACCCCCTTTTATAATCACACATATACATATCCTACTGATTCTGTTTCTCTAGAGAACTCTGACAAGTACACTATACAAGCCTTTTGTGATATAATATTGTATTAAAAATATTCAGACTTCTAAAATGCTTGTAGATTGTGTCACTGAATTAAAAAAGTTCTAGAAGCAAATATTCTAAAATGTTGATAATGATAATATCTTGGGTTATGGGATAGTTAATTATTACTTTTTTAAACTTTTGCTTATTTTCTCAGATTCTATAGTAAATTTTAATATTATCAGATATGAAATAAACATTATTGAAGAAGTTTTGCCACGTATATTGCAGATGTCACCTCAAGTTGTTCTGACTTGGCAAAATTTTGTTGTCTCAAAGAATGTCAGAAATTAGAAAAATCTTTTTGGAAAAAAACTAAATTGCAACAAAATTTAACTTCTATTTTTCACTTAAAAATATATATGTAATTTCCTATTTAGGCCAAATACTGAGGAAACACATATGAACAAGATATTTGTCCTGTAGCCAGTTAATGACTACTAGGAAAGACTGGCAGGTAAAAATTATAACGAAACAGGTCATGCATACTTTGTGATATAGTAACATGAAGGAAGAAATGATAAAGTCTTCTTTAGGAAGTGGAGGCAGGGGGTAATATTTAATTCTAATCTTGAATGATGGACAGGAAATCACAAGATGGACAAAATTAGGCCCTTTCTAATTGCACACTGAGTGTAGGGTAAAGTGTTCAACCTGGGGACTTCATGGACACTACTATTTTGAGAAGAGTTCCCTTAGATTTGCTCAGAAAGGTAGAGAAAAGCCTCTTGGAAAATCTGTGCAAGATGTCTTGATCATACTTTGTAAGCAAAAAGGGGTCATGAAAGTCACTGAGTCATATAAATAAATGAAATTTGATCAGAATGTGCATATATGTGAAGGAATAATCTCTAAGGCAATGGAAATAATGATTCAATAATCATGGGTTTAAAAATGACTTAGATATTTTCTATTGAAATAATTCTCAATACAGTAAAAAAAAATTTTTTAAAAAGATTCATTCAAGGTGCTGTTCTGTATTACATTATCCCTCAGAGGACATTTGATATTGGGGATGCCATGATTGGACATATAATGGTATTAATGAGGCCCACATAAAATTCTTCTTTTAAATTTAGTAGGCAGAAAAAATACTTTGTTTTATTGCTGCCAGCTAAATGAAGCAGTTTGTAGCTGCATCTGCTATTTACAAAGGGCATTCATGCCTTGAAAGAACTGGGGTGCGTCTGTATCAAATCTTAATGTTAAATTGATCAAAGTTCAGTTTCTCCCCACATATTTCATTTCATTGCCCCAATAAAGCCCACTAGTAGAAGATGGCAGAAGCAATGCAGCAAGTCCCAATCTCCTCACAATACGGAAAGGAGGCAGAGAAAGAAAAGCAGAATTGAGGGGTGAGTGATGAAATAAATGCTCTAAGGTTCAATATGACAAAGTCTGAGACCTGGAGAAACTGGAAGATAGGTCACCAGAGTTGGAAACAAACTCAGAGTCTCCTTACCCTGAATGCGAACCTGGGGATAAGAAATGGGGAGGGACAACAGAGAGAAAAAGTTTGGCGGGGGTGGGGGGTGGAGAGCAAGCAGACAATCTTTTAAATTTACCCACTTAAAAACATTTGGAAATACAGACAAAATTTAAAGCATGATATTAACAGAAGGGTCCTTAAAACAGTGCAAACAGCTTAAAACCAAATTGCAAAGAAAACTGGGTGTGGGGTAGTGGTCCGTAGCCATCTCATGGAGCCTTCAGCCCACTGGTCATCCCTCTAAATCAGCCTGGACCCTTCCCACACCCAGATAGCTGAAGATTAAACCAGAAGTAAGTCCCCATGCAGTGGGACCTCTCAAAATCTGGCTAGAAAGAACTTGTAGAAGGGCAACTACTGGCTGAGAATCACCAAAACCCTTTCTCACTTCCCCTCACTGCAAACCAGGGGAATGGGCTGTTGGGGGCCTGTGCTGGGAAGTTTGCCTAATGGTGTTTAGCCTCTGTGACCCAGGCAAGGGTGGAAAGCTCTTTGCAGCATCTGTCTGCTGGCTTGATTCAGACAGAGACAGCTAGGAAGCAGCTTTGGCTCCAAACAGAGGAAAGTGGATCCACCATGCCCTGATCACTGATGTTGGGGGGAGGCACCGTGGGAAGCTTAGGGATGGTCCCTGGGATCATGGGGCTAGACCAGAGGGAAGCTGCCTAAATATCCAGTGACACAGAGTCCAGGCAGAAACGTATCAGAGTCCACACAGCAGGAAGGGGTTGATTTCAGCCTTAACTGGTGCACAGCCTGACCCATGATCACAACTGGCAAGTGACAGGGTATAGTTTGAATACTTGTGAAGCCCCTCATCAGACTTAGTAAATAGAGGGAATCAATGCCTGCCATTCACAACCTGGGGCAGTGGAAATCAGAGTTCAGGTGAACCACTTGATACCCTTCACTACAGCACCTCTGAGAGTGGCAATGTCTGGGGGAATACTTCTGCATCACAAAACACTCATGGAAAACCCACAACCAGAGTTCCTGCACTCACCGACAGCCACCAAGATCCTCACCACCATGGAAAGCATCCTGTAGAGGGAAGAAGATAAACAGTGACCCACAGCAGTTGTAGGGACACTCCAGAGCCTGCATCCTGAACTACTGCACATAGTAGAAACAGCCAACTCGCAACACTGCACCCTCTGCACAGTCAGCTGCAGGTCCCTGAGCTGACAAACCAGAGGCTGCTGATAGGAGGTTCGTAGCAACTAGAGAATTGGCTCCTGTGCCCCTGCAACTTAGTTGAGATCCACAGCTAAAGACTGTTGGATACATGCTAAATGGCCGAACTCCAATGAAATCCAAACCAAGATTCAATGAGAATATTCTTTACCTTGGTATAGGGTACTATAAACAACTCTAACGTCAACTTTAATCATATAAATGATTTTTAATCATATAAATTATAATTTTTAGCTCAATAGCCAACATCCAACATTGTACCTTTGACCCATTTGAATGTATTTCATCTAATGGTTTAAAGCATTAACTGGAACTAATCTTGCTATCTTTGTTTTCCTAGCTTTGGGATAAATTTTTCTTTTATATCTTCTCTCTCCCTCTCTTTTTTTTTCACCCTATTTTTTTCCTCCCCACTTAAGGTTATAGTAAGATAACTACATTTAACAACTAATTTTTTGATATAATCCAGAATTTATTATAGGTTTATACTTGAACTTGAGGAGCCATAGAGAACAATTATAACAAGTTTTGAATTCTTATAAGGTTGAATAGAATGAGGTTTGGCTCTGAAGTGATTATAGTAAATAGAGCTTAGTGGCATCTCTTAAAGTGGTGCTGTTATTGGGATCACACATTGACTTAAAATATCTGTATATTCACCCAACCCAGGGCTCTTAAGAAAAAGGAAACTTACAATGTAGTCCTTTGCTTAAAAGAAGTAAGAACTATACCAATAGATGGACAGACATATAAACAATATGAAAAACAAGGAAAAAAATCATCCTAAACAGCACATAATGCTTTAATAATGACTTTATTGACACCACAGTGGAGGAAATGTCAGAAAAGGAATTTAGAATGTTCACAAACCGTTCTATGAGTGAAAAGAAGATGTAAGGAGTGAAATCAGAAAGATCACTTCAATAAAGAGCTAGAGATTCTGATAAAGAACCAAATGGAAATCCTCAAAATGAAAGAATCAATAAAAACAAATTAAAAATTCAATGAAAAGCATCACCAATAGATTAGATGACTTTGAGGATAGACTTTTAGGCCTCAAAGACAGGGTATATAATCTTGAAAATAAAATTGACCATAAGGAAAACATGTTAAGAGACTATTAATAGAATATTCAGGGGATGTGACTCAAGGGGTAGCACGCTCGCCTGGCATGCATGCGGCCCGGGCACCACATACAAACAAAGATGTTGTGTCCGCCGAAAACTAAAAAATAAATATTAAAATTCTCTCTCTCTCTCTCTCTCTTAAAAAAATAAATTGTTTAAAAAAAAACCTCAAAGAAATATTTAAAAAAAAAGAATATTCAAGAAATCTGGGATAACATTAAAAGGCCAATTTAAGATTCATTGGGATAGATGAAGGCACTGAAATATAAATAAAGGAATGAGTAATCTTTTCAATGAAATGATATCAGAAAAATTTCCAAACCTTAAGAATGAGATGGAAATTCCAATATAAGAGGCATATAGGACTCCAAATATACAAAATCACAGTAGATCCACTCCAAGAAACATTATTATGAAAAATACCTAATATACATAATAAGGATAAAATTTTAAAAGGTGCAAGAGAAAAATGACTGATTTATCAAGCCAGACCCTAAAAGCCAGAAGGGCTTGGAATAATATATTCCAAGCTCTGAAAGAAAATAGATGCTGTTATGGTCTAGTCAACAAATATATGAAAATGGTCAACATATATGGTCAACGAATATATGAAAAAATGTTCAACATCTCTAGCAATTAGAGAAATGCAAATTAAAACTACACTGAGATTTCATCTCATTCCAATAAGAATGACAACTATCAAGAATATAAGGAACAATAAATACTGGTAAGAATGTGGGGAAAAAAGTACACTCATACACTGTTGGTAGGACTGCAAATTGGTGCAACCACTCTGGAAAGAAATATAGAGATTTCTCAAAAAACTAGAAATGGAGCCACCATGTAACTCAGTTATGATCCATTCTTTGGATATATCTAATGGATTAAATATCAGCATGTTACAATGATGTGGCCACATCAATGTTTACAGCAGCACAATCCACAAGAGCCAAGCTATGGAGGCAACATACATGCCCTTCAACAGATGAATGGATAAAGGAAATGTGGTATATATGCACAATGGAATTTACTCAGCCGTAAAGAACAAATGACTTTATGGCATTTGCTGGTAAATAGATGGAACTGGGAACTCGCATGCTAAATGAAATAAGGCAGTCCCCCAAAGCCAAAGATTGAATGTTTTCTCTGATACACAGAAGCTAATCCAAAATAAGAGAGGGGAATTAGAAAAAAGAATAGACAAAAGATCAGTGGAGTACACAAAGGGGAGTTAAGGGAAGGAAGGAAGAATTGTATAGGGAAACACAGTGGCATGAATCTGACCTAACTTTCCTATGTACGTATATGAATGTACCACAGCAAATTTTACCATCATGTACATCCACAATACACTAATTAAAAACAAAACAAAACAAACTGTGGGCTGGGGTTGTGGCTCAGTGGTAGAGCAATTACCTAGCACTGGGTTTGATTCTCAGCACTGCAAGTAAATAAAAAAAAAGATCATTGACAACTTAAAAAAAAAACTATGAGTAAATAGAAAGATTAGTGGAATGGAGGAAAGGAAACAGGAGGAGGGAAGAGGAAAAGGAAGGGGAAGTACTGGGGACTGAATTAGAACAAATTCTATGCTTTTATAATCATGTCAAAATGAATCCTAATGTTAAGTATAACTGAAAAGAACCAATAAAAAAGAATAAATTTGTAAAAATATTTGAAATTAAAATTATAAAACCCCACATAAATAAATCATACTGTAAAATTTAAAAAACCCCCACTAATCTTCCTTATGATGGTTATGAGATAGTCTTGGAGTATATGGCTGTCTTTGCTTGACCCAGGTATTGTTACTGAACTATCTATAACCCTGAATTACAGTATGGGTGTATTTATCCCTTACATTACTTGGTGCTAGTGTTTTCCTTTTATTTATTTATTTTAGGACTGTTATTAAGTGATTTCTGAATTGTGGAGCTCTCTGACTTCCTAGTTACAAAGTAGCTGAATAATGAAGTAAAAGAGATATACAAACAATCTCCATATGAACTTATACCTATACTCACATTCTTGGTTATATTTTAAAATTATCTATCAACTTAGTTTATAGTTAAGATATGTAGCCCCAAGGAAGAACGTTTAGTTTTGGCTCCTGGATACTAATGGTGATTATGTAAAGATATTGTTTAAGCCCTTGCTGAGATCTATTTCTCTTCCCTCTGCCATGTGATGGGAGGGCAATTGCAGGCTTATTATTCCCCTCATAGATGTTGTCCAGTGGAAGAGGATTAAGATGGAATGCAGAAGATGCAGTCTAACTTCACCTTTAAACTTTATTCACTATATGACTGTGATGGTTAGTTTTACGTATCAATTTGACTGAGCTAAAGGATGGCCAGATAGCTGATGAAAACCTACTCTTGGGTATGTCTATGATATGACTTCCAGAAGAGATTAATATTTGAATCAGTAGACTGAGTAAAGAAGATTCTCCCTTACCAATGTGGTGGCCAACATCCAATCCGTTGAGGGCTCAAATTGAATAAAAATGTGAAGAAGGGCAAATTCACACTCTTATTGAGCTCAGATATCCATCTCTCGCTCCTGGACAGTGAAGCTCCTGGTTCTCAAGCCTCGGGACTTTGGGACTTATGTTAATGCTGCTTCTCCATTTGTCTGAATTATCAACAGATTTTCTGGTTCTCCAAGTTGTAGATGGTATGTTGTGGGACTTCCTGGCCTCCATAATCACATGAGCTATTTCCCATTACAAATCTCATCTCTCTAACCTATGATTGATTCTGTTTCTCTGGAGAACTCCAATATATATATCTTAAGCCAAGAATCACTTCATCTGATTGTATTTCATTTTCCTGGTATTTTTAATTCTTAGTCATATGTCATCCCAAATTGGGTGTCTGAAACTTCGTTTGATAAACTGATTCTTTAGAGAGATCCTGAAATAGAGGAAAATTCAGGAGAGGATTTGAATAATAGGAGTCGTTTCTGGAAGATAGAAGAGCAAGGAGTAAGGGAGATAAAGAAGCATGAAATTCAGAGATATCATGAGAGTTAGAGATGTGCAGGGAATCCAGGGCCTGAGAATAGGAGCTTGGTTTTGTTTTAGAAAAGCAGTGGGGATGACCTAATGTAATAATGATCATAATAAAGGGATAAATGTCAGATTGGAAATAGCCTTAAAATATCTGATGTAGAAGGCTCTGGGGAGTGAGGAGACAAAAAGAAATAATGCAATGAAGGAACTGGCAGGGAAAATTTTTTTTCTATTTTGTAGAAAATAGGCCAGGATGAATCACAAGCTATAGCCTAAACTCAGCTTATTTACTTGGAGTCTGAGAAAACAGCTTACGGCTATTTAGTGAGAAACACTCTTGGAAAATTGCATGTACATACCATTTTGTTTGATAAACTATACTCTGATTTTGCACTGAGACTTTGGATATTAGAGAACTGTCTGTAGAGAGATTTTAAAAAATTTTAATAGACTATTTTTAGGGTAGTTTTAGGCTTATAGAAAAAATGCACAGAAAGTACAGTTTCTATATACTTCCTTTTCTCTTGCACACAGTATCCCCTGTTGTTAATATCCTGAGTTGATTTGTCACAATAAATGAAACAATATTAATGGGTTATTATTAATTAAAGTTCAGAGGGTTTGCTCTTTGTGTTGTACAGTTAGTTCTATGAATTTTGACAAATGCATGACATATACTCAACATCATAGTTTCATACAGAATACTTTCACTCTCCTAAAATCACCTATGTTCCAATTTGCCCCTCTCTTCCTTCTCTGGATGAGTGTACCTTTCCCCCCACATCCTCACCAGCATATATTACTATTCGTATTCTTGATAATTGCCATTCTGACTGGAGTGAAATGAAATCTCAACGTAGTTTTGATTTGCATTTCCCTGATTGATAGGGAAGTTAAACATTTTTTTTCATATTTTGGCCATCTGTATTTCTCCTTTTGAGAAATGTCTCTTTAGTTCTTTTGCCCATTTATTGATTTTTTTTTTGGTGTTAAGCTTTTTGAGTTCTTTATATATTCTGTATATTAATCTCCTGTCAAAGGAGTAGCTCCCTTTCTATAGGCTCTTTCTTTACTCTTTTCAATAATTTTTTTTGCTGTGTAGAAGTTTTTAAATTCATGCAATACCATTTGTTGATTCTTGGGTTTATCCCTTGAGCTTTCAGGGTCTTGTTAAGGAAGTTGGTGCCTGTACCAGTATGTTGGAGTGTTGATTCCTAGCAATTGCAAAGTCTGGTCTAATTCCTAAGTCTTTGATCCACTTTGTTTTGACTTTTATGCAGGGTGAGAGATAGGGATGTAGTTTCATTCTCATACATATAGATACCCAGTTTTGTGTGGAGATACATTTATAAATTATTTGGGTAAATATTAAAGGGGAAGGTTTCTCATGTATATGGTAAAATATTTTTGGTTTTCCAAAAAAACTTTCAAACTGTCTTACAAATTGGCTGTAACATTTTGCACTCCCAGCAACAATAAATGAGATCTCCTGTTGTTGCTTTTGTTGTTGTGTCAATATTTGGATTTTAGTCATTCTATAGATGTGTAATGGCATCTTAATGTTCATTTAATTTTCATTTCCCTAATGATATATGATGTTGTTATGGTTTGGATATGAGGTGTTTCCCCAAAAGCTCATGTGTAAGACAGACAGGAAAACTCAGAAATGAAATGATTACATTATGAGAGCTGTAACTTAGCAATGGATTAATCCTTTTGATCAATTAACAAATTGAAAGTACTACTGTACTGGGTGGTAAATGTAGGCAGGTGAGGAATGGCTGGAGGAAGTAGGTCACTGGGGGTGTACTCTTGGGAAAATATATTTTATCCATGGCTCCTTGCTGTCTCTCTGCTTTCTGGCTGCCATGAGCTGAACAGCTTTTTCCATAGAACCCTCCCACCATGATGTTCTGTCTCATCGGGTCCAGAGCAATGGAATTGGCTGACCACAGACTGAGCCTCCGAAACTGTATTCCTCAAATAACCTTTTTCTCCTCTAAGTTGTTCTTATCAGGTAATTTGGTCACAGGGATTAAAAGCTGACTAACACAGATGTGGAATATCTGTTCATTTGCTAATTTGCTATCTCTGCTTAGGGGTCTCTTCAGATATTTTGCCCATTGTAAAAATGAACAAGGTTGTTTGTTTTCTTATTGTTGGGTTCAACAGTTCTTTGTAAAGCTAGGATACAAGGCCTTTATCAGTTAGATATTTTACAAAGATTATTCTCTCAGTGGGTTGGTTGTCTTTTCATTCTTGTTTATGGATTGGTTCATAAATGTCCCTCAGAATTCATCTGTTAAAGGCTTGGTAAGCAGCCCATGGCACTCTGGGAGTTAGCAGAGTCATTAGGAGGTGGAACCTAGCAGAAGGAAGTTAGGTCATTGGGGGTGTGTCCTTATAGGGGATATTGAGACCCCAGCTCTCCTCTCTCTCTCTATTTGCTTCCTGGCCAACATGAGGTGAAGAGGTTAGCCATGCACTCCCCACCATGATGGTCTGCCTTGCCTCAGCCCTCCCCCCCTCCAACAATGGAGTCAACCAAGCATGAACTGAAACCTCTAAAACTATGAACAAAAACCACTCTTTCTTTCCTGTTTCTAGGTTGATTTTTTTTTTTTTTGGTATTTTATCATGACAGTGGAAACCTGACTAACACAATTCCCTTAATAGTGGATTTGCAAAGCAGAAGTTTTTTTTTTTGAATGAGATTAAATAATTTATTCAAGATTTTAAAGTTAAGCAGAAGTTTTTAATGAAGTCAACTTGATCAATTTTTTCCTTTCATTGATTGTGCTTTTGTTGTTATGTTAAAAAAAAACTCATTGCCAAGCTTGAGGCATTGCTTTTCACTGATATTTTCTTCTAGAAGTTATAAAGTTTTGTGTTTTAAGGTTAAATTTATGATCCATTTTGAGTTTAATTTTGTGAAGAGTGTAAGGTCTGTGTCTAGATCCCCCCTCTCTCTCTCTCTGCATTTGAATGTCCAGGAGTTCTAGCCTCATTGTTTGTAAAGAAGTCTATTTTTAAAAAATGTTTACTTTTTAGTTGTAGGTGGACATAATACTTTTATTATATTTTTATGTGGTGCTGAGGATCAAACCTAGTGCCTCACATATGCTAGGTGAGCACTGTACCTCTGAGCCTCAAACCCATCCCAAGAAGTCCATACTTAATTGATTGCTTTTGCTCCTTTTCTAAAGTTAGTGGATTGTATCTGTGGGGGTCTGTTTCTGGGTTCTGTATTTAGTTCATTGACCTTTTTTTTTTGTTTTGTCAAAAATATTTCCAATACAGTTGCCGCAGTCTGGCTGGGCACACAATCACGAGCCACCACACAGCTTGTAGATTCAAACAGCAACTCTTTATTCCCGAACTCACACCAGCCGTCTACAAACACGTTCTGGGGAAATCCACGTTCTCTGCCCAAATTTACCTCCACTGGGCTTCTATCTCCCAAAAAATACTGTCTGAACCCCGTGAGAACTCAAGGGGAACTCAGGCAGCAGGATACGCCCTATTCCCAGCAGGAATAATCTTAAACCTGGAACGCCCTAAACCCGATTATCCTAAACCGGGAACACCCTAATCCGCCCTGGTCCTTGAGCAAGGTCACCTACATGCAATGTCACTGAAAAATGTCCTATTTCCACGAGTCCTTCCACTAAGCAACATGGGGTATGCTGGCAAGGAAATTGTCATACCTACTTGGCTAATGGCTCCCAGCATACAGTGTTGTCTTGATTACTGTAGAATTATAGTATGTCTAGTGTCAGAGACCATCTGTCCTCCAAATTTCTTTTTTCTTCAGTATTTCATTGGCTATCCTGGGTCTTCTGTATTTTTATATAAAATTTAGAGTTGGTTTGTTAGTAGCCAGTTTGACTAAAGGTAGAAAAATCAGGTATCAGAACCAGACTTGGATATGGCAGAAATTTTGGAATTATCAGACTGGAAGTTCAAAATATACTTAGTAAACTAAGAGTGCTAATGGAAAAGTGGATAGCATGCAGAAACAGATGCATAATGTAAGCAGAAAGATAGAAATTCTAAGAAAAAAAACAAACACTGTAACAGAAAGAAAGAATGCCTTTGATGGTCTAATCAGTTGACTGGACACAATTAAGGAAACACTCAGTAAACTTGAAGATATTTTTAATTTATTTGTTTGTTTGTTTATTTATGGTGAGTGTTCTACCACTGAGCCACATTTCCAGCCCTTAAAGATATGTCAATAGAAATTAAAAGCAAAGAGAAAAGAACAACAAGAAAAAACCTCGGAATATCAATAAAATATGGGACAGTTACAAACTGTGGAACATGTGTGATGATAGGAACACTAGGACAGAAGAAGCAAGAAAGGAACAGAAGAAAAATCTGAGGTAATAATGACTGAGAATTTTCCAAAATTAATGACAAACACTAAATGACAGATTCAGGAAATGCAAGAAATACCAAGTAGAATAAACACTAAAATACTTATGTTTAGGTGTGTCATATTCAAACTTCAGAAAAATCAAAGAAAATCTTGAAAGGAAACAGAGGAAGTAAAATACCTTGTCCTTAGAAAAGCAAGGATAAGAACAAGAAGACACTAGAATGAATCAGATGTAACTTTCCTATGTTCATATATGAATTCATGACCGGTATAACTCCACATGATATACAACCACAAGAATGGGAAACTATACTCCATGTATGTATAATATGTCAAAATACATTCTACTATCATATATAACTAAAAAGCACAAATAAAAAAATTTTAAAAAATGATATAAGATTTCCTTCTATAAATTGTGCAAGCAAGAAGATAGTGGAATGAAATATTTAAAATGTGAAAACACCAACTTAGAATTTGTAACCAATCAAATGATCTTTCACAAGTGAAAGTTTTTCTAAAACAAACAAAAGTTGAGTAAATTTGTTGTTAATAGACCCATCATGCAGGAAACAGTTTAAAAATTCTTCAGAAAGAAAGAAGATGATATTGATCACAAACTAACATCTAGAGACTGAAGGAAAGAAATTAGAGAAGGAATAAATGAAGGTAGAAGGAATAAATGGAGGTAAAATAAAATACTTTTCTTACTCTTAATAGATATAGTGGATAATGGTTTATTTTAAAAAAATAACAGCCACAATATATTAGGTGGCTGTTATTATAACTTATAACTTATGGAAAAGTGGAAAAACAAAAACAATATTATAAGCAACAGTGGGAGGAACTGGAAATATTATGTCATAACACTAAACCATTCTGAAGTGGTTTAGTGTTATTTGACTTGAATTAGTTGTAAATGTCTATTACAATTACTCATTTTTTTTTAAAAAAAGCGTAATTGATATGGTAACAGAGGAAAGAAAATTGAAAGATATAAAATGTGTCATGGTTTACATAGGTGTCCCACAAAAGCTCATGTGTGATACAATGCAAAAATTGTTCAGATGTGGAATGGTTGGATTGTGAGTTGTAAACTAATCAATAGATATCCATCGATAATCCATTGATATGGATTAGCTGGGTGGCAACCGTAGGCAGGTGAGGAGTCACTGGGAGTGTGCCTTAGGGATTTATAAATTGTTCCTGGTAAATGGAGCTCTCTCTGTTTCCTGGTGCTAGGTCCTGAGCTGCTTTCCTCTGCCACACCTTTCCCCCATGATGATCTCCCTCACCCTGGGCCCAGAGCTATGGGGTTAGCCATTTATGGACTGAGACTTCTGAAATAAACCCAAATAAACTTTCCTCCTTCTGTGTTGTTCTTTTCAGGTCTTTTGGTCAGTGATGAAAAAGCTGACTAAAGCAAAATGTTTGATTAAAACCAGACAAGGCAGGAAAAGAGTGAAAGGAAATAAAGAAAGAAGAAAGAAAGAAGGCAATGAATAGAAAACACAAATGCAGTCAATATCACAAGTATACTGTATCTATCACTTTAAGATTAAAGTGTATTTTGCCAGTCATGGTGGCACACCCCTCTAACCCCAGCAACTCAGAAGGCTTGGGCAGGGGGATCACTTTACAGGTGGGGTACTTGAGTTAAGTACCTTGCTTCAGGTTATACAATTAATAAGTTATGGATCTTGGATGAGAACCTAGAGCTTACCAAAATATCTGTAATGGAGTTAAATGCATTTTTGTTTGTTTTTAGTGTTTAGGCTTGAAATTTAAATGAACATGGAGGGGAAGGATGCAGTAGGCAGGATTCTAAAATGATTCTCAAGATCCCTGCTCTATAGTGGGATATTTCTGCCCTGTATAATCTCATTCTCTTGAATGTAGATAGTAGGACCTGTGAATATGATAGGATATTACTTCCATGGTTATGTTACCTAATAATGAAAAATAAATTTGGGGGTGTGATTAAAATCTCTACTCAGCTGATTAGAGATTATTCTGACTGTGTTTGGCCTAATCACTAGGCCTATAAAAGAGATGGCAAGTAGCTACAGATTCTTCAGACAGCCTCCAGGGAGTAAGCCAGGAAGAGTTCTATAACGGCAAGGAAGTGGATTCTGCCACTTGAGCAGGCAAGAGGACTCCAGCTCCGTGAATACCTGGTCTGTGGTCTTGTGTTACTTTGTTACACCTTAAATAAAACTAACAGAGGAATGTACTATGAGTGGGTTTGAAAAATTGTTTTAGAAAGCACTCTGGGCAGTGTCTATGTATTTTTCAGAATGTGTATGACCCCACATAAACCTTTCTAGCTCTCAGTTCCCTCCTGTCTTCTAAACTTTATGAAAGAGTAGTTTACATTTGTTATTTTCAAGTTGGAATACATTCCATTTACAACTCAATCCACGGCATGCTCACTGGACTTATCTCCTTAAAATTACTCATATTTTCCTTCTTAATTGTTAAATCCAAAGAGCATTTTCCAAGTCTTTTTTTTTCCTTTTGCTCCATTTGACATAATTATCTCCTACATGTTTGTGATTCCAAGATCACATCTAGCAATGATCTCTTCCCCTTGGTTTTAGACTCATATTCTGCTATCTGGGGGATGTCACCTGAATGCCCAATAGGGCCTTTCAACTCAATAGTGACAGTTTCTTAGATCTGTTGTAACAAGGTACCATAAATTGGGTGGCAGAAAATAACAGATTTTTTTTTCTTTTTCTGTGCTGAGGATTGAACTAGAGCCTCATTCATGCTAGGCAAGTGTTCTACTACTGAACTGCCTCGCCAGCCTCAAACAACAGAAATCTGTTGTCTAACAGTTCTGGGGGCTCAGAGCTCAAGATCAAGGTGTTGGCTGGGCCATGCTTCCTCTGAGACTCTGGGTGTCTTCCTTGCATCTTCTAGTACTTTGCCTCTTCTGAGTTTCTAGTGCTGGTGGGCAATCTTTGGAGTTCCTTGGTTTGTATTTGCCTCACTCACTGCTTCTATGGTCCCACGGTGTTTTCCCTGTGTCTTCACAATGTTAACCCTCTGTCTGTGTTCACATTTCTCCTTTTTATAAGACACAAGTCACATTGGACTAGAGCCCACCCTTGCCTAATCATCTCATATTGATTCTAACTGCAAAGACTCTAGATCCAAATAAGGTCACATTTTGAGATATTATGATTTAGTACTTCAATATATCTTTTTTTTTTGACAGATATACTTCAAGTCATCACATTATCTTCCCGTGTTCCTTTCCTTGTATGTACTTTTAGACTTTTCTCTGGAGGGGATGATGTTGCTCTAATGGAGAGACCAGAATGAGGACTTGGACCTCAGATGTGAAAAATGTGTGGCCTTAGGAAAGCAACTCTAGGCCTCAGATCATATCAGTTGGGAAAATAATCAGGATTATTTTGTGAAAATTAAGTGAGATATTTGTGCTTGGAACACTGTACACACCTAGCACTCAATAAATATTAGCTATTTCTATGTCTGCTGTTATTACTCTCTCTGTCGCACCATATGCTAGGAATTTGTTCATTAAGAGATCAATAACCTGGATATACTTTGATCCTGACAATAATCTGAAAGGAAGGTAGGGTAGGTGAAGAAGATTCCTGCCCTAAGAGATGAGAATACTCAGTCATAATAATTAAGGCATTTGCTCTGTTTACATGGATGGTTAGTTGTAGAACCAGGATATAAAGTAGTCGATAGTTGAACTCATAAATCCTGTGTTCTCTCCTCCACAAAATCCTGCCAGGACATAAGACAGCTGCCAAAACAGATGATTGCTGTACTTTGTCTATTTTCCTTGCAGATGTTAATTAGGATATTCCTCTTAGAATGTTCATTTAGGGAATAGACAATATTTTTCCTCCAATGTATAACTGATCATAACCTTTAAGTTAGATCCCAAGTCATTAGCATTGCTTCTAATTTTCTGTTACTCTGCTCCAATTTTCTCTCTCATTTTCTTTCCAAGCCAAAGATACTGACAGGTGGGAGAGTTGATGAATGTTGGTGGAGAAGGAGCTGCATAATTAAATTTTTTATTTTCTTTTACATATATTTATGTTTTTGGAGGGACTTTTTGCAACTAAAGAAATATATGAGAGAATTATTTTTAAGATCTATTTATTTTGTAGATAATAATAATAATAATAATAGCAAATGAAATTTCTAACACTATTCACATCTGTTCAGTGCATGGTGTTGTGCCAGATACTGTGAGGGACAGATCTCAAAGGATTTGTCCTTATTATTTTCAAAGTTTTCATTTTGGTGAAAGCCCTTATTTCTAAACTACAGAGTCTAGCTAGCGTTCTATGCTGTAGGGCTGGTTTGGCAAAGACACCTCTGTGTACCACCCTTCTGCTCCCATGCACTTGTACTTCTAACATCAGTGATCCAGGAAGGTGGATATACCTAGCACCACCACTGTCCTCCCAGTTACAGGAAGCTGGATCTGCTGCAAACTCCCTCTGTTACTAGAGATAATTTTTTTTCAATCTCCACTGCTTTGCATTGTTAGTGCCCAATTCAAACCCGAGTTGGGTTAACCAGATAGGTAGTGGCTGTCAATGTACTAGAAGAAGTGTAGTCCTAATAGTAGCAGCATTGGTATCAGTTATGAGCTTCTTGGTACAGCAAACCATGCAATAGGCTCCATTCTATTTTACTGATTTAAAATCTCAGAGAGTAATGCAACATGCTCTCTAGTTTTGGTATACCTCAAATGTGATATATTATGTGCACTAAAGTTTGCAAAGCACTTTTCTAGATAACACATCCATGTCTGTAAAGGAGACTAGGAAACAAAGTAATGTTTGCAGACTTCATAACAAGAGTGGTTCAGCGTCTCCCAAGATTGACAAGATGGGGGAAATCCCAAGACCTAAGAGGGTTTAGCTGTTTAGTAATCAAAAAGAATGCAGATGTCCAGTATATATGCTGTTCTCAGAATGTTTTAGCTGGACTTTCTGCATTTGTTGTGATGAACCAGTGGGGTTTCTTTGAGAAAGGGTGTCTTGGCGTTAAATGTCCCCAGAAACCCCACAAGATTGAGTGTCCATCTGTCCTCTTCGGTGATTTGTGTCATTGATGGCCTCCCCTTATTCCCTTCCTTTCTCTTCTCTCCTTCCCTGTTTCTCTCTCCTACTTGTCATTTCTTTTCCTCCTCCTGCTTCTAAAGTTTCAGGAGTCTTTCCTAAAGATTTCAAGGAAAAGGAAGTCATTGTTCTTCTATTAAAGGCTGCTGGAGGGCTGGGGTTATGGCTCCATGGTAGAATGCTCACCTTGCACATGCAAGACCTGGGTTCGATCCTCAGCACCACATAAAAATAAGTAAAATCAAGGTATTGTGTCCAACTAAAACTAAAAACTAAAAAATTAATAATAAAAAAAGGCTGCTGCAATCACTGGCTTATGAAGTTAATGAAAGCTTCAGGGGATTTTTTTTCCCCTCTCAGAAGGCTAAGAAATCATACACCCAAGACCTGCTCTTGGCAAAGCATTGAAGTTGAGATGTTGATTTTTAGTGCCCCAGGCTCTTTCCGTTTATTTCCTCTCAGCCTCCCTTCTTATTCCACCCTCACCTTTAGTTACCAGGGGCCCTTCCCCCTGGTACTCTCCAACCAAAACTTGCTCTGGAGCAGGCGTGGTAGCACATACCTATAGTCTCAGCTACTTGCAAGGCTGAGGCAAGAGGATTGCTTGGGCCTGGGAGTTCAAGGTCAGCCTAGTCAACATAGGGAGACTCTATCTCTAAAAACCAAACCAAACCGAAACAAAAACCAAATGGAAACAAAACAAAATGCTCTTGGGGGAAAAACTGATAGCCTTAATGACACGATCTGTCAATGAAACACAGATTCATGTCTCTCAGAGTATTTATTTAAAATGTTTCTTGTTATCTGGTGGATGAGTGAAGGTTTTTGTTCTCACTAAAAACAAATTTCAAAACATCAGTCCGTTGGAGAAGTTGAAATTGAAATTCACTCACTAGGTGAATTAAGGAGTCCTGCTCATTAACTTCCACTCTTTTCCCTGCTGATTTTACTTTTGCACCCCCTGCTGTTGTAGTGGGGGAATGTGCCAGAGCTTCCTCGCTCTACCTATACCCCATGATGGGGTGAAAATCCCTGGGAAGATACAGAAACACTGTGGAGTCCATTCAAGTATGTTGCTTCTGCTCCCCGCCCTGACACAGAGGCTTCTTTTTATGAACCAGAAAGGACCCTGGTTAGAGTTGCCATCTGTTGACTTGCCCTCCTCCCCGGAGCCACAGTCTTGATTCCTGACTCTGTTATCATTGGGAATCCAAGGCTCAAATACATCATTCCTTTGTGGCACAATGTTTAACCTTTTTAGAAAAGAGAAATGTGGTCCTTCTACTTTTCACAGGCCAAAACCTCAGAGACTGGTGTCTCCGTTGAATGTCCTCCCTTATCCTGATGGAAAAGACACCTTCTTCCCTAGGAGATAAACAAGGACAAGAGGCTCTGATTTGTAATAGTGATCTTGAATTTAATCTCAAGCACTTGTGGAATAGGAGGAACAGCAGGCCAAAGTGAGAGATCAAAGCAGAAACTGGATGGAAAGACATTGGAAAATGGAATCACATCCCACAGTGCCATAAACATTGGCCACTTCTTTGTGGTTAGAATTAACATTCGGTACCATCTCAATTTGTCAATCACCAATGACATCTGTTATGTTGTTACGTGGGTGAAGGAATATAAAAAAATTGCCTGGGAAAAGTAAAAGATAAACTGAGAAAAATAAAATAAATTTACATCACAGAAAAAGGATGAATCAGAAAGAATCCTAAATATCCAATTCACAGGAGTTTTTTAAAACAGAGATGAAGCTAGCTCAAAGCTCAAAGCTAGCTCCTAGCTCAAAGATAATCAGGTGGAGATAATTATTCCACTTTGTGTTCTAGTCGGTCTTTCACAAGGTTGGAGAGAGCAATCTGCTTTACTCAGTTTACTGATTCAAATGTTAATCTAATCCAGAAACATTCTCACAAATACACCCAGGATAATATTTAACCCATATCTGGGTAAGCGGTGGCCCAGTCAAATTGACACATAAAATTAACCATCATAATCCAACCTTGTAAGCTTAGTATTTATTTATATCCATGAAACTATACTTATTTTACAAATAAAAACAACAAGATTATAATTTCACCTGATGTGGCACAAATATCCTTTGTACAACTGAAAATGCACTAGCTCTTTCCCTACAAGAGCAGTGTTATGGTTTGGATATGTGGTGTCCCCCTCCAAAGCTCCAGTGTCAATGAGGATTCTGAAGCAAAATGATCAGATTATGAGAGATGTAATCTAATCAGTACCTTCTAGTTTGAATGAACAGAGAGGGTGGTAACTGGAGGCAGGTGGGGCATGATTGGAGGAGGTGGGTCACTGGGAGTGTGTCCTGGAAGGGTACATCTTCCCTAAGGTCCCTTCCCTTGCTCTCTCTTTGCTTTCTGACCCTACCATGAACATAGCGACTTTCCTCTGCAGGGCCTTTCCCTCATGATGCACTGCTTTACCTCAGGCCCTGAATAACGGTGTTGGCCATCAATAGACTGAGACCTCTGAAACTGTGAGCTCCAAATCAGCTTTGGTCCCTCTAAGTTGTCCTTGTCAGGTATTTTGGTCACCAAGATGCAAAAGCTGACTAAAACAAGGTGGTAAAGTCCTTGAGTGATGTTCACTTTTTCTTTGAATCCCATATCTATGACATAAAATTAATAATATTTAAATACTATAATAATAAGACAACATATTATGTTAAATGATAAAAAATAAGAGAGAGGAAAACAAGGATATTTGTTTAATATACATTAATATAATAAATGCAATTCAATGTAATATATTAATACTCATAAATACTCAGATATATTAACAAAAAAGGAGAATTCTAAAATAATGACAGTCTTTATTTCTGTGACTAACTTAATCATGGTCATAGCTGGTATTTATAATATCTTCTTCTACCATCCATTTTGTATTCCCTTTGCCTTCAGAAAGCACTTTGGCTGGTTGTGGTTCTTTACCTGGTAGAGTAACCAAACCTTCTTGCCAGAAAGCTCTCTGTTATTAGTAGTCCTCCCTGTATTGGGTTATAGTTTTCCAATGTATTCAACTTGTTACTTGGTAACTGGCTGATCTCTCTAGAGAATGGTGCCATTGAGGACTTAGTGTTGGTCTCTGCTACTGGTGGATTAATTGGGTACTCGGCAGTGGCTTTTACCAGTTTGACCTTGGTGAGCGGAAGTTCATATTGTTAATCTCTATCACCTACTACCAAGACCACTTTGTTAAGCAACTTATAGACAGATGATAGAATTGACTAGAGAAAGAGACTGACTGGAATCCATAGAATGGGTCAGTCTCTCTGATTATTAAAACCCTTCTATGCTGAGGTTGCTCAGCATGCTGAGATGAGTCTTCACATGAGACAGATATCTCCATGTATTCTGCTCATCCTGAAATATTTATTTACATATCTCTTTCCCAGATTCCTTTTTGTCAACTTTTTTTTTGGTGGGGGGGGTACTAGGGATTGAACTCAGGGGTACTCAACCACTGAGCCATATCCCCAGCCCTATTTTTGTATTTTATTTTATTTTTTTTTTGGCATTCTTTTTTTTTTATTGTTGGTTGTTCAAAACATTACAAATTTCTTGATATATCATCTTTCACACTTTGCTTCAAGTGGGTTATGAACTCCCATTTTTAGCCCATATACAGATTGCAGAACCACATCAATTACACATCCATTGATTTACATATTGCCATACTAGTGACTGTCATGTTCTGCTACCTTTCCTATCCTCTACTATCCCCCCTCCCCTCCCCTCCCCTTCCCTCTTCTCTCTCTACCCCCTCTACTGACCTTCATTTCTCCCCCTTGTATTATTTTTCCCTTTCCCCTCATTTCCTCTTGTATGTTCTTTTGTATAACCCTGAGGGTCTCCTTCCATTTCCATGCAATTTCCCTTTTCTCTCCCTTTCCCTCCCACCTCTCATCTCTGTTTAATGTTAATCTTCTTCTCATGCTCTTCGTCCCTACTCTGTTCTTGGTTACTCTCCTTATATCAAAGAAGACATTTGGCATTTGTTTTTTAGGGATTGGCTAGCTTCACTAAGCATAATCTGCTCTAGTGCCATTCATTTCCCTGCAAATTCTATGATTTTGTCATTTTTTAATGCAGAGTAATACTCCATTGTGTATAAATGCCACATTTTTTTAATCCATTCGTCTATTGAAGGGCATCTGGGTTGGTTCCACAGTCTTGCTATTGTGAATTGAGCTGCTATGAACATCGATGTAGCAGTGTCCCTGTAGCATGCTCTTTTTAGGTCTTTAGGGAATAGATCGAGAAGGGGAATAGCTGGGTCAAATGGTGGCTCCATTCCCAGCTTTCCAAGAAATCTCCATACTGCTTTCCAAATTGGCTGCACCAATTTGCAGTCCCACCAGCAATGTACAAGTGTACCCTTTTCCCCACATCCTCGCCAGCACTTGTTGTTGTTTGACTTCATAATGGCTGCCAATCTAACTGGAGTGAGATGGTATCTTAGGGTGGTTTTGATTTGCATTTCTCTGACAGCTAGAGATGGTGAGCATTTTTTCATGTACTTGTTGATTGACTGTATGTCCTCCTCTGAGAAGTGTCTGTTCAGGTCCTTGGCCCATTTGTTGATTGGGTTGTTTGTTATCTTATTGTCTAATTTTTTTGAGTTCTTTGTATACTCTAGATATTAGGGCTCTATCTGAAGTGTGAGGACTAAAGATTTGTTCCCAGGATGTAGGCTCTCTATTTACCTCTCTTATTGTTTCTTTAGCTGAGAAAAAACTTTTTAGTTTGAGTAAGTCCCATTTGTTGATTCTAGTTATTAACTTTTGTGCTATGGGTGTCCTATTGAGGAATTTGGAGCCCGACCCCACCATATGTAGATCGTAGCCAACTTTTTCTTCTATCAGACGGCGTGTCTCTGATTTGATATCAAGCTCCTTGATCCATTTTGAATTCACTTTTGTGCATGGTGAGAGAAAGGGATTCAGTTTCATTTTGTTGCATATGGATTTCCAGTTTTCCCAACACCATTTGTTGAAGATGCTATCCTTCCTCCATTGCATGCTTTTAGCCCCTTTATCAAATATAAGATAGTTGTAGTTTTGTGGATTGGTTTCTGTGTCCTCTATTCTGTACCATTGGTCCACCCACCTGTTTTGGTACCAGTACCATGCTGTTTTTGTTACTATTGCTCTGTAGTATAGTTTGAAGTCTGGTATCGCTATACCGCCTGATTCACACTTCCTGCTTAGCATTGTTTTTGCTATTCTGGGTCTTTTATTTTTCCATATGAATTTCATGATTGCTTTCTCTATTTCTACAAGAAATGCCGTTGGGATTTTGATTGGCATTGCATTAAACCTATAGAGAACTTTTGGTAATATCGCCATTTTGATGATGTTAGTTCTGCCTATCCATGAACAGGGTATATTTTTCCATCTTCTAAGATCTTCTTCTATTTCTCTCTTTAGGGTTCTGTAGTTTTCATTGTATAAGTCTTTCACCTCTTTTGTTAGGTTGATTCCCAAGTATTTTATTTTTTTTGAAGATATTGTGAATGGAGTGGTTGTCCTCATTTCCATTTCAGAGGATTTGTCGCTGATATACAGGAATGCCTTTGATTTATGCGTGTTGATTTTATATCCTGCCACTTTGCTGAATTCATTTATTAGCTCTAATAGTTTCTTTGTAGAGCCTTTTGGGTCTGCTAGGTATAGAATCTTATCATCTGCAAATAGTGATAATTTAAGTTCTTCTTTTCCTATTTTTATGCCTTTAATTTCTTTCGTCTGTCTAATTGCTCTGGCCAGTGTTTTGAGAACTATGTTGAACAGAAGTGGTGAGAGAGGGCATCCCTGTCTTGTTCCAGATTTTAGAGGGAATGCCTTCAATTTTTCTCCATTCAGAATGATGCTAGCCTGAGGCTTAGCATAGATTGCTTTTACAATATTGAGGTATGTTCCTGTTATCCCTAGTTTTTCTAGAGTTTTGAACATAAAGGGATGCTGTACTTTGTCGAATGTTTTTTCCGCATCTATCGAGATGATCCTATGGTTCTTATTTTTAAGTCTATTGATGTGGTGAATAACATTTATTGATTTCCGTATATTGAACCAGCCTTGCATCCCAGGGATGAATCCTACTTGATCATGGTGCACAATTTTTTTGATATGTTTTTGTATTCGATTTGCCAGAATTTTATTGAGGATTTTTGCATCTAGGTTCATTAGAGATATTGGTCTGAAGTTTTCTTTCTTTGAAGTGTCTTTGTCTGGTTTAGGTATCAGGGTGATGTTGGCCTCGTAGAATGAATTTGGAAGTTCTCCCTCTTTTTCTATTTCCTGAAGTAGCTTGAAAAGTATTGGTATTAGTTCCTCTTTAAAGGTTTTGTAAAATTCTGCTGTATACCCATCTGGTCCTGGGCTTTTCTTAGTTGGTAGTCTTTTGATGGTTTCTTCTATTTCCTCAATTGATATTGGTCTGTTTAGGTTGTCTATATCCTCCTGACTCAATCTGGGCAGATCATATGACTTCAGAAATTTATCGATGCCTTCACTATCTTCTAATTTATTGGAGTATAAGGATTCAAAATAATTTTTGATTATCTTCTGTATTTCTGAAGTGTCTGTTGTGATATTTCCTTTTTCATCCCGTATGCTAGTAATTTGAGTTTTCTCTCTTCTTCTCTTCGCTAGCATGGCTAAGGGTGTGTCGATTTTGTTTATTTTTTCAAAGAACCAACTTTTAGTTTTGTCAATTTTTTCAATTGTTTCTTTTGTTTCGATTTCATTAATTTCAGCTCTGATTTTCATTATTTCTTGCCTTCTACTTCTTTTGCTATTGTTTTGCTCTTCTTTTTCTAGGATTTTGAGATGAAGTATGAGATCATTTATTTGTTGGTTTTTTCTTTTTTTAAGGAATGAACTCCAAGCAATGAATTTTCCTCTTAGAACTGCTTTCAATGTGTCCCATAGATTCTGATATGTTGTGTCTGTGTTTTCATTAATCTCTAAGAATTTTTTAATTTCCTCCTTGATGTCTTCTATAACCCATTGATCATTCAGTAACCTATTGTTCATTCTCCAAGTGATGTATGCTTTTTCCTTCCTTCCTTTATCGTTGATTTTCAGTTTCATTCCATTATGATCAGATAGGATGCATGGTATTATCTCTACTCCTTTATATTGTCTAAGAGTTGCCCTGTGACATAATATATGATCTATTTTTGAGAAGGATCCATGTGCTGCTGAGAAAAAAGTGTAACTGCTTGATGTTGGGTGGTATATCCTATATATGTCAATTAAGTCTAGGTTATTAATTGTGTTATTGAGTTCTATAGTTTCCTTATTCAACTTTTGTTTGGAAGATCTGTCCAGTGGCGAGAGAGGTGTGTTGAAGTCTCCCATGATTATTGTATGGTGGTCTATTAGACTCTTGAACTTGAGAAGAGTTTGTTTGACGAACATAGCTGCACCATTGTTTGGGGCATAAATATTTATGATTGTTATGTCTTGTTGGTGTATGGTTCCCTTAAGCAGTATGTAGTGTCCCTCTTTATCCCTTTTGATTAACTTTGGCTTGAAATCTATTTTATTTGATATGAGTATGGACACTCCTGCTTGTTTCCGAAGTCCATATGAGTGATATGATTTTTCCCAACCTTTCACCTTCAGCCTATGTATGTCTTTTCCTATCAAATGCGTCTCCTGTAGGCAGCATATTGTTGGGTCTTGTTTTGAGATCCATTCTACTAGCCTGTGTCTCTTAATTGGTGAGTTTAAGCCATTAACATTTAGGGTTATTATTGAGATATGGGTTGTTCTTCCAGCCATATTTGTTTATTTATGTTACTAAACATGGTTTGTTTTCCTCTTTGATTATTCCCCCCCCTTTACTGTCCTACCTCCCACTGTTGGTTTTCATTGTTATTTTCCATTTCCTCTTCCTGTAATGTTTTGCCGAGGATGTTTTGAAGAGATGGTTTTCTAGCTGCATGTTCTTTTAACTTTTGTTTGTCGTGGAAGGTTTTAATTTCATCTTCCATCCTGAAGCTTAATTTCGCTGGATACACAATTCTTGGTTGGAACCCATTTTCTTTCAGTGTTTGAAATATGTTATTCCAGGATCTTCTAGCTTTCAGAGTCTGTGTTGAAAGATCAGCTGTTATCCTGATTGGCTTGCCCCTAAATGTAATCTGCTGCCTTTCTCTTGTAGCTTTTAAAATTCTCTCCTTATTCTGTATGTTGGGCATCTTCATTATAATGTGTCTAGGTGTGGATCTCTTATAATTTTGCACATTCGGCGTCCTGTAGGCTTCTAGGATTTGGGATTCTGTCTCATTCTTCAAGTCTGGGAAGTTTTCTCGTATTATTTCATTGAATAAATTGCTCATTCCTTTGGTATGGAGTTCTATACCTTCCTGTATCCCAATGACTCTTAAGTTTGGTCTCTTAATGTTATCCCATATTTCTTGGATGTTCTGCTCATGGTTTCTTAACAGTCTTGCTGAGCTGTCTATGTTCTTTTCAAGTTGAAATACTTTGTCTTCATTGTCTGATGTTCTATCTTCTAAGTGTTCTACTCTGCTGGTAGTACTCTCAATTGAGTTTTTAAGTTGGTTTATTGCTTCCTGCATTTCTAGGATTTCTGTTTGTTTGTTTTTTATAACCTCTATCTCCCTGTATAGTTGATCCTTTGCTTCCTGGATTTGTTTGTGTAATTCCTTGTCGAAGTGATCTTTCATTGTCTGATTTTGCTGTCTAATTTCTTCCTTGATACTCCAGATCATCTGAAGCATATATATCCTGAATTCTTTATCTGACATTCCATCTGCTGCAGCTGTTACCTCTTCTAAAGTTGAGCTCACCTGCATTGCTTGTGGTCCTTTCTTTCCTTGTGTTTTCATACTGCTTGCATTTCTTTCTTCTTGGTGAAACTGTTGTTTTTTTGAAATTTTTTCCCCCCCTATACATTTATATTGCTCTTGTATAGTTGAAAAGTCTCCCTTGCAGGTGCGGGCGGGGGCTCTGCTCTGCCCCTCCTCCAATTGGTGTGAGGTGTCTACCACGCCCGCGGACCCCTGGGCCTGATCCGCCGTTCTGTTGCAGGTCTGCCTACCTTGCAGGTGGGGGCGAAGGCTCTGCCCTGCCCCTCCTACCACGCCCGGGGACCACTAGGCCTGATCTGCAGGTTGGTCGCAGGTCTGCCCACCTTGTGGGCACGGGTGTCAGTTCCGCTCCGCCCCCACTCCAATTGGGGTCACTTGACCACCACACAGGCGGGCCGCTGGGCCTGATCTGGGTGCAGGCGAAGGCTCTGCTCTGCCCCTACTCCAGTTGGGGTGAAGTGTGTACCATGCTGGCAGGCCGCTGGGCCTGATCCGCCGGTCTGTCGCAGGTCTGCTTACCTTGCCGGCGCGGGCGTTGGCTCTGCCCTGCCCCTCCCAGCACGCCTGCAGACCGCTGGGCCTGATCTGCAGGTTGGTCGCAGGTCTGCCTACCTTGCGGGCGCGGGCGGCGGCCCCGCTCCTCCCCTCTGGCTCAACGACAAAGCGAGAGAGACTCGGGTATCTTTGACTCACCCTCCCTACCAGAGGACCAACTGTTTCCGTCGCCGCTGGCACCTATGAAGTTTTCTCCTCGGCCGCTCTCCGATGACATCAGATCTCTGCCATGCTGGCATCCCCTGTTCAATGGCTGAATCCCATTTTCTTCTCTTCCAATAGGTGGAGCTGTGCCCTCTGAGCCGAGCTTCTGCCCTCTATGTGCTGACAGAAATCCCTGTACGGTGGCTCCTGGGAGTCTCTCAATCCTGTTAGTCCAGAGCCCTTTGACTTATCCGGCCCCTCCCCCTGTTCCTCCTCCCAGCCAGCCAGCCAGGTCCTGTTCACCAGAGGCGGTTCCCCAAGGATCTGATTACACTTGCAGCCCCACTGCGTGTCCTATATCCCGAAGGATGAACACCCTCTCTGTCATTCATCTAAGCCCCAGTGCTGTGGTGGGGTGATCTGGGAACCAACAGTTTAATTTTTCCGGACCCCTTTGGTGGGCACGACCCCAGAAACTGGCGGCTAAGATCTTGGGTGTCGCCGCTGGTGTTAAGGGGAGGTGGGGATCTGGAATCCCCTCTGCTTCCCTACAGACATGCCCCCGGTGGTTTCCTGGCTGCTTGTATCTGGAGGGGGTGGGAGTCACACACCTGCTAATGTGGATTCCGCTGGGAAGGAATTCTGTCAGCGGAACTCTGGTGATGTCACCACTCTGCTATGGAGGGCCCCAGGCTCCTTGCCGGAGTGTCTGAAGGGAGGGGTGGGACTGGTCTGTCTCTGGTTGGTTTCAGCTCCTGGTTTGCTATTTCATGAAGGCTTGGCGAGAGACCTCTTCCTAGAGTCCCTGCACCGCTCCTGCTGTGCTGCACCTCGGAGGCTAACCGCCCTGACGCACGGGGGCCGCGTGCAGGCAGCCGACAGTCGCCGAGTCGCGCAGGCAGCGGCTGGCAGGTCTGGACCTCTGCGCTGCGTGGCGGAGATTCACTGTCTAGCGCAGACTGTCACCTCCAAAAATCCTACCGATTCCCGGCCAATCTCTCTTTAGTGGAATTTTGCTAGGAGTTTCTCAGCAGGTCGAATCTAAGCGTATCCATGCGTCTCTCTGACCCCGTAGTTGAGGAGGTACTGAAAGCGCTGCCTCCCCTCTCGCCGCCATGTTCTCTCCATTACTCTCTGGATGGCATTCTGAAAGTATAGTCCTTTTGAGTCTACCTTTATAAAAATCTTGGAAATTAGGTTATGGTCAGTACTGTAGGAAAGCCAAATATGAAATTTCACCCAGGTGACCGAAGTGGAGGGATCGCTCATTGGAGACCAGAGGGGCCGGGTAAGCGTAGTTACTCGGTGGGGTCGCAAATCACCCTGCCTCTCGCAAAGGCGCCTGCCGGGCAGTAGTGCAGATGTGGATTCGGAGGTGCGTGCGTGCGCGCTTGCCGGGTGCCGTGGAGCTCAGACTGGTCCCTGCCGGGCTGCGCGCTCTGCCCACCTCTGGGTGCAGCCGCGCGTTCGGGCGCGTTTGCCTCGCGCTCTCCTCGCTCACGCACGCACTGAACTCGTTCACAATGTTGCCGGCGGTGGCGGCGCTGCGCTCGCCCTCCTCCTCCCCTCCCCGCCTCCCCGCCCCATTCCTTCCCCTCCTTCACTCCCTCGCTCCCCTCCAAGTCTATTTTTGTATTTTAGAGACAGGTTCTCAATGAGTTGCTTAGCTCCTTGCTTTTTCTGAGGTTGGCTTTGAACTTGCGATCTTCCTGTCTCAGCCTCCTGAGTCTTTGGGATTATAGGTCTGTGCCACTGTGCCTGGCTTCATCAACTTTTCAATCATTTTCTTTTCCCCCCAAATCCTGAACCATCCAGCTAAAGTTTACAGAGCACTTTTCTAGATAACATATTCGTACGTTGTAAAAAGACTGGGAAACAAAATAACATTTGCAGATTTTATACCAAGAGGTAGCTTAGCCAAGATTGACAATTTGGGGAAGTCCCAGGACCTAAGAATGTTTAGTTGTTTAGTAATCAAAGGGAATGACAAATGTCTGTACAGCTGCTATACTGCTACAGCTGTCTCCTTTTAGGTGGTACCTGCATGTTAAGCAGAACCATTTGAAACTAGACCTGAGTCTTTTGTTCCTTTGTCAATCAATCATAGTGAGGTCCCCATGAGGCCACTGACATGAACTAGGAGAAAGAAGGCAGTGCAGAGGGCTGGGGGCCTTGGGAATCTGGGCCACTTCTTTATATAATTTATTTGTGCCTTTAGAGCTTGCTTGTGCCTAATTATGTGCATTACACTTCCATTTGATGATGGAAGAACTTTACAGCTTGGTGGTCAGGTAACACCCACTTCATGATGGACAGCTCAGGGCACGTGACAACTTGGTGGCTCATGGTTAAGTGTTCACTCTCCACTAAGCCCCAGGAGCATGGCAAGAACCGCATCTCAAAAGGAGAGTAGTTGTCTGCAGAGGGTGGTAGGGCTTTGCTCCAAAATCCCAAGGACTTATTCTGCAATCCACCTGTGAAGTCTTGCCAAAGACTCCAACAGCATCCCTACTGCCACTGATACCTCAAACACCATTGAACCGTTGGGTCGAAGGACCCAGTGGCAGAGCAGCCTGCACAATCCTGGACCTGCTGCAGAGCTTTCTCTAGTTCTGGGTCACACTCAAAAATAGTAGCCTTTTGGGTTATTTGGCAGATGGGCCAGAGTCACACATGCAAATGAGGAATATAAAATGAGGATTTTGCCACCAAGGTCCATAGAGAGCCACTAGGCATTATTAGGCTTCTTTTTCAGTTGTAAGAGAGGTCAGATACAACAGCTTATACTTTACCTTAGAAGGGGTATCTCAACAGGGCCCACACCATTGTAACCCTGGAAATTTTATTGAAGTAGAAGGCCACTGAATTTTTATTAGCTGTATCTCCTGTCCAAATGTGACATCCAAATGTCTTGTCATTAAGTCTGGAGTAGTTCTTCATGACATTAACAAAATCATTTGTTTTAGTCAACTCTGCATATTACATGTTTGGTGTAAGGAGAAAGAGGCACAAATGTAAAATCAAATAATTGTACAAATCCTTTAATTTATTCATTTGAGTTGAAAATTTCAACATAGACTCAGGATATATTTCTAGATCTGCCCACACAAAAGGCTACAATCAACCAAAGAGCCAACAGGACTCCTCATCTAGAAGTACGACATTCCCTAAAAGGAACAAGCGTTCCTTGCAGCAATAAACAAGTTCAGATTTTGGGCATAAAATGTGTCAGGTGACTTTGAAACATCTTGTTGTAACCCAAAGCAAGAAAACTACCAAAAACAATCAGGGTCATGTCAAAAGACTCAGGAGATAATTTGTGGGACTCTCAGTAACTAACTCTTACAATTTGAATGTCAAAGAAAAAAACAGTAGTCCCTCTATATCTGTAGGGAATACATTCTAAGATCCCCCAAAACAGCAGATTGTACTGATCCCCAGTATATACTATGATTTTTTCCCCTATGCCTACATGCCTTTGATGATATTTAACTTATAAATTAGGCACAGTAACAGATTAATAACAGTAACCATTAATGAATAAGAATAATTATAACAGTATACTGCACTAAAAGTTAAGTGAATGTGGTTTCCCTTGAAAAAGTCAAAACAAGTATTGGGCCAGTGCAGTGGCACATGCCTTCAATCCCAGCAGCTTGGGAGGCTGAGGCAGGAGGATCATGAATTCAAATCAGCCTCAGCAAAAGTGAGGTGCTAAGCAACTCAGTGAGACAAACCAGCCTTAGCAAAAGTGAGGTGTTAAGCAACTCAGTGAGACCCTGTCTCTAAATAAAATACAAATAGGGCTGGGGATGTGGCTCAGTGGTCGAGTGCCCTGAGTTCAATCCATAGTACCCCCCTGCCCCCACAAAACAAAACAAAACAAAACAAATATTGATATTTTTGGAATGTTTTTGGTCGACTATGAGTAACTGAAACTATGGAAAGAAAAAATATAGTTAAGGGGGAACATAATCATGGTTCTAATTAGTAAATGGACTGAAACATATAGAATATATTTAAAAGTCCATGAATAATAAAGAGAAAGAGTTTAAGCAATTATTCTGCTTTGCCTGAACAAACTCAACTTCAGATAATTTGAGAGACTCTCACTAACCGAAGATGGGACAATTTGAATGTCTAAGAAAAAACAGTAGTCTTTCTATATCTGTGGAGAATACATTCTAAGATCTTGCAAAACAGCAGTACCCAAATTGTTCATTTGGGAAATTTTTCTTAAAGAATATCAGCAAATAAATTAAAGTTTATTGAATAAATTATGCCAATTCGAATGCATCTAGATAGTGATCATTTCTGGTTGCTAAAAACATTAACATTTGAGAAAGACTGATGGGGTCTAGGGCAGATGTCTCTGAAGTTCATGCATCATCCCCTTGGAAAACCTCTGAATTTAGCCTGAGTTGTGGTGGACAGATCCTCTTTCACTGCCAGCATCTTGCCTCAATGCACATGGAACCTTCTCTGTCCTTCCTTGTGGTCCTCTGGCTCCAGTATTCTCATTCAGTCCGGAGAGTGGAATAGCTGATGCAAACTTCACCTATGAGATGGGAACCAATGGACAAAGGTGCTTGCCTCCTTTTTTTCAGGTGAACAATTCTCAGAGGTCTTTGTGCTTCTCAGGAGGTCATGGTAGAATTTTTTGTGCATTCTTTTGTTGCTTTTTCTTTCTTCCCTGATCCATAGCTACTGTTTCCCGGGATCATCTTTCAAATAAAACCTCCTGCACCCAAGTTCTTGTTCTAGATCCTCTTTGGAGAAACCAAAACTAGGACCAATGAGACTGATAATGCATGATATCACTGGTTATCTCTCACAGAGAGAGAGGAAACCAGACACTGTGTCTCTAGCACCACATATATTATTATAAAAAATTCAGGTTGAATCTGATCAGGCCTCTAGATTTAACTTCCAGTTCATAAAGACGTGTTAAACGGTTCCCTGGGGATGTGCAATCATTAGTCCAGAGTGGGGGGAAATCTACAGGACAAATGACCTTCCACAACTCAATGGCACAAGGAAAAAAAAAAGAGGGAGGAGAAACCTATAGATAAAAGAGATTTAAGAGATCTATTGCCAAATCTATGGGTTTAGAACAAACTATATGTAAAAATTATAAATTAAAAATTACAAGGACTGGGAGTGTAGCTTGGTGGTAGAATGCTTGCTTAGCATGCACAAGGCCCTGGGTTCAATAGCCAGCACCACCAATAAATAAATAAATAAATAAATAAATAAATAAAATAAAATAATAATTGGGGAAGTTGTTGATAATAAGGAAGAGTTACAACTTTTAGTTTTATTTGATTATGCAGTAAAAGAATTCTATTTTGTATAGATCCATACTAAAATATTTAGAAATGAGATGTTGCTTGGGATTTACTTTAAATTAATCCATTTTGGTCAGGAAATGAGTGGGGTACAGATGAAATGAGATTACCTCATGATAATGATATGGAGGTGAGTGAAGGATGGGGGGTGTTTTAAATTGTGATTAATAAAAGTTTTTTTTCCCCTCAAGAATGTATATCTTTAAAGATACAGAATAAGAAACTAATGTACCAGAACTTCCAAAACAGACATATGCTGTGGCCTTATGCTGAGCCATTTGGCTTCTTTGTCCCTCTGGGATTGTTCTTTGTGAAACAGGAGCACATGCAGATTAGCACAGCATTTTCTTGCAGGAAGTGCTGGGCTCCTATTAAACAGGCATGATCTTTGGATCATCTTTGTGGTGACTACTGGGAACTGGAAATGATATCTTGGTGATGTATTTGCACATGTTCAATGTGTGATAGGAAACTTACAAATTATTCCCCCAGCTAGTCTCTATTTTTGATTTCTCTAAACTTGTACTTGTTTTAAAAAATAGATCTTATTTTTTTTTTAGTTTTACTGAAGTATGATTGACAAGTAAAATTGTACTTATTTAAGCAGTTCAAAGTGATGTTTTGATACATACACATTATGAAACAATTGTCAGACTTGAGCTAATTGGCATGTCTATCACAGTTTAGATAAAAAAGGTAAGTCACTTTTTTTTTGTGGTGGTGAGAACACATAAGATCTACTCTCTTAGCAAATTTCAAGTATGAACTACAGTGTTGTTAACCTTAGCCACCATTCTGTACACTCAATCTTTAGAACTGATTCATTTTACAAGTGAAATGACCAGCATAGTCCCATTTTCCTCCATCCTCCAGCCCCTGGTAACCATTGTTTCATTCCCTGTTTCTGTTAGTTTGATTTTTTTTTTTTTTAAGATTCTTATAAGTGATGTTACAAAGTATTTATCTTTTTGTGTTTGCTTTATTTCACTAAGTGAAATGTTTTTCAGATTTATCTGTGTGGTTGTAAATGGCAAGGTTTCCTCTTTTTTTAAAGACTGAATAATATTTATATGTAATATAATATTATAAATAATATTATATATATATATATATATATATATATATATATATATATATATATATATATATATATATATCCTTTTCTTTCTTTTCGTTTCCTTTTTCTCATTTCCCTTTCCCTTTTCTCTTGTTTTTCTTTCCTTTTCTTTTTCAGTGCTGGGGATTGAACCTGTGCCTTTGAGCATGCTAGGAAAGCACTCTACTATTGAGCTATACTCCAAGACCTCACATCTTCTTTATCCATTGATCATTGATAGACACTTTTCTCATATCTTTACTATATATTCTGAATAATGCTGCAATGAACACACAAGAGTACAGATATAGCTTCAAGATAGTGGTTTTATTTCCTTTTTCTATATATACAGAACTGGGTTTGTTGGGTCCTATGGCAGTTATATTTTTAATTTTCTGAGGACCCTCCATACTGTTTTCCTTAACAGTTATACCGATTTACCTTCTTACCACTGTTCTTTTCCCCAAAAACCTTACCAATACTTGTTATCTCTTGCCTTTTTTGATGATGGCCATCCTAAAAGATGTGAGGTGACATCTCACTGTGATTATAATTTCATTTCCCAGATGATTAGTGATGTTGAACTCCTTTTCATATACCTTTTGGTTATTTGTGTGTCTGTTTTGGAACAATGCATGTTCAGGTCCTTATGCCCATTTGAAAATCAGGTTATTTATTTATATTTTACTATGGAATTGTATGTACAAAGCTATGTGCTTTGTACACATGTTCTCACTTTTTATCTTCCACTGTGGATGAAATGTTGTAGATGGAGAAGTTCCTTTCTGGTCCTGTTTACTTAGAGTTCTAAATGCTTCTAGTACTTGTTGTATATTTTGGATACTGACCCCTTATTGGATTTATGGTATACAAATATTTTCTTTCATTTTGTAAGTTGCCTTTAAATTTTTCTGATTGTTTGTTTGCTGTGCAGAAACTTTTAAATTTAAGGTAGTCCCAGAATTTTTCTTTTGTTACCTGTGCTTTTGGTATCATATCCAAAAAATTATTGCCAAGATCGATGTCAAGGAGATTTCTTTCTCTGTTTGCTTCTAGGAGTTTTATGGCTTCAGGAATAATGATTAAATCTTTAATGCAGTTTTTAAAAAAAATTTTTTTTTAGTTGTCAACAGGACTTTATTATTTATTTATTTATATGGTGCTGAGAATCGAACCCATTGCCTCACATATGCTAGGCAAACACTCTGCCACTGAGCCACAACCCCAGCCCCTTTAATGCATTTTTAATATATATTTTTTTTAGTTGTAGATGGACACAATGCCTTTATTTAATTAATTAATTTATTTTTATGTGGTGCTGAAGATCAAACCCAGTGCCTCACACATGCTAGGCAAACACTCTGCCACTGAACCACAACCCCAGCCCTCTTTAATGCATTTTTGAGTTGGCTTTTGTGTATGGTGTAAGATAAGGGGTCCATTTCGTTCTTTTGCATGTGAAGATCCAGTTAACTTGTACTCTTCCAGTTATTTTGTTAATTTTGTTGGTCCCGTAAGACCCATCTCATTGTCTTCATTTCATGGTGTTTTGTCCTATCAAATGGTGTGAACTCAACTTCTGGGGAATTCTCAATTTCTGTGAATTCTGAGGCCTTGCTGGTGGCCTGTGCTAGGTCATGAAGTCAGTCCTGGACCCCTTGGGAAGATGAGCCTGTTAGCTCATTGGCAACTAGGATGTTCCCTCTGACTAGTGGAAATGTGGTGAGAACCCATGTATTCTGAGTGATGACTTGGTATCAGGTGCTATGCTATGTGCTTTGTACACATGTTCTCACTTTTTTATCTTCCACTGTGGATGACATGTTGTAGATGGAGAAGTTCCTTTCTGGTCCTGTCTATTTAGAGTTCTAAATGCTTCTAGTGCTTGCATATCCATTTCTCTCCCAAGATTGGGAAATTTTTCTGCCATTATTTAATTGCATTTTTTGTTATCATTTAATTCTATACTCTCATTCTGTGTCTCATCTCTTTCCTAAAGATCTGTGAATCTCAAGTTTGACTTTTTGATGTTTTCCCAAAGCGCGCTCTTTCTTTCTTTCTTCTTTTTCTTTCTTTCTTTCAATATGGTCTTTTAGTTGTAGATGGACAGGATACTTTTATTTATTTATTTTTATGTGGTGCTGAGAATTGAACCCAATGTCTCACAGGTAATAGGGGAGCACTTTACCACTGAGCTACAACCCCAGCCCCTTCCCAAAGCTTTTGCAATATTCACTTCATAGTCTCTTTTTTCTTTATTACTGTCTGACTACTATAAAAATATTTGTTTTCAAATCATGCCTGATATTCTCCCTTATGCTTGATCTGATTTATTAGTGAGACGTTCCACTTAGTTTTGTATTTGATTAATTTTTTCATTTCCAAGACTTGTTTTGTTTTTCAAAATCTCCATCTCTTTTTTTAAATATTTATTTTTTAATTTTAGGTGGACCCAATACCTTTATTCTTTATTTTTATGTGTTGCTGAGGATCGAACCCAGTGCCTCATGCATGCTAGGCAAGCACTCTACCACTGAGCCACATCGCCAGCCCCGCCATCTCTTTTTTTGAAATGTTCTTTCATATCCCATATTTTCTCCTTTTGTTTATTCCTTAGATCTTCATTTAATCCAATAACTTAAACCATCAACCTTTTGGCTCTTGGCATATCCTCCACTTCAGTATCTCTGGGTCCACTTTGATTGCAGGGCTATGAACTTTTGGAGGTGTCTTATTATCATGTTATTTTATGTTACTTGTATTTCTATGTTAAAATTTGCAAATCTGCCAGGGTAGATAAGTCTTCCACTGTCATGTGAGGATCTTTTCAGTGAGCTGTGTTCTTTTTTATTATGTGCCTTGGACTGGGGATATATCAGCATCAAAGTTCTCACTCAATGTGTTCACAGAGCTGTGATCAATCCCTATCACCCCTTTGAGAGGAGATAGTAGTCAGCAGTAATTGTGGCCACTGAAGAGCAATCCATGTACTAACAAACCATAAAAACTTATTAAAAGTGGTCACCATAGTTCCACTAGACCAAAAGTGGTAATAGGGACTAATACTCCATTATGTGAGAAGAGGAAGAGAAAAAAAGAGGAGAGAATACAAAAAGAAAAACGTGAATAAAGATAGAGTAAATCCCACTAAAACATTACAACATTGATAAAGAAGAAAAAATATGTAAAATTGAATTGAAGTAAACCATGTCAAATCTTTGGGGGAAACCTACCAAATTGACACATAGGACAATACCAAAGATATCAGAAACTAACAGTAAAGAGTCTAAAATTATTCCTTGCTGAGGACTTGAAATGGAGAAATTTCTCACTGGACCTTTTACACTTGGATTCTGCCAGGTGTTGGGAGGCATAGTAAATCCTCAAGCCTTAGGCATGGAGGTAACCACCCCACTAGCTTTCCCTCCATTTGGCTTAGCATTCTCCTTCAAACACTGTGCAGAACACAGGCCTCAACTCACATATCTCGTCCTGCCAAACTCTGGTCTGAACGTAGGCAGCTCCAGCAGTTCCATGACCTCTCTGGACCCTATGACACCTCTGGAGGAATTGGCCCCAGATTGTGTCTCAGTGCCTGGCTCTAGAGGTGGCTTTGTGTGCCTTGTGGAAAACACTGCATGGAAGCTATCAATACAGAGCTCTCCTTGACTTCTCTGGCATGCCAAAGTGGCTCTGAAAGTTCCTCAGTAAATTCTGGTGTTTAATGCTCCCTCTATTTGGACAGATTGAACTGTGCTGGGCTGTGGTGGGTGTAATTCTTCATGTGCAGTAAAGGAGCTACGTGCCTGGACTACTTTGGCCCAGCAGTTTTGGTTTACAGTGATCCCACTATGTAAGTAAGTCACTTTGTTGGCCTGGTTCAAACACATTCCCCACAAAAATGTTTGTTACCTTCTCTAGGTTGGATGAAGCTGTAGGGATTGAATCCTCTCTGAGCTACATGCTTAGGCAGGTCTTAATAAAATGGCTGCCCACCAGAGGTCACCACTAAAAAACTGAGCAAAGCAAGGCACTTCTCACACATCAGGCCACTTCTCAGCTCCTGCTGCGGCTTAATTCAGTTTTTCTTTTCTGTCACTGTTTCTGAGGCAGACTTGTAAGCTTTGTGTCTTTCTCTGTTAGCCCCCTGCCCCCCAGACCTGCCCCAACACTGTGGGCGCAGGTTAAGGACTGACAAATATTTCTGGCTTTCTGTTCCTGTAAGCAGATTTTCTGAGCCTCTGGAAGTGTCTGACCGTTTCATATTTTGCCTCAGTGTATTCCTTCTGTTACACACCTTGCACAGTAACTGTCCCCTATATTTTTGTTTCCCAACTATGGAGAAGATGGGATTTGCAGTCAGTTTCTACTTCACAAGTGTCACCGAATCCTGATCACAGCCTCCTTCTTTCCTTTCTTTTCTGGCTGGGAAAATGGGTTTGCAGGTAGACTGATCAACCCTGGATGCTTGAGGGAAGCGAAATCAGAAATCTGCTAATGAAAAATTCTTCAGTAGAAAGATATGTCTATTCTATAGCTTGAAGGATGGTGCAGTTAGAGTGTATTTGCTCTGGGGATGAAAAGTGAATTCAGTTTGTGGGGTGGGTCTCAGTAGTTGCTTTTATCCTTGGATGCTCCAGGCTGTGGTGCCTCTTGGCTGGAATCTGACACACGGACTTCATCAGAAAGCATTTCTTTTTTTTTTAAAATTTTTTATTGTTGGTTGTTCAAAACATTACAAATTTCTTGATATATCATATTTCACACTTTGATTCAAGTGGGTTATGAACTCCCATTTTTACCCCATATACAGATTGCAGAATTACATCAGTTACACATCCATTGATTTACATATTGCCATACTAGTGTCTGTTGTGTTCTGCTACCTTTCCTATCCTCTACTATCCCCCCTCCCCTCCCCTCCCCTCCCCTCCCCTCCCCTCTTCTCTCTCTACCCCCTCTACTGTCATTCATTTCTCCCCCTTGTATTATTTTTCCCTTTCCCCTCACTTCCTCTTGTATGTACTTTTGTATAACCCTGAGTGTCTCCTTCCATTTCCATGCAATTTCCCCTTCTCTCTCCCTTTCCCTCCCACCTCTCATCCCTGTTTAATGTTAATCTTCTTCTCCTGCTCTTCGTCCCTACTCTGTTCTTAGTTACTCTCCTTATATCAAAGAAGACATTAGGCATTTGTTTTTTAGGGATTGGCTAGCTTCACTTAGCATAATCTGCTCTAATGCCATCCATTTTCCCTGCAAATTCTATGATTTTGTCATTTTTTAATGCAGAGTAATACTCCATTGTGTATAAATGCCACATTTTTTTTTTTATCCATTCGTCTATTGAAGGGCATCTGGGTTGGTTCCACAGTCTTGCTATTGTGAATTGAGCTGCTATGAACATCGATGTAGCAGTGTCCCTGTAGCATGCTCTTTTTAGGTCTTTAGGGAATAGACCGAGAAGGGGAATAGCTGGGTCAAATGGTGGCTCCATTCCCAGCTTTCCAAGAAATCTCCATACTGCTTTCCAAATTGGCTGCACCAATTTGCAGTCCCACCAGCAATGTACAAGTGTACCCTTTTCCCCACATCCTCGCCAGCACTTGTTGTTGTTTGACTTCATAATGGCTGCCAATCTAACTGGAGTGAGATGGTATCTTAGGGTGGTTTTGATTTGCATTTCTCTGACAGCTAGAGATGGTGAGCATTTTTTCATGTACTTGTTGATTGACTGTATGTCCTCCTCTGAGAAGTGTCTGTTCAGGTCCTTGGCCCATTTGTTGATTGGGTTGTTTGTTTTCTTATTGTCTAATTTTTTTGAGTTCTTTGTATACTCTGGATACTAGGGCTCTATCTGAAGTGTGAGGAGTAAAGATTTGTTCCCAGGGTGTAGGCTCCCTATTTACCTCTCTTATTGTTTCTTTTGCTGAGAAAAAACTTTTTAGTTTGAGTAAGTCCCATTTGTTGATTCTAGTTATTAACTTTTGTGCTATGGGTGTCCTATTGAGGAATTTGGAGCCCGACCCCACCATATGTAGATCGTAGCCAACTTTTTCTTCTATCAGACGGCGTGTCTCTGATTTGATATCAAGCTCCTTGATCCATTTTGAATTCACTTTTGTGCATGGCGAGAGAAAGGGATTCAGTTTCATTTTGTTGCATATGGATTTCCAGTTTTCCCAGCACCATTTGTTGAAGATGCTATCCTTCCTCCATTGCATGCTTTTAGCCCCTTTATCAAATATAAGATAGTTGTAGTTTTGTGGATTGGTTTCTGTGTCCTCTATTCTGTACCATTGGTCCACCCGCCTGTTTTGATACCAGTACCATGCTGTTTTTGTTACTATTGCTCTGTAGTATAGTTTGAAGTCTGGTATCGCTATACCGCCTGATTCACACTTCCTGCTTAGCATTGTTTTTGCTATTCTGGGTCTTTTGTTTTTCCATATGAATTTCATGATTTCTTTCTCTATTTCTACAAGAAATGCCGTTGGGATTTTGATTGGCATTGCAATAAACCTATAGAGAACTTTTGGTAATATCGCCATTTTGATGATGTTAGTTCTGCCTATCTATGAACAGGGTATATTTTTCCATCTTCTAAGATCTTCTTCTATTTCTCTCTTTAGGGTTCTGTAGTTTTCATTGTATAAGTCTTTCACCTCTTTTGTTAGGTTGATGCCCAAGTATTTTATTTTTTTTGAAGATATTGTGAATGGAGTGGTTGTCCTCATTTCCATTTCAGAGGATTTGTCGCTGATATACAGGAATGCCTTTGATTTATTCGTGTTGATTTTATATCCTGCCACTTTGCTGAATTCATTTATTAGCTCTAATAGTTTCTTTGTAGACCCTTTTGGGTCTTCTAGTTATAGAATCATGTCATCTGCAAATAGTGATAATTTAAGTTCTTCTTTTCCTATTTTTATGCCTTTAATTTCTTTCATCTGTCTAATTGCTCTGGCCAGTGTTTAGAGAACTATGTTGAACAGAAGTGGAGAGAGAGGGCATCCCTGTCTTGTTCCAGATTTTAGAGGGAATGCCTTCAGTTTTTCTCCATTCAGAATGATGCTAGCCTGAGGCTTAGCATAGATTGCTTTTACAATATTGAGGTATGTTCCTGTTATCCCTAGTTTTTCTAGAGTTTTGAACATAAAGGGATGCTGTACTTTGTCGAATGTTTTTTCCGCATCTATCGAGATGATCCTATGGTTCTTATTTTTAAGTCTATTGATGTGGTGAATAACATTTATTGATTTCCGTATATTGAACCAGCCTTGCATCCCAGGGATGAATCCTACTTGATCATGGTGCACAATTTTTTTTATATGTTTTTGTATTCGATTTGCCAGAATTTTATTGAGGATTTTTGCATCTAGGTTCATTAGAGATATTGGTCTGTAGTTTTCTTTCTTTGAAGTGTCTTTGTCTGGTTTAGGTATCAGGGTGATGTTGGCCTCATAGAATGAATTTGGAAGTTCTCCCTCCTTTTCTATTTCCTGAAGTAGCTTGAAAAGTATTGGTATTAGTTCTTCTTTAAAGGTTTTGTAAAATTCTGCTGTATACCCATCCGGTCCTGGGCTTTTCTTAGTTGGTAGTCTTTTGATGGTTTCTTCTATTTCCTCAATTGATATTGGTCTGTTTAGGTTTTCTATATCCTCCTGACTCAATCTGGGCAGATCATATGACTTAAGAAATTTATCTATGCCTTCACTATCTTCTAATTTATTGGAGTATAAGGATTCAAAATAGTTTTTGATTATCTTCTGTATTTCTGAAGTGTCTGTTGTGATATTTCCTTTTTCATCCCGTATGCTAGTAATTTGAGTTCACTCTCTTCTTCTCTTCCCTAGCATCGCTAAGGGTCTGTCGATTTTGTTTATTTTTTCAAAGAACCAACTTTTCGTTTTGTCAATTTTTTCAATTGTTTCTTTTGTTTCGATTTCATTAATTTCAGCTCTGATTTTCATTATTTCTTGCCTTCTACTTCTTTTGCTGTTGTTTTGCTCTTCTTTTTCAAGGATTTTGAGATGAAGTATGAGATCATTTATTTGTTGGTTTTTCCTTTTTTTAAGGAATGAACTCCAAGCAATGAATTTTCCTCTTAGAACTGCTTTCAATGTGTCCCATAGATTCCGATATGTTGTGTCTGTGTTTTCATTTATCTCTAAGAATTTTTTAATTTCCTCCTTGATGTCTTCTATAACCCATTGATCATTCAGTAACCTATTGTTCATTCTCCAATTGAGGTATGCTTTTTCCTTCCTTCTTTTATCGTTGATTTTCAGTTTCATTCCATTATGATCAGATAAGATGCATGGTATTATCTCTACTCCTTTATATTGTCTAAGAGTTGCCCTGTGACATAATATATGATCTATTTTTGAGAAGGATCCATGTGCTGCTGAGAAAAAAGTGTAACTGCTTGATGTTGGGTGGTATACTCTATATATGTCAATTAGGTCTAGGTTATTAATAGTGTTATTGAGTTCTATAGTTTCCTTATTCAACTTTTGTTTGGAAGATCTGTCCAGTGGCGAGAGAGGTGTGTTGAAGTCTCCCATGATAATGGTATGGTGGTCTATTAGACTCTTGAACTTGAGAAGAGTTTGTTTGATGAACATAGCTGCACCATTGTTTGGGGCATAAATATTTATGATTGTTATGTCTTGTTGGTGTATGGTTCCCTTAAGCAGTATGTAGTGTCCCTCTTTATCCCTTTTGATTAACTTTGGCTTGAAATCTATTTTATTTGATATGAGTATGGACACTCCTGCTTGTTTCCGAAGTCCATATGAGTGATATGATTTTTCCCAACCTTTCACCTTCAGCCTATGTATGTCTTTTCCTATCAAATGCGTCTCCTGTAGGCAGCATATTGTTGGGTCTTGTTTTGTGATCCATTCTACTAGCCTGTGTCTCTTAATTGGTGAGTTTAAGCCATTAACATTTAGGGTTATTATTGAGATATGGGTTGTTCTTCCAGCCATATTTGTTTATTTATGTTACTAAACATGGTTTGTTTTCCTCTTTGATTATTTTCCCCCCCTTTACTGTCCTACCTCCCACTGTTGGTTTTCATTGTTATTTTCCATTTCCTCTTCCTGTAATGCTTTGGCGAGGATGTTTTGAAGAGATGGTTTTCTAGCTGCGAATTCTTTAAACTTTTGTTTATCGTGGAAGGTTTTAATGGTTCCAAAGTTTCCTGGACATTGCTTTTTAAAGACAACAAATTCTCTGCATGAATCCATGAATGACCACTCATGAGATATGTATCATTAACCTAATATTATTTGAGGAAGAAAGAATATGATTTTATAGCTAAATCATGACACAGATATGGTTCATTTTGTTAATATAGACAGAATAAACTTAAACAATATAGAAATTACTGGTATTAAGAAGAAAAATTTAATTTCATGAATTTTGAAATTCAATTAAATCCTAATAGAAAACTGAAAATTAAAACATTTCCTAAAATTGAAACAAACAGGATATTGTTGCCAATAATAAAGTCACAGAAATATTTCTTAATATTTGTATATGAAAATTATAGATCGAAGTGATGCTTATAATGTTCATAAAATTTTACAATATTTTTGTGAAATTTTTTATATTTCATGGAAGATGATCATTATACCACCAGGTTTATAGTTAGTATTCATTAAATAGTAGCTTAATAAGAATGTGAATCATTTTTTACAGTCCTTTCAAGGAAGTGCTGATAATAATTTGTTATAACTAATAAAAAAGAATATATAAAATGTTTTGTTAATTTAACAAAGATGCATAATGATACTATGTTGCACTACCTTAAATCATAATGTCTTACAGAAAAGAATAAATGATTATTTAACAGCATATCTGAGAATAGAAGAAAATAGGAGAAAGGTCTAGAGACATATTATTCAACATTTGTATTTACCCAGAGGTAATACTTCTTTAAAGTAGTAAAGGATGACTGGGATTTAACTCTCAGATAATGTAAATTTGGGCGTTATCTCTGAATCCTAACTACTCATATCAAATCATCAGATATAATTGCGAATTTACTGAATTACAGGATAAAATATCATGACTTTCCTCACCTAAAACAAAGCATTACATTCATCTTCAAGCTGAACTTAACCATCATCTCTTCCAGCCTACACCTGTGTATTTACTCCCTGTCTCTGTTTATGTTCATCTTATGATATGGTTGTATTTAGTTGTAAATTGTTTTGCTGGGAATAAATATTGCAAAAGAAAAAGATCAGTTGATTTAAGAATATGATGCTGACTTTGAGCTGTAGTTTCTTATAAAAAAGCTCTGGTAGCAGTCTAGCATTCCCTGTAGAATTCTGTAATGGCTAAGTGTCATGCAAAACATTTTGCCATTTATCATCATAATGTAATAGAGAGGTACCTTATGGGGATGAGGCTAGAAAAGGCTTTTATATGATTATATCATATGGTGATAGATGTTAACAATTTGTGCTTATTATGAGAACAGTTTTCTGAAGAGAATTCTTGATAAATTTTTGCAATTGCTCTTTTCTAGATGTATATAAATATAGCTAATATTATATCATAAAGATAAATAACAAAGTTAGAAATAGGCAAGAGGGATTTAAAATTTGTCTGGATAGAACAAATTGGAATTTGTGCATATTTGCTCAGGTCTCATTTTGATTAAAGGATGACTGGGAAGAATGAAGAAATAAAAGAACCATTCTAAGAAAATATTTACTAGAATCACAATCATTGCCTTTGTGACCTTTGGACTAAATTATTAAAGGGCACACAAACAGAGATCAGGAAGAATAGTCCTCAGATATTTGAATTGGCATAATTTATAAATAACCTGAGATACACTGAAAACTATTAGGTATCTAGAGCTTACCACATTGTATTCTTAAAACTCAGGTTATAAGATAAATAATAAGTCCAATACTACCCATAGGAATTGATTTTTGGAGTTGATGATTTGTGAACATTAGAAACGAAGGCATTAAAATTAACTTCTTTCTCTAGTAATTTTGGGGATTAATTTTACCCAGGAAGATCTCTAAGCCTGTGCTAGAAATTGCTTGTTTCAATATAGCTGGAGGGAGGCAAATAAAGTGTGTGTGTGTGTGTGTGTGTGTGTGCAAGCGCACATGCGCTTGCATGTGCCTGTGCACATGTATATTTTTCTTGACTGTCTAGTAAGTCAATATCAGTAAACAAAAATTTAATGTATGCTTATGTGCACATTCTGAACAATGCCACAGGAGGTCAATGAGGCATAATACATGGCTCCTACTCACTAATTGCCACTACTCACTAATTGTGTGCATGTTGTATCTCAAGATTCAAAAAAAAAAAGTTCATCTAAAAGGTGAAAAAAAGTAGCAACAGCAGTCTTTTCAAAGAAACATCAGGTTTTCCATCGTTAATCAGGTTTTCTGTCAGTCTACCACACTCCAAATCCTATACAGTGTATACACTGTAGCACTGGGGAGAGATTTTTTCTTATATTATTTTATTTAATATTTACCTTAAGTGTGCACAGAAGTTATTAATTATAATTAATGGCTAGTTTCTGGCTGGTCCAGAAACCTCAGCCATTTCAGCAGAAGGAACCACATTAGCAATGTAAGAAATGGAAAAGAATTTTACAAAATCAGAGGAACAAAACCATTAGTACTTTCTCTGGAAATTAACTATTCAGTCATCAAAATATTATCATTCTCATTTTACATATGAGGAAACAGAGGTCCAGAGGAGGTGGATAAGCTTCCTGAGTCTGTATTGCTGACGCTGTATCTGCAGAGCTGAACTCAGGCTACAGGTTGTTTTGGTGTCTCATTCTGTTCTCCTCTGGACTGAGGGTCTGAACCTGGCCTTAGCAGACAAGGTTTCTATGGGCAGAGAAAGGGAGAACCTGTAGATATGATAACCCCCCAGCTCTCGAGTTGTGATTGGAGAGATGCCCACCCTGACTCTAAACAAGGCCCACCTTACTTGGAGGACTTTGCTTATGTTAGGCACTTAATATAAATTATTTTTGTGGAATGAATGAGTAGTATCTGAATGACATCCTAATGCATGTTCTTAAATGATCTAATAATGCACATTATTAAATGCACATTTTTAAAAGTTCCTTAAGAGACTTTTGCATGAAACCCCAACATTTGATTTTTCAAAGGGAATACACTGATAATAAATGCATTATTATCCCAGTACTTTCCCTGCCCCCTACCCCAGCACTGGGGATCAAACCCAGGCTTCACACATGCTAGTTATGCACACTACCACTGAGCCATATTCCCAGCTCCAGTGTTCTTTTGACAAGAGGTTGGTGATCACTAATTTTAAAACTGTTAGAGATAAAGAAGAAAATCTCCATTTTCACTCTTCAGGTGGGCTAGGTACCTCATGCCATCTGCTTCTAGAGGATGTGGAAGCCATTGGCCAACAGTGAGCATCTTCATGTTGCATCCCCTTCATCATTTAGAAGGCCCATTCGTTCTTACCAGATGGTCTTTTATGAGCCAGAGTGGAGCTGTTTCTCTTTTTTGATAGCTTGCCTACATCCTTTTTAATTGTGATTCAACTCTGGAAGTACCAGGAAAATGAACTGCTTGCCATAATCATTAGTTTGAAAAGTTTAAATATCACCCATTGTGTGCATGTTGTATCTTAAGATTAAAAAAAAAAAAAAGTTCATCTAAAAGATGAAAAAAAGTAGCCACAGCAGTCTTTTCAAAGAAACATCAGGTTTTCTGTCGTTAATTAGTTAATACAGTACTTGTAAAGCACTTAGAAAATGAAAAGCACCATGTAATTAAGTGTCACCTTGCTGATCAGCACCAATAGACTTAATCACATTATAAGGTCATAGAAGATCCATTTTGCTACATTAGAGAAAGATTTTTTTCCTTTATATTTTAAGTATGTCCTTAGAGAAAATATAAAAAGAAATTATTTTCTCTGTTTCTTTCCGTGTTTCCTGCCTATAAACCCAATGAGGGTTTTGCAGTTTCTGTGGGCTTTGAAATCTATAGTCATGGGTACACAGTGCTAGGGGACTGTCCTGTCTGGCATGACACTGAAATGTAAGCACACCTTCTAATCCAGATCTCATCTTCTTCCAAGGACTCTACTTCTTGCTGTCTACAGCTGTTCTCATATATCTATTGATCCCCCCAAAACAAAACCTCTTAAGCCCTGCCTTTGTTCCTAACTCAGGACTGTAAATTAGTAGTTACATTTTCCCTGTCTTCTCATCTCTGTAGTCCAGCCAAACTTACTTGATTTTTCTCCTTCCTTCCAAGACTCCACCCATAGCTTTGGTTTAGGTCCTTCGGCCACTTGTCACATTTCTGTTTTACTTACATAAGCACATTCTTAACATCTAAAAGGGCCCTTAAAGCAACCCAGAAGATAGTATTTTTTTTCAACTAGGAATAACATGTTTAAAATTATAAATATCCGATTGTATTACTTGTACAAATTAATGGGTTCCACTGTGACATTTCCATACATGCATATAATCATGTTTTAATTGTATTCATACTCCTCACCTTCTCTTTCCCTCCTCTTCCCCCATGCCCCCCTAACTCCCAACCTCCTCATCCCCCACATAGTTTTCTACTTCCCTAATAGTTCCTGTGTCTGGATTTTTTTTAACCTGATAACCTCCAGTTCTATCCATTTTCCTGCAAATGACATGATTTCATTTGTTTCTTTATGGTTAAATAACCATTGTGTATATGTACATTTTTAATCCATTCATTGGTTGACAGACATCCAGGCTGATTCCATAACTCATTTAATTATTCAACTCATTTAGTTGTATGCTAACTTCCTTTGGATAAATACTCAGGACTGATGCTGGATCACATGATAATTCTATTTTTAGATTTTTGAGGAATCTCCATGCTAATTTCTCCATGCTAAATGGATGGTTGCCTTTAGGATGATATTTCTATTTTCAATGATTTTATTCTTAAAAGTTCTGAACTTTGTAAGATTTTTAGCAGTAAAATTCAAACAGATAGACTTTAGCCACAGACATACCCACTTAATTCAGAGATAAACTTAATTTTTACTCTATTATTTTATAAAAGACAATATTAGAAATAGAGTTTTTAATAATAATAGTAGTTTAGGTACATTAAATAACAGTATAATATGTATTCATGTAGTAAATGCTGTTCCAGACAAGTGGAATAAACCAGATACAAAAGGACAAATAATACATAATTCCATTTATATGAATTTCCTACATTAGTCAAATTCATAGATAGAAAGTAGAATAGTGGTTTTCAAGGACTATGATCCCATATTTTCTTATTGTGGTAAAAACACACGAAATAAAATTTACTATTTTAATCATTTCATGTTTTGTGGCATTAAATACACTCACCTAATATGTGCAAACATCATTATCCTCCATCTCCAGAATTTTCCATCTTCCCCACCTGAAATCTATGCCCATCAGACACTAACTCTCCATCACCATCTTCCCATAGTTCCTGGCAGCCACCATTCTACCATCAACGGACGCTTGAATTGTTTCCACTTTTTGGCTACTGTGGAACATTCTTCTGTGAACACCAGTATACAAATATCTATTTGAGAACCTGCTTTCAATACTTTTGTGTGTATATCCAGAAGTGGAATGCTAGATAATATTCCTATGGGAATTCTGTTTTTTTTTTTTTCTTGATGAATTGCCATATTGTTTTCCATGGCAGCTGTACCATTTTGTATTCCCACCAGCAATGTGCAAGGATTCCAGTTTCTTCCTGTATGACAGTCTTATGGCACAGAAATCCTTCCTCTAGTGGATATTTACTCATTATTCATCACTGTGGATACTTTGTGCACATCAACCAGATATGAATCCACGCAGCTCTCTTCTCATGCAGCCCAAATTTCAGCATTTTAGCTACATGCACATTTTGGTGAAGAAGATATCTGAAGTGAAGATATATAAATCAGACAGCATCCTTCCAGCATAAGACTGCATTCTTAAGTATTATATTTTGCCCTCATTTTCTCTTTATTTTTATGTTTAATTAAGATATTTTTCATTTATTTTCCCCCAAACTTCTTCTTTATTTATTCTTATTGCTTTGCTCTGTTAAGACTTTGAGACATTCTGAATGGAACACATAATTGCAGATATGCTGAAACATAGATACATACCCAAAGGAAATGATAACTTATTAATCATCTGGATGTGAACCATGCAAGCTTAATGCTAAAGAGGCAGGGCTCTTAGCAATTAAATGTTAGCGTTTCAGAGAAACTAAAACCAAGTATTATTTTTATTTTCAAACTATTGATCTATAGAAGTGGAGAAATGGTTTGATATAATTTTCTCCTATTGAGATATAACTTGTGGGATTTTAGCCTATGGGTGAAATAATAAGAAATGATCAGAGGCAAAGAGATAGCAGGATGTTAGAAATTCTAAATGGGTTTTAACAAAATCTTATCATCTATCATATCAAGTGCTGTGAAACAGTTGCAGACAGAAAAATAAAAAAAAGATGAATAAAGACAAACAGAGGAGTATTGCTTAATAATGAAAGATGAGTTTGGCAAATGGCAGCTTCCACCCTGCTCCCAAGCAGGGAGAGGATAAGGTAGACTTTCTTTTGTAGAGAAAACAGCATTTTCCCTTCTTTGTTATAGACCTGCAGATCTGAGTATATCCTCAAACTTTGATAGATATCACAGTCCTGAAATGGAGACTGTTAGAGATGTATTGGCAGAGGCTCCTTCTTCATACTTTGAATAATCATCCTGATAAATCAATTCTGAATTGCCACCCTAGAATTCTGACAAGATCACTTGCAATGAGTTGTCAATATCAAAGAAATTAAGGGGATGTATAAGGAGGTCATGCCAGTTAGACTACAGAGTTGTAATTCTTTTAGGTGATAAGGGGGCAATTATTTAACATTTCGGAGGTGGAAATGAACTTCATGTTATTTAGTTGAACCCCCTTATTTTTGGAATGAAATTGTATATTGCCTTGGAATAGGATTTTTAACTTCGAAGATAACTTGGATAATAATAAAGCTTTATGTGCCAAGGTAAAACATTTAGTAAATAGCATTTACAAATTCCATTAAGATAATAATAATAAAAGTGACCTTTATTGAGTGCCATAACCATCCTAAACACTTTTTACATATATTAACTGATTTATATGTAAATGTAATTTTCACTTCTCATTTTACAAATAGAGAAACAGAAGCATAAGAAAGGTAGAGTAATTTGCTTAAGAACTAAAATATAATAGAGCACTGGGTCTGAATCCTAGAAATTTAACTGTGGAGCTAATGTCACTGAGACACAATGCTGTCCTGCCTCTTGGGATTGTAGAGAGATACAGAAACACAAATATGAATTGTAAACTGTTTGCTGAAAGTTGCTGAATTAGTGGGATAGGTAATCAAGGATGCTATGTTGGTGGAAGTTTTATAGATTGATAGCATAAAAATGCTGAAGTTGTCAAACATAAGTATTTTCTCCTATAGGGTTGTATTTGTTGTGTATTAAAAATGTTTTTGGTTTTGGTCCTAGGCTACTAGCACAGACCCTCTAAAGTCTTCGAAACTTTCCAAGTGATAAAAGTATCTCAGCTATTCCTGAATCCCTTGAATCACATCTGAGTTTATCTTAATGAGGTAACTCATGGCGGGCTCCTAGATAGCTTCAGGATGGGTGCTGGTCACCAGGAATACCACCCATCTGATTAGAGGCTTGGATCACTGAGTCAGCTCAACCTCTGAGGAGGGATGTGTTGTAAAGCTTGAGTTCCATCACATGGCCAATTACTTAATCAATTATCGTTATATAATGAAATTCCAAGAAAAACTGAATATCAAAGCTCAATGTTGCTTTGTGGCTGATGGACACATTGATATGATGAGGAGGGTGATATGCCTTCAATCCATGAAGACAGGGCATAGAAGCTCTGTATCGAAGACCCTGCCAGACTTCACCTTGTGTCTCTTCATTTGGTTATTCCTGAGTAGCATCCTTCATTTAAAAAATCCTATTACAGATGTAATGCTATCCTGAGTTTCCCATCTTGAGTTTTGTGAGTCATTCTAGTAAATTATCATTCATTAGTGGGATTGTGAGAACCTTTCGGATTTGTAGCCAGGTGGTATGAATTGAGGACTGTCTTGTTGTGGATCATGTCCTTCAACTTGTGGGCTCTGTACCCTATGCCAGCATTGGGTTGCAATACACTGGTTGGGGTTTAAAACAGAATAAGGGTGAATAAAGGTAAGCATAAATGGTTACCTCCTCAAATTTAGTAACAAAGCTAGGACTTCAGGTTATTAAAATACTTTAATCACATTTAATGTGTTAAAATGATTTTATGTCCTTAAAGTACTTTAATAACATTGAAATACTACATAAGGATGTGGAGGAGTATAGAAGATGACCTTGGTCTTGATTTCCTCCAGAAGGACGTTTAATTATGTATAAGTACATGTTATGAGTATGTTTATAAAGTTGAGACGTTTTGAACTATGGAAGTGATAATAAGCTTTGATTAGAGAGGGAAAACTATTCTGAAGGAAGCAGAAACTTGAAGAATTTTATTGACTTAGAAAATTCCTTTTCATGGTAAATTTATAAACACAAAGGAAGGAGCTGATAATATCACTGAATTTAATCTCTTTATTTTACCAAATGAGACATGGAAATCCATAGATTCGGATTTGATAATCCATCAAGTGACATGTTTGATTAGGGTAGGGGTAGGACTGGTTTCCAGATAGCTCTACATCCTGCCTGCAATCTAGCCTCTGTGATTTCCAGCCTTCTGCTCCAGATTCCACTCAAGAAGTGGTTGTGCATACATATTTATCCATTTATTTACTTGTTCTTCTTATGTAAGTTGGCAAGTAATATAGAAATGTGTTTGAAAATTTTAACAACCCAGAATTACCCAGAATAAACATCAAACTTCCACCCCCTCACCCCAATCATAATTTTCTCCTAGAGGAAGCCATTTTTACAGTTGGGTGTAAAACATTCTTCCAAATGTTTCCCTGGGCATTTATAAATACATATTAATATATCAGTTTTGTTAAAAGTGTTTTTTTTGGTAAGAGAATTCATGAATACATATTGTTCTTCAGCTTTTTCTTCACATTTAATGATTTCTATTTCATCATTATAACTCTAGTCCATTCTTCTAACTATTGCATATTCAACTGTATCTTAAAAAAAAAAGAAAGACAACATTCATATCATTTGAGAGAAAACCAAAGGAGTTTTGTTTTTATTTTGTGGATTTCCAGAGCTTTCCTTTTATTGTCATTTGCTTCTTTTGCTCTACTTGTAAAATTAATGCTTGTTTTTTCAAAACATCTTTCATCTCTTTTTCTTTGCTAAAAGAAATACATGGACAACAGTTGCCTTTGTAGCATATTCCCATTTCAGCTTACTTAAATACTTCATCATGTGATTAACTGTAAATCTAAGTCTGTAGCTACTCTTATTAGAAGGGGATTTATCATCATTAGAATCAGAAATTATTCATGAGTTGCAAATAGAAGAAACAGAAGTAAATGCTGATTACTTCACTGATGTGCATTCAATCGAAATGTTTTTCCATGTCCTTGAGCTGACATAGAGCATCAGACCATCAATGTAATATTTATTAACTGTTCTTAGAACACACTTAAAATATTAAGTGGTTGCTCTACCTACAAAGATTAGAAACTAAGCATGGGCTCAGTAGCTGAAATGTGTTTACACCATTTCTTCCTGTTTTAATCCTACTTAAATTTTTTTTTGACTGAATGAATCCTCTAATTCTTGTTTTCCGTGCTTGTGCAATTCTGATGAACAATTGCAGAGAGCCCAAAAAGGTTAAAAAATGAAAGCTTTCTTTTCTTATCAATTATAATAGATATTGTCTGAAAGCTCATATAATAGAATGCATTAGTTTTTTTTTTGGTTTGGAGTTAAAATACATTTCAGATGGTTTATGAATAGGTTCACATGGAAGCAGCATTTTCAATATATACAAAATAAGAATACAAAATAGGAATAATAAGATACAAAACAAGAATAATTAGAGTAGAAAAGCAAATATATGTACACACAGATGATCTAATTAGAATAATTTTATTGTAATTGTTTTTGCTAGGTAGGTCCTTTAGTTTACCAATGACTAAAAAAAGGAGATGTGTATTACTGAAGAAAAGTTTTTTTTTATTTTTTAAATTTTTAATTTTTTTATTTGTTCTAATCAGTTATACATGACAGCAGAAAGCTCTTCAATTCATTGTACACAAATGGAGCACAATTTTTCACATCTCTGGTTGTACATGAAGTAGGGCCACACCATTTATGCAATCAAACATGTACCTAGGGTAATGAGTCCATCTCATTCTACCATCTTTCTTACCCCCATTCCCCCTCCCTCCCTCACCTTTGCCCCATCTGAAACTTCTCCACTCATCCCATGCCCCATCCTCCATTATGGATTAGCATCCATTTACAGAGAAAACACTGGGCCCCTGGTTTTTTGGGATTGGCTTATTTCACTTAGCATGATATTCTCCAACTCCATCCATTTATCTGCAAATGCCATAATTTTATTCTCTTTTAATGCTGAATAATACTCCATTGTGTATATATACCACAATTTCTTTATCCATTCATCTATTGAAGGGCATCTAGGTTTGTTCCACAGTTTAGCTATTGTGAATTGTGCTGCTATAAACATTGATGTGCTTGCCTCACTGTAGTATGCTGATTTTAAGTACTTTGGGTATAGACTAAGGAATGGGATAGTTGGGCCAAATGGGTTCCATTCCAAGTTTTCTAAGGGATCCCCATACTGCTTTCCAGATTGATTGCACCAATTTGCAGTCCCACCAGCAATGTATGATTGCCTTTCCCCCACATCTTCGCTAATACTTGTTGCTTGTATTGTTGGTTACTGCCATTCTGACTGATGTGAGATGAAATCTTAGAGTATTTTTGTTGTTGTTGTTGTTTATATTCTTTTATTTATTTATTTATCTATATATGACAACAGAATGCATTACAATTCTTATTAGATATATAGAACACAATTTTTCATATCTCTGATTGTATACATAGTATATTCACACCAATTTGTGTCTTCTTACCTGCACTTTGGATAATAATTATCACCACATTCCACCATCATTAATTACCACATGCCCCCTTCCTTCCCCTCCAACCCCTCTGCCCTATCTAGAGTTTGTCTGTTCCTCCCACACTTCCTCTCCCTATTCCACTATGAATCAGCCTCCTTATATCAAAGAAAACATTTGGCATTTGGGTTTTTGGGATAGGCTAACTTCACTTAGCATTATCTTTGCTAACTCCATCCATTTACCTGCACATGCCATGATTTTATTCTCTTTTACTGCTGAGTAAAATTCCATTGTGTATACATGCCACATTTTAAAAAAATCCATTTATCTATTGAAGGGCATCTAGATTGGCTCCACAGTTTAGCTATTGTGAATTGTGCTGCTATAAACATTGATGTGGCTGTGTCCCTATAGTATGCTGTTTTTAGGTCCTTTGGGTATAGACCGAGAAGAGGGATAGCTGGGTCAAATAGTGGTTCCATTCCCAATTTTTCAAGAAATCTCCATACTGCTTTCCATATTGGCTACACCAATTTGCAGTCCCACCAGCAGTATATGAGTGTACCTTTTTCCCAGAATCCTCACCAACACTTATCGTTGTTTGTATGCATAATAGCTGCCATTCTGACTGGAGTGAGATTAAATCTTAGCGTGGTTTTGATTTGCATTTCTCTAATTACTAGAGATGTTGAACATTTTTCATATATTTGTTAATGATTTGTATATCTTCTTTTGAGAAGTGTCTGTACAGTTCTTTAGTCCATTTATTGATTGTTTTTTGGGTGTTAAGTTTTTTAAGTTCTTTATATATCCTGGAGATTAATGTTCCATCTGATGTGCGTGTGGTAAAAATTTGCTCCCAATACATCATAGGCTATCTCTTCACCTCACTGATTGTTTCTTTTCCTGAGAAAAAGCTTTTTAGTTTGAATCCATTTTATTTATTGATCCTTGATTTCATTTCTTGTGCTTTAGGAGTCTTGTTAAGGAAGTCAGGTCCTAATCCAACATGATAAAGATTTGGGCCTACTTTTTCTTCTATTAGGCTTAGAGTCTCTGGTCCAACTCCTAGACCCTTGATCAACTTTGAATTCAGTTTGGTGCATGATGAGAGGAGTTTAATTTCATTTTGCTGAATATGGATTTCCAGTTTCCCCAGCACTATTGTTGGAGAGGCTATCTGAAGAACATTTTTTTTTAAATTGCAGTTGGACACAATACCTTTATTTTATTTATTTATTTTTATTTGGTGCTGAAGATCAAACTCAGCATCTTGATGTGCTGGGTGAATGCTCTACTGCTGAGCCACAACCCTAACCCCTAAAGAAAAGTTTTTGATGTATACAAATCGTGACCATATTTATTCCTTTCTTCTTCTTGGTCTATTTCAATACATTAAAATAATGTTGTTTTTACCACAGCCCAAGTGTGAAATGGGTCTGTCGTGCCTGGTAATACAAAAGTATAATAAAAAAATTAATCAAATTAACTAATGAGGAAATACAAATTTCTCCTTCTAAAAATCTCAAGTTTCCTCTGAAATCAGTAACTTATGGCAGAAAATAATGAAAAAGAATATGGTTTATGTGGAATATTAGTAGATTTGTGACACAGATGAGAAATTAAAAAAATGAGTTCTTTATAAAGAATACTAACATTGAAAAGGCTTGTATTTTTTTGGCTTTATGATCACTTTATATAACATGGTTTTGTTTTATGTGTGACACAGTGATGCAGTCCAGCTATATTCAAATTCTGATTTTGGCATAGAATCATGCCATCTCTGAGACTTTATGCTATTTAGTAAAACTCTCTAAGCTTTAATTTCCTCATTTATAAGATTGGATAATGACAACTACAGGATTGTTTTGAAGATTCAATTAGCATGTACGATGTGCTTAGCACTATAATATCTATATTCTTGTACGTGGTAGTCACTGTGTTTTGGGGGGTTTAAGTGGGGCATTACCTGGGAAATCTCATGATTCTGTGTAAGTGTGGAATCTATCTTTAGGTCTGATTTCAACTAGAAAACTGAAACTTCTACACATGCATTTACCAAATATTTATTTGTTAGTATATTTATTTGTTATTTAAAATATTTGTTGTTTAAAATATTTGTTTGTTATTAACAAATATACTAAACTATGCACTGTTTCAATTAGGATAGCAAATGAAGCATTAAAAATGGTGCTAGGCAATTCACAATAGCCAAACTATGAAAGCAGCCTAGGTGTCCATCAACAGATGAATGAATAAAGAAAATGTGGTATACAAAGACAATGGAGTTTTATTCGCTCATAAAGAAAAATGAGCCAGACTTGGGGCACATAACTGTAATCCCAGGAGCTTGGGAGGCGGAGATAGGAAGATCACAAGTTCAAAGTCAGCCTTAGCAACTTAGTGAGGCCCTAAGCAACTTAGTGAGATCCTGTCTCTAAATAAAACACTAGATAGGTCTGGGGATGGTCTCAGTGGTAAAGCATCCTTGGGTTTAATCCCTGGTTAAAAAAGAAAAAAGATGTCATCTGCAGGAAAATGGATAGAACTAAAGATTATTATGTTAAGTGAAATAAGTGAAACTGAGAAGGGCAAGGTGTCAAATGTTTTCTCATATGTAAAAGTTATTTAGAGGAGGAAATAGGAAACAAAGATCAGAGGGCCAGGGATTTCATAAAAATTAAAGGGAGATCAGAGTAGTGAAAAAGGGACTAGGGGGTGGGAGGAGGAGAGGGAAAGGGGAAATACTGAGGAATGATATTGAACAAATTATATTGTTTATTATGTGCATGTAAGAATCTGTAGCAACAAATCATACCATTATTTACCAATTAAAAAGTAATGTACCAATAAAAAATATGGAAAAAATGGTGCTAGGGTTAGGATTGTTGCTTAGTTGTGTTTGCCTAGCGTGACCTAGGGTTCAATCCCCAATGCCTTGGGTTCAATCCTCACTTCACACACAATCACAAAAGTACTTTCACAAGATACATGAATAATATCTACATTAGGGTAGATGGTGATGAACACTAAAGAGGAAGTAAGAGAAGGGGACAGACAATGTTTGGGGGAAATTGAAATTTTAGATAGTGTAGGCAGAGAAATCTTCACTAGGAAGGTAATTTATGAGCAAAGATGGAAAAGAAATAATAGACCCATAAGGACATTTGAGGGAGAAATTCCTGCAAGACTTTAGGTGACAGTAAAGCTGGTGTGTTTGGGGAACAAGAAGGCACTGGTGGGCTAAATAAGATGGGGTTGAGATCAGAAAGAGAGAGATGGGACCAGATTGTGTAGAGCCTTGAAATGATTGTAAGGACTTTGGCTTTGATTTGGGATGGGGTGGGAAGCTGTGGAGGATTTCAGGCAGAGCAACATGATGTGAGTTAAAATTGATGGCGTTAGTGTGCTCAGCAGAGTCAAGGGGTGAGGCAGGGAGGCCAGTTAGGAAGCCCTTCTAATAATAATATGGGAAAGAGGATGATTTCTTAAACTAGAGTGATGGAGGCAGAGAAGGTAAGAAGTGGTTGGGTCTGGATATAGATTGAAGGTAGCGTAGACTGGATTTGCTAATGGAGCAAATTCAGAGTGTAAGATAAAGAGAAGAATCGAGATAATCCTTAAAGCAAGGATGACTCTTAAATCAAGGAATTTGATTTAAGCAACTGAAGTGTAGAATTGCTATTTACTGAGGTTGGGAAGCTTTTAGGAAGAGCAATTTGAAAAAAAAATCAAGAACTCATTCTTGGATATGTTAAGTTTGCCTGTTAGATATCAAAATAGAGCCAGTTTAAGGAAGAGTGTAGGCTGGAGTTGTACCTTTTGGAATCATTACAGCGTAGGTGCTTTTTTTTAAAGCCAGGAGACTGGGTAAGATTACTATCTTTGTCTATTTTGTGCTGTTATGACAGACTGATAATTTACAATCAACAGAAATTAATTCACACATGGTTTTGGAGGCTGGGAAGTTCAAGGTTGCCAGGGTCCTATTATTTTTTGTTTCCCTTTTCTGCCTTTTAGAAATAAATCAATTGTTTACTTATTTTTTTTTGCCTTGTTGGCTTTTTATATATACCTGTTTGTTGAATCAGTTGTTACTCTCAGAATTGCAGAATGCATCTTTAATGTCTCACAATCTATTTTAATATTGAAACATTTTACAAACAATGCAGGAAGTTTATAAAAGTTTACACCACTGAGCTCACTCTCATCATTTGTGCTATGAATATCATATATATTCTTCTATGTTGTTAGAAGTTGTACAATACATTGTTGACTTTTTTTGCCTTAGTCAATTTTCCATAAAGATGTTAAATACAGAGGCTGGGGATGTAGCTCAATAGTAGAGAACCTGCCCAGCACTCAGGAGGCCCTTGCGTTCTGTCCCCAGCACCACACATGCACACAAAAAAGTGTTCAACAGGAACTGAAAAAAAGTTACATGTAGTCTTTTATAATTATCCACATAGAAACCACTTCTGCAAATCTGTTTTCATCTAGAATCATTATTTTGCAGTTTGAAGAATTTCTTTTAGTAATTTTTTTTCTGTATGTGGGATTGAACCTAGGGGGCACTTAAACACAAGCCACATCCTCAGCCCTTTTATATATTTTATTTTGAGACAGGATCTTACTAAATTAGTCCCTTGCTAAACTGTTGAGGCTGGCTTTGAACTTGAGATCCTCCTGCCTCAGCCTCTGGAGCTCCTGGGATTAGAAACATGCGCCATTGCACCTGGCTCCTTTAGTAATTTTTGAGGTGAGGAACTGATGATGATGATGATTCTTTTTTTTTTGTCTGAAAAATATCTTTCTTTCTTCTTTATTTCTGTAGGATATAAGATTATAGGTTGATTTTTTTTTTCTTTCAGTCTTTTGAACATGTTATTCTGGCTTCCATTGTTTCTGGTGAGAAGTTTCTGCTATTCTCATATTGCTGTTGATTTTCTCATGTATGTCTCTCTTTATCTGGCTGCCTTTAGGCTTTTCAATTTATATTTTCAAATTTTATATACATATAATTATAAATATATATTATAAATAATAAATATAAATTATATATAAAATTTAAATATAAATTATAAATGTATTTTTATATATTTGAAAGCAAATTATATATAGAATTATATATATTTCTACTTTGTAAACAGTTTATATATATTGTTTCCATAGCTTAATTATAAGTCCTTGGTGTAGTATTATTTATATTTGTTCGGACTGATATTTGTTAAGCCTATGAATCTTTGGGTTGATGATTTTCATAAATTAAAAAAATTTATATAATCTTTTCATATTTCTTCTCTCATATTCTGTTTTCTTCCAATTCTGCATGTGTTTTCTTTCATAAGTCTCTGGTACCTTGGTATTATTTGTTTCTAATTATTTTATCTCCTTGTTCTTCAGACCTGGTGTTTTTCATGGTGATTGAACTTGTCTACAAGTTCTCTGATCCATTATTCTACTATGTCCTCTCTGTTTTTAAGCCCATATAATGAATTCTTTATTTCAGTTTTTTTTTTATTTTTATTTATTTTTTTATTGGTTGTTCAAAACATTATAAAGCTCTTGACATATCATATTTCATACATTAGATTCAAGTTGGTTATGAACTCCCAATTTTACCCCAAATACAGATTGCAGAATCACATCGGTTACACATTCACATTTTTACATAATGCCCTATTAGTAACTGTTGTATTCTGCTACCTTTCCTATCCTCTACCATCCCCCCTCCCTCCCCTCCCATCTTCTCTCTCTACCCCATCCACTGTTATTCATATCTCTCCTTGTTTATTTTCCCATTCCCCTCACAACCTCTTATATGTAATTTTGTATAACAATGAGGGTCTCCCTCCATTACCATGCAATTTCCCTTTTCTCTCCCTTTCCATCCCACCTCATGTATCTGTTTAATGTTAATCTTTTCTTCCTGCTCTTCCTCCCTGCTCTGTTCTTAGTTGCTCTCATTATATCAAAGAAGACATTTGGTATTTGTTTTTTAGGGATTGGCTAGCTTCACTAAGCATAATCTGCTCTAGTGCCATCCATTTCCCTGCAAATTCTATGATTTTGTCATTTTTTAGTGCTGCGTAATACTCCATGGTGTATAAATGCCACATTTTTTTTATCCATTCATCTATTGAAGGGCATCTGGGTTGGTTCCACAGTCTAGCAATTGTGAATTGTGCTGCTATGAACATCGATGTAGCAGTATCCCTGTAGTACGCTCTTTTTAGGTCTTCAGGGTAAAGTCCAAGAAGGGCAATAGCTGGGTCAAATGGTGGTTCCATTCCCAGCTTTCCCAGGAATCTCCATACTGCTTTCCAGATTGGCTGCACCAGTTTGCAGTCCCACCAGCAATGTACAAGAGTACCCTTTTCCCCACATCCTCTCCAGCACTTGTTGTTGTTTGACTTCATAATGGCTGCCAATCTTACTGGAGTGAGATGGTATCTTAGGGTGGTTTTGATTTGCATTTCTCTGACTGCTAGAGATGGTGAGCATTTTTTCATGTACTTGTTGATTGATTGTATGTCCTCCTCTGAGAAGTGTCTGTTCAGGTCCTTGGCCCATTTGTTGATTGGGTTATTTGTTTTCTTATTGTTTAATTTTTTGAGTTCTTTGTATACTCTGGAGATTAGGGCTCTATCTGAAGTGTGAGGAGTAAAAATTTGTTCCCATGATGTAGGCTCCCTATTTACCTCTTTTATTGTTTCTCTTGCTGAGAGAAAACTTTTCAGTTTAAGTAAGTCCCATTTGTTGATTTTTGTTATCAACTTTTGTGCTATGGGTGTCCTATTAAGGAATTTGGAGCCCGACCCTACAATATGTAGATCGGAGCCAACTTTTTCTTCTATCAGACGCAGAGTCTCTGATTTGATATCTAGCTCCTTGATCCACTTTGAGTTAACTTTTGTGCATGGCAAGAGGAGGGGATTCAGTTTCATTTTGTTGCATATGGATTTCCAGTTTTCCCAGCACCATTTGTTGAAGATGCTATCCTCCCTCCATTGCATGCTTTTAGCTCCTTTATCAAATATAAGATAGTTGTAGCTTTGTGGATTAGTCTCTGTGTCCTCTATTCTGTACCATTGGTCCACCCTCCTGTTTTGGTACCAGTACCATGCTGTTTTTGTTACTATTGCTCTGTAATATAGTTTTAAGTCTGGTATCGCTATACCGCCTGATTCGCACTTCCTGCTTAGAATTGCTTTTGCTATTCTGGGTCTTTTATTTTTCCATATGAATTTCATGATTGCTTTATCCATTTCTACAAGAAATGCCTTTGGGATTTTGATTGGCATTGCATTAAACCTATAGAGAACTTTTGGTAATATCGCCATTTTGATGATGTTAGTTCTGCCTATCCATGAACAGGGTATATTTTTCCATCTTCTAAGATCTTCTTCTACTTCTCTTTTTAGGGTTTTGTAGTTTTCATTATATAAATCTTTCACCTCTTTTGTTAGGTTGATTCCCAAGTATTTTATTTTTTTTGAAGATATTGTGAATGGAGTGTTTTTCCTCATTTCCGTTTCAGAAGTTTTGTCGCTGATATACAGAAATGCCTTTGATTTATGCGTGTTGATTTTATATCCTGCCACTTTGCTGAATTCATTTATTAGTTCTAGTAGTTTTTTTGTAGACCCTTTTGGGTCTTCTAGGTATAGAATCATGTCATCTGCAAATAGTGATAATTTAAGTTCTTCCTTTCCTATTTTTATGCCTTTAATTTCTTTCGTCTGTCTAATTGCTCTCGCCAGTGTTTCGAGAACTATATTGAATAGAAGTGGTGATAGAGGGCATCCCTGTCTTGTTCCAGATTTTAGGGGGAATGCCTTCAATTTTTCTCCATTGAGAATGATGCTAGCCTGAGGCTTAGCATAGATAGCTTTTACAATGTCGAGGTAAGTTCCTGTTATCCCTAGTTTTTCTAATGTTTTGAACATAAAGGGATGCTGTACTTTGTCGAATGCTTTTTCTGCGTCTATTGAGATGATCATATGGTTCTTATTTTTAAGTCTATTGATGTGGTGAATAACATTTATTGATTTCCGTATATTGAACCATCCTTGCATCCCATGGGTGAATCCTACTTGATCATGGTGCACAATTTTTTTGATGTGCCTTTGTATCCGATTCGCCAGAATTTTATTGAGGATTTTTGCATCTAGGTTCATCAGAGATATTGGTCTGTAGTTTTCTTTCTTTGAGGTGTCTTTGTCTGGTTTCGGAATCAGGGTGATGTTGGCCTCATAGAATGAATTTGGCAGAGCTCCTTCTTTTTCTGTTTCCTGAAATAACTTGAAAAGTATTGGTATTAATTCTTCTTTAAAGGTTTTGTACAACTCCGCTGTATACCCATCCGGTCCTGGGCTTTTCTTGGTTGGAAGTCTTTTGATTGCTTCTTCTATTTCATCTATTGTTATTGGTCTGTTTAAGTTGTGAGTATCCTCCTGACTCAGTCTGGGCAAATCATATGACTTAAGGAATTTATCGATGTCTTCACTATCTTCTATTTTATTGGAATATAGGTTTTCAAAATAATTTCTAATTGTCTTCTGTATTTCTGTAGTGTCTGTTGTGATATTGCCTTTTTCATCCCGTATGTTTGTGATTTGAGTTCTCTCTCTTCTTCTCTTCGTTAGCATGGCTAAGGGTCTGTCGATCTTATTTATTTTTTCAAAGAACCAACTTTTAGTTTTGTTAATTTTTTCAATAGTTTCTTTTGTTTCAATTTCATTGATTTCCGCTCTGATTTTAATTATTTCTTGCCTTCTGCTACATTTGCTGTTGTTTTGCTCTTCCTTTTCTAGGGCTTTGAGATGAAGTGTGAGCTCATTTATTTGTTGGTTTTTCCTTTTTTTGAGGAATGACCTCCAAGCGATGAATTTCCCTCTTAAAACTGCTTTCATTGTGTCCCATAGATTCCGATATGTTGTGTATTTTCATTTATCTCTAAGAATTTTTTGATTTCCTCCTTTATGTCTTCTGTAACCCATTGATCATTCAGTAACATATTGTTCATTTTCCATGTGATGTAGGATTTTTCCTTCCGTCTTTTATCATTGATTTCCAGTTTCATTTCATTATGATCAGATAAAATGCATGGTATTATCTCCACCCCTGTATATTTACTGAGGGTTGCCCTATGGCATAATATATGGTCTATTTTTGAGGAGGATCCATGTGCTGCTGAGAAAAAAGTATATCCACTTGATGATGGTTGATATATTCTATATATGTCAGTTAGGTCTAGGTTGTTGATTGTGATATTGAGTTCTATAGTTTCTTTATTCAGCTTTTGTTTGGAGGATCTGTCCAATTGTGAGAGAGGTGTGTTGAAGTCACCCATAATTATTGTGTTGTGGTCTATTTGATTCTTGAACTTGAGGAGAATTTGTTTTATGAACGTCGCAGCACCATTATTTGGTGCATAAATATTGATAATTGTTATGTCTTGTTGGTGAATGGTTCCTTTTAACAGTATATAATGTCCTTCCTTATCCCTTTTGATTAATTTAGTCTTGAAGTCAATTTTATTCGATATGAGGATGGCCACCCCTGCTTGCTTACGAGGACCGTGTGCATGGTATATTTTTTCCCAACCTTTCACCTTCAGCCTGTGTATGTCTTTTCCAATCAGATGTGTCTCCTGGAGGCAGCATATTGTTGGATTTGTTTTTTTAATCCATGTTACCAGCCTATGTCGCTTTATTGGAGAGTTTAAGCCATTAATGTTTAGAGTTACTATTGATATATGGTTTGTACTTCCAGCCATGTTTGATTATTTATCTTCTTCTTTTTTTTTTTTTTTAAATTTAGTTTGTTTCTCCATGGTTAGCTTTCCCCCCGCCCTCTGTCTTTATAGAGGCACTTCCCACTGATGGTTTTGGTTATTGTTTTTCATTTCTTCCTCGTGTAGTGTTTTGCTCAAGATGCTTTGCAATGCTGGTTTTCTGGCTGCAAATTCTTTTAGCTTTTGTTTATCATGAAAGATTTTTATTTCGTTATCGTACCTGAAGCTTAATTTTGCTGGATACAGAATTCTTGGTTGGCATCCATTGTCTTTCAGTGTTTGAAATACGTTGTTCCAGGATCTTCTCGCTTTCAGCGTCTGTGATGAAAAATCCGTTGTTAACCTTATTGGTTTACCCCTGAATGTAATCTGCCTCCTTTCTCTTGTAGCTTTTAGTATTTTCTCTTTGTTCTGTATATTGGATATCTTCATAACAATGTGTCTTGGCGTTGGTCTACTGTGATTTTGTGTGCTCGGTGTCCTGTATGCATCTACAATTTGTATATCCGTTTCCTTTTTTATTTCTGGAAAGTTTTCTGTAATTATTTCTTTCAGCAGGTTACTCATTCCCTTGGTTTGAATCTCTGTACCTTCTTCTATCCCGATGACTCGTAGGTTTGGTTTCTTTATGTTATCCCATATCTCTTGGATGTTTTTCTCGTGGTTTTTAACCAGCCTTTCTGAGTTGGCAAGGCTCTTTTCAAGATGATATATTTTGTCTTCATTATCTGATGTTCTGGCTTCTACTTGCTCCACTCTGTTAGTGATACTCTCAATTGAGTTTTTAATTTGGTTTATCGTTTCCTTCATTTCTAGAATTATTGTTTGGTTTTTTTTTATAATCTCAATCTCCTGATAAAGATGCTTAACTTCTTCTTTTATCTGTCTATGTAATTCATTTTCAAAGTGTTCTTTCACTGTTTGGATTTGCTGTCTCGTATCCTCTTTAAGGTTCCATTCCATCTGTCTAAGGTATTCCTTGAGTTCTTTATATGACCATTTTTCTGCTGACTCTAGGTCCTCCTGAATATTTAGGCTGTCCTTCATTGTTTGTACTCCTTTTCTTCCTTGCTTTTTTATGCTGCTCATGTTACTTCTTGTTCTGCTTGACTGCTGAGTTACTGTTTACTCTTATAGATTTATTTGATGCTTGAGAGGAAAGATATTAGAAGGGAAGGGAAGAAGTCACTAAAGAGAATGAGAGTAGGCAGGTAGAATTCAAGGAAGGGGGAATAAGAAAATTGAAAGGAAATGAAAAGACAAAAGAAACAAGAATAACAAAGATTAGATAATAAAGAAAGAAAGAAAAGATGAAGAAAAAAAAATTTTAACAAAAATAATAGTGATAATAAAAAATGAAAATTAAAATTTAAAAAAAAAATAATAATAAAATTAAAAAAAATTAAAAAAAATAGAAACGTTGAAAAAAATTAAAGAACAACAACAAATAAAAATTGAAAATGAAAGAAAAAGAAGAAAAAAAAAGAAAAAAAAAAGAAAAAGAAAAGAAAAAAAATGATAATAATAATAATAATAAATGCAGTCCTAGAGTTCTATTAACTTCTCTTCCAGTAGGTGGAGCTGTGCCCACTGGGCCAAGCTTCTCCTCTCAATAGGTGGGAACCATTCACTGTGCAGCAGCTCTTTCTCCTAGACTGGGCGGGTCTCCAATCCTGAGTGTCTAGGGCCTTGTCTTGTATTTCCTCAAGCCAGGCCGTGCTCACCTGTGGCGCTCACCACAATACTGGCTACACGCCAGGTCTGCTGCTCCTGGGAGCCCTGTTTTCATGTACACCTGGGCTCACTCTCCCTGTTTGCCTCTCTCAGACCCTAAGTTTGTAGAGCTTGGGGCTGAGACCCCCCAGCGAATTTGCTTGCCCTCCTGTAGCCACGCCCCCGGTAGCTGGTGCAAGAGACCTCAGTTGTCAGCACTGGTGGGAGCGGTAGCCGGGAGTTCCGCGCCGCGAGTCCCGCGCCACTCCTGATTCCCTCGGTCTGGTTATTGCGTTCACAGGAGAGCTGGGAGTGGCCCTTAAGTTTTCCCCGCTGTGTGGAGAGAGATGACTAGGGGATTACACACCTGTCGCGCTGGTTTCAATGCAGTTATCTCCTCCACCCGTGACGCCATTTCTCTGCCATGGTGATATCCCATGCAAATGGTGACCGTTTGTTCCCTTTGCCGGGTGACCAATGCAACGGGTGGGTCCTGACTGTCTCTCCCAATCCCCGTTTCAGTCCTGTGGCCACTGCCTATGAAGGCTCGGTTGGCTTTTACCTCTGTAAGTTCCTAAGGGCCGGCCAATTATTTCAGCGGGATCGTTAGTGCTGAGTCACACGAAGCAGGCGAACCGGAGCTTAAATGCCTCCGATTCGGGCTCTGTGTGTGTGTTCTGAGGGGCCCAGCCTGTACACCCCAGATCCACGTCAGCTCAGCATTGCCTAGTGATCCTGAGCAAACAGCATTTAGACAGTTTATGGCTCCCTATGCCCGCGCAGTTGAAGATGTCAGAGACTTGATCTCTCTGCGCCTGCCACCATGTTACATCTCATCAATGATATTCATGTTGCCCTTACAGCTTCCTGGCATAAGCAAGTTCTTGGGATTAAACAAACTGCTGCTTCTGTTTCCAGTCCAGATTTCTAGAAATGAAACCCTGCCGCCGTCGCCTCCGTCTCTGGGCTGCGCTCACGAGCGCCGCGCTTGTCTGCGACCGTAGCAGAGCCGCCCTGGCCTCCACAGCTCTTCAGCCCGGTGCCCGGCCCCAGGGGCCCAAGCGGCTGCCGCCGCGGCTCTCTGTCCCCCTCCTCCGGAGCACGGGTCCCCTGGCAGGGGGGTGCAGAATGACCCCAGAGCAGGCTCTGCCCGAAGGTGCAGCGGCGAACAGGCCACCGAGACGCTCGAGGCTGCAGTCCAGCCTTCGGAGGATAGGGCTCGGCACGCAGCCCAGCTCCAACCTCTAGGTGCGGCTGCCGGACAGTGTATACAGAGCCATCAAGACAGCAAGCAGAAAGCAAATGGCGGCTCCCGCGGAGTGGATTTTCGGCACAGAAACCACAGCCCCGCCAACAATCCCAATCCACAAACTCTCCCTGTATAAAAAATATTCAAAAAAAAAAAAAAAAAAGAAAAAGAAAAAAAAAAAAAGGTGGGGCGCACTGAGCTTTCTTTGCCTCGGGTACTTACAATCCACTGCTGATTACACATTCAGCTTCTCCGCCCGGAGCGAAGCGAAAGAGGAAGCAGATGGGAGCAAAGCGCCCGTGGCTCTGAGCAGCCAAGAGTCTCTTTTTCGATTTCTTTGTTCTTCCTGCTCCTTGGCAAAGTGGTCCACTACAGATTAACGGTGAAAGGAGCTTTAACAGACTGTGCAAAATCTCTATTAAAGCCGCTGCTTTGAGCACCACGCTCGGCACTTCAGCAACCCCCGTACACAGCGGCCATCTTCCGTCTATTTCAGTTTTTTAATTTCTATAATTTCCAGTTTGTTTTCTTCAGAGCTTCCATCTCTTCACTAAAATCTTTATCTGATTATTCATTTTGTTCATGTTTTTTTTCTATTTTTTAAAAAAACTTGTAATAGCTATTTCAAAGTCCAAGTCTGGGAAAAAAATGATTTAAGTCAACATCTTAGCCAACTGCAGGTCTGCACCTATTGCCTTTTGCCTACATTTGTGTAGGCGTGTATGTGGTACCAAGGATTGAACCCAAGGGTGTTCCACCACTGAGCATCATCCCTGGCACTTTTTAATTGTTTATTTTGAGACAGGGTCTCACTAAGTGCCTGAAGCTGGCTTTGAACTTGTGATCCTTCTGCCTCAGCCTCCTGAGCAGCTAGGATTATGGGATTGCACCACCATGCCTAGTTTTCTCCTACATTTTTGAGCCTTAGCCTATGTCTCAACTTTTTTGATTACATACTTATTATTACTGTAAAAAAGAATAAAGCCTGAATTAGACTTTTTTAAAAAAATATTTTTGTTAGTTGTTGATGGATATTTATTTATTTATATGTGTTGCTGTGAATCGAACCCAGTGCCCCTCCTACCCCCACCCCCTATCCTAGGCAAGCACTCTACCACTGAGGCACAACCCCAGCCCTTGAACTAGACTTTAAAAAAAAAAACAACCCAACTTTCTTAGTTGTACATAGACATAATACTTTTATTTTATTTATTTATTTTTATGTGGTGCTGAGAATCAAACCCAGTGCCTCACATGTGCTAGGAAAGTGCTCTACCACTGAGCCACAACCCCAGCACCTAGACTTTTTTTTTTCTCCATAGTAGAGATGTCTTTTCCTTGGTCAGGAAAGTAGGTAAAGGGTTGATATTTTTGATTTTATTAGAGTTGAGTTGGGTTAGTAATTCCAGATCACTTCTGCTTTTAAATTTCTTAAGGATAAGCTCACTTCCACCCTTAAGCAGGGATATGTGACTCAGGAACTAGAAGCTTATGATCTCAGTTCAAATTATTTACTCAGCAAGAGTTGGGAACAACTGTGGGATCAGTAAGACTGGTATTTTATTTGGGGTCCCTCTAGATTTTATATCACTTCTCCAGTCCATACAATCATACACTTTTGTTGGTTTTCTTCTTGTCTCAACAAAGAACTGCTTATAGCAGATCAGCTCCTCTCCTATCTCCTCTAATATCCACAGGTAAGACCCCGGGTGGGAAAGCTATCATTAGGCTGTTGCTAATCTTTACTTACCTGGAAAAGAAACACTCTCTTTTGCTTGTGTCCATGATGCTTTGATGACTTTAAAGCAAAGCATGCTTTTTAGCTTATTTTCTGTTTTCTTCTTAAGGCAGGGACAATATTCTTTTCTTTCATTTCTTTTCTTTTTTTGCATTGGGGATTGAAGCCAGGGGTGCTCCTCCACTGTGCTACATGCTCAGACTTTTAAATTTTTTAAATTTTTGAGGCAGGATCTCATTAAGTCTTTTAGGCTTATGAAGGCTTGAGTCTCTAAGTCTCTTGAACTTGCGATTCTCCTGCCTCAGCCTTCTGAATCGAGGAGAATTGACCGGTGAAGGCCATCATGCTCAGCCAGAGCAATATTCTTTTACATTTTTCTACATGCTAACTAGAAGGTTGATAAGCATCTTTCACTAAAGGTACTTTGACAATATTTATGCCCAAGATAATATTTGAAATATTTAACATTCAGTGTAGTAGAAGACCCATTAAAACAGACATTGGGCAGTACAGCTTCTAGTAAGAAGATTGGATGTTTAAAACTAGTACCATTATGACAAAGAACATCAGTATATAAATAGGTGGATTATAAACGATTATAGTTTCATGAACGAGTGAATGAGATGAACATTTTAAACTTGGCATTTCAAATGCAAGTTTAACCAAACACAACTGTTTTTTCTGAATGGCATTCGTGGTATCAGGTTCAAAGTAACAACGTCTTTTTTTCCCCTGTACCTATTATTTGTCTAAGATCTCCTACCATGAACCTGTATTTCTTGTTGTTCTTATCTTTTAAATAGTAATAATCCAAAGCTGTTTGAGAAACCTTCTTGTTTTACCCACTGAAGTGCTGCTCTTGAAAATTTTGTAAGTTGACACTGTACAATGAGTGCCCTGGTGGGAAAATAGGGGCTTAGCTTCCTTTATAGATCTCCTTCCCAGTGGGAGGCAGGGGCTGTGAGCCCTGGCCTGCTGGCAGTGCACTGATATAAATCAGGCTCTTTCACTCAGTCAGCCTCACCTCCAGTGAGCGAATCCTGGTCCTTAAATAACAAGAGGTTGGGCTGTGATTTCATTGCTCTGATAGAACGTGATCTAAGCTGTCGGTTCCTAATTCAAGGAAAGATCCAAAAAGCATGGACAAAACAACAGTGAAGCATTTTATTTATTTTGGGAAGAAGGTAGGATGTAAAAACCCCAGTAAATAGATGAATAAATAAAATAACCATATTCAGGGGTTGATTTTAGAGTCCTTGCCAATCTGGCCCTATTTAGAATCCTTGCAGTCCCATAGATTTTAATGCCTTTACCGTAAGTTTCAAAACATTCATCAGGAGACTCCAGTGCCTTTAAAAATATGCTTTGTATTCATGATGGTACATAGTGTAGGGCATAACTTGGATCCTAACCTCATGCATATCCTAATTCACTCACATTTAAGAGTGCTTTTCTGAATCCCTGTCTTGAAAAAAATGCTGTATTAAAAAAAAAAATAAAAGCAATGACCACCTCTTACCATTTTCCCCAGTGTTACTAGTGTATTTTGTTGCGGTAGTGCTGTGTATTTAACATGTAAAGTGGTTCTAGAAAATGCTAGATGGAAATCTAATCCCTTTGGATTTATGGTGACAAATGGACCTATAAGACAAGAAAAAAATTTTGTATTGTTGGTAAGTAGTGGAAAGAGCAAAAAAATGATACTTTTCAGATTGAAATAGTACTTTTTGTGGAAATGTCTAGTTAATTAGATAAAAAGAGCTGATGAGCCAGTGCGGTGGAGCTCGCCTTTAATCCCAGCACCTCAGGAGGCTGAGATAGGAGGATCATGAGTTAGTTCAAAGTAAGCCTCAGCAAAAAGGGAGGTGCTAAGCAACTCAGTGAGACCCTGTCTCTAAATAAAATACAAAATAGGGCTGAGGATGTGGCTCAGTGGTCGAGTGCCCCTAAGTTCAATCCCTGGTACCCTCTTCCCCCAAAAAAAGGGGCTGATGAAGTCCAAGTCCACAGATAGATTTTAAATCTCCAAAAGAAGATGAAAACCAAAGGTCCTCATGTGTGCTTGCATGACTGTGTATGTCATACAAATCATAAAACCAACCCTGAATCCTAAATAATTTCTAAGAAATTCTAAATATTTTCTGGTATAATTCTTAAAATATTCATTTACTATTTCCCAGGACATTTCACTTTGCACTTTCTGTGGCTTGCTACTCCAGTGTTCTCTTAGATTATCTGCTGACATGTTGACATGGGACCTGGGGCTGGTGGATAGCTGCATACCTAGAAATTTAATGTATACTTAGGAAAAAATTCTCCTCCACAAGAAGGAGGAGTTGAAAACCATTTTAGACACTAAATAGATGAAAGTAGTCTTTTCTGGATAGAGAAACTCAGATGAGTAACTGTAAGCTGGTATCTTCTGCTCCAGACCCACGGTCCACCTTTTCCCACTGTTTCTGCCTGGGGCGGCTGACCTGCACGTCCTACAACAATGGGCTTCCTTCCATGCCTTCTGTCTTCAGATGGGTTTGACCAATAGAAAGCCCTGGTAAGAGACCAGAGGGAAGGAGGAAGTGTTGACTCTTTGCCTGTTTTTATTTTTAGTTATGGTGGAGTTGACTCCGTCATTAACAGAAGGCCTCTTGTCACCTCAAGGGGACCTTTCTTTACTTAACTGTCTCTCCAGATTCTGGAAATCACTGCCTTCCTTCCTTCATTCTGGGATATGGATGGTGGCAATCAGGCAACCAGCCCTGGGTGACTCTTCTATGTCTTGTGAGTTCCCCAAGCAATGCCTTTATCATTAATCTCCACAAATAAACTTTGTTCAAGTTAGCCTGTTGTGAGTTGACCATCTGTTACCTATTGGGACCTTGACTGATAAAAACTCTATTAATCTGTAAGAAAACAAAGTTATTAAGGATTCGTATATTAAGTACTATTACATTTACGTGGGATCAAATCTGATATTACCTTTACACTTAACCTCACAAAAAACAAGAGAATGATATTATTTCCTATTACCAAGAAGAATCTTAAGACTGATGGCATTTCACAGACCTTGTGGTCATCATGCCTTATGAACTTGTTCTAAAGGAAAATAAAGCTTTCTGTCTGTAGGTAACAGCTTGGTACTTGAAAACAAGATTTGACTTTTTCTTCGTGGGAGATAGGTCTGATTTCCAATTTTTATTTGATTCCTGTGAAGGCACAACTTAAAAAACTAACATTTAGTGCTGGGGTTGTGGCTAAGTAGGAGAGTGCTTGTCTAACACGTGCAAAGTCCTGGGTTTGATCCTCAGCAACACATAAAAATAAATAAACAAAACAAAAGTTAAGAAAAATCCTATCATTTATTTTATGAAATGCAATTTTGGTTTATTCATTTTTCTTTTTTACATGTGTATTTTATTACAGAAATTTTTATTACAGTAAACTTTATTTAATATGTATGTGTATACATAAAATGGATCTAGCAGCATATAGGCTTATATACTATAAGTAGCTACTATGTTCTTGAGCATGTGCCTAGTATTAGAGGTGGGATAAACACCACAGTTTATCCAGGACCTCTTGCAGATTATAAGGTAAAGACAAATAAAATTCGAGGAGATGGAAATACTAGTTACCCTGATTTGATCATTACATGTTATATACATGTATTCATTTATAATGCTGTACCTCATAAATAAGTACAAATATTGTATTTCAATTTAAAACTCACAAAACTCCCCAATATGGCATTTTCAGTGTATATGTTAATCACCTGAGAGTTGTCCTTGAATTGTTAGTTTTTTCCTACCTTCTTTCCAAGGTAGGAAAAAGTAGTCTCTACTTTTGTATCTTTTGCCTGTTCTCAGATCCTCATCCTTAGGACTGTTTCCCTAAGTGAAGTTCCTATCATTTTTTCTCCTGGTGTCTTGTGTCTATCCCTACTTCTAGTCTTGCCCCTCAAATCCATCTTTTGCATTGTCCTCCGAGAGTTTTAGCTATGAAACAAAATTGCCCATTTTATACCCTGCAAAAAAAAAAATTACTCAATGCCTTTCCAATCCACAAAAGATAAACTCCTACTCCTCATCATGATGTATAAGGGTCCTAGTGACCTGTTCTTAGCTGTACTTTCAGTTGTGTTCCTTCCCTCAAAGGGCAGACACTAGTATTGAATGGATGAACTTAAACCATTTAAAATTGTCTCATTTACCAGAGATGAACACAGAAAATATTTTATAGCCACACATAAACGTAGTGAGGGATTCTGTGTTACTTAAGATTTTTTTCCTTTTTCTTTTCTCAGGAAGTAACTTACTCATTCAGTATTGATTTAATAATGCATTTGTTAGGCTCCGAAGGGATATCCTAGAGACCTCCCTTGATATGAAAGTTTACAGTTTTTCTGAGCCGATGTCATTCAATTAGGTATCAGTGCAAGACTGATTTAAATAAAGACCAATATTAGCAATTTGAAAACCCCTTCTGTAGAAACCCCTAGAAGGAGAAAGTCTCTTGTGGGTCAGAAGGTTGAGCTGAACTAGGTGTGTAAGGTGAGTTCTGTCCTGAGGGTAGCTCTGCTTTTTGGAGAATTTGCCCTGTTATTCTTGGAAGCTAGGGACTTTTCTAGCAGAACATTAACACCCTCACTGTGTAGTGTTCAGACTTCTCACTGAAGAAGTCTGCAGTGAGAGGTTAAGGAAAATTTTTGAACACTTGGGGACAGAACTAAGTCTGCATTGTGGTCTGGCACTTGAAAATGTTGTGAATCAAAATCTTCCCTCTGCTTCAACTCTGGAATTGTGCTATAAGACGTTCTTCTTGTGCAAAGAAAAAGCTACCCGGTGGCTTTTCTTTGTCTCCTACTTCTGTGAAAGGGATCTGCAACGTCTCTGAAAGTGTCTTTTCCCTTGGTCCCTTCTCTGCATTTGTGATGCATTCTTAAAGCATGGAGGAAAGCATCAATCCATATAAAGTTTTGTGTTGTTAAATCCAAATCCAAATGCAGGTATGTTTATTATATAAAAAGACTATCATTGGAATCTTTGTGTCATTGACATTCATCGTTTGGCCAAAATATTATTGTTAATAACTGCATACTTTATTGCTACTTTTTAAAAAAAATCAAAATATGCTTTTAACAGGGTGATATAAAAAGGTATGCATTTGGGGGCTGGAGTTGTGGCTCAGTGGTAGGGCACTTGCCTAGAATGTGTGAGGCACTGGGTTTGATTCTCAGCACCGCATATAAATAAATGAATAAAATAAAGGTCCATCAATATCTAAAAAAATAATTTTTAAAAAAGGTATGCTTCTGGCTCTGAATAGAATAACCTACTTGGAAAATAGTGAAAACTCACTTTCTCTTACTCTTAATTTCTGGTCTGAAAGGACGGGACCTTTGTACAATTTCTTTGTGATTTCAACAAAATTAAAATTCCTAGGTGGCTGAAAGATTGCCATTAATGAATTAAAATCAGGATTTCATAAGAAACACACCATTGAGAACCCAACTTTTCTAAACTGTCTCATTAAGCCTCTTTCATAAGCCTTTTAAAGTGTCACAAATCTTTGATGAGAGTGATAAATGGAATGTGGTTGCTTTTTAAACCTTTCCTTCATCCTAGACCCTATGTCTTAGTTCTAATTTTTAATTATTTTCCCATTGGGATTATAAATGTTCCAACTATCTGATTTGCTTTATATCTTCATTGAAGAAGAAGGCTATGGATTTTTACAATATCTATCTATCTATCTATCTATCTATCTATCTATCTATCTATCTATCATCATAGTTTGGATGTGAGGTATCCCCCCAAATGCTCATGTGTGAGACAATGCAAGAAGGTTTGGAGGAGAAATGATTGGGTTATAGCCTTAACTTAATCAGTGAATTAATCCTTGGTGGGATTAACTGAGTGGTAACTGGAGGCAGGTGGGTGGCTAGAGGAAGTGGTTCATTGAGGGCATGGCTATGAGGTATATATTTTGTATCTGGAGAGTGGAGTGCCTCTCTGTCGGCTTTCTGATCATCATGTGAGCTGCTTCTCTCTGTCACGCTCTTCAGAATGATGTCCACCTCACCTTGAGCCCCAAGGAATGGAGCCAGCCTCTATGGACAAAGACCTCTGAAATAGTGAGCCCTCAAATAAACTTTTCCTCTCCAATATTGTTCTTGTTGGTGTTGTAGTCACAAGGGGAAAAAGGCTGACTAAAACACTATCTATACACATACACTTAAATTTCTGTTTTAGGGTCAAACTACTTCAATAATAAAAGCTAATACTTGCTCAATACTTACTTTGTCTCAAGTACCATGGTAAGTACTTTATGTTCTGTCCTCAAAAAAAGTTTATGAAGTAGATACCATTACCACTTATTTCCTGGTTCAGGAAATCAAGGCACAGAGAGTTTATTTAGCTTGTCTAAATACTTATGACAGTACATGGTATTTCTGAAGTTTGGACCCAGACAATCTGACTTCAGAATCAGTGCTTCAAAGTCACATTGTGCTGCTCTTCCATAGAAAATTTAAAGGATGTACCACGGTAGAACGAGCAGGTAGTTTGAAAGGTCACATGTAATCTTTTTTTTTGTTGTTGTTGTAGTTGGACACAATACCTTTATTTATTTATTTATTTTTATGTGGTGCTGAGGATTGAACCTAGGGGCCTTGCATGTGCTAGGCAAGTGCTCTGCCGCTGAGCCACAACCCCAGCCCCCTCACATATAATCTTAAATCCAATGAAAAAGCTTAAGGTTTTCATCTTGCACTCTTGTTATGACATAATTTTGAATCTTTTATCATTTGAAATGAATTTATCAAACCCTGAGAACCTACTGTGTGTGTGTGTGTGTGTGTGTGTAAAATTTAAGAGAAATCCAAGAGGAGAGAACAAAATGTTCTTGCTTTTTCAGAGTACTGGATGTGCTGGGTAGTGGTTAAGTCTCTCTGAGATACTGTAAGAAATTGCAAAGGACAGTAGGCAATGTAGGGGAAGAATAGGAAAGAAATCACATTGGATGGATAATTTACATAGTATGAGGCTTTGGTCATGAGTTTGGTTCATTGCTTGTGCCATGGCCACATCATGCCATGCAAAAGATCCAGCCAGCTTCACAATTATCAGGGTAAGATAGTGCTGGTAAGGAGTGAATGATTTGTAGGTGTTGGTATTTGAGAGTGATTGTTTAAAAAGCTGTTTGTAGAGTGGATTGCCATTGGAGATATAAGGCAGTGGTCCAGTTAAGAAGCTGTCGTCATGTGCAGATGGAAACTCAAGACTGGTGTTGGATATAAAGCAAAGCAAAAGTTCTAGAAATGCTGCAGAGATATATAAAATGATAAAGTGATAAAATTCAAAGCTGGTTTGTAGTAGAAGAATGAGGGGAATCCAAAATTAAATTTGGGGATTGAAATATTTCACATATCACCAGCATATCCAAATAGAGATGTCCAATGGGCATCTGGACACAGGGAGAAGACTGACTAAAGATTTGATGGTGAGAGAATGAATGAGGTATCTTCTGCTCAGATCAGTGCATGGCCCCCTCTCACCCTCTCCTGTCATCCTCCACACAATAGCCAAAGTGATCTTTTAGAAAAGTAAAGAAGGCACTGCTCTCTACTTAAAATTCTTTAATATACTGATTTTAAATGAGGGAGAAATAGATACTTGGAAGGCATTTTTGAGATGAAAAGAGGTTTTCTGAGTTGTCAAAGTGAGGGTGGGGGCTATGCCTATGTAGAGGGTAGGAGTCAGGAATTATGCAGAACCTGAGCATTTAAATGTTGAAGTTCATCTCATCTTACTATGAATTAGTATTTTTCCTTTATTGTATGGTCAGGATATTATATTGCTTTTTTTTTTTTAAAAAAAGATTACATATGTATTGCTTTCATTTTAGGGTAAGACAGGACTTTACAAAGTATTTCTCATAAAATTTCACTTTCTAATTCAGTTTATCACTGAAGGAAAATAAAGAATAAATAATAAGCATTAGTTCAAAAGAATATATTGAGATTGGAAAGACTATAAATGTAGATTAGTCTAAATTTAAACACAATTATTTTTAAGCCTTGAGTTCATCTTATTATCACTAAGAAGAATGAATACAGTGTTAGATGCCATCCTGAAATAAATTTGAGTTAGGAACCCATGAGCTGTCATCCTGGGTGGGGCCTGGGTCTTACAACCTGGAACACTATCTCAATAATGGCACAGAGGGACGGATTGGAAACAGGCTAAATGACTAATCTGACATCTACTTCTAGTTTCTTTCAGTAGCTGATAAATATGCCCTTCATAAATTTCATTCTGAGGTCTTTCTAAATCTGTATTTTTTTTCTCTACCAAATTTTGGATGAGTGAATTCCTTAAGTTTACTACTAACTTGTCTTACATGGTGATCTTAAGCTATGAAAGCTATTCCCTAGGACAATTTTCCAGAATTTGGGGAGTTACAAGGATCCATAAAGACCCTGCAGAGCATTCATAGTGCACTATTCTATTCAGGTACTTTATAAAATGAGTTCTATGGTGAACTTTACTTGGAATACATTTACTATATAGCCCTTATTAGGAAAAGCATGGTGTGCATTATTAGCACGTTGAAGATGTGCTAGGAAATGTGATCACAAAACCTATGTGCAACCTCATGCAGGACTAGTGTTCCACAGGAAAAAAGTGTTCTAGCAGTTTAGAGCAAACTGTTAAAGTGTTTTTTATATCCATGTATTTATTTCTGCAGTTTGGATTTTTAAATATCTCCCAAAGGCCCATGAATTAAAGTTTTGGTATCCAGGTGGAAACTGTAAGAGATAGTGCCCAGTGGGAGGTTTTAGCTATTGGGAATATGTCCTCAAAGGGGATTGTGGGACTCCAATCTCTTCATATTTCTTTTGTTTACTGGCTATAAGGTGAACAGAAGTTGCTCCATCATTATGGGTCCCCTACCCCACACCAGAGGTTGAAAAATGATAGGCCCACCAGATCATGGATTGGAAACTGTGAACCCAAATAAACCTTTTCCCTTAGAAGTCCATTATCTCAGGTATTTGTTATAGTGACAGAAAGCTGATTAACACATTGCTCTAGTTTGGACCTGGCATGTCTCCCAAAGGCTCATAAGTTGAAGACTTGGTCCCCAGTGTAGGAATGTTCAGGGATGGGGCTTCTTGGGAAGTGATTGGATCATGAGGGCTCTGACCTCATCAATGGACTAATACATAGCTGAATGGATTACTGGGAAATTATGGAAACTTAATTGGAAGAGTGGGTTCTTGGAGGCATGTAGTCTCAAGGGGCAACTGTACCTTGTACCTGAGCACCCCTGCCACTTCCTGGATGCAAGGACATGAGCAACTTTCCTCAGCCACACCCTTCTGCCATGAGGCTCAGAGACAATTGAATCAGCCAATCATGGACTGAAACCTTTGAAAATATGAGCCAAAATAAATCTTTGATCCTTTAACTTACTTTATTCAGTTATTTTGCCACAATGACTAACATACACACTAAGGGAGAGTTGGCAAATAGAGCATTTTTCCATTCTGTTAACCTATTTAATTATTTATTTTTAAGATGTACAACTTAATGTTATAAAATTTTAAATTGACATATAATCATTATACTTTATTTATGGGGTATAATGTGATTGATGTTTTATTACATGTATACGTAGGGTAATGAGAGCTAACCAGGATAAGTAGCATAACTATTATCTCATCCTTTTATAATTTCTTTATGACAAGTGCATTCAAAAACCTCTCTTCAAGCTATTATGAAAATATATATTTTTAATTAAGAACATTTTATTTTGCAGCATCACGGTCAAACTCAAGGCCTTGTGCATACTAGGCAAGTACTCTACCCCCTGAGCGACATCCCTAGCACCATTACTGTTAACTATAGTCACATACTGTGCAATAGAACACCAGAACTTATTTTCCCAGTCTACCTGTGATGTTTTTCCTGTAGGCTGACTTCTCCCCAATCTTCCTCCATCCTGCCCTCCCCAGTCTCTTATAACTACCATTCTACTCCAGACTTCTCCTAACTCATTTCTCATACAGATGGTTGACGGTGAGTGGGGAGACAGTGGGTCATCACCAATATCTGGGCAGCCCTAAAACAAGGACAAGCAACTCACTGAAAGAAGATGGGATTTAGATTTTAAAACCTTGGTTGTGTTTCTTGCTCTGAGATGCCTAGCAGCTGTGTGCTGTAGAGAGGGTCGCTTGGTTCTCTGCATTTCCTCATGTGTACTGAAATGGGAATAATATAGACTCTACTTATTACTAGGATTATTTTATAAAAATATATTTGCTAGTATGTGTGGAAATTTTGCAAAATGTATTGGGTTTTTAAAATGTGCTTTAAGTATTCATCAATTTCTAAATGGGAATGAGTCCTGGTGTTCTAATTAGTGAATTGAATTATTAAATATGTAGTCTAAGCTTTCGATTTAAGGCTAAAATTAGTTTTTGTGTATAAATGTATAAAGAAAACAAAAATCCAAATCTTCCTCCATGAAGAAGAAGAAGGAGGAGGAGAAGGAGGAGAAGAAGTAATCTTGAGGTTTATAACTGCACTCTTTCTGGGTCAGGTCTAAACATCAGCCCATTAGACTAGTTGGCATCTAGTTCAATTTAATGCTCAGTACCTGTTTTTTATTTTTGGTATTGGACATTGAACCCAGAGGTGCTCAAGCACTGAGCTACATCCACAGCCCTTTTTATTTTTCCTTTTGAGACAGGGTCTCACTAAGTCGCTAAGGCCTAGCCTCACTGAAGTGCTGAGGCTGGCTTTGAACTGCCTCAGCTTCCCAAGTCACTGTCAGCACCTATTTTTCATCTCTGTTCTGCTGGAATTCTCAGCATGAAGAAAATTGGGTTTTAATAGCTTTCTAAGATAATATTCCCAGGAGCTTAGGTCTTCAAGCTCTTCATTTTCATTTATAGCAAACTTGATGTCATTTGGGCTTTCATAAAAATATCTTCCAAAAAAAGATTACAAACAAAAAAACAGATTTTTTCCCCCCAATACAAAAGGATGTCAAAACCATAGTGCCATTGATAGTATATAAGGGTCAGAAATAGTTGAAGAAATATGTTAGTTTTTTGATACAGAAAATTGTTTGATGATGTGCAATTAAGAAAGAGTTCGAAATTATTTTGGTCAGATTATATTGTTATATTATGTGCATGTATGAATATGTAACAACGAATCCCCCCACTATGTACAATTATAATGCTGTAATGAAAATATGGGGAAAAAGAGAATGAGCTCAAATGGCAATGCTTCTCAACAGAGGCTTTGCCACTTCAAAACGAAAAAAACAATTTGAATTCGTCTCACTAGAACACATGCATATGCATGGGCCACGGTTCAGAGAGAAAGGGTACAATATCAAGTGACAGGCACTGGAGCTTTGGAGGATGGGTCCCTCCTGTTATAGGACATAATTAGGGCAGAGCTCTGTGCTTCTAGGCAAAACCAAGTTGGTCCCCAAGTTGTGGAAGTTGGATTTAAATTAGATTTGAATTGAAAAGTTATTTAACACCCTGAAGCCTCATTTTTCTCCTCTCTGAAATGTAGATAATAGTATTTATCTCTTGGGATCATTGCAAGGACATTGAGATAATGTATCTGCAAGGTGTTTAACAGAATGACTGGCACCTGGTAAGTACATATTACCCATGTACACATACACACACACACACACATAAATGCAAACATACAAATGACCATTTCTTCCTTCAAATATCCATCTGGAGAAACTAGACACTTTTATAACAATGTCTTTGACAATAAATACCTTAACCTTATTTCTGGATCACCCCATTCCAAAGTGCCATAAGAGCCCGTGGCGTATTCTTTCAGATGTAATTGAGGCAGCAAATCTTTTCTTTCAGAGAGTGGGAGGGAATTTGGGTTTTGAAAACTATCATAAGTCCTTTGAAATAAAGACTGAAAAACAAATAATGAGTTTGGGTCATACAACTTTGAACAAAAACAAGCTAATAAAATGGAACAAGATTCTAGGCATAAAAGGAGGCTCAGAGTGCAGGTAGAGAGTGGATTGTAATTATTTTATTGGGCTTCTAGCTCCCTGGTATTCTTGTTGTACAGCTTCTTGTTTAAATATTGGAGAACTCTGGGGCTCAGTGCCTGAGCCTCTTCTCTCTCTAGGGGATCTTGCCCCTTCCCATGGCTTTACAGACCTTCTATTTGCCTAACTCTTAATTCTCTATCTTTGGCTAGCATCTTTTCTCTGGACTCCACACTTGCTTATTTAACCATCCAGTTCATGCCTTTTCATGGAGGTCCAACGAGCTCCTCACATGCATGTTCAGAGTGGAGCTCCCACTCTTTTTCCAGACTACCATCTCCATCTCCAGACTACCATCTCCATCTCCAGGCTACCATCTCCATCTCCAGACTACCATTATTCTTTCTCCTCTCAACAAATGAAAACCATCCTTCTGATTGTTCCTTGCAAAGCCTTTGGCCTCACCCTTGACATCTCTTTCTCTCATACTTTGCATCTTGTTGGTCAACACATTCCGTCCACTCTACCATGGACCACCCCAGTTCTACCCCTCTGGCCCAAACCACTATATCTATTCCTTGGGTTATGATAACCTCTTGCTCCTCCTGTCCTTGTCTTCTTCACTTCACTGTTAAGATGGAATCTAGTTATGTTATTCCTCTGAGGCTTCCTATCTTACTCACTTGCAGTCCTTACCATGAACTACAAAGCCCTCTGTAAACTTGTCTTCTGTCAAACTTTTTTTTTACTTCACTAACACTCATCATTAACTCACACCTGCCTCACAGTCTTCCTGCTATTCCTTGAACATTTCAGGAATTACTATCCTAGGACCTTTGCACTTGCTCTTCTGTCTGTCTGGAATGCTCATTCCCCATGTCTTTGCATGACTAAGTGTTTCACTTCTTTCAGGTCTTTTCTTGAAATGAATCTTCCCTGACTTCCCTATTTAGACATTCTATTTCCTTTCTTCCTTGCTTTATTAATTTATTTTCTTTAGAAATTCCTTTATTTTTTGGTCTTTCCTTTCAGAAAATATACTCCACGAAGGCAAGAGATTTGTATGTTGTTCTTATTATTACATCTCTGGCAACTTAAATATGTCTGGCCTATAGTAAACATTTAATAATTATTTGTTGATTACATGAATAAACCAATTAGTTACTCATTCAGTTATCTATTTCAAAGTTGATACAGGAACTATGGGAGGTCCAGGAAATGAACGTAGAGGAGAAAACACTAAGCAGTAGTCTGGGCACTTGGATTCTACTTCTAGCTGTGTCTCTAACAAGTCATGTAGTTCTAGGCCTGTTGCTTTACTTCCATGAGACTTGATTTCCTCTTCTGCAAAATGAGACAAACAGATGGTGCCGGAATCTCTTATAACAACAAAGACACAGTCACTCTTTCAGACCTTATTAGAACTTTCTGTGATAGCCAGATAGGGTACATTTGTGTGTCTATTTTAAGGTTTGCTCTAGTAGTTTTTGTCTTTGAGAGGGAGGACCAAAGTCAGACAGGGAGTAGAAGAAGAGGTAATTTCTTAGTGTTGCTCCACAGTGTTTCATTTACCCTGTGTCTCAACACATCCTCTCACTAAGCTGGAAACTCATTTTGTACTATTGCAGTAATGCTGATGCTGTTACATTATGTTATATATATATATATTTTTAAGTATTTCTATGTGCACTGATCAGCATCCCAACATCACCATGAGGAAGGTGGGTCAGGTTTTATTAGCTTCTCCATTTACAGAAGTCAGAAGCAGCGATTCAGAGGGTAATTCATTGGCAATGTCACAGAGAAAGTTTGAAGCAATTCAAGGCCAGACTTCATAAAAAAGAAGTGTTCTTTTCTAGTACTAGAACTTACCGTTAAGATGCTAAAGAACTGGTACCATTCTTACCCAAGCCTCTAAGTCTGGAGTGGTGGATTGTTTAGCAACACTTAAATAGATATTTCTGCAACTCATGAAGTGCCAGGAATGTCATAAAATTTTGTTGGAAGTTTGAAGATTTTCAGTGTTGTATAGAGTTTGATCTCTTGACTTTGGGTTTTGGGAGATGAGTACCTCTTCCTTCTCTCCGTCAGACTATGTGATGGTCCTACCTAGACATTTTACCAGAATAGCAATACAACTCTGTCCTCTGAATATCTGGTCAGAAAAGGTAGATATGTGGAGCAAACTGTACTTCATTATTAAGCAACCTGATCTGTTTCTCAATTGAACAATGACAGATATAACTTTTTAGATAATTATTAATCAATGCAGAATTTTAAAGACAAGAATCCCAAATCAAACTGGATAACCAGGAAATTTGTCCTGGTATAGAAAACATATAAAATACAAAGACTTATATATGCAAGCTTAGTACTTAGGATATAGTTGAATTCATGACCTGTTATCTTAGTGGGGTTGATTATAATTAAGACTATTCTGAGTTGATTTGGCCTCTGGTATAATAGGGGTTAGAGGCATGAGGCATACTGCCAAGGATCCCAAGATTAGGTGTGTTGAACCATGTCTCTTCTCCTGGAAAAGCCGGAGAATGGTGTCTAAAAGCTGGATTCTTTAGTGATTCATTTAAAATTCCATAATTTTTGTTAGTAAGGTCAAATATGTCACACTGAGCAGATAGTTGAGAAAATTGAGGGCAGTAAGTATAACATATGCAGTATTACCTTTGAGTTTTCTGCCCCAGAGACAGAATGCTTAAGGCAGGAAGTGTGAGAGGTATATGCCTTGTAGGTCTGTTTATAGCTGGAGCCCTAATACCTTGGACACTCTTCCTGGCAAAGGAGCAGAATAAACCTTCCTCCAAGCCCCAGCACCCCAGAGAGAATGCAGCTGTCACAGCAGAGTCTCCTGCACATAAAGTTCATGTTAGAGCTGCCTGGACCAGCAGGCAGATAATAGCTATTCCAAGAGTTAGGGAGCAGAGCAGGCTGCAAGCTTTGTTCAAAGTATATTAGGACAAAGCAAAGTGTCAGTATGAATCAACAGGTTAAGAAGAACTTTGAATAGTTCTATATGCTAGATGGTCACACTGTAAGGTAATATAAGAGAGATTCAGCACCCAGGGGCCACCCAGGGAAATGGTCCTAGAAGAATCCCAACTGAGCCTGTGTTCTATCAGTCACATTAGCTATGTGTGTTTGCCAGTGTATTCAGTCGACTTGAGCAACAGTTTCAGTAACTCGTTATTTATGTTAACATATTTTTTGGTCTGAGTGTAGGTTGAGTCCTTCCCAATGAGTACTTTTATTTTATTTTTTTAATGTGGGGCTGCTGAGGATTGAACCTTGTGCCTCACATGCGCTAGGCAAGCGCTCTACTACTGAGCTACAGCCCCAGCCCCCCAGTGAGTACTTTTAAGCCTCCTCATGGTCCCTGGCTAAGAAAACTCCTCTAGGTATTGTTATATTTAGACCTTGGACCAGGCAGACATTGAATGTTATTAATATTGTGAAGATTTTATCATTGAATGAATTCTCTATTATCAGGGTCAATTTCTGTGTCAGTAGCAATTTATAGCTTACTATTCTCTGAGGTCCTGGTTGAGGTCCTTCCTTCCATGTATTGTTTCTGGGATCATATGCTCTCGGAATTATCATATAGCCATAGGTGTCATTGTAATCTTTGCTGCATAACCCAGTTGAACATGGACATTATTACAAGTCTTACAGGTATCGCTATAGAAACTATAATATACAGATTAATCTGTCCCTCCATTGTATGCACCTGTGCACGTACACAGAGGAAAGGAATGGAACTAATTTTTGGAAATGACATTGTAGTAAAACTCAACCTTGTGTGCCAGAATCTGTAAATCTCCCTTCCTTTTTGTCAAGATCTAAGTAAAACTATTATTGAATTCTTCTACCCAAGTAACTTATTGACCAGAAGGTAACACAAATCTAACTATGTTACTTATTTGCACCAAAACTTCAAAGACTCATCAGCTATGAGACAAAACTCAAAGTCTATGGTGGGCCATACGAGACTTCATGTTCTGCCTACCCTGCCACACATTTTATGCATTACAGATAGCACATTGCTTCTTCTTTTTTCCCCTTCAATGTGTGTGTGTGTGTGTGTGTATGTGTGTGTGTGCATGCACATGTGCACACACACACACACATACACTGGTTATTGTCTTCTTTACTTGGTTTATGCTCTTCCCTCTTCAGTATCTTCTGTCCCCATTTCCTTTCAGTTATTCATGCTGCAGCTTAGATCAAGTGTCACCCCTTCTTCTTGCTTCCCTCAGCCCTTCTGTTCTCAGGTGCCCCTCTGAGTTCCCATTGGACCCAATACAAATCACTACGAAGCACATTTCATTTGTCTGTCTTCTGCAGTAGACTCCAAGTTCCTTTAAGACAGAGCTGTGTATTTCTTATGAATCTTCAGGTTTTTCTTTGTCTAGCCCAGTGTTTGGTATATAGCAGCTGAAAAAAATAGTATTTATTTAAGAGAAATGACATTAGCATTCAAAAACATCAATCAGTCTCAAGAAGCACAGTAGAACTTGTGAAAGGACAGGCATTCTAATCCAACTTTAAAGTCTAGTGAAAATAGCTCAGATATGGCTTAGTTTCTATTCACCAGAGTTTACTACTGAATTGGCAAACAAGATGTTCAAGGAAAGCAAGAAATGAAGAGTCTGGGGAACTAATGGATCAAAGTTCTTACTATTTCCTCACTCTTTAAGGAACTATGCTCAGATTTCAGTGGTCAGGGGTAGGGAGGGGAGAGTTAATGGGCTCCTGCCTTTGATAGCAGGAGGTTGAAGGAGAGGCCATGTCAGCACACTGGGGTCTATCCATCAATACTAATGGAAATTCTTGCTTTGCCATTGATGCACACTTTGGGATTCTATTTGTCAATGTGTTATCAGGCCAAGAGCTGGCCTGGCCAAGGCCTTACCATCATCATATTTTTTTCCAGTTAATAGCAAAAGGTTGCTTTAGTATGTCATCCAATCCCAGAACAAATCATATCTGAAAAACAATGATTATGTCCAAAGTCTTTTGTGGCTGGGGGTTTGCCATAAACTATACATATTTTTATTAAAGATTTTCCATAATATTATCCATGGAATTTACCGTGTATCATTGGGCACGATCACGTTCATGTCACAAAAATCTAGAATCAAAATCACTTCCTAGACTCTAGCAACTCAGAGGACAGCATGTATGAAAATAAAAGTCCCAAGAATTTAATAGAAGGTTACAGACAATTTTGTTAATAAAAGCCATAGAAATATGAAGTGTTGATAGATGGAATTTTCCATATGCCATGAAAAAAGAAACAGTTTGCATCATCACATTCCCCCTCTCATCCTACCTGTTTTATTTCTTCTTCCTCCTCAGCCAGTTCCCTCTGCTTTGCCAGACTGTTTCTTATTTCCCCCCATTGTCACAGGACTCACTGTTCTCCTTTGTATCTGGGTTCCTTTGCTTATGTTCTTTGCCTAGAATTGGGTAGTTCTTTCCCTTTCTGCTTTATGCAGTTAAGTCTGGGCATTCTTCAGGCTGCAGCTCATTTATTAACTCCTTTATCAATTTTTGATTTCTCAAACACATTCATTTCTCTCAAACTGTTAGAACAATAGTCTTTTGTTTATTTGGTGTGGCCCAGTTACATTGCTAATGGTTGCAGGAGTATGTATTGACCTTGACAAATCTCTGTAGTAACTTCCATCCTTGAGATTCTGACTCTAGATTGTCTCCTAACCAAGCAGTGAGCTCTATAAAGGGTGAAATTCATTTTGTCTGGAACACCTTACAATGTCTAGAACAGTGCAAAGCATATTGGTGCCTAATAAGTATAGTATGAGTAGCCTGAAAAGAATTAAAATTGAGACTTAAAAAAATCTAATAATATATGTTTCCGATGGAGAATATAGATAGGTGCTCAAAATGAAACAATTTGTACTGAATTAATAAAGTTGATATCGCTATTTAAACTTTTTTGCTAATATACTTAAATGTCAATGTGCATAGGATGAGAAAAGGTCCTAATGTATTCATGAATAGAATTCTTGTCAGCAGCCTATATGGAGCACCTGAATTTTAAAAGTACCATTTGCATTAAATTGTACAGGCATAAAGCTAAAAATCCTAGTTAGACTAGTTATCATTCTGTATTTGACTTTGATATCTCCTCTTCTGAAGGAACTTCTCCAGGAAAGAATAAAGAATTCTCGAGGGCAAGACACAATGAAGAGTGAGGACTACCTGTCTCAGAAAATGAAACGAGTCAGCTATTCATTTCTACCACTGAAAGCCGACTCTGACATTTCTGACAGATTCACAGTAAATGGGTTTATGGGTTCTGAACCACATGCTTTGTAAAACCCACTGCCCCAAGGTGGGCTGAGATTTCTTGTTGGAGAAATATAGCCAACTCATTAGTATAGGGCTTAGATTGAACAACGTGGACCTTTCCAAGAACTACCAGGCTATAGGTTGGCTTCCATAATGTAAATAATACACATATAATCTTTCAATGGAAAATATAATCTCATCAGTTTGCTTTTTCACTTCCAGATCGGTTTCCCTCAGTGGTACCCTGTCTGGGCTGTTCCAACACTTTGACCTGACTTTGTTGCCTTCTGTTTGTACCTGATGCATTGAATGTGCCTGTTCACAGTCCTTTGGCTTGGTCTGCCCCAGCAATTGGAGCTGCTTCCTCTTCCTCCCTGGCAGGTAGCTCTGTGCAAAACCACCAGCCACATCTGCCTGTGCAGGGGCTACCCAGGAGCTTGGTGGTGCAAGTTGATGGGCAGAGCATTCCTGGGGTCAGCGTTAACCAATGGGAAGGAAATAGAGGACAAGAGAGGGAACATCTTCTCTTTCTTTCTGTGGACTTTGGTTTCTGTGCAGATTCTGTCAGGAAACATCTAAGTAGTTGAGCAAGTGCCCTGCCAGTGAGGGGCTGTGTTTCTTCTGGGTTCATTGTGAAGCAGTTGCCAGCCTTTGTATTGCTTTCCACCCTCCCAACTTTACTAACAGCTTTCTTAGTCTTGCTGCTCTGGAATTGTATGCCCCAAATAAATCTCCAGAGCTTTATCCTGCCTCAGGCTATTTTTTCTAGGGAAACTTGGATACATTGACATAATAATGCCTTGTTTACATGCTTGTTTCTTTTGGGAGACAGTAAAACCCTTGAAAGCAGGAACTATGTCATATTTTTTGTTATACTTCCTCCAGTACCCTACATAAAGAAGGCTAAAAACTTAGTCCCTGTCACAGACTTCTTCATGAAACTAGGGAGAAGCATAGAATAAAAATATTCTCTGTAAAGTGCCCTTCAAATATGATTATCATACTGTCTTTGATCTTACTGGAAAGTATTTAAAAATCATCCTCTGTATATTAAATATAATACACTATTCGAATCATGGATAAAGCCAGAAAAAGAAAGTTTTGAATAAGCAGATAGTTAAAAGCCCTAGGGGTATTTTTGCCATTTTGTTATCACTACCGGTAATATAATTTTGATTAAAAATGAACTTGGGTAATCTGTACAATCTATTTAAATGTCTTAGGCTTTGGCTGTTCTGGAAGGTAAAGAATAAATAAATATCAACAAATAAGCATCTAAGAACTTTGATAGGAACTAAAGGTGGAAAGCCCATTACGTTCATAAAAAGAAGTTCAAATAAAGCCAAATTGGGAAAAAAGCAGATCTCAGCACCTTCTGTCGAATTTGCAATAAACCCCAGAGGCTGAACATTCATCTTACTTAACTCTTAGTCCAGTGCTTAGTTCAAATAGAGTACTATAAGTATTTCCCAAATTGGATTAATGGTGGTGAAAAAGATCACAGGTGAGAGGATGATGGGAAGATTGTCAACTCAGGGTAATTTGCAGTGGAGGATATATCTTGATCATGAATGCTTGGTGTCTGAAGCAGTCTGATCTGGTGTGAGCACCATGTGCTACATTCAATGTATGTGTTTTAGGAATATATATCTTGACCTAAATATTAAGCCTACTCTTTTACCTTTCATTTCTAGTTTTATTTCAAAGTATTTTTTTTATGCAGATCGAAGGAGGATTCCAGATCAATAGCCAAAACAATTTTGCGTCTAAAAAAAATAGAGTTTAGAGAATGTGTGTGGAGAGTGTGCCAAATTTGAGAGTATCAAGGTTGAGCATTTTAGAAACTCTTACTTTTGAAATAAGAATAGAGATCAGAGAGGTACAGATGGGAACTAGGAGGAAAGGAAGGATCACTATTATTGAGCTAGAAGCTTTGTTGGTGTTGTCTCACTAATTTTTATAAAAATCAGTCTTCCGGGGCACCTACAATTATTCCCATGCATGGCTTGAGGAAACTGAGGCTCCTACAGCTTTATTGGAGTGAAAGCCCTGTTCTGCTGGTTTTGCTGTCTGGTTATCAGTACTGTTGGCAGAGATGAAGGCTCTCTCTCTCTCTCTCTCTCTCTCTCTCTCTCTTTTAAATCAGATGCCCTATTCTTATCTATGAGGCATTAGTGACATTGTCAGTCTTTTACTTTCTGTTACAGGATCTTGGTTTTAGTGTTAACTGAAATGGCTTGGAGTACTGGTCCAAAGGGTGGAGGCCAGGACTTGGATACTGTATTTATTAGTCAGGGTTCCCAAGAGGAACAGAAAAGAAAGAATATCACAGATGCTGTAATCTTTGCCATATCAAGAAGTTGGTTATTAAACCATGAACATCTTCAAGATGTTCTTGAGTTTAGTAATAAAACCAATTTCAAGGTGCACCACCTGTAATTCCAGCTACTCATGAGGCCGAGGCAGGAGGATCACAAGTTCAAGGCCAGCCTGGCCAACTTAGTCTCCAAGTAGAATAAAAAGGACTGAAAGTGTAGCTCAGTGGTAAAGCACCTGGTGAGAAGTGTGGTGTTCAATCCCTAGTACCACAAACAAATGAACAAATTGGAAAAAAAACAGTAGTTCCAGCCTAAAATGATGATACTTGAAATTATGCCTTTAAATTCTGCTTCTTGACTTTGCCTTTAGTTATAGATTTAGTGCCAATATTTATGTGGTTTTTATTTTTGATATAGTGTAATGGAAAAGCTGTAGACTATTTTGCCTGGAAAATCTTTTATTTTGCTTTCTTTATGCTTGTCTTATAAACTATTGTCATCAAAATATTCTCTACCAATGGAATGCCCATTCACCACTCCTAAATAGAGTGCTTTATTTACTAGGATGGGAGATTTCTCAAATATTGGAAACTGGTCTGTGTCTTATAACATTTCACAAGAAAACACTGAGATGTTATTATTAAAAGTGTGTGTGTGGGGGTATATGTCTTTGACATTGAGTCAAAAATCAGGAAAATCTTTTTCCTTTTTAACTCAACATTCATTTTTTTTTTCTTAGTAACTGCAAATATCGTCATGCAGAAATTTTACTTCTTTGGTTTCCTGAGCTCATAGGTCACATTGCTTTTTTACTGGAATCTCTACCTGGCTCAGTAACCAAGGCAACAAATCCCCAGTTAATGACTCACTAGAAATTCACTGTGGAGGTGGCTTATTAGTTTTTTTCTTTTCCCCCAAGAGCTGGGATAAAAAGCATGTTCATGAATTTTTTTTAAATCTATTTCTCCTTTCTCTTTTACTTGCAGTCCTGATAACCTAAAGTAAATTTAATTAAATCAATAGATTAAAAATATCCAGCACTTTAAAATACTATTTTGGGACTCATGGTATAGGCATATGAAAATATTGACAAGTTGAAGAATATTTTATTTCATGACTGTACTTCAGTTTGCATGTGGGTGAAAAACAAAAGAAATTTAAAATCATATCTTTTTTTTTTCATCAGGTAGAGCTCTAAGCTCTAGAGTATATAACATCGTATCTTTAGGTTTAAAAATTATTCTAGTCCTTTGAAGAATTGTTTGGAGAAGGCATCTTTAAGAAGGTACTAAGCATGCCTTAAGGGAAAGAAGAAAGAACAAGTAAAAATCTGACATAACTTTAAATGGAAAAAAAAGTCAACTTTTAATTTTTTTTTATGAACAGAAGTAAATGTGAGAAGAAATTAATGAAAGAAAAAAAAACTCTCAAATTAAAAAAAAAAAACAAAACAAACAAACAACAACAAAAAACCAAACCCAAAACAAGACGAGACAAAAATTCTGGGAACACTTTTTTTTTCCCTACCAAAATATTTAAAGAGAAGCAAGATGGAGAGAAAATGATAGAATGACATTTAACGTATTTCTCAAGTGTTTACAAGAGAGAAAAAGGCAGTAACACGGATGACCATGGTTACTTGGTTTGAAAGTGCTAAAAGGAAAAATCTTAAGAAAGGTGTCAAGGTACAAGGGAACATTAACAACAGACTTGTAACATGTTCCCCTTTGCCACACGGGCTTTAATGCCATCTTAAAAAGGATAAAAATAACTGAAAATTACATCAAGGAAATATTTCCAATTCCTCTTAAGAATGATGTTGGTATTTGCTACATTAATACATTTCTGATGTCTTGGCTTATAAACTTGCAAATATACTTTTGAGAACACTCATTCAATAAAATTAATATTAACTAAAAAAAAGAATTGGAGACAATTTGTGAAAAATATTAGTCTATAAAATTATTAGAAGGTATTTATCTATGGCTTCATAATAGTGAGAATGTAAAAAAATAATGAAAAAATTATGTGACTGTTCATTAGGAGTGGGAGAAGAAAATATTAAGGGTCAGTGGAAGTCTAAATATGCTGTTGTATGTCTGTCATTTTTATGTTACACAAACTTGGAAGTTATTTCTGGATGAACAAATCCGGATTTTGAGAGTGCTGTGGATGTGCTTGTCACTGGGGAAACATCATGCCAGCATCTCATGGAAGGCACAGAGGTCTTCTACTCTTCTGACCAAATTATTGCTAGGAAATATTGAAAACATTTTTGTTTTTTGAAATTTAAAAATATTGCTAGGAGAATTAGTAACAAATTACGTGAAAGTCATAAGTGGACTCAATCCCACAAGTGGCTGGTGGATTGGTTTTGTTTCTCCTTGTCCAAATTCCCTTTACCACAATTTTGCCTAGAGACCCTTCTGCCTTTCCTCTGGCCAGCAAGCTTTGGTTTGGAGCTGTCTCTACCTCTGATCTCCAGAGCTAACGCCTTTACTTAGGTTATGCCATCAGCACCTGCCAATTTGGCTGATTTTAGTTAAGAAGCTCAGCTGGCTGGGTGCAGTGGTGCATACCTATAATCCCAGCCACTAGGGAGGCTGAGGCAGGAGGGTCGCAAGTTTAAGGACAGCCTGGGCAATTTAGAGAGATTCTGTCTCAAAATAAAATAAATAAATAAATAAAAGGACTGGGAAATAAAAAGGAGCTACCTCTGTGGCAAAGTGCCTTTGGGTTCAATCCCTAGAACAGCAAAACAACAAACAAGAAGACTCAAAGACTTTTGTTTGAGCTTTCGTTGGACTCTCTCCCCTTAGCATTGGGCTGTGTGTGTTGGGATCTAAAAGTTGAAGGAATCTGTACAAGGAACCCAAGAATGTATGTAAAGAAAAGAGGTAATATTACCTAAGTATGGAATAAAACCATACTTGAAGCCACTGCTTGGTTTGGACTTTTCATTTAAATAAATAGTAAAGACTTTTTTTTTTTAAGCAGTTTGAGACTTTCTTTTTCTCACTTGGAGCTAACACATCTAAGAAAAACAGAGCTCTTTAACCTATTCACAGATGCAGAATTTCCAGGGTAGAGCCAGTAGGGATTGAGTCATTCTGTAATGAAAACAAGTGTAAATCATGCAAGGGATCTTTTCTATTAATGACTAGGATATCAGAAAACAATGTAAAGGCTTGTACCATGACTTCAAGAAAGCTGTATCTTAATGAAGAATAAAAGGGTAATAGTAACAAAAATAAAGAACAATTAGGCACTGTGCCCTGCTTTTGTTTTTTAGTAAATGCACAAAGAATGTATAGGATTAGTGATTGGTTATAAGAAGGCTTTGAGAAGGAGACAGGCAACAGAATAAATGAGTTAATAGCTGGATTAAATGCCTACATTATGCATGGACCAAAATTTAAGTAATTATTAAGGCAGAAAGCTTGGAAATTTAAAAAATGTCTTACAGTTTATTCCATTGAGATTAGCCATTCTTGGTTATTATTTTAGTAGAGCATAATCCAGTCAATCCAGCATACAAACAGATACTTAAAATAATGTTTTAGCTTTTGGAATGTAATTTGGGTTTCAGGGTACCAACCTGAGAAAATATTTTAAATGATTTTATAGCGTATATGAACAACATTTTTCATTAATAATGTGATTCTCCTTAAAAGAATGAATGTTCTGGTTTTGGCTGTGCAAGTGACCTTTTTACCCCTTATAAGATTGTACAGTGGATCTACTGCTGTGTTATAAGAAATGTTTAATTTTTAACTACTGGTGAAAGGTAACAACAAAGTAAAGTTGAAGGTCTGTCAGAAATGATACGTTCTGATATTTTCTTGCATATGTTGAGGTCAAACGCTTCGTTCTTTTAAATCAAATAGGAAACTTGATGGGTTGTAAGCAAGTTAATCGGGGATCACGAGTCTTCTGCAATATTGAGAGTATAAAGAATCTTAACATTGTCATTGACTTGTGGTGAAAGATAAGTGAATATTTTTTTTTTTAGGGATGGTAATAAAAATAAATGAAACACACTGAGAGGCTATTGAAGACTTAGAGGAAAATGTGTAACTATAGAGTACAAGTCTGAAAGATGAATCTGAAATGAAAAAGGATGCAATGAATTTGTATATTAAAGGAATTGAGGGTAGCAAATGGAAAATATATCGAGCAGAGTAGCAATTTTGTCAAGAATGTTAATTTATTGTGTGCCTGTTTTATACATTTCTCTGTTAAAAAAAGAATTCAAAGTATCTTGGATATTTTGAGTTTTTTATAATAGAGCAGATGAGTCTATGAATCAAGTCTGTGTGTGAACTTGCACTTAAGGTAAATGAAAATATGACTTGAGAGAAGAATCATCATGCAGGATGAGCCTTCGTGCAGGAAGTCTGATTTTTACAGTTGTCAAAAGTATCCAAATGATGAAATATCTCCTCTTTTCCAATGTGATCACTTATTCTCAGGAAATAAAAGAAATTGATAACAGTCTAGTGGTTTGTGTTATAAAGCATAACACAGTGGTTCTTTTAGATAAGATATGTCACAAATAAAGCACAAAAATATGAATTTCATGATTGCTTTTTCTATTTCTATGAGGAATGCCATTGGGATTTTGATTGGAATTGCATTAAATCTTTAAAGTGCTTTTGGTAGTATGGTCATTTTGATAATATTGATTCTGCCTATCCAAGAGCAAGGTAGATCTTTCTGTCTTCTAAGGTCTTCTTTGATTTCTCTCTTTAGAATTCTGTAGTTTTCACTGTATAGATCCTTCACCTCTTTTGTTAAGTTGATTCCCAAGTATCTTTTTTTTTTTTTTTGAGGATATTGTGAATGGGGTAGTTTTCCTCATTTCCTTCTCAGAGGCTTTGTCACTGATATACAGAAATGCCTTTGATTTATGGGTGTTGATTTTGTATCCTGCTACTTTGCTGAATTAATTTACTAGTTCTAGAAGTTTTCTGGTGGAGCTTTTTTGGGTCTTCTAGGTATAGAATCATATCATCAGCAAGAGTGCTAATTTAAGTTCTTCTTTTCCTATACATATCCCTTTGATTTCTTTCGTCTGTCTAATTGCTCTGGCCAGTGTTTCAAGAACTATGTTGAATAGAAGTGGTGAAAAAGGGCATCCCTATCTTGTTCCACTTTTTAGAGGGAATGCCTTTAATTTTTCTCCATTTAGAATGATGTTAGCTTGAGGCTTAGCATAGATAGCCTTTACGATTTTATCCCTAGTTTTTCTAGTGTTTTGAACATGAAGAAGTGCTGTATTTTGTCAAATGCTTTTTCTGCATCTATTGAGATGATCATATGATTCTTATCTTTAAGTCTATTGATGTGATGAATTACTATCCCTGTCCTTGGTCTATACCAAAAGACTTAAAATTAGCATACTACAGGGACACAGCCACATCAATGTTTATAGCAGCACAATTCACAATAGCTAAACTGTGGAGCCAACCTAGATGCCCTTCAGTAGATGAATGGATAAAAAAAACAAAAACAACCTCTGGCATGTAAACACAATGGAATATTACTCAACAATAAAAGAGAATTAAATCATGGCATTTGCAGGTAAATGGATGGCATTGGAGAAGATAATGCTAAGTGAAGTTAGCCAATCCCCAAAAAACAAATGCCGAATGTTTTCTCTGATGTAAGGAGGCTGACTCATAGTGGGGTAGGGAGGGGGATCATGGGAGGAATAGATGAATTCCAGATAGGGCAGAGGGGTGGGAGGGAAAAGGAGGGGGCAGGGGATTAGCAAGGTTGGTGGAATGTGATAGACATTATTATCCAAAGTACATTTATGAAGACACGAATTGGTGACAACTTACTTTATATACAACCAGAGATATGAAAAATTGTGCTGTATATGTGAAATAAGAATTGTGATGCATTCCACTGTTATTTATTTTTTTTAAAAAGCAATAAAAAAGGCACGAAAATAACATATTGCTCAGTTGCAGGGCAACATACACCTTAGGGCCTGAGGTGGAAACAAAGGGTCACCAAGGCTTCTATCAAGCAGCATGGCAACTCCCAATCTAAGACATAGACTAGAGCCAGCCTGGCTTTTTCCATCATTAGTGTTATTACCCATTTCTGATGATTGAACCTACATGGTTAAACACCCACTGGTTGACAAATGTTGTTATAAAAATAAGAGGAGAATCTTTTCATGGGTGTAGGAGGTAAAACACATTTTGGAGAGTTTTAAGATAACTTGAAAACCCTGGGGTAATAAAAATAAGATGGAGTGTGTTAATTACTTGAGGTACTTGTTTGTTTGCATACAAGCAATCTGTATTTATCTTTGATTGACCTCCTACAAGGACTCCTTGTTTTTACAGTGTGTTCCTTCAATGCATTTTTCATGTTGCAGACTAGGTGATCTTTACAAATGAAGTTCTGCAATATTCCCTTCCCCCTTCCCAGTACCCAATGGGTTGTCTAATTAAAACCCAGACATGAGATTTTTTCTTCAACTGGGATTTCTGGAAAACACCTGCCCACTCTCCTGAGTCAGGCTTACTGTTTTATGCATTATTAGCACCAAGAACTCTGTTTCATAGGACTACCATAATTGATAGTCTGTATACATTGGATGAATATTAAACTTAATGATGTCATCTGGAATGAACATTAAGTATTGTAAGGATAAAATATGTCTTATAAAAATTTCTTGCCTTTATTTCCTCGCTTCCAATAAATATTAACTCAATAAATACCTGTTGAATGAATTCGATCATGTGTCCCCAAAAGCCTAAAAGAACATTCGCTAATCTGAAACATTTCTTAGTATCATCTTACATATCAAATACTAATATTCTCCTCTAGACCTCTGCCTCTTACATTTTTGTTAATTGGGAAAGTACCAGAGTAATAAAAATTTCCCCAGAATTCACATTAAGGTGGAATTAGTTTAATGCATATGAAAAAAAATATTCTTTGCACTTGTTCTTTTCAATTTTTTAGTTTCAAAGTTAATATGCACATAGTTGATTAATATTTACACAAAACTTATAATTAAAACAACATTCCCCTGTAACTCTGCTTTCTCATTTCTGATTTTAATGATTTGGGTTTTCTCTCCTTTTTTTTTTTCTTTGTCAAGCTAAAGTCTTGTAATTTTTGTTGATCTTTTTTTCAGAGAGCTAGTTTTCAGTTTCATTGATTTGCCTCTAGTGGTTCCTTATTCCAATCTTTATTATTTTCTTCATTCTACTGGCTTTGGGTTTAGTTTCTCCTCCTCCTCCTCCTCCTCCTCCTCCTCCTCCTCCTCCCCCTCCTGCTCCTCCTTCTCTTTTTTTAAGCTCCATCAATTGTAAGGTTACATTGTTGATTTGAGATATTTCTTGTTTTTTAATGTAACCACGAATAGCTATAAATTTCTACCTTAGTAGTGCTTTGGCTATGTCTCATAAGTTTTGATATGTTGTATATTCAGTTTCATTTATGTCTGAGTAGTTTCTAATTTCCGTTGTGATTTCTTCCATTGTTCCTTGTTTAAGAGGGTGTTATTGAGGCTGGGGTTGTGGCTCAGTGCTAGAATGCTTGCCTAGCATGTGTGAGACACTGAATTTGATCCTCAGCACCACATAAAAATATGAATAAATAAAATAAAGTTTTTATGTTGATCTACAACTTATATATATATGTATCTATATATAATATGTATCTATATATCTATATAAGATTTTGTTTTTTAAAAAGAGTGTGATTTATATTAGTATCCCGACTGTCTTTTGCTTAACTTTCCACGTACTTTCACTTTTAACCTATTTATATTTTCAGACCTAAAGTGAGTCTCCTAGACAGCATATGATTGGATTATGGGTATTTTTTTTTAAGTCTACTCTGTTGATCTCTCTCTTTTGATTGGAGAGTTTAATTCATTTGTTTAATGTAACTACCAGTAAAAAAGGACCAACTTCTGTCATTTTGCTATTTGTTTTCTGTTTGTTTTACATTTTTTAAAAATTTCCTGCATTACTGTCTTTTTTTTTTTTTGGTGTTTAATTGATTTTTTTTGGTAGCAAAACATTTTAATTTCTGTATCACTTCGTTTTGTGTATGTTCTATAGCTATTTTCTTCGTGGTTACCATCGGGATTGCATTTAACATCTTAAATTATAACTAACATGAGCTTGTTCCATCTTCATTTCAATAGCACATGGAGACTCTGCTCCTTTATGGGTCTGTTCCTGCTGTTTTGACAATTGTTATTACAAAATTACACCTTTATACATTATGTGCTCAAAATCACAAACTAGTAGTTGTCTATTTTTTTAGTGCATTTAGTTTCTTAAATTACGTAGAAGGGAAAATGTGGAGTTCCAAACCAAGGTGACAATAATACTAGCTTTTATAATTACCCATTTCTTTACCTTTACTGCAATCTTTATGTCTTCATACAGCTTGGAGTTACTCATCTTTATCAAACATTCATTCTGTTGGGTCTTTCATTTCTACCATCATTCAAAACATTTCTCAAAGCCCCTTTTTCCTCTCTGAAAGTTTCTCCTCTGTAGAATTATGTCCAACATTTATTGAGACAGAACTCTTTTCTGAGAATACTAATAATACATTAAAAACATTCTTTTTTTTAGTAGTCTCTATTTCTTTTAAGTTTCCTTTTTCTCTTTGCCTTTTCTTTCCCCTAAAACCTAGAGTCCTTCTTCCAGTGTCTTCTGATTCTTGTCTGTGAATTAGCATTCCATTGTGGTGCACTAAGAAACTTATCACACATGCAGAAATTGCTGACATTGGACTTCACCATCGACTGGGCTGATGAGCAATTCTTTGGGGATATACACAAATATCATTATATTTAATGATATTTGGTTAGATTGTTGGTCAGATTGTTCCAGTATCCTGGAAGCTTAGGCAGGGAAGAGGGTTGGGGTTTCAACATTTAGTCTGACTTTCAATCCTCCTTCAGTCTGATAGCCCTGACTTCAACTGTGCTTGGTGTCCTGGTCCAAGGTTCACCTGCTTTACTTTTCCCTGGGGTGAAGAAATGGCAGTGCCTAAGAGTAGCAAAGCAGTGGAACTTATTTGGGGGGATTTCTAATCAAATTTTGAAACTTTTCCATTTTTTTCACTTCCAAACCCAGAATTTTTCTGGAGTTGCTGATTTTTGAGACTTTTGAAGGTTCTAGTTGGAAAATTAGGTTTATGCTCAGTTTTTTGGGGCGATGACTTAAGATTCAGTTTTTTTTCCCCAGTCTTGCAAAGTAAATAATCATTCATCCATCCACTTTGTATCTTTTAAAATGTTGCCTTTTTTTTTAAAGAAAATATATTTTATTTCTTAAAGTGGGTTAAGTTCATAGCAACATTGAGTAGAATGTACACTGATTTCCCCATCTATTCTCTGCCCCCTCACATGTCTTTCCCATTATCAACATCCCCTACCAAAGTGGTACATTTGTTATAATTGATGAGCCTACATTGAGACATCATTATCATGCGAAATCTATAGTGACATTATTATTATTCACTCTTAGAGTGGTATATTCTGTGGGTTTGGATAAATGTATAATGCCATGTATCTGCTCTTACAGTATCATACAGAGTAGTTGTCACTGTCCTGAAAATCTGTGCACAACCTATTCATCCCTTACACCCACCTAACTTGTGCCATTGCTTCCAAGTCTCTTTGTCCTTATAAGTTCATGATTTAAAAAATAAATCCCATTGATGGTTCTTTTAGTGGGACTTTGCAAGAGAGAAAAGGCATATATGTGTGTTCAATCTGCCACATATCAGTATGAAAAAAACAAAAACTTATTAAAAAACAGAGCAATGTACATTTTATTTGGTCTCATAATTCTTATGATATAAAAATAACAAATCAACATGCCATAGTTAATAGTCAGATTTCAGGACTTTTAATTTTTTGCTTTGTATAAGACAGTGAATATACATTTATGTATATTCAATTGACTTTAAAAACAAGTATTAAAAGTTTTGTATTCAAGCAAAATCAATACAGTGTGTAGAACATGTCACCTTTCCCCCTCAATACCACAAATAAGCCCCAACACTTATAAATTATAGAACTGAAGCGATCATTTTGTTCAAATCTTTAATTCTTATGAAATTGAGGCCCAAGGACTGGGTGGCATCTTGAAACTATACCTTCTAGAAGAACTGAGTCCAGAGCCTAGTTCGTTTGAGGAAGAAAAGAGTGAACCACGAAAGAGTGAAAAACGATAGGAGGTGATAAGTTAGGAAATAAAAATCAATAAAAAGCCTGAGGGAAAATTGTCTCTTAATTGGATTATGACTGCTTTTGGTGTCTTTATGTTCTTTTAAACTCCTTCATCAGGGATCTAATGCTTTTTACATGTGTGATTTTCTTCAGGAGAAGGATGGTGGTTCTTATTACACCCCCTACTCCCACTTTGTTTACATGTATAACTTCTAGCCACTGTCTATATTTTCAGAGAGGATAGTGAAGAAGTATTCTTACATTACTATAATGATAAAATGTTAACATGTGACTTTAGGGTCACGTATAGGGTAGGGTGAGTATTTTGCAACAATTGTTCTTTTTAGGTGTGTTAGTTAGCTTTTTGTTACTGTGACAAATAGCTGAGAAAAGCAACTTAGAGGAGCAAAGATTTATTTTGGCTCACAGTTTCAGAGGATTCAGTTCATGGTCACTTGGCTCCATTGCTTTGGAGGCAGAACATCATAGTGGAAAGGAGTGGTGGAATAAAGCTGCTTAGTTCATGGTAGCCAAGAAGCAGAGAGAGTAAAGGGTTGAGGAGGAAGGGACCAGGGACAAGATATAGCCCATAAGGCTATGCCTCCAGTGACCTGATTGCTCCAACTAGGTCTCATATCCCAATAATCCATTCAGCCATCAATGAATTAGTTCACTGATGATGTCAGAGCCCTCATGATCCAATCACTTCTCAAAAGACCCACTTGGGAACACACCAGATTTCAGTGGACATTCCAGATCCAAAGCATAACACTAACAATAATTATTTATAAAAATATCTCAATATGTGATTCCCTTCATAATAAAAATATATTGCTGGTCTTGGTGGTATACACCTATAATCCCAGCTAGGCAGAAGGATCACCCCCAACCTGGGCAATTTAATGAGACCCTGTCTCAAAGTTAAAAAAAAAAAGGCTGGTAATGTAGTTCAGTGGTAGAGCACCCTTAGGTTCAATCTGCAGTGCTACACATGCATACACACATACATACACACACACAAACATGAAGTAGAGTACATAATCTTTGTTATATTTGATTGAGATGGAATTAAATTCACACATAAACTTGGGAAGAATATATATATATATATATATATATATATATATATATATATATATATCTGTAGAAAGGATGAACATTAGAATGATATTAATTTTTTAGAATATCATATATATATAAAATATAAATTCTAATTAAAGTGGGGAACATTCATTTTCCTGAATTTTACATGGAAGAATGAACTGGTAAGATATGCAAGGAAGTTTTAAAAAGAAGAATTATATATAGTTACTTAAAATAATTGACAGTGAGGATTTGACTGATATCTTGGTAGCGTATATTAGAAGCTTACACAATTTAGTCACATGTAATAAGAACTTTAACAAGTAAGCCCTCTGATATAATAATATGGCCTAAGGGAATCCAGCCTAAAGATAGAACCTAAAATATAGTTCAAAAAAATCAATGCTTGAATGCTTTATAATGGCAAAATTATATAAATACCTCTAAATAGAAGAAAAACATTAAAACTGTGTTATATCTGTATAATAAATATCATAAAACAAAGCCATTTACATAGTATTTCTAATAGCATGAGAAAATATCTATGTTATAGTCTTGAGGGTTATGAGTCAAATATAAATTTTAAGTGTGATAGTTTTACAACTGTATAAATGATTTTAAAATACAGAAGGAAATGCATTAGACTATTCATTACATCTGGCTATGGCTTTGGGGGTTATGAATATTTTTTTCTTCAATGCATTTTCTACTTTTTAATTTTTTTAATAAAGGGCATGTGGTATCATTGAAATAGGGAAAAAATAAACCAAAAAACACAATTTTTTTCAAATTAAATTTAGTTTTGTACATTTTAGTTTCTCTTTGACTTAGTAACATTCTCCATTTATTTTCTCCTCTTTAATAAGTCATTTAAAATGTTTTACTTTCTCATTTCTTTATTAATTGCAGTTTTATTTCTCTCTTAGTCATCTACCCTCCCTCCCTTTCTTTTTTTCTTGGCTGAGGATCAGACCCAGGGTTTGTATAAGCTGAGTAAGTGCTTTACCACTGACATATGCATCCAGCTGTTACCCAGTTTTTAAAATCTGTTTTTAAATTCTGAGTCTTCCTATCTTCTCTGTTATATTCTGTCTGGTCCTTTGTTTCCTTTCTTTATTCAGATTGTCTCTTCTGGAAGATTCCAAATTTAATTGGCTGAAAATGGTTTTTGTCACATGAAAAGGTCTTTTTTGGTAACTCATCTCTATGAAGGCTTCATGTTATAGGAATAATAAAAGAAAGCCTAGTGCAATGATCAATGCCTCTGTGTAATCTATCTTCTCGAAACTTAAAAAAATTCACAATAATATTTTCCAACTATTGTCCTAACTGGATCAGGACATAATTTAATTAATATATTATGAGCAGCAGTATCAAGCATAATTCTTTCCTGTATTGTTACATAATAGCATAAGCTTGTGGAGGGAGCTAAGCAAACATTAAATATTAGCCAACAAGAACTCAGGGTATACATTTCCTTTCTGCTTTAGTGATTCTTGAAGGGCATTTATTAGATTCTTTGAAGAGGTGATAGATACATTTTTTTTCTTTTAGACAGCCTCTTTCTTCTTTTTCCCTGTCTACCTCATTTCTAATAATTTTGTCTTTGATTATTTCCTCTATCCAACCTTACTCTGGGAGGTCAGGCTCTGATGGTTGAGAAAACAAAATGAGATTTTTAATGTTGCAACTTTCCCCTTTGTGTTCTTTATATTTTGTCTCCCAAAGGAACTATGAAGCAGCTCTAAGTAACCTAAGTAAGTCAGGCTGTCAGGACTTCTGGGGAAGAAGACAGGTTTTAGGCTTGTCAGTTTGAGCACAGTGGCAAAGGCTAGTGATGTGAAAGCATGTGTCAGCCTGAGGAGTGCAGGGGGCTGCCGAGAATGGAGCCGTCCAAGAATCCTGGGCCACTTGCCTTTTTCATTCTTCATCCTAAATGTGGAAACCTACTCTGATAGTTGCTTCAAAAGCCCTTCTGGGCAGGTCCCTGGGACCTTGTAAGGTTAAGTGTCTTTTTCTCTGTGTTTGTTTAGACTGATAAATCAATAGAACATTTTCCAGCTTGGCTTTACAGACATCTCCCTGTATCTGCAGTTTCCTTTTCCTTGGTTTAAGTTACCTGTGATTAACTATGATCCAAAGATATTAAATGCTAAATTCCAGAATAGACCATTCATAAGTTTTAAGTGGAATACCATTTTGAGTAGCATGAAGAAATTTTGTGCCACCCTGCTGTATTCTGCTTGGAATGTGAGCCCTCTGGTGTATCCATGCTGTATATGCTATCCACCCAGGAGTCACTTAGTAGTTGTCTTGCTTATCAGATACACTATCACAGTGTTCCAATGTTTGTGTTCAAGCAACCATTATTTTAATTCATAATGGTTCCAGAATGCAAGAGAAGGGATGCTGGCAATTCATACATTCCAAAAAGAAACTATGAAGAGTTTTCTTTAAGTATCATCTCACACCATTACATTAAGGTCGAATCCAATACAATAAGATATTTTGAGAGAGACCATATTCACATAACTATTATTTTAGTTTATTGTTATAATATTCTTTTTTATTATTAGTTATTATTGCTAATCCATTACAATGACTAATTTATAAACTAAACTTTATCATAGATATGTATGAATAGGAAATAAAACACAGTATGTCTAGGATTTGATACGGGAAAAAAACACACAGTATATATAGGATTTCATACTATCTACAGTTTCAGTCATCCACTGGGAGTTTTGGAATGTATTCTCCACAAATAATGGAGACTACTGTACTGAAAAACAGGCTATTTTCCTTAGAAAAATATAGGTTGGGGAAAAAATATAGGTTAGGGGAAAAAATCTGAATTGTATTTATTTTGCTCCACATCTCCCAGTTTATAACTACTGCTGTGAGAGAAGGCTTGGATAGACAATAGCCAGGGAAATTCCTATACCTTTAGGCCGAGGTTCCAGCTGGTCTCTTGGGGGACAGCTGTTAAATAAGTCCTTATATGGGGGTGGGGAGGAGATGGTACTTCCCTGTCACATAAAATATTAATTTAGAAGTTGATCAAGGAGGGTTCAGTTACAAACCTGCTTCTTGTTGCCTGAAATATATGCCCTGGCTGCCAAGGTTTTATTTATTTTTTTATTTTATTCCCAGAGCACTACTGATGGATACTGACAGAAATCCTTTGTGTTTATATTCAGCGAATGTCAGGCTTTTAAAGATCCGATCCGATCCTTCCTTCTATCATCCATTTTCTCTCATGTATACAATGCCACAAAATTAAATTTAAAAAAAAAGGAGTAGAACACTGAGAATAATCTGTAACCACACAGCTGTAGCATGGACAATAACGCTGTCGTTGCTACAGCCATTCCAGAGCACCCTTCATTATTGGAACCCCTCCTGTAGGTGACACGGGCTGGTGGGGAAATATCTGTTTCCCCAAACCTTCCAGCTCTGATCCTATGGGAGAGATCATCTCTAAGAAGGAAAATGGTCTTTGGCTTTCTGCCATGCATTTTCTTTCCTCTCTTTCTTTGTCCTCTTGTATATCTCTGTTCTATGCTCACACAGACACGTCACATATAACAATAAACAGATTTAGATTTTTGCTGAATAGTAATAGCTTTTACTCTGATACATGGTTGTGGCATCTATACCTTACTTATCAATATTTTCTATCAGCTGAGATCCACTGAAATTTAGACTTTGCTATTTTTTTTTCTGGACTTCTCTCATTTTGCCTGGACTGCCCCTTCCTTATTGGGCGATTGTAATTAATTACAAGATGAGATTAAACAGGAACAGTTGTATGGGGATATGGAAAGAATGAGAGAGAAAGGCTGGGGTATGTGTGGAAACTCCTTATTTTGCAATAACCAATGCCCAGAAGTCAGGGTTCTAATAAGTGAACTTACTAACTCTTTCCAGTATAATCCAGTATAGAAAAATGTGTGCTCAACTTGAAACTTGACTGCAAGACGTGAGATATGTGGAATATAAGACCATCTGTGACATTGAAACTGAGCACTAGCTGATTGTCAAAATATTAATAAAAGAGGATTATCTCACTTAAAACATTATTGCTCTGGTCAAGGGAAATTAAAGAGGAATACTGAGGGCTGGGGTTGTAGCTCAGTGGTAGAGCACTTGCCTAGCATGTGTGAGCCTCTGGGTACAAGTCTTAGCACCACATAAAATAAGCAAAAAGGTATTGTTTCATCTAAAAATATTTTTTTTAAAAAAGAAATCCTCAGAAATGAATGTGTTAATGGCAGTTTTTAATAGGGGATGATTGAAAAATAAAACTCTTCTAATAATCATAATTATAGATTCCTAAACTACAGGAAAAGGGAATAATGAAGTGTATGTTTAAGAGAGGTATAAATATTATCAGAGGAGAAAAACAGCTTGTGAAATTGAATATAAACCTTGAAGAGCAAGAACTTACTTGGGATCATTTTTGATTTATGTAAATAAAAACAAATTCAATTTGGAGCTAGATTTGGATACTTTAAGATGTATACCAATCTTAAAGTCCTTCACTGAGCTTTTAAGTATTCTGACCTTTCATATTCTGAGCTGGGGATAATGGTACTGGTGTTGGAGTGATCATTTCTTTTTAATTGAATGTTGGTGGAATGAAAGATGGTTTTTAATGGAAATCAGGAAGATTTGCCTAAAATTTATTTAAAAACAGGGAGGAATTCTTTAATATAAGATCCTCAAAGAAACATAGATAATTCTCTATAGGAAATACTGGATATTTAAAAAATTATTGGGGTTTTTGTTTTATTTTTACAGATTATAAATGTACAGTTTTCTAAACTTAAAAACATATTCCAGAATTCTTTTATATTTTCTCTCTGTCTGAAATGCTACAGACAGACCTTGGTTGCTGACTTTGGTTGCCAATCTACAAAAATTTATATAATTCACCAAATAGAATAGTGATTATCATTCAAATTATAGTGTTGAGATTCCTCTATCTGATCACTGTGGCTTCAGAGAGAAAGAAACATTGAACAATTAGAGGTTCAGGGTTCTAACTGTGACCTTCAATGAGCTGGGTTTCATTTAGCTTCGGTGTATAGAGTCTTTCACTTGTGAAGTTTAGATAGATTTGAAAATAAAGCTCAAAAAGTTTTTATTGTGGAGTAATTGAAAACCATTTTTTTTAAAATTATTAATACAGAAAGCTCTTAAAGTCATGCAATGTAAAAGCCATGAAGAAAATGCTTATTCTACATTGAACAGGTTCGTCTAAATGAGCACAAAGAAAGAAATCGTTCTTTGTTGTTGTATTCTTTTGTTGATATAACTATGAAATGCTCAAGCTCTATGTTTAGTACTTTGGTACCTATTGACTCAATGCTAGATTGCAAGAAGCATATATAAAAATGATGACAAATTTTTGTTGCATGATGGCCAAATCAGCCCTTGCAAAACCCAGACAATAGCCACCCCCAACCATTTCTTGTGGAGTGTTCTTTCAAATAAAGTTGAAGGAAAAAGAGAAAACAATTCTCTGAAAAGACTCTTACTGATTGAAAAGATGTTTGGGAATTGCGGAGAAGTATAGTTGGGTGTTTCTCATAATTTGAACTGACATTACTGCAAAAGTATACAAAGCAGTTGGCATAGATGTAGGTATTCATGAAAAGTTAGGAGACTGTATCCAAGTCCTTCACTGAGCTTTTGAGAATATTTAAGTATTCTAACCTTTCATGTTCTGAGCTGAGGATGATAGTACTGGTGTTGAAGTGAGGATGATTTAGCTGTGACATTTAATGCTTCATTGATCACTACAGTTTATTTGGAAGACATAACTGACTTGGTTCCTGTTCACAGTTTATTATGTGTAAGTCCTTCAGAATAGGGTTACTAGAAAAAAAAATATATAGTCTCTTTAAAAAGAGAGTGCATCAGCCAGAGTCAACTAGGTTATGATGCTCTGGTAGCAAACAATCCCTGAATCTCAAATCTCAGCATCCTAAATGGCTCTAACACCAGTACTTGGATTGAGAATGATGAACTCTTAAGTTTAGATGGGTGGGATCATACCAATTAACCAGTGGCAGCAGAACTCAAAGTAGCAGGCGGTAATGGGTACACTTTTCTCCTGGTGCCACTGGAATGACATTTTGCTTCACTCTGGTACTCATCAATGAGGTAAAAGAAATAATCCAAAGTTTCACTGTCACTGACCTAAAAGATGTTAGTGAGGCAATGGATATATAATGCAATGACTTGAGAAACTTGTTTATGTCTATCATATGTTTCTGTGATTTTTGAAGTTACTATAAACACAAGATGTATTACATTATCTGTCCTTTAGGAATTGGGTTTCTCTACCATGAAATGAATGAGATTTCTTAGTAATTTTGAGGTCCTAGTCAGTGATAAATGATTTTCATCTAAAGGACCTAGGGAAAGCCGATTTTTAATTCTGGCCCTTTCCCCCTTTATTATACTAACTCCCTTTGTGTTCCATGCAAGCTAAATGCAGATGACAGAGACCTCGGACTGTCAAGAAGGTCAAGTAATTCAGGTTTTTAGCAGACTACCTGATGTATATAGCCCCAAATTAGTTTATGACACATGCAAAGAATAGGTCAATTTGAATTTTCTTGCATTATTTATTTAAACACACTGCTAACATTCTAGCAAGTTCCTCCACTTCCTTGTATTTAGCATCATAGATGGTATTTATACTGATCTAAGGTTTGCAATACAGCAGTTGAACATGCTTGTAAAAGCCTGCATCCCATGCTTTCTTACTTAACTAACATCTTTGTGCAGTCGTTGCCCATTCCCCTGCTTTGCAATTCTGGAAGAGAAGTAAATATGAAGCATGAACTATCAGTCCCTGGACACCCAGCACATATTGGGCAATTTAAGCACATTCAAGAATTTTCATTTTCCAGTTGGTAGGAAATGACATTTCTATACTTTTGTTGATTAGGATCAGGAGTTGCTGTCTGATATGAAGATAAAATATTTGAGTTGAATTAATTTGATTTTGACGGCCTTGAAATATAAGGTGAAATATTTCCCATACAAAGCTAGCAATATGTAAATAATTTCTATTGCTATTCCTTGTGTTTTCTGTTGTTTTAAACCATCTCTTAAACTCAACAACTTGTTTAACTGTAGTTCATTTGAATTGTATGAAAAACTTAAAAAATATACAGTCTATTTCAGCAAAAGAAAATGATATAAGCATGCCATTTTAATGATTGAATATGCCAGTAAATCCAATTTATTATTTGGATGTGTGGTGTCCCCCAAAAGCTCATGTGTGAGACAATGCAAGAGGGTTCAGAGGGTAAACAATTGAGTTGTGAGAGCCTTAAACTAATCAGTGAGTTAATCACCTGATGGGATTAACTGAGTGGTAACTGGAAGCAGCTGGGGTGTGGCTAGAGGAGGTGGGTCACTGGGGGCGTGGCTTTGGGGTGTATATTTATATTTGGCAAGCAAGATCAATCTCTCTGCTGTCTGAGCATCATGTAAGCCAATTCTCTTTTCTAGTCTCTTGCTGTGATGTTCTGACTCACCTTGAGCCCCAAGGAATGGAGCCTGCGGTCTATGGACTGAGACCTCTGAAACTCTGAGCCCCTAAATAAACTTTTCCTCCTCTAAAATTGTGCTGGTCAGGTCTTTTAGTCCCAGCAGCAAAAAAGCTGACTAAAAATATCAGATGAGTTCTTACAGAAGAAAAATAAGTGAAACTATATAACTGCCAACATTTTTCTAGGTAACTTGTAAGTTATATATTTGGTTAATAATGATTTTCAAGAAATATTGAATTTATTTTGTACTTATATTAAATTTATAGAAGAAGTTTTCTTCTTCCTTCTCACTATAGATTTTTTTCAATTGAAAAGTATTTTTAAAAGTAGCTCTATTGAGGTATATTTTCTGACCTGTATGACTCAATCATAGAAAACATCCAATTCAAATTCAAAGTCAGTTTTAGGATAAAAAGTTCCCTTGTTTCCATTTGTAATCAATCACTGCTCCCATCCCCACACCAGTCAACTTCTTATGGGCTCTTAGTCTCAGTTTTTTTTAAAAAATAAAATTTCTAAATTTATGATTTAAATAGAATCATATAATAGGTTGTCTTCAGGATCTTTCAAGGTTTATTCTTCTAACAGGACATTTCAGTAAGTTGTTATTTTTTATTACTTAGTATTACAATTTATTTATCCATTCAGAAATGGATACATTTGCATTGCTTCCAGTTTGTGGTTATTATGCGTAGTTAGGCTATGAGTATTCATGTAAAAGTCTTTGTGAAGACCGATATTCTTATTGCTCTTGGGTAGATACCTAGGAGTTGAATTGTTGGGTTAGATGGCACATTTGTGCATTAAACTTTTACAAGAAACTATTGATGGCTGGGGTTGTAGCTCAGTGGTAGAGCACTTGCCTAGCATGTGTGAGGCACTGGGTTAGATTCTCAGCACTGCATATAAATAAATAAATAAATAAAAATAAAGTTCCATCAAAAACTAAAAAAGAAAAAAAAAATCGAACTGTTTTCTAAAGAGACTATAGCATTTTTCATTCTCACCAGCAAATTATTAGGGTTCAAATTTCTCAACATCATTGCCAACAGTTGTTATTTCCAGACTTTCTGATAATAGGTATTCTAATGTTTATGTATAGTGGTATATCGTTGTTACTTTAATATGCATTTTTTAAATGCAATTGCTAATGATGTTAAGAGTCTCTTCATTTGTTTATTACCTATCCATATGTCTTCTTTGGTGAAATGTCATTCATCTATTTTCCTCATTTATTTGTTATTGTTATTTCTTATTTAGTTGCAAGAGTTTTTTTCTTAAATATTCTGTTAGACATATGATTTGCAATTATTTTTCCCATTCTGTAATTTGTTTCTTTATTTTATTCCTGAAGTTTTATTTTTTCTCCATATTTTCAAGTATTTTAAAATTTGAGGAGGTATAATTTGTTTCTAATTTTTTCTGTCATGGGTCATGCTTTTGGTATCACATCTAAGATATCTTTGCTTAACTACTCTTGTGTTCTTTCACAACATTTATGGTTTAGTTCTTACAACTAAATTTATGATTTGAGTTAATTTGGTCTACGGTATGTGGGGAAAAAAGGATATAGTGTGAGGTAACATTTTGATTCATTTATTTTGCATGAGAATATCCATTGTTTTTGAGAAATGCCATTATAACAATGTTAAGTCTTCTAATCCATGAATATGGAACATTTCTCCTTTTATTGAGATCTTTAAGTTCTCTCAATGAAACCATAAAAACATGTTTTATAGTTTTCAGGGCTTAGTTTTAAACTTCTTGTGTTTATTTTATTCCTAAATCATTTTTTGATGCTTTGGCTAATTGCTTTCTTATTTGTATGATCATGCTTTCATAAAGGTATTTAACTTATTTTTGTGAATTAATATTGCATTCTATGATCTTCTAGATTTGCTTATTATTTCCAGCAAATTTTTTTTTGTTTGTTTTTTTGAGTACCAGGGATTGAACTCAGGGGCACTTGACCACTGAGGCACATCTCCAGTCCTATTTTGTATTTTTAAATTTAGAGACAGGGTCTCCTTGAGTTGCTTAGTGCCTCGGTTTTGCTGAGAATGGCTTTGAACTTGTAATCCTCCTGCCTCAGCCTCCCAGCCCCTGGGATTACAAGTGTGCCCCCCTGTGCCTGGCTATTTCCAGCAATTTAATTTTTTTTTTTTTTAGTTGTTGATAGACTTTTATTTCACTTATTTATATGTGGTGCTGAGAATAGAATCTAGTGCCTCACACATGCCAGGCAAGTGCGCTACCACTGAGCCGCAACTCCAGCCCCATCAGCAATTTTTAAATCTATAGATTCCTTAGGATTACCTACCTATACAACACATTATCTCCAACCTGATGAGGCAGACAATATTCCCTTGTTCCCAAACTTCAAGGGATTGCATTCAGTTTTTTACCATTAATATAATATTAGTTCTATGTTTTCCATGTCTCTTTTGTCATGTTGAGGATTTTTTCTTATACATTTACTGAAATCTCTTATCTTGAAAAGATGTTGATTTTTTAAAAGGTATTTTTTTACATCAACTGAGAAGAGTGCTTGTTTAAAAAAATATTTCTTAATATGGTATACCACATTAATTGCTTTTCAAGTGTCGAGTCAACCTTGCATTCCCGGGAAAATCCCTACTTGGTCAAGGTGTATATTCCTTTTCATGTATTCCTGGATTTGGTGTGCTGATATTTCATAAAGGATTTTGGCGTCAATAAATATTCTTCCTTTATTTCTTTTGGCAGTTTTAGTCTTCTCTTTCTCTTTTTTTTCTCCTTTTAGTTAAAGTTTATAAATTCTTTTGAACTTCTTAAAGAGCCATTTTTAATCTGATTTTCTCCATTACTTTTCTATTTTGTATTTTACTTTTTTCACTCTGATTTTTTTTTTTTTTGCTTTCTATTCACTTTGTATATAACTTGGTCTTTTAGCTTCTCAAAGAAGAAATAGATTTTTAATTTTAGGTATGCTTCCTTTCTAACCAAAGCATTTAAATTTATAAATCTCTAAGTACCCTATCTAGTCAATTTGGTATGTGTTTTTACTTTTATTTATTTTACATTTTTAAATTTTATTTTTTATATTTTCTTAACCTATTGGGTTTTTTTTCATTTTCCATATATTTTTGGGATTTCCCATTTATACTCTCTCTCTTTGATTTCTAACTTAAATTCATTGGTTTCTGAAGACATTCACTTCAAAAGTCTTTAAATTATGGCCTAATAGATGGTTGGTAATTTTTCTAAGAGTATGGATATTCTTCTATTTGGGGGTTAAATATTCTGTATATTTCAGTAAAGTGAAATAGCTGGTAATCTACATTTTTACTGACTTTTATTTGATCTTTCAACTAATGAGAAATAAGTATAACAACAACCATAATTGTGAAATTATCTCTTTTTTTAGTTGTCTCATTTTTTGCTTTATAAATTTTGAGGATCTGACAAGTACACATGTATTTTTACTAATATCTAATACTAATGTATTAAATTTACACTAATGTCAATACAATACCCTTTCATGTTACAAAAGATCTCTTCTATCTCTTCAAGTTGGTCCTATTGTATCTTTGAAAGGTGTTTTTATAGATAGTATATAGTTGGATCTTAATTTTTTTTCTAATTAGGTTTGTCAGTCTCTGCCTGTTCATTTAGAGTATTCACATTTAATACAATTTCAACTTAATACATTTACTATAGGCTTATATTACACATATCATTTTGTTGTTTATTTTCTGTATGGTTTATGTCTTTTTTTCATCAACTATTACTCCTCAACTGTCTTGTCTGTGTTAAATAAAAATATTTGGTATTCCATTATATTTTCTCAATTAATTTTAATTGCATATTTTTTTCTTTGTTGGAGGGCTACCAGGGATTGAACTCAGGGGCATTCAACCACTGAGCCACAACCCCAGCCCTATTTTGTATTTTATTTAGAAACAGGGTTTCACTGAGTTGCTTAGGGCCTTGCTAAGTTGCTGAGGCTGGCTTTGAACTTGCGATTCTCCTGCCTCAGCCTCCTGAGCTGCTGGGATTACAGGTGTGTGCTACTGTGCCCGGCTTAATTGCATATTTTCAATTAAAAATTTTTCTCTAGTGTTGAAAGTGTGCATTTTTATTGTTTACAATTTCCGAATGAGGTAGACACTGATTTTAGTAAAAGATATTAACCTTTCTTTGAGCTACTATTTTCATATGCATTATGTTGATATATGGTATAAATCTAAGAATATTGGGTTATAACTTTGGCTTTAAGCACTTTTGTGCATAATAAAGAAATCCAAATAATTAAAGTCACAACCACTTTTATATTTATCCAAAGATACAAGGAAATATTTCTCTTCTCCATTCAAGTTACTAATAATATTTTCTTTTAGATGGAAGGAATTTCTTAAGAATTTATTATAGAAAACTGCTTCTCGGTCTGGGTCCTGCTGAGGGCCGGTCAGGACTCACCCGTTGCTTTGGTTGCCCGGCAAGGGGAACGAAATGCTGCCATTCGCATAGGATACCAACATGGCAGAGATCTGATGTCATCAGAAAGCAGCGGAGGAGAGAACTTCATCAATACCAGCAGCAACATAAACAGTTGGTCTCCTGGTAGGGGGGGTGAGGCACAAACACCCGAGTCTCCTCAATTTGTCGTCGAGCCAGAGGGGAGGAGACGGGCAGCCGCCAGCGCCCGGAGCAGGCCCAGCGGCTCGCCAGCGTGGTGACCGCGTGACCCCAATTGGAGAGGGGGTGGAGCGGAGCCGCCACCCGCACCCGCAAGGTGGGCAGACCCGCGACCCAGTGGTACATGGGCGTGGTAGGAGGGGCAGGGCAGAGCCACCGTTCGCGCTTGCAAGGTAAACAGACCTGTGACAGCCTGGCGGGTCAGGCCCAGTGGCCTGCCAGTGTGGTACACACGTCACCCCAACTGGAGTAGGGGCAGAGCAGATCCTTCTCCCACGCCCGGATCAGGCCCTGCCGGTGTGGTGGTCACGTGATCCCAATTGGAGTGGGGGCGGAGCGGAACCGCCACCCGTGCCTGCAGGGTGAGCAGACCTGTGACCAACCTGCAGATCAGGCCCAGGGGTCCACAGGCATGGTAGGAGGGGCAGGGCAGATCCGCCGCCCGCGCCTCCAAGGTAGGCAGACCTGCAACAGACCGGCGGATCAGGCCCAGGAGCCTGCCGGCGTGGTACACACACCACCCTAATTGGAGTAGGGGCAGAGCAGAGTCGCCGCCTGTGCCAGGAACAGGCCCAGTGTCCTGCAGGCGGGGTAGTCACGACACCCCAATTGGAGTAGGGGCAGAGCACAGCCTCCACCTGTGCCCGAAAGGTGGGCAGATCTGCGACCGACCAGCGGGACAGGCCCAGTGGCCTGCCAGTACGACAGACACGTCACCCCATTTGGAGTAGGGGCAGAGTAGAGCCGCCGCCCGCGTCTGCAGGGTAGGCAAACCTGCAACCGACCGGCGGATCAGGCCTGGTGGCCTGCCGGCGTGGTACACTTGTCACCCCAATTGGAGTAGGGGCAGAACAGAGCCGCCTCCAGTGCCCAGAACAGGCCCAGTGACCTGCCAGCGTGGTAGCCACGACACCCCAATTGGAATAAGGAGAGAGCAGAGCAGCCGCCCGCACCTGCAGGAAAGATACGCAAGCAGTATGAAAAGACAAGGAAAGAAAGGACCACAAGCAATGCAGGTCAACGCAACTTTAGAAGAGGTAACAGCTGCAGCAGATGGAATGTCAGATAAAGAATTCAGGGTATACATGCTTCAGATGATCTGGAGTATTAAGGAAGACATTAAACAGCAAAATCAGACAATGAAAGATCACTTCGACAATGAATTACGCAAACAAATCCAGGAAGCAAAGGATCAACTATACAGGGAGATAGAGGTTATAAAAAACAAACAAACAGAAATCCTAGAAATGCAGGAAGCAATAAACTAACTTAAAAACTCAATGGAGAATACTACCAGCAGAGTAGAACACTTAGAAGATAGAACATCAGACAATGAAGACAAAGTATTTCAACTGGAAAAGAACATAGACAGCTCAGCAAGACTGTTAAGAAACCATGAGCAGAACATCCAAGAAATATGGGATAACATTAAGAGACCAAACTTAAGAGTCATTGGGATACAGGAAGGTACAGAGCTCCAAACCAAAGGAATGAGCAGTCTATTCAATGAAATAATACGAGAAAACTTCCCAGACTTGAAGAATGAGACAGAATCCCAAATCCTAGAAGCCTACAGGACGCCGAATGTGCAAAATCATAAGAGATCCACACATAGACATATTATAACGAAGATGCCTAACATACAGAATAAGGAGAGAATTTTAAAAGCTACAAGAGAAAGGAAGCAGATTACATTTAGGGGTAAGCCAATCAGGATAACAGCTGATCTTTCAACACAGACTCTGAAAGCTAGAAGATCCTGGAATAACATATTTCAAACACTGAAAGAAAATGGGTTCCAACCAAGAATTGTGTATCCAGCGAAATTAAGCTTCAGGATGGAAGATGAAATTAAAACCTTCCACGATAAACAAAAGTTTAAAGAATTCGTAGCTCATTACAGGAAGAGGAAATGGAAAATAACAATGAAAACCAACAGTGGGAGGTAGGTCAGTAAAGGGGGGGAAAATAATCAAAGACGAAAACAAACCATGTTTAGTAACATAAATAAACAAATATGGCTGGAAGAACAACCCATATCTCAATAATAACCCTAAATGTTAATGGCTTAAACTCACCAATTAAGAGACACAGGCTAGTAGAATGGATCACAAAACAAGACTGAACAATATGCTGCCTACAGGAGACGCATTTGATAGGAAAAGACATACATAGGCTGAAGGTGAAAGGTTGGGAAAAATCATATCACTCATATGGACTTCGGAAACAAGCAGGAGTGTCCATACTCATATCAAATAAAATAGATTTCAAGCCAAAGTTAATCAAAAGGGATAAAGAGGGACACTACATACTGCTTAAGGGAACCATACACCAACAAGACATAACAATCATAAATATATATGCCCCAAACAATGGTGCAGCTATGTTCATCAAACAAACTCTTCTCAAGTTCAAGAGTCTAATAGACCACCATACCATTATCATGGGAGACTTCAACACACCTCTCTCGCCACTGGACAGATCTTCCAAACAAAAGTTGAATAAGGAAACTATAGAACTCAATAACACTATTAATAACCTAGACCTAATTGACATATATAGAGTATACCACCCAACATCAAGCAGTTACACTTTTTTCTCAGCAGCACATGGATCCTTCTCAAAAATAGATCATATATTATGTCACAGGGCAACTCTTAGACAATATAAAGGAGTAGAGATAATACCATGCATCTTATCTGATCATAATGGATTGAAACTGAAAATCAACGATAAAAGAAGGAAGGAAAAATCATGCATCACTTGGAGAATGAACAATAGGTTACTGAATGATCAATGGGTTATAGAAGACATCAAGGAGGAAATTAAAAAATTCTTAGAGATAAATGAAAACACAGACACAACATATCGGAATCTATGGGACACACAGAAAGCAGTTCCAAGAGGAACATTCATTGCTTGGAGTTCATTCCTTAAAAAAAGAAAAAACCAACAAATAAATGATCTCATACTTCATCTCAAAATCCTTGAAAAAGAAGAACAAAACAACAGCAAAAGAAGTAGAAGGCAAGAAATAATGAAAATCAGAGCTGAAATTAATGAAATCGAAACAAAAGAAACAATTGAAAAAATTGACAAAACTAAAAGTTGGTTCTTTGGAAAAATAAACAAAATCGACAGACCCTTAGCGATGCTAGCGAAGAGAAGAAGAGAGAGAACTCAAATTACTAGCATACAGGATGAAAAAGGCAATATCACAACAGACACTTCAGAAATACAGAAGATAATCAAAAACTATTTTGAATCCTTATACTCCAATAAATTAGAAGATAGTGAAGGCATAGATAAATTTCTTAAGTCATATGATCTGCCCAGATTGAGTCAGGAGGATATAGACAACCTAAACAGACCAATATCAATTGAGGAAATAGAAGAAACCATCAAAAGACTACCAACTAAGAAAAGCCCAGGACCGGATGGGTATACAGCAGAATTTTACAAAACCTTTAAAGAAGAACTAATACCAATACTTTTCAAGCTACTTCAGGAAATAGAAAAGGAGGGAGAACTTCCAAATTCATTCTATGAGGCCAACATCACCCTGATACCTAAACCAGACAAAGACACTTCAAAGAAAGAAAACTACAGACCAATATCTCTAATGAACCTAGATGCAAAAATCCTCAATAAAATTCTGGCAAATTGGATACAAAAACATATCAAAAAAATTGTACACCATGATCAAGTAGGATTCATCCCTGGGATGCAAGGCTGGTTCAATATACGGAAATCAATAAATGTTATTCACCACATCAATAGACTTAAAAATAAGAACCATATGATCATCTCGATAGATGCGGAAAAAGCATTCGACAAAGTACAGCATCCCTTTATGTTCAAAACTCTAGAAAAACTAGGGATAACAGGAACATACCTCAATATTGTAAAAGCAATCTATGCTAAGCCTCAGGCTAGCATCATTCTGAATGGAGAAAAACTGAAGGCATTCCCTCTAAAATCTGCAACAAGACAGGGATGCCCTCTCTCTCCACTTCTGTTCAACATAGTTCTCGAAACACTGGCCAGAGCAATTAGACAGACGAAAGAAATTAAAGGCATAAAAATAGGGAAAGAAGAACTTAAATTATCACTATTTGCAGATGATATGATTCTATACCTAGCAGACCCAAAAGGCTCTACAAAGAAACTATTAGAGCTAATAAATGAATTCAGCAAAGTGGCAGGATATAAAATCAACACGCATAAATCAAAGGCATTCCTGTATATCAGTGACAAATCCTCTGAAATGGAAATGAGGACAACCACTCCATTCAAAATATCTTCAAAAAAAATAATATACTTGGGAATCAACCTAACAAAAGAGGTGAAAGACTTATACAATGAAAACTACAGAACCCTAAAGAGAGAAATAGAAGAAGATCTTAGAAGATGGAAAAATATACCCTGTTCATGGATAGGGAGAACTAACATCATCAAAATGGCGATATTACCAAAAGTTCTCTATAGGTTTAATGCAATGCCAATCAAAATCCCAACGGCATTTCTTGTAGAAATAGAGAAAGCAATCATGAAATTCATATGGAAAAATAAAAGACCCAGAATAGCAAAAACAATGCTAAGCAGGAAGTGTGAATCAGGCGGTATAGCGATACCAGACTTCAAACTATACTACAGAGCAATAGTAACAAAAACAGCATGGTACTGGTACCAAAACAGGCGGGTGGACCAATGGTACAGAATAGAGGACACAGAAACCAATCCACAAAACTACAAGTATCTTATATTTGATAAAGGGGCTAAAAGCATGCAATGGAGGAAGGATAGCATCTTCAACAAATGGTGCTGGGAAAACTGGAAATCCATATGCAACAAAATGAAACTGAATCCCTTTCTCTCGCCATGCACAAAAGTTAATTCAAAATGGATCAAGGAGCTTGATATCAAATCAGAGACGCGCCGTCTGATAGAAGAAAAAGTTGGCTACGATCTACAGTCGGTGGGGTCGGGCTCCAAATTCCTCAGTAGGACACCCATAGCACAAAAATTAATAACTAGAATCAACAAATGGGACTTACTCAAACTAAAAAGTTTTTTCTCAGCAAAAGAAACAATAAGAGAGGTAAATAGGGAGCCTACACCCTGGGAACAAATCTTTACTCCTCACACTTCAGATAGAGCCCTAATATCCAGAGTATACAAAGAACTCAAAAAATTAGACAATAAGAGAACAAACAACCCAATCAACAAATGGGCCAAGGACCTGAACAGACACTTCTCAGAGGAGGACATACAATCAATCAACAAGTACATGAAAAAATGCTCACCATCTCTAGCTGTCAGAGAAATGCAAATCAAAACCACCCTAATATACCATCTCACTCCAGTAAGATTGGCAGCCATTAGGAAGTCAAACAACAACAAGTGCTGGCGAGGATGTGGGGAAAAGGGTACACTTGTTTATTGCTGGTGGGACTGCAAATTGGTGCAGCCAATTTGGAAAGCAGTATGGAGATTTCTTGGAAAGCTGGGAATGGAGCCACCATTTGACCCAGCTATTCCCCTTCTCGGTCTATTCCCTAAAGACCTAAAAAGAGCATGCTACAGGGACACTGCTACATCGATGTTCATAGCAGCACAGTTCACAATAGCAAGACTGTGGAACCAACCTAGATGCCCTTCAATAGATGAATGGATAAAAAAAATGTGGCATTTATACACAATGGAGTATTACTCTGCATTAAAAAATGACAAAATCATAGAATTTACAGGGAAATGGATGGCATTAGAGCAGATTATGCTAAGTGAAGCTAGCCAATCCCTAAAAAACAAATGCCAAATGTATTCTTTGATATAAGGAGAGTAACTAAGATCACAGTAGGGACGAAGAGCAGGAGAAGAAGATTAACATTTAACAGGGATGAGAGGTGGGAGGGAAAGGGAGAGAGAAGGGAAATTGCATGGTAATGGAAGGAGACCCTCAGGGTTACACAGTGGAGGGGGTAGAGAGAGAGGAGGGGAGGGGAGGGGAGAGGTGGGGAGGGGGGAGGGTGGAGGATGGGAAAGGCAGCGGAGCACAACAGACACTAGTATGGCTATATGTAAATCAATGGATGTGTAACTGATGTGATTCTGCAATCTGTGTATGGGGTGAAGGTGGGAGTTCATAACCCACTTGAATCAAAGTGTGGAATATGATATGTCAAGAAATTTGTAATGTTTTGAACAACCCACAATAAAAAATTAAAAATATATATAAAAAAAGAATTTATTATAACTATTACATGTTTTATCAACAAATTATCTCAATTTTTCTTCCCTTAGGGAATCCTTTAATTTCTTTTTTGTTGTTTTTAAGGATAAGTTTTCTTTAAATAGAATTCTTGGTGGGCAGATGAGGCTTTTAAATGTAAACTAATTTGTTTTTAAAATTAATTAATTTATTTTAATTAAGTATATATGACACAGAATACATTTTGATTCATTGTGCACAATTGCAGCACAACTTTTCATTTCTCTTGTTTTACATGTTGTACCATCACATCATATGTGTCATCATACATGTACCTAGGGTAATTATGTCCATGAACACCATCTTTCCTGCCCCCATCCCCCCCCACCCCTAATTAATTTGTTTTTTTACCCCTGCTTCATGGTTTCTATTTTTTTTGGGGGGGGGTACTGAGTATCTAATCCAGGTCACTCTACCATGGAACCACATCCCCACCCTTTTTATTTTTTATTTTGAGACAGTGTCTCAGTAAGTTGCTGAGGCTATCTCACACTTGAGATTCTTCTGTCTCAGCCTCCCAATTGGATTACAGGCATGTGCCACTGTGTCCAGCTGCTTTTTAAGTTTTAATTGTTCAATTTTTAATTAATTTAAAAATTTTATCCTGATGTCATTGGGGTTGCCCTAGAAAGTCTAAGTCTGTATAGATTAGAAATTAGCCAATAATATTGGAAAATATTATGTTCAAATATTCCTAGCCAGTATAGTCTCATCCTTTGTCAAGCAATTTCTTTCTGTGTTTGGGAGCATATTCTAAATTTGTCTAGTTTGGCTTTTAATTTCTGCCTACATTGCTTAGGTCTTTCATATGCATGTGGCAGTTCCCAAGTCAGAAAGAGATTGGGAAAGGGGTGCAACTTTTCTTTCTTTTTTTTTGGTACTGGAAATTGAACTCAGGGGCACTCAACCACTGAGCCACATCCCCAGCCCTATTTTGTATTTTATTTAGAGACAGGGTCTCATTGAGTTGCTTAGTGCTTCACCATTGCTGAGGCTGGCTTTGAACTTGGGATACTCCTGCCTCAGCCTCCTGGGATTACAGGTGTGTGCTGCTGTGCCTGGCTAGGGGTGCTAGGGAAGAAGGCCACTGACTCTTATTGTTCTTGTCCAAAGTTTAGTAGTTCTGCAGGAAGGAAATCTCAACTTGTCTCATTAGCTTTTCATTGCTGAGACCAAAATACTCAACAAGAACAGAAGAACCATATGATTGAGCAATCCCATTACGTGTATTCAAAGGAAGTAAAATAAGGATGTTGAAGAGATATCTGCAGTCCCATGTTCATTGCAATCCTATTCATGATAACCAAGAAATAGAAACAACCCTAAGTGTCAATCAACTGATGAATGGATAATAAAATGTGGTACATGTGCACAGTGGAATATTATTGAGCCATAAAAAATGAAATTATGTTATTGGCAACAGCATGGATGGGCCTGGAGATCATTATGTTAGGTGAAATCAGCCAGCACAGAAAGACAAGTACGGAAGGATCTCACCTAAAAATGTTGACCTCATAGACATTGAGATCACAGATAGAATGGTGGTTACCAGAGGCTGGAAAAACTATGGCCCTACTGTAAAATAGGAGTAATAAATTCTGGTATGTTGATCCACAGTAGAATGACTATAGATAATGATAATGTACTGTACATTTCAAAAAGTTAGAAGGACTTTGAAAGTTTTGCCATGAAGAAATGATAAATGTTTGAGGAAACAAGTTTAGTCTGATTTTTTTTTTGGTAGTGGGATTGAACCCAGGGATGCTTAACCACTGAGCCAATTCCCAGCCCTTTTAAGAAAAAATATATATTTTATTTAGAGACAGGATCTTGCTGAGTTGATTAGTGCCTTGCTAAATTGCTAAAGCTGACTTTGAACTCTTGATTCTCCTGCCTCAGGCTTGTGAGCCGCTGGGATTACAGGCATGAGCCACCATGCCCTGCAGGTTTAACCTAACTTAAACATTATATAATACATGTATAAAAACTTTATATGGTACTCCATTAATAGGTACAATTTTTATGTATCAGTTAAAAATCAACATAAAGGATAAAAAAGTTAGATCATTGAATAAAAGAGATTTTTGTAAAGATAAAATATCTGTATTAGAGAACATGCCACAGTACCCTGGGGTTCCATATACTGTGTTTATGAGGACTAGACGTCACACAATTTTAGAGTTCAAAATCTTGGCTGAGCATGTGACTCAGTGGTACAGCATTTGCCTGGCATGGGTGTTGCCCTGGGTTGGATCCCTGGCAATGCAACAACAATAACAACAACAAAAGAGTCCCAAATCAGTAAAGATCAGAAGAAAATTTAATAAAGCAAGTCTTTTCTCAGATTTTACAGAATACTTGTTATTCAAAATGAAACGGATGTATCAAAATATGAATTATATTCATACACATTCAATTTAAGCCTAATTTTGCCAAACTAGGCTATATGTTCCATTGGTCAGTATTCAAAAGGCAAAACCCTGGTGAAAATGAACCATACAATAAAAAATCTAGTCATTTAGAAATAGGTAAATAAATATGGATCTTATTTAGTCACTATAGAAACAGGGTTCAAGGAACATAAATTAGTAATAGAAATGAAATTGTCCTGAATTATTACTTTTATTGTAGTAGTGGAGAGTTAGCCCTGGGGTGCTCTACCACTAAACTACATGCATATATTCTTAGCCCTTTTTGTATCTCTGTTTTGAGACAGGGTCTTGCTAAGTTGCTGAGACTGTCTTCAAAACACATGATCCTCCTGCCTCAGCCTCCCAAGTCATTGGGATTACAGACAGGTGTGTGCCATGATGTCCAACTATAAATTATATTTACATAAGGATGTGTGTGTGTGTGTGTGTGTGTGTGTGTGATTGAAGTAAGAAATATAAGTAACATTTCTAATACTCAAATCATCTTGGCAGAGAATTTTTCCTTTTAGTAGGGTACTAATTTTCAAATGGGTTGATGGGAGGAAACTTTACACTACTTTCCAATATTTACTTTAGAATTATTGTCTTCACAAGAACTTATTACTCAACTCCCTTTACATTTGGAATAACCTTTTTATATGGTCTTATCAATTGAATCCTTCTGTCAATATTCTGTGTTCACTGGAAGGTGTTTAAATATACTTGCTGAATAATTGATGAGTACATATGACTTTATTATGAGAAATGCCAATTTTATAAAGTCCAACCTAGAACACATTAATGACGAGAAAGTGACAATCTTACTTGGGTCTTTGAGCTTTTCCCTTGGCCTCATTCAAAGTTTATAGTATCCTTCATTAATCCTGTTTCTTTTTCCTTTTCTCTTTCTCTCATACTTCTATCTTTTTTTTTTTTTTTTTTGAGGTGTGGGGAGGAACGGGGATTGAACTCAGGGGCACTCAACCACTGAGCCACATCCCCAGCCCTATTTTGTATTTTATTTAGAGACAGGTCTCACTGAGTTGCTTAGTGCTTTGCTTTTGCTGAGGTTGGCTTTGAACTTGCGAGCTACTGCCTCATCCTCTTGAGCCGATGGGATTACAGGTGTGCACCACTGCACCCAGCTCAAACTCCTATCTGTAACATGCATCATGTCTTAGACCTGCTGCTAATACCCTTTGCTTCTTTCAACTAAATGGCTATAAATGGAATAGTTTTTTTACAATCTCAAAATAGGAAAAAATCAAACCTTTATGTGAACACAGTATGAATGTTCACAATATATGAATGCTAATAACCCGTGTGCATTTGCAAAACATCTTCTCTACTGAATTCCTCTGATTCATACATTTAAATCAACATGATCTCTTAGATTTCACATTCCTTCAGTAAAAGATCTTCCAGCAACTCAGTCTGCACAAACTAACACAATTAGCCAAGATCTTCAAGTGCCTCCTCAAGAGTTCGTCCGGGGAGCAAAGCTGACAGAGGCAGCTTAGTGGGAACAGAGGTGGGAGATATAATCCTAAGTCCATGGAGTTTAAAATTTGTGTTGTCTAGTTGAGACAAAACATACACACTTGTAATAATAAGAGGATATACACCCATAAAACGTCTTTTGGGATGAAAACCATTTTTAGAATCTCTCAAGGGCTCCATATACAAAAGATACTGTATGAGTTTATTGGAAAGTACAGAAGAGAAGTCAGTGTTTCTTTTGTGAAAAGGAAGCGCCTGTTGTCTGGTAAACTCACTGGCCACCATCTGGCTCTGTTCATTAAAAGAGTAATCCAAGCAGGAGAACCTGCTGGTTGTAGCAAAGGTTGTAGCCCAGTTGGTTTCAAGTGCTTAGCAGGAGGTAAGCAGTCTCAATTCATGTTCCCAGACACTGGAGGTCAAAGAGGGACGTGTTTTGTCCATATGCTCTGGAAGATGCCCTGAGCCATGGAGTCAGATGAATGCCCTTGGGAGGTTTTGGTTGTCTAAAACAAAACCAAAATTTAAAAGAAGTTTGTGAAAGCTCAGCCTTGACTGTGAAAGGCAAGAGATCAATATGAAGCTTGATCTGATTTGAAGAATTTATGTTATTCTCATTTTTGAGAATAACATAAACTTTATTCTGTTTCTTGCTAGGAGAAATTTATGTATGTGTGTGTGTGTGTGTGTGTAGTGTACTGGAAATGAAATTCTGAGTTGGATGATGAGTTTGAATTCTATTTCATTTCTTTGTAACTCTGCATTTTAGATGTCAATAAATGTCTAAACTTTCTCTTTCTCACACCTGTGAAAGGACTTATTTCATGGAGATGAGCAAGATCAAATGAGATATTTTATGTAAAGCATTGTGTGAGCAATGAGAGATACAAATGTTAGTCAACTTTAATATGATCTAGATATTTTTTACTAGGTGTTCATAGAAAGGAGATTCAGTTATCTGTCACGGTGGCAATATTTTTCAGTTATGCTACTGTAATTCTTGGTATTATGGGAAAGAAAATTTAGTTATGGTAGCTCTGTTTAAATGGTTCAGACTTTGATACTTGCCACTTTCCCTGACAATTCCCACTGGAAAATAATAGTGATAGGAAAAGACATTTTATTATTGGTAATTGGAGCAGCATTTAACATTAGTTTGGTTGAAATCAACATTATTTTGTTTCTAATATAATACCACAAGTTATACCATCAGTGTGTTAGCACTTTGAATCAAGACTGTGCATTGAAGAGTTCATTATTAAAATTCAAATAATGCAACTTTAGAAGGAATAGCTAAATAACCTGTGATCCATAGATAATTAACACTTCATGGAAAAGAAATAACACTCGGGATGGTACCATCCATATAGCTTTGAAGCATGTTTACCATCCTATTCCATGCCTATTAACCAAAACCCAAACATTGCATTTTAGATTCATGAAAGTGGAATGACAATTTGATATTGTTCTAATGTGATCACTTTGGTTGCCAAAGAATAATGCATATTAGAGTAAAATAAGTTCATCTTCAGGGGTATTAGAGAAAAATTGGCCAATAGCAGCATCATCTAGAGGAGATTTCACTAATTATAAAGAAAGGGAGAAAGTTTCATTAAAGTTTCTTCAAACCAAAGGTCTAATTCGTAAACATTCTGTGTGCTTTTCTCATATATTCCCTTAAAGTAAGTAATAAAATTTTATAAGATCAGCAAGCCTCAGAGCAATAATAATTAAGAATCTGAGAGTGTTAGGAAAACAACCAAAATTAAATTTAGTATGATATTGACTGAACATGATAAACTAAATTTTTGTCAACAAACTCAATGGAATATCACAAGAAGAGAACTTCCACTTAAAACTTCCTTGCCTGCAAGTCTTCTGTTAGCTCTTCTTTCTTTATAGAAAAAACACTTGAAAAATCACTCATATCCGTTTCTATCCTCATCTTCCATTTTTTTCTTCCGCCTGCGGTAGTCTAGTTACTAGTCTCATTACACTTACATTCATATTCACTGGGCACTGGGCTAACCAAGTATGTCTATTATTATTTTATTCCTCATAGTATCTAAGGATAGATGTTGGAAATTCCATTTTTCTTATACTGAAATTGCTCCAGAAGAAGTAATTTCATTAATCTGAACTGTTTAGTGATAATAAGGGAAACAAACTTGAACTGTCTTAAGTAAATACGGTCATGGGTCATGAATCTGAAAAATACAGGATTTACGTTTGTTTCAGGCAGGTCTAGATTTCCCCCCTTTCCCTCTCTTGCCTGCTCTTAATGTGTGTCTTCCTTCTCAAACAGGAGCTCTCCATAAAGGAGCAAAGATGGCCAGTATTAAATCCAAACTTGCATTTTACCAATTTCAATGAAAAGAGAGTGCCTGGATCCCAGACAAGGGCCCAGGTCTGACTTTAATTGGCCAGTCTTGGATCATGTACCTAGCTCTGGCCACATAAGTGAAATGCTTTGTGACATTGAGCTAATTCAAATTTCTTTAATAATATAACCAAAACATGACCCACAAGGGCAAAAATGGACTAATTGGAGATTTTGCTCTTTATTCTTCCTACATTCATGTGGCATTTGATATTGATGATAAAACCTACTTTGCTGGAACTTTTCCCTTTTATCTTAACATTCAATTAAGGACAGTCTCTGGGGGGCGTGCCAGACACTGAATCAGATGCTGGGTAGGCAGTAAGTAGAATTATGTCCCATTATGTAAGTAGAGTTATGTCCCATTCCCACTAACATTCTGATTGCCACTTAAAAAATTTTAACCATCTGAATAGTAAATGCTAGAGAGGATGTGGAGAAAAAAAACCCCAACTTTTACACTGTTAGTGGAATTGTAAATTAGTAAAATCACTATGGAAATCAGTATACCAGAATCATTATGGAAATCAGTGCAGAGTTTCCTCAAAAGAATAGGTAGGAATGGGACCACCATATACCACTCCTCAGTATTTATCCTAAGGAATTAGAATCATCATACTTTAGCAATACATGCAACCCATGTTTATAGCAGCACAATTCACAACAGCTATGGAAACATGCTAAGTGTCCATCAATGCATGAATGGACCAACAAAATGGAGTTTTATTCAGCCATAAAGAAAAAAAATGAAATTATCTAATTTTCAGGAAAACAGATAGAACTTGAGAACATTATGTTAAACGAGGTAAGCCAAATTCAGATAGTCAAGGATTGTATGTTTTTTCTAATATGTGGAAACTGACGAAGAAAAGAAAAAGGTAGGGGTGGTGTGTGGTGGGGAGATCATGAACATCAAAGGGAGATCAATAGAGTAGAGGAAATGGACTAGGGGAAAGAGGAGGGAAGAGAAAGGGGAAATACTGGGGAATGACACTGGCCAATATTGTTTTACTCTGTGCATAGAAATATGTAACAACAAATCCCATCATTATATACAATTATAATGTACTAATTAAAATATATGTAAAAATTTAGCTGCTGCAACACTGACTAAATCAGTCAGGGCCACTCCAGGTGAATTGGGTTGGCACAAAATAATCATACAAAGACAAAGAAAATACCTTTTTCTTGGTCAGTGACGACTCCTCAGCCCCAGCTCCCACAAGGGAAGCAAGAGAGGCAGACACAAGAGAGGGAGGAGCAGGTTCTGAAGTCCTATTCATTGAGGGGAGCCATTCAATAGAACATTCCATCCCAAAAGGTAAGGGGTAGTATTACAGAGGAACAAGAAGGCAGCCCACTCCTAAGGTCTAACTCCCCTGCTGAGCTGCATTGGGAATTCACCAGCTCCTGTGCACAGTGGAAACCAGTCTCCGCATTTCCATCTATCAAAGCTAGGGGGCGCTCAGCTTCTATGTGGCAGCTCCCAACAATTAGCCGTTCTGATAGATGTGCAGTAATTTCCCATTGTAATCTTAATTTATCTTTCCCTAGTGACTAATGATATTGAGCACCTTTTCCTATGTTTGACATTCATATATCTTCTTTGGTGACATATGTATTCAAATCTTTTTCTTATTGAAAAATATGATTATTTGTTTTCTCATTGAGTTTTGAGAGTTGTTTATATATATTCTAGATATAACTTATTTATCAGATATGTGATTTGTGGATTTATTCTTCCTGCCTGTTACTTATCTTGTTATTAATAGTGCCTTTGCAAGTTTTATATTTTTAGGTCTTACATTTAGGTAATGAAGGTTAAATAAGATCATAAGGAGGTAATTAAGGTTAAATAAGATCATAAGGGTGGGGCCTAATCTGATAGGACCAGTGTCCTTAGAAGAAGAAAGTAATTGATCTAAGAAAAAATGGAAAATTGGGTTGCAGTGGGAATGTGAGGAAGAGTTGACTTTGGAAAAAAGGATTTGGGGAAGTTCCAAAAATTTGACAGCAATAGTTCACGGACCTTCTCTCTGGAGTGCTTGCCACAGAGGATGCTCAGTTATAGCAATTCCCAGGCTCTTCCTCTCTGGGTTCCTAAGTTAAAATAACAGGTGACAGAATGTGATTGACTACTGTGGTCAGAATTCTATCCTGAAGCAATCACCTGCAGCTCAGAAACAGAACTACACAGGACAGATGTGCATCCTGGTGACCTTTTTCTGGAAATCTGCTCCTCAAAAGGGAGCTCACTGCAAGCCACACAGCCATGCCCCAAGTTGTCTGTCAGAGCAAGAGACTTGAAGAAGATAATAACTGGCCCAAGGTTACACTGCTCCTTCTACCCTGGATGTGTGAACTTGGCCAAAACACTTAGCCTCCTCTGGGATTATCAGTCACCTCCCAGGGTAGGGCCTGAGCTGTCTGCTTGTTGTCTCAGAACATTTTATCACAGTTTCAGAACACTTCATGTTGTGTATTAACATGCAACTAACAAAGTTCTGTTTTATTCTCTTTATTATTCAATTTTGATAAAATTCTGAGGTACATATTTTACTCCTTAGTTCTTTTTTAATCATGAGAAAACTGAGATTCTGAGAAATCACAGAGTTAGTGAACAGCAGAATCTGATTAACCTGATGCCTAGTTCTGAGCTTGGAAGTGCAAGTCAAGCATGTAAAGGGAAGAACAAGGGCCATAAGATGGATTTTTTTGGTGAATTTCAGTGGACATATAATAAGGAGCAGTGCCTATTCAGACAAGTCTCTCCTTATTACTAATGAGAAGAGCCAGAGCCGGCATCGTGGCGCATGCCTGTAATCCCAGTGGCTGGGCAAGCTGAGGCAGAAGGATTGAGAGTTCAAAGCCAGCCTCAGCAAAAGCAAGGTGAGACCCTGTCTCTAAATAAAATACAAAATAGGGCTGGGGCTGTGGCTTAATGGTCGAGTACCCATGATTTCAATCCCCCGTACCAAACAAGAGAGAAAAGCCATAGTTTTTCTTTGTCCCTTAACCTGTTATAGAAGGGAATATTGAAACGACCATTTTTTTTGATAATGGATACTTGCTTTTCTGAAGGCAAAGTATAGATCCATAAAATACCTTAAGCTGTCTTCTGGCTCTATTTCTGTTTTAAATGTAGCAAAAAGTGTTGAAAGTCCGTATAAATAAAACAAGAGATGGATGCTTAAGGGCTGGTTGTAGGAAAGAAGGAAAAAAAAAAAAAGGAAACTTGAGCTTCATAGAACTGTCTATACTTTTAAGCCTGTATTTCAGGATTTATTTTGTAATATTATAAATTTCCAGTGGGGTTTGATGAAAGTTCAGCCCAAGGTTCCTACAGGTCTGTTTTATCTCTATGGTTAGGAGACAAAAAATGTTAACAATGATGACAAGCGAACCAGGTCCCATAGAAGAATCAGGGATGTTTCAGGAGGGAATGACCCAGAAATCAGGAAAAATATTCTTCCCAGGAAGTGTCTTTATTTTGCTCCATCCTAAAAACTCAGTATTCAGAATAGGAGAGATGATCTGTGAGCCTGAAAAAAATTTCTCTGATTTGTATCTTTTGTACAGGTCTGACCTTGAAAGGTAATATTAAAGAATAACTTCTGGTGGAATAAATATGAAATCTTTCAGTTATAATACCTCCCACACAAAGGCTCTTATATCCTCCTTTATCCTGTTTTTTTTTTTTTGTGTGTGTATTTTAGTTGTAGTTGAACACAATACCTTTATTTTATTTATTTTTCTATGTGGTGCTGAGGGTTGAACCTAGTGCCTCGAACATGCTAGGCGAGCACTCTACCACTGAGACATAACCCCAGCCCCCTGTTGTGTTTTTATTCTTCATTTCTCATTAGAGTGGATATTTGGAATCTCTCTTTGTAATTTTTACTAATGATATGTTAATTTAGAATTCCCTTTGGGTGCATACCGGTGAACATAAGGATCTTACAGTACTTTCTGATTCTTGATTCTTGAGGAAGCAGAGAAAGCTGACTTCAGCCTAAAATTCAAGGGAGTCTCTGAAAATTTGTTTCTATGAAGACGTGCTGGAGGGAGTAGCAATGTACTTGCTACTCCCACTCAGAGTTGTCATCTAGAATTTCTATAGCCTCATTCGCCATGAGGATGTTTTTCTTTTTCTTTTGTTACTGTGTTTCAGTTATACACAATAGTTGGGTTTGTTTTGACAAAATCATACATGCATGGTCTTTGATTTCAGTCCCTGGTGGCTCCACCTTTACCTCCCCTCGTGCCTTTCCCTATTCTCCTTTCTCTACTCTACTAATGGTCTTTGCATGCATTTGTTTATTTTTGATTGTGCTTTATAGATACACATAACGGTGTATTTATACATGCACATGGTGTGATTTTGTTAAATCCAGTCCTCACTTCCTCCCCTTTCCAGTCCCTCCTTCCTCCTTCTCCATCTCCTCCTACTGCACTGACCTCCTCTATGTCTATAATATCTGACCTCCTCCACCCTTTCCCCTTATTTTGCTCTAGCTTCTCCCATGAGGAGGTTTTAAGGCAGTTAAGTCAGGAAACTGCCACCTTCTTCCACCATCCTCCTCCATCTCTATCAAGTTAGTGACAGGCAAGATAACATTAATTTAGTTTTGGTATTGAGGATTGAACCCAGGAGCGCTTAACCACTGAGCCACATCCCCAGTCTTTTTAAATATTTTATTTAGAGATAGGGTCTCACTGAGTTGCTTAGGGCATCACTAAGTTGCCAAGGCTGGCTTTGAACTTGCCATCCTCCTGCCTCAGCCTCCCAAATTGCTGGGATTACAATGTGCACACTATGCCCAGCAAGGGAACATTGCATTAGATGTTGCTTTTCACTGCCCTTTCTCTGATTGTTTTAAAATTCTCTCTCTCTCTCTCTCTTTCTCTCTGTTTACATTATGATACTCTGTAAGGATTCTTAAAAGAAGCAAACGTTTAGGACTATACATTCCACAATTGCCTCTGTTATTCTATGTTATATTAAATATTTTTGACTTTTGAATAAGTTGTATGTGATTTAAATTGATCATTTAAGTTGTTACTATAGGTGTGAATTTCATTCTTTAAGATATTTCCAAGGCATAGACATGAATTACCTAGCTTCAAATTTGGGGTAGAGACTTTATCTCTTAAAATAAGATCAGTCTTTCAGTTTTAAACCAAAGCCTTATCAGAAATGTCATCTTTGGACATAAGCTGTATGTAGAAGGAAGTAGAGAGTAACATCCAGGAAGTGAACTAGAAAACTCAGTGACAGAAGAAAATACAGTTAAGCTGAAGGCTCCTGTTAAGCAACAGCAATGGAAGTAACTCCTCTGGTGGTCAGTTTTATACTAAGGGTCATGGATCTCTGTGGAAAACGTGGGTCACAGTTACTCAACGTCCATGAACTCTTGTTACAGAATAAACAGAAACAAAAAATAAGCAAACACCAAAAGCCAAAAACAAAAGAAAAAGAAAACAGAAAAACAAAAACAAATCAAAACCCCCCAAAGCCAAAATCATTTGGAAAATTCTGTAGCAATTTGACATTGCCATGACTTTTGGCTTGAGATGGATTGCCTTGTCCCATTGATTAGGTATAGATCAGTTTGTGTGTTATCGACTGTGTACTGGACATACATAGTAGAACCACATCTTGATCTGTGATAGACTTGAAACAATAATAAAATAATATAAACACTGATCTGTCCCCACTAGGAGTTGGAGAGCGGTGATGAATATGACATTGTCTCTGTTTTGCAGGATAGACCAAAGCTTCACAAACTTTCAGGAACCCACATAGCAAGTTAGTGGTTTGTACAATATCTCCAAAGGAAGATGTCCACAAGTTTTGTTGATAAATCAGTATGCAGATAGAGTAAGCTGATACTCACTGAATTTCTAGAAAAGAGGAAATGAGGAAATCTGATTCTGCCTTCTGTCATCTGAAAGTGACAATAACCCGAAGGAGAAGAATCACAAAATTTTCACCCTAACTATGAAATTCATTTTTTATTTTATTTATTTATTTTGCTACTAGAGATTGAACCCAGGGTACTTAACCACTGAGCCACATCCCCAGCCCTTTTTATTTTTTATTTTGAGATAGGGTCTCACTAAGTTGCTTAGGGCCTTGCTTAGTTATTGAGGCTGGCCTCAAACTTGTGATCCTCTTGCATCAGCCTCCTGAGCCTTGGAATTATGGGCATGTGCCATTGCTCCCTGCTAACTATGACATTTTGTGAATGTTATTTAGTTACTTTCAGAAAGTGCCATACATAATGAAATCCAAGGCCTTGAAGCTGGAGAGGCATCAACAGAGTATTGGTCTGGCTTTCTCTCTCCAGAGCTGGCTACCAGAAGAGGGCAATCTAGGGTAATAGGTTGATACCAAGTCTTGAGGTAGAGATAAATGTTTTTTTCTTGTTTTCTGAACTGTTCAGCATCCCCTAACTAACAAAACGTACTCTGTGGAGATCTTATAAATTGTCTGAAGAAGTTGTTTATGGTTGAGGCTTCATTTAGTGACCTTGAAACCAAGCATCTTTCTCTGAAAAAATGACATAGGAGAAAACATCACACTGAAAAATGATTAAAACACAGTTTTAATACTCTTATTAACTAAACTGAAACAATGCAGTACAACCATCTCTGTGTATTTGAGGAATTGGTTCCAGGATCTCCTGGTAGATACCAAAATGCTAAGTAAATAATTGTTACACTATATTGCTTAGGATGTATTTTTTTTCTGAATATTAAAAAAAATTTGGTTGTGGATGGACACAATACCTTTGTTTTATTTATTTCTTTTTATGTAGTGGTGAGGATCGAACCCAGTGCCTCACACATGCTAGGCAAGCACTGTACCACTGAGCCACAATCACAGCCCTCTGAATATTTTTGATTCATAGTTGGTTGATTCACATGGTTGTGGGACTTGCAACTATGGAAGGCCAACTATAATTGCCTCTTGCAAACCAAGAGAAAACTTGTACTTCTTCAGATCTTGCTTAATCACCTCATACCAGATGAACGTATACTGGTTACAAATCTTGAAAGTTGTTATCTATATTTTCTTTCTAATATTTCTGTTACTCAGCACTATAATGTGCTCCTCATGGACAAAAGTTGTATATTTTACCTTTTTCATAATTATCAATGCATATTCATTGGAAAAGTTGTCACTGTGACATTTCCATTTGTACATAATTGTGCTTTGATCATGTCTACCGTCCATTCTACTCTCTCTTGCCCTTCCAACTCTCCTCCTTCCCTTTACCTAAGAGTCTCCCTTCTATTTTGAATCTTTTTTCCCCTTTAGTTTTCATACTTGAGAGATAACATGCAATACTTGTCTTTTTGCTTCTTTTTATTTACCTAACTTGATTGATGTCCTCTAGTTCTGTCCATCCATTTTCCTGCAAATGGCATGATTTCATTCTTGCATATATCTGAATAATACTCCATGTGTCCATATACCACATTTTCTTTATTTACTCATCTGTTGATGGGTACCTGGACTGATTCCATGTTCTGGCTATTATGAGTAGTACTGCAATAAGCATTGGTGTACAGGTTTCTCTCTCTTTCTCCATCTCTCTCCTCCCTTAATTTCCTTGGGATAAATACCCAGGAGTTGTATAGTTGGAGCATATGGTCGTTCTATTTTTAATTTTTTGAGGAACCTTTATACTGTTTTCCATAATGGCTGTACTAATTTACATTCACTCCAACACTATATAAAGGTTCCCTTTTCTTTGCATCCTTGCCAGCATTTGTTATTTATTTTATTTCACTTTTTAAAATAATAGCCATTCTGGTGGGGTGCTGAGGATTGAATCCAGTGCTTCACACATGCTAGGCAAGCCTGTGTGGTGAGGTGGAATATATGAATTGCGTATATATACACCACGGTTTCTTTGTTCATCTCTTGAAGGGCACCTAGGTTAGTACCATAGCTTGGTTGCTGTGAATTGTGCTGCTGTAAACATTGATGTGTCGACATCATTATAGTATGATGATTTGAAATCTTTTGGATAAATACTGCAGAGTGAAATAGCTGGATCATATGGTGGTTCCATTCCTAGTTTTTCTTGAGGAATCTCCATACTGCTTTCCAGAGTGATTTGCCGTCCTACCAACAATGTATGAGCGATGTTTTTCCCCACATCCTTGCAAACATTTATTATTATGTTAGTTTAGCTAAAGGTTTACTAATCTTGTTTACTTTTTCTAAGAGCCCACTCTTTGCTTCCTCTGGTCTTTGCATTATTCTTTTAACCTCTACTTTATTTATTTCTGCTCTACTTCATTTATTATTATTTTCCTTCTGCTGATTTTGGGTTTAATTTCTTCTTGTTTTTCTAAAACTGTGAGATGCATTATTAGGCCATTTATTTGAGATCTGCTTTTCTAATGTAGGCACTTATAGTTATGAACTTCCCTCTTATAATTGCCTTTGTTCTGTCCCTCAGGTTCTGGTAAATTGTGCTTTAATTTTCATTTGAATCTTTCCTGACTTCATCAATCATCCCACTATTCATCTAAAACTATATTTTTTCAATTATCATAAATTTGTGTAATTTATGTAGTTTCTGTTGCTGTTGATTCTATTATGCTCTCATAAGATGCAAGAAACTATTTCAATTTTTTTAAAACTATGGCCTATTATAGGATCTATTTTGGAAAAAGATCACATGTGAGACAATGCAAGAAGGTTTGCAGGAGAAATAACTCAGTTATAGCCTTAACCTGATCAGTGAATTGAGCCCTGATGGGATTAACTGGAGGCAGGTTGGGGTGTGGCTGGAGGAAGTGGTTCATTGGGGCCATGGCTACAGGGTATATATTTGTATCTGGAAAATGGAGTCTCTCTCATTTTGGATCATCATGTGAGCTGCTTCACTTCACTATACTCTTCCGCCATGATGTTCAACTTCACCTGGAGCCCTGAGGCATGGTGCTGGCCTTCTGTGGACTGAGATCTCTGAAGGCATGAGCCCTCCAATAAACTTTTCCTCCTCTACCATTGTTCTGGTTGGGTCTTTCCGTCACAGCAGCGGAAAAAGCTGATTAAAGCAAATCTATCTATTGAGTTTCTCATTCAGATTTTGCATTGTTTTCCTTGATTCACTCAATTGTTTTTCTTTTTTCTCTTGGAATTCCTTAATATTTAAAAAATATGTCTTGTATTTTCATCCTCTCTGATATCTTTGGGATCTGTTACTATAGAATTATGAACTTTAGGAGGTATCATATTGCCTTTTTTCACATTTCTTGTGTTTCTGTGCTGAGATTTGTGCACAAATATGTTGGGGCAGATATCTCTTTCCCTTTTATGTGATGGGCTTCTTAACAAGTGGCCTTCTCTTGCTGATTCATCTTGGGGTATCAGTTTGTGGTATAGTATTGAGTTTAATCCTAATTTGGCTTCATAGTGTAATCTCCCTAATGATGGGTTTTCTGATGCCCAGAGCAATTTAGTCCCTAACAATAAGACCCTTCTCATGCTGGCTCCCAGCTATCCCTGAGGGTCTTTTGAGAGAAGGAGTAAACCTCTTCCTTCCTTGAAGCTCACTTGTCACCTCTAGTCACCTATGTATTTAAGCTTTCTGTCTCCAAGGCACAGCCTTGTGCACCACAATGATTTCTTTAGGTGTGGTTCATGGGTTTTCACACAATGTTTAAAATATCAGAGCTTGATGGGAGGCTTGTTTTCTCTGTAGGTCTCACAAGAGTGAGGACCCTCTGATCATTTATACTGGTGTGATAGATAACAGAGCCATTGGGGGTTTACCTTCTGTGGTTACTCCTTAACGGGAGTGGAAGTCCCCATTAAGTTGTTTACACTGTTGAAATTGGCTCTGTTACTTGAAATTGATTCTGATATTGGCTGTTCCAATCATGGTAAAGGGACTCAAAATGGCTGGGAGCTTATGTTTCCCTTTTCTTTAAGTAGAAGTGTCTTTGAGGGTTCTTCTGGGATTGGCTTTTGGAGGGAGCTGAGTTTCCTTCTTCTCATCTGAGTTATAATTGGAGCTCAGAGGCAGAACACCTGCCCTATGTGAGTGAAGCCCTGGACTTGATCCCTAGCACCAGAAAAAGGGAGAGGGAGAGAGAGAGATAATAAAGAAGAATAAAAATAAAGTAAAATAAAAGGAGAACAAAGAGGGAGAAATTATATATATGTAAAAGGAGGCAAAGGGGAAACAAATCAGAAAAGAGAGAAGAGGAAAAAACTCCTATTTAAAGAGAGAAGAGAGAGAGAGAGAATTTTTATAAAATATTTATTTCTCAGTTTTCGGTGGACACAACATTTTTATTTTATGTGTGCTGAGGATCGAACCTAGCGACCCGCATATGCCAGGCGAGCACGTTACCGCTTGAGCCACATCCCCAGCCCTTCCCACGAAGGTTTTAGATGGTGTGCCAGGGGTGTGCTGAATGTCAGAGCCATAGTGAGCCCTTATTACCTACTGAATTTTGTCTGAGTGTGGACTGTTCCAGAAGTTTTTATATTGTGTACCCAGGAGTGTGGCAAATGTCCAAGACATGGTAGATTCCCAGAATGCCTCCAAGTGTGGCAAGAACAGTTGAATCATTGAATTTTGTCAGGAATCAAGTGATTTCCTATCCTCAATCCTGGGGCCCTTAGACCTGGCCTCCATGGAGAACAATAGAAGACTGGTCACTTCTTGGCCCAGATGGAAGGGTCTCTGAATCACCGTCCATTCTACTCACTTCCCTGTTGCAGCCTGTGTACCTGGCAGCACACGTACCTCTTAGAGGGCTTGTGTTGGAGATGCTCCCTTGAGTCCCAGCTGTCTTGTGTAGCTGCTGCCTGTCAAGTCAGTGCAGAAGGTGTCCTTGAGGACCCTGGGGTGTGATTATGCTGAGTTTTCTGATGCCCAGAGCAATTTAAACCCTAACCATAAGACCCTTCTCACACTGGCTCCTAGCTATAGCATCATGAGGTCTTTTGAGAGAAGCAGTGAATCTCTTCCCTGAAGCTCACCTGTTATCTAGAGTCACCTATGTATTTAAGCTCTCTGTCTCCAAGGTGCAGCCTTGTGCACCACACTGTTACTCTCTCTCACCTTTACCCTTTTGGAGGAGAGAATCCTCTTCCCCAATCCAGGTGCCAGGGGTCTGAAGCTAGAGTATCCACTCTTTTCGTTTTTGTATTCTCTGGAATCCATCAAATTTCATGTTATGTGCTGTTGATTTCCAGTGCACACTCATAGCCCCTCACCTGCATGAGCAGTTGCACACCTGTTGCTTTGTTTCCCCCCAGGGAGGAGCAAATTAGTGAGGAGTTCTCTGTTCTACCATCTTGAGAATGTGTATTTTACTTCTTGCATTTCATGCTTTAAAAAAAAAACACACTACTTATTATTTATTAGGCACTGAGTAATTGCAGGTGTAGGAAATGTGACTTTGGTAGTACTTAATCTTTTCCGAACTTTGATTTTTCTCACTTATAGTGATATAATAATCCCTGTTTAACAAAGGATTGAATCACTGTCTTAAGTTAAGTTACTTGATATTAAAATGGGTTTACATTATAGAATATTATGAATATCAAGGAATAAATGTATGGGCAGAAAATTCATAATTTCTATTGCCCCATCTGAAACAATTAAGTCAAACCATTGAATTTTAAGTGAACTAGAACTAACATTTGAGTGTAACTGATAAAAGCAAATGCAAACCAAAAACCAAAACAGCAATGATTTATATAACCTTTGCTAAACTCTTTAGTTTAGGACTAAATTATTTTAGGAATTTTTTTTATAATAGAGATTCTATAGCAGAATGCTAGACATTCTGATTTGAAGATATATACTGTAAAACCTTTCAGCATACACATAACATATACATAATGAGAAGACCTCTCATCTTGAGTCATGGTGGAAGTAAGTGAAATGAACACGTCAATAGGAAAGCACTGAAATGGAGAGGAATAAACATATACACATGTATATTTTGGACAGACTGGAATAAAATTCTTTGTAGTGAAAATAGAGCCCCTATCTCAAAAGAGAGCTGTGAGATAAACCTCAGAGTTGATGAACTACTCTGAGTTCCTCTAGAAAGAGGTACTTTGTTTACAAAGATTGTAATGATAATACATAACTTTTTGTAGAGTAATTTTGTCTAAAAATTTGGTATAGCTTTGGTGTAGCTTACATAGGAATACAGAAGAAATCATCAAAGTGACATTTTTAAAATTCCTATTTCTATTTCTAATCTTGTAAAAACTTTGGCACTTCAAGGTAAGACAGATATTTTCATGTACTTTACATATGGTATTATTAGTCAAATAGAAAAGCAGAAGTTTACATTTCACTAAGGAACATGCAGAAATTCTTTCAAATGTAACTTTTTTATTTTGATGTCTAAAGATAAGGAAATGTGGCTTCTGTGAAAATAAGATGATTTGTATTTTAAAAAACGGAAACCCATGAAAAGCAGTATAATAAAAATTGTGCAGCAGACAATAGGATCATTATAGGAAATTGTAGTTACCTTTTATTTCTATTGCTTTCTATAACACTAAAATGAGCTCATTTTGAACATGTTCTTATTTTAGTATCCATAGTCCTGGGAAATGATGGAGTCTTTCCTACAACAAAATTCTAGCTCTTAAAAAACTTAAGTAACATCCCACTTCAAGTGGAACACAGGAGCAACATTATTCCTTGAACTTGGGAATGGGGTGTTCTTAGTAGTAGACATTTTTGGTTCAGTAAATTCATAATTTTGGGCAAAGAAGAAAAAAAGATGGAGAAAGGAAGCAAAGATGGAGAAAGACCTAACACTTAGCATGATGAGAAACTTCCAGCAGCTTCTGTTTGATTCTTTGGCTTATCTTCAAACAGATCCAAGTTCAGATCATATTACAAAGCTTTGCTTCTCCATTTATCCTTGTCTTGTTGCTCTAGTAGGCCACAATTCCCCTTTATTTAATAACCAAGAATATATGGACCTGTGGATCAGATGAGAAATGTGTAATAGAACCTGGTAGAACATCCTGGTGCCATAGAGAACTTAGAGGAATATTTATTAATGGATTTATTTAAAAGTGTCATCAGGTTGGCAATGTGGCTCTGTGGTAGAGCACTTGCCTCACATGCCTGAGGCCCTGGGTGTTTGATCACCAGCACTGAAAAAAAAAGCCATCACGTTTTAATTTTCAGTTCTATTTTTTAGTATCATCGAACCACTTCATTAAACAAAATAGCACCCAACACACACCAATTTCCTCCTTCAGTGATGTAATAAGATGATAAAAATTTGAACTTCAGTGAGATAGAACAACCATTAGGTCATGTAAACTAAAATAATTTCAAAAGTCCAAAGTAAATCCCTAAGTCAAACAAACAACAAAAACAAAGTTAAACTTTTTTTTTTGATCTTTTAGCCCAATACACTCAGAACTCATGGGCAATGAAAACAATTATTAAAAAATATCTTTGAAGCTTAATGAAGGTAAGAGAACAGTATATAAGCAAGCGATAACACAGTAGAGGAGGATTTAGAGGTATCTTAGAATAATCTCTTGAGGTCTCATTAGTGCTTAAAGAGGCTGAAATTCTTCTTAGTCTAAAGAAATATGTAATGGACTGTGAAACAGTACAACTGAATCTAAAATATTTTTGTAGAAAAGTATTGAATATTGTATGCCTTTACTTAGACCCAAAGGAGCCATTGCTACCTAATTGGTCTTTTTTTTTTTTTTTTAATTTTTTTATTGTGGGTTGTTCAAAACATTACAAATTTCTTGACATATCATATTCCACACTTTGATTCTAGTGGGTTATGAACTCCCACCTTCACCCCATACACAGATTGCAGATTCACATCAGTTACACATCCATTGATTTACAAATTGCCATACTAGTGTCTGTTGTGCTCCGCTGCCTTTCCCATCATCCACCCTCCCCCCTCCCCACCTCTCCCCTCCCCTCCCCTCCTCTCTCTCTACCCCCTCCACTGTATAACCCTGAGGGTCTCCTTCCATTACCGTGCAATTTACCTTCTCTCTCCCTTTCCCTCCCACCTCTCATCCCTGTTAAATGTTAATCTTCTTCTCCTGTTCTTCGTCCCTACTCTGTTCTTAGTTACTTTCCTTATATCAAAGAAGACATTTGGCATTTGTTTTTTAGGGATTGGCTAGCTTCACTTAGCATAATCTGCTCTAATGCCATCCATTTCCCTGTAAATTCTATGATTTTGTCATTTTTTAATGCAGAGTAATACTCCATTGTGTATAAATGCCACATTTTTTTTATCCATTCGTCTATTGAAGGGCATCTAGGTTGGTTCCACAGTCTTGCTATTGTGAACTGTGCTGCTATGAACATCGATGTAGCAGTGTCCCTGTAGCATGCTCTTTTTAGGTCTTTAGGGAATAGACCAAGAAGGGGAATAGCTGGGTCAAATGGTGGCTCCATTCCCAGCTTTCCAAGAAATCTCCATACTGCTTTCCAAATTGGCTGCACCAATCTGCAGTCCCACCAGCAATGTACAAGTGTACCCTTTTCCCCACATCCTCGCCAGCACTTGTTGTTGTTTGACTTCCTAATGGCTGCCAATCTTACTGGAGTGAGATGGTATCTTAGGGTGGTTTTGATTTGCATTTCTCTGACAGCTAGAGATGTTGAGCATTTTTTCATGTACTTGTTGATTGACTGTATGTCCTCCTCTGTGAAGTGTCTGTTCAGGTCCTTGGCCCATTTGTTGATTGGGTTGTTTGTTCTCTTATTGTCTAATTTTTTGAGTTCTTTGTATACTCTGGATATTAGGGCTCTATCTGAAGTGTGAGGAGTAAAGATTTGTTCCCAGGATGTAGGCTCCCTATTTACCTCTCTTATTGTTTCTTTTGCTGAGAAAAAACTTCTTAGTTTGAGTAAGTCCCATTTGTTGATTCTAGTTATTAACTTTTGTGCTATGGGTGTCCTATTGAGGAATTTGGAGCCCGACCCCACCGACTGTAGATCGTAGCCAACTTTTTCTTCTATCAGACGGCGCGTCTCTGATTTGATATCAAGTTCCTTGATCCATTTTGAATTCACTTTTGTGCATGGCGAGAGAAAGGGATTCAGTTTCATTTTGTTGCATATGGATTTCCAGTTTTCCCAGCACCATTTGTTGAAGATGCTATCCTTCCTCCATTGCATGCTTTTAGCCCCTTTATCAAATATAAGATAGTTGTAGTTTTGTGGATTGGTTTCTGTGTCCTCTATTCTGTACCATTGGTCCACACGCCTGTTTTGGTACCAGTACCATGCTGTTTTTGTTACTATTGCTCTGTAGTATAGTTTGAAGTCTGGTATCGCTATACCGCCTGATTCACACTTCTTGCTTAGCATTGTTTTTGCTATTCTGGGTCTTTTATTTTTCCATATGAATTTCATGATTGCTTTCTCTATTTCTACAAGAAATGCCATTGGGATTTTGATTGGCATTGCATTAAACCTATAGAGAACTTTTGGTAATATCGCCATTTTGATGATGTTAGTTCTGCCTATCCATGAACAGGGTATATTTTTCCATCTTCTAAGATCTTCTTCTATTTCTCTCTTTAGGGTTCTGTAGTTTTCATTGTATAAGTCTTTCACCTCTTTTGTTAGGTTGATTCCCAAGTATTTTATTTTTTTTGAAGATATTTTGAATGGAGTGGTTGTCCTCATTTCCATTTCAGAGGATTTGTCGCTGATATACAGGAATGCCTTTGATTTATGCGTGTTGATTTTAAATCCTGCCACTTTGCTGAATTCATTTATTAGCTCTAATAGTTTCTTTGTAGAGCCTTTTGGGTCTGCTAGATATAGAATCATGTCATCTGCAAATAGTGATAATTTAATTTCTTCTTTTCCTATTTTTATGCCTTTAATTTCTTTCGTCTGTCTAATTGCTCTGGCCAGTGTTTCGAGAACTATGTTGAAGAGAAGTGGAGAGAGAGGGCATCCCTGTCTTGTTCCAGATTTTAGAGGGAATGCCTTCAGTTTTTCTCCATTCAGAATAATGCTAGCCTGAGGCTTAGCATAGATTGCTTTTACAATATTGAGGTATGTTCCTGTTATCCCTAGTTTTTCTAGAGTTTTGAACATAAAGGGATGCTGTACTTTGTCAAATGCTTTTTCCGCATCTATCGAGATGATCATATGGTTCTTATTTTTAAGTCTATTGATGTGGTGAATAACATTTATTGATTTCCGTATATTGAACCAGCCTTGCATCCCAGGGATGAATCCTACTTGATCATGGTGTACAATTTTTTTTATATGTTTTTGTATCCGATTCGCCAGAATTTTATTGAGGATTTTTGCATCTAGGTTCATTAGAGATATTGGTCTGTAGTTTTCTTTCTTTGAAGTGTCTTTGTCTGGTTTAGGTATCAGGGTGATGTTGGCCTCATAGAATGAATTTGGAAGTTCTCCCTCCTTTTCTATTTCCTGAAGTAGCTTGAAAAGTATTGGTATTAGTTCTTCTTTAAAGGTTTTGTAAAATTCTGCTGTATACCCATCGGGACCTGGGCTTTTCTTAGTTGGTAGTCTTTTGATGGTTTCTTCTATCTCCTCAATTGATATTGGTCTGTTTAGGTTTTCTATATCCTCCTGACTCAATCTGGGCAGATCATATGACTTAAGAAATTTATCTATGCCTTCACTATCTTCTAATTTATTGGAGTATAAGGATTCAAAATAGTTTTTGATTATCTTCTGTATTTCTGAAGTGTCTGTTGTGATATTGCCTTTTTCATCCCGTATGCTAGTAATTTGAGTTCTCTCTCTTCTTCTCTTCGCTAGCATCGCTAAGGGTCTGTCGATTTTGTTTATTTTTTCAAAAAACCAACTTTTAGTTTTGTCAATTTTTTCAATTGTTTCTTTTGTTTCGATTTCATTAATTTTAGCTCTGATTTTAATTATTTCTTGCCTTCTACTTCTTTTGCTGTTGTTTTGCTCTTCTTTTTCAAGGATTTTGAGATGAAGTATGAGATCATTTATTTGTTGGTTTTTTCTTTTTTTAAGGAATGAACTCCAAGCAATGAATTTTCCTCTTAGAACTGCTTTCAATGTGTCCCATAGATTCCGATATGTTGTGTCTGTGTTTTCATTTATCTCTAAGAATTTTTTAATTTCCTCCTTGATGTCTTCTATATCCCATTGATCATTCAGTAACCTATTGTTCATTCTCCAATTGATGTATGCTTTTTCCTTCCTTCTTTTATCGTTGATTTTCAGTTTCATTCCATTATGATCAGATAAGATGCATGGTAATATCTCTACTCCTTTATATTGTCTAAGAGTTGCCCTGTGACATAATATATGATCTATTTTTGAGAAGGATCCATGTGCTGCTGAGAAAAAAGTGTAACTGCTTGATGTTGGGTGGTATACTCTATATATGTCAATTAGGTCTAGGTTATTAATAGTGTTATTGAGTTCTATAGTTTCCTTATTCAACTTTTGTTTGGAAGATCTGTCCAGTGGCGAGAGAGGTGTGTTGAAGTCTCCCATGATTATGGTGTGGTGGTCTATTAGACTCTTGAACTTGAGAAGAGTTTGTTTGACGAACATAGCTGCACCATTGTTTGGGGCATAAATATTTATGATTGTTATGTCTTGTTGGTGTATGGTTCCCTTAAGCAGTATGTAGTGTCCCTCTTTATCTCTTTTGATTAACTTTGGCTTGAAATCTATTTTATTTGATATGAGTATGGACACGCCTGCTTGTTTCCGAAGTCCATATGAGTGATATGATTTTTCCCAACCTTTCACCTTCAGCCTATGTATGTCTTTTCCTATCAAATGCGTCTCCTGTAGGCAGCATATTGTTGGGTCTTGTTTTGTGATCCATTCTACTAGCCTGTGTCTCTTAATTGGTGAGTTTAAGCCATTAACATTTAGGGTTATTATTGAGATATGGGTTGTTCTTCCAGCCATATTTGTTTATTTCTGTTACTAAACATTGTTTGTTTTCCTCTTTGATTGTTTCCCCCCCCCCTTTACTTTCCTACCTCCCACTGTTGGTTTTCATTGTTATTTTCCATTTCCTCTTCCTGTAATACTTTGGCTAGGATGTTTTGAAGAGATGGTTTTCTAGCTGCGAATTCTTTAAACTTTTGTTTATCGTGGAAGGTTTTAATTTCATTCTCCATCCTGAAGCTTAATTTCGCTGGATACACAATTCTTGGTTGGAACCCATTATCTTTCAGTGTTTGAAATATGTTATTCCAGGATCTTCTAGCTTTCAGAGTCTGTGTTGAAAGATCAGCTGTTATCCTGATTGGCTTGCCCCTAAATGTAATCTGCTTCCTTTCTCTTGTAGCTTTTAAAATTCTCTCCTTATTCTGTATGTTGGGCATCTTCATTATAATGTGTCTAGGTGTGGATCTCTTATGATTTTGCACATTCGGCGTCCTGTAGGCTTCTAGGATTTGGGATTCTGTCTCATTCTTCAAGTCTGGGAAGTTTTCTTGTATTATTTCATGGAATAGACTGCTCATTCCTTTGGTTTGGAGTTCTGTACCTTCCTGTATCCCAATGACTCTTAAGTTTGGTCTCTTAATGTTATCCCATATTTCTTGGATGTTCTGCTCATGGTTTCTTAACAGTCTTGCTGAGCTGTCTATGTTCTTTTCCAGTTGAAATACTTTGTCTTCATTGTCTGATGTTCTATCTTCTAAGTGTTCTACTCTGTTGGTAGTATTCTCCATTGAGTTTTTAAGTTGGTTTATTGCTTCCTGCATTTCTAGGATTTCTGATTGCTTGTTTTTTATAACCTCTATCTCCCTGTATAGTTGATCCTTTGCTTCCTGGATTTGTTTGCGTAATTCGTTGTCGAAGTGATCTTTCATTGTCTGATTTTGCTGTTTAATGTCTTCCTTGATACTCCAGATCATCTGAAGCATGTATATCCTGAATTCTTTATCTGACATTCCATCTGCTGCAGCTGTTACCTCTTCTAAAGTTGCGTTGACCTGCATTGCTTGTGGTCCTTTCTTTCCTTGTCTTTTCATACTGCTTGCGTATCTTTCCTGCAGGTGCGGGCGGCGGCTCTGCTCTCTCCTTATTCCAATTGGGGTGTCGTGGCTACCACGCCAGCAGGTCACTGGGCCTGTTCTGGGAGCTGGTGGCGGCTCTGTTCTGCCCCTACTCCAATTGGGGTGACGTGTCTGTCGTACCAGCAGGCCACTGGGCCTGTCCTGCTGGTCGGTCGCAGATCTGCCCACCTTTCGGGCACGAGTGGAGGCTCTGCTTTGCCCCTACTCCAATTGGGGTGTCGTGACTACCCCGCCTGCAGGATGCTGGGTCTGTTCCTGGCAAGGGAGGCGACTCTGCTCTGTCACTACTCCAATTAGGGTGGTGTTTGTACCCCGCCGGCAGGCTCCTGGGCCTGATCCGCTGGTCTGTTGTAGGTCTGCCTACCTTGAAGGCGCGGGCGGCGGATCTGCCCTGCCCCTCCTACCATGCCTGCGGACCCCTGGGCCTGATCTGCAGGTTGATCACTGGTCTGCTCACCCTGCGGGCACGGGTGGCGGTTCCGCTCCACCCCCACTCCAATTGGGGTCACGTGACCACCACACCGGCAGGGCCTGATCCGGGCGTGGGATAAGGATCTGCTCTGCCCCTACTCGAGTTGGGGTGACGTGTGTACCACACTGGCAGGCCACTGGGCCTGACCCGCCAGGCTGTCACAGGTCTGTTTACCTTGCAAGCGCGAAGGGCGGCTCTGCCCTGCCCCTCCTACCTCGCCCATGTACTACTGGGTCGTGGGTCTGCCCACCTGGCGGGTGTGGGTGGCGGCTCCGCTCCGCCCCCTCTCCAATTGGGGTCACGCGGTCACCACGCTGGCGAGCCGCTGGGCCTGCTCCGGGGGCTGGCGGCGGCCCGGCTCCTTCCCTCTGGCTCGAGGACAAATTGAGGAGACTCGGGTGACTGAGCCTCACCCCCCTTACCAGGAGACCAACTGCTTATGTCACCGCTGGTATTGATGAAGATCTCTCCTCCACCGCTTTCTGCTGACATCAGATCTCTGCCATGTTGGTATCCTATGCGAATGGCAGCATTTCGTTCCCCTTGCCAGGCAACCCAAGCAATGGGTGAGTCCTGACCTGCCCTCAGCAGGACCCGGACCGAGACACAGTTTCCGCGGGCTCCTAGCCCCGGTCCAGGGAAGTTCCGGGAGCCGGAACTCGGCCGCTCCGTGCTCGGTGTAAGCTCCTATAAGTGTAGGCTCCAAGAAGCAGCCCCCGCGGGCTCAGTTCCGGGAGCCGGAATTCGGCCGCTTAGTGTTTGGTGTATGCTCTGATAGTAGCAGGGTCCAAGAAGCAGCCTCCGCGGGCTCCGCAGCCCTGAGCCAGGGCGGTTCCGGGACGGTTCCGGGAGCCGGAACTCGGCCGCTCTGTGCTCGGTGTAAGCTCCTATAAGTGTAAGCTCCAAGAAGCAGTCCCCGCGGGCTCAGTTCCGGGAGCTGGAATTCGGCTTCTTGGTGTTTCGTGTTTGCTCTGATATTAGCAGGGTCCAAGAAGCAGCCTCCGCAGGCTCCGCAGCCCGGAGCCAGGGCGGTTCCGGGACGGTTCCGGGAGCCGGGACTCGGCCGCCCCGCGCTCCGTGTTCACTCCGATAAGATCAGATTTTAAGAAGCCCCCAGGCGCTGAACCCTAGCAATCTGTCTGCAAGCCGCAGGCGAATTGCAGCCTGAAATTACCTGTTCTATGGCTGAATGAGCTGCGGTCAGTCAAAAACAGGTGTGGTGACGTCAGTTTACCAACATGGTGGCTGCTGGCCTCCTCTGTGGTCTGACCGGTGTGGAGAACCGAGATGGACTGCTTCCTTCCCCGTCTCGAACCCAGAATTCAGCCCTGAGTGCGGTGCTTGCGCGTCTGGCAGAAACTGCAGCGCTGTAACCCTGCGTCTCTATCCCAGCGCGCCTTGCAGACTCTAGCCGCGGGGCGATTTGCTGAATAAGCAGTTTTACCCTCCGTGCGACAAACCTCTCGCGTTTGAGTCCCCGTAGCCGATCCTCATGCGATGGAAATCCTTCCTCCAGGTTCCGGCGCACCCCACTATTGCTGGAAATTCCTAACAAGATATCCTTTAGCCGTCCTGACTTGTCATACTCCCACACAGTGAAGCAGCACACGGGGGTAATGCACTCCCCTCGCCGCCATCTTCCCTCCTCCTTTTCCTAATTGGTCTTATTTGTATGAAAAATGACCCAAAGAAAGAGTTTATGTGTCATGATTTCAAAATCATTTTATATCACAAATATCCTTCTGCATGGTAAATATCATTATCTTTGTTACAAGAAGGGATCACCACGGCATATGTAGGTGTATTGAGAAAGGCAGGTAAGAATTCACCTGTGGAATGGAGGTGGGAATCCCTCAGTGCCTGGGGTGGGAATTCTCAGGCTATGAGAAAAGAGGCTTCTTTGGGTATGTGTCTATCAGCAGAAATCCTTGAATTGGGAGGGGTGATATTTTGAAACTCAACAGGTGCATGTCTGAAACAGTACATTTTTTTTTTGGCTAATGCTTTCCTGTTATTTCTCCTTATCAAATTGTGCTGGACCATGAAATCCTTGTTGGGAGAATTCTTTTTGCAAATGTATGATTTGGGGTATAAGCCAAGAATATTTCCAGACTTTCTGACAGTCAGGATGCAAAGATGAAAACTGGTTTCTTCTGACAAGCCTTGAGAAGATAGCTAAACTATTAAATATGAATACTTGAAACTAATTTCTATCTGAAGGGTTGAATAAGAGAAATGCATACTTTTTCTTCTTAGTGTTTCTCTATCATCTGATGTTACCTTCAGAATCATGATATATTGATTTATAAAAAAAATTTGGTATAGCACTAAACGCTATATTTTTGGTAAAAAATTCTTGTTTAAACTTTATAAAATTGTAGACTAGCAGAAATAAAAGTAGCATTGTATATTTTTTAGCATGTCTGTTTCATTTTTTAAGTTTTGTGATAGTACACACTCTTAAAGTTTTCAATTTTTATTAGTTCCGATCTCAAGGCTTCTTATGTAGTTTATGTTGGCTAAAAAGTGGAAAGAGGAACATTGTTTCCTTTTTTTTTTTTTTGGAGGCAGAAACATATTTATTTTGTAACTTTCTTACAATGACATGACAATCAGTCACGTATTTGTTCAATATTGTCATAAATCTGCCATGAAATGTTTGATGATTCAAATGTCTTAATAGTTTGTACAGTCAAGAAAAGAATAATACACACGCTACTTGGTGCTATCCCCCACCCAACTTTTTGCTTTTCAATTTGATGTTTGCCTTCCTCCACTTCTGATTCAATTTCCTTTAGTGTTTTGTAGCCTTTTGTAGGAAATTGCTTTAAGTGTTTCTATGTGGGAATAAAATACTTATAAAACACTCATGTTCCAATTTAAAGGTGATCCATTCCCATAACTTTGAAAAAAACCAGAAAACTTTAAAGAAGAAAGTTATAAACATGCCAACCATGCCTCTTCCACTACCTAGAGATAATCCTTATTAGCATTTTGCTTCTAGTCTTTTTAATGTCCCAAACAGTGCAGTGTAACAGCTATTTACAGAGCATTTACCTTGTATTAAGTATTATAAGCAATGTAGAAATGATTTAAATTATATGAGAGGATTAAATAGGTTATATACAAAATCTTGACAATTATGTATGTGTGTGTGTGTGTGTGTGAGAGAGAGAGAGAGAGAGAGAGAGAAAATTTTTTTCTTTTGGTACTGGGGACTGAACCCAGGGGTGCTTTATCATTGACCTATATCCCAATCCTTTTTATTTTTTAGTTTTGAGACAGGGAATTTCTAAGTGGCTTAGGGCCTTGCTAAATTGCTGAGGCTGGTCTCAAGCTCGTGGTCCTCCTGCCTCAGCGTCCCAGGGAGCTGGGATTATAGGTGTGCGCCACCATGCCTGGATTTGGCAATTTTATAAGTGATTTGAGCAACTGCAGATTTTATTATCTGGAGGGTTCTTGGAACCAACCCCCCCCCCCACCCATGGATACTGAGGGATAACTGTATGTTTTATTCTATTCATAAAAAATATAAAATGCATATGATTATATATATAGATACGTATATATACATATGTAAAATATACATACATATATATATATATTCCTTTGATGTTCACTTAATTTTTTCGTGCTGTGATGGATTGAATTGGTCATAGACTCTGCCAATCCTCCCACTGAGTGATGCAATCTGTTTCCCCATTCCTTTAAACCAGGCTGCCCATAGGATTTGTTCTTCTCAATAAAATAGCAGCAGAAGTGATGCTGTAACTTCTGAGGCTAGGCTTCAAGAAATCTGTAACTTGAACTTTTGCTTCTTGAAGCATTTTTTCTTGGATTCCTATTACCATTCTCTGAGGATGTCTAAGTAACCCTATAGACAGGCTCCTGTGGAGAACACAGGGCCAGGCAGATGAGGGAGTCCATTTGGACCTGTCATTTATTTCAGAAACCTCACCAAATATTTGTTAATCTAGAGAACTGCAGTCAACCCATAGAACTAACCTTTGGGCTATATTATAATGGGAAATAACATTTGATTGCCTAAGGACAATATATAGCAACCCGATTGAAACAATCATAAAAATTTTATGCCATTAAAATCTTTATAGTTGTGATTTCAATGACTTCAAAATATTGCATTAGATATACACAATATATTTTACTATTTCCCTCTTGTTAGACATTAAAGTAGTTCTGTTATAAATAATTCTACAAAATAATATTTTATGCATAAATATGAGGATGAAATTATGACTGTTTCCTTGGTCTGGCTATTTCCTCTGGTCAACCTTTGTAAAACCATTGTAAAAGGCTTCTAAATTGCTTCCATAATGGTTGGGCAAATTAACAGTGTCTTAACAGATTGCTAGAGTATGTCTTTCACTGAAACCTTATTAGCACTGAAAAAGAGCATCAAAGAAGCAAGACAATAAACCTAAAGCACAATATTTTGTTTTAGATTGTGCTTCTTTCTTAGTCATGCTGAACTATTTAAATATTTATTTAGCCCCTTTTATTTCATCATTATTGAACTGTATATTACTATCATTTGCCATTAAAATAGTAGTAGTAGTATTTTTCTCAAAGGTTTAAGAGAGATCTTTGTTTTTGAGGATGTTAATATTTGAATGTTTCTGGAAAACATTTTTAAGAGTTTGTTGTTTACCATTTAATTTTGTCTGCTGAGTTTTTGATTTATGTAAGTTTAATTATATCCATCAAATTGCTTTTATGATGATTTTCCTCGACTTTAAATGGTCTTTTTTTTTTGCCACAGCATTTTAAATCACTTAAGAAAGCATAATTTACATTCCAAGTACAAATTAATGTTTTGAAACTTCTCTTAGTTCTCTCTTTTTCCTTTTTCTGTCTTTTTTTGTTTTTGTATTTCCTTCAGGAACTTGTTCTGTGTTATTTGTGCTTTGGGCAGTAAGTTGTTTTCTTTGTGGCCTAGTCAGGATCCATTTTTATAAACGTTTGACTTATGAAAGTGTTTTCTATTTCTGGGGTTACAAAGTTCAGTATACATTAATGTAACCTTGTTATGTAGTTCAATTCTTCTATGCCCTTCTTTATTTTTTATTGCCTTGATATGTCAAAGATTGATAGTGGTATGTTAAAATAGCTCATGATTTCATAACTGCCATTTCTACTTTCATTTGTAATGGTTTTTACTTTCTACAGTTTGATGTCATGTTATTTAGTGCAAAAAGATTTATGACTTCCTTTTGTTTGTTTGTTCATTCATTTAACATGGAAAGAAGGTAGAAAGACATGGTTATTCCTTTCAAAGAACTCCCAGAGTTGTAGGTAAACCCACCAGGAGAGATGATAACCCCATTAGGAAGGGTTGCAAGAGAGGTGAGGGGCTTGAGGAGAAACAATTCAGACTGGATGGAGTGGGATCCATAATCCTTGTGGAGATACTGCCTTTTTATGAATTGCATCATTTGGTTAAAGTTATTCTCTGACTTATGTAACAATTGCATCCTGAATTCTGCTTCATTTCATAGTTTGCCATTACTACATTTCCATTATTTTCTAAGCTGCATATATTGAAATTTTCTTTTTCTTTTTAAAATATTTTTTGTTGTTGCTGTCAATAGAACTTTATTTATTTATATTTATATGTGGTGCTAAGGATTAAACCCAGTGCCTCACACATGCTAGGGCAAGCACTCACTCTGCCACTGAGCCACAACCACAGCCCTGGGATTTTCTTTTTAAGTTCAATATGAAGGTCTAACTTTTAATTAAATAAATACTGAGTTCATTTAACAAACATGTGCTGAGCTCCTACTATATGTCAGGCACTGGGCTAAGCCTAGGGATAAAATGGTAGACAGTCCTTAAGGAAGTTTAGGTTCACTGCAGGAGTGTCAAATAAATAAACTGATAAAGCATAAAAGGACCCCAAGGGAGGAATTCCCAGTGTAGTTCTGAACGCTTAATGTTGGATAGGAGTTGCCTATTAGAAGAAGGCAGAGGTGGGAGTTTCAGAATAGACACAGCATGTCCAATAGCCAAGAACTGAGAGAGCACGGTCCATGCTAGGAACTGTACATAGTTTAGTGTGGTGGACCATGGGACTCTGGGGTAATGGGCATGGGTATAAGAGTTGTGAGACAGAGGTAGAGTTGGGGCAGATCATGATGGATCCCACAGAAGGTTAAACTTTATTCAGAAGATTCTTAAGAGCCATTTTAAGTGAGTTATATGACTGTATTTACTCTTAAGTGGTTCTTTTCATAATGGCGTCCTCCTTTCTACTCTCAGTTCTGATTACACCTACTAGCACTGATTACTGCTGCTAGATACTGATCCTATGAGAGTGGTAGTTTCTGCTTACTCTTAATTTTGACTTGGCTTCAGTGTAGCCTCTCCATTCAGATTGTCTTCACTAGAACACATTCCTTTTGTATTCACTAGGATATCTCATAGGGCACTGGATATTCTCACGCATGCATGGCTTATTGTGTTCTGGCTCTTAGTTTCTAAACCCTTGTAAAGGCTGCTACTGGATGCTCACTTCTGTGTTCATGACCCCTGTAGGGAATAAATACAGAGAAAAAACATTCGGGTATATGGGATCTCAGGGGATATTACTGAAAAATGTGTAAAGGTGAATGATAATATATAAATAGGTTATACTCAAATGTAAGCCTAAGGAAATTTAAAAAAATTATGTTTCCATATCTATCTATCTATCATGGGATAATCTCATCTCATGCTCTACTAACCACTCTGTCAAATCTGTAAATCACATTTCACACACAAAAAACAACATAGTCATTGACAAAACAGATAAGAGGCAAGGACTCTGAGGTTTGCTTTTTCAGAATTCACACACACACACACACACACACACACACACTCTACCATCATTACATAATCATTATTTCACCAATTTGAGCCGAGCCATTAAATTCATGGTATCACCAATTATTCTAAACTACTGAACTACCCAGTTTCAACCATAACACATTACTCCTTATCTTCTATATTGAAGAGCTCCAAAAATGTGCATTTTATGTATCAAATAAGATCAAGATAAGTCATTGTCAAGAGGTCCTCAAAAACACTAAAAGGAAAAATGCAAAATCAAGTAATAGATATTATAGGGCACAAAGCTAGAAAAAAATCATTAGAAAAATTAAAGAAGATTTCAATTAGTGGAATGGCATTCTCTGTTCTTGAATTAGTAGATTAAATATTAGATGTAAATACTACCCAAACCATCTGTAGATTAAAGAAATCTTCATAAATTCCACTAAGATTTTTTTTTTTTAAATATAGGGGAAAATCCATCCTAAAGTTCATATGGAATTTCAAGAGACCTAGATAAGAAATAAAAATCTTGGAGAAGAAGAAAGTTGGGATTCTCATACTTCATGATTTTAAAACGTACTACAAACTAATGTAATCAAATCAGTTTTACTAGCATAAAAATAGACAGATAGACCCTTGAAATATAGAACAAAAAAGCTCAGAAATAAACATTTGTATGTGTGGTAATTTATTTTCAGCAGGGGTAACAAAAATTATTTACAAGGGAAAAGGTAGTCTTTGTAAAAAATGGTATCGGATCTAACAAATCCACTTCTGGACATATATATTAAAAAATTGAAAGGAGACATTTGAAGAGATATTTGTACATCCATGTTAATAGCAGCTATTTGTAATAGTCAAACAATTGATTTACCATTGACAATTTTTTTTTTGTACCAGGGATTGAAACCAGCTATGCTTTACTACTACGCTACATCCCCAGCCCTTTTTATTTTGAAACAGGGTCTCGATAATTTGCTTAGGGCCTCCTTGAGTTGCACAGACAGTAACATAATCTGCTGCGGGCAAATCACATGTTCTGCTAAGGTCTATTCCTTGGCTGGATATATGACCTTAAAAAGGGGGGCCCTATATATCAGGAATCAAGACAGGTGTGCAATCGAGAGTAAGGTTTTTACTTGGAGGGAAGGAGTGGGAGCTTAAAAGATATATTTTGAAACAAGACATAGTCAGTCTAGATACATGAAAGTGTAGAAAAGTGAGCACAGTAATAAGAAAAATTCACCCTCACTCTTTCAGTGCACAGAAAGCCTTGGTTGTGTGCATCTGTTAAGGAATTTCCCCCTTATTTTTCATCTTTTTTAAATTGAAAATATCTTAGTTTATACTTTTAACTTTAAAAATACATAAATAATAGCCAGAGAAGTTCGAGCTGCAGGTGGTGCACCAGGTTTGTGGGTCCTGCTTCTAAACATGCCTGCCAATCAAGATGTTGTACCCATCCCCCCAAGCTAAAGGCTTCCAGTCCCAGGAACCCATCATGTGAACATCAGAGAGGAGCAAGTTGGTTGAATTGTCTTACAATTGTTTGTGGATATTGTACCCAAAACTGCAGAAAAATTTCGTGCATTGTGTACAGGAGAAAAAGGCATTGGACCCATCACTGGGAAACCTCTCTATTTCAAAGTATGTCCTTTTCATTGAATTATTAAGGAATTTATGGTTCAGAGTGGAGACTTCTCAAATCAGAATGGGACAGGTGGAGAAAGTATTTATGGTAAAAAACTTGAAGATAAAAATTTCTACTATCAGCATGCTCAGGAAGGTTTACTGAACATGGCAAATACAGATAGCTATACAAATGGTTCTCAGTTCTTTATCACCGCAGGTCTAACCCCTCATTTGGATGTGAAATGTGGTGTTGGGCCAAGTACTTAAAAGAGTAGGTATGGCAAAGATACTGGAAAATATAGAAGTGAAAGGCGAAAAACCCTCCGAATTATGTGTTATTGCAGAATGTGGAGAACTGAAAAGGGCGCAGTTTAGGGAATATTCCTAAAAGAGGCTCTGGCAATAGACATCCAGATTTCCCTAAGAATGCAGATATAGACTTAAAAGATGTAGATAAAATTTTATTAATAATAGAACACTTAAAAAACATTGGATATACTTTTCTTTTTTCAAATCCCAACACTGGGATATGACCATTAAAAAATTAGCAAAGGTTTAAACATATGTGGATACTTCAAAGGCTGTTATTGAGAAAGCAGGTAGATCCAGGCTGCAATCTATAACCTTAAGCTGTGTACTGAATATTGGTGCTTGTAAAGTGAAAATTGCTTCCAGGGAGCAATTGACAGTTGTTTAGAGGCTCTTAAAATGGGCCCATCAAATACCAAAGCACTGTATCACAGTGCTCAAGGACAGCAGGGATTAAAAGAATATAATCAGGCATGAGCTGATCTTAAGAAAGCTCTGGAGATAGCACCAGAAGATAAAGCCATCCAGGCAGAATTGCTGAAAGTCAAACAGAAGATAAAGGCAGAGAAAGATAAAGAGAAGGCAGTATATACAAAAATGTTTGCTTAGTAAGGACTCAATTTTGCTGAAATATCTGCATTTATTGTATGGAGGCAAAAGGACAATGTAAGAGTTATTGTCTGTATATGATCATTAATGTGATTCCTTTGGCATTTCAGTTCTTCATTGTTTACAGTTTAGAAATTCCAATATAGTTTCTCTCTTAATAAAAGGTGTTACAAAATACAAAAAATTAATAGAATTTGATTATCTTTCCAGGTTAGAGGAAAAACAATTATTTTACATCACTATAATTGGTTTGTAGAATGTCTCATGACAAGGACGTACACAATTTATTGAATCAATTTGCCATTTTCAGACCTCTAATTTACCTAATGTTTCTCTAGTAGCATGATCTGCTTTGCACCATAGAAAGATTATGCCAAAACGGCTTGTGGTTGGATTTAACTCCTGTGCTTCCTAGTTCAGTTACCTTGAACAAATCATTTACCTTTCCCCAGTTTCATTTTCATTTATTGTAAAACAATAACAATGTTAACTGTAAAGCTAATATGTATTGAAAGCTTACTATGCAGTAGGTACATTGTATTATTTAAACTTCAAACACATGAAGTAGTGCCTACTACTATTATTACCATGCTACAGATAGTGACCCTGTTTTAATGTCTTGCCCAAGGTCGTACATCTACCACATAATACAGCCAGAGTCTCCGTGAAGATAAAAGGGGAAAATACATGCCAATGCACTTCTAAAAAAATTTGTTCTTTTTAGTTATACATGACAGTAGGATGTATTTTGACATATCATACATACATGGAGTCTAACTTCCCATTCTTGTGGTTGTACATGATGTAGTTACACTGGTTGGGTATTCACATATGAACATAGAAAAGTTATATCTGATTCACTTGACAATCTTTTCTATTCCCATCTCTCCTCCCTTCCCCCATTCTTCCCTGTCCAATCTGGTGAACCCCTCCACCCTGGCCTATTGTGAGTCAGTATCTGCATATCAGAGAGAACATTCCGCGTTTGGATTTTTGGGATTGGCTTATTTCACTTAGCACAATAGTCTCCAGTTCCATCAATTTACCAGCAAATGCTATAATTTCATTTTTCTTTGTGTACATGTACTACATTTTTTTTATCCATTCATCTGTTGAAGGGCACCTAGGTTGGTTCCATAGCTTAGCTATTATGAATTGAGCTGCTATGAACATTGATGTGGCCCTGTCACTATAATATGCTGATTTTAAGTCTTTTGGGTATATGCTGAAGAGTGGGATAACTGTGTCAAATGGTGGTTTCATTACAAGTTTTCTGAGGAATCTCCATATTGTTTTCCAGATTGGTTGCACCAATTTGCAGTCCCACAAGCAGTGTATGAGTGTGCCTTTTCCCCCACATCCTCATCAACATTTATTTTTACTTGTATTCTTGATAATCATGCAAATGTACTTTAAAAAGTGATTATTCTGTAAAGCCCTGCAAGGACTCTTGCAATTCTTACTGGGGAGGTAGTGGTTGGAGGTTGGGTTTTTTCCTTCCTTCCTTCCTTCTTTCTTTTTTCTCTTCCTCTTCCTCCTCCTCCTCTTCCTCCATAGAATAAGAACCAAATTCTTCAGCACAGTTCACATCACTGCTTTGCTTAAATAGTAAGTGGTAGCTCCTTGGAGTTGAGAAAAACCTCCATAGAATTCGTAGAATACCACTGAATGTATCTGATCCTACTCCCTCCTCATCCATTCTTTATGTCTTGGCCAAAACCAATTCTCTACACTTTTTCTGAGTATACCAATCTTTCCTTCCTCATTGTCTTTGCATGTGCTTTTCCTTGTGTCTGGCCTAACCTTCTCTACTGATATCTCTCTTTATTTGTACTCTTCAATGTTACTTCAAGTGCCACATTTGTCATGAAAGTATTTCTGATATTTTCAAATGAACATAAATTTGCACTTTGTTGGTCTAAATGGACTCTCTCCATGCTGTGCTTTTTATTGTGAATATTTGTATGTAGGGTTCTGAAGTCAGGTTTAATGTACCACCCAGGTTTTGCATCTGTCTCAGAACCTGAGATGTAAAGATTAGAAGAAGGCCAATATGTAGCAGTGTGTTTGTGTGTACAAGTGGGAGTGCTTCAGGAAGGAATGTGTCACTTAGTTAATTCCTTGAGAAAAGATGTCAGATGTAAGGACTCTAATGTTTGATGTTTTGGAAGTCTCACGTATATATTTTTTTTCTGCCAGTATTATCTCACCAATTTTGGCTCTTAGATTTATGATGTCACCAACTACTCCAGATTACATAGGACTTATCACTTTATCAGACAGGGTCAAACTAATTGATAGTCAAGTGGGCCTCAAAACTATAGAGGAAAAAATAGCAAAATCTGGTAAAAGATATTAGAAGATACCAAGCTAGAAAAAAATAAAAGCAAATCATTAGAGAAATTAAAGAAGTTTTCAATATTCCAACCAGTATCCAAACAAATTGTTAGATAGTCCATCTTGTGAATTTTGAGAATATTATTTTTCTTCACTAGAGAAATAGAAACCAGAAAACACAAAGTCAAATTGGGATGAGAAAGGTCACTGTCACTTAGATGTAATTAAATTCTAGCCCAGTTCAGCACGTCCAACCAACACAGCCTAGTCAGGCAATCTGACTTCATTTTTCCTGATTATCTTACAATTTGTAACAAAAAGGACCTTGTAATGAGAGAAAGGTCTTTCAAGTTTATGTCTGTTATCAGGTTTTGAATGGATGGGTACAGGATGGACTCATTGTTAGTGCTACATGCAGTAACAAATTTCCTGCTCACTGACTGAAGATGCATAAAGCTCCTCCTCTTCAAGTCTGTAATTTTGCTGAGATAACTCCCTTCACCCCCACTCCTACATGTTCTGACCTTTCTTTCTCATACCTGCTTATCTCAGAAATCCCTTCTGCAGGGAAAATTTCTTTTTGAATTTTCATAGTGTGAAAAAAAAAAAAAAAATATATATATATATATATATATATATATATATATATATATATATATAAAAAGCCTGAGGAGATCATCATAAAATAGTTTTACAGCTTTGAGGTGTGAACAAAAATGAAGATATTTAAAAAGAGAATGTCAAAAATTTCTGAAAATGCACAGAATCAGAAAGAATAGTATTAAGTGAAATATTTTAGTCTTGGCCACTTCTTCTTCCCTATTTGGATCTATGGAGATATATCTCTATATCTATCTATCTATCTACCTATCCATCTACACACACACACACACACACAGTAGTCTTACCCACAGTTTCACTTTGTGTGGTTTTAGTTACCTGTGTCAATTGTGGTCCAAACAATATTAAATAGAAAATTCCAGAAATAGCAATTCATAAATTTTAACTTGTGTGCTGTGTGAGTAGCATGATGAAATCTGGAAATGTCCTGCTCAACCCCACCTGGGATGTGGATTATCCTTTTCCCAGTGTATCCTCACTCTATATGGTACCTGCCTGTTAGTCATCTAGTAGCCATCTCAGTTACCAGATTGTGGGTTGGTATTCAAGTAACCCCTATTTTACCTAATAATGGCCCCCAAGTCACAAGAACAGTTTTTCTGGAAGTTTGGAAATGCTAAAGAGAAGCTGGAAAATGCTTCCTTTAAGCAAAGAGATAAAAGTCCTCAATGAGTAAAGAAGAAAAATCATATGCTGAGGTTACAAAAATATGGGGTAATATAAAAATTTCTATCCATGAAATTATAAAGTAAGAAATAAATTCTGCTAGTTTTGTTATCACTCTTCAAATTGCAAGTTACCACTGAAGTTTATGATAAGTGCTTAGTTAACATGGAAAAGACATTATATTTATGTGTGTTTGTATAGAAAAAAGCATAATATTTATAGAGTTTGGTACTATCCACAATCCCAGGCATCCATGAAGGGTCTTAAACTACTACATTTGGTATATACTTATACTAAAAATTATATGTAGTTTTCTGAAATTTAAGTTTATCTGTCATCCTATGCCTGATGCCCGAGTCCTTGTAACATGGCAGCTAGCTTCCCTCCCAAAGTGAGTGATCTGAGGGGAGAGAGTACCCAGAACAGGAGCCACAGTCTTTTCATAACCCAATACCAGAAGCAACATCACATCATTCTTCCATATTCTATTCATCAGAAGTGAGTCACTAAATATAGCATCACCCAAAGGGAAAAGATTAAATTCTTTCTTTTGAGAGGAGGCATATCAAAGAATATGTAGATGTGATTTAAAAGGGCAATGGGAGAGCACACAGAAGGGAACATAATCGTAGTGCTTCATTGCAGGAGACATAGTGACTGAACTGTTGTGAGCACATGACATACATCCTACATTTGGAGTACTTCTCGGGGGCTAATATATAAACATTAAAAAGGAGAATATCTTTTTCTGTTGGTTTGGTTAATGCTATGGTTTGATTCTGGAATGTGCCCCAAAGGGCCATGTGTTAAAAGTTTGGTTTCTGGGGCTGTAATAATGGGAGATAATAATAAAAATAATGAGATAACTGTATTTATGTGATTTTGTCTCTGTGTCTTCTATTCTACACCATTGGTCTACATATCTATTTTGGTGCCAATACCATGCTGTTACTACAGAACTGTAGTATAATTTAAGGTGTGGTATTGTGTTGCCTCCTCCTTTACTCTTCTTGCTGAAGATTGCTTTGGCTACTCTGGATCTCTTAGTTTTTCAAATGAATTTCACGATTGCTTTTTCTATTTCTATGAAGAATGTTTTTGGGATTTTAATAGGAATTGCATTAAATCTGTATAGTGCTTTTTGATAGTATGACCTTTTGGACAACATTAATTCTCCCTATCCAGGAGCAGGGGAGGTCTTTCCATCTTCTAAGGTCTTCTTCAATTTCTTTCTTTAGTGTTCTGTAGTTTTCATTGTTGTGGTCTTTCACCTATTTTTTTAGATTGAATCTCAAATATGTTATTATTTTTTTTTGAGGCTACTGTGAATGGGATGATTTTCCTAATTTCTCTTTTAGTAGATTACTCACTGATGTATAGGATTGCATTTAATTTATGGGTACTAATTTTATATCCTGTTGCTTTGCTGAATTCACTTATTAGTTCTAGAATTTTTCTGGTGGAATTTTTGGATCTTCTAAATATTGAATCATGTCATCGGCAAATAGAGATAGTTTGAGTTCTGCTTTTTTTTTTTTTTAAATTCATATCCCTTTAATTTCTTTCTTCTAATTGCTCTGGTTAGAGTTTCAAGGGCAATGTTAAATAAAAGTAGTGAAAGAGGGCATCCTTGCCTTGTTCCAGTTCTCAGAAGGAACGCCTTCAATTTTTCTCCATTTAGAATGATGTTGGCCCTGGGTTTGGTATATATAGATTTTACAATATTGAGGTATGTTACTATTACCGTAGTTTTTTTTTTTTTTAGTGTTTTGAATATTGAAGAGGTGCTGTATTCTGTCAAATGCTTTTTCTGCATCTATTGAATTGATTATCTAATTCTTATCTTTAAATCTATTGATGTAATGAATTACATTTATTGATTTCCATGTATTGAACAAACCCTGCATCCCTGGATGAACCCCCCTTGATCAAGGCCCACTATCTTTTCAACATGTATTTGTATGTGATTTGCCAGATTTTATTGAGAAGTTTTGCATTTATGTTCATTATGGATATTGGTTTGAAGCTTTCTTTCCTTGATATGTCTTTGTTTGGTTTTGGTGTCAGGGTGATACTAGCTTCATAGAATTAATTTGGAAGGGTTTTCTCTTTTTCTACTTCATGGAATAATTTGAGAAGTATTGGTATTAAATTCTTCTTTGAGGGTTTTGTAGAAGTTGGCTGAGAATCTGTCTGGTCTTGAGCTTTTCTGTTAAGAATTCAGCTGAGATCCAAATTGATTTCCCCCTATATGTAATCTGTTATGTTTCTCTTGCAGTCTTTAAAATTCTATCTTTTCTGTATGTTATTCATTCTCATTATAATGTGTGTCTGTTGTAATTTTTTACATTTTGGGGTCCTATATTTCTTTTATTTGATTTTCTATTTCATTCTTTAGATTTGGGAAATTTTCTGATATAATTTCTTTGAAAATATTGTGCATTCCTTTGATTTACATCTTCATCTATCCTGATAAATCTTAAATTTGATCTTTTCATGTTATCCCATAATTCTTGGAAGTCCTGTTCATGGTTTCTTAACATCTTCTCTCTGTGGTCAACTCTATAATTCTTTTTTCAAGATTCTATATTTTGTCTTCAAACATAGAATTAGAATTGCTTGAGGTTCTGCCTTCCAAATGGTCTAGTCTATTGGTGATGCTTTCTATTGTATTTTTAATTGGTTAATTGTTTCCTTCATTTTGAGACTCTCTGCATTTTTTCCCACCAGAATCTCTGCTTTTGTGTTGAAGTGATCTTTCACTTCCTGTATTTTCTCTCTGATTTCATTCCTTATACTGTCTTTTATTTTGTAGATCAGTTTAACTATCTACATTGTAAACATGTTCTCTGACATTTCTTCCACTGTGGTGTTGATGGATTCTGTTATTGGAGTGTCTTGGTTTGTTTGGGGTGATTTATTCCCTTACTTTTTCATGTTGTTTGTGTGTTATCCATTTAACATTATGGATCTGAGGCAGGTGGAGTTTCTACCCTGTGGACTTAGTAGTGTTCCTGAAGGTTTCCAGTACTTCACTGTTTAGGAAGAGACAAATAATAACAACCACCAATGCAAATAATATACAGCTTTAAACCAAATAGTTCTACTATGATATCTACAATGTTAATTATCATAATAAACAGAAATGATATGATCAGTTATTGCCTACAGTAAATTCAGCAAGTTTGCAAAGGGGTTTACAACTTCAAATGATGGACAGGGAGAGAAAAAAATGATATAGGATGTGATGATTATGAGGGAGAAGGAGAGAAGACAGAAATAAAAGATTAAAGTAAGAGTAAAAGAGAGGGGCTGGGGTGGGTTGTGGCTTAGCAGTAGAGCGCTCACCTAGCACATGCGAGGCCCTGTGTTCGATACTCAGCACCACATAAAAATCAATAAATAAAATAAAGGTATAAAAATTACTTTTTTTAAAAAAAGAGTGAAAGAGAACAATTGAGATTGGCTGTGAGGGAAAGTAAAGAGAGAATCAAGGGAAACATAGGAGAAAAAATATAAAGCAAAAATTTTTTAAAATTAAGAATATAAAACCAAACTAAAATATACGAATCAAGCATCCTAGTTCACAAAAAAAACTAATCCATGAAAAATACCTTGCTTCAAAAATACTAATGTGAGAAAAAAACCAAATATGCAAATATGTACCATCAAGGTCATAATTAAACAGAGAAAAAGAATTAAAAAAAGAAAGAAACAAACAAACAAAAAAGTCTTGAAGAAAAGTTAAAGAATTCCTTCTATTGGAGTTCAAAATATTCTCAGCTTCTCTTCTCAGCAGCTTTAGGTAGGGGTCTTCTGGAGTGTGATGCTCTACCCTCTGGATTGCTGGAGCGAGAGAGCTAATCCTGTAGGCAGAGTTCCTGGAGGCAGAGTTTAGGTTTAGGTGGGCTCCAAGCTGTTCACTGAATGCAAATTGGTCTGGAGATTTTAAATCAGTGTACCTCCAGCAACCAGTACTTGCTGGCTCGCAGTGGAGGACTTTACGCCAGGGATCACCCCTAGATTCTACTCATGTGGTTGGGGAGCCAATTCTTAGTTCCCTACATCACCTCCAGACCCCACATTTCCTGGTCTTGGGTTCAGTCTCCAAACAATCTCTTCCACCCATGCCCTTCTGAGTTTCTGGCCAGATGTGTCTCTCCAGCAGGTCCTGCAAGCCATCGGATTGAAAGGGGAGGCATAGAGCTGGATGGGTTTCTATGATTAGTTGTCCCTGTGTAAACCTGTCTTCATGTTTGATTTTCTCTTGGTCACTTAAGGACACCCTATATCATGCAGCGTGTGTTTACTAGGCCTGTATTTCTGGCCAAACTCAGGTCTGCCAGGAATTGGCTCCCTCAGCTGCGGGCCCCACCCTGCAGCTATAATATGGTTCCTTCCTTTGTCCTCTGCACCTGGCCTGGAGAAATGGCAGCTTCTTTCCCCACCCATGGATATTGTGCAGTGTGTCATTCAGGTTTGTTGGGCAATGTCCTTGGTTTCTAGACACTCCTATGCCTTGGGCCTCCCCCAGATGGAAGTTCCTTTACTTCTCTTATTCTTCTACTCTACTCATGGAGGGATGGCTCCAGCTGGAGCTTCCAACCTAGCTATGGCAGGGGCTTTGCTGCTGGGTATTTTTTCCGTATTTTATTATATCCAACCTCCTGTGACCCTGGTCTTCTTTGAATGTCCGATTTTAAATTTCAGTAAAGCCCTCCTCCTTTTTTTTGTTTACCTAACTTGTGGGGAAGCTGCCTACTTTCTGGGTTTTATGCCAAGGAGCAGCCAGGGGCACAATCTCCTCTATTGTGCCATCTTGAAGGACATGTTATATATATATATATATATTTTTTTTCAATATGCATTTTATATATCATTTTTTTAATACCAGTGATTAAACCCAGGGGTGCTTAACCACTGAGCCCGTTTTTAAAGTTTTTACTTGAGGCAGGGTCTTGCTAAGTTATTAGGTCCTTCCTAAGTTGCTGAGACTGGCCTTGAACTTGTGATCCTCCTGCCTTATCCTCCTGAGCAGCTGGGATTAAATATGTGCACCACCACATGCAGCTTAATCATTGTATATTTTAAATTAAGTAACTGACACCAATTTGGAAAAGACTTTGGAATAGCCCTGTTTGATTCTTGTGCTTATCAGAAGAATTGAGAGAAGGTTATCTCTGAGTTCTCACTTTTGTTTTTTGGTGCAATGAGCAAAATGAGACCTCTATACATGGTTATTTCAGAGTTGCAATGAATGGCATGTAAATAATACATTTATAACTCATTGATAAAATAGCTAAGGCACTGAAAATGGAAAGACAATTAGGGCAATATGCATAAAAAAATAGAAAGTTTTTGATTATTAGACTCCTCCCTTGGTTTTGCCAGATCAATATATCTACTGAGTTTTCATGTAAAATAAATAAATATTTTAAATTAATTTCTTCTGTTTGAGTCAATAAATAATTCATATATTACTGGCAAAAATGTATATTCATATCCTTTCCCATTAAAAAAATACATTGTTATTTTAATAGACAAAGAAAAATACTATAATGCTTAGATTTCTGGAAGAAGAAAGGGATAAGGTAATTTTTAAAAGAATAATATGGTCTGACATGGGAACATAAGAAATTAGTAATGGCTTACTCAACCGGTATAACTTGGACAATCCCGCAGGGGGACTCATAATCCTAGGTGGCTTATGTTTAGCTGATGTCTGCAGTATTAAATAGACTAAAATTTTCTACTTGATTGGATTGATGAAAAACTATTTGGTATTTTAGTATCCAAATTGAAGAATATATATAAAATATATAAATATAAATATATATAAGCAATATATATATAAAAGCATAAAATAGTTACAATTGATATTAATAGCCAAATTGTTTATATAAATATGAACTTTAAATAAAGTACTATTCTAGAAATACAGGAAAAAATGGAGAAATTTGATAACTTTAAGGTGAGACATACAATGATAATTTGAATTCAGAAAATGCGCATTCATATCTCCTGGGATCATCATTCAACACATATGACCTTTGCCTTAATTTTTTGTTCCTTCGGATAATTAAAGTCAATAGGTACTTTAAATTAAATATTGAATATATTATTAAAATAATATTCTACATGTTCTTGATTGTTTATAAAAGTGTTATACCCTTAAAAACCAATAATTGAAGGAAAATTAAATAAAGGAAAGCAAATACTCATAATTTTATTATCATAATAGGTATTGTTAGAATGTAGAGCATGAGGAATCAGATATTTTTTATTTAAAAAATTGATTAGTCTGTACATCTAAATAGTTTAGAGATGGCAAATAGCTTACATACTCTTTGAAAACTTCTCTAACTTATGATCATGATGCACATCCCAAATTGAACACGGGATTCTTATCACTGAACCTGTACTGGGATTCATACTTCTTCCCAGAACTCAAGGCATCATTACCAATCAACTGGATTTGGCACTTGAGAAGAAACTTCATTGTCATCCCTGAAATGGACAATCCTTCCCTTTTAGAAAAGGGAATTGAAAGATAGAGTACAGGACTTGGCCCAAATAGCATCACAACTCTGTGACTTCATCTGAGAGTGATACCTGTCAGACTGAGTCCTTTACTTCCCAGTTTATATCTCTTTACTATATATTGAATTCTTTAGGGAGTTTGGTATGGAATTCTACACTTAGTATTCATTTAACAAATATTTTTGAATGACAGCCTCAATGCTAAGCATAAAATCATTTTTATTAGAAACTAAATAAACCATGATGACTATTGTAGAAATCATTATATCATCTTTCTCTTATATTCTTTTCAAGTGCAGATTCTGAGATGCTGCTTGCTCTGGGAAAATGGAGTACTTTAGAGATGGAAAGGAGTACTTTAGGTTGCTGAATGTAACTTTTTTTTTTTTTAAAAAGATACACATGACAGCAGAGTGTATTTTGACTTATTATACATATATGGAAAATAACTTCCCATTCTTATGGTGGTACATGATGTGGAGTTGCACTGGTAATATATTCATATGTCATTGGTTGTTGAATTTTGAGTGTTAATCTTTTACTTTTAGAGAGAGTGGAACTGTACAAATCTGGAAAGGTTTTCTGTGATGGCAAGGATGTTCAAAATGGAAAGTCAAGGTAATGAACTTATAGTCATGTATTCAACTGTAGATCTATGAAAAAAGGTAGGTATTCATTCCCATTGAATAGAAATAAAATGGAAGGAAGAAAATAACTCTGGGGTAGGGGGAAAAGCTGTTAAGTTACAGAGCAGATCAATATTTGTTGTGTGGACAATGTATTGACGAAGGAATGCAAAGTAGGTTAGTGATTGGGTGGGGTTAGGAAAATTTGTACTTTTTTGTTTTTTTAAGCTCTGTGGTGATTGTCTTGTTAGTTTTCAGATATCAAACCAGCCTTGAATCTTTGTGATAAGTTCCACTTGGTCATGGTGTACAATTCTTTCCATATGCTACTGTATTTTTTTTCGGTTAGCATTATGTTGAAGGTTTTGCATCCAGATTTATGGCTTTCTCCCTTTCTCTGGATGTCTTGGTCTGGTTTGGGTATCAGAGAAATAATTGCTTCACACAATGAGTTGAGAAGTGTTTCCTCTTCTATTTTTGAAAAGCTCATGAAAAATTGGTATTCAATCTTTAAATGTTTAATATAATACAAAAATGAAGCCATCTGGGGCTTGGCTTTTCTTTGTGGGTAATCTTTTTTTGTTACTAATTCAATCTTTCACTCATTATAACTTGATTCAGATTGCTTATTTCTTCTTGAGTTCATCTTATTAGTTTGTGTCTTTCTAGGGATTTTGTTTATTCCTTCTGAGTTATCTAATTTGTTTCCAGCCATCATTACTTTGAGTAAATTTCCTGTTCATTTCTCTCCCTCCTTTCCTCCTGGTAATCCCATTAAGTGTATATTGATGCATTCAATGGTGTCCTACATCCCAGAGGCTCTGTTAATTAAAAAGAATTTCCCTCTGTTTTTGGCTTGTGAGGTCTCATTAATCTACCTTCAAGTTTCTTAATTCTTTGTTCTTCTTATTTCAATCTGATAAAGAGCCTTCTAGTAATGTTTAAATTTCAGTTATGTCACTTTTGCTATTCAGAATTCAGTTTGCTTTTTTCTTATATTTTCTATGTTTATAAATAGTCTCTATTGAATGCAACATTGTCATCATACTTTCTTTGGTCTCTTTAATCCTGGTTGCTTTTACTTTTGTGAATCTGTTTATAATCATTATTTTGAAGTCGTTTTCTAATCAACCTAACATCTGGTTCTCTTATGGGCAATTTCTGTTAACTGCTATTTTTTTTCTCATGTGTAAAGAATACTTTCAAGTCTCTTTGCACACCTCCTACTTTTATTTTGTTAGAAATTGGACACTTTTCATAACATACGACAGCATTTTGGTACTCGTCTCTCTGTCTCCATGGCATCCTTTTTTATTGGTTTAATGACTGGCCAGATTATTGTAGTGATGTCTGTTAAATTCCTGATGTTGTTCTGTACATAGGTGAAATTGAGTAGTCCCATAGTCACCATGGCATGATAGTGGGTGGGTTCACTTCCTCTTTTTCTCTGACTATGCCCAAATATTAAATGTCACCATTTATTTGTAAGCAGTTTGCTCTAATGTTTTCAACAATGTCCCGGCATATGAGCGGCTCTAAAAACAATCAAATCAAATTCTATCGCCTTTGAGAGAACAGTTTGTGAAGTCTCTGCTTCATATTTATTCTGACTTCGGGAGCATTCCCTACAGTTGTCTTATTCTTGATTTTCTCCTGAAAATTCCTGGCCAACAATCCTAGCTGCATCTTTGTTAAATTCATAAGTCTGGCCCATTTGCCTTTTACCAGGACCCCCACTGCTCTTGCAAGTACTCTTAGGCATGACTTTATCCAAGTTCTGTTGAAAATAAAGTCAGTTCCTTTAGGAAAAGATTAGCAGCTCTCTGTTTTAGAGCTTGATTCTTCCCCCAACAAACTCTGAACCAGAGCTGTGAGTATATCTGTGGCAAGATTCTCTTTCATGACTTCCCTGCTAAAGGAGCTGAGGGGTTGGTGGAGGAGGTGGGAAGTGGCCTGATGTCCTCTCAGTTTGTCTCTCTGGAGTGCAACCCATGAGTCAGGTAACAGTTATCACAGTGCTGTGCCTAAGACGAATACTTCGTTCTATGAATTGGTTATTGTTTTCCAATACATTTGGGAAGTTTCCAGCCATTATTTCTTTGGTTATTTTTTTCTGCTCATTTATTTCTCTGCTGTCCTCCTGGTAATCCTGCTGTGTGTGTTGATGGTTAATAATGCTCTACCTCAGGAAGAAGGGAGCTGCCATTTTTCAGTTATGCTTTCCTGGGTTTTCTCTCAACAATAGGTATCTGGTGGCAGGATGAGGAACACTGATGTTTTGTTACTGCTGGGAGAAAAGCCCCCCAACTGGGACCTGGAAGGGAGTGGAGAGCTCATAAAAATTGCAAATATGCAGAAAACATAAGGAGATTTAACATGTATTAATGTTTTGCCATATTCAGAATTATTTTTCATAAAGAAATAAAATGTCACACAGAAAGTTAAAGATTTCTTTGCATTTATAGAGGATACATATAAAGTATGTGTGAAACCAAGGAGGGGATATAATACCAGAGATTTTCTAGCATCTGGGCTTACTGTAGTTCAAATCACAAATTAATCCAGTTTTTAAAATCAATTAACAACACCAACAATTAGAACCACTTCCAACTGCTCTAGCTAATTTGCTGAATCCAGGATCTTCATTAAGTTCACCTCTATCAGTAAGTGTGGCTCTATCTAAAATTATTTTTTATCCCTCTTGTTTATCCATACTCTCCCTCTGTTTACTGAGAAACCAACAGTCTGTCAACTATCTTTGAGTGCTCACTTTGACAGCACAGATAGTAAAATTGGAACAATATAGAGAAGATTAGCATGGCCTCTGCAAAAAAGTTATGCAAATTCATGGAGCATCTATGTTTTTTTGATACATGTGTACCTATGACAGCGTGATTTATAATGGCCAAATTATGGAACCAAACTATGTGTCCATCAACAGATGACTAGATAAAGAAAATGGGGTATTTACACACAATGGAGTTTTATTCAGGCTTAAAGAAGAATGGAACTATGTCATTTGCAGGAAAATGAATGGACTAGAGACATTATGCTAAGATTAGCCAGATCCAGAAAGTCAATGTTTTCTCTCATATCTGGAAACTAAGAAAAAAAAATGGAAAGAAAAGGGACCTCAAGAAAATAGAAGAGAGACCAGTAGACTAGAGGAAGGAGAATTGAAGAGAGGAGAGGAAAAGTGAAAGGGGCTGTATAATAGAATAAAACAGACCAAATTGTGCATTGCATACGTATGACTATATCACGATGAATGCCATTATTATGTAAAACTACAATGCACTAATACAAACCAAAACAAGGCCTGTGAAGAGGTGCTCCTGCATCTTTGAAAATCATTGGAGTACTTCTCCATAGAGCAAGAAGACTTGGAAGAAGTGCGACAGTTGAAATGAGTTCCTTGATTTCAGTTGGATATGGAATGTCAGGGCAGCAGAGGTCAAGCATGTAAGAGCACTTTAGTAACCTCGTGTAGTTATTTGTGTTATCCAGCTTTCTGTTACTATAACAAGTAACTGTGATAACTAGAGTATACAAGGAGGGAGGCCTAATGGACTCCATTGCTTTTATTTTATTTATTTGTTTATTTATTTATTTATTTATGGTGCTGAGAATCAAACCCAGTGCCTCACACATGCTAGGCAAGCACTCTACCACTGAGACACATCCCTAGCCTCCATTGCTTTTAGACCTGTGGATAAGCAGCACATCACGGAAGGAGCACTTGGCTCACTTTGTGGCCAGGAAGAGAGAGAGAGAGAGAGAGAGAGAGAGAGAGAGAGAGAGAGAGAGAGAAGATGGGGTACCAAAATTCCCTTTGAGGGCACACCCCCAGTGACCTTAAGACCTCCCACTAGGGCCTACCTCTTGAAATTTTCACTACCTCTCAATAGCATCATCCTTGGGATCAAGTCTTTAATACATGGACCTTTGGGGGATATTTAAGATCCAACATATACATCATCAAAATAGGCATCAGAGGTAACCAGAATGTTCGGACCTGCATTAATCTTTATGGGTATCTGAGCAAAGGACAAAAGAAGTAGGCCTCCCACTTAGGTTCTATGAAATCTTTATTTAAAAAAAAATCAGTCTGGAGTATAGGAACCGTACTTGGTGAACAGTGATAGAAATGTTCAGAGTTGGGTCAATTGACATACATGGAGCTCCTGAAGAAAGGATTGGTCCTACACCTTGAGGAAGTATCTTACCTTATTAACAGAAGTTTCTTCTTAGCCCTTTCCCAAAAATGTTCATAGCCATTTCTGGGAAAATGAAACTATCTGGACCGAAATGAAGAGTTTATAGAATTGAACATATCCCCCAAGAAAGCAGAATTTTATGGAACACTGATCAGTTGGTGTCTAGTAGGATCAGGTAACAGATGAAATCTCAAAAGGAGTCTAGAGAAAATTGAAATTTACCTTGTTGTTATCCTCTTGGCTTGTGAGACTATAAATGGAATATACGCTGGAAAAATCTCCAGACTTTCCTCATGACTCATCCACCAGGGGCTGTTAATATAGAAAGTTAAATGGAAGTCTCTAGAGCTCTGTATCTCCCCAAATAGTAACCACTAGCAATGCTATAATATTCAGGGGACTTTCAGTCGTATATACTGTTATCAATGAATTAAAAAGAGACTCATTACATTTCCTCTTTTGGCTTGTTGGAAAGATAGATAGGTTTTGGAGGAAAAAAGTGGCTTATCCTAACCTTCATCAAATACTCCAATGGCAGTTCTTGTTCTAGAGTTTTGTTTTGCTTTTTCCTTGATGAAATCAGCATTTGATTCTTAGGCCCTGATACAAATCTATGGATCTCTCAAATGGAATTCTATGTCACAAGCTAGAACAACACGAATTGCTTCTTTTTTCTTTTGGGAGAGCAGGCAGAATGCCTCTACTAGTTCATGTCAGGGATTACATCAATGCTATGATTCTGTGTCACAATTTAGTTCTTGAGAACCTTAAGAATCTCACTTTTCTAATAAAGCTTCATACAGGCTCACTACATTGATGCCATCATATTTGTAGTACCTGTTCTAGTCAGCTTTCATGTTGCTGTGACCAAATATCTGACAAGAACAGCTTAAAGGAGGAAAAGTTTATTCGGGGCTCTATGGTTTCAGAGGTCTCAGTTCATAGATGTCTGACTCCTTGGCTCTGGGCCTGATGGGGAGTCCACACATCGTGGGGGAAGTGCTTGTAGGGGTCAGGAAGCAGAGAGAGAGGGAGGGGGAAGGGGCCACAGAGAAGACACACCCTTCTGGGCCACCTGTCAGTGACCCACTTCCTGTAGCCACATTCCATCTGCCTAAAGTTACCACACACTCAGTCCATTCAAACTAGGATGGACTTGTTAGGTTACAGGTCTCATAATCTAGTCATTTTACTCTAAATATTCCTGCATTGACAGGAGCTTTTGGGGAACACTTCATATCCCAACCATTATAGTACCTGAAAAATAGGAAACAAAGTTATCTTACTTTCAAGACATATTTCTGCCAGAAAATAAAAGATAATTTCCACTAACCAGGTGGGCTGCCCCATCGGTGAAATTTCTGGAATTGCATTCTTCTTTTGGATTTTCTTCCAAAGGTCCCTACAGAGTTAAGATATGGGCCTCTGTAGATTTATGCGTCTATAATCAATCAATCAATCAATCATCATCTCACATTTAGTTTTACTAATTTAACACACTTAATTGATGACCTAAAGAGCTGCCAACTTTGAGTAGTCAGAGGCCAGAGCTGGGAAGGTACTCCAGTGTATCTAGGCTACATTCCAAACATCTTTGCCACTTTACTTTTATGAATTAGCTGATTTAATGGTGCTGAAAATATCCATGTAAGATTTGGATACTGAATGGAGCCAGTTTCCAGACCTAATACACAGATTACAGTGAAGGTCACAGGATTTTTATGGAAAGCTATGTCTTATTTGGTAAGTAACTATTCTTCATTTGAAAAGATGCTTTTTCTTGCTATTGGACCATTTAGATAATAGCACTCCATATATGGTACATGTTTTAGTCAGCCTTTTTGCTGTTGTGACTAAAAAGATCTGACAAGAACAATTTTATAGCAATAAAAGTTTATTTAATGGCTCATGGTTTCAGAGGTCTCAGTTCATAGATGGCTGGCTCCATTCTCTGGGGTTTGAGATGAAGCAGTACATCATGGCAGAAGAGTGTGGCAAAGTGAAGTGGCCCAGGACATCACATCAGGAAGCACAGAGAGAATAAGCTTAGCTCACTAAATATATATCCCAAAGGTACGCCCCCAATGACCCACCTTTTGTAACCACACCCTACCAGCCTTCAGTTACCATTCAGTTAATCCCTGTCAGGGGATTAATTCACTCATTGGCTTAAGGGTCTCATTACCTAGTCATTTCACTTCTGAACTTTCTTTCATTGTCCCACAAATGAGGTTTTGTGGAACACTTAATATCTAAATCTTAACAGCACATCAACTGATTGCATGGCTTACTCCACCTACCACGCACTATTGCTTGATTCATAAGCATACCTAATTGAACTTCACCGCCAAAGACATGTGTTGTATTCGGTATCAGAGTAGAGAAAGCCCTTAATGCACCAATTCCAGGGACAGGCAGCTTACATTGCCAGCACTATCAATGCTTCCTTAACCCAAATGAAAGTTGTTTTAGAGTATTTTAATATGGAAGAAATAAATAAAGCCCTGTTTAAAGGTGACTCTATATGATACGATGGTATTATGTAGAAGTAAACTTCTGTAACCTTATTGTGTCACCTGTGGATCATTTTAAGATGAAGTAGAGGAAGAAAATATAACCAGCGGGTACAATTTTGACTGAAACATTTCATTGTTCACTGTTTTTTTGAATGAATGATATGCGGAAGTGAGAATATGCATTGATTCATGGCGGTGGCTGGTGATTTGTCAAAATGGTCATAGTAAAAGAGGAAAGATTAGAGAATTGTTTGGGGGAGGGAAGTTTGGGGAAGGGTCATATATTTAGAGTTCTTGGAATAGGTGTACAGTGTTAGAATATCTGAGACCATTTCTTCTCTGCATCACCCACTGAGTAGGATAAAAATGACTGGTCCTTTGAATGTCAGTTGTCTATTTTCCATTTAGACACTTGATCAATATGTTATTGAACAAAGGCCTATAGTGGCAGGGTTGGTAATTACAATGAAAACAATAAAATGGACCATGGCTTATCAGGTTAATATCATGCTGATTATCCAATTTTTAAAAATCAGTCAACACTGAGAACCCGATGTTATCATACCCAGGGAATGTTCATTATACTGGATTCTTTACATAATTGGAGGTAATTTTTTTCCTCCTGGTTGTAGACACGTATTTTGAACCTGAGTTTACTTTAGCCTGCCATCTCCTGACACATCGGCATGAGTGGACATACTAAATCAAGACTATGGTTTGGATGTTGGGTGTCCCCTCACTTACATGGGTTGGAAGCTTAGTGCTTCAGTGTGACAGGTGGTACAGATCTGAAAGGGGAGGGGTTTCATGGGTGGTCTTTAGGTCATTGAGAGCACTGCCCTGGGAAGGGAACAAGGGTCTCCTGGAGTGAGTTCTCATGAGAGTGGCTTGTTATAAAAGCCCAAGTCCAGCCCCTGAATCTCATTGTGACTTCCTGTATCAGGATGTGACCCTTTCTCCAGTACCTGTTTCTGCCACCTGCCACAGGGCCCTTGCCAGAGCTTGCAAACTGAGCTAAATAAACCTCTTTTCCTTCATAGTCTCCCTCCGGCACTTTATTATAACAATGCAGAATGGGCTGGTACAACGAAGCTATCCCACAAAGCACTGCTTTTGACCAATGGGCTCACTTTACAAAAAGGAAACAGTGCCAGAGACTAATTCTCATGGCATTCTCCAACTTTACCATATATGCCATCAGATATTTAGCCGATTATGAGAAACTGAGTATTCTGAACTAGCAACGGATAATGCTGTTTCCTTTTATAGTTAGAATATGTAGATTTAGGAATTAAGGGTTAAAAATGAAGTGATATGTCATAGCATCATATGTCATGATTCACTCACATAATTTTTAAAGTTCCCTACAACTCCAAGCTTTGCAGGTCTATGGTTTTAGAATCCAAGAGAATGCTTTCAACTGTTCATATGTGAAACAATTTCAATGAACTGGAATCTACTCTTGCCCCCCAATCACTTTGGAAAAATAGGTAAAACACAATTTTATACTGTTAGTTGGGATAATTGACTACATTTATTATGGGGAAAAAGAATTTCTAGTATACAATGAGAAAAAGGGTGGTAAACAATGTAATCTAAGGTGTTTGGAATGCTTCCTGATATCCCTGTGATCAATTGTAATAGCTGCATAATCAGCTTCACACAGGAAGGGCAGTGAAAGACTCAGAAGTCTCAAAATGAAGGCTTGATTCATCCCATTGCATCTAGTTGAGGGGCTGATAAGGGTAAAGGGAAAATGTAATAGGTGGTGGAAAGAAAAAAAAATCACAAATACCAACTCTAGTCTCATGACTAGTTGCAGAAACAAGGACTCAGAATGCACACTACTTTTGTGTGAGGCATATGTACACATATGCATGTACACATGTGCATATGTATTTGCATATTTAAATTTGCTTCCTCTCCCACATCATGACTGGTTGTTGTCATTGTCATTTAATTACAGGTTTAAGAATATGAAAATTAATAATTATAGACCTAATGGAGAAAAGATACCCAGAGATCCTGGATAAAACCGGATATAAGTCCAATAATATTAGCCTTTCTGTTAATGTTATGAGGAATGACTTTAGTGTTTTAGGTAAAACCATTGTTATTGTGTGAATTTCAGTATCAAGGAAGGGTGTGTTTTTTGGCAGCCTCAATGAATGAGATACAGTGGATATTTGTAAAATTTCCCCTGGCTTCCAAGTAGTTTTGAACTTTGTGAAAGTAAGCATTTTCTGTGTAACAAACCACCTCATGACTTAATAGCATAAAACAGCTGCTTATTTGTTCACAATTATGTAAGATATTTGTATTGGGTTCAGTTTGGATGGCTCATCTCCGTTATGAGTTATATCAGTTTGTCTCATTCATGCATTTGTGATTGATTGGGCGGCCTTACATGTCTGGAAGTTGACTGATTGTCAGCAAAAACAATGTTGGTAACTCACTTCTATTAAACTTACTATCCAGCAGGCTGCTTTGGATTATTCACCTGGTAGCGGCTGGAAAGTTTCTGAAAACTGCAAGAGAGGGCAAGCTGTAATGCATAAACTTCTTTCAAGCACCTGCTTGCACCATATTTGCTAATGTCCCACTATTGGCCAAAGCAAATCACATGACTGATCCGAAACTTGGATACAGAAGTGGACTCCACCACTTAATTGTAGGAATTTTAAATCATGATACAAAATAATGGGGATAATCTTGCAGCCATTTTTGCTATCTAACACAACACCTTGCTGTGCCTGGGAAATTTGTCTATTCCTAGCCCAGTAGTCAGACACTTTCTAGCTTCCCCTGTACACTGCCTGTGCCAATCAGGTGCACCCTCAGATGGTTTTTAGTTAGACTTTGAAGGTAGTGGCTCAAAGCACCAAGTGCCACATTAAATCTGTTATGCAAGGTACAGGTGCCTTATAGTTTCCAGAGCAGAATAGTCCAAGGTTCTAGCAATGGCATTAAAAGTCCAGCTCTCCTGGTGGTAGTGGTTTAAGTTTTGCCGTCTCCTTTGCAGATAGCTGCAGGAATGTTGCCTTGACTGAACTAGCTTTAGGTTATAGTTGGGGACTTTTTGGTTTTGTTTTGCTTGCAGTGTTTAAGCCTGGTTCTTGAGTCTTTGCAGAGACTTTCATCAACTCTCCAAAATAATTAGTCCTTTTTCTAAACATACAAATTTAGATAGAATTGATATCTGTTTTTTTCCCCTAATTAAAAAATCTTAACTCATACAGTATCCCTGCACATCCCATTTCCCATTTTTCTTCCCAGGCATATGACTAACCTGAAGGGGGATATATATTTATAGATTTATTATATAAATATGCATACATAAAATATATAGACACATTTAGTGTATTTAAAAATCTTACCTAATTTGTAAGACACTATGTATACATTTATTAACTTTCTCTTTTATTCAACATTATGGTTTAAATAATTTTTTGATACATATGGTGGGTGTGGTATCTCATTAAAGTTTTAATTTGAATTTCTCTGATTGTTAGGGAGGTTAGACACCTTTGTTTATCAATCACTTACAGTTTTTTATTAAGTGGATTTTTTAAAGCTAGTTATTTTTATTGAGTTGAGTTGGGCTACCTGCCCAGATTTTCTCTTCTCCTAAGTTTTGGTTCACATTTCCTCACTATTTTGTTCTTTCTCTTAAGAAAAGTCTTCAAGAAGATACCCTTTAAAAATTTCAATAAACTTCATGGTTTTCCTCAGAAAATATTCAATTCATTTGAAATAGTGGGTTGTTTGGTCGTTACTGGAAATGGATGTCATTTACTTAATTTATTTGTTTTTTGATATTTATTTTCCCCTGTTTTTTAGTACTGCCAAGAATCCTTTTTTACCTTTTGACTTTATTGATCATTGAAGTTTCTTCTGTGAATTTTCCTATTTACATTATTTACACACACACACACACATATATATATATATATATATATATATATATATATATATATATATATATACACATATACATATATATATATATTGGGTTGGGCTGATTGTCCATTTCTAATTGATTTATATATTCGGAATAGTAATTTCTTGTGAACCACACACATATCTTTCTCTCTTGCATTTTGTGTGTTTACAGCATATTTGGCCTTTTGAAATCTTCTGTAATATGGTTATATTTCTAAATATTCTTCTAATGGTTTGTATTATTCGTTGTTCTGTTAAAGAAATCCCTCTCTTATCCCAGTATCACAAAGATGTTATTGAATATTTTCTTCTTAAAATGTTAAGGGCTTCCTTTTTTATATTTGAGTCTTTATATGGAATTCATTTTTTTGTGTGACATCTTATTATATTTTTCCCACCTGTATGTCTAGTTTACTCTGAAACATCACATAAAACCTTATTTTTCTGATATACTTTAGTTTATAAAGCTCTTTCATGAAGGTGTATTTCCGATCTACTCCCTTCCTGAGCACATGAGCAGCCTCCCCATTTGTTGATATCCCCCCACCAGGATGGTACATTTGTTACTACCGGTAGCCTGTGCTGACACATTATTGTCCTCGAAGTCCACAACTGCCACTGGTGTTCACTCTTGCTGTTGTACATTCTGAGTTTGGACAAATGTATAGTGGCATGTATCCATCATGATAGTATAATGCAGGATGGTTTTGTTGTCTTCAAACTCCTCTTTGCACCACCTATCAATTCATTCCTTGTCCTCAAAACCTTGCAGTGGTTATTGTCTCCATAGTTTTCCCATTTCTAGAACATCATATAGTTGGAATCATACAGTATGTAGTCTTTTCAGATTCACTTCTTTGACAGTAATATGCACTTAAGGTTCCTCCATGTCTTTTCAAGGTTTAATGGTCCATTTCTTTTCAATGCAAAATGCTATTACATCATGTGGATGTGTCATAGTCAATCGATCCATTCACCTACTAGAGGAGGGCATCTTGATTGCTTCCAAGCATGAGTAAAGCTGCTGTGCCAGGTGCAGTGGCACATGCCTCTAATCGCAGCAACTCTAGAGGCTGATGCAGGAGGACTGTAAGTTGGAGGCCAGCCTGGGCAACTTAGTAAAATTCTGTTTAAAAATTTAAAAAGTTAGAAGGGCTGAGGATGTCACTCATTGGTAAATTGCCCCTGTGTTCAATCCCTAATTCCCCAGTACAAACAAAAACCCAAAAAAACAAAAAGCAAACTACTGTGAACATCTGTGTACAGATGTTTTTTTTTTGAGTGTGTGTGTGTGTGTGTGTGTGTGTGTGTGTGTGAACAAAGCTTTCAAGTCATTTGGGTAAATTTCAAGGAACATGATTTCTGAATTATGTGGTAAGAGTAGATTTTTTTTTTAGAATTAATTAATTTTACAGTAGAATGCATTTTGACATATCATACACAAATGGAGCACAACTTCTCATTCCTTGTCTGTCTCTGGGGCAGAGTCATTCCAGTAGTGTAGTCATACATGTATATCAGGTAATAGTGTCTGTCTCATTCTACCATCCTTCTCATCCTAAAAAACAAAAAGTCGAATGTTTTCTCTGATAAGTGGATGCTGATCCATAGTGGAGTCAGGGGATAGGGAAGAATGAAGGAACTTTGGTTTGTATTGATTTTGTTTTGTAATAAAACTTACAAAGGGTCTTCCAAAATGACTACCATTTTGCATTCACATCATCCATGAAGAGATGCTCATGTAGTTAGTTCTATATCCTCACCAGCATTTGGTGTTGTCATTGTTTTGTATTGGGGCTATTTTAATGGGTGTGTGGTTGTAGCACATTTTAATTTGCATTTCCCTGATGACATATAATGTGGAACACTTTTTTCATATACATTTTTTGCTACCTATGTATGTTCATAAGTGAAGCTTCTCTTCAGATCTTTTGTCTGTTTTTTAAGTTGGGTTGTTCTTTTTCTTATTGCTGAGTTTTAAGAGTTCTTTGTATGTATGTTATCAAGACATAACAAGACAGTTATGTCTTGTTCAAATATCTTCTAGTCTGTGCCTTGTCTTTTAATTCTCTTGACAGCATCTTTCCAAAAGCATCTGTGCTTTTAACGGTCCTGGGGATTGAACCACCAAGCTGCATCTCCAGTTCTTTTAATTTTTTTTTCATTGAAATAGGGACTTGCTAAGTTGCAGAGGCTGGCCTTGAACTTGCCGTCTCTTACTTAGTCTCCTGAATTGCTGGAATTATAAGTATGTACTACTGTGTCTGGTAGCCTGTGTTTTAATAATCAGAGTTCTACTTTACGGCAACTGCAAAATGAGTTCTCTGCACAGTTAGCACCCCAATTATCAGTATTCAATATAAGAGAATAAGAGTTTAACTAGGTGCCATGGCTCATGCCTGTAATCCCAGTGGCTTTGGAGGCTGAGACAGGAGGATTGGGAGTTCAAAGCCGGCTTCAGCAAAAGCAAGGCTCTAGGCAACTGAGTGAGACCCTGCCTCTAAATAAAATACAAAACAGGGCTGGGAGTGTGGCTCAGTGGTGGTGTGTTCCTGAGTTCCATCCCTTTACCCCTCCCCCATGGGAGGAAAAACAGAATATATCTAAAGGTCTCCTCTAAGGAAAAGTTAAGGAAAGAGAGCAAAGTAAGCAATGTGGACTTTTACCTTTATCTCATGCAAGTGACTTGCTTGTCAAGCATATAGTGGACCCTCAGATACTGAGGGACAACAGCAGAGATGGGAACAGTCATCAGGACAAGGCACCCAGCCCCTTAGTGTAGTTAGTCAAACCCACTGCTCACAGTAAGACTTTGGCAAGTCAGTATTTCTTTTGGAGCCATGATTTCTTTATCTCTGATGCAAGTGTTATATTGCCTATGTTTCAGGTTGCTGTGAGGATTAGGTGACATGGTGTATGAGGGTACCTAGTCCTGTGCCTGATCTGTGATGTGTGCTCCTGCGTTAGTCACTCTTCTCTATCCTTCTTCCCTCAGTTCTCACCTTTGTGGAGGGATTTGAGTCTTAAGGAAAATATAGACATATAAAAAGCTTTGAGAGTGATCCAATACCAATTTTAAACATACATAGTGACTGTTGGTGCCCGTGCATATTACACACTTGGGTGTCTTTATAAAAGAAAAATTCTACCATATGTCATTTCTGTTAAATAAAGTGTAGGCCAAAAGGGCCATGTGAAAAGAACCAGGGAGAATGCAGAAATTAGTTTTCATAAAACAAGATTGTGGATGACTAGAAGGTGAAAACCAAACTAATAGTTCCAAAGGTCATGATAAATGAATTAGGAAAGCAATCAAAACGGCTTAGCGAAGCAATGCTGTCATTCCTCAACTTAATGAATCTCTTAAAGAGTAAATAAAAGGAGAAAGATGAAAGTAATTATTGACTGTCTACCTAGTTATTGGAGTTGCTGGGATCTCTAAGGAATACAGTTCATAAAGCTGAGGCTGTAGGTGAATATACATATATATCATGTTGCTGCCTGAAAGCGGGTGCTATAGATCTTGTTTGCATAGGGGGTATATAAATATTTAATTTAGTGAATGTGGTAAGTAGTACTCTAGCTCCATCACACCCTGCTGAATTTATAGAGTGCTTCTTGGATGTTAGAAGGGCTACAGAGAACACAGCAGTAAGTATCAGAGGCTCAAATAGCCCCCCTTTTCTATGATTTCTTGCTGAATATAGAGGACATTAAATTTTCTTGCTTACCATCAAACAGCAAAAGATATAGAGGAGACAAATAAGGGAAAAGAAATTTTTTTTGGCGGGGGGAAGAAGAGGAATGATCCACAATGTTATTATTTCTATGAAAAATGTAATAAATGCTCTTTCCATGACTATTGTATTAGAGGGTGCTTGCTAGTACAGATTTTATGAGAGTCAACCCAATCAACACTCTTAGAGCTGGGAATTCTTGTTCACTTTAATGATGAATAAAGAATGTGTGGATTAGCCTTTTTGTTTTGACTGGCACAGCAATTAAGTCATCTTGTTCAGTGAGCTGTAACATTGATTACATTATCATCACGTTACTTTACATGGTAGGAGGATATCAGAGCAGCGGAAGATCCCACAGTACTAGAGGCAGGCTCGTACAGTTCTGGTTAAAAGGTTATGATGCAGGATATCAGGCAGTAATGGAAAGCTCCAGAATAGGGAGAAGGGCCTATCAAGGGTAAATTTCTAGGGCTCCAGATTAACAAAATTCTATTCAGTTTTATAGCATTCACACACCTATGGATGTTGCGGATATTTGGGAGCTGGGGTTATAATTTCTCTGGGAGCTCATGCTACAGACACTTGACTAATTTCTCACTTTACCTCCTGGAGAAAAAAAGGTGCTAAATATTCTTATAGATTTGGTTAGTATTGACACAAAGACTGAACATAATTACTTTTTCCCTGATGAAGTTCTTCAGAGCTCCATGTTGAATAGGACTCCGGGAGGCTGAGATTGACATACTCTCCATGTTAAGTTTGATAGAAATGACAGATGTGTGGCTCAAGGCTGCCTTTGAATTTGCAGATACAACTGGTATTTACAGAACTTCTTGCTGTCTGCCATTTAGGTTATTTCTAGACAGAAAAATATGCCTGAAGAACGGTCAACTCAAAACATAAGACATTTCAACTTGCAGAATTCAATCAACTGCAATCAAGTGGGGGATATTATGTCTAAATCAATCCTAAAATGACCCTTCCCTTAAAAAAAAAAGATAATCATTCCGAAAAAGGTCAATTCTGTTGTGCTGTGTGGTAAAGATGTGAAATATTCATCTCTTAAAATCTTTTCTCCAAAAGATTAGTTCTATAGGAATGGTTGCTAGAAAAATTTACCTTTTCCTGTTGCTTCCACAGGAGTCAGAATGATTAGTCTATGGTAACATGTAGCTCAGGACAGCAAAAGGTTATCCCATGATTTCTAAGAAACCTTTCAGATCATGTCCTCCTTAGCCCTCCTGTTTCTTTCTTTTCTCATTTTCTAGAAATCTTTAAGCATAGATAGGGTGAATGCAGAGCTGGGGTGGGTGGATGGCTGTTATCAGGTGACCTTGAAAGCTGCTTCTAGTTCATTAGTCACTGGGAGAACCATATCATTTTTTTGATTCACTTAAAGTATGGCAAGAGAAAAAAACATGAACTTTGTTAAACTTTGGTTACTGCTATTTAGTGGAAGGATTAATCAATATTTCTAATTTTTAATAGCTTCTGTTGAGTGTTCAGATAATTTGAACAGTTTCTATTGCCTCACAGGATGTGATATATGAAAAACTTAGATTTCTCTTCTCAAAACGATAGCTAAGAGAGCATATTAAAGGGAAATATGCTACCTCTGGAGGGTGCCCTACCTCTGGGAGGTGTGACTCAGGCCAAGATTGTTGATTTTATATGCCTACATATTTTCCTACCCTCTTTTACTTGTAAAATCCTTAAGATGAGGACCAGAAGGCAGAAAGTAAATATTTTGATAGTCCATGTGACATAACAATGTTTTATTGTTGTTAAAGAAATTAAATCCAGATATTTAAAAATAATTAGAATTGGGGGATGTTACAACATTTGGATGTAGAGTGTTAGTTTTCATGTCATAAATCAATATTGTTAAATCCATATTTTGTGGTGAGCCGCTTCTGCCGTTTCTGCAGACTATGGTCGCCATTACAAGATGACGCTGGCTCCACTGTGGTCTGTGACAAACAACTCCTTATCTGGGAGAGTTGGCACATGATTTTTCACCACCCTGTGAGAAAGCTCCACGCGGCAGCTTTGCATTGGGGCTTGGGATGCTTTATTAAGGTTGGGAGGGGCATCAGAGAGAAGAGAAGAAGAAATATCAAGGGCCTGAATAAACTGCTGAAAGAAGATTCCCGAGTTGCGTCTTCCTTGCGGGCAAGGGGTCGCGACAAGTGGTGCCGAGACCCGGGAACCAGAACTTTCAGCAGTCAGGGGTGGTGCACCGGTTAGTCCCAGGTAAGTGGGATCCGCGACCAAAGCGGGGTTAGTCCCAATAAGTGGGATCCGCGATCAAAGCGGGGTTAGTCCCTAGTAAGTGGGATCCACGACCAAAGCGGGGCAGCTCCTCTGTAATGAAAGAGAGAGCCTTACATTTTATTGCAGCTGCACTGTGTACTTTCGCTTCTACTTTCGCTTTCTTTTTTTTGTGCTTCCTTTGTTGTTGTGTCATGGGTGCCGCATCTTCAAGTCCGCTTCTCCTGGCCCTAGATGGCCTGTTACGTTCCAAGGGACTGGAAGTGAAACATAGTACTTTACAGAGATTTTTACAGAAGATAGATATCGCTGCACCGTGGTTTGCATTTTCGGGCAGCCTTACTGTGCCTAGTTGGGATAAATTAGGCAAAGATCTTGACTTTGCTTCTGAGCAGGGCATATTAGAGGGTGGGGTGATACCCCTTTGGAAAATGGTCCGTGGTTGCCTTACAGATGGTAAATGCCAGGAAGCTGTGAGTGAGGGTCAAGCTATTCTTGAGCAATTGCATGAGGAAAAATCTGAAGGATCATGTAGTGAAGTGGCAGAGAGTATTAAAAGTAACAGTAGTGAGAAGGCAAAAGAGCCTGAAGATAAAAATAGGAGAAGGCTCTACCCAGACTTGACCGAATTAAAAACGCCTGAGAACACAAGCGACTCAGAGAGTTCTGAGGACCTTGATATATTGTTACAACAACTACATAAGATAAAAATGAAAAAGAAGAAAAAGGAGACACAGGGCACACAGGCCTACTGTAAGAAGGGGAAGGGAGTTAACATTGGTCAACAAAACTCTGAGGAGGAGGAGGAGGTAGAATATCTAGAAGAAGATATGGTGCCGATTGCCCCACCTCCGTATGTGGGGGGTGCCAATGTTCCGGGAGATCTTTTCATGCACAAGTTTGGAGGACAGTTAATATAGATATGGGACTTGCATACCCTGTATTTCAGGACAATAACAGGGGAAGATATCATGAGCCTTTAGACTTTAAGATAATTAAAACCTTGGCAGAATCTGTCCGCACTTATGGCATAGATGCCGCTTTCACTCTCACTCAGGTGGAGGGACTTACTAGATTTTGCATGACTCCCTCAGATTGGGCTAGTCTAGTCCGCGCTTGTGTTTCCCCAGGGAAATATTAGGAGTCCAAAGTTGGCTGTTTAATGTTTCTGGCAGTACCCAAGACTCGGAGCGAGGTAGGAGGCTTAAAATTTCTACAAATAATTCACAATTATCTAATGCTACATTACCCTCCACAGCAGTCTGTCTCCAATCTCCATTCCTGTTTCTTTTGGCTAATGTTACATTACAGGGGATGCTTAATTGTTCTAATATTACCTGTTATTTGTCTGAGTGTTGGAATGGATCCTGGACTATGGCAATGGTTATGAAATTTCCAACCTTTGTCCCGATCCCGGTTACTGCAGATCCAGAGTCATTTCCTATTGTTGAACTGATTAGAGCCCGTAGAGATTTTGGAATTACGGCAGCCATAGTGACAGCTGTGGCGGTATCTGCTGCTGCAGCAGTTATAGCTGGAGTAGCCATAGCCAGCCAAATTCAAACTGCTGCCACTATTAATCAGGTTATTCAACAAACATCCACCATACTTGAATCTCAAAGTAGAATTAATCAACACATTTTATCTGGGATTCTGGCTGCTAATCAAAGGATAGATCTGCTTCAAGCTCAAGTTGAGGAATTGTCTGATCTAGTACATTTGGGTTGTATTGATCAACGTGCACATTTATGTATAACCTCTGTCAGATTTAATGATTCCAGAAATGCCTCCCACATCATCGGAGAGTATCTGTCCAGAACCTGGTCCATGGCAGCGGAAGACATGATCCAGTCTCAACTAACCCAGATAGCTGTCTTGAACAGTACTCGTGTCGATCCTGTGACTTTGGGTCAATTCACCGATTGGATATCTTCTGCTTTTTCCTTCTTCAAAGAGTGGGTGGGAGTAGGCATTTTTGGTGCAATGTGTTGCTTCGGTGTTGTACTTTGTTTGTGGCTTCTCTGTCACCTTAAAACTCGCCATGCACAAGAAAAGGCTATGATCATACAAGCTCTTGCAGCTTTAGAAAATGGCAACTCGCCTCAAGTCTGGCTTGCGCATCTTAAGCAGTAAACCTTTGTCATGGTCGTTACACCCCAAGTTATTATAACATTGCACTGGGATCGACATGACTTTCCTTGTTATTCTCTTAGTGTTGGAAAGCCCTTGCACTCTGCCGGTATTACTGCCATTGCACGCAGATGGGTTTCCACACTAGTGCTTTTCTATCGCCTTAAAGTCCGTGCCTTTCTTTCAGGGTGCTGTCAACTTGTTTGTCATTATAAACAGCCACAGTTCAGCCTCAGCTATCCCCCTTCGTCCACCATCGTCACGATACAGGATGCGAGGCAAGGCACTGCACTTGAGTGATCCTTGACGTGGACCTCAAGGAGAGCATGTCCTATTGCATGCGGGTTAGACGCGTTCACGCCCCGCCCCACGAAAAAAGGCGTCGGCTGATATGGCTTCAGATCTGGGGAAGGCGCCTCCTTAGGACTGAGTCATACTATGCAGCCACTTCTGCACAGTGGGATAGGACCTCTACTCTCGCCTGTATTGTTTTAAGAAAACAGAAAAGGGGGAACTGTGGTGAGCCGCTTCTGCCGTTTCTGCAGACTATGGTCGCCATTACAAGATGACGCTGGCTCCACTGTGGTCTGTGACAAACAACTCCTTATCTGGGAGAGTTGGCACATGATTTTTCACCACCCTGTGAGAAAGCTCCACGCGGCAGCTTTGCATTGGGGCTTGGGATGCTTTATTAAGGTTGGGAGGGGCATCAGAGAGAAGAGAAGAAGAAATATCAAGGGCCTGAATAAACTGCTGAAAGAAGATTCCCGAGTTGCGTCTTCCTTGCGGGCAAGGGGTTGCGACAATATTTTTTCTATTTGAAGTGATTTAAATTTTAGATAGACATAATGGAATTATGATCATTTTCAGTGAACCCTGTATATTTTCATGTTCCTTGAGTACACATTGCACTCTGTGGTAAGAGCAAAGTTTGCTTTGGAGGAAAGAATGCTGGTTTTGACGTCTGAACACCTAGGTTCAAATCCAGATACCTGTATTAACAGTGTAAACTTGCGTGGGTTATTTAATCTTTTTAGGCTTCGCTTTTCTCGTCTATGGAATGGGAATGATGGGGCTGGAATCTGAAAGCAACTTAGACAAGTGTTAATATGTGGGGGGTTCTTTTTCTATGTTTCTTTCTTTTCTCATTTTCTAGAAATCTTTAAGCATAGATAGGGTGAATGCAGAGCTGGGGTGGGTGGATGGCTGTTATCAGGTGACCTTGAAAGTCTCATCCCACCTTAGTTTCTCTGGGTCATTGGGTCACATGTGCCCCTTTGTCAACACCCTGTTTTTCATCCAAATCTTCTTTTATTTGGTATTCACTCTCTGGCAGGCACTCTGTCACATCCTTGGCGGGTACATAAATGGGACATGAGCATGGCATGTGTGGCGGATGAAGGATGTGTTCACCTTTTCTCTGCCTTGCTTCCTTGCCCTCAGCATGCTGTGACCTTCTGTCTCATCCAGAGCGTGTCCCATGTCCATTGATTGTGTTTGTCTTCATTTTTTGTGACCTCCAAAGACCTGTTTTTTTCCTCATTAGGGTGCAACTCCCTATCATCTGAAGTAACACTTAGCTCAGAGCACTGTTGTGAGGGTAAAAAAATTAATACATCGAATCTCTTAGAACAGTTTCCTGGTATTAAATAGCTGATATTTTAGTTATCATTTTATCTGCCCATTCACCCTGGGCTCGTGTTTATTCTACTAGATCAATCACCTTCTGTTCAGGTCCTTTCCAGGCAAGAAGTTCCCTGGTTGTGAATAATACAAGAAAGATCAGAGCAAGGATAGTCTGTCTGGTATTTAGGTTAAAACAACTTTGAAAATGACCTTTTCTAGATTAGAAATTACAATGTTATCTACAGGGCAAGCATGTTGTATACAATATGATGTTGATAAATATTATTTACTGTTTATCCCAAGTTCTATTTATTTTTATTTTGTCATAGTTTTCATATTGTCTTGCAATCAACTGATACTTATATGCATATGTACATATATGTATATATCTACATATATATATACATCTATATGTCAAAATCTGAAAAAAAAACTACAGAGAAAAAGCATCCATGCACAATTGCGTTATCTTCCTCCTTCTCTCAACAACTCAGTTTACTTTTAACAAGAACATCAGAAAATTTCTTACCAAGGAAGAGTGACCTTTAAAAGGAAAGACCTGACAACCAGATAAACTACTCACCATTTACAGAGGGATTCAGTGGAATTTACTCCATCTATTTCCTAAGCCTCCAGAGGAAATTATTCATTCTGGAAGGGCACAGCTGATTGAGGAAGGAAGACACTTGGATTAAAAAAGACAATGCTTTGAACTGTTTATGGGAAAAAGTCTAGTCCTTTGCATTCTCATCTATAAGGGGAGGTGGTTTGGACTAGATTACTTTAAAGGGGACTTCTAGGTCAAGCAAGGTGAGCTCTACTGTGCTAAACTACTGGATTTGTGCCCTTTGGGATGAAATTGTGAGCTTCCTACCTGTCTGCCAGCACTAGCATGATGCACATCCAGACACTTGAGCTCACTAGTTCTTGTAGAGGTACTGAGGAGTACCTCTTCCTGTACCTGACCAGTTTTCTCTGCTCAGCCTTTTGTACTGCAGAGAGACTATTTTTATGTTTTAATTGCAGGAATATTATGAGGGGCAAGTAAGAGAATATATTTAGTAGTACTTAGAGATCTTCAAAGGCAAAGTAGGCCATCTTCATTAAACTGTGGAAAAATGAGTCTAAATATGGGAGTAGTTTTACTTTTGTCTGTTAGATGGTGGGTTTTGCTTTATCCCAGGAAGATTTGAACAGAAATTGCATTTATTTGCCCTCTTTGATTAGTTCGTATTCTTGTAGAATATTATTTGGAAGTAATGAACCAGGTCTTGACTTGGTAGAGGTAGTAATAAACCGGGGCCTCAGTTTTTAGTGAGTGTATTTAGCTACTCACATACCAATGTACCAATGCCTGTTTTCAGCCCAATTGCAGAAGTGTGAAAGTATTTAATTTTTATAGAGGCAATCTTTAAGTAAAATGCTTGAGGATGTCTTAATTTAGAGGGCCCAGAAGAGATTATACAAGCGTAGGAAGACACAAAAGAGCTGCTTATGTTGATGTGATATGTCTTTAGGATGACCCAGTTTTCCAAATTTATGCACAGGTAATTAGCATCAATGTTCATTATATACAAGGAGTCTTTGCAGTGGGGATGATGTGAGTGACAAATGACAGCAGGGCAATTTTCAGGTGAGTGCTTAGAGAGATCAGATAGAAGACAAGAAAAATAAGAAGGATCAAGCTAGCTCTCACATATATTTTAAAATTCTTGCACATGCTCATTTTAGAATATTTACAAGATACCAATAACCACAAAGAAAAAAGGAAAAACAATTCTGTAACCTATAATTCAGAAATAACAATCATTACATTTGATGTGTAGCATCCCTGGACTCTCTTTAATATAGTTAAGTGCTATGTACAAACAAAAGTGAAATCTAACTGTTTTATAATAGTATTTTCTTTTCCCTCTTCCTTCTCCTCCCCTTCCTCCTCTTCCTCTCTCTCTCCCTCCCCCTCTTTCTTCTTTTTTGTGTCAGTGATTGAACCCAGGGGTACTTAACCTCTGATCCTCATCCTTAGCCCTTTTTATGTTTTATTTTGAGATAGGGCCTTGCTAAGTTGCTTAGTGCCTTGATAAATTGCTGAGGCTGGCTTTGAACTTGTGATCCTTTTGTCTCAGCCTTCCTAGCAGCTGGGATTACAGATGTGTGCCACCATGCCCAGCTAATAGTAGTGTCTATCTAGAGGACCATAAATATATTTTCAGGAATTTAAATATAGCACATTCTTTAAATCACATACTGAGAAGAGATTTCTTAGGATCACTGGAACAAAATACCACACATAAAAACTTGATGTAAAAAATAAACCCTTTAATTCCTATTAAGTTCTTACCTTGTACTCTGTCGTGTCCACAAGACTTTACAATGATTATTTCATTGTAATGTAGTACTAGAAGATGATTTTTGAGGTAACAGTTTGGAAATTTGTTTGGCAGTTGTGATTTTGAACTTATATGCTGGTTCTCAGGTATATTAACACTCCCAATCTTACAAATCTTCCCAAAAGCATTCCTTTTACCTTCTCACATTTATCAAGTCAAGGAGGATTAGAGATTTTGGAACTTTAGGATAATGCATTACATAAAGCAATTTAACAAAGTTAGCTTTTAGATTAATGCACGTGTGTGTGTGTATCTCATATTGATTAGAGTACCTAACCTAGAAACTTCTTTAAAATATCTCTTTATTGCTTCAAGGTATTATGAATGAGCTGAACTTGCTCGATAAATACCCCCCAAATTTCCTATATGAAGGATGCTGTGATTGGATTAAGCCATTACATTTCACTGAAGGAATTAAATCTCAAAAAGAAAGAAGACAAACAGTATACCTTTAATTATAACACATGCCACAGGATTAATTACTTTCTTCTTTGAACTTGGAAAAATGTTAAAATAATGGCAGGAAATAATCATGTAAAGACTCAAAGAAACTTTTAATATAGTGGGCTCATTCATACACGTGTCCATTTATTTATTTAAAAATATTCAGTACCTGGTATATATCAGGCTCAGCTCAAGGATGAGTAACAAACACACTTTGTAGGGAAATGAACTTCCAATTATGTAAGTTTCTAACTCTTGTTAGACTGTTATGGTTATTGTATTGTATAGTGTATAGTGTGGTTGGAGAAAGAAGCAGCTTATTTCATCAGAGGGCTGAAATCTTTCATGGTATCAGCTACCTGGGTTAGAAGGTGGTCTGAGCTGATCAGAGGAGAGTCTTTAATCTTGAAGAAGGTAGCAAGATTTGTTTGGGGTGTGGTACACTGACTTTGGCAAAAGTCAGACCTGTCCATGATTCTGAAGACTCAAAAGAAGGTCTTTAGCTTTACCCACATACGTTAACTGACTGTACTGGAAGCAATAAAATGAATTACCACTAAATAGCACAAACACAATTCCCCTACAAGATAAGGGTTATTTTATGTATTTTCACATGAGAAAAATGGATTTGAGAGAGAGAGAAAATCACTTGTGAGTGTTCAGTTGCATAGGACAGAAATCAATCTAGTTACTTTAAATGAAAAGGATTAATTCAAGAAATTGGGTGCTTATAAAATTATGGAAAGAGCTGGAGCAGCAGTCAGTCCCTACCCTGAGCTTCAAGGAATAATTTCTATGTACCAACACAGAGCTATTCAGGCAGGGGGACCCGCAACCTCTGTGACATTAGCTTCATGATGCCAGTTGCTGTTCTAGAACCACACAGTCTTAGCTGTGATATGAGCTTTAGGGCCCACCATCAGACCTGTGTGCTCCGGAGCTAAGCTGAGCCTGCTTTGCCTATAGCAGAGAGATGGATAACCTGCTTCCTGCCTCTTAATACTACTAGGTTACTGTCCACTGTGACTTCTGCTAATGCTATTTCAGGAAAACTAAATCCCTATGACTGTGTATATCCAGCAGAAATAGTAGAAACTTCATAGGTGGTTTCTGGACCCTGCTATTTTCTAAATCTCCCTTGAGTATTTCATGTTGGTAGATCCTAAAGCACATCCTAAATTTAGTGGCAAGGGAATCTAGGAGACATGGCTTTTAAGGCAAGACAGTAGAGAGGTGTTATGCCTCAAATGACTAGACCTATCACAACTGGGGAGCTGGTATCTGAACTCAGACTTGTGTAAGTTTAAAGCCCTGGACTCTTCCCACTATATCATGAATACTGGAGTCAACATGAAATCCTATTGATTTCACTGAGGTGGCCTTAGACATTATTTCTATTATTTTTTAGTACATAAGGGGAACCTTTTAATCAAGAAGGACTTGAGCCAGACCCCAGACCCCAAGAGAGCTATATTGTCTTCCTTGGAGTTGGGAGACTTTGGAATCCATGGCTGAGTTGGAATATATGAGAAACCATGACCACAGTCTGGCAGAATGAGAGAAAGCATAACAAGAAAAGATGGCATGGAGGTTGTAGCTCAGTGATAGATGCTTGCCTAGCATGGGTGAGGCACTGGGTCTGATCCTCGCCACCACATTAAAAAAACAATAAATAAATAAAAAAATAAAGGTTAAATTCTTTAAAAGATGGCACAGTGTCTGCTTAGTCTTAGGGCAAACACTTTTGGAGCAGAGAGAATTTATAAATAGCTAAAGACATAGGCAAACCATTTACCATCTCTATAGAAAAAGAGAATTCTATTCATAGCGAAGACTCTCAAGGGATTTGGGAACAATTAGGGTTGGACTATAAAAGCTAGGGAAGTGCTCAAATCCTAGAGAATTAGGATATTTTATTTACCTCAGAGGTTCAATTTTGGCATTATAGGCATAACTGAAAGTATCCTAAATAAAAAGCATGGGCACAGATTTACATGGTAAAAGACAGAGATCATTTTAGTCTCCTAATCCACTCTAAGAACAGAAAGGCAAAGGTGAGGAGAAGCAATCTTTTGCTTCCCCAGTATATCTTATGATCAATTTCCAGCTACAAAAGGAACTCTACCAAGTTAAAGGAGATCTTGATTTTGGCTCACACCCTTCTTCTTGGAATACCCTTACTGATTCAAATTTCAGACCTTCAGATTGTAGCTCAAACTTATTGGATCTTGGATTCTATGCAGGAACATTGAGTTGATAAATTATGTATTTAGTGCCCAGCATAGTGTGGAACATTTAGTATTCATTTAGTACATTTCTTTCCTTCAAAAATTATGACAAAGTTGAGAAACAAAGCAAAGAGTAAATAAAAGAAGACAACTTTATTATAACTAGTGGATAAGTAGTAGGTCACAGCAAAGTGGGAAAAGCATATGGCCTGCTCCTCTCATTTCCCAAAGAGAAACAGGCAGAGCTGAGCCAAGTTTGCCCATTTGTTCTTTGCAAATTAATTAATCAGATAATATGTCACTCCATGTTCTGGGAATAAAGTGAATAAAAGGGATCAAAGGGATTCTAAGAATGGAGAGTTTTAGCGTGGGTGAATAAATGCATGTATGTATGAATGAATTTTGAATGTATGAATCATATCTCTTTCTAGATTCAAAAAGTCTCCATTGCCTGGGAAATAGCCAACCACTTCAGGTGGCTGGTGGTTCCTGGAGTCACTGTGGACTGGACTATATACTTCAGAACCTAACTCACTCTAAGTGTGGCTGGTGTGTTCAAATGACCATTTCTTCTTTTCTTTGGACCAACTCTGCCTTGAAACCTGGAACTTGACTCTGCATCTCAGTCCTTAGAGTGAAGAGCTTGACTTTTCACTTGGATTGTTCTGGCCTCTTCCTAGGAGCTGTTGTCCAGTTTATGGACTCTGCAAATTTTCTTCAAGTTGCCAAGTTCACCTGATGCTAGAAACTAAAATACAGTGTTGTTTCTTTATTAATTTTTACTCTATGAACATGGATTTCTGTTAGGTTTCTTTTTTGGGGGGATGTGATATTTATGATATTGAACTTGCATATTGAACTCAGATCCTTTTCTTACCCTTCGGTTATAGCAGGACAATAAACTTTTGCTGTTGCTTTTGATCACTTCCTTTAGCTCTCCTAACCGTGATGCCCATCACAAACATTTTGGGGTTGCAACAATTGTGAGAGTTACTTTTAAATTATGCTGCAAGCTCTTAGAAAAGTAGGGAATCATGCTTTGGATCTTTGTAAACTCAGGCAATTAACTAATGCTTTTTGTGATACATAAAAAGCAATGTCTAAGGAATTCTGCTATGAGCTGCCCAGTAACAATAAATCCTTGAACAGTCTCCAAGTAATGCAGGACTGAAAAAGTCTTTGAGGGCAAGGCATGCTGAGCACAGCCAAGAACAGCCAAAGCTGTGACAGCTGTGGTACTGATCAATCACTGACAGAGAGATACACTCTCATTAATATGCAGAAGTTACTAATGTCATGTCTCACTGGTGCCAAAGCCAGGCATGAAGAGGGGGTAAGAAGGAAAATGGTAATTTGGAAAGAGTGAAAGCATTCTACAGTGCTGAAGTACCTTTATTGTGCCATATATTATTTAATTCGATCCTTGTAATAACTCATTGAAATAGATATTGTGAGTTTTTTTTTCATTTAATGACAAAGAAATTGAGGATTAGTGAGATTTCTTAATTTTCCAAGGTCATCCTTATATGGTTATAAGAATTGAGATTCCTAACTTCATCTGTTTGGCTCTATAGGAGCAGAACTTGCTATCACATTGCTAATTGACCCCTATATGAGGATGTCCATTGGTATTATGTTCCTGGATTGTCTATATTCTCACTCCTCTAGAAGTTCTCAGTTAATTCAGGAACTAAGACTTCAACCTTCTTCTCCTACTCCTCCTCTTCCCCCTCCTCCTCTTCCTCCTCCCCTTTCCTTCTTTCTTTCAACTAACTCCTACGGGAAGCAGACATCTGGGCTGCCCCTTTAGTACATATCTTTTATAACATCATGACCTGGGACACAGCCTGGTGATGGAGGGTAAGTCTACCAGATTCTTGGTTCAGTTTCAAGATATCAATGATGTTCATATTAAAAGTGATATTTGATTATTCATTTATCCCTGTTTTTTTTTTTTTTTAAAAATCTCAGTTTGATTCAGAAGTAAGTTGGAGAAAAGAAGGGTTTATGTTTTGACTCCAGTCTATGTTCCTTTCCCTATATAAAAACTAAAAAGGATTCTAAAAAGGACTGAAGATAAACAGAAGGCAGGAAATAGCAGGCATGAGGTTGAAAGAGAAAGAAAATAAATAAATAAAACAGCTCAACTGTTGGGAGAAATTCAGAGGGAGAATAATCAAGTCCATATATCACTATCCCAGAGTGAGCAGCATGGCACAATAATTAATGTTCCCAGTAGCAATTCTTGATCCATCAAGAAGCATTAAATTATGTTCAGCAGACTTTATTTTTTCTTTGCCTAAAATGTGTAGCACACTTTAGAAAGATTTATTCTTTTGATAAACATCATTTTACTTGTATTTGCTGGATTCCCAAAGGAATACCATTGTGAAAGTATTTAAGTATAGAAAAACTGAAGGAATTGTTGAGGATTCACTTCTTAAGAAAACAGATTTAAAAAAAAAATTTTTGTTTGTCATTGAACCTTAATTTTATTTATTTCTATGCAGGGCTGAGAACCAAACCCATGCTAGGCAAGTGCTCTACCACTGAGCCACAACCTTAGCCTTAAGAAAATACATTTTTTTTTAAAGAGGCTACTACTCCATCTGCCCTTCTTTACTTTATTTCAATTTGCTTGGTCAGGATTAATCTTGTTAAAAAGTCACATTAATTGATTAAATCAGCTCTTGAAGTGTCTGTTTTTAAGATGATAAATCAGTTATAATTTGTTTGATACAAAAGATGTAAATCATCCATTTGTATTTAAATTAAGTTGAATCTTAAGAATCAAACTCCTCAGACTTAAATTATAATTAACTAAACTCAGAATATCAGATAAACAACCTTTATTCATTCCAGTGCATGGATACTCTAGTTGACGTTGTGGATAGGAAAAGGGAAATTTGTCAGTCTGGGTACCCTCCGGAGAAGGTGTGAAGGTGTGAAGTTCTCACCAGGAGACATTATGTTGATGAATTTTGTAGATTCCAAGACCTGGCTTTGTCAGACTCCTGAAGATAAGCAGCATGAGAGAGGCTGGCCTTATGTGAATCACTTTCATAAAAGACTCAAATATGGGAAGCAGACTGCCAATTTATCAATTCACAATGGAGTCAAGGAAGATGAGGAGAAATATTCATAACATCATTCAAGGTACCTTTTTTTGTAGCATCATGATACCTGTGAGACCAAATTAATAATTGAGAGGTTGTTTGGTACGCATGGAACAACAGCAAAGGGAGGCAGGCAACCTTAGAGATTTCAAATCATCCTCGATCCATGGTGGAGTTATAATAATATATGACAGTGTTAACTAATCATTACGGCAGGCACCTTATAAATACTTTTCTTCTCCTTTTTTATTGGAACTGGGACTAAACCCAGGGGTGCTCTACCTTTGAGCTACATCTCCAGTCATTTTTTAGTTTTTGAGACAGGGTCTCCATAAATTGCCCAGGCTGGCCTCCCACTTTCGATCGTCCACCTCAGCCTCCCAAGTAGCTGGGATTACAGGTGTGCACCACTTTGCCTGGCAAAGCTTTACTTTCATTCATTCAGAAATCCTGCCGGTAATCCCACGAAGCAGCTTCCTACAAAATGTCCTCTCCACTAAGTTGATGAGAAAATGGAAGAATCAGAGTGTAAGTGACTCTCCCAAGATTATAGGGCTGGTGAGTTATGGGGTTGGATTCAAACCCAGGCAGAGTCCAAAACTGCCTCTCTCAAGATCTATGGTCTTGGTTTCTCTGAGGGGTAGTTTGTTTCCCTGGGTTTAGTGTTTTTCTCTTGGGAGAGTGCTGCATAAGCATTGCGGAATTCTCATTTCTTCCATTTTTAGGTTGCAAACTCTCCATGTGACTTTGCTAGAATCTTCCTGCAGATCAGTGACAACCAGATGAGCTGTTTCTGTTTATGAACATACAATGACTTTCAAGTCATTACTGTGACATTGCATCCTCCGGTCTGTTTGGATTGCGTCTTAGGTGTTTGTGAATTCTCTCATCATACAATTATACAATGTTTGCATTACTCTCAGTAGGCTTGTCTTGAAGCTCTTTCCCATCTAATTGTTTTGAGTATTTTACTAGTGTTACTGCAACCTAATTTCTGTTATTTTTAACATCTTGGGGTATGCTTCTAATTATTTTCTTTGTATGCCACCAAGTTAATAAATAAAATGTTGATGGAAAATAGTCTCAGAATGGATGATAAAACTCTTTAACTTCTGAAAAGTGGATATATCTTTAAGAATTCCAAATAGCAGCGGAATCTCAAATCTTTTGCAGTTGTCTTTCTTGCTTCATTGGTGATTTTTAAAAACTGGGACTGGCCAAAACGTCCTTGCTTATTGTCTCAGTTAATTATTTATTTTAAATCTACACTTAGAGATGGTCTAAGGATAGCATGAAAGGGAATTTTCTATTTATAGTTTCTGGTATGATCGATTTTCCATCATTAATAAAGTGAATCATGGCTGTGAAATGAGCTTACAATTTCCATCAATATATTTTATGTCTTCCTGCAAGTGAAGAGGTGACATTTGACTTGAATACTAATGTCAGGATATGTTTCAGACTGTGCTGAGCAGTTCCTTGAGATTTTTTGGAAGAAAAGTGCTTTATACGGCATTCTACAAAGTATTTGAGACAGCCATTTATGGATTACTATGAGCTGACGACTTTATCTGACTCTACCAAAAGACATGGGTGGATTATGAATCAGATTGTGATTCAGATTGTGAAGACAACTCAGTTTTATAGACTGTCAATCACCTTCAAGATAGGCAAGGTCATTTAACAAATACCCTTCCTCGTTCAAAAATCCTAGGTGGATATTTAGACTTTCTGAAAAGCTCTTGATGGGATTTTCATGCCTTGACAGTAAACTATGAAATGATCAGCAAGGTGAGTGTGTCTCTTGGCAGAGTGCTAGGACTGGCTGCTGCACTCATACCATCCAAAGAAGCAGAAGGGGATAGGATTTCCTACCCACCTCCACCCCGTACAGATGTGAAATCTGGATTACACTGAGTGTTCCATTCAGTGTTTGGAGGTGTTTCAACTCATAAATAATGAATGTGTATTTCTGTGCAGGTCATGAGGGAACAGTAGACGATAATTCCAAGATTGTTATTGGAGGAAATTAATCCTTTTGGGAGCAGGGGAGGTAGGATAAGGGACAAAGAGGGGAATTAGAAATGCATTTAGTCAAGAGGAGCTGAAGTGATGCGATGATGACAATTACAGTTTGGCAATGTTGGCAGCAGATGGGATCTGCCATCACTTGCCAATCGTGGAGCGTTTTGGGTCCCCATAACAAATGCATGGCTCCCTTGGAGCAAAGAGTGATTTCACAAAACAATAGCATAAATATCTAAGGAATCTGAAGCTGCGGAACAGCTACTTAGCCATAAACCTACCCCATTGGGAGACATGTGAGGGAACAAGTTGCAACAAGGAGAATACAAGGGGGAGTCAGCTAGAGTTGAAGAATTGTGGGGGCTTTGTTTAAAACTTCATTTAGCCATGATCATAAAAAGTTGTTCTCTTACTATTTTCTTGGGCTGCCTATTTTTTGAATGAAACTGTCTGTCTTTGACATAATTAACTTGAGAAAGAGGTTGTTTTATTTAAGCTCATGGTTTTGGAGGTTTCAGTCGATGATTAATTGGCTCCATTGCTTTTGGGCTTGTGGTGATGTGGCATTTCATGGCGGAGTGCATTCGAGCAAAATGGCAAAACTGTTTAGCTTATGGACCAGGGTAGAAGGCAGGAAGGGAAGTAGGGAGAGAAAAGGGGGCCAAGGTCCCAAATCCCCTTCAGGGTTATACCCCTAATCACCTGAAGACCTCTCATAGGCTCCACTCTTAAGCGTTTTACCAACTCCCAGTAGTGCCACATTGGAGAACAATTCTAACACGTTTTGGGGAGTAATTCCAGATTCAAATTATGGCAATACTTTTTCATTTTTTAAAGGTAACTTTTATATTAATTTTTAATCTTTATTATATTTAAAAATCATATGTCTCCTGTCCTTTTAATTTGCTTATTTATTTATTTTGGGGGTCCAGAGACACTTGGGATGTTTAGAGGAAGACAGCAGTGTAGAGGAAGTGGCATTCTAAGCTGCACCATGGTGTGAGACCAAAGCAGTGGGTATATAGATTCTCAGCAAGGTCACTGAAATTTAATATTTGGGACTCAGAAACTTAGGGACAATGGACTAAGCTTAGGGACAATGAACTAAGAAGAAAGCTCACCACAGGGGGCTGCTGGAGGGGATTTGTCACAGGCAAAGGGTAGAGGAAGTTGCATTCCAAGCTGCACCTTGGAGTGGCTTGGTGTGGAGAAACTGAGATCAAAAACCCTGCCTAGACTTATCTGACCCTGAGGCTGCACTATGCACTGGCACTTAAAAAGCATGCTCTGCCTCTCAGCTGGCCATGGAGAGCTGAGGCAGGAACCAGGTTGGAGCTAGTGTCCCACCCCCCGTGTCTGTGGGACCCAGGAGATGAGAAAAATAAAACAACAAAACAAAACACACACAGCCACCATATCTTGGCAGGCACCTATTGAGGGACCTAGACTGAGTTTGGCTGACTGTGAGAGAAATGGGCAAGGAGTAGACTGTACTCAGGGGAATCAGAGTTAGAAGGGCAAATCGGAGCCTTTGTGTCTAGTGCCTCCTGGGACCAGCTGAAGTAGGCAAGAGTCTGAGAGTGCAGGGGTGAAGACACTCAGGGATTAATTCCAGGAAGGCTGTACTCTTGGGCAGCAATGAGTGAAGGATTTCCCCCTCCCCCACACTCTGCAATTGGATTTCTTGGGAAAGAAAATCCTGCAGAAGTGATTGGCTACTATCTAGCTCTAGGGGAGGGTCAATCTAATCTCTCCAAAGAAGGTCCCAAGGCACAAAGCCCAGGGAGGCCTGATTAGACCTCAGTACCACCTGCTGGAACTTCCTTCACAGAATACTGCAGAAGCGGTACCTTGGGAGTGCATCAAACTGGTTATAATGGACAAAATGTGAACTGGCGGTATGTCCTAATCAGTCCCACCTAAACATAATGATAATAATCATTTATGCCACAAATTTCAACACACCCAATTACATGGAAAAAATACTCCATGACATTAAATCCCACATAGATTCCACCACAATAATACTGGGGGATTTCAATATACCCTTATCACCAAGAAACAGGTCATCAACACATAAAATCAAAGCTCTCCAACCTAAGCAATACTATAAAGCAAATGGACCTAATGGACATCTACAGAATATTTCATCCCAACAGCTGAATTTACCTTCTTCTCAGCTTCCCTTGAAACCTTTTCCAAAATAGATAATATTCTAAGCTGCAAAGAAAATCTTAACCCCCAAAAATTGATATCATCCCACGTATCCTATCAGATCATAATGGAATGAAGCTAGAAATCAACAGCAAGAAAAATAATAGAAACCACATAAACACATGGAGATTCAACAATACTCTCTTAAATGAAGAATGGATGAAAGAAGAAATGAAAATAGAAATCAAGAAATTCTTAGAAACAAATGAGAACAAAGACAACATACCAATATCTCTGGGACAGTATGAAAGCAGTTCTAAGAGGATTATTTATAGCACTGAACACCTATATGAAACAATTAGAGAGATCCCAAATAAGTAAGCTTGTGCTCTGCCTCTAGACCTTAGTAAAAGAATGAATTAACCCCCAAACCAGTAGAAGAGAAGCAATGGTTAATATCATAGCCACAATCAAGTAAATTGATAATAAGAAAATAATACACAAAATAAATATACAAAGATGAATATTTATCTTTGAAAAGATAAATAAAATTTACAAACACTTAGCAAAACTAACCAAAAGAAAGAGTGAAAAGAAGCAAATCAACAGGATCAGAGATGAAAAAGGAAATATCAAAAGAGACCCTTCTGAAATCCAGAGGATTATCAGAATCTATTTGGAAAATTTATACTCCAATTATCTGGAAAAGCTGGCATACATTGACAAATTTTTAGACACATTTTAGACAAATCTGAACAGATTAATATCAGGTTATGAAGTTAAAACAGTAATTAAAAGCCTTTCAGTAAAGAAAAGCCCAAGACCTGATGGACTCTGAGTTCTATTAGACCTTTACAGAGGAACTAACACCAGACTTTCTCAAATTATTCCATGAAATTGAAAGAGAGGGAACACTCCCAAGCACTTTTTAGGAAGCTAGTATATAATCCCAATAACAAAACCAGAAAAGATTAATGAAGGAAAGAAAACTATAGACCAATATCCCTGGTGAACATAGATGCAAAAATCCTTAATAAAACATTAGCAAAGTGCATTCAAAAACACATCAAAAAGATAATACACTATGAAGAAGTGGGTTTCATTCTAGTCATGCAATGATGATTCGAGATACACAAATCAATAGCTATAATTCATCACTTAAACAGAATTAAGGACAAAAATCACATGAACATCTTAATAGATGCAGAAAAGGCATTTGATAAAATCCAGTGCCCATTCATGTTAAAAACACTGAAGAACATTATGTACAACCGTAAGAATGGAATCTTAACCCTATACTCCCAGGTATATATGTCAAAATACACTCTACTGTTATGCATATTTAAAAGGAACAAATTAAAAAAGAGACACTATTGTATATGTCTTTAAATCTATAAAAGGTAAAATAAAATAAAATTCAAAATAAAACAAAACACTGGAGAAACTAGGGATCAGAAAGGAAATCAACGAGATCAGAGATGAAAAACATTATTAAACTTCAACATCATAAAGGTCACTTATGACAAACTCAAAGCTAGCATCATATTAAATGGAGAAAAAGTAAAAGCATTTTATCTAAATTTAGGAACAAGTTGAGGCTATCCATTCTTACTCCTATTCAATATAGTCCTTGAAAGATTAGTCAGAGAGATCAGGCAAGAAATGGAAATCAAAGGCGTACAGATAGGAAAAGAAGAAGTCGAACTATTTCTGCTCACCAACAATATGATCTTATATCTGCAAGACCCAAAACACTCCACCAAAGACTTTTAGTGCTTATAAATTTAGCAATGTAGCAGGATACAAGATCAAACACCCCTAAATTAATAGCTTTCCTACACTGCAACAGTGGTTCAGCTGAGGCAGAAATAAGGAAAACCATCCCATTTACATTAACCTCAATAAATTAAATACTTGGGCATTAATCTAACCAAGGAGGTAGTAGAACTCTACAATGAAAATGATAGAACACTGAGTAAAGAAATTAAAGACGACCTTAGAAGATGGAAAGGCATTGCGTGTTCTTGGATAGCAGAATTAATATTACCAAAATGGCCACACTTCCAAAAGCACCAGGCAGATTCAATGCAATCCCCATCAAAATACCAATGACATTATTCACAGAACTAGAAAAAACAATTTTTAAATTCATTTGGAAGAATAAGAGGCCCAGAATATCCAAAGCAACACTAAACAAGAAAAGCAAAGCAGAAGGCATCACAGTACCCAATCTGAATTTATACTACAAAGCTGTGGTAAGTAGCAAGACCACATGATATTGGCATAAAATATGGACATGAAATAGAATAGAAGACAGAGAGACCAATCCACATACCTGACATTTGACAAAGACACCAAAAATATATCTTGGAGAAAAGACCACCTTTAAAACTGGATAGCAGTATGTAGAAAAATGAAATTAGACCTCTATCTCTCACCCTCCACAAAACTCAAATTGAAATGGATCAAAGACTTCAGAATTAAACCACAACTTTACAACTTCCAGAAGAAGACATAGGATCCACACTTCATCATGTGAGGGCTGGCACTGACTTTCTTAACAAGACCCCTAAAATGCAAGGAATAAAACCAAAATCAATAATGGGATGCGATTAAACCACAAAGCTTTTGCACAGCAAAGGAAACAATTCATAGTGAAGAGAGAGCTTCCAGCTACTCCTCCAATAAAGAATTAAAGATCCAGAATATATAAAGAACTCAAAATAAACTTAACACTAAAACAACAACTACAAATAACACAATCAGTAAATGGACAAAATAACTAAACAGAGACTTTTCAAAAGAAGAAACACAAATGGCCAATAAATATATGAAAAATGTTCAATATCTCTAGCAATCAGCGAAATGCAAATCAAAACTGCACTAAGATTTTATGTCACTCTATTCAGAATGGCAATGATCAAGAATATGGACAAGAGTCTGGTGTGGTGGCGCAAGCCTGTAATCCTAGTGACTAGGGAGGCTGAGGAAGGAGGACTGAGATTTCAAAGCCATCCTCAGCAACTTAGGGAGGCCCTAAGCAACTTATCAAGACACTCTCTAGATAAAATATTAAAAAGGCTGGGGATATGGCTCAGTGGTTAAGCACCCCTGGGTTCAATCCCTGGTACAAAAGAGAAAGACAGAGAGAGAGAGAGAGAGAGAGAGAGAGAGAGAGAGAGAGAGAGAGAGAGAGAGAATATGAACAAAAATAAATGCTGGTGAGGTTGTGGGGAAAAAAAGATACACTTGTACATTGTTGGTGGGACTGCAGACTAGTACAACTGCTCTGGAAATCAGTGAGGAGATTTCTCAGAAAGCTAGCCATGAAACCACAGTATGATCCACCTATCCCACTCCTTGGTATTTTCCCCAAAGATCTAAAATTAGTATACTATATAGTGTTATGGCCACCTCAATGTTTATAGCAGCACAATTCATAATAGCTAAATTATGGAATCAACACAGATGCCTACCTATCAATAGAGTAATGGATTGAAATTGTGATATATATAAATATATATATATATATATATATATATCCATTATCTATCTATCTATCTATCTATCTATCTATCTATCTATATCTCCATTCATGTATATGTGTGTATACACACACACACACACACAGATATATATGTTCTACTCAGCCATGAAGAACAAAATTATGGCATTTACCAGTAAATGGATGGAATTGGAGAATATCATGGTAAGTGAAATTAGCCAGACTCAGAAACTCAAAGGTTGAATATGCGCATACCTGTAATCCTAGTGGCTCTGGAGGCTGAGGCAGGAGAATTATGATTTCAAGGCCAGCCTCAGCAAAACTGAGGTGCTAAGCAACTCAGTGAGACCCTATATCTAAATAAAATACAAAATAGGGCTGGGGATGTGGCTCAGTGGTTAAGTGCCCCTGAGTTCAATCCCTGGCATATCCCCCCTCAAAAAAAAAAAAAAGATTGAATATTTTCTCTCATATGCAGTGTTGGGAAAAGTATAAACGGCAGCCATACCCCAGAGAAAAAACCCCAACATGGCGCCTAAGGACCTCTTCTTCCTACCTTCTTCTTTTCTGCAGTGGCGCGAAAAGTTCCCGCCTGTGTGAACTCTCCCGCCAGCGCCAATTTCAAATCTCGCTGGCGGGGAACCTTAGCCCCAATGAGAACTAATTCCTGGGCTCCAGAGCTGATATCTGGAAGAACTTGCCAATAAACGGGTTGCCTGCCATTTATCTAAGCCCTACCATCTCCCCCTTAGTTCTATATAATCACACTGCTTTTTGCAATAAAATTGGAATTCTCCCGGCAAAGTGTCTTTGCGTGGGGAATTCTTTCATTTTGGTGCCCCGTGTGAGGATACAGGTGAGCTCTTTCCAACAAGAGCCCCGTCCCCAGCTCTGCCGAGACACTCCGCCCCGGTCCGCTCTTTTCAGACTCTGGCTTCCTGCACTCACCACTGATCTGACCTAGGTAAGCGTCCCCTGACCCCCGCTCGCCAACTCCCTTCGGGCTAACGCTGGTTTTGTGACTGTGATCGTCCGGCACACTCCTGACGCCCGGTAGGGGGGAGGGAATCCCCCCCACTAAGACCTTTACTGGCCGCAGTGGACCCTCTGGTGATCTGTTTCCCTGTGGGGCATGAGGCTTCTGAGTTTACACTAGAGGCTCTGTGGTTTTTCCTCCTCCGCTGCCACTGCTGCTGCCGGCTAGAGTTGCTGTTTCCTGCGGGGCTGCTGTGTCTGGCTGAAGCTGCCTTTCTGCTCGGGGAAAACTGAACTCCCGGCCTGGAACTGCGTTCTGCCGGAGCTGGAGTTCTGTTTTCATTACTGACTTCTTCCGCTGCAGTCGAAAACTTTCCTGACGTCAGGTTGCCTGTGGCTCCGACCCCATTGGGTCTCACAGATTGCACCTCACTGGTGACCACTGGGTAGTGCCCTCTGTATTTCCTCGCGATGGCTGGTCATTTTGGGGATGCCCACCTGACCCCCGTTTGCCCTGGGCTTCCTGGAAGCCGGTCCAGCCCGGGTTTTCTCTTTGTCTCTCTCCCTTATTCTTATTCTCTCTCTCTCTCTCTCTCTCTCTCTCTCTCTCTCTCTCTCTCTCTCTTCCATCTCTCCCTGTGACTATGGGCACCTCTTCATCTGTACCTGAAGCCTCACCTCTCAAATGTTTAATAAAAAATCTGGCCACACTCTCCCTCACACCAGACATCAAGCCCAAACTTCTAATCAAATTCTGTACCCAAGATTGGCCTACATATCCACTGGATAATGGCAATCATTGGCCTCCAGAAGGCTCCTTAGATCCAAACCTCCTCTGGGACATTTTTAACTATTGCCAGCATCTGAAAAAGTGGAGGGAAATTCCCTGTGTTGAAGGTTCTAGCCTTCTCGCACAGCACCCTGCTCTCTGCTCCTCCTGCCCTCCCTCTCAGGTCCTCCTTGCTTGCAAACCCCTCTCTTCCCCTACTTCTACTCCTGACTTCGCAGATTCTTCCTCATTCGACCCAGCAGATGAACCCTCACCTTATCCCCCAGCCCCATCTGCCCCTTCTCTCCTGCTATACCCTCCTCTTCCTCTGCCTGATTCCACAGATCCTCAGCCTTCCGTTTCATCCCCCTTCCCTCCGCCCTCTTCTGCCTGCTCCACCTCCTCCTCCTCCACAGAGACACTCCCTTCCCCTCCCTCTCCTTCCTGTCCGCCGCCTGCCTCTTTCAGTCCTCCTGTTACCAGGTCTAAGGGACTCCTTCCCACCCCCAAGACAATCACACCCCTTCGTGAGGTAGCTGGTCCCGAGGGTGTCATCAGAGTCCACGTGCCCTTCTCCATGTCGGACATTACTCAGCTAGAGAGGAAGTTAGGCTCATTCACCACTGACCCCACCACTTACATTTGGGAGTTTCAATGGGTCCTGCAAGCATATAGCCTCACTCATCATGACATCTACATGCTCTTGGCCAATACACTTCTCCCCAAGGAAAGGCGACAGGTCTGGGAGCTAGCCCAAGCCCATGCTGATGAAAATCATAGGACCAATCCCAACCACCCCACGGGCCCTCATGCTGTCCCAGAGCAGGATCCCCTATGGGATTACAACACCCCTGAAGGCTTACAGTCTCGTGACCTTTTTGCATCCTGCCTCTTGGCGGGCCTGAAAAAGGCCACCCACAAGGCTGTTAACTTTCAAAAGGTGCAGGAGGTCATTCAAAGGAAGGAGGAAACACCTTCAGAATTCCTGGATAGACTAACCAAGGCCCTTCAACAGTACACAAACCTCGACCCAGAAACCCCTGATGGCCGTCATGTCTTAATGACATATTTTCTGGCCCAAAGCTACCCTGACATTAAAGCCAAGCTTAAAAAGCTTGAACAGGGCCCTGCTACTCCTCAGACTGAAATACTCGCTGTTGCTTTCAAGGTTTTTCATGGTAGAGAGGATGAAAGCGAATGCCGTAGGCAGAGGGCTGAAAATGCCAAATTCCAAATGTTGGCCCAGGTCATTCAGAGAAGGCCATCACCACACCATCCCAATAAGACACCCCCTGGAGCTTGCTTCAAATGTGGTAAGGAGGGACATTGGGCCAGGGATTGTCCTTCGCCGAGGACACCCTCCACCCCCTGCCCAAAATGCCATCAAAGGGGACACTGGGGGGCAGACTGCCCAACAACCCGGAAGGGAGGTTGGTCAGCCGCCCGGCAACCCCAGCCTCTCCTGGGCTTGGCAGAGGAGGATTGACGAAGCCCTGGGCCTTCCCTTCCGACTATTACCATCAAGAAGCAAGAGCCTAGGGTCACCTTCCTGGTGGATGGACGCTTCATTACCTTCCTCTTAGATACTGGTGCTGCTTTTTCGGTCTTGAGGGAGTATTGGGGTCCTACCACACCCTCAAAAACTCCTATTGTTGGGGTAGGAGGTAAACAGATTTTCCCTCGAAACCCCCCCCCCCCTTATCATGTTATATGCAGGGATCCCTTTTGTCCTTCACACACTCCTTTCTCGTTATGAGCCATTGCCCCATTCCCCTTCTGGGAAGGGACATACTCTCACTATTGAAAGTCACCATTCACATATCACCCCACACCTCTCCTACCTCTCATTTCTTCATGATGTTCCTAGGGGCAGATACACCTCCTTCACGCACTCTTCCACAACTATCTAAACCAGTTAACCCTGAGGTTTGGGACACAACTACACACTCTATGGCTAAATGCAGTCCTATTCATATTGTCTTACGGGACCCTTCAAGATATATTAGTCAACCACAATATCCACTCACAACCACAGCCCTCCTCGGATTAGAACCCATCATCCAGGATTTATTACGAAAGGGGTATCTTAGGCCTACACACTCTCCTTTCAACACCCCCATTCTGGCAGTTAAGAAACCTAACGGGTCCTACAGGCTGGTTCAAGACCTTCGCCTTGTCAACTCCTCTGTGGTCCCCATCCACCCGCTAGTGCCCAACCCTTATACCTTCCTCTCTCAGATCGCTGCCACTACTACCCTCTTCTCGGTCCTAGATTTGAAAGATGCATTCTTTTCTATTCCCTTGTCCTCAGAATCTCAGGATATCTTTGCTTTTACATGGTCTGACCCTCACACCCGCCATTCTCGTCAGCTTACCTGGACTGTCCTCCCACAGGGATTCAGGGATAGCCCCCATCTCTTTGACCAAGTTCTTGCCCAGGACCTCACATCCTTTCACCCCACCTGTCCTGACTCTACTCTCCTTCAGTATGTCGATGACCTTCTTCTATGTAGTCCCTCTTGGGAACACTCTCAATCCCACACCACCCAGCTTCTTAATTTCCTAGCAGACAAGGGATATAGGGTGTCTCCCCACAAGGCCCAGGTTTCCCAGTCTTCTGTCACCTATCTTGGTTTTCCCCTTACACCCGGGAAAAAGGAAATAACACTGGATAGGAGGCAACTCCTCTTTGATCTTCCAGTGCCCCATACGAAAGCCGAAATACTATCATTCCTAGGACTAGCAGGTTATTTTAGGGCCTGGATCCCAAATTATTCTCTTCTAGCCAAACCCCTGTATGACCTAGCAAAGGGACCCCCTAGTGAATCTCTTGCCTCCTCCCCCAACTACCACTTCCGCAGGCTTCAGCAACTCCTCTTAAAGGCACCTGCCCTTCACCTTCCTGATCTTTCAAGACCATTTCATCTATATGTCCATGAAAAAGGGGGGCAAGCACTTGGGGTCTTAGGTCAAAACTATGGGCCTACATTTGCACCTGTGGCATATTTGTCCAAGCAACTAGACCCTACCATCCGTGGGTGGGCCCCTTGCTTAAGAGCTCTGGCTGCTGGACAAATTTTACACAAAGAAGCCTCTAAGCTGACTTTTGGGGCCCCTTTAACTATCCACTCCCCACATCATTTAAAGGATCTTTTAGCTTATAAGGGCCTTCAAACCCTTCCTCCATCCAGAGTTCTGTCGCTCCTCACTTCCTTTCTGGAAAACCCTAATATTACTTTCCTCCCCTGCTCTGCACTGAACCCTGCCTGGCTGCTCCCAACGACTCCCACGTCTGACACACCAACTCATAATTGTTTGGAAATCTTAGATGATTTCCTCCCCTGTCATTCTTCCATTTCTGAGGGACCACTCACCAAGCCTGACCTTATCTGGTTCACTGATGGCAGTTCCTTTAGGCAGAACGGCACTCATTACTCTGGATACGCTGTAGTTTCAGCCACTGGGATTATAGAGGCCAAAGCTCTGCCTTCAGGAACTACCAACCAGCAGGCTGAACTTATAGCAGCCACTCGTGCCTGCCTTCTAGCACAAGGCAAATCCCTCACCCTTTATACTGACTCAAAATATATCTTCCATATTTTATTATCCCATGCTGCAATATGGAAGGAGCGAGGCCTACTTACCACCAAAGGTAATGCGATCACTAATTCAGCTCTTATAACCAATCTGATAGAGGCCTCCCACTTACCCACCCAGTTGGGAGTTGTCCATTGTAGGTCCCATCAGAAGGACGGCTCTCTTATCACTGAGGGCAATGCCAAAGCTGACCAGGCAGCACGAATGGCTGCTACCACTTCCAATTATGGCCCCCCTGGGGGACATATAATGGCACTTTAGACAGCTCATCTGAAGCCCCTACTTCTTCCAGTAAGAACAAGGATCTTTTCAAGTTCCTTCATACTCTATTCCATTCCAATTCTCAGTCTTTGACCCTCTTTTTATAGAGCTTCTTCTCCCTCACCCCCTCTGACAAGGCCATGCTACAAAATATAGCCTGTAATTGTCAGATCTGTCAGCTGACCAACCCTCATACTCCTTTAAGGCCCAAACCTTTCCCTTCCCACCAAGCCCGGGGACACATTCCTGCTGCTGACTGGCAGGTAGACTTCACCAACATGCCCACAGTACGGAGCACTAAATACCTCCTTGTCTTTGTGGACACTTTCTCTGGTTGGGTTGAGGCATTTCCCACTTCCAATAAAAAGGCTTCCACTGTAGCTTCAATCTTACTGACAGACATCATCCCCAGGTTTGGTATGCCCACTTCCTTACAATCTGACAACGGCCCTGAGTTTATTTCTAGGATCACACAAAAGGTCTCTCAAGCCCTCTCCTTCAAGTGGCATTTCCACTGTCCATATCGCCCCCAGGCTTCAGGGAAAGTGGAAAGGGTAAATCGTACTCTAAAGGAAGTCCTTACCAAATTGACAATGGAATTAAACTTAGACTGGGTCAAACTCCTTCCCTTGGCTTTGCTTCGAATCAGAGCTCTCCCTAAGAAACCATCTTTACTGTCTCCCTTTGAGATAATGTATGGAAGACCTCTTATACCCCCTGGGTTGGTCGTTTCACAAGGACCTCTCACCTGAGATTTGTCTTTGCCTCTCTTGTTTCATCTCCGCTCGGAACTCTGGAAATATCAGGACTGGCTTCTTCCGGACCCAGTCTCCTCTCCAAACACTCCTCCCTTAACACCTGGGAGTCTAGTCTATTTTAATACCCTAGAGGAGAAAGGGCCTCTTGCCCCAAAATGGGAAGGCCCCTATCCTGTCATTCTCTGTACCCCCACCGCCGCCAAACTCTCCTTACCAGACAACCGTCTCACTCCCTGGATTCACATTTCTAGGTTGAAGCCATATCACCAGGAGGCCCCACCTGCTGATGACAGGACCACCCCAGAGGAACTCCAAGAATCACCTCCTGAACCTCCCCTTTACTCCTGCTCTCCACACCCATCTCACCCCTTTAAGTTGCGGCTCACACGGTGTTCTCCTCAGCCCAATTCCTCTTAAAGAAGGCACAATGAGCTCTCCCAACACCCTAGTCTTCTCTCTCTGCTTGTTTTTTGTGCTCTGCTTATTTTCTGTGCTCTGTTGGGACTGGCCTTTACCCTCCTCTCCTACCATGTATTTATTCACTCTTCAGGAACGATACTCAGAACATGGCATGCAGAAGGTCCGCGCAGTGGATGCAACTACTTGCTTCATCCACAACTGCACCTCTATTTCCCTAAAATTGTCACCTTCCAGGACCTTCGTCCCTGGTAGCTGGAACTGGCCTTTCATTTGCTTCCTTTTTGATCAAACAAAAGACTATTGTCATTGGTGGCCTGAGATATATAATGGGTGCCCCTATTGGTCATGCAGGTTCCATGATGAACGTGGTAGCTATTCTTACCACTCACTTGGTTACCCTGAAGGGTGGACTTCTAGTTACCTAAAGTGGCATAAAGGCTCTTCATCCGATAACAATGGATGGTATACTTTAGATATACCTGACCCCAAGGCCAAACGTTGGGACTATGTTGAGTTTGCTATATATGCTCGGACAACCTCAGCCAGACCCACAGGGTGGATGACTGTTGGCCACACCCTGATTACGCCACCTAAGGCAACCATCCAGGTAGTCGAACACATCAAGGAGTCAGAATCAAAACTTCGAGATCTTATCCATAGCCCATCCAAAGAGGATTCAGAGCCTTCAACCCCCTCAGGTCCCCCTCCCACATGGCTCAATTTGCTACACCAAACTCTTCGATTATTAAACTCCACCCCTCTTTCTGTGCCTACTTCTCAGTGCTTTCTCTGTGCTTCACTTAGTCATCCACTTCTAGCAGCGGTGCCATTAGCGGCAGGAAATATTTCGGCAAAAACCTACAATTTCTCTAAGAAAGGACAACCCCTACATGTGACACGTATCCCACTATGGGAAAGTTATTCCACCAATACTTCATTTCCTTTCATCTGTTTCCACCTGCCAACAATGAATCCTTTACCCATTTGTTCCTTGAGCTATAGCACCCCATCGAGCCCTGCGTTTATGCAACCTGGACATTTCCTCTGGTGTAACGGGTCTTTAAGTACCTCAATGATCAATGTCTCTGGCACCTGTTTCTTGGTTACTGTAGTTCCTCAGCTGTCTTTGTATACTCCCACCGAATTCCAACAGTTGGCCCTACCTTCCCGCACCCATAGGGCAGTCTTTCTGCCGGTTCTGGTAGGCCTCACTTTAACAACCTCAGTGGCGAGTCTCAGACTCTCTGGTGGAGCTATAGGTCATGCTCTATGGGCATCCAATGACCTGCAACAAAAACTGCAGGAAGCACTCGATACCACTGCTGAGTCTCTGGGCTCCTTGTAGCGGCAGGTTACTTCATTGGCACAAGTGGCTTTACAAAACCGAAGGGCGATTGATCTTCTCACTGCAGAAAAAGGGGGTACATGCCTGTTCCTCAGAGAGGAATGTTGCTATTATGTTAATGAGTCTGGGCTAATAGAAAAAAATGTTGTTAAATTGCAGGAATTATCGTATCGACCCAATTGCTCAAACCCACCTCCTCCAATCCCATAACGGGGTTCTTCCAATCCTCTCTTGCCACGTACTTACTACCTATCTTGGGGCCCCTTATTGGGATGCTCCTTTTTTGTGCTCTCTTGCCCTGTATAATGAAGTTCCTTCAAACCCAACTGCAAAAAATTTCTAATCAAACTTTCAACCAGATTCTGCTTAGGCACTACCAGCCTCTGATGACCGATGAACCCCCAACATCTCCAAGAGAACAGTTCACTCAGTGCTGACGCTCACTACCAGGCACGATGGAATGCAACGGACATCAGACAGCAGGAGACAACGAGCTCGGAGAACCTCTTAATCTGCCATCCTGGATTCATGAGTCTTTATGTCCTTCTAAGCTTCCTCATGGCCCTTGGCCTCTTCTCTGTCAGTCCCCCAACATGGAACTTCTGCCAAAAATTGACCTTTGCTTTAATTTTTATCTTCATTCTGTTTTTATTCGCTCTGATCTTCTTCAGGTGCTGGTGACACCATGTCCAGGCAATGCTTCCAGTATTTCCTAGAGTCTCTGTTACAGGACCAATGGCTGATACCAACAATCTCCTCCATCCAGGACTGGTTCCATGCCATTGACAACTTGTGGCTTCAGGGAACTTTCATAGACTTCACCCCTACGGAAGTAGCTGTCTATAGCCACTGGGTTTTATTTCTGGCTGCCATGATATCCCCAGACCTGCCACCCGAGCATTCCTCCACTTCCCTTTCTAGGCCCCACAGCGCCCCCACACAGCAGGAAGCAGCCAGATCTGACCAAAGATGCCCCACTTCCTAAGAAAACAAAAAGGGAGGAATGTTGGGAAAAGTATAAACGGCAGCCATACCCCAGAGAAAAAACCCCAACATGGCGCCTAAGGACCTCTTCTTCCTACCTTCTTCTTTTCTGCAGTGGCGTGAAAAGTTCCCACCCGTGTGAACTCTCCCGCCGGCGCCAATTTCAAATCTCGCTGGCGGGGAACCTTAGCCCCAACGAGAACTAATTCCTGGGCTCTGGAGCTGATATCTGGAAGAACTTGCCAATAAACGGGTTGCCTGCCATTTATCTAAGCCCTACCATCTCCCCCTTAGTTCTGTATAAGCACACAGCTTTTTGCAATAAAATTGGAATTCTCCCGGCGAAGTGTATTTTGTGTGGGGAATTCTTTCATGCAGAAGCTTGAGCAAAATAAAGGAAAGGGGGATAGAAGGATAAGATAACAAAAAACAAATATAAATTACTAGGGGAGTGAAAGAAAGTCTAGTAGAGTAGAGTAAGGAGAATGAGAGGGGAGAGAGGTCAGGAGGAAGGTCAGGAGGAAGGTCAGGAGGGAAAAGCGGGGAAGGAAAAGGGGGAACCATGAACTGAAATTAATTTCCATGCATGTTTGAGTTTGTTGGGATGAACCCAAGTGCTACATATAACTATGAAGCTCTAATAATAATAAAAAGGACACATAATTTTTTATAGTAAATTTTATCAAATTTTTTCATCTTTGATGCAGAATTGAGTCATAATTAGAAAAATTTTAGCCAGTTCCAAATCATAAAAGAATTCATTCACATTTTCTTCTATGGATTTTATGATTTTGTTCTCAAATGTATATTTTTATCCTTTTAGTATTAAACCTAATAAATGATTTTAGGAGTCAGATTCTATTATCTCAATGCATTATTAAAATGTTCATTTGTCCTCACTGTTTGCCTTGATCATATACATATATGCCTTATCACATCCTACTTTTCCATATGCAATATCTGAATTTTCTTTTCTGTTCTGTTTGTCTGTTCATACATCATTACCATACTCTTATTTTGAAGAAATTGTAATATGTTCTATTTTTGGTGAATTTAGCTTTTTTTTTCTCTCTTTGCTCTTCCCTTTCAGAATCTTCCTGATCATTCTTGAATGTAAATGCTTCCAAAATCTGTATATTCAAATTGCTCAGTTCCACAGAGGAAAGAATCTTGATAGTTTTTGCTGGTATCATGTTAAGTTTATACATTAATGAAATAAAATGTGAAGTCTTTACAACAGTCAGTCTTTCTATTCAAGAATATGGTATGTCTTACTTTTAATGTCTATTCTTCTGTCTTGAAGGAAGTTTGTAGTTTTGTTAATAGAGTTTTTGGGTTAACGTTTTGTTCATGAATGATTTTTTGCTTTTATTTTATGTGCTGCTCAATGGAGTCTTCTCCTACATTCGTTTGTATATAGTAAGGATGTGTTTGGTTGTCTACTTTTAAAGCCATTTTGGAAAATGTGTTCAAAGCCTTCAACATAGCCACACTTCTGATGTAGTATTTTGAACTATTTTCCTGTTGAGGGCCACAGGGGATTCGGGATGAGGCATGGCATTTTGCCAGAAGGGAGTGGTTGAGAGGTGAAGCCAGAGAGCCATTGAGATGATGATGGTTATGTTAAGCTGTCTATTCAATTGTATATATAGACCTTTACTGTCTGGCAATAGGGCGGCTCTTGCTGCCTTGGGCGCCCTCCCAGAGTCCGGAGAGAGAGTTCCCAGGGAGTGTGCGTGGAGTGCTGGTGGAGTTTGGGCAATAAAGTTTCCTGTTTAAAGTGCTTTGTGGTGGCTCGGTGATTTGTGCCCAGCCAGACTGCGGCATTTTCCACTCTATTTTGAGCTTTCTATCATATGCAGTCCTGAAGCCAGTTCCTACTGATTGCTCCTCATTCTCCCTTAACGGTGCATTTCTGATGTCTCAGACTTCACTTACACACCATCTCTGGTCCTGCAGCAAAATTATTAGGTTCTATCTTCAGAATGTGTCTGGAGTCGAACATGCCTCAACTTCTCTGCTGTAACCCTGGTCTGAGCATAATCACCTCTTGCCTCCTAGTTTTTTGGCTTCTACTCTGGTACCACTCTTGTTTATACCCATCACAGCACCCAGAGGGATCCTGCTAAAACATAAGGCTTTCCCCTGCTCAGATCCCTTTCCTGGCCTTTCATCTCATGCAGATGGTAGGCTAAGTCTGACAAAGCCCTCATTAACTCTCCATTCTCATTTCCTCACACCTACTCTTTTATTCCAGATATAATAGTAATTTGCTGAGAGCCACGGCCGAGTCTGTATGGCCCCTGGCATTTTGCCAACAGTATTGATTGACAGGCGAGGCATTACTATCCGCCTCTGCCGCAACTTTTGAGTTCTCGCACTATTTTGGAGTTCTCATGGGGATTTCCGGGGATTCCCCGAGAGTTCCCATTGGTTGGGGAAGTGCAGGAGGAGGGATTTCCGGGAGAGATATTTCCGGCTGGGGGTTCCTGGACAAGCCTCCTGGCGCGTTCGGGAGGATTCCCCGGGAGCTGTGTGAAGTGTTTTCCTGCAGTTTAAAAATAAAGTTTGTTCCTGCTTCAGTGGCTCGTGATTTGTGCCCAGCCAGACTGCGGCATTTGGTGGCCCGTACGGGGAACGTCTGAAGCTTCGGGGTAAGTGAAATTGCTTGCCCCTAAGGGAAGGCGAGAGAATGGGCGACCATTTTAAAAAACAATGTGTTCTTGTTTTGATTTGTTTTGTGTTTGTTTCAAGCTGCCTATCCCTAGAATTTTCTCAGGCAGATTGGGAAAAATGGTTGGCTCAAGGTTTGAAGTTGTTCGCCCCTGAGGAAGAGATAGAAATAGACCACAAATGCACATGTCAAGAAAATAGGAAAATTGATACAACGATTTTTTGTTCCGTTTTTGTTTCATCCTGTTTCGGCTTTGTTTTGTGTTATCTTACTGGGTTGCGTTATCTTTATAACAGATTAGAAATTAGTAAAAAACAAACTGAAAGAGTGTTAAGTAAATTGTTAGAGGTTCAGACCATGGAGAAAGACATTTTAGATCAAGCAAAAGAGAAGGTCTCTCAAGCTAGTCAGACAGAGGAAGAAAATTTAAAGGAAGAAAGCTTAGAGGAGAAACAGCTATTAGGGAAAAAGCTACAACAGGAGGCTGCTACTAACACCGTTCTATCACCAGAGGGCGTAATTCAACCAACAGCTCCCCCTATGGAGATAGCTGAGTGGCCCTCAAACCCCGTAGTTGATAGATGGGATCCTGAGACAGGACCTCAAAGATTAGCATGCCCTGTACTTGAGCAGGCAGGAGGGCAGCGAATTCACCGTGCTTTAGATTTCAAAACAGTGAAGCAGTTAAAGGAGGCTGTAACAACCTATGGTCCTCAAGCACCGTTCACTGTAAGCATGGTCGAATCCATTACCAACTTGGACATGACGCCAGCAGATTGGGCTAGTATGTGTAAATCTGTGCTAAATGGAGGACAATATTTGTTATGGAAGGTTGCCAATGAGGAATTTTGCAGGGAGACAGCTAGACGAAATGCAGCAGCCGGTTACCCTCAAAGAAATCTAGATATGTTGTTAGGAAAAGGGCCTTATGAGGGTCAACGGCAACAAATTGAATATGATCCTGGCGTATACGCACAAATTGCTGTAGATGCGGTTAGGGCATGGAAAACTTTACAGGGGCATGGAGGTTTACAAGGTCAATTATCTAAGGTAATACAAGGAACTAATGAACCTTACGCTGAATTTGTAGATAGGCTTATTCAAGCAGCTTCCAGAATTTTTGGGGATACAGAACAGGCAATGCCATTTATAAAACAACTGGCTTATGACCAAGCAAATCGTTGTTGCAGAGAGGTCATTAGACCATGGAGACATGAAGATTTAAACACATATATTAAATTATGTAGAGACATTAATGAACAAGGGCAAGTCTTAGCAGCAGTACAACAGGCTTTAGATGCCAGGCCAAAAACATGCTATAATTGTGATCAAACAGGACATTTTAAAAGGAGTTGCCCCATAGGAGGAGGGTTTAACAAAGCTAGATATCAAACGAATAGAATACCGGGTATTTGCCCACGATGCCGTAGAGGGAAACATTGGGCTAATGAATGCCGTTCTCAAACCACCATAGAGGGTATTCCGTTATCAAAAAACAGACAAGGACCAAGAGTTTACCCACGATATCGTGGAGAACGGCATCGAGCTCCATTGCCAAAAAACGGACAGGGGGGCCCAATGCTCCGGGGCCCACGACCACAAATGTACGGGGCACTGGAGGAACCCAGAAACACCATGGAGGAACCCAGCAACACCATCAGGGTAGTGCCCAGGACACATTATCCATCAGATCTCTCATCAGACGAACCAGAGGAAGCGCAGGGTTGGACATCTGCGCCTCCGCCAGAGCAGTACTAACTCCAGAGATGGGAGTTCAAATCATTCCCACAGGAGTAAAAGGACCTCTTCCCCAAGGAACAGTAGGCTTATTGTTAGGACGCAGTTCTTCTACGCTAAAAGGACTTATGATAAGTCCCGGGGTAATTGATCCCGATTATGAAGGTGAAATAAAAATTATAGCTAGCTCTCCAAAGGGTATATCAGTAATTTCACCAGGAGATAGAATAGCACAGTTATTAATAATACCCAGCCTACATGATAAATTTTCCAGTAGTACTATAGAAAGAGGTTCCAGGGGATTAGGCTCCACAGGTGTAGATTGGGCTATGCTGTCTTTAAATTTAGATTCTCGTCCCATGCTAAAACTAAATATTCAAGGACATGAATTTAATGGACTACTGGATACAGGTGCAGACCTTAGCATCATATCTCGTCAAGAATGGCCAAAACATTGGCCGTTACAACAAGCCACTCAAACGCTTCGAGGCCTAGGAGTGGCGACTAATCCCCATAGAAGTGCAATGGTATTAGATTGGAAGGATCCTGAAGGATGTGAAGGAACTATACAGCCATATGTATTGGATCATCTTCCTATAAATTTATGGGGACGAGATGTCCTAGATCAATTAGGTTTGACATTAACAAATAACATCAATCCAAATGCGCCCACTATTAGGGCTAGACAAGGTTTCAGGAAAGAAAAAAGATTAGGAGAACAAGGCATAGCAGCACCAATTCAGATAGATCAGGGAATAAATAGACATGGACTGGGTTTTCAGAAGGGGTCACTGAGGCAATAAAAATTACTTGGAAATCAGATAGACCAGTATGGGTTCCTCAGTGGCCCCTGACTAAAGAAAAGATACAAGCAGCCCATGACCTGGTCAAACAACAATTAGCGGAGGGACATATACAACCTTCCGTATCTCCTTACAATACTCCCATTTTTGTCATTAAAAAGAAATCTGGTAAATGGAGATTATTGCAAGATTTAAGAGCCATTAATAATGAGATGGTTATTATGGGACCTGCTCAATCAGGGATTCCTCAATTGTCTGCTTTGCCAAAAACCTGGTACGTTTTAGCTATAGATATTAAAGATTGTTTTTTTTCAATTCCAATTCATCCTGAGGATAGTCCACATTTTGCATTTACTATCCCTGCACTGAATCATGAAGGTCCTGATCAGAGATATGAATGGAAAGTACTCCCTCAAGGGATGGCTAACAGCCCAACTATGTGTCAAATTTATGTTAACAAAGCAATCCAGCCACTTAGAAATCAAAATCCTAAACTACAAATATTTCACTATATGGATGATGTATTGTTAGCACACAAAGATAAAAACACATTGCTAGAATGTTATGCCACACTTACAAATTTATTAAAAAATTATAATCTAGAGATAGCAATAGATAAAGTACAATTAAATTTTCCAATTAATTATTTAGGAGTTCTATTATCCTCAACCATGGTCCGTCCACCAAAAATTCAAATACGAGTAGATCAACTCAAATCACTTAACGACTTTCAAAAGTTATTAGGAGACATAAATTGGATAAGGCCTTATCTAGGCATACCAACAGGAGAGTTGGGACCTTTATTTGATATCCTAAAAGGTCCATCAGATCCAAATTCACCCCGCATGTTAACGCCTGAAGCAAGAAAGGCATTAAAAATTATTGAAACATATATGGAAAATATGCATTTGGATAGAATTGATATAACTTTGCCTTTATTATTTATTGTAATACCAACAAAAAATATTCCTACAGGAGTATTTTGGCAAGAAGGTCCATTATTGTGGATACATTTATCTTATTCTCCTAACACTATTCTTACTAGGTATCCTGAGGCTGTAGGACAATTAATACTCAAAGGAATAAAAGCAGCAAAGGGAGTGTTTGGAATTTCTCCCAATAAAATTATTACTCCATATACTATGGATCAAATTGATGAGTTAGCTAATGAGTTAAATACTTGGGCAATAATCATGTGTAAATCTAATGTTTCATTTGATAATCACTTACCATCTAATCCTTTGTTGTCTTTTTGGTCTTCGCATCCTGTAGTTTTTCCAAAAATGACAAGAAAAACCCCTATCATGAATGCTCCAAATGTATTCACTGATGGGTCAAATAATGGTACAGCAGCAGTAGTTACCCCTGATCAAACTTTTACATTTTTAGCACCCAAACAATCAGCTCAAAAGGTAGAGCTTAATGCAGTTTTACAAGCTTTTGTGATGTTTAAAGATTCTGTATTTAATTTATTCTCTGATAGTCAGTATGTAGTTAATGCTATAGTATCCCTTGAAGATGCTGGCAGGATTTCCCCTTCCTCTACTGTTTTCTCTTTGTTTTCTGCTATACAAAGTGTAATCTGGGACAGAAAAGATCCATTCTTTATAGGACATATCAGAGCACATACAGGATTGCCTGGAGCCCTTAGTTTGGGCAACGATTTAGCAGATAAAACTACACATGACATACATATTTTCTCTACACTAGAAGAAGCTACACATTTTCATAAAAGGTTCCATGTCAATGCTAATACTTTACAAAAGCATTTTAAAATAACTAAGGAACAAGCTAGACAAATAATAAAACAATGTCAAAATTGTGTGACCTTTTTACCACAAGTTAATCTTGGAGTCAATCCTAGAGGACTGATACCTAACCATATTTGGCAGATGGACGTCACACACTTGCCACAATTTGGAAAATTAAAATATTTGCATGTTACAGTTGATACTTCTTCCGGATTTTTGATGGGCTCCCTTCATTCCGGAGAAAAAACTAAAGATGTTATAGCTCATTGCTTACAAAATTTTGCCACTGTGGGCGTTCCAAAACAGTTAAAAACAGATAATGGTCCTGGTTATATTTCTACCTCTTTTAAACAATTTTGCTCATCATTTGGCATTACTCATATAACAGGAATTCCATACAATCCACAGGGACAAGGCATAGTTGAAAGAGCTCATCAAACTATTAAAATGTACTTACTAAAGCAAAAAGAGGGAATTGGAAAGGGGTATATGTCACCCAAAGATAAACTTAAAATAACCCTTTTTACTCTAAACTTTTTAAATTTGGATTCCTCAGGGCTTAGTGCTGCGGAAAGGCATATGTGTCCAAAAAATGTACATAAGCCTAAGGTACTTTGGAAGGATATTCTAACAGGACAATGGAAAGGTCCTGACCCAGTGATTGTCTGGAGTCGGGGTTCTGTTTGTGTTTTTCCACAGGGAGAACAGCAGCCGATTTGGATTCCAGAGAGATTAACTAAAACAATTTCTACAGGCCAAAAGGAAGATGATTTGACTCAAATCCATAACAGCTGATATCCAGAACTCCAGTTTGGCTATTCTTACATCTGCGACGGTGATTAACCAGGATGTTTTTTTCAATATTTATTTTATTATTTGCCTTTTCCCACATCATAAAGTTCTATTTTATTTTTGAGCTCATACAGACCTAGGTTAATGTTTTTCTGATCAGTTTTATTTTTTGACTGTGGAGTTTTTAAGCATTGCAATGGAGATTTCACCTAGGTAAAGCTACAAGGCCTTTACTATTGTCTTATGTGTTGTATGTTATGTGTGCACACTTCTGTTTTGTGTTGTATGTCTGTATGTGTGTATGTCCATATATCATATATGAGGAGCGCTCATGAATAAATGGATCCGAATTTTTTTTATTCATGTGATTTTAATGGTTTAATTTAGATTGGGTAAACAGCTGTTGAAAATTGTTTTAATATGTGAACAAATAAGGAGGTTAACAGATCTGTTTGTTTACTTTCACCTTTCCTTCTCATTATATTTAATAATTCTGTTCAGGATAATGTAAATTGTTCAAAAAATTGTTTTCTTAGTGCCTGTTGGAATGTTACATAATTTTTTTCTTAGCATCATTGCCAGAATTCCTATCTTCATCCCAGTGCCGGTGAAGACAAAGATAAAACCAAACTACAGCTTCTTCGATAGTTATCACAACAAACTGTAAAAACTGATGCATCAATGAATAATAACTCAACAAGTAATGCTCAATTAAGGAGTTGATTTACTTTGGGAGGAAATGGACATATTGACAGATTCCTCTGCTTTGAATTGCTTGCAGACCTTGCCTGGACTATGTATCATCTGTATGCATTTTGAACTATCTGTTGGTACAGCGAATTGTGGTAGTGCTGGAGTATTTTTGCTGATGGTGTCACCGGTGGTACAGTTTTTCAAAGGAGCCCTCAATTGGCTTAGTGTCATGGCATTTTGCATCCTCCTCCCTTCTACTAGTGATGGTCTAAAATTTGGGGGCCAACAGAGGTGAGGCAAAGAACCTCACCCCCCACTGGTGCAAAGGCCTATCCACAAGTATGGCTGTATGCTGGACTGGTAGTCAGTGACGGGTATGATCCAATTGCAGTGGTACCAACCTAAGACAGGAGGCTGACGCCTAGAGGTCAGTTCATCCGATGACGGGTAAGGACCATATGTTGAATTGGACTGCCTAACAGGCACGGTCCCTAAGCCACATTGCTTGTTGTTTAATTAAACAAAAAGGGGGAGATGCTGAGAGCCACGGCCGAGTCTGTATGGCCCCTGGCATTTTGCCAACAGTATTGATTGACAGGCGAGGCATTACTATCCGCCTCTGCCGCAACTTTTGAGTTCTCGCACTATTTTGGAGTTCTCATGGGGATTTCCGGGGATTCCCCGAGAGTTCCCATTGGTTGGGGAAGTGCAGGAGGAGGGATTTCCGGGAGAGATATTTCCGGCTGGGGGTTCCTGGACAAGCCTCCTGGCGCGTTCGGGAGGATTCCCCGGGAGCTGTGTGAAGTGTTTTCCTGCAGTTTAAAAATAAAGTTTGTTCCTGCTTCAGTGGCTCGTGATTTGTGCCCAGCCAGACTGCGGCAGTAATTCTTTTAATTTTCACTTTTGATTGATGAGTAATGATCATATATATGTATGAGCTACCATAGGATATTTTGGTTCACATATAATTGGGCAATGACCCAATGAGGGTATTGAGAATATCCATTACCTTAAACTTTTATGATTTATGATAAGTATACATCGTTAACTATATTCACCTACTAAACAAGCCAATCATGCTCTTTCCTCAGGGTCTCTCCTTCTATTCTTCCTTCATCCTAGAGAATTTGCCTCCTATTACTTTGTGGCCTACTCCCCTACTTCTTAGTGTTTCTGCTGAAATGCCACCTTTTAAGAGACTACTACTCCTTTTATTCTCTGTCCCCCTTATTCTGCTTTATCTCCCTTTGTAATGTGTATCCTTACCTGACATGCTATCTATTTAATGGTTTATTTGCTGTTGTCACTCTCCCTCACACAAAATGTAGGTCCCTTGGGTTTATTAGTCCATTTTTGCTTCTATAATAAAATACCTGAAAGAGACTACTTTATAAAAAAAAGATATTTTGGCTCACAGTTCTAGAGGTTCTGTAAGGGTCCGGTGAAGCGTCGGAGAAAGAGACCACCAAGTGACCACTCATGCAATTGGCAGAAGGGGATTTATTGATCTAGCATGCTAGGGCTCCGTGCCCACTCAAGAAGGGAGAACAGCCCAGAGCCCCGAGCAGGGGCTGAGCACTGCTTAAGTACACTTTTTTTGGGAGGGCGGGGATTTTATATACATCACAGTTTCCTTTAACAAATCATTATACACTGCAGGAAAGTCAAACAACAACTCCTAAACATGATTAGTTCATTCATTGGCGGGAACAGCTCAGGCTGGAGTGATAGGTCATTCCTAAGGAGGGTACACATTCAAACTGATTGGTTTTAGGGCCTAAAAGACTACGTGACAAGTTGCACAGAGTCCCAAGTTATTGGACAACCAGGGAGTCAGTGGGAATATTTACTGGGCAGTTCCAGTATTGTCCTAACAGCTACAGGGATTTCAGGTAGCATAGAAACCTAACAATACCTAATCCTTTACATTTTAACTCAGACCTTGCAGCTTAGAAACTTTACAATACCCGGTCTTTTACCCTTTAACTTTTACGCTTTAACTTCAATTTCTTTTACCCTTACGGTTCAAGGTTGAGGGGATTGCATCTGTTGATAGCCTTCTTGCCTACAAAGTTCTGAGGCAGCCATAATATGGTCATGACATGGCGAGAGACGCGGAGCACAAGTGTGTGTCTAAGTTTGTGTGGTCTCTCTCTTCTTTAAACCCAACAGGTTTCAATCGTCAGAGCCCCACACTAATGGCCTTAATATATCACAGAGAGGTTTAAATTTCATCACGTGAAGGCTTGGGGATAACTCAAATCATATTCATTTCACAGCCATGAGTGTTAGGACGTTGTCTGTTTTTTCAAAACGTTTTAGTTGTAGACTAAAGGATTGGACCTGGTGCCTCCCACATACTAGGCAAGCGCTCTACTACTAAGCTGCACCCACAGCCCCTTTGACTGTCTTTTCATAATGGTGTCCTCAGCACAGAAAAAAGTAGTGGGAGCCCCGCAAATTCTTATTAGATGAGTTTCACTGAAACAGTTTGATTTATTGGAGATTTAAAAAAGATAAATTACTTTTTAAAATAAAGAGAATTATTTTAAATTACATAGTACTAACTCTGCATCCTATAGAAGTCATGGGAAATTCTGTTTGGGCTTGAGTCCTTAGCACACACCTCTTGGGGGAGATAGGACTTGAATGGAGAGTTGTATTTGAATAAACGGAAGGGAGGAAAAAAGAGAATAGGTTTCAAGTTTTGAAAACAGAGACAGAGGCATAAAGGTATATGGACATATTTGTAAATCTGAACAGAGAATTGGATAAGGGTCCAATTTTATAAGCCATATAGACAAAAATCAAAAGAATAGCTTAATTTATTTCTTGAGTTCTTTGAAATGTTCTAGAATGAGCTGGTACAGCCATATAAGTACTTTATATAAATATGCATGTACTTACATGTACATAGAAATTACAAATAGTGATGTTCTTAGAAAAGCTCCTTTTCTTTTGTAAACATCATGTGATGTAAATAAGTCACTTATTATTATCTTTGGCTCCATAAACCTTCATATTAGTGTGTTAGGCTATCATTACAAAGAAAAGAAGGTATTAAAAATGTGGAATAGATGTGTGTAAACAAAGGTCTACATCAGTGTGCTTTTTTGGTTTTGTTTTTGGTACTGGGATTGAATCTAGGGACGCTGAAACACAGCCACATCCCCAACCTCCCTTTTTTAAAAAAATTTTTTAGTTGTAGTCAGACACAATACCTTTATTTTATTTATCTATTTTCATGTGGTGCTGAGGATCGAACCCAGGGCCTTACACATGCTAGGCGAGCTCTGTACTGCTGAGCCACAACCTCATTCCCATCCCAGCCCTTTTTATGTTTTATTTTGAGGCAGAGCCAGTTGCTGAGGCCAGCCTCAAACTTGTGATTCTCCTGCCTCAGCCTACGGAGTCGCTGGAATTACAGGCATGTGCCCTGTGCCCGACTTGTCATTTTGCTTTATGCACACGGCAGAGACATGCATTCTCTTTGACATTTAATAGGCCTTAGAGGAAGTGTCCAGTTATATGAACAGTGACTTCATAGGCCCTACTGGAAAGGGGAGGCCTTATGGTCTCCCGGCATAGACAATATATAAAAAATGAATGCGGATGTTTTGTAATGCATTTATTTACAAGAGCAGGTGGTGGCTGAATTCTCCTGTGTTGGTTGTTTGCCACACCCTGCTTTAGACCAAATTCTAAATCGAACCTGGCTTTTCTTTGTGTCTCCTCTCTTCCCCTTCTTAGTCAGCCTCTTGGTTTGTGTGGTCATTCTCACATTTCTACACCACTTAGAATCCTGTTTCCTGTGGAGGATGCTTCCAGGTAGCTGACCTAGTTGACAAGTTGCTGGACAAAGTGTAAATCTCAGGAGTTTTATCCTACTAAGGACATGCCTGCCTTTAACAGGGAATTCTGAAATGAAAAGATTGGCCTGTGACTAATTACAGCTAATTTTATTTTAACTGGTCACAAAAAGAATGCATAATGATTATAGAAAACTTGAAAAAGAAAGAAATCACAAGTTCTACTATAATCAACATTTTGGAGCACTAAGGAATTAATTAAGGATTCGGTTGCTATCACTATGTTGTACAGTGGACTCATCTTGAGCCTGTCATAAAGGTGGTTGCTGCCCATTTTTCTAATTGGTGAAGGAAGGTCCATATGCATATCTTCTCTTATTCTGCCTAATCCTTACTTTCATATCTCTCCAATGAATCTAATTCTTTGACAGAAGAATTGGTTTATAATGTCAATGGAAGACAGAACTGAGAAAAATAATGTGCATCTTGAGGCAAGTTGCCTGTTTTGTGTGGGTATCTGTTTCCTCTTATGGCAAATGAATAAGTAGACCCCAAACAATGGCTGAAGTCCATTCAGTCCTCACATACTAATATTTGTTGAAAGCCATTTTAACTTAATGATTTCAATTACAAGGACACTCAAAGGCCACAACAACAATAACAACAACAAAACAATTCAAGAGATTAAATGAAACTAGTATAGAATTAAAAGCAGAACCAATTAGCAGTGGATTATAGGCTCTAAGAATATTGTGGAATATGCTTTTAAAAATAAGCTAGAATCAGAAACATTGTGAGAAGAATTAGAACTAAAGTTATAATACATTAGGAGAGAATCAAGTATTGCAATAGAAAAAAATAGTGGAAGGAGAATTAATTCATTTATTCCAACAGATATGTGTTGGGAATCCTGCATGTACTAGGTCAATAGGTCTTAGAAATACAGAGAGATAAAAGACACTCCTTTCTTTGACGAGCCAATCATCTAAATGTGTAAATACATTAGCAAATACCATGTAGGGTAACAAGTACTTTATTGAAATAGAAAGATCACAAATGCTAGGTCATATAATTTTATATCTTAATGCAGGAAATTTGTTGAGTTTATATTGAACACAACATTCTATTCTAGCTCCGTAAACCAAACTTACTCCTTAATTTCTTTGAGAAATTGTTCATATCCCCAATTTACAAAACACATGGAAATAGAATTTCTATGATTAAATTTATTTGCTAATTTAACAAAATGTATACAGTGCCAAATTTTCATTTTAGGACTAAATATTACTTTGTTTTTCAGAGAGAGATGAGGTGAGGGAGAATAAAACCCTGAAAAATTAAATCTGATCATTGCTGGAACATTGTTAACCAAGCCCAGCAATGGCTTGTTATCCTCGAAATATAACTTGTCATCTTGTCACAAAAACCAATTTTGAGAATAAGTGGAAATTCATTTCGATTTTCAATTGTTTAGTGTATCTGAAAACCAAAAAATTATGATAGGATGTTTTTTGGTATTCATTTCATGTCAGGTAATAGGAAGTTTTATCCCCTCATGTCCCTAGAAGATGGCAAGATTGATGAGTTGTTTACACAGGCAATCAGAATTCCATTCAGACACTATTATGCAATAGTGTCCCACTTTGACTTAACATGGTGTCACATCTTAGTTATTTCTGAATGATGCCTACAAAGAAATTTCAGCAATTCTATATGGTGGTCAGTCAATATATTTCATGACTGGTTATTTTTCTTTTGCACTTAGAGAAATTCTCAAAAAAATTACGTTAGATTAAATGGCAATATTTAATTTTCAATATAAAGAATGAGTAGCATTGAAAGCCTGAGGCAGAGCACAAAATCATTATGAAGAGAAAAATTAAAAGAACATAAAGAGGCTATAGCAATGTAATAACTTTATTCCCAAACATTCTCTTACTAACCGATGTTTTGCTATAGACAGTCGAGCAAAACAATATCACTGCATTATAATCAAATTAATGTCATCAAATTTTCAATCGCAAAAATATAGATGAGTTTAGTTTGCCCTTACCTGTTGTCTTACTAGTTATCCTTTTCTTTTATATCATAGAAAAGATGTTTTAAAAATTTTTCTTTGATAATAAATAATTTTGTTTATTTTTACCACCCATAATCAGTAGGATTTGACAGTGAGAAGCAGGAATATCTACTTTCATAGAAGAAAAACACCATTTTTTTTTGTGTGTAGATGCTTATCTGTCCTGCATAGTTAAGGAAATCATATCAGAAAAGCAGAAACAGATAAAATGAATAATTAGTTCTCTAAGTGTTGCCTCTCTTCTTATTTTTTCATTTTAATTTATATATAGCTCAAAGCTTAAATCTTAACTATAATCACCAGCCAGACCATTGGTTGAGATAAAACACATTTTTATTAACCCAAAGTTCCTTTTGGGCCCTTTCTAATCAATAAGACTCTCTCCCAAAAGGTAACTCTTTTTCCTGACATTTATCATGATAAATTAACTTGGTTCTTGAACTTCGTATCATTGGATCGTTTGGTTCTGTATTACTTTTTAAATCATCAGTACAAATTCATTTAGGTGTCACAGTATACGAGGTTTAATGCTTCAATCTCATTATGTTCTCTCTCCCATATTAGATTTCCTGTCCATATTGTAATTAAAAGTGGGTCTCTTTTGCTTCAGTTAAATGATTCTGAGTAAAATGGGATGGGCAGGAATTTTTTTTTTTTTATTGAATAGAACATCCTGGAAGATGCTGGGGTATCAAACAAAGTCAACAAATGGGCAAAGGGACTTACTGCCCTTCAGAGTATGGAGTCAGGGGCACATATTCGCGTCTGAGTCACTGTAACAGAGAACACCTTAGGGATCCGTTTTCAGAAATGGGGTACTTGGTGGGGCTACGTTACGGGAATAGGAATAAGAGCCAAAATTTGGGTCAGGAAGGAATAGCGATAAAGTGACATGTCTTAGAGTTAGGGCCTCTAGAACTGCCTGTATCCATTCCTTCTCTGACATACCCCTGCTAGTGATGGAGGGTCCCAGTCTACATATGAAAGATACTTGGTTCCAATTCTGAGATGAGACATATTATTATTAGAAAAACGTAGGGCTTGAAAACCCACAAAATCAAAGCCTGCCTCTTGGACAGGACAGATTTGTCCCTAATTACCAGGTTGTTTCTTAAGCTTGCATTGCTTGACTCATTGATCTCTAAAATTTGGAGATCAAATCCCTAGGAATAAGACCAGAAATAAACTTTGCAACTGGTAAAAGAAAATATAGGGACAACATCCAACATAGAGGCACAAGCAAGTTGTGGGACCAGTCTAGGTGTCTGTCAACGTATGAATGGATAGAGAAAATCTGGCATATATACACAACAGAATTTTATTCATCAGTAAAGAAGAACAAAATTAATGCCATTTTCAGGAAAATGGGTGGATCTGGATAGCACCATATTAAGAGAGATAAGTCAGATTCAGAAAGACAACTGTTGTATGTCTTCTCAGAAATGTGGAACCTAGAAAGATATGGAGGAAAACAGAAGGGAGATGAATAGGAGAGAGGAAGGGACCAGGGGAAGGAAGATGGGAGGGCAGAGGGAGATATGGGGGAGAGAAGGTGGTCAAATTATGGTATGTGCATGTATGAATATGCCACCATGAAACTCACTAATATCTACAATTAATGTGTCCCAATAAAAAAGATTGGATGACAATGACAACTGGGAACTAGTAAGATATCTCTAGTTCTTAAAGAAGATACAGGGAATTTAGAAGAGATTTAGAAATTGTCATCTCAGTACCATGATAATAGCCTTTTCTAGCATAAGATTCAGGAAGTGAGAAGAGCTTGTAGATTTAAGTTCCTTTTCTGCTCTGCTGTGATAAGCCATTGAGACTGGTTCATTTTAATGATAGTTAATGGGAACTCATGGTTGTGGCCAGTTGCTTTACTCAAGAAATTTTTAGTCTATCTATTAATTGCATTTGTCTTTGAGATAACAGGAGGCCCAATCTATCAAAGTTTAGTATAGATATGGGTTCAAGTTCATTCCTTCTCCCATGTGTAATCTTTGCAGTGCAGTGTGGTTGGCAACTATGATGGCTGAAGCATTAATACCAGATATGATATGTTGAGTACCTACAGTGAACTGGGAAATTGACAGATATTATGCTATTTTTATGTATTTTACTTAATTTTTCCTTCATATTTATTATTGGTGCATTAAAGAGGTGTATGATGATGGGATTTGTTGTCACATATTAGTACCTGTGACATGATATAACAATATAGTTTGGTCAATATCCCTCCCTGGCACTTTTCTGTTCCCTTCCCTCCTTCCATCCCCTGGTCTCTTTCCTCTAAACTGTTGATCTCCCTTTGTTTTTCATGTGATCACTCCCTACCTTTCTTTTCATTTTTTTCTCTGTTGCTCCACATATGAGAGAAAACATATAACCCTTGACTTTCTGACTTTGGCTTATTTTGCTTGACATAATGGTCTTCTCAAGTTCTATCCATTTTCCTGCAAAAGGCATGATTTTGTTTTTATTTGTGGCTGAATAAAATTTCATTGGTTTTTTAAACTATTTTTATATAGTCTTACAAGCAGGAACTTTTATTCTTACTTCCCAGATTAAAAGACAGATATTATAAGTTAAAAAACTTGTTCCAGGTTAACATCTAGTTAAAACTGGTCTCTGGCTTTTCTGCCCCCAGACCCTGGCATTTCCTAGCCTACCATTTCCTGCTGTGTTGTGTTCTATTTGGAAATAACATGTATTATGGAATTACACTGGCCATGGAGAGGCTTTCCAAATCTTGTTGAATATATTATCAATCTAAATTGCTACCTCCGTGAATCAGGCGGTATAGCGATACCAGACTTCAAACTATACTACAGAGCAATAGTAACAAAAACAGCATGGTACTGGTACCAAAACAGGCGGGTGGACCAATGGTACAGAATAGAGGACACAGAAACCAATCCACAAAACTACAACTACCTTATATTTGATAAAGGGGCTAAAAGCATGCAATGGAGGAAGGATAGCATCTTCAACAAATGGTGCTGGGAAAACTGGAAATCCATATGCAACAAAATGAAACTGAATCCCTTTCTCTCGCCATGCACAAAAGTTAATTCAAAATGGATCAAGGAGCTTGATATCAAATCAGAGACACGCCGTCTGATAGAAGAAAAAGTTGGCTACGATCTACATACTGTGGGGTCGGGCTCCAAATTCCTCAATAGGACACCCATAGCACAAAAGTTAATAACTAGAATCAACAAATGGGACTTACTCAAACTAAAAAGTTTTTTCTCAGCAAAAGATACAATAAGAGAGGTAAATAGAGAGCCTACATCCTGGGAACAAATCTTTACTCCTCACACTTCAGATAGAGCCCTAATATCCAGAGTATACAAAGAACTCAAAAAATTAGACAATAAGAGAACAAACAACCCAATCAACAAATGGGCCAAGGACCTGAACAGACACTTCTCAGAGGAGGACATACAATCAATCAACAAGTACATGAAAAAATGCTCACCATCTCTAGCTGTCAGAGAAATGCAAATCAAAACCACCCTAAGATACCATCTCACTCTAGTTAGATTGGCAGCCATTATGAAGTCAAACAACAACAAGTGCTGGAGAGGATGTGGGGAAAAGGGTACACTTGTACATTGCTGGTGGGACTGCAAATTGGTGCAGCCAATTTGGAAAGCAGTATGGAGATTTCTTGGAAAGCTGGGAATGGAGCCACCATTTGACCCAGCTATTCCCCTTCTCGGTCTATTCCCTAAAGACCTAAAAAGAGCATGCTACAGGGACACTGCTACATCGATGTTCATAGCAGCACAATTCACAATAGCTAGACTGTGGAACCAACCTAGATGCCCTTCAATGGATGAATGGATAAAAAAAATGTGGCATTTATACACAATGGAGTATTACTCTGCATTAAAAAATGACAAAATCATAGAATTTACAGGGAAATGGATGGCATTAGAGCAGATTATGCTAAGTGAAGCTAGCCAATCCCTAAAAAACAAATGCCAAATGTCTTCTTTGATATAAGGAGAGTAACTAAGAACAGAGTAGGGTCGAAGAGCATGAGAAGAAGATTAACATTAAACAGGGATGAGAGGTGGGAGGGAAAGGGAGAGAGAAGGGAAAATGCATGGAAATGGAAGGAGACCCTCAGAGTTATACAAAAGTACATACAAGAGGAAGTGAGGGGAAGGGGAAAAATAATATAAGGGGGACAAACGAATGTCAGTAGAGGGAGCAGAGAGAGAAGAGGGGAGGGGAGGGGAGGGGAGGGGAGGGGGGATAGTAGAGGATAGGAAAGGCAGCAGAATACAACAGACACTAGTATGGCAATATGTAAATCAATGGATGTGTAACTGATGTGATTCTGCAATCTGTATATGGGGTAAAAATGGGAGCTCATAACCCACTTGAATCAAATTGTGAAATATGATATATCAAGAACTATGTAATGTTTTGAACAGCCAACAATAAAAAATTAAAAAAAAAAAATAAATAAATTGCTACCTCCATGATGCTTTAGGTGTGAAGATATTGTTCAACTCTACCTTTGCACCTTTTTATTACCATTTTTAATTTTTTGTTAAGTATTTGGGTTTCTTTAGATTTCTTAGAAATCATAACATTGCTATAGGATATTAACTTCAGTCAACAAGTTGCTAGTTTGATACAGGCCTCTCACGAGAAGGAAATCCCCACTCCCCCCTCCTTTTTTTTTTTGGTAGAAGATCCAGTGGTCTGAAGGTGAGAAATTTGACACGTGTAAATAAGAACAGATTATTAAATTAAATGATTACCATTCATCTCTTTAGTTGTCCATAAAGGCAATGGGAGGTCTTGTTATGGTTCACATGCATGCATAAATAATGGTGGAGAAGAAGAATATAACATTCTAAAACTTGAGTCCTTGTAATTTATTTCTCAAGAGATAAAATGTCTTAGAAGCATCCTGTAATGAATCTTCATATCTCTGGATTTTGCCTGTTATTTTGATTAACTAGAATTAGCAGTGCATTTTAATTTTATAGGCAAATAGAGTCAATGGTATATTTAGTGGTTAAGAGTGATTATGACTTTCTGGTTTGGCTCTGCTACTTACCACTGTGAGACCTTAGGCAGGATTATTAGCCTAATGTCTAACTTTTCTCCATCTGCAAAATGGGGCTTGAAAATAATAGCACATATTTCAAAGCTGAGTAGCAGAGTCTATAGTAAATCAAAAAGTAATGGGGACATGGAGGGCAATCGATGACTATTAGCAATTATATTTATTTAAATGATTTTTTGTGTTGCTGGATATCAAACCCAGGGCCTTGCACTTTCTAGGCAAGCACTCTGCCACTAAGCTACATCCCCAGCCCTTAGTGATGATATTTCCAGGGAATCTTCTACAAGTCAAAATGTTTCCACCACTTTATTTAGAGAGATAATTATATAGTTTAAGTCTTCTGAGGCACAGAATAAGCTTAAGAAAGAACATAAGGTATGGTATGAAATCAAATCAAATATTTCTGAAACATGAGACAGTTAAATAAATTGCTGCCCAGAACATGGTTAACATACATATGTGTATTTTTATTTCATTTTATTGGTACATCTCAATTATACAGAAGAGTAGGTTTCATGGTGGCATATTCATAGAGGCACATACCAGAATCTGAATTCCCCAATAACTCCCCTTGTCCTCTCCTCTTGATCGTAATCATCTTCCTATTCCTTTTTCCTATTTATTTCCCTCATATTTTCATGGGATACCCCTTGCCCCTTTTCTTTCTAGCTTCCATATTTGAGAGAAATTATACAACACTTATCTTTCTGAGTCTGACTTATTTTACTTAACATGATGTTCTCCCTATCTACCGATTTTCCTGCCAATGACACAATTTCATTCTTCTTTATGGCTGGATAAAATCCCATTGTGTACATATGTCCCTTTTTTTTTTATTCGTTCGTCTGTGGACAGACATATAGGCTGGTTCCACAACTGGATTATTGTGAATTGTGCTCTTGCAGACATGGGGATACATGCATCTCTAAAGCATGCTGGCTTTAATTCTTTTGAATAAATACCAAGGGGTGGGTTCTCTTGATTATATGGTAGTTCCTTTCCTTGTCTTTTGGGGAATCTCCATACTGATTTCTATAGTGGCTGTACTAATTTATGTTCCTGCCAACAGTGTATACAGTTCCTTTTACATCCACATCCTCACCAGCGCTTATTGTTATTTTTACTCTTGAACATTTCCTTTTTAACTGGAGTGAGATGACATCTCAGTGTAGTCTTGATTTACATTTCCCTGATGGCTAAAGATGTTGAACATATTTTCATATAATTTTTGGTCATTTGTACTTCTTCTTTTGGGAAGTGTCTGTTCAATTCATTTGTCCATTTATTGAATTTTTTTTGATATTGAGTTTTTTGAGTCCTTTGTATATTCTGGATATTAATCCTCTGTTGAAAGAAAAACTGGGAAAGATTCTCTCCCTTTCTATAGGCTCTCTCTTCATGCTGATAATGGTTTCCTTTTCTAGGTAGAAGCTTTCTAATTTGATGTCATCCCATTTATTGATTCTTGGTATTGTTTCCTGAGCTTTAGGAGTCCCATTGAAGAAGTACTTGCCTGTATTTTGGAGTGTTGGCTCTATGTTTTCTTCTGGCAATTGCAAAGTTTCTGGTTTTATTCCCAGGGTTTTGATGCATTTTGAGGGGCTTTTGTGCAGGGTGAAAGACAGGAATCCAGATTCAATCTTCTACAAAAGATATCTATTTTTTTTTCAGCACCATGTGTTAAAGAAGCTGTCTTTTCTCCAATGTGTGATTTTAGTGCCTTTGTCAAGAATGGTATGAGTATAGCTGTGTCTGTTTTTCTCTGTCTTCTATTCCATTGATCTACATGTCTATTTTTGTGTCAGTGCCATGCTTTCTTTATTACTAAAGTACAATAGTAATATAACTTGGAATTGAATATTGCAATTTTTTTGCTCAAAATTGCTTTCACTATTCTGGGTCTTTCAGTTCTTCCATATGAATTTTAGGACCATTTATTCTCTATAGAAAATGTCATTGGTATTTTGATGAGGATTGCATTGAATTTGTAGACTGCTTTTGATAATATGGGCATTTTAATTGTATTAATTCTGCCTGTTCATGAACATGGGAGATTGCTCCATCTTCTAGTTTCTTCTTCAATTTATTTTTTCAGTGTTCTATAATTTTCTTTGTAGAGATATTTTACCTCTTTGGTTACATTATCCCTAAGTATTTCTCTTCTTGAAGTTATTGTTAATGGAATTCTTTTCCTGATTTCTTCTTTTTTATTGGTATATTATAGTTGTACAATAATGGTGGGATTTGGTGATACATATTAGTACATACACAAAATATAACAACATAATTTGGTCAGTATTCCTCCCTGGTACTTCCCTCCTCCCACCCCTCCTCCTCTCTGATTCCCATCCCTAGTTTTTCATCCTCTGTTCTACAAATTTCCCTTTGCTTTTCATGGGATCACCCCCTTTCTTTTTATCTTTATTCTCTAACTTCCATATATGAGAGGAAACATATGACCCTTGACCTCTGACTGACTTATTTCACTTAACAAAAATAGTCTCACATTCCATCCATATTTCCTGCAAGTGACATAATTTCATTTTTCTTTGTGGCAGAATAAACTCCATTGTGTCTGTATAACACATTTTCTTTATCCATTCCTGATTTCTTTTTCAGTAATTCACTATTGGTACAGAGTAAAGTATTGATTTTTGTATGTTGATTTTGTATCCTACTTTTTTGTTGGATTTGTTTATTAATTCTAGTATTCTTCTGGTCATGTTTTTGGGTCTTCTAATTATAGGGTCATACCATTGCAAAAGGAGATAATTTGATATCTTTCTTATATATATATGCCTTTAATTTCCTTTTCTTGTCCAATTGCTCTGGCTAAAATTCCAAGTACTATATTCAATACGAGTGGTAAGAGGGGAGATTCTTATCTTGTTCTGATTTTAGATGAAATGATTTCAGTTTTTCCCTATTCAGTATAATGTTGGCTTTTGTTTTTTCATATTTAGTCTTTATTAGGTTGAAGTAAGTTTCTTCTATTCCTAATTTCTTCAAAATGTTTATTATGAAGCAGTGTTGAATTATGTCGAAGGCCCTCTCTGCATCTATTGAGATGATCCTGTGATTTTTGTCTATGGTTCTATTTATGTAGTGTATCTCATTTACTGATTTGCACATGTCAAACTATCATTTCATCCCTGATTAATCATGCTTAATCATGGTAAATGTATTTTTAACATGCTGTTGAATTTGGCTTGCTAATATAGGGATTTTTGCATCTATGTTCATTAATGATATTGATCTGTAGGTTTATCTGGTTTTGGTATCACAGTAATACTGGCTTCATAGAATAAGTTTGGGAGTGTTCCCTCCATTTCTGTTACATGGAGTAATCTGAGGAGCATTGTCGTTAGTTCTTTAAAGTTTTGTAGAACTCAGCAGTGAATCCTTTTGGCTTGGGGATTTTCTTTGGAAAGCATTTTATTACTGCTTCAGTCTCATTGTTTGTTACTGGCCTATTCAGGTTTGCTGTATCATCTTGGTTCAATTTAGGTAGATTGTACGTGTCTTGAAGTATATTCATTTCTTCTAGAGTCTCCAATTTATTGTAACATAAGTTTTCAAAATAGTCAATAATAATCCTCTAGATTTTGGTGGTATCTGATGCAATATCTTCCTTTTCTTTGTCCCTAATTTTATTTAGTTGGGCATTCTCTTTCTTTTGATTATTTTGCTTTCTCAATTTGATCATCTTTTTCAAAAAAACAACTCTTTTGTTTCATTGATCTTTTTCTTTTTTTGATTATTAATATCATTTATTTGAGCTCTGATCTTTACTCTTCATTTCCTTCTGCTTGTTTTAGGAATGGTTTGTTGTTTTTCTAAGACATTGAGGTATATCATTAAGTCATTTATTTGGATTCTCTTTGATGTTTTTATACAGGTACTCATAGCCATAAACTTTTCTCTTAGAAATGCTTATGTTGTGTCCCAGGGATTCTGGTATTTTGTATTTCTATTTTCACTTGATTGTTAGAATTTTTTAAATTTCCTCTGATTTCTTTGAAGGTCCACTCATTCTTCAAAAGTATATTTTTAAATCTCCATGAGTTTGTTTTATAGTTCCTAAAGTTTTTTTTTTCTGTTGATTACTAAGTTCATCCCATTATGATATGATAACTCAGGGAATTATCTCAACTTTCTTTTTTTTGGGGGGGGGTGGGTATTTGCTGAGACTTGCTTTGTGGCCTTAAGTATCTATGTTGGAGAAAGTTTCATTAACAGTTGATAAGAAATTGTATTCAGCTCTTGTTGGCTTAGTAGTCATGAATTCCTTTAGTTTATACTTATCTTGAAAAGTTTTTATATCTCTCCAAGCTTTATGGATAGCTTTGGCAGACAGCAATTTAGGTTGGCTGTTATTTTCTTTCATTCCATTCCCTTCTAGACATTTTTTTTTTTTGAGAAATCTGCTATTTTTCTGATTGGTTTCTCCTTGTGGATGACCTGGCATTTCACTCTTTCACCTTTTAAAATTCTTGATTTTTTGGCATTTTAATTATAATGTATTATAGAAAATTGAGTCAATGTATTTGCTTTGTAAACATTTATTACCTTTCCAGGTAGATGAGGGAAAGTGAATCAGGTTTTTTACTCAGGCAATTACAAACTAGCTGGGGAAGGCTGACAGGTTCTGAGAAACAAAAATAAACTCTGAAACATCAGCATGAGTGGAAGACGGCGACAGACATTCTGTGAAGGATGAGAGTAGGCGAGCTGGAGAGGAGCAGACTTGGAGGATGACAGCCCTGAGCTTGGAAAGTTTCACTAGAGAAGAAAAGATCCTTTAAATGAGGGGGCTTCATGGTGACAGTAAGGCAGGGATTTTTTTAAACATCTTCGAACAAATGAATCACCGGTGATGTTGTTAAGATGTGGAGGCTGAAACATAGATTGGGGTAGAAACCCCAATTCGGCATTCTTAGGTGATGCCACAAAAAACGTTAGCACCCTTCTGGTTGTGCAGCAAGAAAAGGAACAACTTGTGTTCTTGTGTGCAGAAGGCTCAGTGGTGAGGCTGCACAGTAAGGACAGAGTAAGCACAGAGTGGTAAGGAACCAAACTGAGGGAGTGGCAGTGGAAACAGAAGGATAGGGGGAAAAAATATTCCAAAGAGGAATGGAATGTTGCTGAATACCCAGGGCAGAGGAAAATTATCAAGATCCTCTTTGGGAGATGAATAATGCCATTGGCACTGGTAGGGAAGGTTAGAAGGAGGACTGGGTAGAGGGGAGCAGGGAGTGGCCAGCTTGATTTTTCAGATGCTAAATTTGAGGTGTGGTGTTCAAGGCAAGGGCTGGAGAAGAGTGTTTAGAATCCCCTGTTGACGTGGGAGTTGAAGTATCCAGAAAGAATTTTGGAGATCTCTGCACACCAACAAAGAGTGGTGGAAGCTGCACTGAGGATAGTACTAAGGGGTAAAGTTATCTTCTAAGAAATAGGAGAAAATAAAGTTATTTTAAAAAGAGAATCAGAGTTTGGCATTTTTCCTGAGTGCATAGGTCTAGAGAATTGAAATGGAATGAGGCAATCATAAATGAGTGCACATTGTATATTGTCACATGAACTTGGAGCAGAATATAAACAACTACATATTTAATTATAACTACATATGATAATTAGTGGTGTATAGTTATTATTTAAATAGATTATTTGAATTTACTTGGTCCTGTTTTCATGCTTCAAGTTCTTAAAAATATTCTAAAACTTTACTTAAAGAAGAAAACCATTGGCTGGGCTCGGTGGCACACGCCTGTAATCCCAGTGACTCAGAAGGTTGAGGCAGGAGGATCACAACATTTTTTACCCCCTGCAAGCCCCTCTCTCTTTCTGTCTCTTTTTGTCTATATGTAGGTATATGCTTTATGTATTTTCCTTTAGAAATGTGCATATTTTTTCACAATTTGGAGTTGCACTGCCTGTATTATTTTGCATATGCTTTAAAAATATATTTTGAACCAGGCACAATGGCACATGCCTATAATCCCAGCAACTTGGGAAACTGAGGCAGGAGACTTGCAAGTTCAAGACCAGCCTCAGGAATTTAGTGAGGCCCTAAGCAACTTAGCAAGACTCTGCCTCAAAATAAAATAAATTGAAATGCTGGGATGTAGCTCAGGGGCAAACTGTCTCTGAGTTTCCCCTTGATATTAAGAAATCCGTTATAATTGTGCTTTTCTATGGATAGAATTCAGTTTGCCTGGAAATCAAAAAAGAACCTGAAAAGAAGTTAGGGTCAAATAAGTTTTTCCCATTCAGGAGTAACCAGGACTGAGGGGAAAGGACTCATGAGGTGACTGGACAGAAATATCTGTTGAATGAATAAACTGAATGCAAAAATAGAAGAAGATGGCAGAGCAAGGAAGGTGCTAGAATAGCCAGGGTTGGCCTTTGGAGGCAACAGGTATACTTAGGTGAAAAAACATGTATTTCAAGCTGGATAGATAAAGAAGAGAATGCTGGATAGTGTTGATTAAAAAGGGCTGGGGATGCGGCTCTGTGGTTAAGTGCCCCTGCTTTCAATCCCCAGTAAAGAAGAAAATCATTGATTGATAAGGCTGTGAGGAAAGAGATTAGTATATTTTATTTCTTGTTTATTTATTTTAATTAATTAATTAATTAATTAAGTACTGGGAGTTGAACCCAGGGGTGCTCAACCAATTAGCTTCATCCCCAGCCTATTTTATTTTTTTTTAAGTTTTTTTTTTTTTTTTTTGTAAAGCCAGGGTCTTGCTAAGTTACTGAGGCTAGTCTTGAAAATCTGAGCCTTCTGCCTCAGTCTCCCAAGTTCCTAGGATTATAGATGCGCATCACTATGCCAGGCCTCTTGTACTATTTTTTATTTTTATGTTTCCCATGGATGTATAATACTCTGGATTCATTTCTAGGTGAAGTAACTGAGCTCTGACTTTTTAGACAAATTCTTTCATATTATTGAACTTAAAAGTCCTCACTTTTCATTCAGAGATACATGGCAACAGATCTAAATCCTGGCTGTTTGGTTTGTTTTCTTTGGGGTTTAGCTGGTATATATAGGAATTATTAATAAATATTTCTGTACTTAAAGAATAAAAATGTTGACTGACAAGAAATGAATGATGAATATTTTCTATTCTTATTTCTCTGTGTTTTAAAATTTTATTTGTTGTTTCTGTTATATATTCAGACTGGTGCTATAGTCACGATAGCAGACTGTTTCTGGAACAATTTATTCTATTAGTGTCAGTCAAAACTATTAACTGTGGCCTGTCTAGCAGTGACCTTGAACATAGGAGACTCTGGTTCTATTCTGGGCTCAGCAACCAAAGAACCCTGTGGTTTGGGGAAAGTTATTTATCTTCTCTTGCTGCTTTGCTAAATGAAATGATTTCACTTGATTGTTTTTATGGTCCCTGGCATGGCCTGGATGTGGTTTGTCCCTGCCAAAACTCATATTGAAATTTAATTGCTAATGTAATGGTATTGATAAATGGAGGGCTTGTAAGAGGTATTTGGGTCACGGGGGCACCACCTTTAAGAAAGAATTACCTAAAAAAAAAGAAGAAAGGAAGGAAGAAAGAAAGAAAGAATTACTGTAGTCCTGTGAGAGTTTGTTAATGGTCAGAAGAGAAGATTTTTATAAAGTATCCAGCTCTTATATACCCCCTTTATTCTGCACGTGCCTGCTTGCTCTTTACTTTGCACAATGAGTTAAGGCAGCACGAGGCCCTTACCAGAAGTAGAAAAGATGCTAGTGTCCAGTCTTGGACTTCTTAGTCCCCTGAAACATGAACCCAAATAACCTTCTTTACAAATTACTCACTCTCAGGTGTTCTGCCACAGCAACAGAAAATGGACCAATACAATTCCATTCAAGGTCCTGAATTCCATATCTTTATTTAAATTGCATAGTTATACATCAGAATGGTTAACAATTGTGGTTGTGGGCTGCTTACCATGACACTGACTACTTAGATTATACCAGAACACTGTGTAAAATGACCACTGGAGTGAACCCTGAAGTGGCTTCACAAAGAACATTGTTACTGGGGGCCTTAGAAGGTCAACCAGTGGTTTTGAAGACTACCTATGCAAAATTATTCATATGATGAGTATGATTCTTTCCCTACCAGATAATCCTCTTAAGGTGCTGCTGAATATCACTGAAAAAGATCACACAGGGCTCACTAATCCCAAGAAATGGTCACAGTGTACTAAAGGAAATTAAAGCAACAAGAGCAATTATTAGAGTAACAGCAGCAAGGTGGAAGAGAAGGTTGAAATGACATTTCCAATTTAGAAATTCTATTTATAGTTACTGGAACTTTCCAAGACTGTTCAATTCTGGACTAACATGTTTTGGACATATTCTCAGCTTCAAAGTAAATGTAACTGAAGAACCTTTGTAATTCTGTTTGTCTTAAGTTCCTTTGAGCTTCTGTAGTACATCAGGAAAGCAAGTTGATATCTCTGGGGAAAAAAAAAACCCAAAGATGTACAACTTCCATATAATGACTTACTGACAACACAATTCATTACAAACAAAGATCTTCATGAGGTAACTTTAATTAAGAAGTCCTAGTATATAATATATATTTGAATATTTATCTACATGACAAATGCTTTTTCTACTGTTAGTATATAAACAGGCATCCATTTTATTCCAAAAAGATAGTTTTTTTTTTTCAGAGAAAAGGCATCAAGTGATTATAGTGCTCTTTTCTAATGTACCACTATAACAAGAAAATTCATGTAATCAATCAGTAAAATATACTGGCAACTCTTACATCTATTAAGGAGCAGGGGACCAGCTGCATATTCTCCCAGATTACTTCATAAATACTTAATAACACATTCTATCATCTGCCTTTGTGGTTTACAACTACTTGGTCTGAATCTGATTCACAATTTTTGTGCCAGAATATTTAAATCGTGTCTGTCAGAACAAAGTGCCATTGTCTTGTAAAACAAAACCAAATAATAATAATAATAATAATAATAATAATAATAATAAAAGAAAGAAAAGCAAAGAGTGTGTCAGAAATGGATGTTTTACAATATTAGGAAGCAGGATAACTGGGGAATGCTCCTCTGTGGAATTTCTTTAGACAAGATTAAAATAAGATATAGAGAATAATTTGTTTATCATGTTATTATTGTACGTATTTGTTGGAAACTCCCATAGCAAGATGAGTAAATAAATGAAAGCACTAATTCTAATCATTTTGTCAGCAGAGCTGCTCTAGAGGGATTGCTGTCCAACTAGTCAGCTCACCATGAAATGGAAATGGAGCACAGAGAGAAGGACTTAGAGGTTTTCTCTCCGTTTCTACCTCAGGAATGTGGGTTTTCATGATCACTACTATTTGATATCCAGAAATTGTGGCAATTCTTGGCCTCTTCATACCTTGCTGAAGTACCAGAAAAACTCACAAAGTTAATTTTGTTTGCCTTAAAAATTCTCATTTGATTTTTTTTAGAAAAGGCCCATGGGAGCAAAAAAAAATCCAGAATCTTCTATGCTTCCTGGGATTTACTTATTTAATAATCTATAAACTAAATTGTTAGACAGTAGTATAGGGTTCCCAGAATAAATGAAGTTTCTTTTTCACTTATTTAAATGTAACCAGTCAGAGAAAACAGATTAAAACAATAGGAAATTACCAAAAGTCAACCAGCTGGACTGAAGATGCACATCATTTAAAAAAAAACAAGTTTCTCACGTATTTTTCCTTTGTGGGTATACAGTACTTTTCTAACTGCATGGTGTGCCCTTCTAACTTTATGAGAATGAGAATTAGACTCTCTCTTCATATTCCTTGTAAAGTTGATGGGAGGTCTGCTCCCTGAAGTACCTAGAGGGATATATTTCCAGGAGCAAATATGTTCTGCTGTTCTTGGGCCAAGTTTGAGAAACAAGCAGGGGTGCCAAATGAAATTAAGATATCCATGTTCTCCGGAAACAGTCACAGGCTGGGGAGAATATCATGAGAGGGCACTTGGTACTTGCCTAGGGTGGAAGCCCAGTAAACCAGGAGTGTAAGTTTATCAAGTTTAGTGAGTTTTCACTTTTGAAAGCTTTTCCCCCTTTCACTCCATCGACCATACTTGGGAATTAAATCCAATTCTTAAACATTTACTGAGTGCCTCCTTTGCAAAGCACGTCATGGTGGATCCAAAGTAGCAAGAGCTTACTTTCTGATTCCAAGGAGCATGCAACTCTTATTTGATCCTTTAAGCAAATAAAGAGGTCAGTGACTAATTGATTACCCTACAGGACACAGTTAAAATTTCTTGCAAAAATATTCTTACTAAATATCTGTACTTTCCCTTGTCCTTGTTGCACCCATCCCCTTCTGTAGTACCTGTTGTTTGCACACACACATAGGAATTGTTTCCCACTTAAAACAGCTTGTCTTCTCTTCTAGGGAAAAGACAGCCTGGGGTATTCTCCATTTGTGCCTTCAGTACTTTGAATAGATGGAGAAAGAGGCACTCAATAAACACTTGCTGAATTTGATTGAATTGAGTCTTATATAAGACATGAAATTTGATATTTTAATAACTGTAATTACATTTGTTCTTAAGGAGAAAGTCAGTAGGAGAATCAGGAGAAGCTTTGATTACCTTCATGTTGGCTCCGCCGGAGTGCTGTGGGTAAGGTAGAAGTCTGTTCCAATGTAGAAACATCTGTTGATTTTGCCTGAACAGTATATATTCCCCCTTCTGGTAACATACTCTGATTTTGCTTTTGCTTGGAAGGATTACTTTTTCATTGTACAGTGAGGTCCTCCATATCTGTAGGTTCTGTGCCTATAGATTCAATCAACAGCAGATTTAAAATATTTGAAAAAATAATTGTGCTGAACATTTATGGATATTTTCTTGTCATTGTCCACAAAATAATATAGTATAACATTTATTTACATAGCATTTATATTGTAATAGGTAACCTAAAGATGATTTAAAGTATACAGGAGGATGTACATAGGTCATATGTAAATCCTATTCCATTTTATATAAGGGACTTGAGCATCCACAGATTGTGGTATCTGAGGGGTACTGGAAATGCTCTCTTCCGGTTGGTTCCCAAGGGATGGCTATATAATCCTGGTGGCACTGTCTATTAAGATAACCCACCCAAGAGGACAATAAAAGGTCATGTGACTCAGCATAATCCAATCAGATACATTCCCTGGAATTTAGTCTTTCTGCTTAGTGACCTAAAGGATTTGTTAGGAGTCAATTCATTCTAATTGTATTTGTTTTTCTGTTGCTACTGTAACAATTTTTTTCACAAATTTAGTGGCTTAAAACAACACAGCACAATTTATTGCATTTTTATCCTGCCTGGAGAACTTTTGGCACTGTATTTTGTAGTGTGAGTCTATGGATGATGGATTATTTCAGTTACTTACCTTTTTTTTAATATTCTACAAATATAGAATAATATGTTAGTTAGCTTTTCATTGCTGTGAAAAAATACCTGAGAGAAATGACTTAAAGAAGGAAAGATTTATTTTGGCTCATGGTTTCGGAGGTTTTAGTCCATGGTCAGCTGGCTCTATTGCTGTGGGCTTGTAGTGAGGCAGAGTTATCATGGGTAAGGGGGCCTGGTGGAGCAGAGCTGTCAAGTCATGGAGACCAGAAAGGAGAGGGGCATGGGGTGAGATATATACCCTTCCAGGGTATGCCCTAAGAACCTCTTCCTTCAACTAGACTCTGCCTCCTGAAGTTTCCCCCATCTCTCAATAGTGCCACCATCTATGAACCTATCAATGGATTGAAGAGTTCAGAGCCCTCATGATCCAATTACTTCCAAGACTCATACCGCTGCATTAGGAACCAAACCTGCAACACATGAATCTTTGGGGGACAGTCCAGATCCAAACTATATCATAGAGTGGAAATATAATAAAAAATAAAGTACAAAAAAGTCAAATAAGTTATTATTTTTTGAATTGACAGATAACATTGCATGTTTTTATTGTGTACAGCATGATGTTTTGGAGTACATATACATTGTGGAATGGTTAAATCTAGCTCATTAACAAATGCATTATCTTACATAGTTATTTCTTGTAGTGAGGGCTCATAACATCCTTTCTACATTTTTTCAATAATACTAAGTATGATCAAACATAGTCACCTTACTTTATAATTGAGCTCTTGAAATTTATTTCTCCTAACTGTAATGATGTATTCTTAGACCAATATCTCTTCCTCAAATTCCCTCCTAACCACCCCAGCCTCCAGAAGCCCCTGGATATTCTCTGCTTCTATAAGATCCACTATTTTAGATTCCACATGTGAGTGAGGTCATGACATTATTTGTCTTTTTGTGATTTCTTTCTGTACTTAAGAATGCTGCTTTACCATCTTCTTTCTTGGATTGTTCCTGGTGGAAAATATCTTGTTTTCATTATCTTTGTTCCTCTTTATGCTTTATACTCAGAGATTTGAAGATTTTCTTTTTATCAATGATTTTTGACCGATTTCATTCTCTTTCTAAATGGTTTAACTAGATGTTGTTTTCTTCATGTTTCTTGTGCTTGAGTTATTGATATCCTTGGATCTGCTGGTTTACATTTTTTATCAAATTTGAAATTTTATTTACTTGTTATTTTTTTGAAAAAAATTTTAAAGGGCAGTCTTAGGTTCACAACAAAATTGAGAGGAAAGAAAAGAGATTTTTTGTCTTAGGCTATTTTGTGCTGTTAGAACAGAATACCACAGGCTGAGTATAATAAAAGAAAACAGTTCTCACAAATCTGAAGAATGGGAAGTCCAAGGTTAAAGGATCCACATCTAGTGAGGGAATTGGTGCATTATTTCATGGCAGAAGGCGGAAGGACCAGAGAGCATCCGAGACAGACAGAGAGAGAGAAAGAGGAGTAAGGAGTACACAAGGCAGTAAGAGAGAGCCACACTTTCTTGCTAAATAAGTCCACTGTTATGATAACTAGCCCACTTCCAGATGATGACATTAATTAAGGGAGAACCCTCATACCTTAATTGACTCTTAATTACCTAATAAGGCTCCACCTCTGAACATTGCTGCATTGGGATTAAGTTTCCAACACATGAGATTTGGGGGGACACATTCCAACCAAGTGTATCCCATATACCCACATACATGTGTAGCCTCCCCATTATCAATATCATATCAGAGTGACACATGTGTTACAATTGATGAACCTATATCCACATATTGTTACAACCTAGAGTCCATATTTTACCTAGGGCTTACTCTTGCACATTCTTTTGGGGATGAATGAATAATGACATCAATTCATGATTGCAATACCATTCAGAATACTTTCGTTACCCTAAAACTTTTCTGTGCTCTGATTTTTCATTCTTCCTTTCCCTCAAATCTCTGGTAACAGCTTATTTTTTTTTATTGTTTCTATTATTCTGTCTTTTCCAGAGACTCTCATAGTGGGAATCATACAGGAAATTTTATTCATTGTTGCTGGGAATGCAAAATGGTACAGCCAACTTAGAAGACAGTTTAGCAGTTTCTTACAAAACTGAACATACTCTTACCACATAACTCAACAATTACACTCCTTGGTATTTATTGAAAGGTGTAGAACACATGTCCATACAAAAATTTACACATGAATATTTATAGCAGCTTTGTTCAAATTGCCAAAACATGAAAGCAACCAAGATGTCCTCCAGCAAGTGGATGGAAAAATTAACTGTGGTCTTATGTAGCACTAAGATAAAATGAGGTATCAATACATTAAAAGATGTGGAGAACCCGTAGGTATCCTTATTAAGTGAAATAAGTCATTCTGAAAAACAATTGTATGCAAAGGATCTGATTAAAAAAAACAGAAAGTTAGCCTTTGGTTAACTAGTTTTCTCCAAACCTTGCTAAGAAGAATGTGGTGCTCTAGCATATTTCAAAATGATCACTTTCCCTTCCTTCTGGCTAAAGACATGAGGGTTTCTTTCTTTTTATTTTTATTCTCCTCTTCTATTTCCTGCAAGAACCTATTCGAGCTTTGGAGGTAAAACTTACGAAGCAAGAAGGCATCCATGTGACTGGGTCACCCTGGAATTTTTAACTCTCAAATTATACATACCATACTTCCAGCAACTGTAAATTACAGTTCAGATTTTTTAAAACTCCCAGATCTTGGTCCTGAAGAGGTACTGGTCTAGTAAGTTATTATTCTCTGAATCTTCCTGTCTCTCCAGTTTTGGAGTCAGCAGTATGCTCTGCCACCTCAGTTCTCATGCTGATGTAAGTAGAGTTGTTGATTTTTAAGTCTGATCAGATTTTACTCGTTAAAAAAAAGTGGTGATTTCCAAGTTTGTTACATGTGAGACAAACTATAAATTGGTAGTTTTAACACTATAGTTTTTGCACACTAGCAGGCTGTTGCTGTTTTTATTGTTGTTACTACCAGGGATTAAACCCAGGGATGCTTAACCACTGAGCCACATCCCCAGCCCTTTTTAAAATTTTTTATTTAGAGACAGGATCTCACTAAGTTGCTTAGGGACTCCTAAATTGCTGAGGTTGGCTTTGAACTTAAGATCCTCCTGCCTTAGTCTTTGGAGCCTCTGGGATTATAAGCATGTGCCATGGTGTCTGGCTAGATTATTGTTTTTTCAGTATTTTTTCTTTCCCCCCTCCTATGCTTCAGAACTCCAAACACAAGTATTAGCAACTTCTTGCTGTTTTCTCAGACTTTATGATGTTCCCTTCATCCTTTCTTTTTTCCCTTTCTGCTCTTTTTGGATAGTTTCTAGTACTATGTCTTCAAGTTCAGTAACATTTCCTGTTGTGATATCTAATAAGCTGTTAATTTCGTGTGTTTTTCATCTCAGACATTATAGTGGTCATCTCTACAAGTTTGTTTTGGATCTTTTGAAAATATCCTCCATTTCTGTACTTAAGTTTTGGGCATATGGAATGCAGCTGTAATAACTATCCTAGTGTCCTTCTCTACTAATTCTAATATCTGACAGTTTTGGGGTCAGTTTCTGTTTACTAACTTTTCTCCATGGAGGGTTTGTATTTCCCTACTTCTTTAGATGCTTGATCATTCTTGATTGGTTGCCAGACTTTGTGATTTTTTTTTCCCTCAATGAAGGCAGAGTATTTTAAAAAATTCTTAGAAATGTTATTGAGCTTAATTTTGGGATGTAATTAATTTTCTTGGCAGCCGTTTGATCCTAGGTGGAACTGCATGAGTGCTCATATTCATGCTACTTTTCCCTACCACTGAGACGGGAAGCTTCTGATCCTTCCATCTAATTCATGATATGGGAGTAATGGCACTTCCCAGTAGGATTTGTGGTAACAGGCACTATTTCTGGCCCTGTGTGCAGATAGGGCTCTGCTCATTCCATTGCTTTGGGTTGTTTTTCTCCCCAGCCTTGGTACTTTCTGTCCACACACACTGAGCAGTACTTATTGGCCTGCTGGAAAGGCAACTCCCTGGTCTCTGATAGTCAGTCTGTCCCACACACCTTAGCAGCCTCGTTATTTTGGTTGCACAGTTTTATCTCTTCCAGTTGAAGAGTCTGCTGAGCTCCTTTTGGATTCCCATTTGCTGTGTTGTGGTCTGGAAAACATCTCAAGACAGCCAGGGATATTGTAAAGTTCACTTCATTTCTTTCTTATCTCTCATGGCCTGCTGTTCTTCATTGTCTAATTTTTTTTGTTTTGTTTTAGTTTTTGCATGTTTCAGGTTACCAAAAAACCCCTTAGAATTGTTGAAGAAATATCAATAATGAGAGAAAATTTGAGGTAAAATAATAAATCATGACTTTGATTCTGTCTTATAATTTACTTTAAAAATGTAGTAGAGGAATGTTTAGAAGGATAGAGAAATTTGGGGCATCTATACATGTGCTGTGGCTTTTATGAGAGGAAAACATTTCTTATTACTCTAGAACAGAGATGTAAAACATTGCTGTGTGTGTGTGTGTGTGTGTGTGTGTGTGTGTGTGTGTCTGTTGGTGCTGGGAATCACACCTAGGACCCTTTGCCTGCTAGGCAAGTATTCTACCACTGAACCATATCCTAAGCTCCAGACTACTTTTGAAGGCCCTTTCCTATTACTTTTCTGGTCACATTTTTTTTCATTAATGGGGAGAAATTTGGGGGGCCAGATAGCCTTTGATCTCTTCTCCCTGACCCTAGGCCACATCTTAGGTACCCAGGACCTCATAATCTTCTGCTCAATTGGCCCTGAGATTGCTTCCAGGGCTGGCATGGGCTCCATCTACCTCCACTGAATTCCCGACAGTAGACCACAGCTCTGATGTGCACACACTGTGCCTGAGGGGAGGCTAAGAGTCTGTGCATAGAACTTGAGTTTGAAGCCCAAAGGGATTATATACATGCTAGGGAGAGACTTACTGTGCTCAGCAGAATTACAGGTAGAGCCATGAGGGAGTATGGACTGCTATTCCTACTCCACCATGTCCTATCCTGGGGATCTGAGAATTCTAAATTAAAACCTGGATTTCTGTGAACTGAAGTTCTCCAAAGAAGCTGCATCTATATTGAAGATCCTGCAGACTGTTTGGTGTCAGTCGACTAGAACGTTGTGATAGCGGAAAGATGGAATTTTGCAGGTAGACAGCCAATATGATCTTGAGCTATCTTTAGTCACTTTAATACTCATTTAGTTTCAACTTCTGTATCTGATCCAATGACCTCATACCTACTAAGTAAAACTCTTGGAATGCATCACTAAGCTTAGCAGACCTCTAGCTTCTACCAACCCTAAAGATTTCCATCTGAAATCTATGGAAGAGATTTACCCTTTTTTGCTGTAGCCCACCTATCTGACACCCCCAACAATGTAGCTGATAAATGCATAGTTTGTGACTTTAGTTCTAGGACTATAAAAGTTCATGTAACCTCTTCCACAGCAAAGCACATTATTCAGGCTAATATGAATCCATGTGCCTGGGCTTGGTCGTTCATATTTGGCTCAAAATAAACTATCTCCTATTTCCTTTGGAACAAGAGCTGTGTTTTATGTTGACCATGTTGCTATGTTTGCGAAGGTAGATGATGGAAGCTATTTTGTGAAAAGTTTTGTTAGTGATAATGATAACTTCAAGATATTCAGATACAGGGAAGCAGGCCTCCATTTGTAACCTGGCCTTGGGCACCACAAACATTAAATGTGGGCCTACTCTGAACAATAGGAAATTTTACAGAGCTACCTGTAAATACAGAATTACAGAAAGGAAGATGGATGGAACCTATAGTGCCTTTCTCCAAGGCATTAATGAGGGTTGGATGTAAATGGCTGGACTTTAAGCCCTGAAGCCTAATCAACAACATTCAGTGATAAGGTAGCCTTCCCTTAGTAATAGAGCTTTCCTAGAGAAGATTGTATAAGGCAAGATTTTAAAGTGCTTTGAAAATTGGTCTAATTAAAGGGTGTCTATTGTATTTTCACTGAAAATGTGAAGGGAAGAAGGGTAGAATTAAGGGTCCTACAATCTATGAATAGTACTATTGGTCACTTCAAGAAATTTAGAGTGACTTTTTAATGTGTTTTAGCCACTTGGCAAAAGACACCTCTTGTTTTAGCAACATGATTATGTTAGTTTTTATTTGTTCTGCATTAAAGTAGATTAAAAATTCAGAGAACTTAATAATCCAATGCATGAAACCATCTGTTAAAATCTACAAAAATATATATGCATAGTCTTTTTTCTCATGTCAACGGCTTATGGCTTATTATTCTTAGCAATACATGCCTCCTTACCAAAGAATCTCATTAAGTTTTACTCACAATCAGAAGCTTAAAATAGCTACCAAAATCTTTAAATTGAAACAAGCACTATGATACACAAGCCTAGAAGAATTGGTGATATGAAATGTCAAATACAAAAAATTATTAATAGTAGCTTTTTGATGACATTTAAATACTTAAAAGCATGTTTAAAAAATTAGTGTGGGAGATCCAACATGGTGGCGGGCGTGGAGAGATCAAGTCTCTGACCTCTTCAGCTGTGCAGGCATAGGGAGTCGTAAACCGTCTAAATGCTGTTTGCTCAGGATCACTAGGCAATGCTGAGCTGACGTGGATCTGGGGCGAACAGTCTGGGCTTCTCAGAACACACACCGAGCCCGGATCAGCTGAATTCAATCTCCCATTCGCCTGCTTCTCGCAGACAAACTGCTGTGACTCAGCACTAAATGATCCCGCTGAAACAACTGGTCGGCCCTTCTGATCCTCAGTTAACCTCAGTTAATGCCAACTGAGCCTTCATAGGCAGTGGCCACAGGATTGAAACGGGGCTTGGGAGAGACAGTCAGGACCCACCCATTGCATTGGTCACCCGGCAAAGGGAACACACTGTCGCCATATGCATGGGATACCACCATGGTAGAGAACTGACATCACCAGAATGCGGCAGAGGAGATAACTTCATTGAAACCAGCGGCGACAGGTGTGTAACCCCCTAGCCCTCCCTCTCCACACAGCAGGGAAACCTTAAGGGCCCCTCCCAGCTCTCCCCTGAGCACGATAGCCAGACTGAGGGAATCAGGAGTGGCGCGGGACCCGCGGCGTGGAACTCCCGGCTACCGCTCCCACTAGTGCTGACAACTGAGGTCTCTTGTACCAGCTACTGGGGGCGTGGCTACCGGAGGGCAAGCAAAATTCGCTGAGTGTTCTCATCCCCAAGCTCTACAAACTTAGGGTCTGAGGGAATGGCAAACAGGGAGATTGTGCCCAGTTGTTCATGAAAACAGGGCTCCCAGGAGCAGCAGACCTGGCCTGTAGCCAGTATTGTGGTAAGCATCACCGGTGAGCGGGGCCTGGCTTGAGGAAAAGTGGGGAAGTGACTAGACACAAAAGAAGGTCCTAGGCACCCAGGATTGGAGACTCGCCCAGTCTGGGAGGAGGAGCTGCTGCACAGTGATTGGTTCCGGCGTATTGAGAGGAGAAGCTTGGCCCGGTGGGCACAGCTCCACCTACTGGAAGAGAAGTTAATCAAACTCTAAGACTGCATTTATTAATTTTTTTTAATTTGTTTTTTTTTTTCATTTTCATTTTTTTGTTGTTTTTTAAATTTTTTTAAAATTTAAATTTAAATTTTTTTATTTTTATTTTTAAATTTTTTTCTTTTCTATTTTCTATTTTTTTCTTTTGTCTTTTCAATTTTCTTATTCCCCCTTCCTTGAATTCTACCTGCTTATTCTCATTCTCTTTAGTGACTTCTTCCCTTCCCTTCTAATACCTTTCCTCCCAAGCATCAAATAAATCTATAAGAGTAAACAGTAACTCAGCAGTCAAACAGAACAAGAAGTAACATGAGCAGCATGAAAAAGCAAGGAAGAAAAGGAGTACAAACAATGCAGGACAGCCTAAATATTCAGGAGGACCTAGAGTTATCAGAAAAATGGTTAAATAAAGAACTCAAGGAATACCTTAGACAGATGGAATGGAACCTTAAAGAAGATATGAGACAGCAAATTCAAACAGTGAAAGAACACATTGAAAATGAATTACATAAACAGATAAAAGAAGAAGTTAAGCATCTTTATCAGGAGATAGAGATTATAAAAAAAATCAAACAATAATTCTAGAAATGAAGGAAACTATAAACCAAATTAAAAACTCAATTGAGAGTATCACTAACAGAGTGGAGCAAGTAGAAGCCAGAACGTCAGATAATGAAGACAAAATATATCATCTTGAAAAGAGTCTAGCCAACTCAGAAAGGCTGGTAAAAAATCACAAGAAAAACATCCAAGAGATATGGGATAACATAAAAAAAACAAACTTAAGAGTCATAGGGATAGAGGAAGGTATAGAGATTCAAACCAAGGGAATGAGTAACCTGCTGAATGAAATAATTACAGAAAACTTTCCAGAAATAAAAAAGGAAACAGATATACAAATTGTAGATGTATACAGGACACCGAGCATACAAAATCACAGTAGACCAACGCCAAGACACATTGTTATGAAGATATCCAATATACAGAACAAAGAGAAAATATTAAAAGCTACAAGAGAAAGGAGGCAGATTACATTCAGGGGTGAACCAATAAGGTTAACAATGGATTTTTCATCACAGATGCTGAAAGCGAGAAGATCCTGGAACAATGTATTTCAAACACTGAAAGACAATGGATGCCAACCAAGAATTTTGTATCCAGTGAAATTAAGCTTCAGGTATTACAGCAAAATAAAAATCTTTCATGATAAACAAAAGTTAAAATGGCGATATTACCAAAAGTTCTCTATAGGTTTAATGCAATGCCAATCAAAATCCCAATGGCATTTCTTGTAGAAATAGATAAAGCAATCATGAAATTCATATGGAAAAATAAAAAACCCAGGATAGCAAAAGCAATTCTAAGCAGGAAGTGTGAATCAGGCGGTATAGCGATACCAGATTTCAAACTATATTACAGAGCAATATTAACAAAAACAGCATGGTACTGGGACCAAAACAGGCGGGTGGATCAATGGTACAGAATAGAGGACACAGAGACTAATCCACAAAATTACAACTATCTTATATTTGATAAAGGGGCTAAAAGCATGCAATGGAGGAAGGATAGCATCTTCAACAAATGGTGTTGGGAAAACTGGAAATCCATATGCAACAAAATGAATCCCCTCCTCTTACCATGCACAAAAGTTAACTCAAAATGGATCAAGGAGCTTGATATCAAATCAGAGACTCTGTGTCTGATAGAAGAAAAAGTTGGCTCCGATCTACATATTGTGGGGTCAGGCTCCAAATTCCTTAATAGGACACCCATAGCACAAGAGTTAATAACAAGAATCAACAAATGGGACTTACTTAGACTAAAAAGTTTTTTTTCTCAGCAAGAGAAACAATAAGAGAGGTAAATAGGGAGCCTATATCATGGGAACAAATTTTTACTCCTCACACTTCAGATAGAGCCCTAATATCCAGAGTATACAAAGAACTCAAAAAATTAGACAAAAGATAACAAATAACCCAATCAACAAATGGGCCAAGGACCTGAACAGACACTTCTCAGAGGAGGACATACAATCAATCAACAAGTACATGAAAAAATGCTCACCATCTCTAGCAGTCAGAGAAATGCAAATCAAAACCACCCTAAAATACCATCTCACCCCAGTAAGATTGGCAGCCATTCTGAAGTCAGACAACAACAAGTGCTGGCGTGGACGTGGGGAAAAGGGTACTCTTGTACATTTCTGGTGGGACTGCAAACTGGTGCGACCAATTTGGAAAGCAGTATGGAGATTCCTGGGAAAGCTGGGAATGGAACCCCCATTTGACCCAGGTATTGCCCTTCTTGGACTATTCCCTGAAGACCTTAAAAGAGCGTACTACAGGGATACTGCCACATCGATGTTCATAGCAGCACAATTCACAATAGCTAGACTGTGGAACCAGTCCAGATGCCCTTCAATAGATGAATGGATAAAAAAAAATGTGGCATTTATACACCATGGAGTATTACGCAGCACTAAAAAATGACAAAATCATGGAATTTGCAGGGAAATGGATGGCACTAGAGCAGATTATGCTAAGTGAAGCTAGCTAATCCCTAAAAAACAAATACTAAATGTCTTCTTTGATATAATGAGAGCAACTAAGAACAGAGCAGGGAGGAAGAGCAGGAGGAAAAGATTAACATTAAACAGAGACATGAGGTGGGAGGGAAAGGGAGAGAAAAGGGAAATTGCATGGAAATGGAAGGAGACCCTCATTGTTACACATAATTACATATAAGAGGTTGTGAGGGGAATGGGAAAATAAACAAGGAGAGAAATGAATTAAAGTAGATGGGGTAGAGAGAGAAGATGGGAGGGTAGGGGAGGGGGGATAGTAGAGGATAAGAAAGGTAGCAGAATACAACAGTTACTAATATGACATTATGTAAAAATGTGGATGTATAACCGATGTGATTCTGCAATCTGTATTTGGGGTAAAAATGGGAGTTCATAACCCACTTGAATCTAATGTATGAAATATGATATGTATGAAATATGATTGCCCTTCTCGGACTATTCCCTGAAGCTTTGTAATGTTTTGAACAACCAATAAAAAAATAAAATAAAATAAATAAAAAATTAGTGTGGATATATCAGGGAATGATGTTCAAATTTAAGGGAATGAATTTAAGATGGCAGTGTTGAATTTCACATCAGAGAAATTAACCAGAGTACAGATTTTGCCACAACTTCCTGACTTCAGTTTTCTTTCTGAGGATCATAAATATGATCTATTTTGTAAGGTTGACTGGAAGATGAAATAAGATGATTGTTTAAAATGTACTTATAAGTTCTAAGATTTACATTACATTATACAAGTGTTAATCCCTAATAATGCTGCTCCTTTGGGTGAGGAAAGAAGGAAAAAATTATAATAATCACCATCTGTGTAACTGAATTTTGCTTGGCCTATGTCACAAAAGTCTCAAGAGACAAACATTGTTTTCCATATTTTACAGTTGAAGAGATTGAGAGATGCAGCAATCTGCTCAGGATCATGGATTTTGTAAATCTGTCTAATTGAAGTCTGTATTCTCATTCACCACTTGGTAATCTATATTTTTATGGAATACACTCAAGAGCTATATCTCCCTATTACAATTCCCTTCCTTCCTTCTAATATGTGTAGGGTCACAAAAACCTTCCCGGAGTAGGCTGAGTCTTGACAGATGAATAAATCATCAAGCAGGCAGAGAATGAAAGAGAATTTCAGGAGAAAGAAAATCATTTGCAAATTCAGAGGCTCATGAAAAGGTGTGTTCTACTCAAGGAATTGTTAGCAAGTTAGTATGATTGGTGCTTATATTCCACATATGTGTGAGAGATCTAGATGTAGGAGACTTACAGCATGTGGATCTCCAGAAGCAGATAGGAACTAAGAGAAGACCAAGGGGGCACCTGAGAGGCATACTCAGGACTTGGGGATGGATCCTGCTGGGGAAGGGGAGCCATTATGGATTCCCCCAATTCTTAGGGAAAATATAATAGCACAATTATGCACTTTAGAAAAAGCATTACTAGGGGAGTTATTGATTACATTTCTGCTATCGATTCTTAGAAAATACATTTACTAAACTTACTTATATTTGACATAAAGAAAATGAAATTTACTCTAAAGATCTTTAAGCCCAAAGATCTTTTATGTTTTTCAGTCTAGTACCCATTTTATAGAGTGAACCTCAAATTTATTTTCTGATACCATAATTGTCTTGAAATCAACTCATTTACTTCAGCATTTCTTCATTTTTTTAAAAAAATTTCATTTGAATTCGTATTGGTAAAGATGGATCAAATAAAGTAAGACGTCATTATTGCCTCAGTGGGAATATTTTCCGATCATTGGAAATAAATGTGAGTAGCTGATGAGTTAAGTTGAATAGAGAATCTGTAGCATACCTAGAGGCTTTAGAGACTGAATATACAAATGCAGAGTGGCCAGACTAAGTAATTCTCCCTTATCTGTGGTAATTCATTCCAAGGTGCCCCATGGATGCCTGAAACTGCAGATGGTATTAAATCCTCTAGATGCTAAGCATTGACATACTGCAATTGTCAGTCTGATAACCGAGATGATTACTAAGAGGCTAGTAAGTAGGCTGATAGCATATACAGCATGGATACACTGGGCAAGGGATGATTCAGGTCCTGGGTGGGACAGAGTGGATAAAGCAGATGGCATGATATTTCACCATATTACACAGGACGGAGAACAAATTTAAAACTTATAAATTATTTATTTCTGGAATTTTCCCTTTAATATTTTTGGACCTTAGTTGACTGTGGGTTTCTGAAACCACAGAGAGTAAAACTAGGTATGGGGGTTAGAGGTCAGCTGTATTAAAATATAAATATGACCTACAACTTTTAGCAACCACCCTTAGGAGGTCATAGCACAACCCACAGCAACCAGTCCAGGAAGCCAAATCACAACCTCTAAAGAAACTGTCCTCAAATGACAAGGGTTTAGTAAATAACTAATGGCTTCTTTAATCCTTCTGTCTGCTTCCAGTGTAAGACCATTCACAGAAAGCCAAATATGCTCCTCTAGCCAATCACATAAGATACCCCATTTCTAGTTCCTCCACCCTCACCCTCATGAGAATGGTCTACACTCGGAGCATACCCAAAGCCTTCCTCTTTATCAACTCTAAAGCTTTCCCACTCCTTTGCCTGATTTTGAGTATTGGCCAAGTGTAAGTGATGGTAGCTGACTGCTTTGCTACAGCAAGCTCTGAATAAATAACTTTGCTTATTTTCTTTTGGGTAGCCATTCCCCCTTCAGTCAATGAATATTGCTGACTCAGAGGGTGGTTCTAGGCACAGGAATTGTTACTGCACTCTCCTTATTTGGAATTATTTGCCCTCATATCTGACAAGATTCTTAAAATTGAGGTTTTATAAAAGCAACCAATGATTTAATGCAAATGAATCACACTTATATGTAAATTAGGTATGTCAACCTAACAGGTAACAAAAAATACATATATATGTCTAGAAAACTAGCTACAACAAAGGTAGGATGAGTGTGTGGTGCTCTCTCAGATCCTCCTCCCTGATGGCGATCGTGGAATTGCTAAATCTCTGTTCTGTCTCAGTTCTCTTCTTTCTTTAATCTGCTCTGTTTTACATTGGATCTTCCCACCTGTGCTCTGGCAAAATGCTGTTTTTCTGTATTTTACTTAGGAATGACCTTTGCTATTATTTGGCTGTGGTTTGTCCCCCAAGATTTCATGTGTTGGAAGGTTGGTCCCCAGTGTGGCAATGTGAGAGGCAATGGAAACTTATGATGTTTGACTTTTAGTGGGGAGTGGTTAGCTCATTGAGGGTTCTGCCCTTGGGAGGAATCACTGTAGTTCTCCTTGGACCCCTGCAAGAGGGTTGTTATAAAAGAGTAAGATGAATTTCTCTGTGGCCTCCTGTCTTGCCAAGTGATCCCTTCCTCTTTCATGTGCTCCCAACTGGATACTATCTACCATAAGGTATTCCCCAAGCGTGTACTGCACTGTTTGAACTTTCAACTTTCAAAACAATGAGCTACAAAAACATTTTTTTCTTTATAAGTTACCCAGTCTCAAGTATTTCATTATAGCAAAGGAAAATGGACAAATATAGCTTCTTTACTTATGAATAGAAAAGGGTCATAGAACTGGCGAAATCTACAATAAGAAACTTGTTGCTTGCTTTCCCTTAAAAAGCCTTCTTATTATGCTGAAAATATTCCTTCTCTGGTCCTATTATTAATAGGCTTTGAATTCTGAGATGTTTTTTATGTGATGTGGACTTCTCCAGTTCTAAGGGATCCCTATCATCTATACTATTTTGCCTTTTCATCATCATCTTTTCCTCCTTTGTTCCCTCTAGTCCCTTTTCCCCTAAGTCTTTTTCCCATTCTCTCTCTTAAATGCATCATGAACAGACATTAATATCTGAAATTTGTATTCTCACCCACAGTGAAAAAGGGTCCGTGTCTGCAATAGACTACTCTACTTGACCTAAAACTGACAATTGTGGGACAATTTGGAACTGAAGAAGATGTCTGGAAGAAGTTTAAAAATGCTTTACTATCCTGTATGCCTGTTAATGAAAACGTAGCTGCAACTTTGGTTATTGTGGAGTTACTTGGTTTTTGATACATTTTTTTAAAAAAATTATTTTGTTGCCTTCTACACATGCTCCTTAGGGTCAGACACACAGCCAAGTTGCTAAGGATAGAGTGGATGGATGGTTTGTCTTCACAACACATCTTCCTTGTTGAATCACCTCTTATCCATTTTATTTGCTCCTTCTGAGAATTTAGAACCAGTGACTTAGTTACCTTTATTCCTAACAGCCTATCCTCCCCGCTCCCAGCCCATCCTATTTACAGAGAAAGACATGTGACCAACCTTGATCAGTCAGAGAATCTCTGTCTCTCGATTGGTCCCACACCACCCCGAAGGATGGGCAGAATTGGCTGACTGCCTGGCAGCTGCCAAAGGTGAGACCTTACGTTCATTCATTTGTGTATCTAAGGTACTTAACTCAATGCTCCTCACAGAATCAGCACCCTAGCAATGTTTAGGGAACTAATCTTGGGGATGAACAATGCTGTGAGGCGGCTGGAAGTGTCCCTCACTGGGGTCAACTACTTCTTTCCTCCCCTTGTCTTCCAACAATATCACATACACTGTCTCCTTGAATTGGTGTCTTTGCTGGAAAGTTTCAGTTTAGAAATAAATATATTGCTTAGGAAAAGATCTACTTTTGTCTTCTCTTCTCTGTGTTGCTGAATGACTGAAAAGGCCACCACTGCTGGACTTGGATCTCTGGATGCCCATCTATGTTCTGCTTTCCACCAAGTTGCTAGAGTTTGGTTAGTGCCTGCTTTGTTCTGGCTGGGGTGAGGGTCTTCCACTCCCCACTTTCTCTGTCTACTCATAAGTATCAGCCCCATTGCCACTGAAGCCAGAGTTTTCAAGTGTCCACTGGTTTATTCCCACATAGTTAATCAAATCAAATATAAGACCTATCTGTGGCTACTTTTATTCATATCACTGTTAAAATTCCTTTGAAATTTTGAGAAAGAGAACAATTGAAAAGAGAATATTCTTTTTAACGTACAAATGTACTTTTGATCATTTCTTAATAAGCTCCTACTGACACCAATTTCAAAAGGAACTATTTGAATTTTAACCTGTCTCTCATGCATTCTAATAAGGATGACAAGATAGAGAAACCATCTGCTAGTATGGAGGCGAGAATGCATTTTTGTGTACATGTGCTCACGCATGCATGAACTATTGTAGAGGAGAATTGATGTCTAAGGTCAGGGACAATTGTAATCCCTCAATTTCACACTGATTCCCAGTGTCTTCCACAGGGCATAGCATAGAGTTGGTACTCCATAATTAGGGTGAATAAATGAACAAGCCTAATTTTGATCTGGTTCTGTGTTAGAACTTTTTTAAAAACCCCAGCTTCGGGCTGGGGTTGCGGCTCAGTGGTAGAGTGCTTGCCTCACATGTGTGAGTCACTGGATTCAATTCTCAGCACCACATATAAATAAATGAATAAAATAAAGGTCCATCAACACTAAAATTCTTTTTTAAAAAACCCAGCTTCATGGAGGTATAATTATTATGTGAAAACTTGCATATATTTAATGTATAAAATTTCATGAGTTTGGACATCCATGTGCACTTTTGATACTATCATCATAATCAAGGTAGAAAATATATCCATCCCCTCTAAGAGTTTCCTTGTGACCCTTAGTTTTCTTAATTGCTTTTTCATATGATAAGAACGTTTTAATTTGGGGTCAACCTTCTTAAGTTTTTTAAGCATAAAACACTGTATAGCTAACTATGGGAGATATGTTATACAGCAAAACTCAGCACTTACTCATTTTGCATATCTATAACTTTATACAGTGAATGTGTGACTTGACTTGGGATGGGGTATGTCCCAATACTCCTATTGTAAGTTGAAAATATTGTAAGTAAAAAATGAATTTATTGCAGTAACCTACTGACCTACTAGCTTAGCAGCACACAACACTGTACAGCATTGATTTATCCTGTGATTATGTGACTGACTGGGAGGTGTGACTTGCTACTGCTGTCCAGCATTATGACAGAAGATTGTACCAAATATCACTAGCCCTGGAAAATATCAAAATTCAAAATTTGAAATGTGGTTTCTAATGAATTTGTATCTCTTTTGCATGATCATGAAGTAAAAAATTAAGTTGAACCATTGTTAAGTTGGGGACTGTAAATACACTGATCAGTCTTAATAAAGAAGGAAGTCCCGCCATTTGCAATAACATATAGAGAGACCTGGAAGACTTTATGTTGAGTGAAATAAGTCACAGAATGACAAATGACAAATATGGCATGAAGATATCAAAAGTGGTCAAACTTACAGGAACAGAAAACAGAATGGTGGTTTCCCGGGGAGGAGGGTGGAGGAAATGGGCATAAAGTCAGAGATCTACAAGATAAATAAGTTCTAGAGATCTGCAGACACTTTTTTCTTATGATATTTCTTTTAATCCTGATAGTGTCATTTCAAAGTTTACATTAGGGTGTGGAGAGGTTCAATTGTGCTAAGATCTCAATTATGCCCTTTTCTGTGACTTGTGATCTTGAGCAAGTCATTTAACAATTCTGTTTCCCTTTTCCTATTTGTAAAATGGGAAAACTAATAGATGCTATGCAGAATTTTCAAGAGGATTCAGGATGATAAATGCAATGGTCCAGGATATGCTAGAAATAACTGTGACTTCTAAGGCTACTCAACCACTCAGTAAAGACTCTGGAATTCAAAGCAGGCTGATGTAGTTCCAAAGCTTAAAGAAGGACTGGGACCTCAAGAATGCCACGATCTGATGAGTAGAGCACTTAAAATTATTTTATAGGCCTCTAGTGGATGAAAATTCTTTGCAGAAATCATGATAGTTGTATGCATGTGATGTTTGTCTTAGAAGATGCTCAACATATCAGGAATTCCTTGTGTTTTGGTTCTTTTATAAGTCATCTTTCTTAAGCACCATTTAAAATACTTGTGTATTTTCTGTGCCTAATGTGTAATTAGCTAAAAACATTTTTTTCTAATGATAAACATTAAGAAGTTAACCTCTTGTCTGTAGCCCTGTGTCAGAGTTCAGAATTTCCTTAGTCTTTCCATCGAGAACTCAGCAACAATTGGACAGAAAACCAGTTCCCTGTCATTATAAAAGACAGGGTACTAATGTTTCAATAGCTTACACATGCGTATTTGGGAAGTAATAATGACTTTTGCCTTGATAAATATGAAATAATATTGATTGGAATACAAATATGAGTTTCTAGCTGTATCAGCTACTAGTGTAATTTTTTCTCAAAGCAAATTTAGTAAATATCTAAAATTGAATCCTTGCTGAGTTTCAAAATCTTACCTGGTGATTTGTGAGTCAGGTCTTTAAAATTGCATGAAACAATAAAGACCCTGGTGTTCAGACATGAAGCTTGTCAGATAAATACATCATCATACAAAGCAATCATGATGAAGAAAAGAAACTCAGAGCAATTCTTTATTATAAAATTCATAAATCAGAAAACGGGTTCTATATGGATAAACCAAAGATTCATTTTATGCAAATTTAATTCTCAGTAACATCTTTTGTTTCAGGAAATATTTTTATCCTTTTAAGTTTGTGCTAACTTTGTTCCAAGAAATGAGCTTACCCATGTAATGTGACTACTGCAGTTTAAAATATATTATCTTCTCTTTTCTCTTGATTTCTTCTATCCTTTAACTCACAAAAAGTAACTTGATGGCTAGAAAATACTATCAAGTAAAATAGGAAAGATTACCTAAAGTAATAGAAGGAATTGCATGCACTGGAGCACAACACTAATTATTTTAAGTTAATGAAATTTTTAGGTAAATCGAGGGCCTACTGTATGCTATCCATTGTGCTGGGTACTTTAGCAATGAGAGAAGGTCATGTTTACTTTCCTCATGGATTAAAAACTTTTTTTCTCTCCTGTCTTTGGTTTTATTATTATTATGATCAATTTTGTTTTATTTTATAAAATAGACTATATTTTAATTATACAAATTATGGGGCACAGTGTGATAATTCAATACATGTATATAAAATATAATGGTCCAATTGAGTTGGTTAATATTTCTATCTCCTTAAACACTTAAAGTATTTTTGATTAACACATAACAGCTACACATATTTATGGGGGCACAGTGTGACATTTCAGTACATGTATATAATATATAATGATCAGATGAGGGTAATTGGCATATCCATCAGCTTGAATGATGATCAGTGTGTGTGTGTGTGTGTGTGTGTGTGTGTGTGTGTGTGTGTGTGCGTGTTGGGAACATTCAAAATCCTACTTGCTATTTTGAAATGTACCATTAAATTGTTGTTGACCGTAGCTACTCTGTGCTGTAGAACATTGGTCTGGGTCTAGTTTCTGATCCAGCTGGAGGCCACTAGACAGTTCTGCTGATTCTTGGGAGAGCTCAACTGTGGACAGACCTTTCCTCAGGATATAATTTGAACATTATGAGAAGGTCACTGAAAATAGAAAAGCCATTTCTTAAACTCTGTGCCATGACAGATGACCCAGCAGGAGCATTCTGAAAAGGAGGAATGGTCAAAAACTGGGACTGAGTCCTGCACCTGTCGGTCACCAGCAGTGTGAGCTGGAGATTGACCGCCCTGAGTCTCAGTTGTCCAGTTTACAAAACTGGGGTGATAGCATGCTATGTGCATGTGCACATAATATTTTTGAAGACAGTAAATACTAAAATATTTTATACTAGTGCTATAAATAGTAGCTTACAGTGCCTGAACTCTGGATTTTTGTAAGCAGAGGATTAATTTATTTGGTATAAATTTTAATCCAAGCTATATACAATTGCTACTCAATCAGGTTAAATGAAGGGGGAAAATGTACAGTTAGGGAAGGTTACCAAGTATCAGAACAATGTCCAAAAGACTGGGAGCCAGAGACTAGGGTTCAAATTCTGTCTCTCACTTATTAGATTAAGATGTATGACCTTAAGCAAGTTCCTTAATCACTGATATTTAACTTTCTTTTCACTGGAAAATAAGGATAATGGTAAATATGTTGTATTCTTTGAAGAACTGTTGATGGACTTTTCTAAGGATGGATTTACCAAGGAGTTATTGTGATAGATGCTGCCCATTATCCCCAGTGGAGTGATATTCTGCCTGACTCCTCATACACAGAGGTGGGTGATCAATTACCAGAGTGTTTTAACTAATTGATAAGCGCAGAGGGCATTAGCAGCAGCAAATATAATAATTACGTGTTTGGGCACAAATAGAAGGTTGTTGACATAATTCCTTCTTAGCTGAGAGAATGCTCTAGTCCGCTGTCCTCTGGGATACCATTTGCTGCAGGAAAACCCACAGACCCTAAACTGATGTGTGCTTTTGGATACACTCTTAATTTTTACTTTAATAAAAATCTAAGCCCTACAGATCAAGACATGCTTCTTAACTTCTCACGGAGTGGAATTTCTGAAGGCTATATATTTTCTGGGGTCAGCCCAGGATATGTGCTGCCCTTGATTTTACAAAATGAGAAGCAGAACCAAAGTCAGACAGGGGGAGGATTGTGCTTCTGTAGCGTTTAGAGTATCCAATTCCCTCTATTTGTTCATTCATTATTAATTTCCCCTGCTTATTCTCTGGTCTCCTGGTGAGATTCATAGGGTCGTCCCAGCTCATTCCCTCAAGGTTTACATTCTCTCTTTTGGTTGAGTGTATTTTTTATTTCTTTAGTAGCATCGGTTTTGTTTTATATAACCCTGACTGATATTTCCAATTCTCTTCTGATCTATTGCATTTTTAAAGGAAAGAAATATCATGCTAAAACCACAGAGACTTTGAAGCAGCAGAGCATTTATAATTTATGCTGAGGAGGGGATGTGGAGACCTTCTCTGGGACCAATAGATTTTAATGTGTTTGAAAAGCTCAGATTTTCAGGACAAAAATCACATAAATGTTCTTTCAGATTTGTAAGCTGGATCAATTTGTGTAGATATTTTTAGCTTGGATAACTTAATAAGCATCTTTCATTTCAAAACCATCAAAGCAAAATTGAAAGTGGAGCATGTCGCTTTACTTTTCCATTACAGGGGAGGGGAGAGGCAGCTGCAGCATAAATGGAACAAGACTCACCTACCACGGGGTTTGTGCCAAACTCGGTGTCTTCACATCCTGACCGGTGACTCAACAGAGAAAGGCAATATAGAAATAGCCCAGGTTCATTGCATTGATGGACCCATGGTCTCAGTAGAAAAGGCTGAGAGCTGTCCTGGAGAGGATGGTTTAGGATATGTGCTTGGAGAGTGGGGTGAAGGTGATTGTGAGTGTGCCTCTGAAGTTGGTGGTCAGCTGAGCATTTGCCCTAAGAGGTCATTTGCATTGAAAAAGGAAGAGGTGAAATGGGGAAGGAACACACAATAAATTGTGTTTTACAGGTGCAATTTCCTTTCATCCTTAATTCAGGAGTTTCCCCCTATGGACAGGGAATACATTCCAAGACCTGGTGGATGCCGGAAATCATGGAATATACTGAACTTTATGTATACAAATTTTTACATACATACATACCTATGATACAGTTTAACTTATAAATTAGGCATAGTAAGAGATGAATAAAGTAGAACAATTATAACAAAGTACTATGATAAAAGTTATGTAAGTGGTTTCTCTCAAATACTGTTTCATACTGTGCTCATGCTTTTTATTGTGATTATATGAGTACCTACATGTTAAGATGAAAGGTGAATTGAGTAGGCTTTGTGATACAGTATTAGGTATTGTGTAAGAGTTACTTGAACACAAGCACTGTGATATTGCAACAATCTTGTAAGGGAGATGTCAAACAGGCAGGTAGCATATACAATGGGGATAGGCTGGACAAAGGGATGGTTCATGTTCTGGGTGGGAAGGAGTGGGACAGCAAGGGATTTCATCATTCTACTCAGAAAAGAATATTGCAAAATTTAAAGCTTATGAATTATTTCTGGGATCTTCTATTTAATATGTTTGGACTGTGATTGGTCTTAGGTAGCATAACTGAGGAAAGTGAAACCACACATAGAGGGGGACTCCCATATTTCCCTGGGGATGATATTTTGAGGTTGAAGTGCTGAAGCCCCACATGGTTAAAATAATTTGCTCATGGTCAGGTAGCTAGTAAATGACAATGTGGGACCGTGACTTATATGTGCTTATCTTTCTGGGACAACACACCAGAGGAACTTGAGAACTGTTCTTCTCTAACTCTGTGATTCTTTGTCAGGTTCAAAGACAAGAAGGAGAACTCTAAGGCAAAAGTAAGGGTCTTCCTCTTCTAGGTATTGTCACAGCATTGGCAGCAAACACAAAGCTTCTCTGATGACAGAGACAATGCATCAAGTGTGGATCCAAATTACCATGATTTGATTGCTACAAACTCACCATGCCTTCTCCCTGCTCTCCCCTCAGCACCTCCTCTGTTGGTCTACTTTGTCACCGCCATCCTCCTGTTCTTTATAATGATTTGCCTATCTCCCCACATCTGCTGCTAGCTCACTGGAGGAGGAGTCTGCCCTGTATCACTGTCATGGTCAAGGCAGTGAATGGTCCATAGCAGGCCTTTCAAGTATCTGAATGTAGGCGCAGTGGTATGTTCAGAATCTGGGTGGAGGGCGGCTCCACAGTGGGCTAAAACCCCACTGTGATCTCAACCAACCCAAATAACCACAAGACCTAGGTGGAAAGATAGCTTTGAGACAAGTCCCCTAGTCCTGCTTCCCCAGGTGACCGCCCCGTCCAACCTGTGCTGAACAGCACTGCAACGTCACTTGAATGACACTCAGACGGTCACCTGAATGCCACTCAGACACCGAGGGTCAGGAGTCTGGACTTTATAAATGAAAATGCCTATCTATCTCCCCTTCACTTTTCTTTTCTTCTCTCACTTTGGCCTTTTAAATAGAGAGGTGGGCAGGGCGGATTATTGCCCCAGGTTGGTTATTTATGAATTCCAACTTAGATGTGATTTAAAAAGATTGGAATCCAATGGTAAAAACCAGTATTAATTCTAATATCCTAAAATGGAAAACAATATATTTGTATTTAATGTAAGTGACAACTTCACTTGAACAGGAATAATTATGATCAATGACTGTCTCTTCCAACTGGGCATTGAGCACCACTAATGCTAACAAAATAGTTATTCTGATTTAATTTTTTTGTGTGTGTATCAGAGCAAAAGGAATCTGGGCTTTCCTAAGTGATCCCAGGTTTACAGTTTAAGATTCTGGGCATAGTTGAGATCCTGGGACTTATTGGAAATAATGGTCCTCTCCTGTCTACAAATGATGATATATATATATATATATATATATATATATATATATATATATATATATATATATATATATATATATATATATATAAATATTTTGGCAGTGAGGAAATTGATGGATACTGGGGCCCGCTTACCCCGACTACACTTAGTACTCTAGGTTATTGGTTTTACTTCCATCTAACTGTGATGCTATCTTTCTGTCTTCAGCTTTAAACTTGTGAAGCGATGCTTGTCATTTCCTGGCTCAGAGAAGGGTAGTTTACTTTCAGATAGTAACAGGAATGTAGGAGCTAGTGCAAGGAAGTAATAAAAGGAAACAGGACATAGAAACACATGCTATTTAGGTATTAAGATGCTGTCATCTTTGAATAATGGCTGAATTGCCTGAACAGAATGGAAGCTGTGGATAGATTTTATTTTACCACTACTACCTTCAGTCACAGTTGTAGGGCTCTGTTTAAAAGCATTATTTTCTAAAATATATAAAAGTGCACCTATAATGTGTACATAGGCAAATAATGTAACATATAAAATTAATATAACATGACTTAAATAAAGAGAATCCCATAACTAGAGTAGCCACAAACACTCTCTTTCCTTGTGTGCTCACTCTGAAGAAAGAATGCCTAGGCAGGGCACATAGATCCCCAGTATGGCCAGAGGATCTGGACATCTTTGAGCCGTGGAACTCACTTGTTAGGACTTTTCCCTACCTACAATAGTGTCTTCTCAGAACTGTCTGTAGAGACACTGATATCTAAAGGGTAATTGTAGCAGGATATGGGGGGCAGATATATCCGTAGGTATGGGTGTCTTAGTCATTTTGGGTTGCTATAACAAATTGCCATAGCCCGTGTGGCTTATAAACACAAGAAATTGATTCCTCAGAGTTCTGAAGGCTGGAAGGCTGGAATTGGTATGCCGCATGGTTGCGTGCTGGTGAAGCCCTCTTCCGAGCTTCAGATTGCTTTCTTCTCATTGTATCCTTACATGGTAGAGAGCAAGGAGAAGCAAGCTCTCATGGCTTTTCACCTAGGGGCAGTAATCCTGTTTGTGAGAATTCCACTTTCATGACTTAATCACTTCCCAAAGGCTTGATTCCCCAATTCTATAACATTGGGGGTTAAGATACCAGCGTGTGAATTTTGTTTCTCTGAATGGTGTTCACAGGAACATTTGGACATTTTAAAAACATAGGAACAGTCCACTGCCCTAGGTATTGAAATCTCAAAGATTCTCTCCCAAAACTGCTGGATGAGGGTTTGGGGAATATCCTTGCTCTTCTGATGGTACCCCAATAGGGAGGGGGATAAAGAACAGACAGAAGTGATTTTGACCAGTGACACTATGACATTGAGGCACAAACACAGTAACTGCTCTCTGGGGGACCAGAGAGAGATTATCATGAACCATAAAAACATGGATTGTGATTCCTACTTCATATTTGGAACAGAAAAATGACAACGCCAAGTGTCCCAAGATGTCCTGTTTGGACATTACACATCTTTCAAAGCATGGCTTTCATTCATTGATTTGGTCTGCATATTGGTTTGAATTTTGTCCAGTAAAAGCTTTGGAACTGCACAACAGGGCCTTTTTTTTTTTTTTTAACTTTAGAATGCCTGTCATTTTCTGTTACAACAGTCTCTGTCAATGATGTGCCTTAAGATTTAGTCAGAATGCCACAGCTGATGGATGGCATTTTCAACAGTCTGACTTGGGAGCAACACAGCCGGGCACCATATAAAAATTTAGAAGTCATTGTTTCCCTAATTTTTGCTCAAAATGAGCCATCAGTTCCATGGCTGCTCCTTAGAGGTTGTGGTATCATGGTTGGGAACTGATGCTTGGGGCGACAGAGGATCATGTTTAAAATTTCAGCATACAAAATCCTTCTTGCTCCATGTTTCTTCTGCCATCTTCCCTGATGGGCTTGAGACCCATCAGTTTCAGTGTCTTACGACATCCAAGATTTATTTCCTGGGGGTTGGCTATAGCTTTGCAGCACAAGTCCTCATTCTGGGACCCCAGCTGATAGGTAACCCCTAATTGGGACCTGCCAGGCTTATGGCAGAGGGAAAGAGCCTGGGTTAACTCCATGATGGCTTTTAAAGCATCTGCTGAGAAGTGGCTCATGTCAAATCCACTCACATTTCATAGGGCCGAATGGACTTGGTCAATGTGGGAAGAATTATAGTCCTTCTGGAAAGAAGGGCTGATGGGACAGCACATAGATATCTGCACAATAAAACAAACCACAGCAAATTTTATCTAACCTGTCTCTCCCCATGCTCTCCTCTAGCAGGGGTGCCAACCAGCCACCTGCACTTAGGAGTACGCTGTATTCTCACCGACTTCCATTCACCTTTCCTTGCCCAGAATGTCCACTCCTCCCTTACTCCTCTGGTAACCTTCTTTTCCTTGAAACCTTACATCTTCAAGGAGGTCTCTTCTAACCCTCACAAGGAGTGTGAAATGTTCTTTCTTCTTTCTACCATGGTCCTTGGTACATGAGTCTGACCTACCCTATGATAATCACAATGGATCTGTTCCCTTCAAGAGATAGTGACATTGGGGATAGGGTACATGTCATGTCCTCTGATCCTCTAGTCCAGGGCCTGCCAAACATTGTACGCTCAGAATTTTATTGAATATTAAATAAATGCAATAGTGCAAAAGTGGGTGGAGAAAGCTATGCTCTATCCCAGTCCTTGTTTAGATTAATGCTTCTCAAATTATCTATGACAGAGGATCATGTTTAAAATTTCAAATTTGATGCAAACCAACGTTTTTGTAAAATACCATAAAATTAAATACCGGAGAAATGATCAGGCACATTTCAAACTGTTATCAAAGTTTCTAAGTGTTTATTCTTAATTTCTATGTGTGATTCATTGCAGGTCAGTAGTAAACATTTGATGTTCTACAAATAATGCACTGGATGGTGCTGAGTTAGATACATTTATTCTTCAAAGATATTTAGAGTCCCCTTGTGTGCCAGGCAGATGTTTGAGGAAGGGGATTTAGCAATGAACAAGACAAACAAATTTCCTGTTCTCAAAGGGCTTACTTGTTAGTGGGACTATTGAACAATAAGCAAACACCCAAATCAATAAATAATGTGACTTTGAATAATGACTAGTGCTTTGAGGGAAGTAAAACAAGATAATGAGACAGAGTGATTGAGCAGGGAGGTTATTTATGAGTGTAGTCAGTGAAGCTCTAAGAAGGTGACATTTTCGTGGAAATGTGAACATTCTAGACAGAACAGAAAAGGCGGAAGTTCCAAAGGAAGAACAAGCATGGAGTAAAGTACTGCCTTACCACAGGCCTAGAAACAATGGAACCATGGATTGAAACCTCTGAAACCATGAGCTAAAATAAATCTTTCCTTCTTTAAGTGAATTGTCTCAGGTATTTTGTCACAGCAACAGAAAGCTCAAAAAAACGGAGAGAAAGCCAATGTGACCAGTGTTTACTAAACACAGGGAATCTGGGAGTCAGACTAAAGCCCGAGTCTCTAGGGCTTTCAGGCAATAGTCAAATGTTTTGATTTTATTAAAAATAACATGGACACTTACTGAAAGATTTTGAGTGGAGATGCCTCATGATCTGGTTTATATTTAAAGAAAATCACTCTGGCATCTATGTGATAAATGGATTGTGTGGAGAAAAACAAACCAGTTAGGAGGTTATTTCAGAAGATCATGTGAAAGATGGAGGAGGCTTAACTCAGCATTAGGTGTGGCCATGGATAGAAGTCAACCCATTCAGGATGTATTTTGGAGAGAGAGCTGATGAGAACCATTGGTGGATTCTATAGTAGATGAGAGGGGAAAGAGAAATCAAGGGTGACTGCTTGAGGAACTGGGTCAATATGTTTGTTAACTGAGATGAGGAAGATGGAAAAAGTATTTGTAAGTGATAGCAGGCACTATGCCTGAAAATAAAAATAATTCATATAAAATAATTCATTAAACATGTTTGTAGTAGGTTTCCGTAAGATCACCTTCATCAAATTATAGAAATTTTATTTTTTCTAAGTGACATTTTAAAATTTAAAAAGAGATACTGAGGGGCTGGGGTTGTGGCTCAAGTGGTAGCGCGCTCGCCTGGCATGCGCTGGGCCCTGGGTTTGATCCTCAACACCACATAAAAATAAAATAAAGATGTTGTGTCCGCTGAGAACTAAAAAATAAATATTGAAAAATTCTCTCTCTCTTTCTCTCTCTCTCAAAAAAAAGAGATACTGAATTGTATTGAATGTTTCTTAAGAAATCCCTAAGAAAATTATCTCATTTCTTTTCTTTAATCCAGAAAATTTCCTAATGTTGAACCAAAACAGCATTCTATGATAGATCCTCCTGGTCATGGTGTATAACAGCACACTGTGCAAATAATTGGAGAGTACAGACTTGTTATGGTTTGGTTCTGTAATGTCCTTCAAAAGCTCATGTACTGAAGGCCAAGCCCCATCTGATGACACTTTTGGGAAGGGGTGGAGACTTTAGGAAGGAAGTCTAATTGAAGGAAGTGGAACATTGGGGTTGTGTCCTTGAAGGGCATTTCTGGTTCCTGGCTTCTCTCCCTCTCTCTCTATGCTCCCTGGCTACCATGGGGTGAAAAGCTTTCGGATGGTGTGCCTTTCACTGTAAGGTATTGCCTTACCACAGGCCTAGAAACAATGGAACCAATTTACCATGGACTGCAACCTCTGAAACCATGAGCTAAAATAAATCTTTCCTTCTTTAAGTGATTTGTTTCAGGTATTTTGTCATAGCAACAGAAAGCACACGTGCGCGCGCACACACACACAAGTCATTTGTGAAAACTGACCTTGTTTTACATCATAATTTTAAATAATTGCTGTTACACATTTTATGATAACAATGAAATTGAATTTGAAATAAGTAACATGATAAAAACACTTCAGAAATTTTAAAAATGCTTACAATAATTTAAATGAAAGTTAGAAAATGCATAGAACATTACAGAAATGTAAACACTATATGTCAACATTTGTATGGTGTGGTTAAATGGATACTTTAAGGAAGATTTTTAGCCTTAAATACTTACATTACAATAATTATGTTGCAAATTTTAGGCTAAATCAAAGATTCAGGCTTAAAGCACACAGAGCTATCATTTACCATGGTTTCAAAGGAAAGACTTCATTTTATTTACTTGTTTGTTAATTTAACACTCCATAGAGTGTTAGAGATACATAGAAAATTTTCTTGCTGACTTCTTCCGGATTTTTATCTTACTATTTTCCTAACTTATCTTTTATTTCTGGTCATGCATCCAAATCCCAAGTTTTTCAGATGTGGTCGCTAACCAGGCTTTGGGTCTGCCTAATCAAGGAGTCTGGTTAGAGACCACATCAGATAAAGTTAGGTTTGGGTGAATAATTCCCTTTGCACACTGAAACTCTAGGTCAGTGGGAGCACTGGGCATGTATATTCCTAAGGTAGTTGATGGTTTCAGTGTTTACTTACTAGCCTGGGTGGATACTCTGGAGGTATATCCTGACTTCTATTTTTCTTTCTTTTCTCTTTTGCAAGCTCATCCATTTATTTAACAGGTTAATCTATTTCAATATTTTCTTCCAAGCATTTAAAAGTGTTATGTAGCATTAAGATTTTAATATTTCTCATCCCTGCATGGCCAGACCCTTCAATCTATCCAACTATTTCTGTTATGTACTGTCTTTCAGTTACAAATATTTCATTATGATTCCTTCTTTATATTTCATATTTTCAGCATGTGGGGATTTTTCTGCCTTTGTTTTCTATTGCTTTCCATTTTTGATGCATTGTGGCAACATGATTTGGTTTGCATCAAACAGTCCCCTTTGTATTCATGGAAACTCAGTTTAAGATGAGTATACTCTGAATTTTTATAAACATTTAGTTCCTCACTTAAAATGTGCATTCTTAAATCTTTGGGTAGGATCACACACATGCAAATCTTGTTAACCATCTGTTCAAGGTTTTGTGTCTGTACTAGTTTGTCTGCTTGCCCTATCAGCTGCTTAGAGAGGTGTAGCAATATCTCCTTTCAAGATTGTGGAAGTGTCCATTTCTTTTCAATATTCTTCCATGTTTTTATTTGTGTGTATATATATATATTTTAATTGTAAGTAGACACAATACTTTTATTTTATTTATTTATTTTTATGTGGTACTGAGGATTGAACCCAGTGTCTCACATGTGCTGCGTGAGTGCTCTGCTACAACCCAAGTCTCATTTGTATATTTGAAACTCTCTTTTTTAGGTCTTCTCCTAGGAGTTTTGATGATTTTGCTCCAAAGCAGCTGCATCATTGACTCTCTTGCTTACCTCTGGCACCCTGTTTGCCCAGTTCTCACATTCAAAATGATTTTTGCACATTCTATCCAGTATTTCTAAAGGGTCGAAATGAGTGTGCTGGATGGGCTGGGGTCAGATTTTATCGTTCCAGGGTCTGAAATTGACAGATTTCATTTAACCTGCAGAACTTTGCGAAATCACCAAGGGAGAGAGTATAAGATAGAGAAGTGCAGGGTGGCTGATCCACAGGGAGCTCCAATATTTAGTGGATAAATGAAAATGAGATAAACCAGAGTATCGCCTTCCTCTCTCCTATAATTTCTGCAAACCCTGTTTTCTTCAGAGCATTCAAAAATTCTCAAATATGTCAAAAAACAAATAAAACGTAGGTAATAAAACAAAGGTCAGCCTTCCCCACATACTCATTAATATCTTAACCAAAGATAAAATGTGGTAATAAGAACATTGAAACGCCTTGTGTCTTCGGTGCTTGTTTTTCCTTGTATATTGAGATGTGTCAAAAATCATTTTTCCTCTTATTGAGTGCTAAGCATAAGGAAAACTTTTATCGTGGCATTTTATAAAAGTAATGTGATGTCTACTTTTATTTGTTTTATATTGAGCCCTCTGGCAAAAGACAGTATCGTCATTGTTTCTTGTCAATCTTGAGAGAAGGAGGGAGAGAAAGCAGAAGGATTTTAAATTTGTATTCTCTGAGAGAAAAAGTAATAAAAGAAGTGGCAGAGACAGATAAAAGATGAGCAGATTTGCAATCTCAACTATACTTTAGGGATGAGAGAACATCAAAAGATCCAAAGGACAGTGAGAGTATGGTAAATCCTGAAAGTTCTGAAAGATTTTAGAGATCTACCAAATTTCCTGCGCAGGAAAAAAAAAGCCAGAAACATTATGAAACATTTTCTGCCATATCTTGGATGCTTTGTGATTCTCAATATTAATAATCACATTGTGTGGAGGCAATTAAAAACAAATAATTACTTCGGTATATAGTCAATGAACAATTAATAAGTATTCGAACTTTGGAAAGGGATAAATGAGCTGTAAAGTCATGGTTGACACATTTTTGCAATGAGAAATAAGGTATAAGCTGCTCAAAAATGAAGAGAATTTTTTTGCAATGTCTAAATTTTCAGATGGAAAAATCAGTTCTCTTACATTTTTAAAAATATGAATCTCAATTTATATATGAGTGCTTTCAATAAAGTTACTGATGTTTAATTTGGAATGTACACAAACAGCAATTGAGGCTAGGAATCAAATAATAATAATAATAATAATAATAATAATAATATGTTATTGTACTTGATTATTATAACTGATTACAGACAATCTGTAACAGAAAAGAAGTACTCTGAACTTTCATTTTTCTTAGCTTGACATATGAGCTGATGGTATTTTACCATTAAGAGTTTTACAGAAAATGTGTAAAATTCTACATTTGAAATGGTCACCTGGTTAGAATGGTGATGATTTTCCCAACTTGTAACTCTGATAGTTTAGTGGACTTAAATGAGGTTACTAAACTTTCAAAATGATGGAGGCAGAATTGGATATAAAGGGTAGATTCAAATAATGGCAGTTGGATACAAAAGCCTATGTTTAGGATCACATGCCATTATTTTACTTCCAACTTTTGCATTATTTTGATGGTTTATGGTGTGCATTCCTCATGAATAATTTATGTCTTTCTCAACTGTATAGTTTCAATTTCAGAATTTTTGGTTAGTTACAGAGTTATATGTCTGTTTTCCTACTTTGTCGAAACTAGAACCCATTACATAGCCTTCTCAAACCACTCCTTACCTTATATTTTCTTAGTAAACTATGGCCCTTTGCTGCCAAAGGGGGGAAAATAAGCAAAACTAAGTGTCACCATTAACTCTTACATCTTTCTCGCTCCTGCCCCTCTGTTCAACCAAGTGCTCAGTATTACTGAAGCTAATTGTCATTAGCTCCGCAGTATATTATTTCTCTCTGTCTGACTGTCTGCAGTGTAGGAGGTGACATCACACTTTTGTGCCTGTACCACCGCCACACTTCCTAGTTGATCTTCTTTAATCCTGCCTTGTCTCTCTTTAATCTTTTCCACACAATGAGGCTCTGCTCTGCATATCTGATCAGGTCACTACCTAGGCTAAAACTCCTTATCCAACCTTTCAAGATTGTAATGTAAACGGTGAAGCTATTAAAGTATTTAAAAACTATTAAGATGTTTTAAAAAGCATTTAAGGCACCTTATAGTGTTAGAAGATTTTAAAAGCAACTTGGCAAATTCAGAAGCCATAAAGATAAAACAGACTTGTTTATTGTACTGTCCTCCACATCTGGCTGTCTTTGATTCCTCTTCTGCTGTTGTCCATCAGCAGCACTACAATGCTTTAGTTGACCTTTACTCATTGATTGAGGGTACAAGTCATTTGTGGGAAGATGATAATGGGAGTCAGGATACCTAGACTTTGTTTTGGGCACATTGTTATTATCTGAGAAATGAGGTGGGTGGATAAGGGAAGGCTACTTGCCCACACGTTAGCCTTCTAGCCCCCAGAACTGACAAAATCATTTAGTTGTTGTTGTTGTTTAAACCCTTCACCCCAAGTCTGTGGTATTTTGTTGTGGCTGCCCTTGTAAATGAATGCAGTGAGATCTGATGATTCCTAAGACAAGAGTTCTCATGCTTCATTTTTATAAGGAGGATGTGACATCCTGCCCAGCTCTGCCCAGCCCTGCCCAGCCCTGCTCCTCCCATGGCTGGGGCCAATCAGCACCTCCACTCCCAGCATTATTTTTGTTTCTGAGATTAATTCTGACCCTGGATAGGATCAAAGGTTCAGCAGATTCACCGGAGAGTTTGTATTGCCCTTCTTCTGGCCTGGGAATGGGTCTTCTGCTCAAAACTGGTATTTTCTTCTCTGAATGCCCTAAGTCATCTTCTTCTCTTCTTTTGTCACCTGCCACCCATGGCTGGATGTCTCCCTGCATCAGCTGCCACTCTGCATCCTGACCTGGTGTAGGTCTAACTATGGGGATTTATGGGCACATTGTTTGGAAAATGGGGTCTAAGATGTTCATCTGTTCATGTGTAAGTGTGTGTGAAGAAGTTCTCTTCCAGACAGTTTGGCTTGATGCCCAGGCTGGATCGAATGCCTTCTTTGGTGTGCTCTGAAATATTTCAAAGGCTTTCAAACGATGACCAACCCTTTTCTCTTGCAAGCATCTACTTAGGTTTTGACATTAACTTATTCTCTTTGGGCTTTGCAGTACTTTGGCCCTGTAGAGGGGATTCATGAAGAAATTTTCTGAGATTTGGTTTTTACAACGGAAAAAAGTACAGCGTGGTTTGCCAGGAAGCCAGTAGACTCAAACTGATTAAAAGACTCTTTCACATAGTGCAGTAGCAAAGAATGGAAAATGCAATAAAGCTGAAATCAGAAAAGTTTATCCTTTCTCTTTAGTATTACTCTAATTGCCCTCCTGGAGGCCGCTTCCTTGAAGTATAGCTTCATCTACTTTGTACAACATCTGATTGAGGCCAAGATGGCTGACATGCTCATGGTGACTCAGCATAGCAGGAGTGAGGTGCTGATGCACGTTAGACAGCAGGACTGAGTACTGTATGCACCAGATGCCACTGTTCAGGCAATTAGCTCCTGCAAACTGACCATAAGCCTCTGGCAACCTTTTCATTTTTTTCTATTTGCATGTAGAAGGAAGGATACCTTAGTTACGCAAGCATCTTTGGGCTACTGTGAGAATAATGGTCCCTCACAGATGGCAGTATCCTAATCTTTGCAACCTGAGACTGTACCTTACATGGCCAAGGGGTTTTGCAGGTGTGATTAAGTTAAGGGTCTGGAGATGGGGAGATGATCCTGGATTACTGAATTGAATCTAATTCGATCACAGAGGTCCTAATGTGTGGAACAGGGAGAACGTGGAGGCACGACTATGTGATGTGAGACTTAAATGACCTTTGTTGGCTTTGAAGGTGGAGAAAGGGGCCACAAGTCAAGGAATTTTAGTAGCCCGTAGGAACTAGAAAAGGCAAGAAAGTAGATTCTAACCACGGGCCTCCAGAAAGGAGCACCATCCTTCTAACAACCTTGATTTCAGCCCAGTGAGACCCATTTTGGACTTCTAACTTTTAGAACATGTTGTATTTGTGTTGTGTTAAGCCCCTGAAATTGTGGTAATTTGTAACAGCTGCAATAGGAAACCAATATAGCACCAGCTTTGATAATCAAAGACCATCTGCTATAAGGTCTTTCTGTTTATCCTGCATTAAAAAAAAATGCTCTCCCCTCCTGCCCCGCAAAAGCCCAACCTTGACTTCCACCTTGATTGCCTAAAATCTGAAACTATAGATAAACTAATTAAAGACATTGGAAGAGCAAGATAACTAAAACCCTTGGAGCTCTTTAAGGTCATATCTGTTATGACATATTGTTCTCACCAAGGTTCCTGATTAAGGTTTGCTTGAACTGCTCAGTCAGTCTAGACTGCTGGAAAATGTACATTATGTTGAAGGTGGAATAAATTCATACAATTCTTTCCTCACTCATTTGTTATAGGGTAAATTTATTCTATTATAACACATTTCAAAGTTTATTTTTACCATGAATTTTTATCAATGTACCTACAAGTGTTCACAGAAAAATGTGACTCTTACAAAGAAAGCATTTTAAACCAAGAGACTTATCCCTGCCTTTCTGCTTTACAGGAGGTAAAGAAGGTAAGAATTTCTGGACTTATACATATGGCATGTATATACTGGAAACTTGGAAATGTTATCCTAGTGGCCTTAAACTTTAGGCTGTTGTTCACAAAGTATTGATTTATTAAGTGGGAACATTTATTGAATGTCAATGGCTTGAGAAAGTTAGAGGTCCACATATGCTTAGATTGCTAGTCTATAGCCTCTGGGATCATCTCATTTCAGTACTGAATAAAACTTCACAAATAAGAGTGAGTCTTCTGCTGTAGTTATTACAATAGAGTGTATACCCCTTGTACTATTATAAGGGGGTTTGTGTTTCGGTAAATTCCTTGAGTTATTCTACCAGAGCCAGGCCTCAAGGCAAAGCCATTTTAGTTTTTTCATGCACATGTTAGTGGTCCTTCCCAAAGTTGTTAAACAAACCTGGGTCGGGGCAGTCATTCTATTTGTAGTTAATTCTTGTTGCTGCAGGTTGAGGAACATTTGTTTTTCCATGATTGACTTAGGCCAGACTCTCTTCTTTTCGTTTGACTCAGCTTCTTTCCAGACTGGAATACCAGACTCCGAACATCATTTTTTTTTTTTTAAGGTATTGTCCTCTCCTATTGCGGCTTTTCCTTCTTATTGACATTTTATAGATTTGTAGCTAGAATTTCCATGGTCTCAAGGGATTCAGTGCCAGACAGATAGTAGTTCTCTGATTCCATGTACTTGTTCTTGTCAAGGATCCTTTAGGTAGTGAGAAAAGAGTAGAGAGTTAGATTGGGGACATGGAGGCACACAGGAACCTTTGATATGGAACCATGGAGATTTATGGGCACATTGTTTGGAAAACGGGGTTTAAGATGTTCATTTGTTCGTCTGTATGTGGGTGTGAAGAAGTTCTCTTCCAGACAGTTTTGCTTGATGCCCAGGCTGGATTGAATGCCTTCTTTGGTGTGCTCTGAGCACAGTTCAACCATCAGTTGACATTTCTCAGGTTTATACCTGTTGCCAAACACTGAGGTCCGTGAGGGTAGAGGCTGTATTTGCCTCATCTCTAAGCATGACTAGCACCTGGGGAGGCTTTCCTCAATGTTAGTTCAACTGATCTGTTTAAATGGCTTCATGGCATCAGGGAAGACTTTGGTAATGTCGATAACAGAAACTAGATGAGGAAGAAAGAAGTAATGTGCTACGAGAAATTGGTTTAGCAATATTGTCTCATTTGTGCTTAACTTATATCTAACAATTTAGAATAGTGAAATATTAGAAAAAAACTAAGTATGACATATGCTGTACTGCATCTGTTCGATGAAATTTGATGCAGTAATTTTACCATGTCTACCAGGCTTAGAACATAAAGGTAACAAAAAAGGAAAACTTCATAATTTGTTTGAGCACCTGATTACTAATTATGATTAGGATCTGCAGTGTTCCCCAAAGTCTGGTGTTGAAAGTATAGTCCTTAATGCGGCAAGATGGGGCAGAGCTTTTAGACAATGATTAGGGCTCTGACCTCATCAGTGGATTAATCCTTTGATAGCTGAATCGACTACTGGGAGGCAGAATCTAGTTCATGGAACTTAGGTCAGTAGAGACATGCCCTGGAAGGTTTGTATTCTCCCTGGCTGCCCAGCCCTCTCTGATTCTCTGCTGCCTAGAGCTGGGTAGCTTTCCTCTGCCCTGCCTTTCCACCATGATGCTCTGCTTTCCTCAGGCCCAGAACAGTGGAGCAGGCTGATCATGGACTGAAACCTCCAAAAACATGAACCAAAATAAACTTTCCTCCTTTAAAGTTGTTTATGTCAGGTATTTTGGTCACAGTGATGCAAAGCTGACTAATACAACATAAAAAAAAACAAACAAACATAATAATGTTGAGACCTTGAGAAATCTTAAAACTATTTTCCCGAATGGTCTAAATGCCTCACTCCTATTTTATAAATAAGAAAAGACAGATTCTGGAAATTGTTTTTGTGCAGCACCGTCAGGAGCATTGATTTCAGATGTTAATTTCATTGTAAGTTTCATTTCATTATGACACTGAACTGTGTGTTTGTTCTGTCGTCATTATTGTGCTCCGTCTCTTGTTATTGGATCACAGTTAAAAAGCATCATATTACTAGTTAATGTGGTCAATTAATATTTATTTACTTTGGATGTGCTATAGGAGATGAGTGACTGCTATCTATCTCTACTGGCTTGAGCATCACTGTGATTTGTGCAGGATACCTCTGCATATATAGTTGCATGGTATATTAGGAGCTCAGACTCTGGACTTGCATAGACCTATGCTTATGTTTTCTATTGTCACTTACAAACTAGGTGACCTTGGTAAACTTACTTCACTTCTCTAAGCCTATTTTTTAAAAAAAAAATTGTAAAATGAGACTGATAATTGTATTAGCATTTTTATATTATTTGGAGGATTAAATGACACTGTGCATATAACGAAATTAGCTTGAGAGAAAAGACCATGTCACCTGTGATGATAGGTGAAGGTGACTGCATAGATAATGGTCAGTTATCCAAAATAGTTGAAGAAGCAGGTGGCAGGAAGTGCTACATGCCTTGCAATATCCATGGTTCCCTTCTAGCGGGCACATTGTTATTAAACATTTTCCAGTCTCCTTTCTCATCAGTGATATAGTCTTCAAAAAAAGGAAGAAGTAGAAGAATGTCCTTAATTTTCTTCCTGGTGCTTATTTGAAACATGGGTGTGATGGCTGGAGCACCATCTTCCATCTCAGACCATTAGGGCAAGGGCCACATTTGAAGATAGCATTTTGGAAATGAACAAGCAATGCCTCAATGAATCTACTACCTTAACCTAGAATTATTTTCTCTAGACTTAGAAAATGAGGTGTTTTTTTTTTCCTTTATGGCAGATAAATTGAATTACAGAATATTATTACTCTTTGTTATGGTTCGGATCTGAAATATCCCTCAAAAATCACCTGTTAAGGGCTTGGTTATAAATGTAACCTTTGGAAGGTGATGGGATTTAAAAAAATTTTATTCATTCTTTTTAGTTATTTATATAACTTATTTCTATAACAGTTATTTATATAACTTATGTGATGGGATTTTGAGAGCTCTGACCTAATCAATGCATTAATCCATTGATAGATTCATAATTTAATGGACTATTAGGAGGTACTAGAAACTTCAGGAGGTGGAGCCTGGCCAGAGGAAGTTGGTCATTGGGACTGTGACTTGGAAGAGAATATCTTGGTGTATCTTTCCCCCACCCTATTTTCTCTCACCCTCTTCATGCTAGACACCATAAAACAAGCAGCTTTGCTTTACCAACATGTTCCCTGCCATGACATGCTGCACAGGCCCAGAAATGGGGAAGCCAACCAACCTTGGACTGAAACCTCTGAAACCTGAGTCACAATGACTGTTTCCTCCATTAAGTTGATTTCCCTCAGGTATTTTATCACAGTGACGGGAAGCTAACTCAGTCTTTATATAAAAGAGCAGATTTTATTTCCCCAAGACTTTTATCAAAATTCCAGAAATATCTTTGCTTTAGAGACAGAAATCAACACAAGGGAAAGATCTAAAATCAGGATGTACGTGATTTTGAATCAGGTGGAAGCAATGAATTTTCCAAGAAGGTAAGTTCAATCTAGGGTTGTGATGGTGGAGTCTCTCTGCCACTAACACTGGGGAAAGAGAGGAAGGGAGGGGGAAACTTTGTAGGCAGCCTGGAAAGTGAGGAGGGTGCTATCCTTGAGATAAGTTTTGCCAGGAACTCTGCAGAGCACCTGTCTAGTTAAGGGTATAAGCGTGCCTGCATGCATTTCTTTTCTCTCTACCATAGTGTGTTTGCGTTTATTTCTGGGGCTTAGGCAAAAGGCCTGGTGTGTATGTATTATGAGACTCTGATAAAATAGGATGGCTCCTATTTCTTGCTGTTTACAGACTTGTTGCAGCAGCAACTTATACTATTGACAAAAGGCATATTTCTTTTTATAAAAGTATCTTTAGAGGATCAGAGTGGATGAGTTGTAGGCAGCATAATGCAGGCAAGGCCCACTAAGCATGAACTGACCGCCACCTGGAGTCTGGTTATTATGGAAATCAATTCCATCGAAAGATCAGAAAAGCTTTCAAACGGAGAGACAATTGGAGGATTACTGTTATAAAATACTGGGTTTTATTTGGATGCAAGTGGGATGTAAGTTCTGAAGGATGTGAAAAGCAGACTAGCCCTCTTGTTCCTATTCTTTTTGGTTTAGTTTAGTTGCTTTGTTTTCCCCAGAAAAAAATAATTAGGCCTAGGATTTAAATAAACCAAGAGGAGAAAACGAGTTGCAGCACTGGGTTTCTCTGTCCTTTCTTCACCAAAGGCAAATCTGTCTACCTCAGCTGCAGTGGCTGAGTCATAGTTTGGGCTTCCTTTGGAGCTACATTGTAAATGAGTAATCAGAGTAATTTCCAGCTTCCAGGAAATTATATATACAGTGAAAACAGGCCCGTATGTTTTTCCTCTTCAGTAACCCTCCTCCTTTAGCCCCCACCCCTTAAAAAAATGATACACACATAGAAACGATGTCTTTTCCTGCTATAATAGCATTAGACATTAGGTCACTCTGTGCTTTCTTCCAGAAGTGACTCTTTAGAGGTGCTAAAATCCACATGCACATGTGCTACAACTTAGAATGGGTTTATGGCCTAATAAACCATCACAAGTTGAAAATGTAAGTGGAAAGTTCACTGAATACAACTAACTTGCCGAATATCCTATCTTAGCAACCTAGCACACCTTAGGTGGAGCACTGGTTGTTTCCCCCCCACGAGATTTCTTGGATGATGGGAGGCTGTAGGTATGACTGCCCAGCATCATCAGAGAGGATCAGACTACATATTGGCATCCTGGGGAGTAGAACAAGCTTCAAAATTCTAAGTACTATTTCTACAGAATGCATGTCACTTTTGCAGTACAGTAGAGAAGTCAAGTGCACACACACTTGAACTTTATTACTTTATTTATTTATTTTTGGGTACCAGAGATTGAACTCTGGGACACTCAACTACTGAGCCACATCCCCAGCCCTATTTGGTATGTTATTTAAAGACAGGGTCTCACTGAGTTGATTAGGGCCTCTCTAGATTGCTGAGGCTGGCTTTGAACTTGTAACCCTTCTGCCTCAGCCTCCTGAGCTACTGGGATTACAGACATGCGCCACCACGACACAGCTCCTGCCATAGAGGCTGAAGATTCTCACTGAATATTATTGATGGAGAAATTTGAGTAAGGATACAAGTCTATGTGGTTTTATACGTTTTTAATAACTATATCTCATTCATTTTTTTTAAACTGAAGAACTGTTTTTCATTTCAATGTCTTTATGGTTTGATTTTCCTCAAGATAATGCCTTTTGTGGTCCCATGTTTCTCATTTTCAGTTCACTTTAGTAAGTTTTTACATGGAGACTCTCAAGTTATAGGATGATCTGTCAGTATGAATATTTCTTACTCTGATTTCCTCTTCTTACAAATAGAACTTATATTTGAGGATAATACTTTTTTTTTCATGCAGATACAGCACATCTGGTTCTTTTAGTTCTGTGAAGAGCTTTTCCTTGGGGAATGAACTCAGGATGCATCATTACTTTTGGGAAAGGAGTCCCATTTGGAACCAAAAGTTAATAAACAAGACCAACCAGCTTTGAATAAAGTAATCTCTGCTATTTTGTGTGCATGTGTGTATCTGTGTGTATGTATGGGTGTGTGTATTATAGTGCTTTTACCATCTGTTTCTTTTCAGATTTAGAACTATCAATATCTTAAATCATCTTTATGGAAAATGAAACTACAGAACTTCTCATACTGCATCTGAGAGCTGATATGGCATTTTACAACTAGGTATATGATATCTAAATCACTTGTAATGCAAGCTGAGAGCATCCTCAGCTTTTATGATGTTTGTATATGTTCCAGTATCATAATTATGAATAATGCATTGGGTTTTGTTGTCCTCTATAACTGCCTACATTTTAATGCAGGGAGGGATTTCCACTATGGTGGTCCAGATTTGAATTACATAGTTTTTCTTTGTAGCAGCTGCTCCAGAATTATGTGAGCTCATTGAGAATATTCATAGCAAATAAAACTCCTTGCTCTCTTTGTTTTATGGAGATACAATCTCAAAACTTTCTCTAAAGATTTGCTTATCAAATATAATTTAATATTTGCTGTGATCAAGGTCTCCTGGTTCAGATGGATAGAGCTGGTCAAACCATAAAACCTTGTATCCTTGATACATTTGAACAAAGAAGAAAATAGTTTACCTATTATCTTGAATGATATAGAAATTTCATAACAATGAGATAAAGAGTTCAAAAGGGCCGAGTGATCTTTATTTATCACCCAAACATGAGGTGGACCGTGATGTTTTTAGCTTTCCATGTCTCACAAGAAGCCTATCTACATCTCAATTAGGTTCGGGGCAAGGGTTTATTTCAAGGACCATGTAAGAAGAGACTGCACTTTGGAGCCATGATGCTAGGTCAGGTGATGGATGTTAGGTGAGACTGGCAATAGCATGCTGCTTTCTATGTCTCCATCATTGTGATTGAACAGGCTCAAGCATCTGAACCAGGACTAGCCTGTAATTCAGAACTACATAGTTCCTGCCATAGAGGCTGAAGAGACACTGAGCAGGAAAGCAAGCTGGTGGTGATACTTGCTGGGATTTGGGGTGGTGGTGGTAAATGAATGACTTCTTGGTATTGTTCAGATTAAAAGTTGGGCTGTCTGACATCTAGATCCTGTGTAGGATTTAATATATTTTCATTTATGAAGTTTTACTTGACACATTTTTCCCATCTACCACATTATCTTCTAATAACCCATTCCAAACACTACTGGAAAGCATACTGTAGTGATATGGGTATTTGGAGAGAGTAATAAAAAAGTGGGAAGGAGTATTCAGTTAAATTCTTACTTCTAATGTAGTTCACAGGAACTTTCCCGGAACTGGAAATTGGACTATATGATATTGGAACCTTGGAATTGGACTTATGAGATTGCTCTAATTTTCAACTACATCCCCACAGTTAACAAGTATTGAATCTGCCTCCTGAAGTCTTTGTATTTGAATTTTTCCTTTCTATATAATTAATTACTCCAATTTTCCTTGGTACTATTGCAAGATATTGGTCTAAACATATTATTATTAAGAGCATTCATAAGGTGGTCAGTTGCCAAAGTCAAATTTGAGGCCTATCTAGAGAGAGAAATATTATGAATTGGCTGTGAATAAGGTTCAAAATGTTCTTTGTGAAAAAAAAATGTTCTTCGTGTACCTAGCTATACTGGGAAGATGTTTTCCCCAGACAGGGTCCCTTTGTTCCCCCAAACCTATGCCCATCTTGCATGCCCTGGTTATATACAAAAGTCAGCATAGGAAAAAAGGAGAGAACATTTATTTTATTTTAGAAAAGGAAAACTCTGAGACATTGTAGTGTCAGAATGATGACTGAATTAGAGGGAGATGAGCAATTCAAATGCTCTCCCTCATAAATCTCACTCAGAAGGGAAATACAAGACAGATAGTTTCACTTAGAGACAAGACTACACCAATCCCCAGAGACAGGACATGTTGATACCACAGTGACAAATGCAATTTCAGCTATAAGAACGCTTTGTCATCTGCCAGCTGAGCCAATGAGTTGGCTAAAATGTAGGAACGTGTAAAGAATTGAAATGAAAGCTCTAGAAGGGGGAAGAAAAGATTTTCAGAGCAAAATGTGAAGTTAGCTCAAGCAATAAAGTCTTGGATCAGTGGTTTCTCCCTTAATTGCTTCTAACTTTGGGATAGCATCTTGCATTTTATACTGATTTGTCATCAAATAGCTATTTGCAGGGAAGAATAAGAAATTTGAAAAGAACTACCTGACTAATATGATTCTGCAACATGTACTCTCAGAAAAATGAGAAATTATAACCCATCTATGTAGGATATATCAAAATGCATAAATGCAGTCTACTGTCATGTATAACTAATTAATTAAAAATAAATAAATAAATAAAATGAAACCATAGAAATAACAACAACAAAAAATAAATGTGAAAAGAAGATGGAAAATATAGAACTATGTTATGAAGTTATATTGCTTGCTTCTATATGGAATAAATACATGACATTTAATTTCAAAATGAGTTCAATATCACCATGGGTCATTCATATTTGTCTTTATCAATAATACTGGTCTTAGGTTGAAAACTACATGTGAGATATTTTGCCAACTACAAATTATAAAGCAGACAATTCCCACCTCTTCCCCATTTCTTCTTCACCTTTTTTCTGGGCGGGGGGGGGGGGCGCAAGTGTCTCATTTATTCATTTTTTATTACTCAGAATTTTTTTATCTGCTCTGTGAAAGGCAGTGTGCTGATGGTCAAGGGAGATGCAAATTGAATGAGGTAAATGGTATGAATATTTGTTCTTCAGTTCTTTCCTATATATGAATATAAGGTTTATGACTTTACTTTTCATTTAACTTTAGCAGAATTTCTTGAATTTTGGTGGTATTTGCAATATATCATTGTTTTCAAAATATTTCTCTGTTCCTACTGCAATTTCTTCTTTGACACTTGTGTTTTCAGAAGTGCATGGTTTCCAAATATTTAGGAATTTTCTGGTTAATTTTTGTTGGTTTTAAATTTAAATTTACTATCGTTCGAGAAAATATTTTTATATTTAAAATTTTTGAAATTTATTGAGGTTACTTAAGAATATAAGGATATTATATTCTGAGAATATAGAAGAACAACAAACTCAAGTTTCTCCTAGTGGATGCTCACAACACAGACATCATTTCTGTTGTCCCAATATTTGTGAGAATTTCTCCTCACCAGCAAGTAAGCAATCAGTCCTGCAGCGGACACCAAGGGGCATCCTGATGCAATCTATCCACAGTTAGTATCAGACCCTGCAGGTTGAGGGCTCGGCTCCACAGGAGTGCCCCACCTCAGACAACAGTGGCAAGTCCAGGCCCCTGAAACTCATGACTGGGTACAACTGGGGTTCCCAAAACCCCCTCCTTAAGCTTGATTATTTTACAATAGTGGCTCAGAGAACTTAAGACACAATTACATTTACCAGTTTATTATGAACGACATTTTCAAGGATGCAAATAAACAGCTGGTTAAAGACATACATGGGGCGAGGTCTGGAAGGGTCCTGAGTGAAGGAGGTTCTGTCGCTGAGGAGCTGGGGTCTGTGGATGAATTTGTATTCACTTTCCCGTGAGCCTCCACGTGTTTCATGGTCCAGAGGCTCTCAGAGCCCTGTCCTTTGGGGGTTTTATGGAGACTTTACTGCACATGCATGATTGAAGCTTGGACAACTGTAGAATTGTAATTGGACACAAGGTTATGGTCTAATGTTAATGGAGTGGGGCAATCCATCAAGGCCTCTCCAGATTCCTCTTGGCCTCTCTCATATTCATTCCTCTTACATAAGGGGAAGGACCTTTCCTGAGATAGAGGGCTTAGGATCCACTATCAGATGAGATAGGTCAGAGAATTTCTTTATGACTAGTTCCAAGACAGGAAGGTGAGGGAAGTTTGTATTTTTATTTTCTATTTACTCTCATTGAGGAAGAGAAACAATATTTTCTATGTCCTGCCCTGGGGGAAAAAGAAGCAGGGGAAAGGATCACAGGAGGGAGTCAGAGAAGAGGAGAGAGCAGTTTTACTCTCCAAGGCCTGCTTTCAGGGCCAAAGCACTTCAACATTACCTTCACCTTTAGCTACTCCAAGACAGACAACCAAATATTTTTTTAAGAGGTCTGATTATTGTTCTAGGCATTTAGGAGATAACAAAAGCTAGGGGTGTTCTGAGCTAGGAACTGTGGACAAATATTTCATAATATCACAAATGGAATAAAGGTAATTTAGATAAATAGTCTTCATGCACTTGAAAAGACTATATTCCACAGTTGTTGGAAAACACATTCAGTGTCAATCAGGATAATTTTTAAAACATGGTCTTCAATTCTCCATGTCCTTGCTAACTCAGTCTGCTTTTCTATTGAATACTGATGGTGGTATGTAAAAAATGTCCTCAATGATTGTAAATTTTTCTGTTTGTCTTTTTAATTCTTTCAGTTTTGCTTTATTAATATTGAAGATACATATTTTGTACACAATTCATAATTTTACCAATGAATCAAAACATTGGTCTCTGAGGAAAAAAAAATGCACTTAAATATTTCTCTACAAGAAAACACGAGTAGCTCCGTTCAGCTGTGGCACAGAATTATCCTGAATGAAACGTAAAAGAAAGGCCCAGGAGTAAAAAGCAATTGAAGGTTCTGGTGAGCACAGTGATGTGAGCGGAGGTGAGCTTTTAGATCTGAGTGTGGCTGGTTGTGTCATGCAGAACGGACTTCACAGGGGAGGAATGGAAGTAGAACAAGTGCACTTGAGCTTGTTGTAGTTCAGGGCAGTGTTTCCGGACCGTGGTTAATACATCGCTAGGGGGTTCTACATGGAGTTAATGGAATGACTTATGTGATTCAATAAATAAACTAATTATGTAAATGTTTTCTCTTTTGTGGGTCAGTTTGAAAGCCACCTATTTTCTATCAAGATGAAAGTAAAGTGAGGAACCTGGAGACAGGTGAGTGAGAAATGAAAGATGGAGACCAGGCAGAGATACAGGAGAGTTTATTTATCAAAGCTGACAAATAAAGGTCATCTCTCTATAGGAGAGACAGGCAACACAGGTTTGGGGTTCAAGACTTTTATGGGGGAGCCTCAGGGATTAGAGCTGGGTGAGTCCTGATGTGGGAAGTTAAGGGTGGGGTTGGTATGAGGGAGTGGTAAGCCTTTCTCAGAAAGACTCTTGGGTGGGAAAACAAAATTTTTCTTAAAATGGCGGCTGTCACTTAAGATGGCCATCCAGATGCCAAACAAAGATCTTACACTGAACATGTGGGGAAATTAGTGGAGATCAGATGAACATACTAATGGCTCAGTTGCTTAGAAGATTGTTCATTCATTTTTTATTCTTAACCATATGCTGTTTAATTCATACCCACACCCATAATTGACCATTGGGTAGAGTCAAGAAACATACGGGCTGTTGACATTGAAATATAACAGTTTAATGATAGGCATACAATTATGATATGCAAATTCACTACAAGATGATTTTTCATAAATCTGTAATTTGGCAGGCATCTGATCAAAATTCTTACCTAGAATACAAAAATCTTACCAACGCTTCAGTAAGCAATGTTAGAAGGGACAATATTGTGATGATTTTATTTTATTTGTCTTGTCTGGTCCAGAAAAGGATATCTCATTCCTTTAACATCTTATTTGTGAAGAAACCCTTACAAATAGTGTGCTGAAACTTTCTCCTCTTGCTATATAGGAACAAAATATAAGCATTGTAAAAATAAGCCATTTGATGATTTTAAATACATAATTTACAGAAAGTGCTTTAAAACCTATTATTGATATCGTAACACATAGTATATTTGAATGCACGTTTTAAAAATAACTCATTCTGAACCAAAATATGATATATGTGGGATAGGCTTGAAAATGAATCAAAGGCCATTTTGGCAATTATATTTGTGAACTCAGTTCAGTGAAACAAGAACAAAGGTCTGCGCCAACATTTGTTGGACTGGGGAGGACTGTATTTGTGTTGGAGTTTACTTTATACTCTAGGGCTTAGAAATTATATGCAATATATTGGAGGCTGACGAGACATCCTTGAATCCCAGATCAATGGTCCCTGACACACATCCAATTAGCCTACAGGCATAATTGTTCTTTTAAAAGCTTTACTTCCCCAAGAGGGGTTTGTTAACCTTTCAAAAGGTCTACAGTGACCTTCGTTCACGCAAATGTTACCATCTACAGCCACGGACTCTATTCTATTGTAAGGTGTAGCTCAGACCACTCTGTCACATCAGGAAACAACCTTATTGTGCCTTTGTTTTAGGGATATATAAGTTGACAGTCACATTCTTTCAGAACTTTAAAGACATTCTGTCATTAGTTACATTTTTCCCTCCTTTCTCTTTAGTAATCGGGTATCAGTCATGTTTTTGTTTAGTGTGTATTTTCTTCTGACTTCCACATGTATGATTTCATCTTTAGATATTAGCAGTTTTACTCTAATGTGCAGGACAATTTATGTTGTTTTTAAATTTTGATTGTGGATTATTATACTTGCTGAATATTTGGCTTGATTTTAGAGAAATCTGAGTTCATTTTTCTTTACATGCTGCCTAAGTCATGCTATTTGACACAATTACCTTTATGTCATCATGCCCCGTCTTGCAGGTCCCCCCATTTCAGACCGGTGGCGTGAATCCTCAGGGTCTGAGGCCTAATAACCTCTGGCAGACTGATGTCACACATTTTCCCTCCTTTGGAAAGCTTAAATACATCTTCTTAACAGTAGCTACCTTTTCTCGTGCATGTTGGGCCACTGCCCATGCAGGAGAAAAATCCAAACATGCCATAAGTCATTTTTTACAATGTTTTGCTATCAAAACTGCCTTTGGCAAATTCCTCAAACAGTGGCAAATTACCCATACCACCGGGATCCCTCATAATCCCAGAGGACAAGCAATAGTGGAAAAACATAACCATCTTCTAAAATCCCAACTAATAAAACAAAAAAGGGGAACACTCCCCCCACCCCAAGATCAGTTGAAGATGGCCCTGTTTACTCTCAATATTTTAAATTTGGCCAAAGGTGAACATTTCTCACCTTTCCAAAAACATTGGGCGACAACTGTCCCATATTGGACAATCTAAGTCCGATGGAGAGATCCTCTCAGTGGAGAATGGAGGGGTCCAGATCCCCTCATTACAGCTGGAAGGGGATTCGGCTGCGTTTTTCCCACTGATGAAAAGAAACCCATTTGGGTCCCTGTGAGGGACCTCAAATATTGTCCCCCTATGGAAGGGGACCCTGATGATATTGATGAGGATCCAGAAGGCTCCCCGCCTTCTGAGGATATCCTTCTCTCTTCTCTTTTTCAGGACCCGAGATGAATTCTACAGTACTGGTTTTGCTGTTCCTGGGGTTAAGTATGCAGATAAAGATTGTTGGCTTTGCTTAAAACCAGGTCCATTACAGGCCAATGCCATTCTTATTAATTCCTCACAGACTGGAACCCAATGCCCACTCCTGCCCCCGAGGTCTGGAGTCTATTTCGATCCTTTTTCTCCTAGAGGCCCGTGTTTTAAGTCTGAGCCCTTTCCTGATAATTCCACCAACATAGATGTGGGCCAAATATATTACTCTTTTTGTCAAAATAATACTTCAATCAATAGCTTCCACTGCTGCCCTCCTAATGGGACTGTCTTTATTTGTGGGGGGGGATGCACTTAGTTTTCTCCCAAAAAACTGGACTGGGCTTTGTGCCCCTGCCATTATATTGCCTGATATTGGGGTGGTCCCCAATAATCGGAGCCTTCCTATCCCCACATTAGAACATATAGGGGGAAAAGTTAAAAGAGCCATCCAAGCACTTCCGCTGACCTTAAGCCTTGGGGTAGCTGCCGGGGCTGGTACTGGCATGGCAGGATTGGGGACCTCCTTACATTATTCTAAGGCCCTATCCGAACAAATGATTGATGACTTACAAGCTGTGGCAGGTACTATCGTAGACCTCCAAGCACAGTTGGACTCCCTAGCTGCAGTAGTTTTACAAAATCGTAGGGGACTTGACCTCTTAACTGCCGAGAAGGGAGGATTATGTCTTTTCTTACAGGAAGAATGTTGCTTTTATGCAAACCGTTCGGGAATAGTCAAGAACAAAGTAAGACAGCTGCAAGACCTCGAAAAGCGGAGAAAGGAATTACAAGCCAACTTCCTCTGGACAGGGCTGCATGGATGGCTACCTTACCTTCTACCTTTTTTTGGCCCTATTCTCTTATTACTTCTACTCTTTACCTTCGGACCCTGTATTGTTAATAAGGCTATTCAATTTATTCAAAGCAGACTAGAGTCAATCCAGCTTATGAATGTCCAAATCCAGTACCAGAGGCTCACCCAGGTTGACGACCCATATGACGAATGCCCTGCGATGCGGCCATGATCCTAACTTCCCCCCTGACTGTTCCCCCATGAGCCTATGACGGGTAAAATCTCTGGAGCGGAGACAACCTAAGACAGGCCTGGGGATGGTTCACTTTTAGGGGTCAAAGAAACTGCAAGGTACTCAATGACGGGTAAGATCCCCTGAAGGGGACAACCTAAGACAGGGGCCTTGCATAGTTAACCCCATTTTAAAACAAAAAAGGGGGAGCTGTTGGGACCTTTTACCTCCCTTGGGACTGCATCCATTATTGGGTATTGGCTGAGGTGGCCTCATGGATTCTTCCAGAGCATTTCCCTATATGTGACCTGGCTGGATTGGTGTGCATGGGCTAAAAGCCCACGCGCGGGCTTTTGACCTTAGCCGCCCCCTAATGGTTTAATCTGAAATCTGCCTAGGCCCTTAGTGGTAGTGATGTAACTGCCCCCTATTGGTTCTCGCTACTGTTTCTTCTTACTCCCTCCTTCTATAACTATATAACCTGTCCCTGACACAATAAAGTTGAGATTGCTGCACCTTCACGGTTGACTCAACTCCCGACTCCGTGTGGTGATTCTTGGCCAGGCTGGATGGCGGGCCGGGTCGCGACACTCATCATCTCGCTCAGCCCCGGGGACACTAGCTGGTCTAGTGCACTTCACTACCTCTGTTGGAGGGCGATTCCGACACCTTTACATACACGACAGTGCTCTGTGTATGTACTTTTTTTCTGTGCTTCAATGAGCACTTTTTATACTGACTTATCTTTGACTTTATTAGTGCTGCATTTGTCCACTGAGTCCAATCTGTTCTTTAGTCTAAATTTTATTTTTTTGCTTCTAGAATTTCAATTTGATATTTTAATAATTTTCCATTCTACATTTTTGTTTATATTGAGGCAATATGTAACGATAATACTGAAAATATGCTAGTAGTTATTTATTTTTATTTTTTAAGCTACACTGTAGTGAGATATGATTGACACACAAAAAGCTACACACATTTTGTGTATTCTACTTGACCAGTATGGCAAAAATTTACTTCTCCCTCTTATTTCATATTATTGATTCCAGAATTTACTTCTTTTTATGTTATGAAGACATTTTTGTGATTATAGTTATTCTTAATATTTTTGCTTTTTTTTTTTCTTTCAGAAACACAGATTTATTTGGGAAAGCAGATGCACATTTAGGAGAGATTGTGGGCTGTCTCAACGGGGAGACAACTTTCAGGATAAAGAAATATACATTCAAAGGAAAATGGAGGCCAGCCCCAGGGGGAGAGATAGCCTGTCTTGTACCTTTTACACCAGGATTAAAAGTGGTTTGTGTACTACATTACAGACTACAGTATTGCTTATTTTTCTATACTTTTACCAGTGAGATTTATACTTTCATATGTTTTTGTGTGTTGCTGTTCAGCGTTTTTTTAAATTTCAATTTGAATAACTCCCTTTGTATTTCTTGTAAGACTGATCTAGTGGTGATTAGCTCCTTCGGTTTTTATTTGTATGGGAAAATACGTTTCATTTTTTATTTTTATTTTTTTCTTTAGTTTTTATTGTTGGTTGTTCAAAACATTACATAGTTCTTGACATATCATATTTCACACTTTGATTCAAGTGGGTTATGAACTCCCATTTTTACCCCGTATACAGATTGCAGAATCACATCGGTTACACATCCACTGTTTTACATATTGCCATACTAGTGTCTGTTGTATTCTGCTGCCTTTCCTATCCTCTACTATCGCCCATCTCCTCCCCTCCCCTCCCATCTTCTCTCTCTACCCCATCTACTGTAATTCATTTCTCCCCCTTGTTTTTTTTCCCCTTTCCCCTCACTTCCTCTTGTATGTAATTTTGTATAACCATGAGGGTCTCCTTCCATTTCCATGCAATTTCCCTTCTCTCTCCCTTTCCCTCCCACCTCTAGTCCCTATTTAATGTTAATCTTCTTCTCATGCTCTTCCTCCCAACTCTATTCTTAGTTACTCTCCTTATATCAAAGAAAACATTTGGCATTTGTTTTTTAGGGATTGCCTAGCTTCACTTAGCATAATCTGCTCTAATGCCATCCATTTCCCTGCAAATTCTATGATTTTGTCATTTTTTAATGCAGAGTAATACTCCATTGTGTATAAATGCCACATTTTTTTTATCCATTCATCTATTGAAGGGCATCTAGATTGATTTCACAGTCTTGCTATTGTGAATTGTGCTGCTATGAACATCGATGTAGCAGTGTCCCTGTAGCATGCTCTTTTTAGGTCTTTAGGGAATAGACCGAGAAGGGGAATAGCTGGATCAAATGGTGGTTCCATTCCCAGTTTTCCAAGAAATCTCCATACTGCTTTCCAAATTGGCTACACCAATTTGCAGTCCCACCAGCAATGTACAAGTGTACCCTTTTCCCCACATCCTCGCCAGCACTTGTTGTTGTTTGACTTCAGAATGGCTGCCAATCTAACTGGAGTGAGATGGTATCTTAGGGTGGTTTTGATTTGCATTTCTCTGACTGCTAGAGATGGTGAGCATTTTTTCATGTACTTGTTGATTGATTGTATGTCCTCCTCTGAGAAGTGTCTGTTCAGGTCCTTGGCCCATTTGTTGATTGGGTTATTTGTTTTCTTATTGTTTAATTTTTTGAGTTCTTTGTATACTCTGGATATTAGGGCTCTATCTGAAGTGTGAGGAGTAAAGATTTGTTCCCAGGATGTAGGCTCCCTATTTACCTCTCTTATTGTTTCTTTTGCTGAGAAAAAACTTTTTAGTTTGAGTAAGTCCCATTTGTTGATTCTCATTATTAACTCTTGTGCTATGGGTGTCCTATTGAGGAATTTGGAGCCCGACCCCACAGTATGTAGATCGTAGCCAACTTTTTCTTCTATCAGACGGCGTGTCTCTGATTTGATATCAAGCTCCTGATCCATTTTGAATTCACTTTTGTGCATGGCGAGAGAAAGGGATTCAGTTTCATTTTGTTGCATATGGATTTCCAGTTTTCCCAGCACCATTTGTTGAAGATGCTATCCTTCCTCCATTGCATGCTTTTAGCCCCTTTATCAAATATAAGATAGTTGTAGTTTTGCGGATTGGTTTCTGTGTCCTCTATTCTGTACCATTGGTCCACCCGCCTGTGTTGGTACCAGTACCATGCTGTTTTTGTTACTATTGCTCTGTAGTATAGTTTGAAGTCTGGTATCGCTATACCACCTGATTCACACTTCCTGCTTAGAATTGTTTTTGCTATTCTGGGTCTTTTGTTTTTCCATATGAATTTCATGATTGCTTTCTCTATTTCTACAAGAAATGCTGTTGGGATTTTGATTGGCATTGCATTAAACCTATAGAGAACTTTTGGTAATATCGCCATTTTGATAATGTTAGTTCTGCCTATCCATGAACAGGGTATATTTTTCCATCTTCTAAGATCTTCTTCTATTTCTCTCTTTAGGGTTCTGTAGTTTTCATTGTATAAGTCTTTCACCTCTTTTGTTAGGTTGATTCCCAAGTATTTTATTTTTTTTGATGATATTGTGAATGGAGTGGTTGTCCGCATTTCCATTTCAGAGGATTTGTCGCTGATATACAGGAATGCCTTTGATTTATGCGTGTTGATTTTATATCCTGCCACTTTGCTGAATTCATTTATTAGCTCTAATAGTTTCTTTGTAGACCCTTTTGGGTCTGCTAGGTATAGAATCATGTCATCTGCAAATAGTGATAATTTAAGTTCTTCTTTTCCTATTTTGATGCCTTTAATTTCTTTCGTCTGTCTAATTGCTCTGGCCAGTGTTTCGAGAACTATGTTGAACAGAAGTGGTGAGAGAGGGCATCCCTGTCTTGTTCCAGATTTTAGAGGGAATGCCTTCAATTTTTCTCCATTCAGAATGATGCTAGCCTGAGGCTTAGCATAGATTGCTTTTACAATATTGAGGTATGTTCCTGTTATCCCTAGTTTTTCTAGAGTTTTGAACATAAAGGATGCTGTACTTTGTCGAATGCTTTTTCCGCATCTATCGAGATGATCATATGATTCTTATTTTTAAGTCTATTGATGTGGTGAATAACATTTATTGATTTCCGTATATTGAACCAGCCTTGCATCCCAGGGATGAATCCTACTTGATCATGGTGCACAATTTTTTTGATAAGTTTTTGTATCCGAGTGGCCAGAATTTTATTGAGGATTTTTGCATCTAGGTTCATTAGAGATATTGGTCTGTAGTTTTCTTTCTTTGAAGTGTCTTTGTCTGGTTTAGGTATCAGGGTGATGTTGGCCTCGTAGAATGAATTTGGAAGTTCTCCCTCTTTTTCTATTTCCCGAAGTAGCTTGAAAAGTATTGGTATTAGTTCCTCTTTAAAGGTTTTGTAAAACTCTGCTGTATACCCATCCTGTCCTGGGCTTTTCTTAGTTGGTAGTCTTTTTATGGTTTCTTCTATTTCCTCAATTGATATTGGTCTGTTTAGGTTGTCTATATCCTCCTGACTCAATCTGGGCAGATCATATGACTTAAGAAATTTATCTATGCCTTCACTATCTTCTAATTTATTGGAGTATAAGGATTCAAAATAATTTTTGATTATCTTCTGTATTTCTGAAGTGTCTGTTGTGATATTGCCTCTTTCATCCCGTATGTTAGTAATTTGAGTTCTCTCTCTTCTTCTCTTCGCTAGCATGGCTAAGGGTCTGTCGATTTTGTTTATTTTTTCAAAGAACCAACTTTTAGTTTTGTCAATTTTTTCAATTGTTTCTTTTGTTTCAATTTCATTAATTTCAGCTCTGATTTTAATTATGTCTTGCCTTCTACTTCTTTTGCTGTTGTTTTGCTCTTCTTTTTCTAGGATTTTGAGATGAAGTATGAGATCATTTATTTGTTGGTTTTTTCTTTTTTTAAGGAATGAACTCCAAGCAATGAATTTTCCTCTTAGAACTGCTTTCAATGTGTCCCATAGATTCCGATATGTTGTGTCTGTGTTTTCATTAATCTCTAAGAATTTTTTAATTTCTTCCTTGATGTCTTCTATAACCCATTGATCGTTCAGTAACCTATTGTTCATTCTCCAAGTGATGTATTCTTTTCCCTTCCTTCTTTTATCGTTGATTTTCAGTTCCATTCCATTATGATCAGATAGGATGCATGGTATTATCTCTACTCCTTTATATTGTCTAAGAGTTTCCCTGTGACATAATATATGATCTATTTTTGAGAAGGATCCATGTGCTTCTGAGAAAAAAGTGTAACTGCTTGATGTTGGGTGGTATATTCTATATATGTCAATTAAGTCTAGGTTATTAATTGTGTTGTTGAGTTCTATAGTTTCCTTATTCAACTTTTGTTTGGAAGATCTGTCCAGTGGTGATATAGGTGTGTTGAAGTCTCCCATGATTATTGTATGGTGGTCTATTAGACTCTTGAACTTGAGAAGAGTTTGTTTGATGAACATAGCTGCACCATTGTTTGGGGCATATATATTTATGATTGTTATGTCTTGTTGGTGTATGGTTCCCTTGAGCAGTATGTAGTGTCCCTCTTTATCCCTTTTGATTAACTTTGGCTTGAAATCTATTTTATTTGATATGAGTATGGACACTCCTGCTTGTTTCCAAAGTCCATATGAGTGATATGATTTTTCCCAACCTTTCACCTTCAGCCTATGTATGTCTTTTCCTATCAAATGCGTCTCCTGTAGGCAGCATATTGTTGGGTCTTGTTTTGTGATCCATTCTACTAGCCTGTGTCTCTTGATTGGTGAGTTTAAGCCATTAACATTTAGGGTTATTATTGAGATATGGGTTGTTCTTCCAGCCATATTTGTTTATTTATGTTACTAAACATGGTTTGTTTTCCTCTTTGATTATTTTCCCCCCTTTAGTGTCCTACCTCCCACTGTTGGTTTTCATTGTTATTTTCCATTTCCTCTTCCTGTAATGTTTTGCCAAGGATGTTTTGAAGAGATGGTTTTCTAGCTGCAAATTCTTTTAACTTTTGTTTATCGTGGAAGGTTTTAATTTCATCTTCCATCCTGACGCTTAATTTCGCTGGAAACACAATTCTTGGTTGGAACCCATTTTCTTTCAGTGTTTGAAATATGTTATTCCAGGATCTTCTAGCTTTCAGAGTCTGTGTTGAAAGATCAGCTGTTATCCTGATTGGCTTACCCCTAAATGTGATCTGCTTCCTTTCTCTTGTAGCTTTTAAAATTCTCTCCTTATTCTGTATGTTGGGCATCTTCATTATAATGTGTCTAGGTGTGGGTCTCTTATGATTTTGCACATTCGGCGTCCTGTAGGCTTCTAGGATTTGGGGTTCTGTCTCATTCTTCAAGTCTGGGAAGTTTTCTCGTATTATTTCATTGAATAGATTGCTCATTCCTTTGGTTTGAAACTCTGTCCCTTCCTGTATCCCAATGACTCTTAAATTTGGTCTCTTGATGTTATCCCATATTTCTTGGATGTTCTGCTCATGGTTTTTTAACAGTCTTGCTGAGCTGTCTATGTTCTTTTCAAGTTGAAATACTTTATCTTCATTGTCTGATGTTCTGTCTTCTAAGTGTTCTACTCTGCTGGTAGTATTCTCAATTGAGTTTTTAAGTTGGCTTATTGCTTCCTGCATTTCTAGGATTTCTGTTTGTTTGTTTTTTATAACCTCTATTTCCCTGTATAGTTGATCTTTTGCTTCTTGGATTTGTTTATGTAATTCATTGTTGAAGTGATCTTTCATTGTCTGATTTTGCTGTCTGATGTCTTCCTTGAGACTCCAGATCATCTGAAGCATGTATATCCTGAATTCTTTATCTGACATTCCATCTGCTGCAGCTATTACCTCTTCTAACGTTGAGTTGACCTGCAATGCTTGTGGTCCTTTCTTTCCTTGTCTCTTCATACTGTTCGCGTTCCTTTCTACTTGGTGAAACTGTTGTGCTATTGAATTTTCCCCCTATATATTTATATTGGTCTTGTATAGTTGCAAAGTCTCCCTAGCAGGCGCGGGCGGCGGGTCTGTCCCTCTGCGGGCCGCTAGGCTTGTTCTGTCGGTGGTCACAGTTCTGTCTACTTTGCAGGCGCAGGCAGCGGCACTGCCCCTCTGCAGGCCTCTGGGGCTGTACTGCCAATGGGTCGCAGGTACGCCTACCTTGCAGGCGCGGGGGGGGGGCGGCTCTACCCTTCCTCAGGCCACTGGACCTGTTCTGTCTCTCGGTTGCAGGTCTGGCCTGTTCTGATGGTGGTCACAGTTCCATCTACCTTGCAGGCGCTGGGGGGAGGGGGCAGCTCTGCCTCTCAGCAGGTCGCTGCTCCTCTTCTGCCGGTGGGTTGCAGGCCCGCCTACCTTGCAGGAGTGATTGGAAGCTCTGTCCTGCCGCGGGCCACTGGGCCTTTTCTGTCGATGGTCACAGTTCCCCTACCTGGCAGGCGCGCGGGGTGTGGGGCGGCTCTGCCCCTCAGCAGGCCGCTGGGCCTGCTCCGTGCATGGTCACAGTTCCCTCTACTTTGCCGGCACAGGGGGAGGGGGCGGCTCTGCCTCTCAGCAGGTCGCTGCTCCTCTTCTGCCGGTGGGTCGCAGGCCCGCCTACCTTGCAGGAGTGATTGGAAGCTCTGTCCCACTGCGGGCCACTGGGCCTTTACTGTCGGTGGTTACCTGGCAGGCGCGGGGGGTGGGGGGTGGCTCTGCCCCTCAGCAGGCCGCTGGGCCTGCTCTGTGCGTGGTCACAGTTCCCTCTACTTTGCCGGCGCAGGGGGAGGGGGCGGCTCAGCCTCTCAGCAGGACGCTGCTCCTCTTCTGCCTGTGGGTCGCAGGCCCGCCTACCTTGCAGGAGTGATTGGAAGCTCTGTCCCACCGCGGGCCACTGGGCCTTTTCTGTCGGTGGTCACCTGGCAGGCGCGGGGGGTGGGGGGTGGCTCTGCCCCTCAGCAGGCCGCTGGGCCTGCTCTGTGCGTGGTCACAGTTCCCTCTACCTTGCCGGTGCAGGGGGAGGGGGCGGCTCTGCCTCTCAGCAGGTCGCTGCTCCTCTTCTGCCAGTGGGTCGCAGGCCCGCCTACCTTGCAGGAGTGATTGGAAGCTCTGTCCCGCCACGGGCCCCTGGGCCTTTTCTGTCCGTGGTCACAGTTCCACCTACCTGGCAGGCGCGGGGGGTTAAGTTCTTCTTTTCCTATTTTTATGCCTTTAATTTCTTTCATCTGTCTAATTGCTCTGGCCAGTGTTTCGAGAACTATGTTGAACAGAAGTGGTGAGAGAGGGCATCCCTGTCTTGTTCCAGATTTTAGAGGGAATGACTTCAATTTTTCTCCATTCAGAATGATGCTAGCCTGAGGCTTAGCATAGATTGCTTTTACAATATTGAGGTATGTTCCTGTTATCCCTAGTTTTTCTAGAGTTTTGAACATAAAGTGATGCTGTACTTTGTCGAATGCTTTTTCTGCGTCTATCGAGATGATCATATGGTTCTTATCTTTAAGTCTATTGATGTGGTGAATAACATTTATTGATTTCCGTATATTGAACCAGCCTTGCATCCCAGGGATGAATCCTACTTGATCATGGTGCACAATTTTTTTGATATGTTTTTGTATCCGATTTTCCGGAATTTTATTGAGGATTTTTGCATCTAGGTTCATTAGAGATATTGGTCTGTAGTTTTCTTTCTTTGAAGTGTCTTTGTCTGGTTTAGGAATCAGGGTGATGTTGGACTCGTAGAATGAATTTGGAAGTTCTCCCTCTTTTTCTATTTCCTGAAATAGCTTGAAAAGTATTGGTATTAGTTCCTCTTTAAAGGTTTTGTAAAACTCTGCTGTATACCAATCCGGTCCTGGGCTTTTCTTAGTTGGTAGTCTTTTGATGGTTTCTTCTATTTCCTCAATTGATATTGGTCTGTTTAGGTTGTCTATATCCATCTGACTCAATCTGGGCAGATCATATGACTTAAGTAATTTATTGATGCCTTCACTATCTTCTATTTTATTGGAGTATAAGGATTCAAAATAATTTCTGATTATCTTCTGTATTTCTGAAGTGTCTGTTGTGATATTGCGTTTTTCATCCCGTATGCTAGTAATTTGAGTTCTCTCTCTTCTTCTCTTCATTAGCATGGCTAAGGGTCTGTTGATCTTATTTATTTTTTCAAAGAACCAACTTTTAGTTTTGTCAATTTTTTCAATTGTTTCTTTTGTTTCGATTTCATTAATTTCAGCTCTGATTTTCATTATTTCTTGCCTTCTACTTCTTTTGCTGTTGTTTTGCTCTTCTTTTTCAAGGATTTTGAGATGAAGTATGAGATCATTTATTTGTTGGTTTTTCCTTTTTTTAAGGAATGAACTCCAAGCAATGAATGTTCCTCTTGGAACTGCTTTCTGTGTGTCCCATAGATTCCAATATGTTGTGTCTGTGTTTTCATTTATCTCTAAGAATTTTTTAATTTCCTCCTTGATGTCTTCTATAACCCATTGATCATTCAGTAACCTATTGTTCATTCTCCAAGTGATGCATGATTTTTCCTTCCTTCTTTTATCGTTGATTTTCAGTTTCATTCCATTATGATCAGATAGGATGCATGGTATTATCTCTACTCCTTTATACTGTCTAAGAGTTTCCCTGTGACATAATATATGATCTATTTTTGAGAAGGATCCATGTGCTGCTGAGAAAAATGTGTAACTGCTTGATGTTTGGTGGTATATTCTATATATGTCAATTAAGTCTAGGTTATTAATTGTGTTATTGAGTTCTATAGTTTATTTATTCAACTTTTGTTTGGAAGATCTGTCCAGTGGTGATAGAGGTGTGTTTAATTCTCCTATAATTATTGTATGGTGGTCTATTAGACTCTTGAACTTGAGAAGAGTTTGTTTGATGATCATAGGTGTACCATTGTTTGGGGCATATATATTTATGATTGTTATGTCTTGTTGGTGAATGGTTCCCTTGAGCAGTATGTAGTGTCCCTCTTTATCCCTTTTGATTAACTTTGGCTTGAAATCTATTTTATTTGATATGAGTATGGACACTCCTGCTTGTTTCCAAAGTCCATATGAGTGATATGATTTTTCCCAACCTTTCACCTTCAGTCTATGTATGTCTTTTCCTATCAAATGCGTCTCCTGTAGGCAGCATATTGTTGGGTCTTTTTTTGTGGTCCATTCTACTAGCCTGTGTCTCTTAATTGGTGAGTTTAAGCCATTAACATTTAGGGTTATTATTGAGATATGGATTGTTCTTCCAGCCATATTTGTTTATTTATGTTACTTAACATAGTTTGTTTTTCCTCTTTGATTATTTTTTCCCTTTACTGTACTAACTCCCGCTGTTGGTTTTCTTTGTTATTTTCCATTTCCTCTTCCTGTAATGTTTTGCCGAGGATGTTTTGAAGAGATGTTTTTCTAGCTGCAAATTCTTTTAACTTTTGTTTATCGTGGAAGGTTTTAATTTCATCTTCCATCCTGACGCTTAATTTCACTGGATACACGATTCTTGGTTGGAACCCATTTTTTTCAGGCTTTGAAATATGTTGTTCCAGGATCTTCTAGCTTTCAGAGTCTGTGTTGAAAGATCAGCTGTTATCCTGATTGGCTTACCCCTAAATGTAATCTGCTTCCTTTCTCTTGTAGCTTTTAAAATTCTCTCCTTATTCTGTATGTTGGGTATCTTCATTATAATGTGTCTAGGTGTGGATCTCTTATGATTTTGCACATTCGGCGTCTTGTAGGCTTCTAGGATTTGGGATTCTGTCTCATTCTTCAAGTCTGGGAAGTTTTCTCATATTATTTCATTGAACAGATTGCTCATTCCTTTGGTTTGGACCTCTATACCTTCCTGTATCCCAATGACTCTTAAGTTTGGTCTCTTAATGTTATCCCATATTTCTTGGATGTTCTCCTCATGGTTTCTTAACAGTCTTGCTGAGCTGTCTATGTTCTTTTCAAGTTGAAATACTTTGTCTTCATTGTCTGATGTTCTATCTTCTAAGTGTTCTACTCTGCTGGTAGTATTCTCAATTGAGTTTTTAAGTTGGTTTATTGCTTCCTGCATTTCTAGGATTTCTGTTTGTTTTTTATAACCTCTATCTCCCTGTATAGTTGATCTTTTGCTTCTTGGATTTGTTTATGTAATTCATTGTTGAAGTGATCTTTCATTGTCTGATTTTGCTGTCTAATGTCTTCCTTGAGACTCCAGATCATCTGAAGCATGTATATCCTGAATTCTTTATCTGACATTCCATCTGCTGCAGCTATTACCTCTTCTAACGTTGAGTTGACCTGCATTGCTTGTGGTCCTTTCTTTCCTTGTCTTTCATACTGCTTGCATTTCTTTCTGCTTGGTGAAACTGTTGTGTTATTGAATTTTCCCCCTATATATTTATATTGCTCTTGTATAGTTGCAAAGTCTCCCTCGCAGGCGCGGGGCGGCAGCTCTGCCCCTCCTCCAATTGAGGCAATGTGCCTACCACGCCGGCAGGCCGCTGGGCCTGTTCTGCAGTTAGGTAGCAGGTCCGCCTACCTTGCAGGTGCAGGCGGCGGCTCTGCCCCTCTGCGGGCCACTGGGCCTGTTCTGTCGGTGGTCACAAGTCCGCCTACCTTGCAGGCGCGGCCTGTGGCTCTGCCCCTCCGCAGGCCGCTGAGCTTGTTTTGTCTGTCGGTTGCAGGTCTCCCTACCTTGCAGGCTCGGGCGGCGGCTCTGCCCCTCCCCCAACCGGGGCGATGTGTCTACCACGCTGGCGGGCCGCTGGGCCTGTTCAACGTTTCATTTTTTAAAGAGACAGTTTTGCCCAGTATAGTATTCTTTTGGGGGGTGGTGGGTACTGGGGATTGAACTCAGGGACACTCAACCACCACCGAGCCACATCCCCAGCCCTATTTTGGATGTTATTTAGAGATAGGGTCTCACAGAGTTGCTCACTTTTGCTGAGGCTGGCTTTGAACTTGCTGTTTTAGTCAGCTTTTTTGCTGTTTTGACAAAATGATCCAACCAGAACAACTGTAGAGAAGGAAGAGTGCTCATGGTTTCCAAGGTCTAAGTCCATAGAAGGCAGGCTTCATTCCTTGGGGCTTCAGGTGAGGCAGAACATCATGGCAGAAGAGTGTGGCAGAGGGAAGCAGCTCACATTTTGATCAGAAAGCAGAGAGAGACTCCACTCTCCAGATACAAAATATATGCCCCCAAAGTCATGCCCCAATTCCCACCTCCTTTAGTCACACCCTACAACTTCAATCACCACCCGGTTAATCTCATCATGAATCAATTCGATGATTAGGTTAAGAATATAACCCAATCACTTCTCCTCCAAACCTTTTTGCATTGTCTCACACGTGAGCTTCTGGGAGACACCACATCTAAACCATGACACTCACGATTCTCCTGCCTCAGCCTCCTGAGCCACTGGGGTTACAGGCCAGGAGGGATTACAGGGTGCCACTGCAACTGGCTTAGGTATAGTATTCTTAATTGCTATTTTTTAAAAATTATTTTAGTCTTTTAAATATATCATCCTACCACTCTGGCCTTCAAGGTATCTACTGAGAATCCACATATAGTATTTTGGAGGTGCCCTTGCTGTTCTCTTGTTGCTCTCAGAATTCTTTGTTTTCAACTTCTGACAATTTCAGTATAATGTAGCCCTAATTTGATGTAACCTATTTGGTAGCCTTTGAGCTTCACGAATCTGGATGTCCATTTCCCTTCCCAGATTTCAAAAGTTTTCAATCATTTTGTGTTTTAATAAACTTTCTATTCCTTTTTCTCCCTTCTTCTGGAAGTTCCACAGTACAGATTGGTTTACTTGATGTTGTTCCACAGCCCTATAGGCTTTCTTCACTCTTTTTCATTTCTTTTGCTTTTTGCCTCTCTGACTGTATGATTTCAAACCATCTGTTTTTGAGTTCAGAGGTTCTTTTTGCCTGCTCAAGTCTGTTGTTGAAATTCTCTATTTCATTTTACATTTTAGTCATTGGGCTCTTCAGCTTTAGAGGTTTTGTTGATTTTTTTTTTTATGGTTTCTACTCCTTTGTTACAACCTCTCATTTTGTTCATGTAATTTTCCTAATTTTGTTTAGTTCTCTGTTCTCTTGCAGTCTATTGAAGATGTGTTTTTGGATTCCTTTCTGTTTTTCAAAAACATGTAGCATCATTTTTTTTTCAGTGCTGGGAATCAGAATCAGGACCTACTACCTATTAGGCAAATGCTCTATAGCTTAGCTATAGCCCCAGCCTGAATTATTTGTTAGTTAGTTCTAGGGTTCTCTTTCTTTAGGGTCCATAACTGGAGGGTTTTTTTTTTTGATACCAGGGATTGAACTCAGGGGTATTTAACCACTGAGCCACATCCCCAGTTCTTTTTAAAATTTTTTTATTTTGAGATAGTCTTGCTAAGTTGCTTAGGATCTTACTAAGTTGCTGATGCTGGCTTTGAACTTGCCATCCTCCTGCCTCAGCCTCTGGTGCTGCTGAGATTGCAGCCACGAACCACTGCGCCCAGCTCTGAAGCTTAATTTTGTTCTATCGGTGGTGCCATGTTTTCCTTATTCTTTGTAATCTTTGGATCCTTAATGCTGATTTCTGCACATTTAAGGAAGCACTTATCTCTTCAGTCTTTATAGACTGGCTTTGAGTGGGAAAGTCCTTCACAAGTCAGCCTTGCCAGAGATTCTAGGTGGCCTGCAGGTCAGTGAAGTCGATGGGTGGCCATGATGCTTAAGTCTATAGGTAGGCAGGCAGGCCTTGTGCCAGAGACTGTGGACTGAGAGCTGAGATATGAGATCTGGGCAGTGTATGTTCACAACTCCTACCTCTACTTTTTTTTCATTACTCTCAGGTAATCTGGTCATGTCAGTTCCCTCAGGGTTGTGGGTGAGGCACAATAGAAGCAAGCCTTTCAGGTAGCATCCCCTAAAGATGAAGTCCTCCAAAACCTGAAATTAAATGACAATTTCATATATGAGTCCATTTTCTATTGTTATAACAAAATACCTGAGCTGGATACTTTATAAAGAGAAGAAGTCACAGTTTTGGAGGATAAAAGTTGAAGATCACATTGCTTCATTTGTTTAATCTCTGATGAGGGCCCCTTGGCTACTTTAATATGGCTGATGACATCTGGTGGGAGCATGTGCTAGAAAGAGAGATCAAATGCTGAGATAGGAAATGAGAGATATTCAGGGATAAGGCTTATTCACTTATAACAATCCACTCTGTTAAGAACTAATTCACTCCAAAAAGCTAGCTTTAATTGCTTTCAAGAGTGATGTCACCTTCTACCATGTCCCACCTCTTAAAGATATCAGTACCCCAACACTGCCATATTGAGGATGAAGCCATGAGGGACATGCCATATCCCAAACATAGCACTTTACACTCTTATTTTCGCTCAGTAAAACTTGCAGGCTGTGGGGATCTTACTTAGTGCTGTGTTGTGCCAGCTTGGGGGAGGGGTGACACAGCAAAGTAAAATTGCTTTTATACTTTTCAATGTGTCTTGTTTCAGTTCTGTGCCCTCCTAGGGTGCCGTAACCTCTCATTTAGATTATTGAGTTTTTATAAATAAATATGTTTTCATCCTTGGATGGTTGTTAAATTGGCATTTTTGTAGGGGATTGAGGGTTGAGAACTCCTATTTTGCAATTGTTATGGTTTGGTAATGAGGTATCCCCCCCAAAGCTCCTGTGTTAATGCAGGAGTTGAAATGATTAGGCTGTGAGAATTGTAACCTAATTAAAGGGTTCAGCCCACTAATGCTATACACATTGATGTGGCTGTGTCACTATAGTATGCTGATTTTAAGTTCTTTGGGTATATGCTGAGGAGTGAGATAACTGGATCAAATGGAGGTTCCATTCCAAGTGTTCTGAGGGATCTTCATACTGCTTTCCATAGTATTTGTACCAATTTATAGTCCCACAAGCAGTGTATGAGTGTACCTTTCCCCTCCACATCCTTGCCAACATTTATTATTACTTGCATTCTTGATAATTGCCACGCTGACTGGAGTGAGATGGAATTTCAGTGTGGTTTTAATTTGCATTTCTCTAATTGCTAGTGATGTTGAACATTTTTTTCATATATTTGTTGACCATTCATATTTCTTCTGTGAAATGTCTGTTCAGTTCCTTTCTGGCAAGCAATATAAATAGAGAAAGAAAAACTTGTTCTAAGCAAGGAAAACTTGATTGGAGACTGTGTCTTAAGTTTTAAGATCTAGTCAATTCCAGTTTTCCTTTAGTCCCATGGTATAGTCCTAGGGATCCTAACTGAAAACCTGGGATGGTAACCAGAGCCATCCACTTTGATGGGATCCACATTCCAATATTTACCTTCACATCTCCGTGAGACTGCCAAATGTTTTCTTAGCTTTTTAAATCCCTATCTTGTTTTTTTTTTTCCTGGAAGGGCACCAACAGCTTATGGCCCATGTACCTTTTAAACAAATAAATACTTAAAGAAGAAAAGCAGCAGTAAAATGCCAGAAGTTCACTTCAATGTTTTTCTTTCTTTCTGGGATATTGGTCCTTGTATATTCTGGTCATTTTCTAAGGCCTTGAGAGGTTTTGCTTCAGGGTGTGTGTGTATTTGTGTTTGTGTGTGTTGGGGGGTGGTTCTTGATAGGAGGTTTGTGTGCTAAAGGAACCTTCATTGTATTTATTTATTTATTTATTTAGGGGTGTGTGTGTGTGTGTGTGTGTGTGTGTGTGTATGTTATGTGTCCTTAATAAGGTACCCTGTTTTTCTGTAATATAGTTAGCTATAGAAATATAAGGAACAGGAATATACGAAATGTAGAAATGTAGAAAGGACCAGGAACAGCAAAAACAATCTTGAAGAAGGACAAAGAATTTAAACTACTAGATATTAAAATGTTTTATAAAGCTAAAGTAAAAAAGTTAGTAGGATATTGGTATAAGGATAGGCAAATAGCACAGTGAAACAGAATAGGATCCAGAAACAGAGCTACACACATATAGCTACTCGATTTCCTGATTTTCCACGGAAGCATATTTGGAGAAAGGATGGCCTCCTCCATAAAAGGTGTTGCATTAATTGGGTGAAATGAAAAAAAAAAGTTGGCAATCACCGCACAACATAAACACACTTCATGTCAGATAGCGGTGATGTTAAGTTTTACAGCTATAACTTTGAAAGTTCTTGAATAAATTGTATAAAATTTCTTTATGTCCCTGGAGTAGGCAACACTTTCTTATGCAGAGCAAAAGCATTAATAGTAAAGGAAAAGCATGATGAAGTACATTTAAAAATAAGGTATCTAAAAATCAGCATACTATAGTGATACAGCCACATCAATGTTTACAGCAGCTCAGTTCACAATAGCTAGACTATGGAACCAACCTAGGTGTCTCTCAATAGATGAATGGATAAAGAAAATGTGGTATATATACCCAATGGAATAGTACTCAGCTTTAAGGAAGGGTAAAATTATGGCACTTGCCAGTAAATGGTTGAAGTTGGAGAATATCATGCTAAGTGAAATAAGCCAATCCCACAAAACCAAATGCCGAGTGCTTTCTCTAATACATGGATACTAATTCACAATAAGGCGATGGACACTAGGAAAGAATAGCACTACCTTAGATCAGGTAGAGGGAAGTGATGGGAGGGAAGAGGAGAGGATGTGGAGACAGGAAGATAGTAGAATGAAACAGACATTACTGTATGTATATGTATGACTACATGACCAATATGATTCTGCAAAATGTACACTCAGAAAAACGAGAAATTATATCCCATCTATTTATGATATATCAAAGTGCATAAATGCATTCTTCTGTCATGTATAACTAATTAAAACAAATAAAAACATTTTAAAAAGGTATCTCTTATATACACACACAAAGATAATACCAAAAAGGACATGGTATTTGTAGTTGATACAAATAAATATTTGTAATGACAAGACTTGTATCCTGGATATAAAGAAATTTTACAAGACAAAAAAAATAGATGAATAAAGGGATTTGAATGGCATGTCTCATAAAAGGAATTTAAAATTGCCATTCTACATATGAAAAGTGCCTTGCCTCACTAATCATCCTCCAAATCCAAACTAAAATTATGATGACATATCACTCTGCGCATAGAGGATCAGTAAAAAGAAAATGAAGAACATCAAGTGTTGACAAAAAGAAGCAACTGGAACTCTTGATCTCTGCTGGTTGGAATAAACTCGCATCATTTCCTAAAAAGACTAGAAGCTAAGTTTGGATTTTCATGTTCCTCTGTCCCGCAGTTTTCCTCTTACATAAGTGATGAATTGTAATATGAACATATGTTTTCCAGGAGACTTGCATTGGACTGTTCATGGCAGCACTATTCCTAATAACTTCAAATTGGAAACCATCCAATGTCCATCAAAAAATAGAAGGGATAAGTAAGACTAGAGAGTGTAGTCATTCAATAGTGCACTGCAGAACAGGGAGAGGTTCCGGACTCTTGCTATATATAGTAATATGGATGTATCTTTTAAATAGAGTGTTGAGTGAAAAAAAAAGTCAGCTACATAAACACAACTTACCATATGATTCCATTTAAATAGAATTCAAACAACAGGTGAAACTAACCTCTTGTGTTAGATGTCGCGGTGGTGGTTATCTTTGGAGTGGCAGTGCTTTTGAGGTGTGGCTGATCAGAGGTTTAAGTCTTGATTGGGTTCTGGCTATGATTTCATTTTGTGAAAATTCACTGGATGATTAAAATTATGTACTTTTCTTAGGCATGTCTTGAGAAGAGTCTCTAAAAGTAGATTATAGGTAAGTGCCATTTTAACAGAAGGAAAATGTACAAAGATTTGACCTTTGAGTTACCATTTGAGAAATGCTTTTCGAGTTCTCCGGGTAGATCATTCCAGGCAAGAGAAAGTGTCACTGTGGAGCTGCCAAACCACACTGCTCCTCTCTTCCTCTTCCTCCTATTACAATTTACCTATTTTATGTACTTTTGCTTTAGAGACTATCTACCTCTATGCAGCTTACTAAGTTTATAGTGATACCACTCCCAGTTAGATTGGGTTATAGACTTAATATCTTGTCAAGAAAAATCAATTGATATGGAGATTTCTATTATCTACCCAGGACTTTTTTGTTTTATTTTTTTACAAGAATTCTTAAAATCTATAACAAGGTCATAGGCAGTTTAGCTCATATTGAGCATGGATTCATACAGGATTGGCCTGTTGCCATACATAGATAGGCACTTCCAAAGATTAAAATAACATTTACTGTTATTTTACTCCTTTCTTTCCCCGCCTGCCAATATATATATATTCCTATCAAGAAAATTTCATGATCAGCATCATCAAAGTCTTTGCCTCATTTGACATGACTTATTCATAGAATCCAGATTTTTCAGACAATTTAAAGAAATAAAATAATGAAGCATTTAGCTTTTTCTTTAAAAAGCTAAGTGAGATACATTGACACTGTGCAATGGAGAGATTCTTTTTTGGAACCTGTAATGTAGTTCCAAATTCACTTAATTTCGTTAAGAATTAAAGAACTGAGCTGAGGCAGGAGGATCACAAGTTCAAGGCCAGCTTCAGCAATTTAGCAAGGCCCTAAGCAAGTTAATGAAAACTTGTCTCAAAAAAAAAAAAAAAAAAGGGAGGGCTGGGGATATGGGTCAGTGGTTAAGCGCCTCTGGGCTAAATCCCCTAACCCTCTACCTCCCCTCACCTACAAAAACATCAAAAAATAAATTAAAAAACTGAATAAGAAGAGACCCAAAATGGTGGTTTTTTTGCTCAGGTTACTTTCCTAAATTGAGAATGGAGGTATAAGACAATCAGGTACCTGGTACCAGAATTAAAGATATAATGCTGAGAACTGAATATCTAAATAGCAATCTATTTAACGAATGATTCATTTAAAATGAGCTTCTTTAGGTCCAGGTGGGATCCAGAGGTTTGCAATACATCTGCTTTTCTGTGCATCTTGCTACATTCAGTTCATTCTTCTTCCCAGATAATCTAATTTTGCAGAATAATTCAACCTGATGGGGGCAGTGTGTGCCTATCAGTCCCTGATGGAATTTAAATTCTTACAACAGAAAAAAGTTAAGTTTAAGTGGAAAATGCCCCCTGTGCTTGGAGAAGGGCTGTGGTGGGCTGCTGAGGACTTCACTAGTTCTGAAATGGCAACTGTGTACAAACCCAAACAAAAAGGAATCAAAATGAAAAATCAGAGTTTTGTCAAGTTTTCCACAGTACAGAAGAGCAGCTTCTCAAACGATGATTTTTGTAAAGCTCTCTAATATGTTTTCTTTCTCTAATATGACCTCTTTCCTAAGGCAGTCAAAATGGAAATAACGAGTCTCCCCAAAGATCTGGTTAAGATCAGCTAATGGTCTCTAGGCATTCCCCACAGTCATGATTTGCATGTTGGACATGTGTAGTTCTTTGCACATGTGTTTGTCTTTATCCTGATTCTGTGATTGACATATGAGCAGAAAACTGTTTGTGGCATTAGCTTGAAAACTTGCTTTTCAGAGGAATATCACTGTCCAGCCAGGGCTATTTTGGATGTGTGGGAAGCTCTAATGATCAGTCTGGAAAGTTTTGTTTTTTTGCTTATGCCTAATGACAAATGAATTTTCTTTTTTGGCTTCTTAGGCATGAGACATAAAGAAAAATGGATCTCGCCTAGGCAGCACCTTCAGATTCCTCTGTGTCCTCACCTGACCCTCCCCACAGTGCCTCCTGAAGTCAGCCCACCTGGGCCAGATCTGCTCATTTGGAATCCAGTAACTTTATTTTATGAAACAGACATGAGAAGCTAATGACAGGAATAAAATGCTGTCTCCTAGACTAATTTTGGTACATTTTTTAAAAGTTATTTCTAATTTTTAGAACTCATTTATTTAGATTTTAAGGACTTTTTTTAAAAGCCCCCCTTTTGTGTAGACTATAACAAATGAGCAGATAAATATACAAAGAAAACACATATAGAATAATGGTTTAAGGTTTATCACAAAGCAAACAAGTTTTAGAAAAATTGAGTATTATCTGCATCCTGAAAGTCTCTTTCATGCTTCTTCCAAATCACTTACTTATCTTCCTCATCTAAGTGTAAGCGACCCCCTTGATTAGCACAGCGATCACTTCCAGGGGAACTCTCCTTGCTCTCAATTTCTCTATTTTTGTGGCTTCCTGGGTCCTATTTTTTGTTGTTTTCAAAGAGCTGAAGTTTGTACAATCTCCATGGCAATTTCTTATTTCCTTACTAATAGCATTCTCTCTTGAGATGATACCCAAATCTTTACTTTCAACTCACAATGTCAAGATTTCTTAATGGACTTAGCATTATGTGAACCTCTCAAAATCATAAGTAAAATATAGCTTCTATCTGAATATATTAATTTTCTAGAAACAGTGCGTATTTGAAAGAACACTTTTTTATTATGGCAAATTTTGAACAAGCACCAAAGTTGAAGCAATAAAATAAATTCCCATGCAGCCATTTGTAACTCTTATTTCACTGCTCTTCACTATTTGCCTTTTTTTTCCTTTTCTTTTCTTTGAGGATGGAGGAGTATTTTAAAGCAAATTCCTGATATCATGTCATTTGTAAAATTTTAAGCATATACCTCCAACGGCCAGTTTTTTCCTTAAATGCCCACCACCTTACTACAAGTACCAAATTGAACAGTGATTCCTTCACCTCTTGTAATTCTCAGGCCATAAATCAAATCTCCCCAATTGTCTTACATAGGTCACATTATAGTTGGATTATTATAATCTCAATTATCCTACTTAAGATTCAAACAAAGTTCATTCTTTAGGAAACATATAAAGTCTCTTATTTATAATGATCACCCTTCCTCTTTTATGTTATTAAATTATTAGAGAAACTGGTTTATTTGTTTTCCAGAATATCCTGTTATATGGATTGAGATGTCTTCTCTCTGGTATGAAAATTTAATTTCTAATTCTTCTAGCCCTGTATTTCCTGTAAACTAATTGTAAACTGGTGGATGGACTCTGTGTTTGATTTGGTTCATGTTTGATATAGTTGTTGCTTTTTAAAAATCACATTTTCAAATTGAAAAAAAAAATCAAATATAAGGGTCCAAAATCTTGAACCCCCTCAAAACTGAAAAAACACTGTTTTAGATGCAATGACATAAAGGCAAGTAGATTTGATACTCAAAATTATATCCCTTCTATTGTCTGCACAGTTTTAATCATACTGTCACTTTCAAGTTAATGAGATTTTTTTGAATAAGCTAATGAAAGAATAATTGGAGTTACATTTTTTCCCTTTGCCACGTTGATTTATCAATAAAAGTTAAGTGTTTTTTAGTCTAAGAAGACTTAGAAATGACAATATAAAGGTAAGTACAGTAAATGTGTGCTTGCCCAATTGACCAAACGGAATACTAATTCATTTTAGTGTATTTTGGAAAGTAGTATATTTTATTGTATTCAATGGCTTTTTTGGTACTGTGAAAAGGATGAGGGCTGAAATTCAGAGAATCACAGAAATCATAGAGAAGTATGTAGATAAATCTTCTCCACATTATCATTGACCTGTGATTATTGAATTTTTAATTGAACATGTAAGATGTAGGAAACTCACTACCTTTGTAAGACATTCCATTATATTTCAAGATGTCATTAATTGAATAATCAGTTCTGATTTTACTCCCTGGAGAGTTGGCACACTAATGTTTATTGGCTAGGCACTCATTACAACTTGAAGGTAATTTTTCCAAATCATTAATTTACTTATTTAAAGTCTATATCTACTATATGACTAAAATTATTAGGGGGGCAGGTATTAAGTGTGAATTATTCAGTGTGCATTCTTGGTGCTCAGCTCGTGTGTTAAATGAAAAGTCAGGCAGAGAAAGATTTAATGATTTGCTTTATGATCAAATAGCAAAGCTGTGGACTCTAGTTTCCAACTCCAGACCTTTTTAGACCTTTAAAAATAACCATTCTTAAACTTATTCTCCTTCCACTTTCACATGGGAGCTTTTTTTTTTTTAAAGTATGTCACAAATCTGGAGCCTTTTCTTTAGTTTTATCACCTCTTGCTCACTTGGTATGATGAATACAAATCTTCTTGTAGCCTGCATTCATATTATATGCTTAAGATTTTATTGCCTAAAAGGAACACGTGCGTGATATTTCAACTTGACTATTACTTTTATTGTGATATTATGGTTGTATTAAAGCAGTCTAAGATTGCATCTGTTTTCTGTTTCCCAACTGTGTCTCACTGTTGAGTCACTCATTGCTTGACCTAAGCCCCAGTCCTCAGTTGTCCCCCTATGTACAGCTGTAGTTATCAATGACTTTTTGCTACTCACTCCCTCTCCCATGTTATGCTAGTAGATTATGGGGTTTTAATACAACTATGTAACATTGGGATAAATCATGGGGCTTACATTTCTATATGTTAAATGACATTTTAATTGAATACAAACCTATGCATTATGCATCCACTTGCAGAAATGAAACCAAATCCAAAAACTGCTCAAATCAAGGATGGAGGTGATGTTTTAGCAGGAATACATGGAAAATGACATAAGGACTGTAATAGGCTTCCAAAGACCCAGTATACCAAATATGTGTCAAAAAGTCATGGCATCTTAGGGATGGCAATTTCGTTTCCTCATTAGTGCCAACTGTGACCAGGTGAACTGGTGGCCTAGAATGTTGTACCTAAATGCTTTGAAGATGATTCTTATCTCAGTGCCAGGAGTGACCAGTGATATCTGTTGTCAGGGGTGAAACTGGAGAGTATTGTATGAAAAGTAATTTTAGATACATGTTATTGAGTCCTAGAATAATTCCATTATGGGGGGGCTGGGGATATATCTCAGTTGGTGGAATGCTTGCCTTGCATGCAAAGGCCCTGGGTTCGGTCCCCAGCAACACACACACACACACACACACACACACACACACACACATTCCATTATGGTCTGAGAATATACTATTATTTCAATTTTTAAAATGCCTTCGGTTTGTTTTATGACCCAGGACATAGTCTATATTGGTAAAAGCTCTAATCACCTGAAAACAGGGTTGTTGATAGAATATTCTATTGATGTCTATTGCAACCAGCTGGTTTATGATGGCATTGTTTAATTCTTCTTCATCCTTGCTGAGTTTCTGTTCACTAGTTCTAGTATTAACTGAAAGAAGAGAGTCAAATTCTCTATAACAGTGAATTTGTGTATATCTCTTTTAGGTCCTGTCAGTTTTGGCTTCATGTATTTGAAACTATGGTATAAAATGGATACATATTTAAGATTACAATGCCTTCTCGTGAACTGGTCCTGTTAGCAATAGGTAATATATTTTTTCCCCTGGTAATTTTCTTTTATCTTAAATCTATTTTTAATATTAATATAACCATCATCTTTCTGTTGATTAGTGTTAGCAACCTACTAATATGATTATACTTGAAGTGAGTTTATTATATCCAGATTAGATTGGGTCTTTTAAAAAATGTATTCAGATAATCTGTGTCTTTTAACTAGTGTGCTTAGACCATTTACATTTACTTCATTTATTGATATGTTTGAATTTAAGCATATCTTTTTGTTTGTTTCCTGTTCACCCTTTCCCTCTTTCTGGCCTTCTTTGAATTAAAGATAATTAAAATGTTCTATTTTAATTTCTCTGAGTTCTTACAATACAATTTTGTGTAATTCTTTAGAGATAGCTAAAAAAATAGGGATCACAAAATTAATAAATAACTTTTCACAGATCAAATTCAAATGATATTTTACTACTCAGTTGTGTTTCATTTATTTATTTATTAATTTATTTATTTAACGTGGTGCTGAGGATTGAACCCAGTGCCTCACACATGCAAGGCAAGCGCTCTACTGCTGAGCTACAACCCCAGCCCCCCTCAGTTGGAATGTAAAAATCTTACACCCTTTAAGACCCCTTAACAAAACCCGCTTTGTGCTATAGGTATCTTATATTTTATATCTCCACTTTAAACCCCATTAGTCATGATTACAATTTTTGTTTCCAATACTCAGACATATTTTAAAGAATTTAAGAGGGGAATGGTTTGTTACTATCACCATGATATAAGCCACTTTTTGTTGCTATTCTTTTTTTTTTTTTTATTCTGTTATCATTTCCCTCCAGTCGGAAGAGTTTGCTTTAGCAATTCTTTTAGAGATCTGCTGTAGAAGAGTTGTCTTAGCATTAATTTCTATGAAAATGTCTTTATTTCACTGTCATGTTTAAAGAACACGTAGGTGCTGAGTTCTGTGTTCAGTCATTCAGTAGTGTAAAAATATGTAGCTACTTCCATCTGGCCTCCATGATTTCTGATGAGAAATCATTTTTAATGTTTTGCTTTCCTCTAGCTGCCTTGAAGACTTTTTTTTTCTTGTTTTTACCCACTTGATTATTGTGTATGGGCATGGAATTTTGGGGTTTACCTTGTTTGGGGTTTGTTCTTAATTTTAGGTTTATGTCTCTGGCCAAACTTGGAGACTTTTTGGCCATATTCCCTTAAATATTTTTTTTGCATTCCATACTCTTTTCCTTCTTTTTCTGGCACTCTGATGACATGACATAAAGCATCAATATCATCCCACTGATGCCTGAAGCTCTATTCATTTTTTTTTTATTTTGTGTTATGCTGTCTCTGTTCCTTGGATTGGATGATTTCGACCACTTTTTCTTCACTGAGTCTTTCCTCTATCATCTCCATTTTGCCATACTCCAAATACATACCTGAAGCATCTAACTTATCAAGAGAGAATATTTGCTCACAGTTTTAGTGATCCCCATGTGTCTGACCTCTGGTGAGAGCAGTGGATGGGAACACACCTCGGTGGGATCACATGTAGGTGTAGATGTCACATCTTGAATAGGAGCAGAAAGAAACAGGCTGGGTGAGGCATGCTTGCTCCTTTTAAAACAATCAAGAACTCAAGGGATCACTGGAGAGCTCTCAAAGGGTCATCTGCAAACTATATCATGCCCCCAGTGACCTAAGGACCATCCACTAGGCTTCTCTTCTCAAAGGTTCCATCAATTCCAGTGGTACCACTTGGTTCTCAGGAACCAAGCCTTTAATCACTGGATCCTTGAGGAATACTGAGACTACACCAAATCATAGCACTGTCAGTAGCACTGTCCAATGTATTTTTTTCTATCAGTTGTTTTGTTTTTCATTTTGTTCTTATATATCTTGTATCTTCTTGTTGAGAGTTCTTTTTTATTATTTTAACTTTTTTGATAAAATATTCACAGTTGCTAGTGTTGAGCATTTTGGTCTTTGTCAGATAATTAAATAACTGTGTCATGTTGGCATTATTGTCTATTGTCTTTGTTTTCTTATGTGAGCCGACATTTTCTTGGCTCATCAGATGTTGGGTATCTTTGATTATATAACAGACATTCTGAACATATCACATTAGGAGCCTCTGGATCTTATTTAAGTTCCATGGAAAATACTGCTATTTTTGTCTCAGCTAGCATTTAATCCAGTTAGAATCAAGCTACAAATTCCTACCTATCTTCTAATGTCAGCTCAGTTTTCAGACTCCTCTTAGGATAGGTCCTGGGTATCCAATACCCAGTGGTCAGTGCCCACTGCCTTGGGCAATGATCTGTAGGTTACTTCAGTTGCTGAAGTGTTTGGTGTTCCAGTTAGGATCAGAATCACACACAGTGGTCAGGGGTGGGACCAGGAGTTCATAAACAACTTTATGAAGTCACTTTCCCAATCTCTCCCTTTCTATGATTAAAACATAATTTTGGATTCTCTGCTATCCCCCTTTTGGATTCTACCCAGAAACTTGGGGCTTTAATGACTTTTTTTCCTTTCCTAGTCCACAGTCAGTCCTCAGGCTTTCCCTGGGGTTTAGCATGACTGTGTCTCAGAGCTCACTTTTATGTTTTGGGCTGCATTGAATTCAAGTCATGGGCTGAAGGACAAGAAAAATGGTAAATTCAACACAAAGATTCCTTGGTATTTCAAGTTCTGATGTTCTTCCTCACTGTGCCTACTGCTATTTGTTTTTCAGAGTCTTCAAATAATTGCCCCATGCGTTCTTTCTGAGTTTTATAATTGTATTCAATGGGAAAGAAAGAATAAAGCATACTTAAACCTTTTTATCTGGAGCTGAACCATGAATTAAACTTATAATTTAAATTTCATTAGTTTTAATTAACTTAAATTTAAATGGTCATTGGACAGCACAATTTTAGAATGACTGATATTGTGAAAGCAGTGGTACATTCTCCATCAGACTCTATTATGTAAGTTTTCTGGGCGAATGTAACATTCCTTGTCAAATTATCGATCTGATGCTGCCAAGAGGCCATAGTAATCTTCCATAAAACAGGCACCTTTATTAAATAGATACCTTGATGAAGCAGCATAGAAGATCTAAAAGCACCAAATTCAGTGGCTTTCAGAATATCATGTTTATAACCAGAGATGTTAAAATTTTTTATGTTTAAATCGGGATGTATAAAAATATAGGAAAGAGCAAAATTTGAATTTTTCATTTGCATTACCAGAGAAAAATGTTCATCAAACAATTTGCTAACAAGGCAGCTACCTTAATGACTGGACTTTGATGTTACTCTAAGCATAAGAAAGTACTCAATCTTTTAATGGCTATCATTTCAGTTTTTCTGGATGTTTCATCTATAGTGCAGGTGCACAAATATACAGTATATTAGGCAGTAAGTTTTATGTGGCTTAGTTTTGAATTACAGCTTTTATATAGGTAGAAATTTTACTTACAAAGAAAACCGGTAATCAAATTTAGGTACTGTCATAATTCTGGCTCCTATAACATTTTTGTTTTCTTTGCAAATTCTGGCTCCTATAACATTTTTGTTTTCTTTGCAAATTGAAAACAAACAGAAAATATGATAGATGATGGAATTCATCTTTATTTTTCAGGATGCCACTTGAATGTGTTTATTTCAATATTATGAGTTAGAACCTTGGTATAATGTTATGCTGAAGGTTAATACTGAAGGATACCTCTTGTGTGGCGATTGCCGTATGCTTTTAGTAGCTAAATCATTTTACGAATTGATGATAAACCCAGATATGTTGAATTCAACATTTTAATTCCAGGCATTGTAAGAGAGCTTTAGCATTATATTTTTGGTTGGATGATTACCTTTAACTGTAGATATTTCCTATTGTCAATCGCTTAGGCAAATCTAGAGGGAGTAGAAGTTGTCTCTGGATATTTTTTATTGTTTTTATTTTGATATTGCAAACATATTTCCATTTTTATTTTTCTTTGTCTAATTTAATTTTGTATGAAGAGTTTAGTAGAAGCAATGAGAAAAGAGCAAAAGTCAACCGAAAATTATGTCACTAGAAGTTTTTTTCCCCAATAATTCTACATTAGTTAAAATTTATTTTGTAGTTTTGTAGTTTGTTTGACAGTTACAGAAATCCAAGGAATGCACATAAAAGAATGATTATGTTAAGACAATGATGCTTCTGGGGAACACAAGGCTCATTCAGATTTTCCTTGGAGATGGGTTAATACATTTCCAATGTTTAGAAATCAGTAATCACCTGTAACCAAAATATGACTATCTACTGAAAGCAGTATTCTTCTGTCACACAAATATTTAGTGAATGATTACTCCATTGTAGACATTAGGAAATTGCTGTGAATAAAACTTGAAAAGAACCCTGTTCTCATGAAACTCACACACGAGTTTCTGTACAGTTTATACCTATGGACATTTGAGGTTGATTGCTGAACCTGATCAGGCTAAGTTCCGAAAGTACTAATGATCTGGGAAAATTTGTCACCCACCTTAGTATATCATAATTTCGGAGATTACACACAAGTTACTTATTAAAATTTTTATATCAAAGACTTTTTCTAAAGATTTTAAAAGTATTTTCTGACATCTTATTTTTTAGAATCTCCCAGTATGAGTTTATTAGTGTCTTAGTCAAATTCCTTTCTGATTGGAAGGACCTCATAAAAACCCATCCATAAGATAGTTTAAAAAAAAAATCAATGATTTTCTCTATTATGGGTTTGTAGGATAGTAATAGTACCTAAAAAGGTCTGTCAGGATGTGTTTATTTTAATGACATTTTATTTTTCTGGTATGAAAGTTGCAAATTGTATGAGGTTCTAGAAATTTGCCTACTTCACTAAATTCTAACATTAATGGTTAACCTATTAACACGTATATCCAGATAAGAGCCCTTGTGGGTTGGAGATGTTTTTCCACCTTGTGAGAGTGCTGACCATTTGATTTCAAGATGACAAGGATGCTGTGCCCCCCTCTCTTATGACTGGCATGTGGCCAGGAGAAAGATGAGCAGGTCAGTCTGGACTTCAGTGTTAGAAGGAGGTTCAAGTAGACAGATTTAGATGGGGAAGCTTTGGTGACAGGGACCAGCAAGCTGGCTGTGTGTTTTTCATGTCTGATGTGGGATGCACTTTCTTGAGAAGGCTTTGGCTGGAGGAGGAAGGTAAGACCTTAGCTTTGGTTTTGCATAGATATTACTTAATATCTATGCAAACCAATCAAGACACAGAACTAACACAGAATAACAAGATGATAACTCCTCCTTTAGTAATTTAGCTACTAGAAGAAAGGTGTAACATTCCAACAACGTGTTTTGGAGTGTCTTATCTATACCAGGTTATTGCCTTAGTTACTGAACAAAACAGGCAAAATGACTGCCTAGTGGTGTTGACATTACAGTGAAGATAGAAAAACAAAATGCATCTGTGAAATATTGGATATTTAAAACGGTGATAGGTGCTGTACAGAGAGCACCGATTGCTGTGGAGGGAGCTGTGTGTGCAACTGTAATTAGTGAGGCTGGGGGGTACTCACTGTCAGTGATTACCTTCAGTCAGATTATGCTGAACTTTTGGGTTTTTTTAAATAATTACCTAACTATATATGAGATCCTCTCAAAAATCATTCTAAGCTTCTTTGGGGTTTCGTAAGCAATTACTTCATGATAGATGGGATAATTTTCAGGGTCCAGAGTAGTGATAAATGTGAGCTTATACCAATTCTAAGTAGTCTGAGCTCTGAAGACTGGGGACTTTGGTCAGGAGAGTTGAGATGTCCTATTTATATCTAGGCAATAATCATGAAGAAGTTAAAGGACTTGGGTGTCTATTTAAGCCTCTATTCTTGCCATAAAGGAGATAATGGACCTAGAAAAAGGCATCCCTAAGCAGATCAGCAGAATTTAAAGTCAATAACTGGAAGGAGGTGATGGCTACATCAGACAGGTTAGAACCAGGATGGGAACAGACCACCTTTAGTGAAAGCTTTACGTGCTGGCATCTGGAACACCATTCTGGTTGATCCATTGGCCTACTCCCCAGGATAAGTAAAAATACCGATGTATTTAAGGTGAACTTGGAGGTCTGTAGTTCTGCAACCATCACCCAGGGCAGATCTACACACTCAGGTCTGACTTGAGTGGAGTTGCCTATTAAGATATAAAATGCCCAGATGAAATTTGGATTTCAGATAAACAATGAATCATTTTGCACTATAAGTATTTCCCAAGTATCACGTTGGGTATACTTATGTAAAATTTTTATTTTTCTGAAATTCAAATTTAACTTAGGATTCTCATTTTTTATTGCCTAAATCTAGCAGCCTTATATCTGATGTTCATTTGAAGGTCCCTGTCCTGGTGAGATTCAGGTGTATGGTGGAGAAAGACCTTCCTTTTCAGCAGCATTTTGGTTCTTAGGGAAACTAGCTAGCATTTTGTACTTCAGGGACCCTATCCTAAAATGAATACTTAGGGGCTTTTTAAAGCCTTACCATCATAGCAGTTGTGTAAGTAAATCTTTGTAAAGAATTTTATTTCCTTAGATAATGTTTAATTTGTTGACACCACAGGACTGATTTTGAAAATTTAAACGCAGAGTGATGCTAGGAGTCCTGTCACACATAATGGGTCTTCTTTTTATTTAATGCGATGCTTCCTGAAACATATCTGTAGAATCTGATGGAGTCTGTCATTCACGCAGGAAAACTAAAATGCTTTAGCAGCAAGAATTGACCGAATAGATTACGTGTCATAAAAAGAAAAGAAATCTCCCCACTATGTTTGTTGGCAACTTAATCACTGTGTGATAGCATTGAAAGGTTGAAAGGTGGGGCCTAATGGAAATGCTTAGTTCCTGAGGAAGCTGTCCTCATGAATAAATTAATGCCATTATTTAAAGGACTCATGGGGGTGGGTTTTTTCTCTTTCACTCTCTTTCCCTCTCACTTTCTGCTATGTGAGGATGTAGCAAGAAGGCTCTTGTTAGACCAGATGCTGACAACATTCATCACATGGACTTCTCAGCCTCCAGAACTGTGAGCCAATAAATTTCTGTTCATTATAAATTATCCAGTTTCAGGTGTTCTGTTATAGCAGGGCAAAACAGGTGAAGACATGCAGATGACTTTTTCTAAAGAAAAAAATTTAAATGGGATAAATATTTCTAATGGTGAAAGTATTATTTCTGGGAACAATACTTAAAAATATATTCAAAATATATTTTTATACTTTTAAATATTTTTACTTGGCAAAGTAAGGAGGTGATGGCTAAATCATGCACACTTTTTGTGGTCACCATAATGTCATAATGTCCATGTCATTTTTTTCTTAAGAGTATTAGACTCTATTTTATTCCTAGCACAAAGGATGTAGTATGTCTTTTTATTCACCTTTGATTAAATTCTTACCAGTTTTGAAGATCTGCAGATAATTACTCAAAGAGTCACAGGTCAGTTAAGGACACTAACTAAACAAGAGCATTCAGACAATACCTATGGTATTTCAATTAATTTTTATATGAATTTCTGTCAGTATTTTTCTATCTGTACTATTGTAACTTTTAGAGAGTTTAATAACCACATGAGTATACTAATTATAGCTTCTTTGGAGTGAGGAAGATCACACAGAAAATGCTATCTTGAGGGGTCAGATTATACTGTGTTCTTAGAATTCACTTTGAAAGTCATTTGTTAAAATCAAGTTTATTACCAAATGAAGGACATCATTTTAAATTGTGACTTATTTTCAAGTTTAAATGCTATATATAGTTGAGATGGAGTGAGGTTATTATTGTTTTTGCATCTTTAAAATTAGTTCCTTATAGTTATGCATAATATTAGGGTTCATTTTGACATAATTATATAAACGTGGAATATAATTTGCTCTAATTCTATTCCCAGTAATACCCCGTTACCTTCCCTATTCTCTTTCCTCTATTTATTTATAGTTGTTTTAAAATTAGTGTCTTGTGGACATATACATATAAAGGCAAGATCCACTTTGGTATATTTAGATCTTGAATATACTTCTTTTCTCACTTCTTCCCATACTATCCTGTTCCTATCTTGGTTTCTTCCTAAGTGATCTTACCTGTTCCTATAAGCACTTTTTCTTTATCTAAGATACATATTCCTGATACTTGATTTTGTACTATCTATTGGCAGTTGGAATATGTGCAAGAGGGCTTAGCAAATAAGGCAGTGGTGCCAGGCTTTGAATTGGAGGTTAGTGAGTCAAAGAAGCAGAGAAAATGAAGAGTTCACGTGGGTGTGAATAAACAGAATTCAAATCCTTCTTCCTAGAACATTCAGACCTGTGGTGCCAGTGGCCATGTTCAGTGGCAAGGACCAACAGTGGGAGCTACCATGACCTCATCAGAGGGTTCTAATGGCATGATTTTCACTGTGTTCTTAGAAGACTGTTTTTTCTGTGGTTTCTACTTATTTTTTGAGTCTGAGTCTCCGAATATTTTGGAAATTCTGTGAGCTGTCCAACATGTTTCCAATAAATTTCTCTCTGCTTAAGTTATCCAGAGTTAATTTCTATTGTTTGCTGGTTACCATAATGCTCAGATTCATTCATAACGTAAGCCTAGACTTCTTTCCTGAGTTTCAAATCTAAATGCCAACTTGAAGTTTTCACATAGTCCTCTTAAATTAATTTGCCAAAGACAACTTATTTTTATCTCCCAGGCCTGACAGTCCCCCAAGTCCTACCCATTCTAAACTCTTGACTTAATTCAGTCATTGAGCATCATGTCTATATGATGGACTGTTGAATTTTATTGGCTGCACCAAGCCAGCAGTTCAGTAAATAACCTGAACAGCTCAGTGGGAGAATAGATATCCTATGAGAAATAAGGACCCTCTGAAGGCTCAAAGTTAACTTTAAGAGAGTGGATTCATTTGTGTCTGAGGTGTGCTTATGGCTATCAGCATTACCTTGTGCTGCCCACATTCCTCCAGCCTGTCCCTCCTGTCTTGGCTGAGCATGCTTGGGACTCACTGATCATCTTTGGTTCATTGAACATGTCCAGATGTTTCCATTCACAGGCTGTCTATCTGCACAGGTTGTTCACTGGTAGGAAGCCTCTTCCTTTCTCCTCCCTTCACTAGCTCCTTCTCATTTCTTCGTCTTCTCTGATATCCCACAACTAAATCATACCTCCCTGATACTGTCTTGTATTTTTTTCTAGTTTGAAAGTATTTATGTGGGCCTGTATTTATTTGTGTATTGTTTTCTTCTATCACCAGCCTATATGCTTCCTGAAGGCAAGCAAGGACCTTATCTAGTCTACTTATGGTGTCCCCAATGCCTACACAGAGTGAAGCAGGTGGTAGGTCATCAATAAATATTTTTTTTGGATCCGTGAATGAATGAAAGAAAATCCTAAGCATGGGGGATGGAGGTGAGGACAAGAAGATGAAAGATACAGAGGGTCCATTGCTTCTGCCCTATAGTTAGTTGAACTGTGCTGAACTGAGTTCCCATCGAATGAGATAATTCTTTTTGAGTGGTGGGCATTGAAAGATCAAGGAAAATATGATCTGGTAGGTCTTCATGTAGGGTCACTTAGGCCTCTTAACGTCTTTTGCCTTTTTAAACCTCACACATATGGGTACTGTCAAGAGTTGGTGGTCCCCAGATAAGCCCTCAGCAGCATTTGTGACCTCCTTTACCTATCCAGGGTGGTACCAAGTTGGCCATTTTTCTCACCATATATGCTGCTTACCTGGTGGATTATCTGTCACATGCTTTTGAAGGCAGGTCTTAATTAGCTATGTGTTCCCTCCGCAGCCACCACCTGTCCACCATTTTGGACTACTGCCACTCACAGCAGGCCTTCCTTTCCATTTTGAGGGACTTCATTTTTCACCATAGTAAATGTTTTCTGGTTGGATTTTTCCAGAGATGGTAAAGACCCTTATTACTTATTAAAAGCTGGAAAATGTTTGTCTAGGTGTACACACATCTTGTTCCTACTGGCCGTCTCCTTTTCTCAGCTCCATGATAGACTTAGAAGACATTCATGTCGTGTTTTCCTACTTTTCAATATGGGTTTTTACCTGTTATCTATTTCAGCAAGAAACAGCTGGGAGGGGCCACCTATTTTCTTGAATTACTGAGCATAATTCTCCCTTTGATTTCTTGGTTCCCAAGTTTTCAGTATGGGGAAAGACAACTTTCCAAATCATCTTGGGGCCACTGTTCTTCAGGAGGCTATAGTAGATGCCTGTTTTCTCTTTTAGTGAAGAGTCTGGCTATTCAGAAAGAAGGAAACTCTCTTCTTTCATATATTTAGCCCTATTGATACTCTCACACTCCCAGGAAAAAAAATGCTGGTTACATGAGGCCATTTGTTTTATAGCATCCTCAATACCTGAACAGCTCTAAAACAGTGATTTACATGAATGAACAGAATATTAATTCATCAATTTCTTGAAAGCATCAGTCTTTCCCCCATTATAACCCAATAACACTTCTGACATATTTTTTTTTAATATGAGGAGAGGGAATTTTTTTGCTAATTAGGAACGTGTTAAGATTTGTCTGAAACATACAAAGGGATCAGGCTAAAGATATATAGTTCGGTTTAGTAAGTTTGCAAATTGCTGAGGCAGAATTATCCCTGGTAATAACACAACTCTTGGTGTCTTAATCATGTCTGTCTCTTAAAAATCTTGGAGTTATACCCTTTATAACTGAGTATGATTATTTAAATGATCACCTTGAATAGAGAGCACTTCTAAAGCATGACTGATTCTAAATTGTAGGTACCCAAACTCTTAGAACTCAAAACAAAATTCTAATGCATTTTATTCTAACTACTTGCATCAATGTTCTTATGAATTTTATTATTCTTCATTCATGTGGAAGCATGGTTAAGTCTGTAATACCAATACTGGTAATGAGGGATAATAACATGGAAAACCTAAAATAATCACTTATTTAAAAATCAATGAAATGCTTTCTACCTTCCGATACACTATACCTCACCTATGTACTTATGTTTTGCTTAGGCTATCATTAAAGTCAGTTTATAACCCTTGGACATGTACTCATAAGGGCTAGGGTAAATGATGGACAAGTGTTTTGTAGTACTCCTCATTCAGGAGCATGACCTACTTTTCTGCCCCCTACTTTCTTTCCTAGCCTGCCACCATTTCCTCGCCCTTCCCATAGCCTTGAACTGTCAACCATGGTCTCATTTGTCTTGCATCTTCAGAGTTCTACTTTCCATTGACTCTTTCTTCTGAACCTGTGAACAATCCTCAAATCTAAAATATGTCACACACACCCAAACACACACAACACAGACACACAACTTTTTGAACCTGATTAAAAATATTCTCATTCTTTTACAGCTAACCCTCTTGAGATCATGATATATATATATATATATATATATATATATATACAGTCTAACTTTACTGCTTCATATTTTATTTACTTTTCAATAATCTGAAATTTATTTTCACCTTCCCTTTTGGATTAGTTTCCTAAGGCCACTGTAAAAATTCACCATAGACTTGGCATCTTAAAATAACACTAACTTATTCTCTTATAGTTCTCAAGGATGGCACATGTCTCTAATCCCAGCAGCTTGGGAGGCTGAGGCAGGAGGATCGCAAGTTCAAAGCCAGCCTCAGCAAAATCGAGGTGCTAAGCAACTCAGTGAGACCCTGTCTCTAAATAAAATACAAAATAGGGCTGGGGATGTGGCTCAGTGGTTGAGCACCCCTGAGTTTTAATCCCCAGTACCAGAAAAAAAAAATTGGGGGGAGGGAGAGATGGGACAAAGGGACATAAGGACATAACTTTCCTATGCTCATGTATAAATACACAACTGTGTGATTCAACATCATGTTCAACCACAAGAATGGGATCAAAATTGTAATGGGTTGCACCCATGTATGTATATGTCAAAATAAACCCTACAGTCATGTATATCTTAAAAAAAACCCCACAATGTAGCATCTTCAAATCTTCCTGCTAAGCTCATCACATCCCCTTCTGTCTTCTTTGTCAACTTTCCCTCTACCTCCCTTCTTAAAAAACACCTGTATTGTGTTCATGTTCCATCCAAATTATCTGAGATAATTTGTAACATCGCACAGTGTCATTGTATTCTTGATCATCCTCTCCTCTGACTTCCACACCATTGTTTCACTTCTTTCCTGGCCATTGCCAAGTCCTTCTCTTCTTCCTCCTATTCCTAAATGTGGACTTTCTTCCATGTTCTCCTCTTAATCCAGTTTTTCTTGTTCAAATTCCTTGCTTGATGATCTCGTCTATACCCATGATGTTTTAATCTTCATCTCCTAGTCAGATCCTCTTTGGGGTTCCAGCTTTTCCCCCCAGTGCTTGCTGAACTTCACACAGATGGCCTTGAAGTTTAGTAAACAGACAACTCATTACCCAGCCCTCTAAGCCTGGCCTGCCTCCTTTATCAGCACTGTAGTGAGTGGTTCAGAAAAACAATAAAACTTCTGTCTCTTCCTTTGTCTCACCTTCTACCTAATTTCAGGCCTAATTGCCTTGGGTATGAACCATCCCAGTAATCTAATGGATTCCATCCCTGTGATTCTGAGCCTTTCTTTACTTCCACAATCAGCTTTGTAAAGCCTAGCTATACCAGATGTGGTGGTGCATCCCTGTAATCCCAGTGGCTTGGGAGGCTGAGGCAGGAGGATCGCAAGTTCAAAGCCAGCCTCAGCAACAGCAAGGCGTTAAGCAACTCAGTGAGACCCTGTCTCTAAATAAAATACAAAAAAGGGCTGGGGCTGGGGCTCATTGGTCAAGTTTCCTTGAGTTCGATCCCTGGTACCCCCCCCCCCAAAAAAAAAAATATATATATAATTTGCATAAATTTTGCAACAAAAATCCTCCTCCCTCTTTCCATCAACACATTCTCTTTAAAAATTAATCTCATGGCCTTAGTAGCTCTCTTCAACTTCATTTCAAGTTCATCCCTCACCTCTGTACTAACCTGCCATCATCTGCTGAATAGGAAAAGTTCACACCTCAGGGCCAATACTTATTCTATTATCCTGGATTCTTCCTGTAGGCCTTCAGGAAAAGCATAATATTCAAAGGTATGACAATTAAATGCATTTTAAATTTAAGTAATTCTTTTCATTTTCTCCTTGCTTTGTTATTGCAGAGAAAATAATGGCCTATCAGGATTGGAGTTTCTGATGGATTTTTCTGTTAGTAAAAAGGAAGGTGCTACCCAGCCCAAGGCCTCATTTAAATGGTTCATGTCTCTCATTTATTCTTTCTCTATTTCATATCTTCATCCCATGCCTCTTTATTGAACACCTACTATATGTGTTGGACACTGTTCTAGACACTGGAGGGTAAAATAACAAGCAAAACTAACAAGGTTGCTGCCCTTCTGGAGCTAATTAATGAATGAGGAACCTGTATGAATCAAATAGAGTGAAATAAAAGCAGATGACATCTGTATCAAATGGTAAAAAGAGGTGTTGGGTTTTATTAGAGTGTTTCATGGGGTGCCAATTTAGTCTAAGGATTCAAAAAATTCTCTGAGGAAATAGTGAATGGCATAGGGCAATAGGACATTCTCAATAGCCCTTATTATTGTATTACATGGAGATTAATTTGAGGGGAAAATCCTGTTTCAAATACAAGTTTAGGTACTAATTGGAAATGTGCAGGTTGTTCATATAGAAAATATGTTCTCTAAATATGTTTCTGAAAATATAAAATATGTTAGGACTGAAAGTGGCAATAAGAGACCGCATAGTAATTTTTTTTTTTTTTTTGGTACTGGGGATTGAACTCGGGGGCACTCAACCACTGAGCCACATCCCCAGCCCTATTTTGTATTTTATTTAGAGACAGGGTCTCACTGAGTTGCTTAGTGCCTCACTTTTGCTGAGGCTGGCTTTGAACTCGCAATCCTCCTGCCTCAGCCTCCTGAGCTTCTGGGATTACAGGCGTGCGCCCTTGTGCCTGGCAACATCATAGTAATCGCCATGGATGTGCTGAGGTGTAAATATCTCTATATTAACATGTGTAATCCCCCAAATAGCTTTGTGAGAAAGGTGGAGAAAGATTTTGCTTTTCCAAAGTGTTTCCCAGAGTCTCCATGGGAAAGACTCTTCCTTCCTCGGAAGCACCTGGCTTGCTCATTGCTTACTCAACAGCCAGAAAGAAGCTTGTTTTCTTAATTTCATTTTTCTTTCCCTTTAACCTCAGAATTCAGTGATTTACGTGTTAATTATTCTCCTCATATGTCCTGTTGTCAACGCTCTGCACACAACGCCTGTTTCGTTTGATTTTATATCTTCCTCTCTCTTCTTTCATTCCTTCTATTCCTCGTCTTCTTATATGCATATGTGCATTCTACTTAGTACATTCAGAGAAATTTGCTCTTCCACCTCAACCTCCTCTTCATTTATAGTCTCACTGGTCAAAACTGCTCTGACATGGATGGGCTTGGAGGACACTGTGTTAAGTAAAATAGATTTGGCACAGAAAGACAAATACTGCATGCTCTCACTTATATTTGGAAACCAAAAAATGTTGATTTCATAGATAGAGAGACCCAAACTGGTTATCACAGTCTGGGAAGGTGGGGGAGGAAGGAAGAATGGAGAGAGAGTGATCAGTGTATAGCTGGGTGGGAGGAATAAGATGGAGGCACAGAAGGATGACTATGGTTAAAAACAACTAATTGAATATTTCAAAATAGCAAACAAATATGATTTTGAAGATTCCTGACACAAATAAATAATAATTACTTGAGGTGATATCTGTGGCATTTACCCTTATCTGATCATTATACATTGCATGCATGTATTAAATTAATACAGTAGTCTATAAATATGTATAATTATTATGTGTCAATTAAGAGAAACCGTCTGCTATTGGGTGTCAATAATTCTATATTCCACCTATCTCAGAATTCCAGCTTTCTCTCTATCCATACTATCACTCTTTTGTCCGTAATTGCTATCATTTCCCAGTGAATTGTAATTGATGTCCCTAAATGACCAAAATGACTCTCTTAAAATACATTTCAGACCATATCACTCCCCTGTTTAAAAACCCTTCCAGGCAAGATTTTTTTTAAATCAAAGTCCTTAAAATGGTCTTACAACTCTTCCTGTTTTGACTTTGTGTGTAATCCTGGCTTGGTATCCTCTTCATAAGCATCCACTTTCACTATATACAGAGCTACTTGCAGTCTTCCAAATGTACTTCTTGTTTCTTGCCCCTGTGCTTTAGCACATGGCATTCAGAAGGCAAAGATGATTAGAAAAAGATACTCCAGTTCCTAAGGTGACATGAAGAAGATTTGGGCCTACTTTTTCTTTTATTAGGCACAGGGTTTCTGTTCTAAGTCTTTGATCCACTTTGAGTTGATTTTTTGCAGGGTGAAAGAGGTTTCATTTAATTTTACTACATATACATTTCTAGTTTTCCCAGCACCATGTGTTGAATAAGCTATCTTTTCTCCAGTGAATGTTTTTGATGCCTTTGTCTAGTATGAGATAACACTATTTATGTGGGTTTATGTGGGTTTGTCTTTGTGTCTTCTATTTTGTAGCATTGGTCTACATGTCTGCTTAGGAACTGACTTCCTTAACAAGACTTCTAAAGGACAAGAAGTAAAATTAAGAATCAATAAATGGGATGAATTAAAACTAAAAAGCTTCTTCTCAGCAAAGAAAACAATCAATAATGTGAAGAGAGAGCCAACAGAATGGGAGAAAATCTTTACCACATTCACCTCAGACAGAGCACTAATCTCCAGGATATATAAAGAACTCAAAAAACTTAACAACAACAAAAACACAAATAACCCAATCAATAAATAGGCTAAGGAACTGAACAAACACTTCACAGAAGAAGAAATACAATCGATCAACAACTTCATCATCTCTAACAATTAGATAAATGCAAATCAAAACTACTCTAAGATTCTATCTCACTCCAGTCAGAATGACAATTATCAAGAATACAAACAATATTAAGTGTTGGTGAGGATTTTGGGGGGAAAGGTATACTCATGCATTGTTGATGAGAGTGCAAATTGGTGCAGCCACTTTGGAAAGCAGTATGAGGAGTCCTCAGGAAACTTGGAATGAACTACCATTTGACCCAGGTATCACATTCTCGGTTTATACCCAAAGGACTTAAAATCAGCAAACTATAGTGACACAGACACATCAATGTTTATAGCAGCTCAATTCACAATAGCTAAACTATGAAACCAACCTAGATGCCCCTCAACAGCTGAATGGATAAAGAAAATGTGGTACATACACACAATGGAATATTACTCAACTTTAAAAAAAGAATGAAATTATGACATTTGTAAGTAAATGGATGGAGTTGGAAAATATCATGCTAAGTGGAGTTAACCAAACCCCCAAAACCAAAGACCTAATGTTTTTTCTGATAAGTGGATGCTGATCCATAGTGGGGAGGGAGGGTAGAGAAGAAAAAAAGGAACTTTGGATTGTGCGGAGGGGAGTGAGGGGAGGGGTGGGGTTGTGGGAATGGGAAGGACATAATAATGTCTAAATGAGACAGACATTATTATTCTATATACATGTATGATTACATTACTGGTGTGAATTTGCACCATGTACAGCCAGAAGAATGAGAAATTGTGCTCTATTTGTGTGCAGGGTGTCCAGGTGCATTCTACTGTCATGTATAACTAATTAGAACAAATTTAAAAATTAAAATAAATAAAGAAAAAGGTACTCCACATAGATACTCCAGCAAGAGAAAAGGCATAGAGGAGAGTCACATAAACAATATGTAGGGAAGTATTTATAAGGAATAATTAAAAAAAGATTGTGGCATGTGCAATTATGTATGTGTGTGTGTGTGTATATATATATATATGTATATATATATATATATATATATATATATATATATATATGCCAAGAGGAGACCAGTTAGAGTGGGCCCAGTTGCTACATGATAAGATCAGGGAAGTGGGAGGGTGGAACAATAAAGGGGAACTCCTGAAGGTTTGAGAATAGGGGAGTGACATGGGTCTTGCTGCTGGTTGCGTGTGTCATTGAGTGTCATGCAGAAGAGATTGCAAGTAGAGTAGATATGTCAGGAGTCTGCTGGGACAGTTCAGGGCATTGTTTGCCACCACTGATTAGAGAATAGCCAGGAACTCATCTGAAAGGTGGCAGTGAGTCTCTTTAATAACCCCAATGAATAAACAAATTATTTGAATTTTCCCTTTTAAAATTCATCAGAGTGATGCCTCCTAATGTTTGTCTAGTATGTGTGTGTCTAAAATCTACAAATAGGTTTGGGATTTCTTACTTGGATTTAAATTGATTTCTCTTTAATCATATATTGTGCAATCAATATACATAATGGACCCATGGGGTACAGTCAAGAAGCATTAAGAAAGTTTATGTTGATATTAAAGAAGATAGTAAAAAGCATAAAATTCGAATAAAACTTCAAATTTAATTTAAAATATTTTGCATTTATTTATCAAAACAAATCTGTAATTTCATTTGAATATAGTAAAAATTTTTGTATAATATATCAAGATTTTACCAATGCTTCAAAAATCAACAATAAAGAGAAAACCATATAATAATGATCATATTTCTTTTATGATTTTATTTCTTGGACATGAAGCTGTTCCGAATCCCAGTGTGTTACTTGTCCACTGTATCATGCATTAGCTTATTATTTACAATTACAAGTCAAAAAGTTTTAATAATATCAGTTTTATAAAGGCAAGAATTTCAACTAATGAAAATATTTTAGGCCAGGTGCAGTGGCACATGCCTGTAATCCCAGCTGCTCTGGAGGCTGAGGCAGGAGGATCATGAGTTCACAGCCAGCCTCAGCAAAAGCAAGGTGCTAAGCAACTCAGTGAGACTCTGTCTCTAAATAAAATACAAAATAGGGCTGAGAATGTGGCTCAGTGGTCAAATGCCCCTGAGTTCCACTCCTGATATCAATTTTTTTTAATTAAAAAATATTTTAAATATATCTTAATATTGAAACACATGGTTAAATTTTAATGCACAATTTAATATGTGCCCCCAATATAAATAGGAGAACACTAGAGATGAATAAAAAACTCATTCTTGATTGATTTCCTATGAACTGAGCTCAGAAATGTTCTTGGGCCTGTCCACAGTAGACCAGGGTACTGCCTGGGTGTACATCATGTCCTATGGTCACATGTTATATCTTGATAATTTTGAGAGAGTTGAGGTGAGCATCCAAGGTAAGTGGGCCTGGGAATTTCCAGTTAATCTACCTATAGTGAAATGTTTTAGCCTTTTTTCCTGAAAAGTAACCATGTTGTTCCAGTAGGTGTGATATGATTCTCAACCAAATATTATGTATAAACTTGGGCTCCTAGATGAGGTCCTTACTCTACATACTACATCGTATCTTGACTTTCTTGGATCTCATAAGATCCTTCCTCATAGAAACCCTGTTTGACTTATCCACCTGTAGCTGGAATATAATCTATCAGTCTTAGTCTACTATTGAAATGACTGATGCAGTGATCAAACATAGTTTCCTTTTAAAAAAACTGTATTGAATATCAAATAATTAAGTTAAAATAATTAGCATATGTCATTTGTTAAATGGTAAGAAATCAAAATTTGTCTCCATATTTTGAAATTACCAAGTATACTAAAATTAATAATGTATTTATTTAAGAAAGATGTACATTTTAAACTTAAAGTTATTTATCATATGACAAAAAATGATTATTTAAAGTTTCTTTGGTGGATGAAAATTACTAAGGATCATTGAAGTCCTTCATAATTCAAACATGTGGAACATGCTGGTTTAAGAGAAAGGCAGTAATGCCTTAAGAAATGAAAGTAGAATGTGGAGGTAAGAGATTTTTTCCAACAATATTAAAATTTCAAAAACATCTAATGAACTTTCAAGGGAAAATTCCACATAGGTGATTGGTGAGAATTAACCCTCCAAAATTCTCCTATGTAGTAATCCCTTCTTATCCTTGGGGGATATGTTTCAAGAGACTTAGTTGATACCTGAAACCATGTATGATACCAAATTCTGTATATACTATGTTTTTTCCTATACATACTTATGATAAAGTTCAACTTATAAATTAGATTAAAAAATTAGCCAAAATAATGACAAAAACATTTATAACAATAAACCATAATAAAGTTATACAAATATGGTAACTCTCAAAATGTCTTATGCAACTCTACTTATACTTTCTCTGGTGATGATGTGAGATGGTACAGTTTCTATGCCATAGATTAAGTGAGATGGATGATACAGGCATTGTGACATAGTATTACATTACTATATAAGGGTTACTTGCATATAAGTTCTGCAATGCCATGTCTATTAAGTGACTCATGGTTTGCTAGACAAAGGGATGATTCTTGTCCTGGTTGGTATGAATCCAGATGGCATGATATTTTATCATATTACTCAGAGTGGTGTGCAATTTGAAACATACTCATTTTTTTCTAGAATTGTCCATTTGATCTTTTCAGATTATAACTGATTGCAGGTAACTAGAACCATGGAAATCAAAACCATGTTTACAGAAGGACAATGTGTTGCTCAGTTTTTGTAGGAGTAACTAAAATACCTGACAAGAACAACTTAGAAAGAATTCATTTTGTGCTCACTACTTCAGAAGTTCAATTCATGGCTCCTTTGCTCTGGGCTTGAGATAAGAAAAGAAGAACATTATGGAGGTAGGGCATGGTGAAGGAAAGCTTCTTACTTCATGGTAGATAGGAAGTATAGTGAGGGAGAGAAAGAAACCTAAGGACAAAATATAATTACCAAGGACATGCCCCCAGTGACCCACTTCCTATAGCCATGCTCCCTCTGCCTATAGTGACCAACCAGTACAGTAGTCCTTTTTTTATTGTTTCTTTTTTTTAAAAAAAAATTGTATTAGTTATTGATGGACCTTTATTTATTTAATTGCTTATATGTGGTGCTGAGAATCGAACCCAGTGCCTCATGCATGCTAGGCAAGCACTCTACCACTGAGCCACAACTCCGAGTCCTTTCAAATCCTTAATTCCTCAAATGGATTAATCCACTGACTAGGTTACAGCTCTCATAATCCAATTATTTCGCCTCTGAACATTCAGTCCCTCTCCAAGAATCCCCATAGTCTTAACAGTTCCAGTATTGCCCAGAAGTCCAAGTGCAAAGCCTCTTCTGAGACCCAAGGGAAACTCTTGACTGTGAGCCCTTGTAACAATCAAAAAAAGTTATGTACATCCAATATATAATGACTCAGAGTAAATACTCCCATTTCAAAAGGAATGAATTGGGTATAGAAAGAGGGATGGGAATGAAGCAAAACTGAAACCCGGCCAGGCAAGCATTAAGTTCTGAAGCTTCATATCTGGCATCTGGTGCACACTGGCAAGATGTGATCTCCAAAGGGCTTGTTCAGTGCCATCACTCTGGCCTTGCTGATTATAGCTCACATAGTCTGTTATGCTGACTCTGTCTGCAGCCAGCAGCTTTCCTTGGCAGATATTCCACATTACTGGTGTCTCTTAATCCCTGGCGGATCTCTATTCCAGCTTTGGCTTCCTCCTCACAGCTTCACACATTTCCCTGGCTGGGGCTGTCTGTAGGAATTCTAACCTGGTTACATTTTGCCCGGTTTTCCAGGCCTTCCTTTGAAATCTCAGTGGAAGCCTCCATGACCCTGCAACTACTTCATTTTGCATTCCTCCAAAACGATTTCCATGTGAACAATGCCAATGTCTGCCACCAGCTTTAGCAGTAGTTTGGTCCCCTTGAACTAAGGTTTCAATGAACTCTGAATGCCAGGTGGCTGAGCATAGTGAACTGAATCTTAGAGAAAGAAGCAACTTACGAGGCACACCTGTGTGACTTTTTTAAAAAAGTGAGTTCCCACACTCACTTATTAAAGCAGTTTTCCAATTTATACCCTTGAGCCTATAATGGGTGTGATCTTGTAAGTTTCTGAGATGCTCTCAAGCCATCTTTCCTGTTTTATAGGTGCAAAGTACTTAGCTTTTTTAGTGGCAGTAATCTCTTCAACAATCACACCTTCTTTGGACCCAATTTTACACACACTATTCTGGCCAAACTCAAGTTCCTAAAATCCCAGTTCACAAAGTCTCAGGACATGGACAAAATGTAGATAGGTTATTTGACACACTGTAACACAAATGGCCCCTAGTCCAATTTCTCATAAAGTCCCTGTTCCCCTCTGAAACTTTATGTGCGGTCTTTACTGTCCACATTCCTATCAGCATTCTGGTCTTTTGATTTCCTATTAGAATCACCCATAAAGTTCTGCTTACAACATCCTATGGCTTTTCAAGCCTGAATCTCCAAACTTTTCCAAACTCATCCCAAAAACCAGTTTCAAAGGCTTCTGAACAACATGGTCATGTTGGGCACAGCAACAACCCCACTCCTGGTACCAATTTGTGTTAGTCAGCTTTTTTCATCATGACCAAAATACCTGAAAGAACAACTTAGAGGAAGAAAAGTTCATTTTGACTCATAGTTTCAAAGGCTCAACTATGGTTGGCCATTTCCATTGCTCTGGGTTTGAGGTAAGGCAGAAAACTGCGGTGGAAGAGCACAGCAAAGGAAAGCTTCTTACCTCATGGTAGAGAGGAAACAGAGTGAGGATGACAGGGGAGTCAGGGGGACAATATAATTTGCAAGGGGATGCCCTCAGTAAACTATTTTGTATTGCCTCACCCCACATGTCTACAATTACTACCTATGTTCCTCAGATCATTAATACATCAAATGAATTAATCCACTGATTAGATTACAGCACTCCTAATCTAATTATTTCACCCTCTAAACATTCCTGCATTAACACAGGAGATTTTGGGGGTGGAACACCTTATATGAAAATCATAGCAAACACACTATATATATATATATCACAACAGTGCTAATTGCAAGTCACAATATGCTTAACCTGATGCAAGCATAGCAAAATGCTATTCTTACAAATTCAATGTGCCCGTTATTCTAAACGTGATTTCAGTTTCAGGGAATTTGACAGAAATAACCAGCACTTGTATAATATTCTTGATTTCTGTTAAAATAAATTATTTGCATCGAGGGTGCATGTATATCCAACATTTATGCTTTTATCTACTTTAAAAGAGCTGATAAAAATTTAAATTATTATTTAAAAATAAGAACAAACAAAGATACTGTTTAACAAAAGAGTATTTTCCAAAGTCAAACTTTATCTCTTAGGGTCCCAGAAACTGGCCATGCAGAATAGAAAGAACAGAAATAGATAGTTCCACTTTTGTGAGGACTTGACAAGAGTCTAATAAAGAAATGTGACATTTTTGCACCTTTCCTTCACCTAGAACTAGAGAGAGATTGAATTTAAAATTCTTTTTTTAAAAAATTCAACAGTTCTTCCAAGAAATAAGACCTATCTTGTAGAAAACACTGCAGCTAATGCTCAGATCCTGAAAGAAACACCTTCCACTTAGGATAGTGATGTGAAATATCTCATAGCTCTTGCTGAACAAAAAGCAGATTTTTAAATTTAAGGCTGGGAAATGAGCAATGGGTACTGGCAATAGCGGAAAGAGTCAGCAGTTAATGACTAAGTATTTGAATCACAAAATGTACCCCTCAGAGCTGGGCTGAGAAGTGACAAGCCCTATAAAATCCATTAGCAACTCAGAATTAACAACTCTTCTAATCTGCAGAAAGAAATAGAAGAGGGGAGGAAAAGTCAATTTCCTTTTCCCGAGTAGAATATCACTTCTTGTAGAGGATTACATAGTCCAGAAACAATCTTGGAACCGATAATGGCTTGAAGTTTTGGGGAGGGAAAGGAATTGAGAAAAAAGAATGTGGAGGGTCTGCAGTCCCTCCAGAAATGAAGTGGAATGAAATCCATCTTGGCTGGAGAAATGCTGAATTGCCTGTCATTCTTTCATGTTTGTTCACTCTCTTTCTCTTCTATTCAAAAAGAACGTCTGACCCATTGGCAACATCGTTACTAGTTTCATAGTCTGTTGCCATTTTAGAGTCACTTAGAACATTTTGTCCATTAGATTGCTATAGCAGTAACTGGACTTCTGATTAATAGAGAGAAGACTGATTACACTTGGTTGTTATTGTCCATCCTAAACACATTAAAACACAGGGTAAAGCATTTAAAAACATTCATTAAATCATGAAGATCTATTTAAAAGACAGTGAAGTTTGGGGAGATTTCCAGGGTCCTGAGATGAAGTAGGAATCTCCAGTGGTGAAATGTACTTGCATGGTTACTACACATATCTCAGATGCTGGAGTAGAACTTTTACAGGGATCTGGAAACTTTTGCTCACTAGCTTGACATCAACACCAAAAGTGAGTTGTCCAAGGGAGACCAATGGTAGGAAAAATGACACTGAAACCCTAAGACTTCCAAACATTAATGTAAGGGCCACATTGTGATTATTTGTTCATGGCCCTGCTTTGGGGACTCCAAATTGCTTTGACCTTGCAATCCAAGAAGAGTTCCATGACAGCTTCCAGAAATTTTTTCTGAGATGTGCCATCAAAATTGTATCCTTCTGACCATAAAATTTAAAAATAAAATCTTGTATCTCTAACCCTATAAATACCTTTTGGGGGGCTAACCTATTGTCATTATAACTTCAAATATTTTTTCTGCCCTGTTTTCTTCCCTTTTGAGGGGCCTTCAATTGTTTGTATCTTGGATCTTTGCCTCATGTCCTATATGCCATTTATATGGTTTTCTTTATTTTCTGTCTGATTTGCTCTGTTTCTGCTTATATATTTTTGACTGATCTATCTTCCAGTTTACAAAACTCTTTTGCATATCTGCTGGTAATCAACATCAATTGAGTTCTTAAATTTAGTTAAATTATTTTTATTATTATTTTATTTACAACTCTTTCTTAACTCCTCGGTTATCTTGAAAAGTTCTTCATCTTTTCACTTAGTATCTGGAATCATTAATCACAGATTTATAAAATTCCCATTAAATATATCATCTGTGATTTTGTTTTCATTTTTTTTCTTTAAGTCCTGTTTCTCAGTGTGCCTGGTACATGGTTTTATTGAATGTTGGGCATTGTGAATGGTTCTTTGTAGAAGGCTCCAGATGATGTTACTGTCCTCCAGTGAAGATTCTTTTTATCACCTAGTGGGTAGAAAGAATAGTGGCTGATCATTTTAATCCAATCAAAGAGTAAGCTGACTAAAGACTGGATCTGAGGGTTTTTTTTTTCCCTCTCAGATTTGTCTGCTTTGCCTTCATAGGGTTTAACCCACTAAACTCAGGCCTATTTGCCATCGGCCTTTTAAATGACACTGGATTCTACCAAAAAAAAAAAAAAAAAGGCCAAAGATCAGACAAAACTTAATTTGTAGCAGAGATTTGTGTGTGCAAAACCACTTCTCCCTTTTCTCTACACACTTACCACCTTATTCAGGTGTTCCCAATGACTTGTTCTAAGCTTTGACTGGCACATTTGAATCAAATATGTAGCTTTTAAAATTACACAGGCTCAGATTACTCCCAAAGACCAACCAAACTAGACGTTTTCTTTCAGGACTAGGACCCAAGAAACAGTCTTTTATGTGATTCTCCAGGTAAGCCCAAGTACAGTCAAGGTTGAATGTCACTCCCCTGGACTTCCAGCATAATCATGGTGGGACTGGTTTCTACTGAGTCCTATGAAATAAAACAACACAGTCAGGTCACACAGTCTGAAGTTTAGAAGATGAATTCAATCAAACTGATGCACATGCAACTTTGGTGCAAAGGGCTTTACTATTAGAATGGAGATAGTTTATCCACCTGATACCTTCATCTGCTTTCATTTGGTAAATTTGAGGGGTGAAGATCATTTTTATTGTGCCTTCCTTAAAAACTCAAAGTTTGATGAATCAGTCTTGAGAAACAGGAAAGGGCTGGACTTTAGGGAACAAAATACACTCTGAAGAGTCTTCTAGAGTGTCTGACTTTAGGAAGACAGGACATGTAGGATTTTTAACCTTGGTGAGTCCAGCTGCTTAGGGGGTTTGTTTAATGGTATAAACTGCAGTAAACTCTTGTTCCATGCCCCCTAGCAAATGCTAACTATTAACATTTTAGTAAACATGCAAAGCTGAAGTAAAGTGTCAACCCTGGGACTAGATAATCTTCCAGTAAAGGGGTCTTTTGAGTATCAGGATGCAGAACAAACTTTGTTGCTTTTACACATTTTTTTTTTTTTTGGCAAGATCTACAGACCATGAGGTTAACTAAAAGGCACAACCTGAAGGTTATGCTAAATCGGTTTCCTGACTTGCTGCTGTGACCTTCCTCACAGGACTGCCCTTGTTGCTTGAGTTGTCTTGGAGGAAGCCTGGACTCCTGGTTTGTCTGAAATGAGAAAATGTTTTCACTCTACTTTCCTACCCCTAGGTATCATGAGTGTCTGCTATGGTTTTTCCAATATTAAAAGTTGAGTTCTGGGAACATGATTCTGCCTAGGTTAACTTCCCTAAGAGGTTAAAGAAACTAAGTTTGGGACGTAAAACAAATAATCTTATTTGTCTATGAACTTTTTGGATTTTTTTAAAAAGTGGGTCACATGAAAAGATCATTTTAATTCTGAGGTCCTGAAAGGACCAAACACATTCCCATAAAAGATGCTAAGCCAGGCATTAGATGCTGAAGAAATACAAACATACCCACACCTGTATCTGAGACCAGGAAGGACAAAAAGTTTTGAAATAAGGATTATAAGTTTTAAACTTGAGAACTTCAAATTTTAGTTTCTTGAACTTTGCTTACAAGGACAAGACATTTTTATTTTGTACTATAATGACTTTAGACACTTAATTTACAGAAAGAAGGGAATTTGATTTTGCATGGAATTATTTTTGACTTTAAATCTTGTGGACTTTTAAGGGAATTTATTTTGAGGACATTAATGTCTCGAGGAAATTTACAATGGGAGGTAATTCGCATTCAAATTTATGGCTCCTTTATGTGTTGGTATTTTTTATGGCATTTATTGATGTTGTCATTCAGTCTCTTTGCAGAACCTCTGATGAGCTATGAGTTGGAGGCAGTCAGATATTTAGAATGAGAAAGTTAGACAAAATATGGCCTTAGTGTTAACTTAATTGATTCTGATCTAGTTTTAGAAACTGAGCAACATTTAGCACTATTTATCAGTGTTGTCAGGAGGATCAACAAAACAACCATAGTCAGTATTAGGGGAAAAGGTTCTGGAAAGTGATATAGAGTTACTCTGATAGATTTCTGAGTCAGAAAAGAATAAGAATTATCCTGGTCAGCTATAGGCTTGAGAGTTAAACTCAAGTGGTTAACAGAATACAAACTAGGGAATATTAGGAGGAAACACATTTTCATAACTTCTCAGGTCTCCATGTTGAAGGACTGAATTCTTTTTTTTTTAATTTTTATTGTTGGCTGTTCAAAACATTACATAGTTCTTGACATATCATATTTCACACTTTGATTCAAGTGGGTTATGAGCTCCCATTTTTACCCCGTATACAGATTGCAGAATCACATCAGTTACACATCCATTGATTTACATATTGCCATACTAGTGTCTGTTGTGTTCTGCTGCCTTTCCTATCCTCTACTATCCCCCCTCCCCTCCCCTCCCCTCTTCTCTCTCTACCCCATCTACTGTAATTCATTTCTCCCCCTTGTTTTTTTTCCCTTTCCCCTCACTTCCTCTTGTATGTAATTTTGTATAACCATGAGGGTCTCCTTCCATTTCCATGCAATTTCCCTTCTCTCTCCCTTTCCCTAGGACTGAATTCTTTAGGGCAATTTTCCTGACCTTTTGTCCCATAGAGGGTCCCATAGAGGAGGAGGAAGGAAGTTTCTGGTAATTGATCTGTGATCATTGATCCTTGTTTCCTTGTTGGACAAAGATAATATGTTACCAGGAATTCTATTTTCTGTTCTCTTTCAGGCTAGTGGAAAACAGACTTACATGGTCTGTACCCCCAAACTTTCCTTTCCTCTAGTAACTTAAATATTCCACTCAGGGGCAGACAGTGTTGGAAGGCCTTAAGACACATTCTCCAAATATTTTTGTTTATAATAAAAGCAATATCTTGATTTCCATTCTGTTTACCTCTCAGTGGGTCCAGAATTCATGCAGGAAAGAGATTTATGTTATGTATTTGACATTTTAAGTCCCACCAATCCTGGATTTTGGCTTTGCTGGGCTCTGGTCTTCCAGTGTGATTTCCTAAGTTGATTTACTGTCTTCGACTTGATCACTTTTTCTAGAGTGAATCATAGGATCATATCCTCTACCAGTTGTCTTGATTACCATGCCAGTCTCCGTAATGTAAACCTGACCACACTCTTTTTGTAAGAAACACAACTTACTAAAAATCACTTGGGAAATATTAACATTAAAGTAAAAGGACCAATTTTCTTATGCAAATGAATAATGAATTTTGATGGATTTGGAACCATTCAGGTATTAAACATTATGTAGATAGAACATTTATCTGTTCTGTTGATTTTTTTTCAACATTTATCCAAAAGTTTGGTATCATACATATGCAGTAAAAGGACATTAACTTCCAACAACTATGTGGTTATGAATTCTCATAAGTCTGATCTAAGCCAGTCATAGCAATCTTCCCACAAGCCAAAGCCGTTGCTTTTTAGAGAGTTCTTCATCAACTTTTATTTCTTTAAAAAATGTTTGCATCCAAACTTTATAGATAGAAAATGCTACATAAAATATATATAAATATAGTTTTAGTGCTCTTGTGTAACTTCTTATTTCCTTTCAACTTAGAAACAAGTCATTTTTTTTTTCATATTGAAGAAAAAAAATCACACCATTAAGTTTCCGTGATCAAGAGATTTTCAAAAGTTGCTAAAAGGCGCTTCTCATTCTCTCCCACTCATTACATACCAGCTGGGGATACTGTATCTTTCCTTTAGTATATTTGTTAAGCGTCATCATTAAATATGTTTTTACAATTATATGGTTTCATGTCCTCTTATTTGTAATCTATGACAATTAAGTGAAAGATGCAGGAATGATCTTGTATGAATGAATAAGAAAAAGTCCATGAATTATTTGATCCAGGTGACAATAATAAAAAATAAATTTAAGTAAAAACTGATTCCTTAATTATAAGTGAAATTTTTTTTGGTCTTTTTCCTGTTCCATTTATGGATGCCAAGTACCCCAGTGCAGAAATATTTAATTTTTGTATTTTCTTCTTCACAGTTTTAGCCATGTTTCTTAACATAGGGAGCAAGTGTTTTTAAAATAATGATGTTTCATTAGTCAGCTACCCACAAGTCTTTTTCCTTGTTCTTGAAAGAGTGGCAAATTGACTTTATATCTTTTGCGATATCTATCAAGGGTTTATCTTTAAAGATGGGAAAAAATTCAAATGCAAATATAACACAAGAAATGAGAGATCTAGTTTGCTACCCAAAAGAAACTAAAGGCTTGACAAATCCTTTGTCAGCTACTAGTTATTTTTGCAACTGAAAATAAGAAAATACAGATGAAAGCAGTATGATTTCATGCAAGTCATGAACAAAGCAAGTGTTTATTTGGGAAACATACTGTCTTTTGTTCAGGGCATGAGCCTTATTGTTGTACATTTGTCTTTTTAAACAGAGTGTCAGTATATCCAAGAGCAAGAAATGAATTTGCATCCATAGTCTCAGATGAATATCACCCTCTTGATTTTTTTCCCATTTTAATGGCTTTTGAAATAATCGTTGAAAAGTGGATCACAGCTGTAACTGCCCAGATGCAATTTGGTCAAAGAAGCTGTTTAGCTTTTATCCTGTAATCAGAGCTGACAGTCTAAGAAACATAAAGGTCTCATGTTTGCTGATGAGTACTAATAGAAACCACCAACAGAGTTCAAACATCCTTTTAATGCATGAGTCCATCTGGAAAACTATTCAAGATCAACTTCTCAGGGGGTAGGTTAATGTTGAACATTATGTATAAATCCCCACTCCTATTCACACTTTTAAGTGTCTTTGCTACATTTTCCTCCTTGAAATAGCGACAATATTGCTTCACTCTTTTCCATTGTTTTTGGAAGTAGTCTACAGAGATACCGTAGAATAGCTACTGAATTCCCAATTTGTACACACAAAATGATCCATGCCCTTCTAAGCTCTGCATGAGCATGGGGAGTGATGAGTGCTTTTGTTTTTAGTCATACTTTTCATTTAAATTAGCACAGTATCAGAAATGAGTAGAAATAATACATGACATTTTGTTAGCTTCAGAGACTAGAACGAATATACTTCTGAAAATATATATATGTAATGGTGATGAGTACGACATAGAATATAGGTGAAAATATAATACTTTGGGATCAAACATATCTGAGTTAAGACCCAAGACTCAAATGACCACTAGCTGTGTGACACTTGAGTAAGTTACTTAATTAACTTTCTTAACTATTCATTCTTCATCTATAAAACCGAAATAGATTAAAGTTATTTTTCTATTGTGGAGAAAGAGTTCAGACAATGCATACAAGCTTTTTATACTGTTCTTGGAACATAGCAAAAGTTTAATATTTTCTAAAAATGATATTAATAACGATAATTAAGTTATTGGTAATAGTAAGGAATATAAAAAGGTTGGAAGAAGGGCTGTGGTTTTAGGGGTCAGTAAACTTTATGTTATTCTAAAATCTCAAGATAAAATGCACAGTAGCAATTCTGGAAAATGAAGTCTGGTGTAGGAATTTGGAATTGAGTATCTTGGAACCTAGGTTTTGACTCTTCATTACTGTTCCTGGTGATGATCTATTCGGAGGCAGAAAGTATGGCAACCCACTTCTGAGAAATTAAAATACTAGCAAGGAAGGGATGTGGGGAAGAGTTGCAAGGACTGAAGTCCTGAAATGGCAGGGGAAAACTATTTGTTTGCTTACGTTTCTATCAGTTATTTTTTACCTTTACCTTCTTAAAGTGGCAATTCAAAGAAAAAATAAATGTAAAAATGAAATAGTCAACAGATTAAAAAAAGAAATAAAAGTAGATTTAAATTTTAGGTTAGGTTAGGTGATATGCTTCTACTGTAATTTAAAATGTAATATATGACATTTAATAGAAATTTGAAATAAAGGCATCAATCACCTCGAAATTTCTACACACTTGCGGTGTTGCTCAGGGATGTATATTTTAAATAGGCACAACAGTAATTCTAACTTGAGGGTCCTCAGACCACAGTCTGAGAAGCCCTGTCCTATGCTTTTTCCTACTCACAGTATAGTCTGTGGCCCACAGCCTCAGTCTCCCATGGGAACTTGATAGAAATGCAGAATCCTCCTCCTCCTCCAGAACTACTGAACCACAATCTGCATCTTAACAAGATCCCAGTGGTTCCTGCACACAGTGAAGTGTGGAGATCTCTGATCTAGAAGCTTCTCAGTGATGGTCTGCTGTTGTAGGTCCACAGTCCCTAGCTGCAGAGGGGCTGATAGTACCTGTGTGGGGACAGTAAAAACTTCATTTCCTTTTTGTAGAATGAAGGATTTGATCAATATCCTGAGCCTTCAAGCTGTGGAATTCTCAGACATTTAGAATTATACTAACATCGATTTCACCCAAGACTTGTTCCTTTCTCTTTCTCCTTCTTATCCATTTCCCCAGGTCCTTTGCACTACTTTGGTCTCACTTCAGCTTATACTTAGCTTCTTTTCAGAACATAGCCATTAATAACTTACTTGATACCTTGCTATGTACACTGTGAAAACTCATTCCTTCAAACTCCTCCTGCAGTTCAGACCTCAGCTCTCTGCTTTCTCTCCCTTCTTCAAATGTTCACTGTATGTTTCACTATGTTTTCTATGTTATTCCTACTTTCTAAAACCTTCTTTTTCAATACTGGGGAAACCAGGACCTCTTGCTAGGCATGTGCTCTACCATTAAGCTACATCTCCACCCCAACAAAAATGGATTTTAATAATTGAAAGACACACACACACACAACAAAACCAAACCAAAATACCTCCCAATCACGAATAAGTGAACATTTAACAGATTTTTCATAAATATGATAAAAGAGTAAAGTTAACAGAGAATTTATGCATTTATTAATGAACTATCAGTGATGGAGGCAGTCACCCCTACATGCACTGTGGTGAGGCTGGGAACACAAAGATAAGAAGACAGCCTCTGCTATCTAGTGGGGATTTCAGATATTTAAATTCTAAAGTTCTTTTACTATTTAAAAGTAGAAATGCAAACCCTGAAAAGCTGAAGTGCTAAGAAAATCCATCAAGGGTTCCACTTTGATTAAATTTAATTAGAAAATTTGTTTCTAATTTTCATTTTCTTCTTCGCCTCTCTTTTCTTTTCCCTTCCTTTCCACTTCCTTATTATTTCTCTACTTCTTTTTCCTTTTTTGTTTTTTATGTCATCACACTCAAAATTTTTTCCTTACCAGGTTATAGCAAATAAAAACATTCACATAGTGCGATATAAAGCAATTTAGGAATACACATCTTAGATTTTTAGGTTCTTAATAAAACTACTTTTGTATCATTCAGCATACATAAAAATCTGAATTGGGGAAATTAATAATCTGGACACCCCCCATAGAATGGATTTTGTATTTTATACTTTTAAGTTCTGAATTCAATAATTCTGAGATTTAAAGGAAAGCTCTAAGGAGAAATAATGTTCTTAAATTGCAGCTGGTTATCATGAAAAGATTAACATAGTATAAAAAGATTAACATAGGTAAAAGATTAACAAAGTATCTGCACTCTTACTATTTTATAGTATTTTATATTAATCTATACTCTTAAAAATCTATACACTTGAAAAACCACTTAAAAACTTTTCTCAAAGGTGTTTAAAGAGGACAAAATATTTATGAATATTATGCATTAACTATATTATTTTTACAGAACATTCTTTTTTTGTTGTTCAAAGATACAATGTAATGCTTGTGAAAGAATTGAGAATAGTTGGGAACATGGGTAACAAAGAAAGAGTCAGCTTCTTCAGGGAAAAAGTAATACTGAAAATAAAGAAAAAGTGGTTTCATAGGAATAGATACAGCTAAATTCTTGTTTTAAGCAGTCTCTGGAAAAGCAAATAGAATTCCCAGCTTTTAAGAATGGAGGTAGGGGACAGACTCTAACTGGGGAAATAGGGAAATCTGTTGCATTTATTCTAATGCACACATTCTCCCATGTCATCATCTCTAAATTTAGATGCTTCTAACCATAGGTGGTCTGGTGTTGTTTAATTGGCAGTGCTCCCCACCCACCTATTACATAATAATTATATGGTTTACAAACAATAGTTTCTGAGATTCAGTGAGCTTAGGTGTTAGGGTGATTTGAGTGATACCCAGATATATTCTAGCCTAGTTCAAAGTTTTCTAAGGTTGATGCTGCTTACATTGCTGATGTCTAAAATTTTATTAATAGGACTTACTTATTTTGCAGCTTTTAGCCAGGTAGACACACATTAAGTTGTATCATTCACCTATTTCTTTCTTTCAGTGGGCTTAGTGGAATTTATTGCCAGTGCTGTTTGTAATTAGGTTTGCTCATAGCAGTTATTGACGTGTGCTAGCTAGTACATGATGATGTACTACTAATTCACCACTGTTTCTTATCCTTAACCCTTCACCTTGGGGGAACAGAACTGTGATTGCTTCAAGATGCAAGGCTCATGTTTGTTAAAACAAAACCAATTGCAGAATAGTACAATGCCATAGTCAATTAATCCTTGCACTAATCATCAGAACCAAAGGATCCCACTGCTTCTTCTTTGGCTACAGATTGACAATTTGTTTTTGACTCTTCAGGAATGCTTATCTCTGGTTAAGTCTGTACCCAAGATGTGGCCATCACACTTGAGACACTTGAGAGTTTTGATTGTCTTTACATCTTTTTTTTTTTAATTTTTTATTGTTGGCTGTTCAAAACATTACATAGTTCTTGATATATCATATTTCACACTTTGATTCAAGTGGGTTATGAGCTCCCATTTTTACCCCATATACATATTGCAGAATCACATCAGTTACACATCCATTGATTTACATATTGCCATACTAGTGTCTGTTGTGTTCTGCTGCCTTTCCTATCCTCTTGTCTTTACATCTTGAAGAACATGTTGAACATTGATGGACCAAATTATTTCCTTTGTAGACCTTCACTATTTGTGCCCCCTACACTGTTAATTTTATGTTGGAAGAAATGTCTTCTTTATCTAGGACCTTTTGTGCAGTTTAAATTGGAATGTAGAGGGGATTTATCTAGGGAGGAAAATTCTACATTTCACTTTAGTAGTTGTTTTCCACTGTGGTTTTACCAGCACTATGAGAAATTCATTTGCTCCATATCACCCAACGCTTGGAATTTTCTATCCTTTTATTTTAGCAATTTTATAGATTATGGTGTCTTATTGTAAGTTTTATTTTGTATGTTTGTTTACTTTTTATTTTATGAAAGCTACTTATAGAAGTTTTCTTCTGGATTTTTTTATGTTGTCACAAATATTTTTCTCCCTCCTACGGCTTGCTCTCTACACTCCTACTGGTACCTTTGATATAGTCCACTTTGTCACTTTTTCTTTTTATGTTTAGTGCTTTTGGAGTCTTATTTAAAGAATGTTCTCCTACATTGGAATCATGAAAATATTTTCTCACATTACCTCCTGGGAAATGTCTAAATTTATATCTTACACTTAGACATTCCACCTTGTTGTGTACTGATTCACCCAAGTCTCATCTATATTTTATTTAAGTTGTTAGGAGCATTGGTGAATGACAGCTCTCATAGAAAGCCTTTTTTTTAAAAGTCCTCCCACCCCTTGTTCAGCACCCTCTCAAGAGAGCCACCTTGTTGGAAATTGAACAGTCTATATTCAATGACTATTCAATGGATGGTATCAAGACTTGGTCTCATTGCCTAAATTCTGGGCAATTTTGAAGTTTGACCCAACTCCAGAGCAAATCATATATGTGGCAGAGGACTTTGTATAACTGTGTTGCAGTTCATTCTTCCCTGTGACTAATCCTTGTCTCAGGAGTTGATCTTCAGGACATGCCCTGCCTCTTGCACACAAATTTCCTTTTCATAAGGAATCTGAGACACATCCTGAACTGCCTGGGAAGGTGTTTGGGAAAGGTGTCAAGTAAGATTGTTTCATTCCTCCCTATGGGTGTCCAGTTGTCTTAGTACTATTCAGGGAAGTCATCTCTTTTCTTACTACTCTGCAAAGCGACCATAAATAAAAGCCTTATTTGTCTGGGCTTATACCCGAGTGCTAAATCCTGTTCCATTGATGTATTTGTCTATTCTTGGATCAGTGTTACACTCCTAATTGCTCTGAAATTATGATGTGTTGGTCTTCTGATAGATTTGCTCTTTCAAATAGAACTTATTATTTTAAATCTGGATAATTCTTAGCTTTTTCAAGAAAACTTCTATAAGTAGCTTTCAATTTTACAGATTTTAGAATCAGACTGTAATGTGCTAAGACAAAATCAATTGTGGTTTATTTGGATTGGATTAACTATACATTACAATTTGGGAAAAAAACCAATTTCAATATTGGGTCTTTTGATCTCTATATGTCATACATTTCCCTTTATTTTAGTCTTCTTACATTTCGGTCAAGATTTTTTGATTACTTGGCTAGGCATGGTGGTGCACACCTATAATCCCAGCAGATTGGGAGGCTGAGGCAGAAGGATATCAGTTCAAAGCCACCCTCAGCAAAAGTGATGTGTTGAGCAACTCAGTGAGACCCTATCTCTAAATAAAATACAAAATAGGGCTGGGGATGTGGCTGTGGTCTAGTGCCCCCTAGTTCAATCCCCAGTACCCCCCCCCCAAAAAAAAGATTTTATGATTACCTACATAGAGCTATACACATATTTTAGTAGGTTTATTCCTAAATATTTCATATTTTATTATTCTTATAAATATTGCATATTTTTTAAAAATTATTTTTTGCTTTTGCAAATACATAAAAATGCAGTTGATTTTCTGTATGTTGGCCTGATATTAACGGCCATGCTCAACTCATTTATTCTAGTAATTCATTTGTAGATTCTTTTGTGGTTTTGATATATGCAATTATTTTATAGTGAATAATTATGGTTTTATTTTTTATTTTCCAGTGTTTTTTGTTGTTGTTGTTGTTTTGTCCTGGTAAAGACTTTTATATTTAGTAGAAGTCATGATAGTAGTCATTTTTGTCTATTTTTTATCTTAAAAGAAAAGTTTTCAACTTTTCACTATTAAGCATGATGTCTTCTGAAATTTAATTTTTTTAGATCCTAGTGGCAGATATATTTTTGTTTGTCCCTCTATATTTACTCCTTATTTGTTTACTCTTTATATTTACTCTTTACCTGTTTCCACTTGCCTCTGTGTCTTGAAGGCTGTGGAACATCAACTAGGTTCCCTGGTCCCCTGGATTCTAACTGGGTTCAGCCAGTAGCAGATTGGCATATTTATTTTGGTGGTGGGGGGGGGTCCTTCCTGTTGGGGAAAAATCTCCTCCTTGCTTTGCCAGAGTGCAGAGGGAGTGTGGAAAGTGTGCCATGTCTTCTTGAAAAGAGTGAAGCTGTCCATTGAAGATGACCTTATCAGAACATAACCCTCTGAAGTTTACATTCAAGATTCTAAAAATTAAGGTGTGTATTTTCTCCTTTGTTACATATTCTGGATGTCATAAAGAGAGATACTCATGTTATGGTCCAGGTTATGTGGGCAATGACCAAACAGACTCCATTTTGCCCTGAGACTCCATATCATGGAAGAAATGCTTCTCCTGTGGGAAAGCCCCGCCTCTGTACCCGTCAATAGTCGCTTAGCATAGCATGTTTGGCAACACAAAATGGCAATTCTTATACAATGGAAGGTTTTTCTCTCTTTGGTTCCCATTTTTCTTGGACAATGTATCCTGTCAGAAATTGATTGTCCAGATGTTAGTAACCATTCTTTAACTTGTATTCAACTAGGGACATTTTGGCCCACTTCCTTTTCTGCTTATGATCTTAGATCTCATGACGTTTGTTTATGGTTTTGAATCATAGCAACAGCCACTTGTGATTAATATGGTTTTAAACCATAATAGGTGTACTCAAACCCCAAGAGGGGGTCAAAGGGTATAGACTTGCAGCCTACCCTTTGGCCCATGAGTTGATGGATCCAGACTGCTGGCTGGTGAATAAAGATTCTGTCTCCTGCTTTATTAGATAGACTCGGTGATTTATTGCAATCTCGCCTTAACATTAGTTCTCTTATTGCTGCAGGGTAAGAACATATGCACTAATTTTATAACTTTAAAAATTCTACTTTCTTGCTGGTTAATAGGAAGGCAAATTTCCTCTGTTGTTTTTTTAATTCTGCTATAACACCTCACTCTTATTTCTTTGTGATATGTTATCTTATGTGTTATAGTTTTTATATACTGATTTTTTTCCAGTATTAGGAATCAAAACCAGGGCTATATCCATAACCCCTAAATACTATTTTTCAAATCTTCTATCAGCTTCCTGAGGGCAGGCCATGTGTCATTTTTCTTTGCACAAGTAGGTATACAATAAATACATTATGTTATTTCCTTTTAACTATTTTTAAATTGTACAAATAAAATTAGAACAATAATAGAAATAATATTCTCTTTTATAATATCATTACATTGAAGAATTGGGTATTTTAATATTTCTTTATTCCCTTTAAATATGTTTATAGTTTATAGGATATTATTATATAACATAGTGTTATTTATTAATATAGTATATTATTGCTAAAGTTATAATAAAACATAAACAATTATGAATTCTCCTTTTCGCTAATCATTATAGTAAATATTTTGTACCACATTCAGTGCATATACCAATTTTTACTTAGCCATTTTTTCTAATGTTGAATATTTAGATATTTTCTTTATTTACTTCAAACTTTTCTTTATTTAAGGATTATTTTATGAAATTCATTCCAGGATATGGGATTTGCACATAATGTGTTTTGGTATTATTAGGGTTATTGAAATGTTTCTTTAAGTAATATTTGGTAAATGATTCTCTTATAATACACACTCAGCAATATTTTGTTGTAAGAATGAATAAACCAAGTTGCTTTTAATTGCTGAAGTTTTACTAACAGTTTCTCAGGTTATATGGTTTGTCAGTTAGTCTATGTTTCTCATGTGTGAAAAAAGACACAAGAAAGGGTTAAGTTTTCCTTACAAGTTAACACAGAAAATCAAGTGAGAGATAAAATCGAGCCCCAGAAAAGACAATGTAAACAATGGTTTAAGAAATAGATAAACTGAAGTTTGAATTATATTTCCTGAAGCAGATTCTTGAGATGTTTTCTTTCTTTTTTGATTCCTGCAAACTCTAACCCCACCGTGGAGAAGAACTCTCCTGATTCTAAGGGCAGCTTAAGAAACAACTGTGCCCTCATAAAAATCAGGTGTGTTATAGCATCTTTCCAAAGACAGGGAAGCAGAGGAGTGCATTCATCACGGAAAGAGAGGCTGAGTTGGTACCCAGGAGCTTGAGGAGGATGATTCTCATGCAAGAGGGAGTAGCTGTGTTTCTCTCCTCTTGGCATGTCGGAGACTCACCTGTGTCTCTTTTCTATAACCTCATATAGTTACTTGCTGAAGAGGAATTATGAAAAGAACAAATGTGGTAATGATTTTGATGGTGAAATTCTGGAGACTTGGCTTATTTGCTTCAGCATTTTTTTGTGTTTTGTTTTTTAGGATTATAGGAGTGTCCTGTAATGATAGTTACCCTATCATTATCCCTCCCCCTATATATCACTCTATGTGTGTGTGTGTGTGTGTGTGTGTATTCCATGTGTGCTATTGTCAATTTACACTTGAGCTCAGAAAATGATCCTGATTCTTAAGTTGCTTCTCCAGGAGGAGCTGATGTACTGATTGAGAGTTGGAGGAGCAGAAAATCTAACCACCTTGGGCTATCCACAAATTGATCATCCATTTGCATTTAGGAGTTTAAATCAACACCATTCTAAAAAAGGCTGTGAAGTAGGGACCTCTTTCATCCTAAAAAGGGAATTTTTTAGTCAAAACAATTTAGTCTGGTTAAACCTTTGTTTGAACCCGGAGACAAAGAAAGCTGGTGTTGGACACTAAAAAAAAAAGAAATGTTTACCTAGGTAGCTCCCAGATGATTCAGTTGCTAGAGATTGGAAATGGAAGGGGAACAGGATGTAACCAAATTGCCTGAATACTGTGCCCTCTGTCTGGGCTTGGGCAATCACTGCTGCTGATGTGAATATCCTTAGGTTCTCACATCTGTACTCTGTGAGCTTTAGGCTGTCTGTGTTTTCCTTGCCTGGTTCCCCTTTTGGTTTCTCTTCACTTTCAGCAAGCAGCCATTAGGAAATACCAGCCTGTTACCTCTGACATGGGGAGACGGAAAAGGAGGGTCTCTTCCACACTCCAGATAGAAAAACACACAAAGAGCTTACTTGGCAAGGAGGTCTGGATCCAGTGTAAGAAGATGAATCAAAGTCAGAAAATTCCAGTGGAAAAAAAGAAAAGCAGGGAGTATGTTTTAGGAGGTATTCCCTCTATAATGAGAGAGAGTTAAAAGTAATTGTGTCTGAAGAGAGAAGCTGTGAGTAGGGTAGGGGGTTGTGCGAAAGATTGTGTTACAAGCCTTTTTCCATTATTGAGATCTATTTTATTTTAATCTGGTACCAGGGATTGAACTCAGGAGCATGACCACTGATCCACATCTCCAGCCCCATTTTGTATTTTATTTAGAGACTGGGTGTCACTGAGTTGCTAAGTGCCTCGCCATTGCTGAGGCTGGCTTTGAACTCACGATCCTCCTGTCTCAGCCTCCTGAGCTTCTGGGATTACAGGCATGCACCAGACACTGTGCCTAGCGATTTTACTGTTTTTAAGTGGCTTTTTATTATTTTCCATAATATTCCATTGTGTGTATGTACCAAAACTTCTTTATCCATTTATCCATTGATAGACATCTGGATTGATTCCATATCTTGGCCATTACAAATAGTGCTTCACTAAATATGTGAGTACAGGTATCTCTTTGGTATGCTGATTTTTTTTCATTATACGTGTATACCCAGAAGTGGTATAGCTGAGTCAGTCATATGGTAGATCTGATTTTAGTTTTTTGATGAATCTCCATACTGCCTTCCATAATAGCTTTAGCCAAACATTTCATTGATTCTACTTGTCTTTGTTTTGGGGTTTTTTTTTTTTTTTTTTTTTTTTTTTGGTACCAGGGATCGAACCCAGGGTTGCTCAACCACTGAGCCATATCCTCAGCCCTTTTTTATTTTTTATTTTGAGACAGGTTGCTGAGGGCCTCACTAAATTGCTAAGGATGGCTTTGAACTTGCAATCTCCTGCATCAGCTTCCTGAGTTGCTGGGATTACAGGTGTGTGCCACCATACCTGGTTTGAATGCACTTTTGATAGTTGAATACACTTCAGTCATGAAGGTGAATGGTTGCCACATCCCCACCGCTTGGGCTCTATTTTCTCAAAGTCTCAAATCCATCTCTATACCAGAAGCTTTACTTTTTCAAGTGGGTCTTTGTGGCTAGAAAACAGAGTTGACTTAGCTGTCAGTCTGAGGAATTAGTGGTATGGTGAGATGGAGTATGCCTAAGAGAAACTGAGACCTTGAATTCCTTGGGAATGTCTCACCAGAGGGTACTTAAGGTTTTTGTGGGACAGAGGAGGCTGGACACTGAGGAATTAGCAGGAATCAGGTTTATTGACTGCAGCCAGGTTCAAAAGGGGGGCTTTCACCATAGTCCATCAATCCCTCTGAACCCCAAGTTCAGAAAGTTTTATAACTTTATACTCAGTGTATAAAGGGGAAGGGGCTCAGAGGCTCACAATCTGCAGAGGTCTACATAACAGCAGTTTCTGGTTTTTTTTTTTGTTTTTTTTTTTCCCTGCTATTCTGGGCAACCAATTCAGGCCAAGGATACTCTCTGTGAAAATCAGTGCCTGGGAAAGGGAGAGTTCTCCTCTGCCTTTCTTGTCAGCGGGCTTCCTGGCCAAAGCAAACACTTCTGTGAAGGTCTTGGGTTAGTCTTCCTTACTGACTCCACTTCTGCAAGCATACCCCTGACCTGAGAATTCTTGCAGAAGTTTTGCTTCTTCGAGTCTAAGAACAATTATGATGAGGATCTCTGGAGAAGCTCAATTAAGATTTTCTGTGGGGGAGGGGGTTGCCACTACAAGGTGACAGTCAAGGAAGCAGAAAGATGATATTGTAGGAAGATATTCATTGTTTCTTTCTAGTCTAATCATGGTAGTAGCTGAAGATTTGTATTATGTGTTTTTGTTGTTGTTGTTGTTGCTGTGGATTAGTGATTTTTATTAGTGAATTTTCTAAGTTTCTGAGAGTTATTTTTTATTTTAACTATGGTTTTCTTAGTCCATTAATACATCTCTCATTACTTGTATTTTCCTGTTCCAGAAACCATAAATGGGTGCTAGTTTTATCCTTTTAGTAACAAATGGCTCAAGTTGTCAGCAAGGCTAAAGTAGGCAAAGTGCCCAGAGATAAACTGCAGGGACAACCAAGGGATGGTGGAAGTGACACTGGCCTGCAATCAAAGTGTGCCGCTGGGTTAATTCTTCTACTTTGCCTGGCATCAATTTTTAATTTGAAAATGGGAATAATGCCGCCCTCTTTATCTACCTCGACTTTTTGTAAAGGTCAAACAAAATGCTCTATATTAGAGCATTTGCCAAATTTCCAGTGCTAAAGAAATATTAAAAGTTATTATATTAAATGATGAGAATAAGGTGAAATCAGAGTGAGCTTTGGATGTGTTTTGATTGCTTTGATCTTGTTTAACTTTCCTTATATTTAAAATATCAACAACTGAAAGGCCCTTTCCTGACCATAGGAGGCCACCATGGACGTGTTTGAGCTGTGATTTGATACAGGCTCTGGGAAATTACCTTTATCACAGGGATTTATTTTGATGGCACCTCTGAACCATTATTGTTTATGCTTCCTCTATCCAGGCACTTAGTACCACATGGATAGAGTGTGATAAGAATTGTGTTTCTGGGAATTACTCTACTCAGATGATCTCACATGACATTACCTCTAGGAACCACTTGAAGTCAATAATAACAAAGGCATATTTGAGGATGTCAACCATTCTCAGCTATCAATTATAGGTGTCTAGAAAGGAATTTTTTACACTGTTTCATAGCCCTGCCCATTCCAAAAACTGCAGTCTAAATTGTGATTGCCTTTGATAGTGTGAAAGTAAAATTAAAGGCTCTACTGATGTTTTTCATAAACTTTGCCATTTGCAAGCCATTTTTAAAATTTAGCAAATGTCAGTTGACCATATATTAAGTATCAGGAGCCTTGCTCAGCTCTAGGGGAGAGAGTAAGAGGTCCAAGATGTAATTTCTTCACTTAAGGAGTTCACAGTCTAGTTAAACCCCAAGACAACTATAATTAAAATAAATAAATAAATAAAAGACCAGTAGTATACAAGGAGTAGGGATATACTGACAGGTGGAAGACACGTTTTCATAAGATATGTCATTTTCAGGGACCCTAGAGAGGGTCTCTTGCTCATGATTTTATCTTTGCTGGGTGATGCTAAGTCTTCTGAAGCTGTTAACAATGATTTCATTTGATATTGCATATATTCTTAAGCAGATTATGTTAATTGCCTGCATACTCAGAGCATATAATGAGGCTTTAGAAATCTGTCAAATCATGGGTTAACGTTCCTTCATCTTTTCATATCCTGAACTACCAGTTTCCCAATTAGAATCCATTAATATTTCTGGTTCTTTTTCAGAGGTGCTTTAAGAGTAGTATCTGCCTTCAAGCAAAAAAGGGGGTGTTTTCAAAAATCCACAGTTACAATATAGGGCATGTCTTGAACATGGCTTGGAAGGGATTGCTGGGACCCTTTGTGTGTATTTCAGGGCTGTAGTCTGTCAATGGCTTATGCTTTTGTTCCTTCCTTTACACACATCTCAATACGATTCTTTCTGAGCTGCTTCTGTGGCAGCTCTATTAGCTGTGGTTCTCCTGGCACAGGCTTGTGTCTTTGAACTTCTGAGATCTGAAAGCAAGAAAGTTCTTGTGATGCTCAACCCATAGCTCAGGAAATTCTCTTCTGTACTTGTCCAAAAAAAAAAAAAAATCTGAAACTTTTTTTTTTTTAATAGCCAGCCTTCTCAAATGTCAGGCAACATGACTGCTTTTCTTGATGCTTTGTACTTCATGATGTATTTTTTTTTTTTGAAAAAAAAATGGCTTAGGATGTGAGTTCTTAGATACTTGATGTATTATTCAGAACAGATTCATTTGAAGGTGCATCAAGACCTTACTATCAGGGCCACTTTTTCATGTTTCTTTTGTTTTAGTTCACTCAACATCTAGGTCTTAGAGTCTAGAATTCATGGTGATGTGCTTAATCTGTTGGGGGAAAAACATCTTTTGAAACAGCATTTTTAAAAAGCAGGAAACTTGCTATCCTTCCTTTGTATCTTTCACTTAAAGAATTTAGCTAACTGAGCCAACACAGAACTCTTGTCTACACCTGTTTACCACTCCCTATACCCTTGGATTATCTAACCATTGCCACAAACAAAGACGGCAACAAACTCCTAAGGATCCTGCAACTGCCTCCAGTCACTGAGAAATGGCATCGTATCCTAAAGGAATAAAAGCATTCATAAAACTCCATGGAATTTACTTTCTAATTTGGAACAAGTTAGACTCAGTAATGATCAGGACTTTGGAATCCTCTTTCATTCTCTCTTCTGCAAATTTCACTAGCAATTAATATGAAATGAAAAGGTGTCATCATTGGTAAAAGTTCCTGTAAAAGTTGTATTAGACAGAAAAATGGAGACTATGATTCATATATATAGCAGCATCTAAGGATTGTGAAATCAGACTCAAGCAACCTTCAAAATGTGTTTTGGTGTGGCCCAGCATGGAGGTGATACTTTTGACCTTTGCTGTTAGTTTGCAAAATGATGTATGCAGAGCAGTATGGGAAACGGTGGTGGGGGGGAGCCTCTGTATTGGCTCCTTGCCTGAAAGCACAACCTTGGAGTTATGTTGACAAATCGTGGTAGTCAGCATGATGTCAGAAACCATGCTTCAGTGTGCAAGGGGTGACTTTGAATGGGAACAGTCACTGGGGTGGTTACATTAGGTGAAGCCCCTACAAGCTGATTTCCTGTGTGACGAAGAAAAACCAGTGAAAGCTGGTTCTTTTCCCTTCAACAATGTGCCTGCCACCCACTCGGATCTCTGCTTCTTTACAATAACATGTATTCAAGATGAGAAGTATAGATTGACTCTTTGTACCTCATTAAGCTCATCCTCTCGTCTTCTGGGCAGGAGTTTATAAAAACAGTGAAATTATGTCACAGATCACTGAATAAGCCAAAGTAGTTTTAAAAAGTCTCCATAGCCATATTGTATGAGAAGGTTTAGAGCCAAGTTTTGGCCTTGTTGTAAGGTACAACCTGAAAGTAGAAGGGGCAGGGGGGTCCTTATGTGTCTAGGAGTCATGGAAACAGCATTATTTATTTAGCTTGTTAATATATCTTTTCATACTGGAATTTTACTGGAAATGAAATTACTGAAGGATATAGGAGAATACTGTGTGAATAAGTCTAAACTTGGCTTTGTCTCTTACTATTTTGTGAACATGGTTAAGTCAAGTGGTGTTTTGATCCAGAATTCATTTTAATCATCTATAAAAAAAATTAGTGTTGAATTAGATGAAGTCTCGGCTTCCTTTAAACCTCAAACTATCATGTTGGGACTCTCCTGTTAAAGTGGAGAGACACAGCCTTGTGGAACAAATATGCCTATAAATCGGAGCAACCTGGGTTTTAATCCTTGTGTGTTTCCTCATTTGCTGAGTCATACTGGGAATCTTTCTGTTTTCTTATGGCCTATTTCCTTAGCCTTAAAACTGGAGTTCGGACACTCCTTCAGAATGATTGGAAGTTCTCAAAAGAAAATTTTAGGGCACCAGTGTGGTCCCTGGCACAGGCTAAGTGTTCAGTTGGTGGTGATCATTGTTGGTATTGTGATAAGGGTTGCTGTTGTTTTCATTTTGACAATAGGGATCAGGTAGAACTGAGCTCAGAGGTTATAGTTGAAGAATGAGGTGTTGTTTAGGCCAAATGATCCAAAATATTGATGGGAACAATATATACAGAGCATTTGGGATCAGAGAATCCGTGTGTTTCATTTGTGTTATTATTCTTGATTCCTGAAGGTGTTTCAAGCAAAGCTATCTGTCTCTCTGCCCTGTTGTTCCCCGGTTTGCACAGAGATAAGCTGAACCATCAGTCCCAAAGCCATACAAATCCGATTTATTATTCATTATTTATTTATTTACCTTTGCCAGTAGCCCCATTTCTCACAGCACCTAAGCCTCACATTTTGGATCCCTTGCTGTTGTTCTGTGTTGACTCCACAATAGTAAATGCACTTTCCTTTGTTGAGCCCTAACTCGAGATCTAGTGCTTTATACATCCCATATACGATGTACCTAGACATGACTTCCCACCTTGCAAACGCCCTCAGGTACTTCTGTTAGTTTCTGCAGATAAGGAAATCAAGGTTTGGAAAAGTTAAGTAACTCCCCCAATATTATTCAACACAGAAGTTGGAGGAGGCTCATGTTTTATTTTGTTTTTCAATATTTTTGGAATTTCTAAAGACACTCTGAATAGGTCATCTCCAAAATAGCTTTGACACTACTAATGGGAATGTTTTGTCAAATCAACTCATTTTAGAGATGAAAGAACAATATTTTAAGGTATCAGACAGTAAGATCTGAGTCTGAATAAGGATCCAATTCTGGACTCTTGAGTTTCCCATCTGGTCTTCAATCCCCAAGTTACCTGAGTCCTCAAATTATTTGGGATTGGAACCTATCTATATTTGGTCTTGGGATAAAAATAACAAAGAAAAAAAGGAGCACTTTAATGTCAGGGACTAGGACCTTAATTTTTTTTTTTTTAACTCAGGATGTTTTTAGTCAACTTATAGCTTCTTTGCTTCAAAATCTGAGTATCTTTCAGTGCTAATTCATTACTATCCAACATGTATTTTTAATGTTAATCAAATTCTTTACGACTTTTCACAAGTCATAAAGCCTGCCTTGAATAGTGAAGATATAATGTAGCTGTAGTTTATGAGTGTCATTTGAGCTGAACATTCACATAAAAAAGACTGTAATCATGATTATGTGTATTTAAGAGAAAGATGGCAGGAAGGACCTTTGCCATATCAGTTTATAGAAGGAAATTGTTAAACCACGACACAAAGAAAAGACCACTGACTCCAATTTTAAATCAAATTAAAGCAAGCTTGTAATTTTAGCCAGGACTGTCTCTCCTGAAAACCTTGGGCTAGGGAACAGTATCCCAGCTCTCTAGGAGCATAGCACAAAAAAATTGCAAAGGGGGGTGTCTTGAGAACTTACAGATAACAGGATTTTGACAAGCATAATACAAAGGCAGATAGTAGGTTAATGATTTAAATGGTTCAACATTTCAAGTTAGGGAGAAAATTCAGATCCCAACACCAGGATTTATGAGGCGCTGCTGAGGTTTCAGAGAAGGTTATTAACTGGTCAGTGAAAGCCAGACATGGGTGTGTTCAAGGCACAGGCAGGCATTCCAAGCAAGTTTAAAACAGCAAAATATGGCCAGGCCAAATAAAAATCCTAATATTTTACAGAAAACAGAAATGAATCTTTTATAACATTTAACAAGATGGCTCCTGATCTTAAGAGGGAATTAGGCTGGGTTTATCAAATGACCAGTGCCAACCCTGATAAAAAGCAATGATAATAACCAAACCAAAGCATCATAAAATCCCATGACTGGCTTAAAATAACAATGGTTTATTTCTTGCTCACTGTTCTTCAGGTCAAATAGTGGTGTGATTGTGTCTCAGAATGTGGTTTTGGTTTAAGTCTGCTCCAAAGATCTCTTGTTCTAAGTGACTACTTGTGGCTTGTTCTTCCCATGGAGATGGCATAACCGAGAGGCAAACAGGAAAATGCAGTTTATAGCTAAGAATCGACACACTTTCACTTCAGTGCACATGCTATTGGTGAAAGTTATGCACACAGCCAAATTCAACACCACTGGAGCATTGGCATGTTTGCTATAGTTTGCCCCATAGAGAACCCTGATAAAGATATGGAGGTATAAATATGTAAGCAAATAACACTATCTAGCATACGTGTGACTTTAAACTTTATGAATACCCAACAATACATAAAGAAAGAGAAGGTATAAAGTTTTTTACTGTTCTTTGAGCTGTGCATGGTGATGGTGCTGTTTTTAGTCACAGTGGGTATTGGATGCTATTTGCTTGGTTGTAAATTCCAGAGAACAGGAGGATAGGGAAGGGAAGAAGGAAAGGAGACATTTAATGAGAAAATTGTAACTGGTAAAAAGACTTATATTCATTGCAGCAGAGAGACTTTATTGATATGTGCTGAATAACCTGGTCAACACCAGAAATCTGAGGACTGTTCCTGAGCTTGATGCTCCTCTTCTCATTATCATGAATTTTTCTTGAGTGCCTCTCATGTTCATGGAAGTAGATGTTTTGGAGCTGAAGGAAAATAGTAGTGGGGAAAATTAAGAGAGGCTTGAGTATATCTGGGTGAGAGAAGATAGGGTGCTTTGTGAAGGGGAAGTAATGAAGGAGTGGATGACATGAAGAGGGTTGATATTAGGTGCTCAAGTTCCGGAGGAAAAAGTAAAGTTAGAAAATGTGAAGAGAACGGAAGAGAGTGGCATAGGTTCAGCGATTTGTTCATTTAGTAAATATTTATGAGCATCTGCAATGTTCCAAATCAGGAACTATGTTATATGTCAAGAATACAAGGGAAAAGACACAGCTTTTATCCTCAAGCCACTGAGAGACAGATGGGGGAGTCATACAAGAGAATAGATAAGTATTAAGGCACCATCTAAATGCAAAGGTAATGGTGAACACTAAGTCCCTCAAGAGTCCAAGGAAAGGTATATAATTCAGACCTGGGAAGTTACTAAAAGCTTCTAGGATCTGCTGGCATTAACCCATTAACCCAAGTTTTCCATTTTGCAAATATTTCAATGAAATATTTGCAAAATATTTAATAGTTGCATTAAAATAGGTTGGAAATAATAATGTGGAGCTTACGATATAATTTATTTTAATGGATGCTATATCATTAATAATACTAACAAATAGTATTACTACAAAAAAAAAACATTCATCTATTGCTTTTCTCAAAAGAGTAGAACTCTTAAAAACTTAGATATTTATTTCAAAGGCAAAGACAAATTTCTTTTAGCTCATGGTTCCAGAGGTTTAGTCCATGATGGGTTGACTTCATTGCTCTGGGCCCATCATGGTGGTAGGGTATGATGGAGGAATACTGCTCCATTCATGACAGGCAAGAAGCACAGGGGGCAGGAAAGAAGCCACAGGGAAGATGAACCCTTCTGGGACATGTCCCCAATGTCACACCACTTTCAGCCATGCCCCACCTGCCTACAGTTACCACAAAGGCAGTCATTCAAACCAGGATAGACTATTATGTTACAGCTCTTATAGTCTAATGATTTCATTTCTGAATATTCCTGCATCACTAACACAGGAGCTTTTGGGGGATAATTCGTATCCAAATCATAATAGATAGCTTTCAATGGAAATGGAAGTAGTACTGTTCACTGATGTTTCAATTTAGGCTTGAAGATGAGAAAGTGCTCAGACAAGAATGTTTCCAATATATCAGTAAATCCAAGGGATAGTGGAATGATTTAATAGTGTTTTCAAAAGAGAGAGAAGGCAAGGTTGGGGCAAATAGTGGAAGAGTATGTGTTGGTTGTCCTGATGTTAAAACCATTCTTAGACCACTGCAGTAGAAGACTAGAAGTAAAGACCTTGCATATGCTACTAAGACTCCACTTGGAAATTATCTTCTATTCTGGGAGTGTATTAGTGGGGGTCTAGAGAAACAGAACTGATAAGAGATTATATTTATATATTTACATTTACATTTATATACCGTTGAAGGTTTAGAATGAAGACTTGGCTCATGCAATGAGACTCAAAAAAAGCCAGTGGTATAATTCAGTCTGAGTTTGAAAGCCTGAGAAACAATGGAGCTGATGGTGCAGATCCCAGTCCAAGGGGCAAAAGAGATGAGATGGATGGAATGTTCCAGTTCTAGTAGGAAGGTTGGAAGCAAAGGAGGCGAATTTCTCCTTCCTCCATCTTTTGTTCTATTCTGGTCTCCAGAAGATTGGATGATGGTGTGAACAATGTACTTTACTAGGTCTACCAATTAAAATACTATCAACAAGAAATAATCTTTAATTTGGGAAACCCTTAGTCAATCAAGTTGACGCATAAAAGGAACCAGCACAGGTGTTAGGGTTTGGATGTGTAGCATCCTCAGAAAGCTCATATGCAAGACAAAGCCATAATTTTCAGAGGTCAAATGATTTGGTTATGAGAGTCTGAATGTAATCAGTGCATTAATCCACTTATATGGACTGACTGGGTGATAACTCTAGGCAGGCAGGGTGTGGCTGGAGGAGAGAAGTCACTGGTGGTTTGATTTGAGGTTTATATCTTGTCTCTGATAAACAGAGCCAGCCCCTCCCCTCCTCACTCCCTTTCTCTCTGGTTCCTTGTAGCTATGTCCTGAGTTGCTTTGCTTTCCTCCCATCATATTCTTCTGTCATAATGTTCTGCCTCACCTCAGGCAGCCCATCTATGGACTGAAACCCCAGAAACCCTGAGCCAAATAAACATTTTCTCCTCTAGTTGTTTTTGTCAGGTCTTTTGATCACAGAGATGAAAAAATCTGACTAAAACAACAGGGAATATTCTTTTAACATTTATATGGATGAACTAGTTAAATTAGCCAGAGGTGAAAATAATTTTCACTGAGTCTGGTCACGGGAAGGGGTTTTATTAGGTCTTCAAGAATAAACAGTTCAATTGGGAAAAAGTAGGAACTTGATTTTTCTCATCTCCAAACTTTTCTTATACCGTGCTGTTCTCCATCAGGAATCAATTCTTCTTTCTTGATGCTTTATCCAAATCCTACTCATCCCACAAGGTCAGTTGAAGGGTATCTTCTTGGTGGAATGTTCCTTACATCCAGATCACATTCATGGCCATTTTCTCAGAAATGCTGCTTACATTGTATCACAGTCCTTTTTGATTTTTGTCATTTACTAATTTTTAATTAATAACCATCTCACTGACCTCTGTGCCCTACCTCTTCAAGTGCTTTGTGTATTCTTGAACTACAAAGATGCATTGCTCTTATCAGTGGGCTTTAAACATGGGGATTTAAAGGATTTTGAAGAATAAATAGGAAGAGAAGGTTACCAAACATATTTGGTAAAGACATAATGCATAGAATTAGGGACTGGGGGAGGTAATTTGTCAAAACAAAGCCTTAAATATGACTTTTCTACAATGTGAGAAGAAAACATTTTTGGGGGGTGAATTTTCAGGCCTATAATTTAAAAACTGTTCATTTGGTGTGTGTTTACTTTTCTCTGAAGTGTGGACTGTTATGACTTCAAGTTTGAAATATTATAAACATTGTGGTTTAAGTGCGTTTTGGTTCCTAGCTACAGGTGTGTTCAGAGTGCTTTTTCATTATGGGCTAAGTTTGTTGGGAATCTTCTAAATGCTTATTCATACCTCAGAAATTCGGCTTGGAGTTTGAAAAAGAAAGAAAAAAAAGAAGAAATCTAGATTAAGAGGAGGCATGGAATTAAAAAATTTTAGGCAACAAAAAACTAGATGAAAGGGGACATTTAATCTCAGATGATTTTTCACAGATTCTAGAATCTTCCATACTCAAGTGGCAGGTCGTAATGTATGTAATGTCATGAACTGGCACAGCTTGATGCTATGGTCCTAGAACTTTAGGGTTTCTTGTATTACAGCCTAATATTACAAAATAAGAAAACATAAAAGCCCTATCAAAGTCACAAAACATAGTGTCAGGACTCCAAGTTTTAAGTCCAGTTTTTTTTTGATTTTTTGAATACAAAATAATATTATTTAATAGACACATCTGGGTTAGATTCATTTGACTTCAACTACATCAAATATTTTGTGGTGGCTTTTGGAAAGTCACTTTCTATACCCATGCCTCAGTGTCCTACTCTGTAAAAATCAACCTACTGTTTGCCTTCTGATAAGTCTCTTAAAAGCATTAGAGGAAATTCCAACAAATACTGGATTCCTTATCCATTAAATTAGGAGACTGATTGAATAAGATAATATCTGTCATAATTTCCAGCTCTAAAATAGACCCACAGATGAAACACACAATGAGAGAACTTGGTCTCCTCACTTTTCCTTGCTGACTCAAGTTCATCCTTTCAAACTCAGCACAGTGAAGTTGGATTCCTCGGATCACTCCAGGGTGGGCAACTGCTTTGTGCTGGCCTCATAGTCTATGTTCTGCTTGTATTTTCTTTACTATGTGGGTCAATCTTCTTCCATCCCATTTTTTTTATGTTGGATACTATGTTTAATTTTTCCTTGTAACACAGATGCCTAATATAACATTTGGAATGGAATAAGATCAAACTAATATTTATTAAATTGAAGAAAACCCCAAATTTCTCTAAGCTTCTTAAGGATGCTGGTGGTTATATGTTTTCATGGTCAGTGTGCATGAGGTTCTAGGTTATTAAGGTGTATTTTAAGTGCAAGACAACCTCTCTAACTCTAGAAACTGTTACTGTTTCACCTGGCAAAAGATGTTCAAAATCACTCACCTTATTAATCAACTGTTTATACCTGAGGATAAAAGGTTAAACATAAAGATATGGGATACATGGTCAACAGTAATGGAAAAAGGAGAGTGAGCCCAGGGAAATGTTATTTGTATGAACTGCATCTGTGGTCATTATTGCAAGGAATTTTATGATAAATATCTGCCATCAGAATGCCATTCATATTTTATAAAAATGTTTTTGAAATATTTTTGTAGGCATAGTGAAAACATATTATTCTTGAAAATATATTAATGAATGACCTGAATAGCACATATTTCAATCAGTCTGTTAATAAAAAGAAAATAAGACATAGGCCTATTTGACTTAATTGCATTTCAACATATTCTGTTGAGGACATTTTTAAAAAATCCATGAATTAATGACCAATGGAGAAAGGATTTGGAGGAACTAAAAATGGAAATTATTAAGTTTTCAAACTGTTTTCTAGGGTTCAAATAAAAGAAATGTGACACTATTCAATGCATAATTGAAGATTAAATATAAGTTGTGAGGATTTGACTCCTCATTAACTGTAATAATAACTTATTAGGCTATAGACCAATACCTGTAGGGAGAAATTTTCAAGGTATCCAGTGGTCCTTGAACAGAATGACCTTTATTGTTCCTTCCAACCCAAAGATTCTGTAAATGAATGAAAACTCCTTAATGAGGAAGAATGTGCCAATGACACACTACAGTGCCCTCTATTTTAAAAAATGCATACTTTAAATGTCAATATGTTATTTGTTTTCAATTCCTTCAACTTTTATGATAAAAAATGTCCATGTTACCATTTCTCATTCAAGCTACTAATGACAGACTGTGACCTTTACTGGGGGATCAAGAGGAGGGAGGCTAAGTCTGCCTGAATTTTTGTTATAAAGAAGCAATGCAAATAGAAAAATGTTCCAATCCCCCAAAGGCTGCTAAATGATACCCTGCAACTAACTGGCTGGTCTCCAGAGGGTAATTAAATTGCAGATGGGAAATAAAGCCATGATTTATTTTTAGTAGGCCAGGTTGGAGAAAATAAAATATACCTGACCTTTAAGTTTTTTATATTTGTAGGAAAATTATTGGTAAAGTTGGTTATGACTATATTTTCAGTGTCTGGTAAGAAATTTCAATCAGTAGTCAGCCTGTTTGGTCAAATGGTGTCTCCAGGGCAAATTAAAGACATTTACTAAGAGACTACGTGGCTGAAATTGCAGTAGAAATTTGATACAATAAGCAGAGGTGTTATGGTCCATTTATGAAGAAGTGTGCTGAAAATTTTGTAATTGTATGTGTACATCAACAAACAGCATGAGAAAATTGATTAGGATACAGGAAGTCCTTCCAAACTTGGCAAATGGGCAAAGGAGAGAACAGTCTTCATGTGAACTAGTTTCTACTATTTTAAAAATACTTTTACTAAACTTGTGTTAATTTAGAGTTATTGCTTACTTTGGTTCATCTTTCAAAAGAGTTTTAAGTGTTTAATATATGCACTTAACATTTTGGCATTTTCTTCTCCTTTCTAGAGTGTAGATGGGTGAATATTCAATTAGGATGGCAGCTTTGTCTCACCCTGTATGAAATCTTTTGTTTCTTTTTTTCCCTAAGTATGTGGGAAGACATAATGTAAATTTGGAAGCAGGTTTTTATTGTTGCTAAATCCATTCAACTTTTTCTTTATAAGTTGCCTAGGGGATATGAAAAGGGGATTTAGGAAACAGGTGTTTACAACTTAAGGCAACATCTTATAGATGGCAGCTTGCAGAATTTTTAAGTGTGGGTGATTGCTTTGCAAGATATAAGCTCCAAACTCAAATATTGGCTTTGGGAAAGGGAATTGTGATTTTCTTTCCAGAAAATCTAAAACTAGATACATTTAGTATGGGAAAGTTTTTTTTTTTTTTTTTAAACTGAGTGTTACTCATTTTGAGTTCAAGAATAACAGAACTCTCTACACATGAGATTTCTTTATGTGGGGAACCTGAGTCACTCAGATAATGACTACAAAATGTGAAATATAGAAGAAGATTAGTAAAAATGCCATTTTGTTCGTTTTCTAAAATAAGTAGATAATAGGAATGAGTGAGAACTAAAATTTAGTATTTATGGTTGGTTTTAATGCCAATTTGGTTTAACAGACGTGCACATTCCTGACCTGAGGTTAGCATCCAGAGGGAAGGAAGGGTACATCAGTGAAGGTGGTAGAATGTGGCTCTCCTAATTTGATGTCCAAATGTTCCTAATGGGGGGAAAACTGAAATTGTCAGAAATAGGATAGAAAATTTCAAAATCATAGCAGAAAAATCTGTACAAATTATTAAACATAAGTCACATCTCAAATTTATTTGGTGGTAGGCTAAAAATTATAAATTATCCATTTAGCTAATATAGAGATCTCACTCTATCCCCTTAAATTATCTGAACTATCTATTTCCCTTGCAAAGTTTTTTTTTTTTTTTAAATCATGCTACATATGTGTTCTCCAAAGGGTGAATGTTCACTGACTTCCTCTGTTGAAGGGTTAGCCCCTGAACGGCGTCTTATACTTCCTGAGTGATAAATATGAACCATTGTCTTTACATGGACTGAGTTCTTTGACTCTCACAAAAATCCTATGAAGTCAGTAGTTTCGTTAACCTCCTTTCATGAACGAGGACTGAAGTTTTGAAGGACATGAGCCAGGCAGTTCAGTGTATTACCCACAGCTTGACTTCTGTTCCATTAATGTCTCTAATAGTTAACAATCCGTTTATACTTCAGGCTCTAGAAGTTTAAAAGGCCTTCTCCCACTGCTGTTGTCAAGGCTTAGTCAGGACCTGTATGCACAGGATGCAGCTTCCTGGCTTGTTTGGTATTGTGTGCATCACCCTATACTCGATCTCTGATCCTGACCGAGTATGGCTGGGAGAACATTAAATGGAAACCTTTTAACATTTACCTATACTCTTCTCCTCTCAGGAAGAACTGATAAATGTGTACAGAATATTAGTTATTAATTAAAGGACTGTGTGTACTATTGGATGCTAATTTGGAAGACATACAAGTTAGCATGTTCCTCTGCTATAAAAAGGGGGAAGCAAAAGGGACAGGAATAGAAGTTCATAACATGGGTTATTAATGTCCCATATCTTTGTGTGTGTGTGTGTGTGTGTGTGTACATCAGGAATTGAACTCAGGGGCACTCAACCACTGAGCCATATCCCCAGCTCTATTTTTGTATTTTATTTAGAGACAGGGTCTCACTGAGTTGCTTAGGAGCCTTGCATTTGCTGAGGCTGGCTTTGAACTCATGATTCTCCTGCCTTGGCCTCTCAAGCCGCTGGGATTAAAGGTGTGTGCCACTGCACCCAGCCACAGCTAGCCCTTTATAAATTTTTATTTTATTTTTTGGTACTGGGAATTTAACCCAGGGCACTTTGCCTTTTTTTTTTTTTTTTTGAGAAGGGTCTCACTAAGTTGTTAAGGCTGGCCTTGAACTTGAGATCCTCTTGCCTCAAACTCCTGAATCGCTGGGATTATAGATGTGCGTCACTGCACCCGGCCTTTATCTTCTCTTCTACAAAGACTTTGTTGCTTTGTTGGTATGACATCCAGGTCCTCTGTATTTTTTAAATATTCAGCTTTAAGCTGCTTATTCTTTTTCTAACTTGTTCTTTTTTTTTAATGATTCCAGCCTTGAGTTGAGACCTATTTGTTTATTAAATATCTAGTCACCCTATGGGAGTTTTAAACAATACTCTTTCCCTCATTTCTGTTTGTAACCATATGATATTGACACAGGGGTCTGAAAACTAGAGATATAATAATGTTTTATAGTAACTAAAGGTATTTGGAGATTGTGGCTGAGGTCAGCCAAGTGCTGCTTATAACCCTAGGAGACCACAGACTATGGAGCCTGGTTCCTGCTACTACACGGTAGTGGGGAGACTATGTGTATTCTCTCAACTCAGATCTGTTTGTGCATCTCTGGGGATTGAACCCAGAGCCTTGTGCATGTTTGGCAACCACTCTACCACTGAGCTATATCCCCAGCCCTCATATGAAGATCTTGAAGAAGAAAGAATGAGAAGAGCTGAGCATGGTTAATTTGCTCTAACTCACCTGATAATCTGGAGGAGTGGAGTGAAAGGTAGTAAAGAGAGGTCAGGAGGACTACTCTAGTGGAGTTCCCCTGCATGAGCTCATGATACTCAAGGAGCAAAGGCCCCTCCAACACATTCCACTAGATTAAAGGACATAGTTAAAGGAGCTTAGTTGAATGAAAAGCCTCTTAGGGAAACAGACAATTCTAACATAGGCAGCTTAGTTTCATAATACAGGCCCAAGTGTCAGGCTATGTCAGAGATGATTCCCCAGGGAGGTGACACGAGCTGACTCTTGAAGGAGTGGGGGTTTGCCAGGTAGAATAGGGGCTATGTGAGCATGTTGTGGAAGAGAATAGCACACGCACAAGTTCTGAGACTAGATGTGTTTGGAGAACTAAAGTTGTTTGATGTTATCAGTGTGAATTGTCAAAGGTGAGACAACGTGCCAGAATATGAGGCTGGAAGGTCCTTTTGATCCTTTCCCTTGCTTCTGATTGTGGCTGCATTTGGGGACTTTAAATTTGCTCCCTCTTGGATGGAGGAGGAGGGATGCAGTTTATAGGAGGAAATAACTTCTAAGGCTCTATAACCCAATAGGATACCCATGGCTGACAACAATTAATTGTGTATATCAACATAACTAATATAGAGGAATGTTCCCAACACAAACAAATGTTATGTGCCAGGCTATACGGGCAATGGCCAGACAGATTCCATTTAACCCTGAGACTCCATGTCATGTAAGAAATGCTTCTTCCATGAGAAAACTCTGTCTCTGCTCACCTGATCCGGCTTAGCACACCCTGCTTAGGAAAGCTAATGTTTCTGTTCTTCTTATACAATGTAAATTTGTTCTCTTTTTGGTTCCCATTTTTCTTGGGCAATGTACCCTAACTGCATGGAATGTTAATATTTGTGTAGACATTAGTTACCATTCTTCAACTTGTACTCAGCTAGGGTTGTTTTGACCCACTTCCCTTTCTGCTTATGATTTTAGATCTGATGATTTTTGTTTATGGTTTTGAATCATAGCAACATCCATTATGATTAGTGGGGTTTTGAACTATAAAACTGTGCTCTGACCTTTGGAGGGAGTCGAGGAATGCAAAGTTGCAGTTTGCCCAGGTCCCCCCATCTGGTCAATAAAGATGGTTCCATCCCCTGATTAAAGATCGGCTCAGTGCCAGGCAAGGTGCTGTATGCCTATAATCCTAGTGGTTTAGGAGGCTGAAACAGGAGGATCTGAGTTCAAAGCCAGCTTCAGCCATAGCAAGGTATTAAGCAACTTAGACCCTGTCGCTTAATAAAATACAAAATAGGGCTGGGGATGTGGATCAGTGGTTGAGTGCCCCTGAGTTCAATCCCTGGTATCCCCCCTAATCGCGCACCCCTGGCAAAAAAAAAAAAAAAAGATCAACTCGGTGATTTATTGCAATCTCGCCATAACACAACCATTATGCATTGTATACATGTGTTGAAATATCACACTGTACCCCATAAGTATTCCTAATACCTTATGTCAATTAAAATTTTTTTTAAATTAAAAAAATACTCCCTTGAAGGAGTATATATTTTATACTATATTTTACACTATTTATATATTAGCCCATTGGTCTAATCTTATGTATCTGGTAGAGAGATTCTAAAGGCACCTTTGCTTTATAGGGTACTTTACTCTTACTTCATTCACTTCAGCCTCATAGCCATTGATACTTCTTGTACTCCCATCATGTAATTCTAGGAAAGTTAGATACAATTTTAAAATGAGAAATAATTCCAAGTATAGGAGTATTATTAGCATTTTTCCAATTTAGGCTCAGTTTTTATATTTATATGGTAGTTAGAAAACTGTCATTGTTTTGACAATGAGCAGTGATCACAAACCCTGGGTTCAGATAACATGGCTGGCTGTTTACTGCCAATGCCACCTTGATAAGTTCACCAGGGGGGAGGATGCTAATATCATACCTTTCACATTCCCAACCAGGCTGACCTCTGAGATTAGAGTGATAGCTTACTTCATCCCTTGGACCTGTTCACAGAATAATATCCTGCTCTTGGGGAGGTTCATCAATCAAGGAGCCTGTCAGATGGCTTGGCGTGCTTAGCATTTCAAATTTATACAAATCGAGCATTGAAAGACTTGGAGAGCAAGCCCACATTTCTTAGTTTTATTTGGCATGTTAAAATCCTGTGCCAGAACTTGTGATGTAGCTCAGTGGTAGAGCACTTGCCTGATATGAGTGAGGTCCTGGGTTTGAACCTCAGAACTGCAAAAATAAAAAAAAGAAAAATACATTCTATGCCAAAATAGTTGGAAGTGATACTTTCCACCTCAATTCATTTTTCCCCCCATCTTGATTCATTATGTGGCCTTTTTTCATAAGGAATTATTCTTGATAGTTATTTGCATTTATATATTACGTAATAGTTTATAAAATATGTTAATATTTATACATGACAAAAATGTTTACAAAATTTATAAAATGTCTATACATTAGGTCATTTATTTTGAGAATGAATCATTAAGACAAGGCAACAATTGTATTACCCATTTTAAAAAGTGAAACACATATGTAATCTCAAATTTTTCTAGTTGTCACATTAACTGACATTTAATAAAGGTGAAATTAATTTTAATAATGTTATTTAACCTAATATGTCAAATGTTATGATTTTTGCTTGCAATCAATTTAAAATTATTAAGACTTTTTTATTCTGTTTTATTACTAAATCTTCAGAATCTGTCTTTATGTCTTAAGAATTAAGGGGCATATCCAGTAATCTCTATTTAGTGTGAAATGCTTATATAAATGATTTTGTATAAGGGAAAACACTGTAAATAAAATTAAGATTCTATGTCTAATCCTTTTTAGTATCTTTCTTTGCTTTAGCCTTACTATTTTCAGTCTCTGTAGGCCAAAATTTCATTCCTATTGATTGTTTAGTGTGGGTGGAATTGGTGGGTGGACGTTTTTATTGACTAAATGAAAGATATGCCATCATGAGATTCATCTTCTGCTTTCCCGAAATAGCAACTCTACATTTTCCAGGTAGCTAAAAGGAAAATACCTCCCTCTCTAGACAGCTGCTGCAGAATGTTATTTCTGTAATGGTTCAAAAGTTTGAAAATCTTCTCTTCCATAGGAGTGAAGAACACATATACTACATGCTTGATTCTAGAAAGTTCTGCTCTTTTCCATCAAAAATTAAAAATCCAATTAAACAAACAAACCCCAAATACTTTTGTAGAAACCAACCTCCAGGGAAAGAGTAATTGGAACCTCAATATTAAATAAAAGCCACATGTGTTCCCATCCTTCTAGACTGATCTCTGAGCTCTGCTATCACTAAGCATTTATATGATCTGTTCTTCTTTGCAATCATCTGCTATTTCTAGAGGCCTCCTGAAACTGACCATCAAGTGTAAGTTTGTGGTCTTTCATGAAACTTCTCTGATTCTTCTCCTGGGTACCAAACTAGTTGTTTGCAATTCTAATTCTAATAAATATATATATGTTTTAGTTGTAGATGGACACAATACCTTTATTTTATTTTTATATGATGCCAAGGATCAAACCCAGTGCCTCACACATATTAGGCAAGCGCTCTACCACTGGGCCACAACCCCAGCTTAGTTGTTTGTGATTCTATTATGAGAAATAATGATATTATTATGATGTTATATTAAGTTGAACCAAAAGCAATTGCTGGTAGTTGAAAATGTTCACTTTCATATGCTTCCAACTACTGTAATTAACTAATAGAATTCTGAATACACATAAAGTCCCATACATCCATGTCTATGTCTGGCTAACTTTTGAATCTCTCACAGCATCTTGGGCATAGTAATCCCTCAATATAGTTTCTTGAATTAAACTGAATGAAATAAAAAATGCAATGCACGTTGGGGAAGTAGAATCATATGAATCAACTCTCTTCCCCAAATAACTCACAGATTGCATGTGATTTTTAGTTCAGCTTTAGAAAAAGGGGAGTCTGAACAGAAGGTTCTGAATTTCAGAGAAATTGAGAGACATCAACCTGGTACTTTGATATATTAATCTAAAGAGTGAGTTGAGTGTCAAGGGAATTTGAAGTAATTGAATTTCAGGTGTTAGTTATGCTAGTTGTAGGCAAGGAAGCTATTGTGTACAAACAATATGCAGATATGCATAATATTTTTGCTATATTTTGTATTGGACCCAATTCAGGGTAATTTTTTTTTGTACCAGTGATTGAACCCAGGGTGTTTAACCACTGAGCCACAGCCTTTTTATTTGAGACAGGGTCTCATTAAGTTTCTTAGGGCCTTGCTAAGTTGCGTAGGCTGGTTTTGAACTCATGATCCTCCTTCCTCAGCCTCCTGAGTTGCTGGGATTATAGGCATGTGCCACTGTTCCCGGCCTGGGGTGATAAATGGCAAGGAATGAAGATGTCCTTAGTGCCAAAACAATTGGTCTGATTGGTTTGGCAGACTGAACTAACAATGAGCAATTTTTTTTGTGAGATAAAGAAATAATAATGAAATCATGCTATTTTCATATTGTTATATTTTTATATTGAGATTTACTCAAATCATATTGAAAAAGACAACTTTAAAATCAATAAACTATTTTTTGAATTTGCAAATTTTTCTCTGTGGATGTTCAGCAGATGCAGCTGGATTATATCAATGGCATTTTTGTTATGTATCTGCCCCCAAAACAATGGCACTAGGGATTGAGATAGAAGGAATATTTTGTGGATTTGACATATCTGATATGAATTTTGGATATGAAATGGCCATATCCAAATTTGAAACTCAAGGTCTCTGAATTCTCAAGTGTGACTAAACAGACTATGAGTTAAATTGTGTAAGATAAGATTCATTTTTTGTCTTGAGGCAGTTGTACATCACCCCATTGAGGCTATGGTAAGAACACTGCATTAAAATGAAGATGAGCTCTGAGACGTGCTACCAGATTGTCCTTTAGGAATGAAGGGCTTGCTTCTCAGCTTCTGAAAGTGGCCTGAGCAGATGCCTTTCAGCTCACAGTCCTCTCTGCAACATGCCCTGGCTGAAAATACCTGGTTGCTCAAGATCATGCTCCTTCCTGGAGAACCCCATTCTATACATGACCATGCAGGGGTACAAATACCTGCTCTCTGCAGTCCAACTCTGGACAAGAAGAGTCATCCTAGCTTCAGAGTGTCTCTGGGGATTAGCTGAGATCTCTGCTAAAGCCAACTTCCACCTCTGATAATCCTGTTCTGTTCTCTTCCTTTTCCTTACACAAGAATTGATTGCAATATTTTTCCCAATAAATTTCTTGTAGGATCACATCTGTCTCAGAGCTTGCTTTTGTCGACCCCAACTTATGACAATATCATCAGTTAGGAGAGAAGGGAGGTGTTCTGAGAGGATAGAGACTTGACCAAGAATACAAGGTGAATAAAATTTGCAAATTCCCAGGTCCATCTATACTATTGATGCAGAGGTCCAGATTCTGAGAGACAGTTGGCCATAGTTGCCCAATACTATAGAAAGGACTTGAATTCCCAGGTTGCAGTGTGGGTTGCAGTGTGGGTTAGAGGTTCTACCTATTTGTCTTCCTGTTTAGTAAGTTCAAATGTGAGGTCACCTATATATCTGATCTGTAATTGCTCCAGGTATTCAGTTCCATTGAGTGATTTCCCAGATTCAGAATGATTTCCATGGCTAATATACAAATTTGGGCTTCAGGGTATCCTGTTAATATTCTGGCTTGTGGGCAGGAATGGTTTGATATTCATTGCAAAAGACTTGAAATCTCCGAGTCCTTCCATAGTGTTCTTAGCAAATGTTTGAATAGAATCAGAATCATTCTTGGAGACCCCCTCATGCAGGCTGAGTCCTCTTGGCCCATCCCTGGAGGGATTCAATTCTCTGGATTTTGTGGTTTGCTTCAAAACTTCAGTTTTAATATAAAACTGAGTAGACCATTGAATGGTCTATGTCCTGTGCCTTTGAAGGACCTCCATATGACACAGAGCAGATAGTTCTAAACTCCTCTTGATCCCAGTGCCACCATTCTGTGTGAAAATTCACCTATCATTTGAGTCTTTTATAATTGTCTTGGAAAGCTGTTGTTGTTATTATTATTATTATTATTAACAAATTAGCGCAACCACCCCGAATGGGCCAGCATTTCTATTGGGAGAAATTTACAGAGTAACCATGCTTATCCTAAACAGACCTGAGGTATTTGTTGCTGTTGCTAGTTTGACCAGTTAGTGAGAAGTAACTGGGAATGCCAAGCCCAGAAAACAAAAGACATAAGCCTCTTTGTATTGTTTTAGATCTTATGTTTGAAAAGAGACAGGAACTTAGTCTTTTTTGTATTTTTCAAAAGAGCAGAAATAGGATTCATGCGTGGAAATTAGAAGGAAGCACTTTCTATCAAATGTGTTGAATTTGAATAGATGATTTTGCTAGGTAATGAGTTCTTCTGATTCCACTGTTCACAGATTAACTGAGTTGTCTACATATTCAAAATAGTTTGCCTTTGATAAAGAAGTCCCTGGGGTACACTGCTGCGTTGGTGGTCCTCAATGAACATACCTTCTGGTTTTTATGCCTATGAAATCCTTTGGTGAGCTCAGCCATATGGCTTGCATGACACAAGAGCATGTTGTCATCTGGGAATGCTTCCTTTTGGAAGCCAGGAGCTCTGTTATAAAGAAGTCTAGATTAGTCAAAGATGAGAGGTTGCAGGAGGCAAGCTTACCTCTCGGGTGAATGAAGCCACATGAACAATTTCAATCACACTCCAGAGCACAGAAACTACCCCATTGAGCTCAGAGACATGAAAACTAATAAGACATTGTTGTCGATGACTAAGTTTTGGGCTGCCTTATTAAGGGCCACAGTAGATAATGAAAATAATGAATAATAATGAATTACATCATCTCTGGGATTCTCCCTAACTCTTTGGCTCACCAACTAATTATAAACAGTGGAAGAATGAACTTGAGTAGATATGTTTATGAGCCACCCTCTAAGATATTGTGGTCCATTCCTGGCCTTCCCTAAATCCACATTTAAACCATCTCCACTTGGGGACAATCTAGCAAGTACATAATTATCTCCCACAAAAGGAAAACTTGTCCATCCTTATTCTTCCTCCTTTGCTGATAATCCTGATTATCTGGCAAATACTGGGATAGAGGGATGGTACTCTGGCTCCAAGTTGACATGAGAATCAAAATTCCCGAATCTCTCCCAAAATTTCATATTTCTGAATATTCAAGCAGATGGTCAAATGCAATTTAATTAACACTGATTGATTCAATACCCTGTTTCCTTATCTATTAAATGAAATTTTCACAACCATTTATTGGAAGAGGAAAGGAAAAATCAGAGTATAAATCAATGTGCACATTTTAAAATAAATTTGGTCAGGTTTTGTATTTGCCTTACAATTTAAAAATAGCTATTATCTCTTCTTCCTTTTGAAGAAAGTCTTATTAATATGGTTTTATTCATTTGTTTTCCTGTCCTTTCTTTTTAAAAAAAACTTTTGTTAGTTGTAGATGGACACAATACCTTTATTTTATTTATTTATTTTTATGTGGTACTGAGGATCGAACCCAGTGCTTCACGTGTGCTAGGCAAGCGCAGTACCACTGAGCTAGAACTGCAGCCCCTTCCTGTCCTTTCATTGGAATTTCAAATCAGCAGTATAAGGGGGGAAACTGGAGATCTTCCTTCTTGGGTTTGATTTATTTTGGATGTTTGCAAATTCATAGATAAGTGGCAGCTAGATTTCAGCTTAGTGTTTAGGAAATGTTTTTTATAATGTTTATAATAAAAACATAATAAGGATAAAATTAACACTGCAGTTTTCCTTTATAACGTAACTTTACTTATTCATTTTTTGGGGCTGTTAGGAGAAGACAGAGTTACTTTTGCCGTTCATTGTTTGCTTAAGGCTGGTGATTAGTACTTTCCCTGGCTCAGTCAGTCCATGGGTTCCTTAAATAAATTGGCATTTAAAATACTGATATGAGTAGCATCTGTGTTTGGTAAACTCACTGCCATTGTGGTCAAGATCCCAGAGTCAGCCCCATGAACAAGCCAGTGTCCACTGTTTCCTGACTTTCGGCTGGACTCATGTTCTTTGTCACCTCATGAATGGAGTCATCTCAAAGGAAATGGGATAAGTGACGGAGGCTATTCCAAGCACAGTCATCACTCTTCCTCTAAAAGGACCTCAGAACAGAGGACTCATTTCACATTTCAAGGGCACTTCATGAGACAAAAAGAGTACATTACAGCACATCTCATGGAGGAAGTGTGTGGGGGGAATCATGGAAATGATGACAGGAAGCTGGCTTCTCTCTGATGTGGTAGTCAAGGACAGTGGGGGTGCCATGCTTGGCAACCAACATTGGTATCTAAAGACTCTGAGAGGTCACCAACAGTCAGGAGGGGTTTGGCCACCTGGAGGCTAGCAGCTGAAGATACTCAGGACTGATTCAACACAGGAGCAGGTGGAAAGGAAAGCCATCTTGGCTTGGGTCCCCATCCATGCTGGAGAGACAGCTCCAGCACTGACTTCCCATGCTCCCTGGTGTTTGAGCTCCACTTGTGGTAGCTCTGGTAATTGGGGTGTTCTTACAGAATCATTCAGGCCCATGATCAACTACATTTCCTGCAATGCTTCTATTCTTTTAAAAGTCCCCCTCCTATAATCAAAACAAGAACATCATCACCGATACCAAAGTATCATGACCCTCATTTTATTTTTTATTGGTGAATTATAGTTACACATAAAATTTGGATTCATTGTACATATTTGTACATTCACATAATATAGCAATATAATTTATGACTCTTATTTTCTTTCTTCCAATACCTTTACTAACTAACCAAGATCTTCACCTGTGTGCCAACCCATTCCTTGGGTTGAGAATGCACATGTGTGGGGCTTTGTGAGTTGATGTTTAGGGGTGGGGGGAGTTAAGAGGGTAGGGGTCATTGTCATTCATTATAAAAGGGACCAAAATTTGTACACTCCTCAAAGAGATATGAGATACCTGACTTTTGGATATCACATATTATTAAACTCCAGTTCATCTATGTCTGAGGGGAAATGTGCTATTTTAAATGCAGTGTTTGGTGAGAGAGTACACTAAAGGAAGATTAAAAATGACTTAAGAAGAACAAAATAGCTAATATAAGTTGACTGCTTACTACCTTCCAGATGCTTCATTTGTATTAATTTATTATTCTAACAAACCTTTAAGGTAGATTCTAGTATTATCCATATTAATAGCTAAAGCAATGCAGACATGAAGAAATCATGAAGGTTGTCCAGGGACACTGTGGCAGATTATAAATGTCCACAAATTCTTTGACACTCTCCTATTGAGAGATATTCCCTCACTTTGCCCTTGCTAGGCTCTGTGTCTGTTTGGACTAGTAGAATATGACAGAAGGGAAACTTTGTCCATGTGGTGTGTCCCCAACCCAGACCTTAAAAGTTGAGCAAGTTCCCTCCTTGTCTCTTGGGACATTTGCTCTTGGAGTCCAGAGACACTGTGCAAAAGCCTAATGAACTTGTCATTGTCATGTTGGAAGGAGGTACAGAGAGGCAAATGGAGGGACTGTGTGTAGAAAGATTGATGCCTGGTGCACCCTGGTTGTCATAGCAACAGCTCCCTGTTGAAGCCCCAGATGTCATGGCGCACAGATGACATTTCTCGGCCCTGCCCTGACAGAATTCCTGACTCAGAGATTCTTGAGAAGAATAACTGATTATAGTGTTAAGCCACAGAGTGTTGAGGTGCTTTGTTATGCAGAAGTAGATAAGCCTGAGAGTCACATGGCTATTAATGAACATGGAGGATCCACCTAAATATTCAGGCTCTGGAGTGCACAGCAGTGTGGTACAGAGCATGCCCACGCTGTTGTACCATCTCAGTTCCAACAGCAGCTCACTTGCTCTCACTCCTGTCCCGTAGCACACTCCACAGGAAGTTTTCCCCTCACCTGCTTGGTTTTCTTCTGAAACCTGGCATGTTGTACACTGTGCCTGTGCTTGTTTGGGGTCCTTCTCTACCACAACCAGTATCTAGAATAAGGCCTGGCATAAAGGGGACACTAGGTTTGTGAGTAAGTGAATAGATGCCAGAAAGGTTTCATTTTAAGGTGAATAAAATCGAAAATGCCTTTGGCGCCAGTCACTTGAGACATTCTGTGAAGCTATGCTGGTTTATGTTTTATGGAGGGGAAAGAAATATCAGAGAGAGAGAGAGAGAGAGAGAGAGAGAGAGAGAGAGAGAGAGAGAGAGGATGATATATTAACCTCATAAGACAATTCCCTGAGTTTAACTCAGACTAGGAAAAGTCAGATGGGCAAATGATTAAAAAAAAAATTGTAACTCACTGCATGTTATTAAAGACAATATTTTTTTTCTGGCTGATAATCTGACAGTGAAATCTGCAGTGAAAATGTGCAGAGGAACATGAACCCACCAAAGTGATCTGCTCCCTGGGGGAGGGGGGCGGGGGGCTCAAATGTGACCCAATACAATTGAGAAGAATTTGAGTAATGACTGGGTGGCTTCCAAGAGTCATTGGTTATAATAATAAAATAGGCCAAAATAAATCAAGCAAGGAAAATTATTTTGTTGGTTATAGAAGAAAAATAAGGTATCTAGACCTTTTCAACCCTAGAGCAAAGATTGACCTCTTTCTGGATTCTGGTGAGGTATTAAAGAAATAAATCTACACAATAGTTAGATGCTATATATAGTTGAAAAATGTCACCTAAAATGAGGTTATATCATACTACTTAAAAAGATTTTAAAGGTGACTAAGAGGAAATGAACTGTTCAATATGGAGATGGGGACAAGTCGGAAAGTGTCTCCCAACCAAGGCTTTGTAAGTCAGGTGTCCACTGTCTGCTTTGTGTGCTGCTAGACCATCTGGCTTCCAGGTTAAGCCTGGGTGGTGTACTGGATTTTAATGCTTTAATGAATGATAAAAAGAACACAAGGTGACGTCATTGAGAAATTATCAACTTCTAAAGCAATTGAAAAAACTGAAGTTAGACCAAAACTAAATATATTCCAGTAGGTGTGCTACAGTGAGAACTGGGAAACCGTCCTCCATATGGTGTGGCGGAGTATTAAGCTCCCTCAGGAAATTTCATCAATTCTCTGTGGGCACATAACTCACGTTATATCATGTGTATTTTAGAATTGTTTCCAAAAATTGGCACATAAAACCACAACTGTAGCCTTAGTCTAAAATGAAGGGAAGAATCACTTTCTCTAAACTCAAATAAGAGAAGTTGAAAATTATTCATCTGGAAAACAGAAAGTCAAGGGGTTATGGTTACTTTGACTTAATGAATTAAGTTAACTTTTTTTCTCATTTACATATATTGTGTCAGATAATATATGTCAATCACAAAGCATAGTTCATAAGATGTGCCGTATGTTTCACTCATTCTGTGGTCTGAATAAGTTTTGGTAAAATGTATGCATGTTGTTTGGTTGGGCAAAGAATGGGTAATTAATTTATTAGCATGTCACTTTAGTTACATTTGCCTATTTACAGCAAATATCTTAACATATCTTAACATGTTATATATCTTAACAACCCTGATATGATCTCTTACATTCATTTCATTTTTTTAATCTTTAAAAGACAAAGGCCAAAGCAAATATTTTTAAATGAATTAGAGTGAAACCCTACTATAACTCTCATGCATACATTTCTATGAATCTTTTAGGTATTGGTGATGTGTAGTGTTTTCTATTTTACCTGGAGGAAATCGGCATGTGATAGAAACGGCTTTTTCATAATCTTATATTCCACATTCTTTATTGATTTGTCATTGCCACTGTCCACACAAGAAAATGAAAAGCCTATTTGCAAAGAAATTTGTTGTCAACATTTTTTTCTAGTCTGAACGATTATAGCTCAGGTCATTGTGCATCTTACTCTTTAACCCATTAAATTCTATTGCTTTTGTGGCTGAGTAATGATCACAGTAGCTAGCACTGACCACGCTTATCGGTGGTATGCAGTTTTATTTGAATTAATTCACTTGATCCTTATTTCCATACCCCATTTCACAGATAAGAAAACAGAGGCACAGAGATGTTGTGCTGCTAGTAAGTGGCAGAGCTGGAATGAGCATATAGACAGTCTGACTTCCAGTCTCTGCTTATAACTAGCAGGTTATCCTACTTCTTAAACACTGTCTGGCACCGGGTCATTTGTACTTTGATGCCTAGTCCTTCCAACTGAGTTTGTAGCTCAATGTTGAAATCGTAATAGTTCATTTACGAAAATGGTAAAGATGCTTACATTCTGTTAGGAATTTAAAAATGTACGACTGCTTTGGAAGTTGCCTTGTAAGAAATGGATTTCTTTAGGTGAATACAAAGGCAAGCTAGGCAGTTGTGGGAGGGGGAGGGGAGATGGCTTAACTATGGCAGCCTGTCATAAAGGAAAAGATTCAAAGTGCTATTTTAGTCTATGGAAGTAGAGTTCTTATGTGCCCTGGTTACCTGTAATGAATGTTAGGGAAAGAAAAAACAAGCAGCCAATTCTAGAATATGGGTTGTTTTATGAAGCTCAAAGGAGCATGTAAAAATAAAATATTTTAAAAGTAAAAATGAAATATTTTAAAAATTAAATATAGGACTCTCACTGATGGGGAAATTGAGGAATAGAATTGGCTTCAAGGGATCAGAGAAATCAGAGGCTAAGCCAGACTGAGAAACAGAAATGCAGAATTCCATAAAATTAGAAGTAGAGAGATTATAGTGCCTCTTCATCCATCCCATTTTATAGATGAGAAAACGAGACTTTGTGATTTTATAGGTTTCTTTATTTCTTTTGTACGTATGTATCTGTGTGTGAATGTTTATTCCACAAACCCCCAAATGAGTACAATACATGAAGACTTTCGTAAGCAGGGGAATTCTGGTGAAGAGACTATGGAGATCAGAATGGTAAGCTAATTACAGGTGAAGTTCGAACACAAAATGCACTTTATGAGTTCCCAAATGCTGTGAAGGGACTATAAAACTTCTGGCAGCAAACACTGAGAAATAAACATGAGCCACAGTGTCTGTGAGATAAAAGAACCAATTTTTCAGAATATGCAGAATCACTCCCCGGTTCTAAGCCCCGAGAAAATTTATGCTAAAAACCTCCTGGAGAAAGCCTGTTAATGAGATGAACAATATCCTCAACAAATAAATACCACAAACTCCACAGGATGGTTCCTTTGCCCTCACTCCATGTTGGCTGTTGGCAGAATTCATCCACATGGCTTAGCTGAAGCAGATGTAGCCACATGTAGTCCAGATGTAAGGGTGTCACATGGTCCTCTTATAAGGTTGAGTTTTCAAATTTTAGAGGAATGACTAGATAACATATAACTCAGGAATTTCTGGAAGATACATATTCTTTTTTCTCTCTCAACCAAGATTTTAGGTAGTGTTCAGTAGCAGCATTTGATGTCCTCTCAGATGAGGATTTGGGGATGCAGAGGGTCTGGATATTCATATGCCCCTAAGTATTAATAATTCTCTGAGCTGGAGCAAGATTTGCCATTCTCTTTGTAGGAGCTTCTGTATTCTTTGCACACTTTTTCCCCTGATCTGACAATTATCCTTTGCTTTTCTTTTTTTAATAATGTATTTTTCCACCTAGAATTATGAATTTGCATGTGTTAGAGTAGGAAGCCATTCCAAGTCTACAGAATGACGGCCTGAGCAAGTACTGAGGAGTAAAGCCAAAATTTTCCCTAAAAATAATTTTGAGTTTTTTTTCCAGCACATGAACAGATGGGTGACGGAGCCCCCCCTCCCCCAAAGCATGGCCATGGAGAATTATAATTTGGAACAATTTCAAAATGGGTGTGAACAAGTGCCCACCATGGCCATAAAAATAAATTTCAGGAAGAGATCCATAGAACATCTAAACTTCAGGCACTGTACCTTCCTACAGAACCCTCCAAGACAGAATGATTATGAAATATACCCCTCCTGCCCGAATGAGTTGTAACCATTTACAAACACCATGTATAAATCCACGCTGAAAGTACTTCTAGTGACCGAATGTCCTGGTTGCCTGGATAGTTCTGAGTAATGCCTTGTGTGCTGGCATGATTGTTAGCACTACCTCCTTTATCATGAAAAGTGTTCTGGCTCCTCTGAGGCCCTTGGTAATATTTGTCATTACAGGAGAAGTTTGCCAAAAATGTAACGTGAAGTGTTTCTCCAGAAATTTTGCTCTCACATTTCTTGGTTCTGCCTTCCACGTTTTTGGAGAAAAGAGACCGATAATAAAAAATAATCTTAAAAATGACCCTAATTTTCATTTTAACCTGGAATTGAGTACCTTTAATTTTTGTATGTGTATGCCTATGAATATGTATACAAGCATTTGTGTGTGTGTGTGTGTGTTTGTGTGTCTCACTTCTAATTTTAAACTGTAGAGGCATTTCAATATTATAGAGATCCATATCTTTTTTTTTTTTTTTTTTTGGCAGGGGGCAGTGTACCAAGGATTGAACTCAGGGGCACTTGACCACTGAGCCACATCCCCAGCCCTGTTTTGTATTTTATTTAGAGACAGGTTCTCACTGAGTTGCTTAGCACTTTGCTTTTGCTGAGGCTGGCTTTAAACTCACGATCCTCCTGCTTTAGCCTCCTGGAATTACAGGCGTGTGCCACTATGCCCAGCCCATAGCCTCTTAAAGACTCTGAAATTGCCTGTTTCTCTCTGAAGAGTGAATTAAACCAAATCAAGTATTTCAATTGGAAAGGTTTTATTGACCTGATAACTATATGAAACTCATAAAAATGTTAAATGAAAATATAACTTCTGGTGTACACACAAGAATATGTCCTGGTTTGGATGTTAAACTATGACACTACTCTTACCTGATTCTTGTTTTTGGAGTCAGTGCCAAGCAGGAGTCCTTACATACTATATGGAATCTTTTTAAAAACCATTGGTAAAACTTATCTGCTGTATATTGTGTAGGATACTAACCCAAGAAACCAACTTTCCAGGGCTGGGGTTGTGGCTCAGTGATAGAATGCTGGTCACTACAGGATCATGTAAATGTATGAAAAAGAAGTTGATCTCATGGTTTGGAAAGTTCATTTAATGATTCTACAACAATAAACATCCTGGTATCTCTCTGAGCCCTTATGAAAAAAAGATTCCCAAGAGTTTTTTTATAGATTGAACTTTTAAGAAATAATGAGCCATACAATATGAGGAAATAGTATCCGGATTTAATCACAGAGCTGCCTGGGATTCACAAAAGTTCAGAACACTTGACCTCAGTTTGTCCAGCTGAGACAAGTATGTGGCTTAAGAATCAACTCAAGTCTGACTTTTCATGACCTTTTCTACCAAACTTAGACCTCAAGGGACTCGTTTCACATTAAGCCCTATTGCTATATCCAGGGTCCAGAGTCAAGTTCTTTCACTAAGATTGATTTACCCATGTTCTTTCAAGGCACAGAGATTTAAAATCACGAAGACTGATCCTGACTCCAAATATTGTGGCTCAGTTTCTTGTCTAGATGCTAAGATAACTATTATTGTGGATGTGCTGAAATGTGAAGCCATGCTTAGGAGTTAAATTGTTCCTATTGATGAAGAAACTACTTGCAATCACTTTTCTAAAGAACTGTAGGCCTCCTCCAAACTTAGGTAAAATTGATGAACCTTCATTGTGTGTTCACTCCATCTTTGATGTATCTTTATTACTTCCATCATCACACACAAAGGCATTTCCATCTCCCATTCTAAATTCTACAGTGGGAAAGACTATATCTTATTTGCCTTTGCTCTTCAGTGCCTAATACAGAATATATGTTGAATAAACATTTTATCCACTCATCTCACAATGTTTAAATAAGAAAAGTTTTCAAAGAAGAAAAAGCTTAAAAATTATGACAGACATCTGTCAATCATATTCACTGTGAGTTTTTCATGTTTGCTTCAGATAGTTTTATTTTTTAAAGAAATAAACTTCATGGCTATGGCTAAGGCTCTCTTTCAAATCTTGCATGCTTAATATCATGTAAATGCTTTAACAATTTTCCTTTATTAATATTTTGTTTTCAAGATCAATATTGATGCATGCAGATCTAGTTCATTCACACTAACTGCTGTATTCTATCATGCAATTCCACCATGGCTTATTTTTCTATTCCGTTACTGATAGGCATGTGTAGGCCTATCAAATTTTCCCAATTTTTAACAAAGAAGCAATTAACACCCTGGTATCTCTTTGAGTACATATGTAAGTTTTTCTAGGATATGTGATATAAAAGGGCACTTTTGGATTTTAGTCTAACCACATTTAAACCAACCTCCAGTGTGCTGTGCTGATTTACACTACTATTGGTCGTGTTAACTATTTCTATTCTCCAGTGTCATTTAGAGTTGCCAGGCTAAAATTTGGTTAATATGACAGATGCAAACGATCTCATCATTGTTTTAGTTTGCATTTCATTGAGAAGTCAAACTGAAAATCTTTTTATTTTTTCATTGTACATTCATGTTTCCTCTTCTGTGAATTTGCCCATTTTATTTTGGGTTATTTATCTCTCATTACTGGATTTTTAGACATTTATTTATTTATGTATTCTTGATTTGAACTCACTATATGTTTCATAAGTTGGAAATACCATTTCAAGGCTACAGTTTTTATTTGAACTATAATGTGTCTTTTGTCAGAGAGAGATTTTTAATGTACTTAAGTTTCTTTCTTTTCCTTTATTTTATGGGTTTTTTGTGTCTTGATTAAGAAGATATCCTGTGCCACTTCAAAATATAGATACATTGAATTGTTGTCTTCCAGAATTTTAAAAGTTTTGCTTTTTCATATTTATGCCTTTAATAAGCCTGGATTGACTTTTAGTTTGATTACAAAGTAAAGATCTAGTTTTATTTTTTCCACATAGATGGTATTTTTTTTCAGTGCTACTTCTTCCTCCATTGATTTGAAAATCACATTTCATCAATCAGGTTTCCATGTAAATATAGATCTATCTAGTTGTTAGGTCTTAATTCAGTTCCATTAGTTTATTTATATCCCCTCTCCCTAAAGTCTCTTTATTTTTAAATAATTTTAATTTTTTAAACATGTTATGCTATCTAATAAGAAAATTTTCTCTCCCTTTTATTCATTAAAATGATCTTGATTGTTCTTGACCTTTTATTCTTTATTATGAACTTCAGGATTATCTTTTCAAAGTCAATTAAAACAAAAAACCCTTGGCATGGCTTGGGTAGAGATTAAAGTCATTTTATGAACTAATTTTGGAGGACTTGTATAAAATCTCCATACCTGTGATCATGATTTATTTATCTTGTGATCATGATTTATTTATCCATTTATTTTAAGGATTTTTTTTACCTTCAATATGTTCAATTTTTTTTTTCTTTTTGTTCCATAAAATTCTTGAATAGGCTTCATGAAAAGGTGAAATATGAGCAAAGGCATAAAGAAAACAAAGAGCTGAACCAAGCAGCTTCTAGAGGAAGAGTGTTTCAGACAGAAGAAACATCACAATAAAGTCCTGCATGTGTAAGACTGCTGCATGCCTTTGGGAAGCCAGACTGCTGCATGCCTCTAGGAACAACATACAGACCAGGAAGCCAGAGGTGATGAGTTACCAGGGTGAATCCAAGAAGATAAGACATAAGAGGCAAAGGAAGAGGACAGATTACGCAGAGTTTGGGAGCCATTGTAAAAAGTTTGGTTTTTAATCTGTGCTTTGAAGAGAACAGTGACATGATCTGACTCGTGTTCCAAATGACCACTTTGGCTATAGGTTATTACTAGTGGGGTGGAAGTGGGGATTTGTTGAGAGGATACTGCAGTAACCCTGGAGCAAGAAGGAGGCGCCTAACAACCATGGGAACTGTAGAAGTGGCAGGAAGGTACAGATGTCCCCTACCCATATGGGCTGGCTGTGGGGCTGAGACAGAAAGTTAAGGGCAACTCCTCCTTCTTCTTTTTAGATAGCTGTTTGTGTAATATTCATTTTATTATCTTTTTAAAATCTAATGTTTCTGTGTCATCTTAGGGGGAAGACAGGTTCGTGTTACTTCAGCTAAGCAATTCTGGAATGGGAAGCCAGTGGGATGAGTTTTAAAATGTCATCTTCTGTTTAAATATGTCTTTAAAAAGTTTTGTCATAGTACATGCTTAGAAGTTTTGACAAGTTTGAGTTCTTTCAAGAAAGCTGAATTTCTGCTCTTTGAGCCTGTTGAGAAACCACTGGGGTTGTGCTCACTGTGAATGGCTCAGAAACCACAGCAGGTAGGCTACGTGATGACTGGGGCATTTTAGCATCCCTTCAACACCTTCCGGCAAAGAAATGTCTACATGGCAAAATATACACGCCATGTTTTGATCGTAGCAATTGCCATAATGTAGCTATAGGACTTTTTATTTTGTTTTCTTCCAACAGATGGAAAAAAATTTAAAAAAAAATCAGAACACTTATAAAAGGCTTTTTTTTGCATTAGGTGGCAGAGTTCTTTCACTTGAGAATATCAGCAAAATATTCCATGGTGATGAGGGTGTTTTATATTTATTGTGCTGTAATCGCTCGGTAAACAGAGTCTGAGGAAACCAAGTGGTTAGGATCAAGAGAGAAAAACTAAGGCACCACTTAATATGGGGGAAAAATAAAAATCTTTTGTAGTCTTGGTAAATTTTTCTTTTGTAAGAAAGTTCAAGTTATACAAAAGTACATACAAGAGGAAGTGAGGGGAAGGGGAAAAATAATATAAGGGGGACAAACGAATGTCAGTAGAGGGAGCAGAGAGAGAAGAGGGGAGGGGAGGGGAGGGGAGGGGAGGGGGGATAGTAGAGGATAGGAAAGGCAGCAGAATACAACAGACACTAGTATGGCAATATGTAAATCAATGGATGTGTAACTGATGTGATTCTGCAATCTGTATATGGGGTAAAAATGGGAGCTCATAACCCACTTGAATCAAATTGTGAAATATGATATATCAAGAACTATGTAATGTTGTGAACAGCCAACAATAAAAAATTAAAAAAAAAAAAAAAAAAAAAACAAAGACCATCTATGATTCATGAACACACAGAGGCAGCAAAATACAAAGACAGACTAGAAGACCAGGCCTTATACTCAAGATGGAGGCTGCCTGCGGGGAAGGAGACCAAGCCAGGGAAGTGGCTAACTACGGGGATTTCAGCTTTAGCGGAAATGTTTTACTTCTTTTATTTGAGAAAATCATGCAAATAGGAGAAATTATTAACCTCTGTTAATTCCAGCGGGTGGTTTTATATTCTCAGCCTTTTTGATTACTGAAAAGATCATTAATCCTAAAGTAAATAAAATTAAAATTCATCATGTGAAAAAAAAAAAAAGAAAGTTCATATTTGCATTCTAAGGTGGAGGTGACAAGATGATAGTCACTCTTATATCCATTTTCTTTCTTTTTTTTTGGGGGGGGGAGTACCAGGGATTGAACTCAGGGGCACTCAACCATTAAGCCACATCCTCAACCCTATTTTGTATTTTATTTAGAGACAGGGTCTCACTGAGTTGCTTAGGGCCTTGCTTTTGCTGAGGCTGGCTTTGAACTTGTGATCTTCCTGTCTCAGCCTCCCAAGCTGCTGGTATTATGGGCATGCGCCACCGTATCTGGCTCCACTTAATTTCTGTTTGAGAAAGCAGTTTCCAAAAAATATGTTAGTTGAGTAAGATTGTAAGCATGGTAACAGATAGATACCTTCTATTCAGAAGTATGTAGTGACCACATTCCCTGGGGACATTCAGTAAACATTGATTTTGTTACTCATGGTTTCCGAGCCTCATCCTTTAGGACCCAGATTTGCTTCCTTATTGCACTTAACGTGGCAAGGGATCCAGACAAGAAGACTTCTTTTTTCAAAGTGTTACTTATGGCAAAGGAATGGTAAATAATATACTAAAAATAAACTGTTCTCAGATTTCCCTCCCTGGGTTCTGAATGGTGCCTCGAGGCATATTTGACAAGCTCCCACTGTGTGCTGGTCCAGGAACCACCTTTCCACTATCTGAAGGTGACCTATTTGGCTTCATTGCTCTTTTCACCCACATGCAGAGTTTTCAGAAATCCCAAATAACTCACTGCATCCCAGACCAATTAAGTGAGAATTCTGAGGGTGGAACCTGGCATTTACATTTTTAAAGCTTCCTAGGTAATTCCAAAAGGTGAACAAACTTGAGAACCTCTGCACTCTGGTCTTCTGACAGGCAGCCAGATGCACTTGTCAGAATTACTGTTGATAAGCTGTATGAGCTCTTGGGCTAGTTTCTACCAATTCTTCATGAACTCTTTGGAAGCAAAGCCTTCCTGTGTGAAATGAGAAATAAAGCACTATGCAAATATAGAACTCTTATCATCAGACTTCTCTGCAGACATTTTGATGCATATGGGTTTTACAAAGAGTAGAAATTTCTCCATGTGTCACTTAGAGCAAAACTAAACGTTAATTATTGGAGATGAATTTTGCACACCGGAATAATGAAGGTTAAAACATATGCTTATTTTCAAAATGTATTTTTGAGTTATGAAACTTTATGATATGATCCAGGATCCAAAAATGAAATTTTGCTAATATTTAGACTGTTTTATGAGCATCAAGTTAGTATGGGCCAATTGATTATAATATGATTATATTTAAGCATCAGTGTTATATTTCCATTTCTTTGTCATCTTTGGAGTGACCAAAAATTTTGTTATTGAAAATGTTTATTGTTATTGAGATGTATATTTGCCATTGGCAAATAATTATTTATAAAAATTATTTATAATTTACATTACAATATAACTTTGTTATAATTATATTACACACACACAAATAGAAGGTTTAAAGACCATTCTGTGCTCGTATTTGGCAAAGGCTTATAAATTTTTTAATGACATGGAACTGGGATTTTAGAGAAATCCCTGAGTTTACATACATGCTGTATGACCTTGAATAACTCAAACTTGTTAATGCTGAGATTTTTTTTTTTTTTAATCTCCAAATCAGGGTTAATGGTACCTACTTACAGTGATTACTCTGAGGATGAAGTGAGATAATTGCATGAAAATGTTTACTAATTTGCAAAGTACTAAAAACAAAAAGTGTGTCATGTCTAAGATAAATGGCATTAGTAGGATGCTTATTTTTTTCTCCAGTAATGCTAATAATTTTCACTGACTGCAAGACTTTTGAGGGTAAGGGTTATGTTTTACTTATTTTATATTTATAAAATATATGTAAGGGTTATGTTTTACTTTATTTATATCATTGCTATGAGCATGAAGCTTGAGATACAGAAGAAGCTCAGTCAATGTTTGCTGAATGTTATCTGAGAGATATTTGAGGGTTATCCTCTTATGACCACTAGCACAATTTTATGTGAAAACAAGGTAGTAAGCTGGAGGACAGTATGACTACAACTAGTCTCTGGGGATTGAAGTTCTGTGTTTCCCTCATTAGCACCAGAATCTAACCTTCTTAGTTAACAGGCCCAGACTTAAATTTATACATATATAAAACAGCATCTTTTCCTTTTATGTTGTGAGCACTCCTAATGTAAGAGCCAAATAGCCAGTTGAGAAAAATAACTGTTTCATATTATCAGAGGGATTGGCAGTTGATATGTTTCATTCTTGCTGTGGCCTGAATTGCTCTTCTGTAATAAATTAGGTCATTGTGTAGTGCATTACTAATCTCCTTAGGTGATGTGACTGAGAAAATGCACAAAATGAACAAGTAATAGTTCAAAGAGTGATTGATTCTTTGTAAAGCTTTCATTTTTCTCTAGCACCTGGGAGATATTCAGACACTAAAAAACACCCCAGGTCATTATCAGCTGGGGTGTTCATCTTTGCTTTGGTACTGAAAGCAAAAGTGCTGAGGGTGGGTAGGACATCAAGAGGATTCAGATATGTCAGGACACATAGGGGGATGGGTGGCCTAGGTTACCAGACCAGTTTATCATACTGGAAGTAGGAGTTTTTTTTTTCTTATAATTTATCAAATCTATTTGTCAAATTTGAAACAGGAAATCTTAAGAGGAAACAAGCCATTCCAAAGGTAAAGAATTTAGGGGGTATAAATTTAGTTTAAGAGTAATCTATTGGTGCCAGGCGTGGTGGTGCATGCCTGTAACCTCAGCAACTCAGGAGGCTGAGGCAGGAGGATTGCAAATTCTAAGCCAGCCTCAGCAACTTAGAGAGGCCCTAAGCAACTTAGTCAGATCCTATCTCAAAATAAATAAATAAATAAACAAACAAATAAATAAATAAATAAAAAGGGCTGAGGATGTGGCTCAGTGGGTTCAATCTCTGATACCAAAAAAAAAAAAAAAAGTATTCTATTGGTCATTTAAGGGGAAGGAAATTTCATGAATTATTTGGTTTCCCTAGAGTAGAACTGTTATGAACTAAATTGTGCTCCTGATTCACATGCTGAAACTCTAACCTGGATTGTGACTCTTTTGGAGATAGGACCTTTAAGTATAAAACTGAGATTTATGTAATTAAGTTAAATGAGGTGAGAAGGGTGGGCCCTAATCTGAAAAGATCAGTATCTTCATACGAAGAGGAAGAGGTCAGAATTCTCTACATATACAGAAAAAAAAAAAAAGCCATGGTATGATATAGCAAGGAAGTGCTGTCTGCAAGGTAAGGGGAGAGCCTTCACCGGAAACCAGCATGCTGACACAAAATACTTGAGATAATCAATTTACAATGAGGAAAAGTTGACTTTGGTTTATGGTTTTGGAGGTTTCAGTGTGTGGTCATAGGCCCTGTTGCTTTGAACCTGGAATGGCATAGTACATCACAGTGGTAGTATAGGGCAGAGAGGTCTATCTACCTCATGGTGTCCAGGAGGTGAAAGAGAGAAGGGCTGGGGTCCCAATATCCCCTTCAAAGGTACCCCCTCTGTGGTGAGCCGCTTCTGCCGTTTCTGCAGACTATGGTCGCCATTACAAGATGGCGCTGGCTCCGCTGTGGTCTGTGACAAACAACTCCTTATTTGGGAGAGTTGGCGCATGGTTTTTCACCACCCTATGAGAAAGCTCCACGTGGCAGCTTCGCATTGGGGCTTGAGATGCTTTATTAAGGCTGGGAGGGGCATCCGAGAGGGAGAAGAAGAAATATCAAGGGCCTGAATAAACTGCTGAAAGAAGATTCCTGAGTTGCGTCTTCCTTGCGGGCAAGGGGTCGCGACAAGTGGTGCCGAGACCCGGGAACCAGAACTTTCAGCAGTCAGGGGTGGTGCACCGGTTAGTCCCAGGTAAGTGGGATCCGCGACCAAAGCGGGGTTAGTCCCAATAAGTGGGATCCGCGATCAAAGCGGGGCAGCTCCTCTGTAAAGAAAGAGAGAGCATTACATTTTATTGCAGCTGCACTGTGTACTTTCGCTTTTGTTTTCTGTGTTTCTTTTGTTGTGTCATTTCGCTTTTGTTTTTTGTGCTTCTTTTGTTGTTGTGATGACAGGGACGCTCCCCTGTAAAAGGAAGAGAGCGGGGACTTTTGTACTTTCACTTTCTTTATAGCTCTAAAAACATTATGGGTGTTGCTTCTTCAAGCCCAATTTTGTTGGCCCTAGATGGGTTGTTACATTCAAAAGGACTTAAGATAAAGCAGAGTACTTTGCAGATGTTTTTAAGAGAAGCTGATATAGCGGCTCCTTGGTTTGCTTTTTCAGGGAGTCTTACGGTTCCCAGCTGGGACAAATTAGGGAAAGATCTAGATTTCGCTCATGAGCAAGGTACCTTGCAGGGTGGCATTATACCACTTTGGAAGTTAGTTAGAGGATGTATAACAGATGGTAAATGCCAGGAAGCTGTGAGTGAGGGTCAAGCTATTCTTGAGCAACTGCATGAGGAAAAATCTGAAGGATCATGTAGTGAAGTGGCAGAGAGTATTAAAAGTAACAGTAGTGAGAAGGCAAAAGAGCCTGAAGATAAAAATAGGAGAAGGCTCTACCCAGACTTGACCGAATTAAAAACGCCTGAGAACACAAGCGACTCAGAGAGTTCTGAGGACCTTGATATATTGTTACAACAACTACATAAGATAAAAATGAAAAAGAAGAAAAAGGAGACACAGGGCACGCAGGCCTACTGTAAGAAGGGGAAGGGAGTTAACATTGGTCAACAAAACTCTGAGGAGGAGGAGGTAGAATATCTAGAAGAAGAAATGGTGCCGATTGCCCCACCTCCGTATGTGGGGGGAACCAAGGTTCCGGGAGATCTTTTCATGCACAAGTTTGGAGGACAGTTAATACAGATATGGGACTTGCATACCCTGTATTTCAGGACAATAACAGGGGAAGATATCATGAGCCTTTAGACTTTAAGATAATTAAAACCTTGGCAGAATCTGTCCGCACTTATGGCATAGATGCCGCTTTCACTCTCACTCAGGTGGAGGGACTTACTAGATTTTGCATGACTCCCTCAGATTGGGCTAGTCTAGTCCGCGCTTGTGTTTCCCCAGGGAAATATTAGGAGTCCAAAGTTGGCTGTTTAATGTTTCTGGCAGTACCCAAGACTCGGAGCGAGGTAGGAGGCTTAAAATTTCTGCAAATAATTCACAATTGTTTAATGCTACATTACCCTCCGCAGCAGTCTGTCTCCAATCTCCGTTCCTGTTTCTTTTGGCTAATGTTACATCACAGGGGATGCTAAATTGCTCTAATATTACCTGTTATTTGTCTGAGTGTTGGAATGGATCCTGGCCTATGGCAATGGTTATGAAAATTCCAACTTTTGTCCCGATCCCGGTTACTGCAGATCCAGAGTCTTTTCCTATTGTTGAACTGATTAGAGCCCGTAGAGATTTTGGAATTACGGCAGCTATAGTGACAGCTGTGGCAGTGTCTGCTGCTGCAGCAGTTACAGCTGGAGTAGCCATGGCCAGCCAGGTACAAACTGCTGCCACTATTAATCAGGTTATTCAACAAACATCCACCATACTTGAGTCTCAAAGTAAAATTAATCAACACATTTTATCTGGGATTCTAGCTGCTAATCAAAGGATAGATCTGCTTCAAGCTCAAGTTGAGGAATTGTCTGACCTAGAACATTTGGGTTGTATTGATCAACGTGCACATTTATGTATAACCTCTGTCAGATTTTATGATTCCAGAAATGCCTCCCGCATCATCGGAGAGTATCTATCCGGAACCTGGTCCATGGAAGCAGAAAACATGATCCAGTCTCAACTAATCCAGATAGCTGTCTGGAACAGTACCCGTGTCGATCCCGTGACTTTGGGTCAATTCACCGATTGGATATCTTCTGCTTTTTCCTTCTTCAAAGAGTGGGTGGGGGTAGGCATTTTTGGTGCAATGTGTTGCTTCGGTATGTTCCTCTGTTTGTGGTTTCTCTGTCGCCTTAAGGCCCGCAGTGCTCACGATAAGGCTATGATCATACAAGCTCTTGCAGCTTTAGAAAATGGCAACTCACCTCAAGTCTGGCTTGCGCATCTTAAACAGTAAACCTTTGACATGGTCGTTACACCCCAAGTTATTATAACATTGCACTGGGATCGACATGACTTTCCTTGTTATTCTCTTAGTGTTGGAAAGCCCTTGCACTCTGCCGGTCTTACTGCCATTGCACGCAGATGGGTTTCCACACTAGTGCTTTTCTATCGCCTTAAAGTCCGTGCCTTTCTTTCAGGGTGCTGTCAACTTGTTTGTCGTTATAAACAGCCACAGTTCAGCCTCAGCTATCCCCCTTCGTCCACCATCGTCACGATACAGGATGCGAGGCAAGGCACTGCACTTGAGTGATCCTTGACGTGGACCTCAAGGAGAGCATGTCCTATTGCATGCGGGTTAGACGCGTCCACGCCCCGCCCCACGAAAAAAGGCGTCGGCTGATATGGCCTCAGATCTGGGGAAGGGCCCTCCTTAGGACTGAGCCATACTATGCAGCCACTTCTGCACAGTGGGATAGGACCTCTACTCTCGCCTGTATTGTTTTAAGAAAACAGAAAGGGGGAACTGTGGTGAGCCGCTTCTGCCGTTTGTGCAGACTATGGTCGCCATTACAAGATGGCGCTGGCTCCGCTGTGGTCTGTGACAAACAACTCCTTATTTGGGAGAGTTGGCACATGGTTTTTCACCACCCTATGAGAAAGCTCCACGTGGCAGCTTCGCATTGGGGCTTGAGATGCTTTATTAAGGCTGGGAGGGGCATCCGAGAGGGAGAAGAAGAAATATCAAGGGCCTGAATAAACTGCTGAAAGAAGATTCCTGAGTTGCGTCTTCCTTGCGGGCAAGGGGTCGCGACACCCTCAATGGCCTTACTCTACTAAGTCTCACCTTCTAGAGATTCCACCACCTCCCAATAGCATCATAGGCTGGTGACTAAGCCTTTAACACACGGGTGTTTAGAAAACCATAAAAAAAGCTGTATCGCAAAGATCTTTACGAGATGCTAACAGAGAGTAGGAGAGAGAGAGGGAGAGGAGAAAAGAAACAGTGAATGTGAAAAATTACTCACATTTTAGTCAGAATAGCTTCAGAACTGAAAAATGACCAAGTAGCATCAATAAGAGAGGATACAGGGGCAGCACCAGGAAGCAGCATGGCCTCCTGGAAGCAGCACACGAGGGTCCCTTGTAGGACAGTGGAACTTAGCATGGCACATCTTCTGTGCATAGCAGTTGGAGAGGGCCAGTACCATCAGGACGGCTGTGGCAGGGGAAGGGGAAATCGTGGTTGTCATTATTTGAGGCAGGAACCCTAATCCAAGAGGAAGAGGAGGAGCATGAGTAATTAAAAATTAATTACTCTTGCCAAATACATATCGGTCACCTCCTGGAAACTCCCCCAAGTAACTAGAAGACAAAGAAACTCTGAAATTTAGAGGACTTATGAGAGTATGAGCTTATTTCATTAGTGTAATAAAACAATCTCATGGCACATATAAAGTGTTGATGTTAGCATTAATGATATAAAAATAGGGATCAGACAGAAACTAACCTTGGTAGGGTGTCTCTTAAGTGCTAGGCAGTGGGACGTTATCTGAATTATATCACGTTTTCTGCATAACAGCTCTGCAAGCTAATACTATTGCTACTCTATTGCAAATGAGGAAAATGGGTCTCAGACAGGTTATGGGATTTGCCCAGGGTCATATAGATAGTGCTTCTGAAATGCAAAGCAGATATATTGACTCCAAAGTACATATTTAACATGCTGCTTTTCATAACCTGTTAACAATTCTGAGCTATTTTACTCTTGTGTATAGAGGAGAAAATATCACTAATTGTTTTAAGACAGTACAGTGGTAATGTTATTTCCATTTCCCATGTCTCCTAAATTGTAAAGACCATTTAAATCCTTGTAGTGTCACTGACCAGGTATATGAACATCATTATTATTTCTTCTTTTTTGGCATACTTGAATTGTCTATTGTGTTGCAGGCACTAAAGATACAATGATAAATATAATACACATAGTCTTCCCCTCATAGATTTTAGAAATATAAAGCAAAGTGTCTGTCTCATTAATAAAATATGTAATTATACATGGTAATAATTGCTCTAAAAAAAGGTCAAGGAGGCGTGAAAGAATAGTAGACATGACATTTAGGTGGAGAGTAAGAAAAGCCTTCTATACAATGTCAGAACAAAGAACTGATGTATAGACAGGGTCCATTAGGCAGAGCTTGGGGAAAATGATGATCTAGGCAGGCAAAGGGAAGAACAGGTGAGAAAGGTTAGACTTGGTTCAGGACCAACATGAAGGTCAGCATCTTTAGTCCACTTTCCGTTGCTTTAACAAAATACCTAGAAGTTGGGTACTGTATAAAGAAAAGATGTTTATTTAACTCATAGTTCTGTAAACCAAACGCCCAAGATGGGGTGGCTCTATCAGTTTGGACTCTGCTGAAGGCCTAATGGTGGATGATATCATGGGGCATGTGCAAGGAGAGATCACATGGCAAGACAGGAAGTCAGAGAGTGATTCAGTGATTCGGGCTTGCTATTTCATGAATCCACTCTCATTGGAACAAACTGGAATTTCATGAGAACTACCGTAATCCCTTTTGATGCAGTGCCCTCAGTGACCTTACTGCCTCCCACTGGGCCATATCTCTTAAGGATTCCACCACCATTCAACACTGGCGCACTGGGGACCAAGCTTCTAACACATGAGCCAATCACAACCAACCATGGCAGTCAGTGTACATGGGGTATAGCAAGCATGGAGGGAAGTGGTCCAGATGGATGGTCCAGATGGAGGCAGGGGCTATGTTATTTGGGGGTGTGGAAGTCCGTGTTAAGGATTTAAAATTTTACTCTCTATTAAGTGGAAAACATGGAAGTTTTTGAGCCAGGGAGGTAGAAATAGTAAGTTGGAAGAAGGTGAGAGAGCCATTGGGTAAAAAGAGAAGATGGTAAGGAAACTTGAGAAGAGGGGTTCCAGAAAGAGAAGAAGAAAACATAAGTTAAAGAAGTTGGCTTCAGAAAAAGGCAAGAGTGTTCTTTTACTGAAAGGAAGGAAGAAAGGGAAAGAAGGGGAAAGAGAATGAAGCCATCTATGTCCCCTCCACTGGACAAGGAGAGACATGAAAACAGGGGGGACTGATGAGAGAAAGTGAAGATCCACGCGGCTGGGGGCTGCTGATTGATGTACTGGAGGAAGGCACAGGAGCAAAGGTGGTCGTGATCAGACTGCTAATTTTGTAAGCATTTCGGTTCTGGTGTGTTCCTATTATGATTTTGGAAATGAAGCAGAAGAAAATGAGACTGGAAATAAAAGAGGTTGAAGAATGGAGGTAAGTTAGGCTTTCCAAATGTCATCTCTGTGGGCGTTAAAAGTTGCCTGGGATGATGGAAGGAGATAAAAGTCTTTGATAAATGAGAGAGCAGGGCCGGAAGCTCAATGTACTATTTTGAAAATAAAGAAGCAAGTTGCCAAAGAGTGAGCTCAAAAGAGCAGGGATTTTGCAACAGGAAGAGAATATAATGGTCTTGAAGAGTCATGGAGAGGAAAGGAAAGTGACCATGAGTATAGGGGTGGGACATAAGACAGAAAAGAGTTCCCATTTCAGAGGGTCTAGGAGAAGCACTGGACTCAGGGGACAGCAAGATCAATTAAGCCAAGGTGGTGACGAAGCAGTTGGAGACATAGAAGATTTTTTAAAAAATTCTCAGATATTAGAAGAAGAGAGCACCTTGGAGTCTTGGATTTAGGAGGAGAGAGATGTTCAGAAATAGAGTGAGTGTAGAATTGGTCAAGCAAGAGGGACTATTTGGGGTATGTTGTGTGTGTGTGAGAGAGAGGGGGCGGGGAGGGAGAGGGAGAGGGAGAGGGAGAGGGAGAGAGAGAGAGAGAGAGAGAGAATTCTCCAATGCTCTGCATTGCATTGCCACACTAATGGTTGAAAGCTTGCAGCTGCTGGCTGTAGTCATAACCCCAGTTGGCTCTAGTTTGTTTGGGAACTGGCAAAGCCAGTGAAAGCTGCTTTTGATAGTCCTCCATGTTTTGAAAAACAACCCAAATCTCTCCTCTGACACCCCAAAGGAAAAAGCTACATTCTTTTAAATTTTCATCATAAAAGAAGCACAAGATAAATGCAAAAAGAGCACTATTCTGTTCAGAGTGCTTAGAGCAAAAGGGAAATCAACTTTTTAATTGGTGAAATAAAGCGCTGGGTAGCTGAGCACAAGGAGCCCTCAGTTACAGTTTTAGGTTCATTCTCCTTGTTCCTCCGTTATGGTCATTGCAGAACATTTTGTTTCAGGGCAGTAGACAGCTATTATTGTCATCCCAACAGCATAAAATAGATATTCTTTAAGTTGTCATATATAAGCATTTCATTAAGTTCAAAAGCAGTGTCATAGTTTAGGAAATAATTTACAGAAATAATAGTCCCAGGGATACATAACCTCAGAGTAATTTGGTGAACACTTTGCTGTTTTGAACATTTTCTCACAAGCTGTTCTTTTATCATCTCACATAAAAAAGGTTACATGGAAAAAAATGAATTTCAATGTTTAAGGGCAAAGAAAATATGCCTCACCCATCACCAAACTACTTTTCAAGAGGAAGAGAATTGAATTCTTTGGAATAATGGTCCAGAGGTGAAAGAATATGAGGTATCTTTAGTGGACTAGAAGTCATTTGGTAGAATGCCCGCAGAAGTTCAAGGGGGGAGAAAGAGGTGAGAGACTAGGCTTAGGTAAATAGGTGGGGGAGATGATGGAGGTGTCCGCATTTCTGGCAGAGGAGTTTAGACTTATAATGAGGCAAGTGAGGTGTAACTGAAGGCTACTAGACAGGACAGTGGCATAACCAGAAATACATTTTTGAAAGATTTGTTTAGAAGCTCTGTGGAAGGTGGATTGGAGAGAAACACCTGGGGCAAGATCATTAAAGATGTAGCAATCAAGGGGAGAAATGATGGGAGTTTAAACAAATCATAGACAGTGGAAAATGGACAGAAATCTGAGTCTTGCTGGCCAAAACACCTGAGATGGGAATAGGAGCCAGAATGATTCCCAAGGTGGCCCCAATACTTGCCTAAGGACCAGAGACTGAAGTCACATGCAGAAGAGGATTTAGCCCTCAGTCTTTCTTCCTTATTACCTTTGTGGAACACACTCTCCTCTTGTTCATAACCTTGAATATGCTATCTCAATGCCTGTCATATTTCTCTATTCCACTTATTTATTTATTTTTAATTGATTTTATTTTTTAAAATACAACACAGATAGAGCACAATTTTTCATATCTTTGTATGTTCACACCACTTCATATCTTTATACTTGTACTTTTTTGTTTTGTTTTGCATTACAATCTTATTACACATATATACCACAATTTTTTATATCACTGTTTGTATATAAAGTATGTTGACACCCAGTTCGTATCTTCAGACATGTACTTTGGATAATGACGTCCATCACATTCCACCATCCTTACTAATCCCCTGCCCCCTTCCTTTCCCTCCCACTCCTCTGCCCTATCTAGAATTCATCTATTCTTCTCATGCTCCCCCTCCCTATCCCACTATGAGTCAGCCACCTTATATCAGAGAAAACATTCGGCATTTGTTTTTTTTTTTTGGATTGGCTAACTTAGCATTATATTCTCCAACACCATCCATTTATCTGCAAATGCCATGATTTTATTCTCTTTTATTGCTGAGTAACATTTCATTGTGTATATATACCACTTTTTTTTTATCCATTTATCTACTGAAGGGCATCTAAGTTGGTTCCACAGTTTAGCTATTGTGAATTGTGCTGCTGTAAACATTGATGTGGCTGTGTCCCTGTAGTATGCTGTTTTTAAGTCCTTTGGGCATAGTCCGAGGAGAGGGATAGCTGGGTCAACGGTGGTTCCATTCCCAGATTTCAAAGGAATCTCCATACTGCTTTCCATATTAGCTGCACCAATTTGCAGTCCCACCAGCAATGTATGAGTGTACCTTTTTACCCATATCCTCGCCAACACTTATTGTTGTTTGTCTTCATAATAGCTGCCATTCTGACTGGAGTGAGATATCTTAGAGTAGTTTTGATTTGCATTTCTCTAATTGCTAGAGATGATGAGCATTTTCTCATATATTTGTTGATTGATTCTATATCCTCTTCTGAGAAGTGTCTGTTCAGGTCATTGGCCCATTTGTTGATTGGGTTATTTGTTTTTTTGGTGCTTAGCTTTTTGAGTTCTCTATATACCCTAGAGATTAGTACTCTATTTGATGTGTGAGGGATAAAAATTTGCTCCCAAGATGTAGGCTCACTGTTCACCTCACAGATTGTTTCTTTTGTTGAGAAGAAACTTTTTAGTTTGTGTCTATCCCATTTATTGATTCTTGGTTTTAATTCTTGCACTGTAGGAGTCTTATTAAGGAAGTTGGGGCCTAATCCCATATGATGAAGATTAGGGCCTACTTTTTTATTCTGTTAGATGCAGAGTCTCTGGTTTAATTCCTAGGTCCTTGATCCATTTTGAGTTAAGTTTTGTGCATGGTGAGAGATAGGGGTTTAATTTCATTTTGTTGCATATGGATTTCCAGTTTTCCCAGCACCATTTGTTGAAGATGCTATCTTTTCTCCAGTGCATGGTTTTGGCACCTTTGTCTAACATAAGATAATTGTAATTTTGTGGGTTAGTCTCTGTGTCCTCTATTCTGAACCATTGGTCTACCAGTCTGTTTTGGTGCTAATACCATGCTGTTTTTGTTACTATTGCATTTAAAAGCTGATATTGGGCAGTGTTTGTGAGACCTAAAGAGCTATCCCACCTTGAAGATGGAATAAGATGTTTCTAACTTTGCTGATGTTTTCTAAGCCACAGTAGTGAGATATACAATAAAATCCTTATGAATGTAACATCCATGCAAGAGTCTTAAAGTGTTTAATCTATACCTCTCTCCTGAGCTTTAAAATTTATAGGAAAGGTTACCAGCTGACTTTTTTAAGGATTTAAAAAATATTGACTCACAACAATCCTATGAAATAAGTACTATGATAAATCATATTGTACAACGGAGGCATAGAGAAGTTATGTAAAGTACAGATGTCATACAGGGACTTAGGGGCAACTAGCCTTAGGGTGAGTTCATAGGTAACAGATCCAGGATTTGAACCCAGGCTGTGTGGCTAAAGGGTCCAGGTTTTGAAGTATTGCTAGACCACCTTTCAAATCTTCTAGCTTATGTAATAGGAAGGTTGAGTTTCTTATGCTGGAGAAATTCCCACATTTATCTGCTAGTAAGAGAAATGAGAACATCATTTCTAGGTTAGGGCCTCTGGAGATTGATGATGAAATGTTTCATCTCAGGGAGGGGGCCCTATTTTTCTATAGTTGTTTTTGCTCCCTTTTCCCCTCCTGCTTCAAATTCCCCATCCTTCAAATTACCGGGTTGGGCACCTGTTTGAGAAAAGTTCCCCAACATTGTTGATGGAGATGAACAACCAAGAAGGTCCAGTGGTCCAAAGTTGTCATGAGAAGGAAACAACTAATAAGGGAGAAAGGGGAACATCTACCTATCATCTCTCTCTCTCTCATCTCTCTCGCTCCATCTATCATCAGTCTGTCTATCTATCCATCCATCACCTATCTATCTGTCATCTAATCATCCATCTGTTCATTCATTCCTATATATTTCCTGGAATCTGTGTGCAGTATACTTAACCCTTTTACACAATTAAATCTTTGAATTCTTAAAGGCTGTAATGTACAGATGAAGAAACCAAGTCTAAGAAAAAGTAAACTTTTCTCAAACCTGAAACCAGCGTTTGTTTATCTGACCCCAAAATATGTACTCTTTTCTTTTACCATACAGCTTGTATCCTAGACTTTTTACTTTTGTACTAGATGTCCTACTTTTTAATGACCAGATGATTGCTCTTTTAAGATTTCTACAGGTCATATTGTAATTATCTCAGCAGAATATATGCAAGTTAATCTTTGTCTTGCCCAATATCAGCTATGAGAAATGTCAATGTGCTGAAGAAAATCAATATAGGCAAGTAAAGTGGAACACTTGAAGGGAATGCTAAAGATAAATTTCACTTCGTTTTTTTTTTAACTTAGTAAATTTTATTTAATTTATTTTTTATTTTTTTATTGGTTGAGAAATGCAATTTAGAACTACACTGAGACAAATTTCACATATATTTCAGATACACGACATTTCTCTTATTCTGTGAAAGCTTTGAGAAAAGCAGTGTACACAAGGCTGGATTGGTGATGCTCATTTTTCTGTATACGATATAATTACTATATTAAGATAATTATAAGATAATATGCTTACAATTAAACCTCCATTTCAGGAACTCATCCTATAATGACAATGCCCAGCTTTGTTATGTAGAAAGAATGAGCTAGGTAAGGCATCTCACCTTTTATGCCCCATATATTTACTCTTTACCTGATTTATCATTCAGAGTATCTGGTTACTATGGCAATGGAAAATATCATCTCATCCTGATAAATAGATTCAAAAAAATATTTTAATATACATAATTTTCCCTTTGAGGTCTATTTTTTTATTCAAGCTGATGATCAAACTAATTTTGCCCAGAAAAGTACGGTATAGTTATTACTCATGGTAATAATATTAACTCATGTAAATGTAAATTGCACCCCCCAAAAAATAATTCAAAAATAAATTAGTCACATTAGATATCATACAAAATAGAAATAAATGAACTGTTTATTCATTCCCTACCATATTGCTTTTATAGGTCTTAGTTAGGATACTCTGAGTTCTTGAGAAGAACCCTCTTTAAAAAAGGATTTCCATGTATTATGGGTTAAAATCAGGGTCCATGTAAATAACGTTTTCTCTTCTCTTTTTTGTGGGTGTGGAGAAAGGGGAGAGGAGACTGAATTTCCAGTAGGTGACATTCCGAACTTATTATACACCTACTATTTAATAATAAAAGAACTTAATGTCACTAATAAATATGACCCATAAAATTTGTTCTAGGCCATGGCATTTACTGAAAACTAAACTGTTAGCTCCAAATGTGTAGAAACATCTTCACTAGAGCTTTTATATAACTGTATTCTTGCTCTGCTTGCTTACTGGTATTTATGTCTGCTCACTCCTCTTAATTGGCTAATGTTTGTAAAGTGCTTCTGAGATGAAAGTCTAATGATCCCTGTGCCGTGGGAGGGTGCAGGTGGCTGCTGTAACACTTGCTGAGGGTGTCTGCTATGGGGTTGGAATGCACCAACTTCCTTGTGGGCTCCGTGATAATGAGGAATTCCTTAAGAATGCTTTATCCCTGTTTCTCAAGGCCATTTACATTTGGTTTTTGGCTATGTTAAGTCATTTTTTGGACAAAATAAAATCATTTTTCCTGCAAAGCTGTAAGAGACTCTTCAAAGATTTTTATTCACCTACCACTAGGGTTTGCTCTAATACAGTTGGACAGTGTCCATGTGCCATTTGTAAAACAAATAATAATAAAATACGTAAACAAGTTCCCAAAGATGTTTCTCTGAAAAATGAGGGGCATGTGTTTTATTAACTTCATATTCTTTTCCTGTACTATAAGCTTAAAAAAAAGCCACATGAAATTTCTTGTTTTGAAAGGTAGGACATGTGTGTAAAGGTTGGCTAGGAGAGATGCAATTGCAGATTGATAAAATTTTCTATCAATTTCTATGGCAGGAATATATTAAAAGGGAAGAGAGTTTTAAAAATCTTATGTTTTTTTTCCTCAGGTTATTGAATTTTCTCTCACTGTATAGGAATGATAGAATTTCTATGCATTATATGATTCATTCTCATGCTAGAAATTTTTTTAAATATTTCATATTTAAAATATATATATATATATATATATATTATATATATATATATTTGTTGTTGTTGTTCTTCAAGATAGGATAGCTCTTTAGGTCTTACAAACACTGCCCAATATCAGTTTTTAAATCAATGAGAATAGAAAATAGAAAAATACAACAGACCTGCCTTTCATAAGGCCTTATTTCTTCATTAGAAATACAGTCACATCACTGGCTCACCTGCCTGCTTCTCTGGGGCTCCCTCCTGGGATATGTACAGTCAGTCCTGTGGGGAACCATGGTGTCTATGGGGATCATACCACTGCCTAGATTATTCCTTGGAGTCAGGAGATTTTCCAGCTATTTATTTTTAATTAGCTGGTAATCACTGGACTACTTAGAGCAAGTTCCAGCAACATAATCAGAGATACAGAAAAGCTCAATACAAAGACATTCTTTATATCAATTGTCATAATAAAAATTTAGGAAAAGACAAATGGCTTAAAACAGAGACTGGATAGATAGGTTATGGCATAACCATTTAATGGAATATTATTCCATCATTACAGTAACAACATGATGTGAATAACCTGTTTCTTTGCACAATACTCTCTTAGGTCATTTTCCCTTTTCCTACTGGTTTTAAAGCATCCATGAAAACTGGGATACTAATTATTTGTCAGTTATTTCCATTGCAAATATTTTCTTCAAAACTATAGATAGTCATTGTATCTAACAGTTTGTTTTGATGAACATAAATTTTAACTTTTAATATAATAAATTTATTAACATTTTCTATATAAATTTATGCCTCTTTAATTTTTAAATTTTTTTAGATGTTGATGGACCTTTATTTTATTCATTTATTCATATGTGGTGCTGAGAATTGAACCTAGTGCCTCACACATGCTAGGCCAGCGCTCTACCAACTGAGGCACAACTTAAGCCCCTAAATTTAGGCCTTTTGTATCTCATCTAAGAAATTTTTCTTATCCTAAAATCAGAGTTTTCTGCAAAGAAAATTATTTTTTGTGTGCCGTGACAGACATCTAAGTTTATTTATTCTTTTGTAGCTAACCCTTATCCTGTCACTATTTATTAAATAGTCTATTGCTTTCACATCAATTTGTGACACTATCTCATGCCAACTTTTCAAATATAAGTGGAGGCTTGTTTCTGGACCCTTTATTTTAATTTGTCTGTGGGGGTATTCTACTAAAACACTGTCACCATTGCTACAACTTTATGTCATGCTCATATTTGTTATAGCAGGCCTGTCTAGGTTATTTTATTTCTTCATTGTCTTTCCTATACTGGGCATTTTGTTCTTTCATAGAAATTTTATTATCATTCTATAAAGTTAATTAAAACAATGCTTTTGAAATTTTGATGTCATTTACCGATACTAAGGAAAATTTATTTCATGCATTAACTAGATTTTCCATATCTTCAACGTTTTATAATTCTTTTTTTCTTGATACATCTTTTATTAGGTGTTTTCCTATTATTATGTATGTATGTATTTAATATTTCTATAAAACCACATTTCAATATAATGAAAAATTATACTTCAATATAATTAAAATGTTCAACCTACAGAAGCTCTATTTTTTCTGTTGTTTTCATCAATCTTATGAATCTCTTTCATTAGTTATAAGTTTATAAATTCTTTTGGGTTTTCTACGTAGAAAAGTATGTCTTTGATAATAACAAATGTGGTTCTCCTTTTTGCTTATTCTTTTGATTCCTTTTTTCTTGTTTATTGTGCTAATACGATATTAGTAAAGGTAAAGGAGAGTCTAGTAATGTTGAAGGGGATCAGGAGGCAGAGTAGAGCTATGGGTAAGGGGAGGCAACCCAGAATGAATTCTTCAAAAAATTAAGTTAAGTACATATATAAATAAGCCACAGGGAATTTCACCTTTATGCATAAGTAAAAAGAACAAGTAAAATGTAAATAAATAGATGAGTGCAAGGAAGTCTAGTGGAGTAGAGGAAGGAGAATGGGGGAGGGAATGCGGAACTATAAAGCTCTAATTTTAAAAAGAGAGGGAGAGACTGCTGTCTATATAACTCATTAATCTCTTCATTCTTAAAAATTAAGATAGAATATGCCAAGTTAAAAAAAAAACAAAAACAAGGCTACATTCTGTAGCATCTTCCTTCACATATGGGGATGGCTATTGAGATGTATTTAGAAGTAGGGGAATTGGACTTCAAGAAGGTTCTTCAAGGGAAAAGATGATTCCAACCATAAGTTCTTTCTTCCTTTTTGGATCTCCAGTCTTCATTTTGGAGTCATGTAGTACCTTTGAAAATATGAACAGTTGTTGAGAATAATGGAACAGGAATGAAAAAAGAAACTTGGGCTCTGATGAATATATTGAGTTCAATTTTTGGACAGCACTGACTGCATCAGGATTTCTATTAGTCAAGAAAAATGAACTAATTATTCAGCTTGCTGAGTCTTTCTTTGCCTAAGACATTATTATTAATGTGATATACAGATAAATTTCATCATAGATAAGCATAGTGCTTCTGAACAGAAATTTTGGAGAAAATGCTTCCAATTTTCCCTAAGTTTGTTTGCTATAAGTTTTTGTAGACACCTTCTTTCAACATGTTTCCTTTCTATACTCAGCTTAGAGTTTTATTATGAAATTGAATTGTATCAAATTCTTTCTCTGTATTGTATAAAATTGTATTGTTGAATTGTATCAAATTCTTTTTCTGTATTGTTTCAAATACTAAAATAGTTTCCCCTTTTTTATCTAGGAGTGTGATAATTTAATACTTATTAATCTATATTAATAAACATTAATTATTTGGCATTTATTAAATAATGGATTAAATGAAATTAATTTATTAATGCACATATTTCTAATATTAATCTGTTCTTTCATTTCTGGGATCAACTCAGGGTGGGTACTACAGGCTGTCAATGAAACCTTTCTGCTAAAATATATATTGCTTGATTTGACTGACAAATATTTTACTTAAGATTTTTGCATTTATGGTTAACAGTGGATTTGGCTTATGTTTGTGTTTTTCATTATGGGCTCATCTGATTCTTTTGCTGAGCTCTGTGTTACTTTATGAAATGAGTTAAGAGTCATTTCTCACTTTCTTTTTCCCATGACAACTCATGTATAATATTAGTTATCTTTTCCTTGATTACTCACAGAATTTCATTTGTAAAACTGCCTTAGCTAGTAATTTACTTGGGAATACCTCCAGTTACCGGTTAGAGTTCTGCTCCCTCAAATATTGAAGTTTGAACATTAGAGAAGCACGTTGATGCAAGCATATAAAGCAGGGTTTATATAAAAAGGGGTAACACAGACTTCTCCCAGGAAGGAGAAGAGGGTCATAGCTGATATCCTGGTATCCCAAGAAGAGAGGTGTTCTGCCCTTTTTATAGGTCTTAGGCTTCCTTTGTTCTCCTGCCTTTTCCCTCTTATCTTTCTCCTTCCTGCAAACGTGACTAGGCCCAGGAAAGGTAGGTGGGAGGGCCAAAAGGTGGGAAATAGGTGAGCTGAAGGGGGAAGGGCAGGATGGAGCAGACACATTAATTAATCATTTCACAGCTCCCTTTAGTGAGGGGCAATTCCTAGGACAGGTTACCTTAGCAACAGTTTGGAGCAGAGCCAGGTTCTTGATGAGGGTGGAGGAAGGGCTCTGAATAAATTAACATTTCAATCCCTCAGGGGCCAATGTCCAACTTCCCAGGACTCTCAAAATTGGCCTGACTCTATCTGACCTGACTCGATTTACCTATCTATATGGACTGCCTGTCTAATTCTGGCTTCACTTGTAGGTAAAATTCAAATTCTTTAGTGATCACAAGTTTTCTCATTTTCTAATTCTGCATAAATAATTTTGTCATTTTTATATGATGTAGAATTTTTTTTTATATTTCTAACTTTAATATTTATTAGCATAAAGGTTTTTTTATAGTGCCTAATGGATTTTTACTTTTATTTTCATCTGTACCTATTTTCACTGACAATATAGTTCATTTGTGCCTTTTTTCTTTTATATTTGGCAAATACCCAGAGGTTTGTCTATTTTTTTTTAAGTCTCTCATTTGTAATTGGTTCTTTTTAGTTATGCATGATGGTGGAATCCATTTTGATATATATAAGCATGGACTATGTCTTATTCTAATTAGGACCCCAGTCTTATGTCTGAACACAATGGTATGATTTCACTGTGGTTTTAGTCTCCTTTTAAAGATCTTTTTTTATTATGCATCTTTTTTGTTGTTGTTTTCTACTTCATTCAGTTTTGCTAATTTTCTTTTACCTTTTAAGGTTTTTGTTTATTATTATCTGTCTTCTTGAGTTGAATGCTTAATTCATGTTTTCCTCTATTATATCATTTAAGCAACACATTTTACACTAAGTACTGCTCTGGCTAAATGGCACCATTTTGATACAAAGTGTTTTCATTCTTATTTAATTCTAAGTATATTCCAATTCACATTATAAACATTTAATTTCATTTTTAAACGTGGGATTTCTGGCTTCCTTTTATCATAAATCTGTTTTGTACCTTTATTTATCATACTGGGGATTGAATGAACCTCAGGGCCAGTCTACCATGAATCTATATTCCTAGTCCTTTTATTTATTTATTTATTTATTTATTTATTTTTGAGACAGGATCTCACTAAATTGCCGAGGCTGATGTTCAACTTGTGATTCTCCTGCCTCAGTCTCTGGGATTATAAGATTTCACCCCCATGCCAGGCTGAATCTGGTTTCAATGTTATTGTTGAGTACATTTTTACAGTGTTAACTCTGTGAACTTTTAAGTATCTTTTTCAGAATGTCCAATTGTATAAAATTGTCGAGGATGCTAATTCTTTTTTATTTTGTTGTCTATTTATGTACTATTAGTTGTTTTTCTGTTTTATACTTTTTTTTTTAATTGCAAACACCTCTGTAGTGCTGTTGTTTGCTTAACTGTGGGAATTTAAAGCATCCTAGATTTTGGGACTGCAGGGTAGTATTAGTTGTTCTGCTAAAATTCCAAGTGATTCTCATTAAACTCCTAGCAGTATTCATGTTAATGTCTGCACTTGGAAATCTCATACCTAGCAGATAGCTAAATGTTTCCTAATATTCACATTAAGTTGCACATTTGGAGTGCAATGGAGTATATTTTTCCTCAGAGTTCTGGGCAGAAAAAAATTTTCATGTTTTCTTGAAAGAAGATTGGTAAGAAAATGTTTAGGCTCATGTTAATAGAGGGGTCACACATTCCAGGATACTGGCTGTCTATGGGTGTCTCACTGTCAACTCCCTGCCTCTTAATTCCCCAAGATCATGCATTTCCTTCCAGGAGTCAGGCACTGTTTTAATCCTAATATTTCCATGGACTCCCAGGGGACCATGGCACAAGCTTTTTGCTACATCTGAGTTTCTGTTTTATTTCTGGCACCTGGACATTTTCTTTTCTTTCTTCCAAGAGTATATATACTTCCAAGTGTACACAGTGTACACACACACACACACACACATACATCTTTAAGTACATTTTAGCCAGCATTTCTATGTGGTTTAGCTGACAGTGTAAATTTGAAGTATATACTAACACTGCATACAGGTTAGCTCATATTACTGAAGGAAGGAATTCTCCAGGAATACAGAGAAGTTAGACACAGACCAGTGGCAGACTACTCCAGAGAGTAAGCATCTTCTGGGGGCCTTAACCTGTTTGCTCTTTGGTAATGTCATACTAAGAATGGGCCCCATGTGCTCACAGAATAAGCTAGCTGAGCTAGCTTCTGAAGGTTCCCAGATCCTATTGTCGTATAAAATGCCATGATCACCTGGTACAGGATAGTAATAGAAAAGGAAGTCATAGTGCTGTTATTTTGCAAGGACTTAACACCAAATAGAGGTGACATTTATATATATTTTATATAATAAAATGTACCAAAAAGTGATCAAAATCACAGTTAGCTTTCTTTAATAGAAATTTTCATTTCATGCACCTCATGATCAGTAAAAACTGGAGAAAGAGAAGATTACTGTGTGGAAGAGCCCAGATCTTTAGTGAATCTGGAACTTATAGTACATTAAGACTAGAAGAGGCTGGGTCCAGTTAATAAAAGACCTTGAATATAATATTTACCTTCACTTATTTTAGAGATGTTTTTCCCCAAAATACAATAAAAAGAAACTTTGCATCAATAATTTAGGTACCTATATTTGGATTATGGTTTGTTCCCCTTAAATTCCTTTTATATACCTAATTTTCCTTTAGTAGTTGACTTTGCTAGCAAAATAAGAATTGACCTAATTGATTTACTCTAATGTAATAATGTTGGGAGAAATAAGTGTTTTTAAAATTCTAATGTATAAAAATCATTCAAGTCTATTTTAGTGATTAGCATATAAATGTAATACTAAGAACTTTATCCCTGAATGAGATGAATATAACTCAGCAAGGCTATGAAGTTTTTACTATGCCACTTTCATATCATATGCTATTTATGCTACTTGTGAGTTTCTGAAAGAGATACCAATAAGACTTGCAAATTAATGTGCTTAGCATTTTACTCAAAAATAATGATTTTGTTCCTCGCCTTTATTTATAATCACCACAATGTTATAAAAAGGGACATAGTGGGGGAGCTTTCACTAAATTAGTCTAGCTTATTGGAGTACTTTCTGAATTAGTAGAAGAAAAATACTGAGAAACACAGGACTAAAGTCTTTTAATATTCCCTTATAATTATGTGTATGCTAGACTCCCAAATTCACAGGACATGTGTTATTCAAGTCTTAGTTTTAATTAAAAACAGAAAAAAAAAATGACCTCCTATTGCCATGCCTGTCAGTTTTGCTTAAAGCTTTGTTCCTTTGTTCAATAGATCTGCCGATCTATTTATCTAGGTATTTTTGCATTACTATTAGCCCTACTGGCCATTGAATTGAAATATACTGAAGCATAATAGCTGGTTATTTTGAACAATGCCTTGCTGTTTTCTCCTTTACCTTGACTGTGAAGCCAGATTTAAAGATAGGTAGTTAGTGTAGTTAGGTAAATCGGGTCTAATATCGAGTAAAATCGAGAATGAAGGCCATATTGAGAATGGAGTCCAGGAAAAGGGGAATTGAAAATGTCCCCAAGGCCCAGAGCCCATCCCAAGGAAATGTTAATAAAGTAGCTCCCAGCAAACATAGAGATACTAATCCAAAAGTCCTTCCTGCCCAGATTAGTCCTTCTGCCCATCTGTCCCTCACCCTTTGGGCCTTCCCACCTACATTTTATCACTGCAAGATAACAGAACCAAGGACAGGAATGCGGGAAAGCTGAAAGAAGACTTCAGCCATAAAAGAGGGAAGATCTTGCTCTTCCATAGATTCCACCTCTTGGGTCTCCTTCTTCCTCTGGGGAGAAGTCTTTTCTGCTGTCCTTAATAAAGCTTCTACTTTCCACTCTACACTTGCCTCTGCATGCTTCTCTGGTGTGTTATAGTTCAGCATCTGGGAAGCAAGGAGTAAAGAGTGGTAACACCTGGGTTGAGGTATCTCCCTCACCTTTAAGATGGATTATCCCTGGTTTGAATTTGTGAACTGCAAATATACTCAGCACTTTGATTGTGTTGTAGTATTTCTGCAAACGTGATTAAGATTGAGAATAACTTTATGTCACCCACTCTAGTACTGTCCTTTGTAGATGTAAAGATAAATTGCAGAAGTGGGTAGGTGGTCTATGATTATAGTATGATGCTTTTCTCATGTCACATTTGTTTCTAATACTGAGAAATTTTAGTGTTTGATGAAAGTGCAAATTATGAGAAAAAAAATTCTAAGACTATTTTTGGAAAACTTGGAGTTTTAAACTCATTTAGTACAATAAGAAGAAGGAATTAAAATTCTTTTGATGAATCTCTTAAATGGTTATGAAAGATCACTTACTAGATGGAATTTCAAGAATCGAAATGTAATTGTTAAATTAAAATCAAAAATCTGAAGAGAATGTTGTGTGGTGATGCTAGGCTCTGAAAAGTGAGAGAAAAGATTCCTTGTCTTGGTGAAATTATTTCATTAAATAGGCCTTTTAACCAGATTTCAGAAGCAGACCCAGAAGGAGAAATATATACATTTTTTTTTTTTGAGTAGGAAACAAATGATGACTCAGAGGAAAAACAATAATAGCAAAGAATTTGAGAGAGGAGACATTAGAGATAACAAACTTAGCCTGAATTTGTTATGGTAGTTGCAATGATGGGAACAAAAGATGGGAACAAAACAATGATGGTATCAAAACAGAGGAACCACCAGATCTAGAAGTGGTACTTCTTACAGTGTTTCTATTCACTTCACCAATGGTAAGTGTTACTATATATCAGGCATTAAGTACAACAATTCCTGTCCCAGGGAGCCCTTAGAAGAGCCAGGAGTAGAAGGAGGGACAGAACAGTTGATTTCATCTGGTTGAAGAGTGTAGAGGGTGGACTGCTGGGTTTCTTGTGTTCTCATGACTAAAACGCTCAGGGGTCACTCCAGTAAAACTGGGCTAACTGGGCTGCACAAAATAACCACACAAGAGACACAAATACCTTTTTCTTTGGGGTTCCTGTGACGGCTCCTTTGACCTTAAGGGTCCATAGAAAGAGAGAGAGCGAGAGCACCGTGCTGACCCCTTTTATTGAGGAGAAGCTATTCAAATGAGGCAAAGGGTCAGGTTTTAGGGGGCTGAGTCTATCTTCATGATGTCCACTGTCAGCAGGTTGACTGACACCTGGGTAGGCCACACCCAAGGACACGGTAAGAGAAGGGGACACACACAAGGCACTTCCATGGAAGATTCTATCCTAAACAGGGCAAGGGGTTTATTACAAAGGAACAGGTGAGCATAGTTTCATCCATGCGGCTGTAGGAAGACACAGCCTGGGCACAAAGACACAGTCACTGGAACCCTAGAAGAGCAGGGCAGTCTAGCAGAATGGGTTCCTGACACCACATCGACCAGCAGGGGAGTTAACTGGGTGAAGTGCGAGGTTGGTCTCCCACAGTGGACAGAGGGGGCATTCAGCCTACCTGTCAAAGTTAGCCAGTGAGCGCTGCATTCACTTGGCTGGCTTCGAGGTAGCGAATGATCACATGCTAGCTCAGCTTTTCTAGATTACTTGCGTTCAGGGTCGCTGGCATCGCATGCCATCAGATTTGGAATGCAGCTTCTGTTGGGGCCTGGTCCAGAGCATCTGCAATGCACCCACCTTCGCAAGTGCTGGAGAGGAGACAGCACTCGCAGGTGCAGTGGGATCAATGCCTGTCTTTGTGGATCTCAGGGCTCCCATTCGCAACCCTGGAGAAACCCTTTCAGCCAAGGTTCCTAGGGTACCTCCATTTACTCCTCCCCCAGGCTGGTCAAATGAAAATTAGATAAACCGAAGGGGTTGGTGATTGGCTAGGAGAAAGAGATTTGGCTCTGCTTTTTCTCTCTATTGGACCACAGCTGTTAGAAAGATGAAGATTAGGAAACTCTCACTGATGATAAAATACCAGTACTGGTGCTATCTAGTCACAGGGACTTTTTCCTCTGTAGGATTCCATGATACAAACAGCTGGTTACCTGAGGCTTGACTGATGGGGAAGGGGTGGTTTGGCAGATCTAGATCAGAGCAGGAAAGGAAGATCTACTCCAGAAAGGAGTATGTGCAGATTGGAGAAAAGTGGTCAGAAAGTTACCACCGCCTGCAAATGAGAAAGATGACATAGTTGTGTGGGATGAAAGGAAGGGTTAGAAGAAGCAAGTATTTGGGTGGAGAGATGTCAGGACTTGACAAGCAAGTAAAGGAGGGACCTGAAGGAAGGAGATGGGCCCAGCTCTCTACAGTGCTTTTGGCAGAGAGGCTGGGTGAGTTGCAGGTGCCATTATTGCTGGCAGGAGATTAGTAATAGGTTTGAGTCCAGATAAGATAATGAGGTTATTTTTGGACATGTCAATCATGTACAAATGGAAATATTCAGTGTGCAGCAGTTTATTGTTCAGGAAAGCTGTCATCCTGGAGTCTTTGATTTAAGCAGGTGTGGATGAGGTCAGCTAAGGATAATTTAGGGTGCTATATCTAGAGGCGCTGGAGGGACAGACACAGGATATCAGCACCTACTGGACGTTTTTCTGATAAATGAATTTTCTTCTTTAATTTGCAGCACAGCCAGGGTCATTGGAAAATTCAGTTTCTTTTGCCTTCAGTGTCTCATTTTGAAAGGGAAGGGATTGGAGTTCTTGATCTCATTGTAAAAAGAATTTAAAATTATAGGACTTCTCATGAGACTGTTGGAGGCAATGAAACAGGGGAATCTTGCACCTTCTTTTCAACCATTGTATCCTACCAATGTCTTAGGATCATTGACAGCAGTAATAGCAGAGCAGTCTCACATCAGGAATAATCTCAAGTGTGGAAGATCACAAAGGCAAAGAAACTCAGAGAGAAGCATCCACCTATACAGATGGCTCAAATCTAATAATTTCCTTTTTAGGTTTGAACTCAGTCTGCTTACGATGTGATATAGGGAACTTGTTAGAAGCACACTTTCTCTGTGCTCTTATTTATTTTACATTTCTTTTCTTGGCCCATTTCCCTCCCTTTTAAATAGATTTTATATTTCAGAGCAGTTTTAGGTTCCAGCAAAAATGAGCATGTAGTACATAGTTCCATTCACCCTTGCCTCTCCCTCCCAGCCCCTTCCAGGATGGATGTCCCCCACCAGAGTGCAAATCATTTGGTGCAAATGATGAGTCTGCATTGACATCTCATTATCACTATCACCTATTGGGGTTCACTCTGGGTGTTGTACATTCTGTGTGTTGATTTGGACAAATGTGTAGTGACATGTGTTATGGTTTAGATGTTAGGTATTCCCAAAAGCTCACATGTGAGAAGAAGGTTTAGAGAAGAAATGATTGAGTTATAAGAGCCTTAACTCAATCAGTTAATTAATCCCCTGATAGGGCTTAGCCAAGTGATAACTGTAGGCAGGTAAGGGTGTGGCTAGAGAAGGCAGGTCCCTGGGGACATGCCTTTAGGGTGTATATTTGGTGAGCTGAGTTTAGTATATCTCTGAAGCCTGCTGTGATGTCTGGAGCCACTTCCCCCCACCACAGCTTTCCACCAGGATGTTCTGCCTCACCTTGAGCTCTGAGGAATGAAGCTCATTGTCTATGAACTGAGACCTTTGAAACTGTGAGCCCCCAAATAAAGTTTTCCTCCATACAATTGTTCTTGTCAGGTCTTTTGGTGGCAACAATGAAAAAGCTGACTAAAACAACATGTATCCATCATTGTAGTCACATAGGGTAGTTTCACTTCCCTAAAGGACCTTTCTGTTCCCCTTTTCATCCTTCCCTCCCCACTATGCTCTTACATTAAAAAATATACTTACTTTATTTTTATATGTTGCTAAAGATCAAACCCAGTGCCTCACATGTGTGAGGCAAATGCTCTACCATTGAGCTATCACCCAGCTCCTGCTCTTACATTTTAATTGAAGTCATATATCTATGCTGTTAAAATTTCATTCATCTTAAAGATATAAGTGTGCATTAAAATATGAAGAGAATGCATTAACACAGTAACATGTATTTACCTATGTCAAAAGCTTCCTGATGTGGATTATCATTATTGTTTATAGTATGGTGCAATTTTTGGTAATCAGTTATAGTAATTGGAGCTTTACTGCCATTGAAAGTTTGTTAGTTTAATTAGGTTAGCCCCTCAAGTTTTTTTTTCCCCAGAAGTCATCAGGAATAGAGAATTTAAATAAATACTGCTTAATCAGGTAAACAGATAAACCTGTATTAGTTTGTAAGTCAGTTTATCTTTGTTTTAGCACACTGTTCTCCTTTAATATTTGTACAATGGATATTTACCTGGTACCTAGGGCCAAAAGCCACCACCTGCATTTTATTGAAACATTTTTATGAGTTTGTACACAAGTGTGCATACCTACACTAGCACTTGCAATTTTACATGTGTGTGCAAATGCGTATGTATGTGTTTAAGTGTGCACTTGTGTTTGTGCATGCACATGTGCATGTTCAGTACATACCAGCATTAGAGACGGAAATAAGAAAAAAAAAGCAAAGCACCTGGAGAGTAGAGGAGAGGATTGCAATGAATTTATTTTTTAATGATAGAAAAATAAAAAAGAAGAGAGAGAAAGAGATGACAGCCAAATAGGGAGCGGTAAGGGAGGGAAAAAAAGCAACAGGCAGGTGCCAGAGGAATTGGGTCATTTTGGAGGAATATAATGAAGAGGGGCTAATGGCATCAGGGTCTTCATGGCAAAACAACCTTTCTTTTCTCTTTCTTTCTCTAATGAGGACCTGAAGAGAGCAGAGCAGCGATGAATGTCTGTGTTGCTGTAAGTCACTGACTCTTCCCCACAACTGAGAAATAGAGGCGGGGGGGGGGGAAACAAAGTGCATAGTTACAAGAAACCAATAGAACTAAAACATTAACCTTGAAGTACAGACCTATTATAACTTCATATGACTTAAAAGAATACTCATGTCTCATAATGATAAAATTAGATTTAAGGGGTGACCCTCCTTATTTACCTGATTTTGAGGGGGGAAACGTGTTTCAGCAAAGAAGATAATGGGGTAATTAGGATTTCTTGCTGTGGTGCAGGCAGCAGGATCATTTTTGAAGGACAAGAGAGGTGCAAAACATTGCTTAACAACGTCTGTGAGTGTCTGCTTACTTGATACTCTTCTTCACTGGACTGTTAGCAACAGGATGCCTTGTTTTCTTCTCTTTGATACCTTGCATAGTGCTTGACTCACAGTAGACACAAAAAGTTTCCTGGATGAATGGATGACAGACGCAGAAAAACTTTTGCATCTAAACTGGAGAAGGAAATAATAGCAATAATAATGCTGGTGATAAGGGTGAGAGCTAACATTTACTGAGAGTTTGCCACAGGTCTGGCACTCTTTGAAGTATTTTATATGTATTGATTCCTTTAACCCTGATAATGCTAATTCATCATAATATTGTAGATAAGAAACTAAGACATAGAACTGTTATGCAATTTACACAATCTTACAGCTAAAAAGTGCTAGAACTAAGTTTTCAGTTCTCAGTGTCTAATCCCAGAGATCATGCTTCTTTACCACCTAGCTCAGCCCTTCTCCCACATTTGCTTTAGTTAGTCATGATATAAGCAGATGCCATTCTTGTGGTGAGCAGTGATCAAATTCATGGTGGTCCTCATGCTATAAAGATGACATGAACATTGACATATGAAATGTGGTATTGAAAGAGATTTAATCCTGTGATGGAGGGAAGATCTTCAATGGAAAAATAGGAAGCCCCTGGACCTGTGTGCCTCTCACGGGACAGATTCCTCCTGAAGTCTGGCTTCAGTGACCTCGAGCATGCCTGTGAGCCTTGGTGAAGAACCAGGGAGTCAACAGGGGTCATAGCCATTCTCCAATACTCTCACCCTCATTTAATCTTCATATCATTTCTTTGTCTATTTTGCAGTCAACAAGCTGAAGTGAAAACTATTTTTAATTGAATTCAAATGATCACTCTCTCTAGTCTTCCAACTCAGATCAGACTCTGTGCTATGCTGGAATCTTCCGGGATAATTTATGAGATGTCTGTCCCTCCTTTCCTTCATTTGTAAATTAGAGATAGTGATAATCTGTTGAGAACCACAGCCCAAGGGGCCCCAGCAAACTTTCAGACTGCCAGCTGATGATTGGCTCACAGCGGCCCCAGCAACATCTAGCTGATTGGCTCCTCTGTGGTGATGCTCATTGGGCTGTTTCCCTGCCCTTTCAGACCACGGAGCTGCTCATTGGGGGACTTTTTTGGCTCCACCCACGCGACCCAGCCAATTGGCCTCAAGAGCAGGAGGATTGTGGGAGGTGGAGAGGCTTGTGGTGGAGAGAGAGGCTTGTGGAAAGCGGGTGGTGGCAGTTGGGCTTTGAGGGTTTTTCCCGAGGAGCTGTTTTGTTTGGCGTGTGTGGTTCTAAAAATAAAGTTAGTTTCTTTTGACAAGTAGCCCCTAAATTGTGCCCAGCCAGACTGCGGCAATAATCCTTCCTTTGAATGATCATTGCTGAGATTAAATCAATTTCTGCATGTAAACCTTTTGGAAATCTTCGTGCCCCATAGCAATTGCTCAAAAATTTCTTAGCTCTTCTTCCTATAAGCTTTTGTATTTATGAAGCTTCAATTTAACTGAGTTTCTAGCACTTGGATGATTTGGATTCACGTAAAGTAAAGGAGGGAACTATTGATCTGAAAAACATATTATCAGTGTGCCCCACCCTCAGCTGGGAAAAAAAAGTGAGTAGAGCACTTTATTTTAGAGATGGAGAAACTGGGGCAAAGTGAGAGCAATGTATTTGTTCAGCATAATGCACATAAACAGTGCATGATCCTGATCAAACCAGGTAAAGAATTCTCATGCAGTAGCTTTATGGTGTGTGTTTATGGTGTTGGAACTAATGGTAATGAGCCTCCTGAGTTCCAGGAAGATGGAGCAGGCCAGGATCTATGTTAGGGTTTTTTATGGTCAGTAACCCAAATTCTTGAGTGTTATCTATAGTTTGTAGTAAAATCAAGCCTATCTTCTTTGTGGAAATCACTGGCTAATGAATGCTTTCCCACACTGAATAATTGTATATATTTATGGGGTACACTGCAATATTTTAACACATGTATACAAAATAGACCGATCAAATCAGACTAATTAATGATTCCATCTCCATAACATTACTTTGTGTTTAAGTTCCTCTCCTAGTTACTCATAAAATTATTATGAAATATATTCTCCCTGCTGTGCTGGAGAGCACCAGAACTTATTACTTACATCTTACTTTGTTTTGGTCCCAATTATTCAACCTCCTTCTCTCTCTCTCTCTCTCTCTCCTGCTGCTACGCTTCCCAGCCTTTAGTAATCACTGTTACACATTCAAAAACATGTTTAAGGAAATGGAAGTATCCTGCTTTTATCATTACATACTGTGTACATGTATTGAATTATCACACTGTACCCCATAAGTTTGTATCATTAAAATAATAATTAGTAAAAATTCTTTCTCATAGGATGTAGAGAGAGAGAAGTGATTTGCATGACTTGATCCATTTCAGTCTCTGCTGGATATTTTTATGGACTGAGCTTCTTTTAGAGAAAATTGAAATGCTTTTCTTTTTCCTAAGATATTGCTCAGGAAAGGTTAAGTTTTTTCGGTTTTCAGGGGGAATATGCATCAGTGGTTTCATGAAGAAAAAGAATACGAACTCTCTAGAGTCCACCTGCTCCAATCTCACATTTAATTGGTTAAAGAGTCTAAGAGAGATTGAGGAATTTGAGTGAGGCTACACAGCTGGTACATAAAGACAAAGCTGCAGCCTGGCCTGGTTTGACCAATCCCATGGCTTGAACCCTTCCTACTGGTGTTTAATGATGTTTCCATATAAGACTGATTAGGAAATTGTCCAAATGACCTTGGCAATGATGTTGAGGAGCATCCTGATGGCTGTGTGGGATTCAATACTCTTTATTTTCCCCTCCTTACCTTGGAATTCAATACTTTTAATTGACCGAATATTATTTGACTCTAGGAATTAAAAAGTCTGTTTTTTAAAAACCCTTTCTCAAATGGATAGTTTGGATACTAGTTGCAGCTTCTTAGATAACTAATTATATTTTGGATCTTTTGAAATAAAAAAAGAAAAAAAAAAGAACATAGGGGACTCTCCTTCTTCTGGTGCCTTTCAGAATGTGGTCATCTTTAGCATCTGTTCCATAGGTGACAGAAATATTTGGGTGGAAACACTAGGGTCCTGGGAGTGTGAACCTAATTGCTTTATGCTTTTTGGAAAGAAGAATATTGGGCTGTTGATTAGGCTGTAGAGACAGTGAATAAGATGCTACTTGGATGAGGAGAAGGCAACATAACTTTGGGGAAGAATGTTTTGGATTAGTTGGTAATTTAACCTCCGAGGTAGGAGAGAGCTCAGGTAGAAATGTTGATTCAAAAGCTCAAAGGTCTGAGAAGACTTTTGATAGCTCATTGGTATATTGTATCAGATGGAGAAAAATAAATTAAAGGCACCAAGGAAAACACTGAGCCTCCTAAAATGTGCTTAATAAAGGGACATCTTGGCTCCCTAGTGTCTGATGTAGCCAGTGCTATCCACGGGGAGCCCGGTGAGCAGGGATGGAGGCATCTTTCCCTAATGGAAACAGTGCCTGCTTCCCACTCAATCCTGCTCTCTCCCTTGGAGGGCTGTACACAAATCCTACTTTTGGAGTTTGTGATCCTACCAAGTAGCTTCAGATTGCAAAGGACTTTATATACAAGTCCCTACATAAACAGAACAAACTGAGATTGCAGAATGATGTAAAACACCCTCAACATTTCAGGCCAGAGGGCTCTCTTCTAAAGGGGCCTTTCTTTGTTTTTCTGTGGCTGCAGCTTGACTTCCTTTGGACTCTCACACTCTGGCTTAGATGATTTCCCTGGTACCTCCCACTGACGTTTCTTGCTGTCCCTGTCTTGCTTTTTTCACACTTTCCAATCATTCACATTCTTAATTAGGCTTAAAAGTATCTGATAAACACTGAGCCGGAAATGAGTCAGTTTCCATCATGAATGCTTTAGGGAGCGCCTGACATTTAATTATGTTTTTACCAATATGTGTTTATGAGCTTTGTTTTCCTCTTGAAAATTAGAAAGGATTGGCCAATATGATTTATTAAAAATGTAATTTATATCCATGCAAATTGTGAAAATTTAGGGCTTCAAAACTTACATAAATACTTGTTATATTTAAACTTTATGTTATAATGTTGATTTCTTTAGTTAATTTGTAATAATAGTAAATAATTTATGATTTTTTTTCATTAAAATTTAAAAGCCTAATGAACTCTACAATACCAGAAACACTCTGCTGAACAGAATTTATAAAAGATGGCTATTGAGATAAATCCTCAAAATAGTGGTGTTTTGAAATACGATTTTTCTTGTTAAATTGTACTTAAAGCTACCAGTTATTTGAATGTCATTAGATAACTTCTTCTTTCTTTCTTTGTTTATTTTGTGGCGCCAGGGATTGAACCCAGAGGCACTTAACCACTGAGCAATATTACCAGCACTTTTTATTTTTTTTAAATTTTGAGACATGTCTCGCCAAGTTGCTTAGGGTCTCTCTAAATTGCTGAGGCTTGGCTCTAAACTTGTGATCCTTCTGCCTCAGCATCCCAAGTTGCTGGGATTATAGGCATGTGTCACTGTGCCCAACTAAATATCTTTTTCTTTAAACATAAAATAATAAAAAAAAGTTTCTGTAAGGTTGTGTGTGTGTGTGTGTGTGTGTCCCCATAGTTACAGTTTGTTCTCTGTCACCTCTTGTACTTTTAGTTGCTGTTTTGACTTTCAAGACTATCTTGTCTAGACACACAGTTAGAATGATTTAATAAATTATTATGCTGCAAGTCCAGAATTCAGGATGAGAGAGCTGGATGTATCATTTTGACCTGACCTAACTTAGTTGGCTTACTATCAGACATGAGACAAATTTTAATTTGGTTAGTAACCTCAACCATAAGATATCATTTTCATATAATTCCTGTTGACAAGAAAAAACCTTGGCAGAATTCATAAGATTTTTTTCACCTATTATAAATCCAACTCAACTCTTTTGGGAATGTTGAAACTTGTAAAAAAAAAAAAAACAAAACAAAACCCAACTCTCTCATAAAGCCTAATTCCTCATGGGTTTCATGATATGATTTTTAAAAAGCTGTAGTTTTTTAAGTGACAGTTTTAATCCCTTAACATTAAAGATAGCTCATCAAAATAGAACTAGAGATGAATTCATTTCCAATAAGAGAAATACAGTAAGAAGAAGAATAGAAATAAAAATGTAAATTATTGATAAGTCTTTAGCATGCTAACATCAGTAGTTCCTTATGCATCAGTATGATACATATTATATACTTTCCTCTCAAATCGTATTCACTTTTTAACATAAATTCAGCAAAATCGATGACAGTGGACTCTTGACTTTTTTCTCAGTCCTTTGAAGAATATTCTTTTCTTTCTTTTTGAATTTATTGTAGTAATTAATATCGGACAAAAATATGTACATAAGTATATATTTGTGGGGTACCATGTAGGGTTTTGGTACATGTATACTTTGCATAATAAGAAAATCAGGATAAGCATAACTATCTCCCCAAACATTTATCCTGTCTTTATTGTGAAAGCATTCAAAATCCTTTCTTCTAGTTTTTTGAAATACACAGTACAGTATTATTATTTAAAGTCACCCTTCTGTGCAACCTCTTGGTACCCCTGTCTTTCCCTCCTTGCCTACTCTCCCCAGCCCTTGGTAATCATCTTTAGTCTTTACTTCCATGAGATCCATCTTTTTAGATTCCCCATATCAATGAGATCATGCGGTACTTGTCTTTCTCTCTCTCTGGCTTATTTCACTCAACACAATGACTCTGATTCTGAGACCTGGGCAAAGGACAGGTAGCTGATTATCAAAGAAAAGGAAATAGGTTGCCAACAGCTAACCTTCAGATAGCACTTCCCTGCTCCACCTGTTGACCACCTGGGGAGGGGAAGGATCTTACTTGCCAACCTAAGGATTAACCCCCTGGGTGGCTCTTTTCCTGCCTTTGGGCACATATGCAGGAAAGAAAGAGAGGGTGGATGGGGCTGGGGATGTGGCTCAAGCGGTAGCCCGCTTGCCTGGCATGCATGCAGCCCGGGTTCAATCCTCAGCACCACATACAAACTAAGATGTCGTGTCTGCCAAAACTAAAAAGTAAATATTAAAAATTCTCTCTCTCTCTTAAAAAAAAAAAGAGAGGGTGGAGAAGTCTATAAAAAAGCAAGACATCCCTCATTCCCACAGGCACCAGCTCTGGATGCCAGCTTCTCTCCAGATCTCTCTCTCGCTCCCTCTCTCAAACTTGTTTTCTGTGCTTGCCTAGGCATTTCTTGGGTGTTTAGTCTTCAACACCAGGGAATTGAGGACTCAGTTTCCAAGACAGGTACTAATTCCACTCATGTTGTCACAGATGACAGGTGTTCAAGAAGTATGCTCTTTTCTTTTCAGACCTAGTATGAATTTAGTGCATCCAACAATTGTGGGGGAAAAAAATCCACAATTGATTCAGTCAAATTTGTATACATATGGTGTTATATGTGAAGAGCAGTAACGATTAAGTACCTGCTTCATTGAATCAGAAATTTTTGTGAGGGGAAAAAGTGAGGGAAAAATCAATCATACATTTGCATTATGGTAACAAACTGAATTTTAAAATGTTATGTTTCTTGCATACTTATTAAGTAGAAGACTGTGTTTCCTAATCCATTTGGTGTATCTTCATGAATGTTTTAGATCTCAGAGAAAAAAAATGTTGGGGTTATTCATTCCATACATATTTATTCACGACTAAACACTTTTCTAATGGCTGGAGCGATACAGTTAAATAAATGAAATATCCCTGGCCATACAGTGTATACCAATAATACAGGATGAGACCAGCAATAAAAGAAAAATATACATGTGTATGTCTCTGTATACCCATGTATAACTACTTATAAATGAAATTTAGTTCATTATGTATTATGAGCATAAAAAAGGAGAAACAGGAGAGGGAAGTGTTATGGGTATTAATTGATAAGACTTCACTGGAAAGATAACATTTGAACAGACTTAAGGAGTTGAGGGAGTAAGCCTCATATGTTGGGGTGGAGTGTTAGATGCACAGGGAACTGAAATATAAAGCCCCTGGGGAGGGAAGGTACCTGTTATCCAGAACAATGAGAGACTGGAGCAACAAGAGCCAGCAAAATAAAAAGATCAAGGAGGTAATAGAGGCCTGGCTTGGGTAGAAAACAGAAGGCTATTTCAAGGACCTTGTCTTTTGCTCTGAATGAGGTGAATGGTCATTGGAGGGTTATGAGAAGAAATAAGTGTCCCGAATTGTGTTTTAACAGGAGGCCTCTAGAGTTGTGTGAGGAACATATCTGTTGGGTTGAAAAAAGACAATAAAAGGGAGAATGTTGAGAGCCACAGCTGAAGGGGCCCCAGCAAACTTTCAGACTGCCAGCTGATGATTGGCTCACAGCGGCCCCAGCAACATCTAGCTGATTGGCTCCTCTTCCGTGATGCTCATTGGGCTGTTTCCCTGCCCTTTCAGACCAAGGAGCTGCTCATTGGGGGACTTTTTTTGGCTCTGCCCACATGACCAAGCCAATCGGCCTCAAGAGCAGGAGGATTGTGGGAGGTGGAGAGGCTTGGGGTTGAGGGAGAGGCTTGTGGGAAGCCGGTGGTGGCAGTTGGGCTCTGAAGGTTTTCCTGAGGAGCTGTTTTGTTTGGCGTGTGTGGTTCTAAAAATAAAGTTCGTTTCTTTTGACAAGTGGCTCCTGAATCGTGCCCAGCCAGACTGCGGCAGGAGAACAGTATGATAATGAGGCTTTGACAGATAGTAGTAGTAGAAGTTAAGAGACGGATTGGATGATTGTGGATATTTTCAAGGTAGAAACAACAGAACAGGCTGACAGAATGGATTGGCCTGTGATAGTTTATTTTAAATTGATTGAACTAGGCAACTACAAGGAAGGAACTTCAGTGGATCAAGATGGAAATCTCTGAAATTCAGGATTTGGGGAGAAGATCAGTAGTTTGCTTTAGGAGAGTCTATTAGACAGCTAAACAGAGATATTGAATAGTCCATTGGATATGGAATTCTGAATTTCAGGGGATAGATACAAGATTGAGATAAAAATTCAAGAATCAGAAGCATGTATGTGACATGAGATAATTTGAGATCTCTAAAAAAGTGGTTATCAATAGAGAAGACCCAGGATGGAACTTAGATGGAAATTCAATACAATGGAGTTTGAAGATAGAATCAGCAAAGACTGAGTCAGTAAGATAGGACAAAAGACTGATACAGTATCTATTGTTGTACTCTCTTTTCTGTTGAATAAACATATATGTCTATTGTTTTTCTAATACTAATTATTAATTAATCCTGATGACTCTTTTGTCTGACTTTGTTTTCTTTTTCAAATGGTTTAACTCTTTCAATTCTTTTGCCTTTCATATATGTTTTATAATCAGCTTTTAATTTATTTAGAAAATTCTTCTTAGATTTGGATTTTTATCTAAGTTGGAGGAGAATCAACATCTTAATTTTATCGAGTTTACCTTTCACAAATATGTTATACCTCACTACTTAGATTGGTTTTGATTTTTCATCAACATTTTATAGCATTCATAATATAAATTGTACATGTGTTTTGTTGGCTTTATACATAATTATTTCATTTTTTGAAGCTATTTAAAATATTTTTTCAATTTCCAATTGTTTATTTCTATATGTTATATTTCTTGCTAGTCTCTGGGATTTTCTAAGTCAGTAATATTGTTTTCTATGAATAAATATATTTTTTAACCCTTCCTCATTGTTTTGTCTTTTATTTATCCTTCTTCCTTATTGCTCTGGTTATAACCTCTTGTCCTATGTTACGTAGAAATAGTTGGATCAGATAGCCTTGTCTTATTCCTGGTTGTGGGGTAGTGGTGGTGGGGAAGAGAATTCAGCTATATCATTGAATATTATACTAACTGTTGTTCTTTCAAATATATCTTTATCAGATCAAATCAGTATTCATTTCTCCTTGGTTGAGAGATTTTATTACGAATGGATGTTGTACTTTTTCCAATGTTCTTTTTATATCTAGTGTGATGATCCTAAGGATTTTTCTCTTTCATATTGTTGACATCCTACATTGATTGATTTTTAAATGTAGAACCAATCTTGCATCCTGGGATAAAACTACCTGGTCATGATGTGTTTTACTTCTTGTATATTGTTGGATTGGATTTGGCAATTGGTAGTTTGCATTTATTTTCATGAGAGGGATGGTCTGAATATTTCTTTCTCCTTCCTTCCTTCCTTCCTCCCTCCCTCCCTCCCTCCCTCCCTCCCTCTTTCTTTCTTTCTTTCTTTCTTTCTTTCTTTCTTTCTTTCTTTCTTTCTTTCTTTCTCTCTTTCTTTCCTGTCTTTGTCTTGATTTGATATCAGTTTAATACTTGGCATAGGAGATAAGCTGGGAACTATGTTGCCTTCTTCTATGTTCTGAAACTGTGGAAAATTCATACTTGAGGGCTGAGGTTGTGGCTCAGGGGCAAAGTGCTTGCCTCACACATATGAGGCACTGGGTTCGATTCTCAGCACCACATAAAAGATAAATAAACCATATATATATATATATATATATATATATATATATATATATATATATAAATATATATAAAATTCATACTTTTTCAGCTTACCTTTAAATGTTTAGGATAACTCACCAGTGAAGCCACGTTTGTCTTTCCTTTGGGGGGGGATGATTCAAACTGTGAATTAATTTTTTTGGGGGGGGATGTGCTAGGAATTGAACTCAGGGTGCTTGTCCACTGTTATATACCCAGCCAGTTTTTTTTTTTTTTTTAAATTTTGAGACAGGGTCTTTTTAAGTTGCTCAGATTGACCTTGAATTTGCAATCCTCCTGCCTCAGCCTCACCATTCAGTGGGACTGCAACCATGCACCACTGCACCCAGCAGGATATTGTTTCTTGTTGAGCTTTAGAAGTTTGTATCTTTCAGGGACTCTATCTATATGATCTAGATTGTTAGATTTATTGGCAAGAAATTATTAATGGCTCCCTCATGATCCCTTTAATTTACGTTTTGTCTGCAGTGTTATTTGGGATGTTGGCCCATACTTCCACTTTAACAATTTGTTGGAGACGGAGCAAGATGGCGGCTGGGAGAGCTTCTCGGGTTCTTCTCTCGACAGACCCACCCAGCTAAGATGGTATTCATGCACCAAACCTCCCTCACCAGAGCTAAGGAAATCAGGTGAGAGACAGTAGGGTCTGCTTTTAGTTTAAGAAGATGAAAATGCATGTTGAAGAAGGCATGAAGAAAACAGTTGCCCGGTCACCCCTCCCCCAAGCCCTACAGCCCAGTGTGGAGGGAGATGCCTCTTGCCTGGGGGGAGACAGGGAATTACATGTAAGTGTGGAGTGGGCAGAGCCCCACAACCCTAGGCCAGGCTGATACTAAAGGAGTAAGCTGCTGGAGTTGCCTTTGGCCAGGTGGCTGACCAGGTCACCATCCCTTCCCCAGCCTCAGGCTGCAGAGCCAGAAGGAGACTCCACCCTCAGGGAGCAAAGCACAAAAGCTGGCACAGGGCTGTGTCTTGGAGTCTGGTGCCAAGCCTGCAGGGGTGAGACCCAGCACCTCTTAGAAGTGAAGGTCCCTATGTGCAGACCAGAGCTCAGAGACAGACATGCATCAGGTGGAGAATTTTATTTTGAGACAGGGTCTTATTAAGTTGCTCAGGTTGACCTTGAATTTGCAATCCTCCTGCCTCAGGCTCCCTCCACTGAGCCACAACCCTGCCCAAGTGCCCAAGCACTTATTATTTCTTTATGATGAAAAATTTTTAAATTCTTTCTTTTTACTTTATGAAATTTATAGTACAGTACTATTATCTATGGTCATTCTCCTATAGACAGCACACCAGAACTTCTTGTTCCTATGTAACTGTAATTTAGTACCCAATAATTAACCTTTCCCAGCTCTCTCCTACCCAGGGGACAGATTGGGCTTTTGACCTGCATCCTTTCCAGCCTTGTAGTGAGCTTGGAGCACACCTGACCCCCTGCTGAGACAGTGCAGGTCTCTACCTCTATAAGATTCAGGTGTGAGCCAGCTTAGCATCAGCCTGGCTGGCTTTTACCAGCACTGCTCCAGCCTCAGGCAGCAGCAGTATAAGGTGTATAAGATCACATTTACTGGGGGTAGGACGGGGTAGTATGCACAAGACTTCTCTGGAACTTCGAATTGGGTTGGCACTGGGAAGTTGGTAATGGCTCCCATCACCAAGCCTGCCTGTTGGTGGAGACTCTGGAATAGCTCCTGTGCCAGGGGAAGACACATGGTCCCATTCCATAGGACATTTATTTCAGCTAGCATCAGCTGTGGCTGGTTACAGTAGTCTTGAACCTATTGCTTGGTCCACCTCAGCAGTAGGCAGCCCATAGCAGCATGGGTCTTGGTCCTTCCCCAGTATTGTGCTGTCAGGCTGTGGGCCTAATGTGTGTCAGTTTGGTGGCACTGGTAACTAGCTGCAGGTGAGACATAGAACTCTTGGACTGGTCCATCCACAGTGACTATGCCAGAGCCAGTCAAGGGTAGTACTAGTTGAAAGTAGAATGATAGTACCCAGAGCTGGGTAGGATAGGGTAGGGGAGAGGTGGGGAAAGGTTGATTATTGGGTACTAAATTATAGTTCCATAGGAACAAAAAGTTCTGGTATTCTATTGCATAGGAGAATGACCATAGATAATAGTAATGTACTATATATTTCATAAAGTAAAAAGAAAGAATTTTAAAGGTTTTCATCATAAAGAAATAAAAAGTGCTTGAGCTGGGGTTGTGGCTCAGTGGTAGAGTGCTTGCCTTGCACGTGCAAGGCTCTAGGTTGTATCCTCAGCACCACATAAAAATAAATGAAAAAAAAAGGTATTGTGTCCAACTACAAGTAAAAAAAAAAAAAAATATATATATATATATATATATATATATATATTTTAAAAAAAGAAATGATAAGTGCTTAAGAAGACACATATGCTTTCCTTGATTTAAACATTTCATAATGTATCAATACCTTATATGGTACCCTATTAATATTTATAATTTTTTTTGAGTGTCAATTAAAAGTAAATTTTAAAAAAGAAAGTAAATGAGAATGTCACAGACTGAAGGAAAAAAAGAATTTGTTAAAATATTAGCTCTTTTCTTCTCACCCAGTTTTACAGTGGCATTTTCCTTGTGTGATAGATGTACGTGTGTTGTACTGGGATTAAACCCAGGGGTCCTTTCTCACTGAGCTACATCCCCAATTCTTTCTTTCTTTCTTTTCTTCTTCTTCTTTTTCTTTTTTTTTAAATTTGAGACAGTATTTTGGTAAGTTTTTGAGGGTCTCAATAAGTTGCCCAGGCTGGCCTTGAACTTGCAGCCTCTTGCCTCACCCTCTACCGCCACACCCCCAGCCTCCTCTTGTGTGCAGCAATTATATATCTCATCTCTCCTCACAGGGGCTTTGACTCTGGGATTCCCTTTGTGTAGATTGCCTGGCTTTTCCAGGTGGTGAGTGTGCAGGTCCTGCTTGCTTGTGACTTTCTACATGTGATTTTGCTCTTTTCCTTTCAAATGTGTCCTACTTTTCCATACAATTGCAGAAGAAAGAAATCCTATAGAATTTCCTTATTAGGGGAAGTGACATGGAGGTCATTGGTAACTTGAGATGTACCATTTAATTAGAATGGTGGTGGCCAAAGCTTAATTTGGGAATGAGCTCTAGAGAAAAAGAAGGGAGAAGAGGAGTTGGAAACTGCAAGGTTAGGTCACTCTTTTTAGTTATCTTTCCAGTAAATGGCAGTGTCAATAGTAAGTGACAGCTAAGATGGGGAGAGTCTGTTGCTGCAGATATTTCTTTAACTAGGCAAAAGCATTGGGACCAAGTGTTTCTGTAAAGGGTCTTGGTTTGTATGAGCCCAGCTTGGCTTCTTTTAAGAAGGAACCAAAGAGCTCTCCTGGAAGTTCCACACACAGAGGCAAGCCTGTTTCTATTAGGCATGCTGGACATAAATAAATAAGGGGACTCAAATCTAGGGTCAAGGATTGAGAGAGAGCATGAGGTGAGTTGTGATATGCACACAAAAACAGTTGATCAAAGACTAATCCGTGGGGTCATATGGGAGCTGGAAAGAGCAGAAACCAAGTTAGACACAGAGAAATCCTGTCTACTAGGATTTTGAATATGCACATGCTGTTTCTTTCAGACTTAATGTCCATCAATCTTTAGTCATACTAATTTCAAAGTCTTTAGATTTGTATGGATCTGGATAAAATTCTGGATCTGCCACTTACCAGCTGTGTCAGACTGTGTGACCCGGGTCAAACTGTCAAATTGCTTACTTCTTTGTGCTTCCATTTTCTCTGTTTTGTGTGTGTGTGTGTGTGTGTGTATAGCACAGTTTTGAGGATTTAATAAGATATTTATGTAAAGTGCTCAGCACAGTGTCTGATACATAAGGCACACATAAATGCTCAGTAAGTGTTAGCAATTATTAATATTTTGTTATTAGTACTTTATTAGCTACAGTGAATTAATAGTATTAATTTTAATGTTCTTTGATACAAGAGACTAGCAGAGATAAGAGAGGTAGGTTAGAAAAAGCCACCATCCCAGTTTTGGGAAGGATGCTGTATAATCAGTAATGGTATAAAGTGATCCAATTTCCAGGAAAGACAGACAAGCAAGATTCAACACATATAGAAAGGGGTTCAGTGGAGAAGTTAGACCCCAGAAAGTAAACCTTAGAATAGATTTCAGAAAAAAAGAAGAGAGAAGTTCAGTATTGAATCTACGTAATTATGGTAAGATTGTAACAGAGTTTGATAGAATGGAAATGCTAAATTGTACATTATTTGGAATAAAAGTATTCCATTGTGTTTTTAAAAGCTCTAGACTCAAAACATTAGACAAATGAAACCCAAAGTGACTGAGGAAGTACTCATAAAATTAGCTTAGTCTAGTATGCATTTCACTTTTGCAATTTCATTAGGGCCTCATAAAATTATAGTAACTTAAGAAATCTGTAATTAAGTAATTTTAGACATGAAATAGAATAGCTCAAAAGAGGATTTAATCCTTATATTATAGCTATGCAGAAACTTTGAATAAAAGGAATCCTTGGGGATTTTTTACTTGTCTGTCAGGAAGAATAAACTGATGGAATAAAACTTTCATTTAGAGATTAAGAAAGCTGTAGCAAGAATATTTTAGGGAAAAATGTGCCCACCTCCATATACATTTCTTAGAAATCGCTCCACATCTCACCTCCATGAATTTTTATTTTCCTTTCTGCTTTAGTTGTATGTGGCTGAATATGAAAGTTATTGTTCTAAAGTTGATAATAATTCTTTTTTGTCTCCTACCCAATAATATGATTGCTTAGGTTGGCCAGGGACCAGTTTTGGTGGGATGAATATTTGTAGAGAATGTACAGAAGAGAAGAATCCTCAAATAACATAGCTAAAAACTGTATTTCTCTCAAAAATACAGTTTAGGGCTGGTACAGTGGCTTCATGGTCAGAGACACAGGTTTCTTCTGAGGCTAAGCTCTGCCATTCTAGCCACTGACTTTCCTCTTTAGGATCATCTCTTTTATTGTACACCATAACAAGAGGAGAGACATCGAAGGGCAAATTGTGTTTCTCTCATTCTATCAACTTTTGTTAGAGATTTGCCATGGAGATCTCCATACAGCCTTCTCCCTACATTTAACTGGGTGAGCCTTAGACACATGACCACACCTGTTTGCAAGGGAAGCTGAGAAAGGCAGAGCTTAATTCCAGGCAGCAGGTAGAATTATCTACTAATCTGCTACTACCTAAGACAGAATAGATTTTAGAAGGCAATTAGCTGTCTTTGTCATAACTACCAAAGCTCCTGGCACAGATCTACTGATTCATGTCCCATTACTGATTCAAGTACTGATTCAATGTCCCTTTGAAATTCATTCCTAAATTGAAAGAATATTTTTAATAAAAATACACATATTCATTATATAGCACATGGAACATTCAGCAATATGGAGAGAATTTATTTTATATTTTGACATTTTTATATCATTTTAATATTTTATATGTATTCATGTATTTATAAACCTATATATCCATTTACATAAATAAATAAATATCTAGATATGTTAAATGTTGTACATATTCACAAACATATATAATAGTAAAATATGTATTTAAATTAGGCCGTACTATAATGCTGTTTTATACATGTTTTTATTAACCTATTTATTTATTATATAATTCAATCTTCCTCTCATTTATTTACTTATTTATTTTTTGATTGGTGCTGTTTACATCTACATAAATACTATCCACAAAATACTATTTGTATACATATTGTCATATGGTGTTTTATCATATCAGAGTATTCTCTTAATTCCAGATATTCTGTAAAGAAGTTATACCTAAATTTTCAATATTATACCTAATGAGATGATGAACACTGTGTCTTTATATGTTTGGGTCCACTTAGATTAATTAGATCAATTCTTTGCTATAAATTAGTATAAATCAAACTCCTAGGACAAAGATATTATTACTTTGAAAATTCAATATTAAAATTTAGGTAATTTGACAGTTGTTTTGTAACACTAAATCTAAATCCAAATCCATATTAAAGAACACCTCATGAAACTAAAGGAATTTATTATATAGGCAGTTTCTTAAAGCTACTCTAGAGTTTTGATGTCTGTAAGTTTTCAAAAACAATAATACCAAAACACACACACATTAAAAAAAAAGACATGAGCTAACATGTATAGCATCACTACCTTTTGTAAAATGTAAGGTACAAATCCCATCTTTATGCTTTCTGTTTTCAATATTGGTATTGAACAGAACATTGTTCTTGCATACCTAAGTAAATGTTGATTTGTTTATGTTGTGAAGCAGGAGTCAGGAGGCCTTATTGGAGGAAGCCTTGAACACATCCATGAATCTTTGGTCTCACTGACCTTACAGTTATTGTCACTTTATCAGGAATTCAGCAGAGAGCATGTGACACAAATGTATGACTTCTTTGGGGAAAAAGACTCTGGGCTGAACATTGTTCTTATCATGTGAGAAGACACAATTTTTCTGTCTTGAATTCAGCCCAGTAGTGTCATTTGCTTTACGTTGATGGAGTGGGGAATATCAAAGACCAGAATGCTTCATTTTTAACATTCAGACTGTCCCAAGACTCTTTAAAGCAAACCTGAACTTAGAATTCTAAGTGGTGTGTTTCAAATAGGCTGCTTAAAATGGTTCTTGGCATATCTGATAGATCTTCTTAATTAACAATTTGAAGAAATCTAATCACTGAGGGGGCTTCAGAGTAGCTTAATTGTTCATAGAAGGACCAAAGCTTCTTTCAATAAGGTCTTTTTTAAAAGGAGAATGCTAAACATTTCTATTTGACTAGCAAGGGTTTGAAAGATTTTTTTTTAAGATGCGGTTGTTAATATGGGCGAGGATGAAAAAGAATCTGTTCAATTATTATAATTAGAGATCTGTGTTTAGGAAGAAATCTTTAAAATTTGCTTAGTATTCACTTTGCTTTATTCCATCCCAAATGATCAATTTAACAAGTCTTATTCTTTGAGAAGTTAAATTCATTTTCATGACTTGGAGTATAGAGACTTGACTCCAGGAATCATCCCTTGATTGTTTTCAAACTTGGAAGAATTAGTTGATGGTACAACTTCTAATTAGACCATTTGCATTTAAAGATACATTGCACCCTATTTTTTCTTAAGACACAGACGTAGAAAAAGTAATGTCTATTTAATGCTTATTCTGGATCAAATCCTTCTTGCACATTGTTTCTAATTTTCACAAGTCAGCAAGGAAAGAGCTCTTAGGAGTTTCGGGGAGGTTGGCAATTTTGCTTTAGGTCTCATAACTTTTCAGTTGTCAGAGGTAGGACCCAAAGCTTAGCCACCTGGGGCCAAAGGCACCGATTTGGTTTGCTAAGGAAGAGGCATTTCATTTGGAAAGGAGCAGACAAAAAATGAATGACTGTGAAAAGTCAATGTGAAAATAAAAAGGCAATACTTCAAGTTGTTACCTGTTTTTTTCTTCTTTAAATTCTTACTAAAACAAAGCCAATAAAAAAGTAAAGGTTTCAGAATTAAATATTAGTTCAGTACCAACTATGATGACGTAAATAAGGTATGCCTAGTATTTGCATTTCTAGAAATTTCATAATCTTTCAGCATGTATCTTGAGTTGATCTAAATGCAAAATAAAGGAAAGATGTTTTGACTTATGTAATGAAATAAATGGTTAGTTTTCTTCTGAAGACCTCATTAGATTTGAAAGGTTAGAACTGTGGTAGCCACAAACATCAATATAACACTCACTGAAGGCTCCAAATGTAGGGAATGCCCCATAGATGACGAATTTAGATGATTTAGGATGGAATTCTTTGAACAAGATGAGAATACAAATAAGCATCACATTTTCATGTAAGGTTTTTTATTCATTTGTAATGTTCAAATGTTCACTGTATAACCATAATATAATGTTTAAAGAGCCTGATGTATTTGGATCTTGAGAGGCAATATAGCTTAATTCTTACAATAAGATTTCCTGGTTGCAAATCCTGAAGCATTCATTTACAACTATGAGTTCTTTTCAATAATTTAACCCCTCCATGTCTCAGATTCTTCATTTTTGAAATGAAGGTAATAATAGTACCTTTCTCACAGGGTGTTATAAGGATTAGGGTTACATGAGCTAATAGCAAGTTGTAAAGCTTTAAAAAAAAGCTTTTTTTTTTCAGAGTACAGTGCTTTATAATCTGTACATGCTATATGAGTGTTTGTTTTAGGAAAAAACTTGCCATCCAAGGATGAATACTTGGGTAAACAATAACTCTACCTACAACATATAATTTTGAAAATCCAATCCAGAAATTTCTTACTCCCCACCTCCTCCTCTTCCTTCTTCCTTTTTTTTTCTTTTGTTTAGTGCCAGAAAAATGCCATCATAAGTTTCTGTGGTGGTATGTTGTGTTAAACAGACACTTATTCATCCTAACACAGTTTTGGAAGGATTAGACACCTCTGAGTTTGTTTGAAGTTGGTTTCCCATCTCAGCTCATCTTAATTCTTTAGTCAGGGAGGAAATTGACTGAACTAGAACTTTGAGTTCTAGCAAGAGCAAAGACTATATTTCAAACTATTTTAGAGAAAGAGAACAAGAGAGTTTTGTTGGAGCTGCATCTAATTCCTTGACAGACCTTGTGTAGAGGTCAGGCCATAGTTTCAAAAGTCTGATGGCAGAAAACGATTCTAACCCTGGCCAATCTTTTAATTAAGTGTTCGGGTAGTGACGTTCTTAGAGATTCAAAGCCTCAGAAAGTTTACCTATCATACTGCCTAAGTCCTGAGTCTTATGCAGGAAGTTGCTTAAAGATGATCTGGAGCAAAGAAAAGAGGAAACTGAGCAGGACAACATATAGCAGGAGAGGATTTAAGCATATTCCTGTGATGGCAGGGGACTGTGGTCCCAAGTGCTACTAGCTCAGGCTTGAGCAAAGAGAATAGCGTGGAAGGGAGGAAACTGAGAAAAATAGTTCAAAGAAACTTGGCAATGTCCTTGAGAAACTGGATGGATTGAGGCAAACTGTCTTAGGAAAAAGGCCTGACAATTAGGAAGAAAATTGAAAAACATGTTCAGTCTTCAGTCAAGCCAAAGGCAACGTAGATTCTTTTTATTTCCACTCACTTGTCTCAATTATATTATCAACATCTATATAGTACATTCACTGAAATCACTGCTCCAGCTCCTCACTGCACTGGGAGTGTCATGGAATGAACTGTTCATATTTTCCTTCTTTAAGACTAGAGTGGTTAGTTGCATTGACTCTCACTCAAACTGAGATGGACTTCCATCGGAATAGCAGCGGCAGAGTCCCCTAAGAGCCAGGGAGATGACACCAAGCAAAACTGATGAGATGGTGCAGAGAATTGCCTGTCAGCAGGATGACTGACTGTTGTTCAGAAGGAAGCAACTTTTCTGATGCACCCCAGACAACTTCTTTTATTGCAAAGGGCAATCACAGTGAACTGAGGTCTGCCGTCACAATGAATTGAGGTTTCTCTTTTAGATACCTGCTTTTCCATGTGCTGTGCTCTGGATAGGATGCTCTGCCCGATGTACTCTTCTATTTTTCACGCTGAGATCTCATTAGCATTTGCATCATTTTAAAGTTGTAGTTTGGTTAAATTTTCTTTTAAGTTCAGAGATTTGGACCATGTGTGCCGATGTATTTGGGCTCTAAATAATGATAAAGTTATTTCTTCATAAATAGAAAATGAGTCATTATGTAAAAGAACAGGTTCAATATAGGATGCAAGAAGTGGCACTCTCCACATTGAACCATCTTGAGTTTTGATGGTGACTCATCCATTACCAGTGCTCTATGATCTGTATGAATCAGGAAGGTTCAGGAAAAATTGTTACATATGCATTGTTTGGGAATTTTAATTAATGTTTTCCTTATCATTGTCCCATGAGTTATTTTATCAGGTGACAATAGCTTCTCTAAGAAACTGGCTTCAATTCTTTATTTCAGATTTTCAAAGGAAAATGATGTAATAATATGAATTATACCAACTGTGACCTTGAGATGGCTATTTTAAATATGAAAGCAAATCTTCAGGTGACTAGTTCATAAAGAATCAATTTATTTACCCATTTTTTTTACCTTGAAAGGATTTTCATTACTTCCACTTGGTGCAGCCTGATAATTAATTTGGAATTATCTTTAAAGAATTGAAGAGAGATGAATGTCTCAAATCTAAGTTAAAATGAATAAGAGATTTTTCTCTGAGAAAAAGAACTCTGGTATATCACCTGATGGCCTCATTATTAGAGAAGCCCAATCATTGACATAAGTAATGATAATCTTATTTACTAAATGAGTTTTTATTAGCAAAAACAACAGTAATAAAAATCAGAGAAATAAATGACACATATAAATTGAAAGCACACAAGAACAGATATGCTATTAACCTTGTCCAACAGATAATCAATTGTGGTGATATTTCTTGAGCTCGTGACCCATCAATTATAAAGGGCTGGGTGATCACATTTAGTCATCATTTAGCTAGGGAAAAAGAGAGTAAATTGGACCATACATTTCTATATGTCGGCTTTAGACACCTGAGTTTTGTATGAGAGAAAAGTTTTCATATTTAAATGACACTTCTTCACATTCATATCATGGTGTGTTTTTCCACCTTCTTAAAATAAGCTTCTCTAAGGCAATTAATGTAACAGAGAGTTAGAGGCAAATGAAGTGAAGGTCAGGTTCTGTAGGACCTAGAAGACATAGCTGATGAGAATAGAAGAGGTTTGGAGGGATGACTTAGGGCTTTTATAAGCATCAATTTAGAGTTTTCTCATTTAAAGAAAGAAAAATCGAAATGTGCTGCATTCCTTTGAGACTGACATCATCAACATTTATCTAATCTATAATTAATCTGGCTTTGGTCATACTTTTACTTCAATAGTAGCTCCATTAAATTACATTTTAAGAATGAAATGGTAACTATTTTTTAAGTTTAAGTAATTTATATTCTTATAAATTAATTCTATTAAATTACCATCAAATGGAATTTGTTTTACATTTACCTGACATCAGCCATATATTTAAAGTATTATAAATTATAACAACCAATTTATGTCTTCAAATGTGGGCCATTTAAATATTAAGATTTATCATAATAAGGCAGTGATATTTTGTGGTTTTTTTAAAAAGCAATTCACATGTTTTATCAAAAGAATATTTGAATCTAAATATTAGTACTAAATGTGATTTAAAGTTTCTAATCCATCTTCTTTATTATTTCTTTCTTTTTATTTTTTGGTATTAGGGATTGAACCCAGTGGTGCTTTACCACGAAGCTAAATCTCAGCCCTTTTTATTTTTTATTTTGATATAGGATCTCACCAAGTTGGCTTCGGTATCACTAAATTGTTGAGGCTGGCCTCAAATTAGCAATCCTCCTGCCTCAGCCTCCCAAGTCACTGAAAACACAGGCATGTGCCACTGTGCTTGGCTTCCTATTGCTTCATATTTCATAAGCCTAGAACTCATAAAATAAAATTCCCATTTAATTTCTGCAATTGTATTTCCCTTTTTTTCTATTATTCACTGTTTCTTTCCTTTGCCTTAAACAGAGGTCCCTCCAACCCCATGATTGAACATAGGTTGGCAGTATAAAATTCCTTCTGTATTTTGGATAACCCAAACCTGATTTTCTTGTACATCTGTTCCTCAACGTAGAATCCTCTTTCTAGGTCAAAGGTGACCTTTTTTGGTCTAACCACGATCATCCTATCTTCTTGACATTGGTTGGTGTCAGTGGTTAAAGGATTTAGATTGGCCAATAAAGTATGAACGAATATCCTATTGGAATCTTCTAGGAAAGTTTTCCTTATGGGATCAAGGAATTCTATGTGTGTGTGTATGTGTAATAAAACACATTCCCATGATGTTAGCTGTGCAGTTGGCCCAGAAAGCAATTGGTTTAAATTTGAACCAGCAGATTGAGATTAATAGGAGAGGAAATTAAGAAAAAGGGTTTGGAGGAATTTGGATTAATGTCTTTGAAAGATTGGTGGAACGAAAGTTCATAACTGAAGCAAAAAAAAAAAAAAGGTGATTAGAAAGTACTTGAAAATGTGTTGTGTATAAAGATCTCCAGGGCATCACGGGATATCACTTTTGGATCACTTCCTTGTTGATTATGTTGTCAACTTCCATGTGACCCATTTATTGGACCAAACCTCTCTAGTTTCTCACCACTCCTGCCTGTTCTTTTATACTCTGAGATACAGGAAGGCGTCATCTGTTTTTCCTGCTCTTTCTGTGAGACCAGGAGCAGTGGTGACCGTCTTGGTAATTTTCTGAAGCCTAAGTCAATGAGGGGCAGAGAGCAGGGACAAGACAATCACTGGGTCTGCTTTCCTTTAGTGTCATAGTTGTAGGAAATAAATAGTTACTTTTCATTTATTCCAGCTTGAATCTGGGTGGTTACTTGCAACTAAAGGATCTATTTGCAAATAGAAACCCTCATCGAAAAGGAAACACCTTGTTAATATGCTATATAGATAGGAGAATGAAAAGTAGAAAGATAATCGCTTAGGCAGGTGTGAGTCCCATCTCCTTTATGCCCGTTTCTCAGTCTTTGGAAATAAGGCTCTTCACTCTGTTGCAACAGCTTTTTCTGAGCCCCTCCCCTCCAAATAGTTATGCTTGTTCTGTGTCATGTCCTCTCAGAGCTCTCTCTCTGGATCTCTTATTCATTATTCATTTTTTTCCCCTTTGGTGCTAGTGTTTGAAATCAGGACCTTGTGTGTACTGAGCTACACCTTCACCCCTTATAAGAAATTTGTTCAACCATTCACATTCTTCTCAATTATTGGTAACATTGTCCTTCAGTTGGTCTCAGGCCAAAAGACTCTGGACCATCTTTGACTCCTATGTGTCTCTTATACCCCACATTTATCCATCGACCTTTACTGTTGGTTTTATCTTCAAGGTATACCTATAAACAGACTTTTCCGGTTGCACGTTGACAATCAGCCTAGGCCTCCTCTCTCTCATAAGTGCGGATTGGCCCACATTCCCTCTCTCATTGCATCTTTCCTGTCCTCCCCTTGTTCACTGCAGCCCAGCCTTGTGGCATTCCTGGACTAGAACAAGCAGGAAGGCTTCTGCCTCCACCTTCAGGCATTTTACACTTGCTGTTTTCCTGTACCTGTTGCTGCTCACCTCCCCCATTCCCCACCCCCAGCCATGATCTTTCTTGCTCCCTTAATTTCCTGCAGGTCTTTGCTCAAGTGTTAGTGAGAAGTGAGGTGTTCTCTGACTCTCTTTGAAGTTCCCTTTTCATCTTTGGATTCTCTGTATCTGTGCTGCTTCACATTTATCACTACATGGAATCCTGTATGTTGTATAAATTCTTTGTAGTCTGTTTCCCCCTCCAGAATATAATAAGCTTCATGAGGACAAAGATTTCTGTCCATTCTTTTCAATACTGTTATCTGTTTCAGTAGTCTTGGGCACATAGTAGATTCCCAGTAAATATATGTTTCGTGAATGAAATGATTCTGGCCTGTAGGAGATAAGCAACTAATTTCACAAGTAAATTCTTGCTAGTAGTTGACAATGATAGCATCCTGAGATTTAGTCCAGAGATATACCTTAATGTACCTAAATAGTCCATTTAACCATGAGCTCTTTGAAGTCAATATTTTAACAAAAAGCAATGATGTTAATAATACATATTTTTTACTAATTGTGAGAAATTGGGTCTTGCCTTAAATCTTTGTGTCTGACAGCATTAAGGAACAGAAACACAACTCAAATAATAATTTATTTAATTAACTTAATGGGATGTTTATCTATAAGGCACTGGTCAGGATTCCCATAGTTTTGGCCTGTTTCGCAGGACTTCCTTGCATCTGTGTGTCTCCATATGTGGGCTTCATCCTCAGGCTGGTAGGATGTTTGTACACATCATGGCTTTTCGTTCTGGTATAGCAAGGTTCAGGAAAAGTGCAGGAGGTTATTTTAGATAATTTCTCAAAAGAATCAGAAAGACCTTTCCTAGAAGTGCTTGGTAAAGCACTCCTCAAGCACACTTGCTTAATATAAGCCTCATACCCATTCTTGAACAAATAATTGGCAAGAGCTTTGGAATTAACAAACTGGGAAAGAGTAGGCTTTCAATGAGGCACATATTAATAAATATGTGCCATAGTCTGGCTGGGCACAAATCACGAGCCACTGAAGCAGGAACGAACTTTATTTCTGAATTCCACCAGCACACTCCACACACGCTCCCCGGGAATTCTCCCTGAACGCCACACAGCCCCTCCAGGAACCCCCAACCGGAAATCCCTCCTCCAGCACTTCCCCAACCAATGGGAACTCTCCGGGAATCCCTGTGAGAACTCCAAAGTAGCATGAGAACTGCAAAGTCTCAGGCAAGTATCAGGTGGAGGCGGACAGCAGGGGTCTAATATACATAGCTTAACATAACCATTATCATCTCAATGGCTTTCTGGCTTCACCTCTCAACCACTCCAGTTCTGGCAAAAATGCCGTGAGTCATTTGGACTGTGGTATGGCACTCAGCAAATATGTTTATCATATTTCTGGGAAAAAAGGAGAGCTTAAAACCTACAGATAATTTTGGTCCTTTGATGAAGGGGGGAGTGAAGAATAACTAAGTATAGGCTATACCTTTTATAACTTAGGGACCAAAATCTTTATATCTTAGGGACCAAATATTTCTATTCATCCAAGTTTATTATCTTCTATATAACAGCTAAAATGTGCTTTTTTTATTTAGACTTCCTCTGAAATTTAGTTAAATTGAAGCTGCCTATAGGGGTAAAAAATAAATTACTGTTTCTCTTCTAAATGAATTCAGTGTCATTTAGAAGGGAAAGAGAATTCTTATTTTTAGTTTTTTTAAATATCTTCCAAGTGTCTTGAGTTATGTAGCTGGGCTATATGAAGTATGAAATGAATTTATTTGTTCCTAAAATTTGACTTACATTTTAATATATGCTATTTTTAATTTTTATTAGAATGATAAAGATATTTATTAAGATGATGAAATGAAAACGAGATGAATATCAGTCTCCTCATCTTGGAAAGTATACTGTGTACTCTTTCATAAAGAGTACATTGAAAATATGTATTTGGATCAGTTTAAGGACAATGAAATAAAAATAACACAAATCTGTTTTGTGTCTTTAAATCCAGGATATAAAACAGAATTCTTTAGAGCATATAATTTGGGTTTTCATTATAAATTCAATGTCAGACCCAGGTTTAATGGAAATATTCCAGGTATTTATAAATTGGTTCTAGTCCCCTGGGCTTCCATTTATTTGATTATGTCTGCACATAAATTTGACAAGGTGTTTTCTTCTTGGTTTCACATAGCAAGCCCTAGAAAATTGGTCTACAGGGAAAGAATTCTTCCCACTACCTGTCTATGGCTAAATCTCTGACAAGACCATTACCACACTAGGCATTCAGGTCATCAGAAGTCATTACCAGGCACCTAGACTGAAAGTTGGAAGAAGGCTGTCAAAACAGAGCAGAAGCCATCTTTCTGGGACTCTGTCTGGAAAAGGGTTTGCCTAAGCCAGGAATCCTGTCTTCAGCGTATTATTGAGCTACTTCCTTCATGTTTAAATTAGATTCCTCCACAAGGGAACAGGGCAGCAGAAATTAGCCATCATCAGTCCACTAGAATATTTCTTGATGGGATTTATCTGTAAAATCTGAGAATGAGGCAGGTGATTCTGCTTTCTTTTCTTCTTCTTCTTCTTCTTCTTTTTTTTTTTTTTCAAAAGGAGCTGTTAAATATTAGATAAGACCTGCCTAGCAGGGAGTCTGCCATTCAACGAAAGAAGAGTGGATTTTAGTCTAAAACTCATACTTAAGGTGAACTCAGTCACACGCAGCTCTCTGGCTTATTATTTAAGAAGAGAGACGAAAAGACTGTATTCTAAATAGAAGACCCATAAAATCATATATTTATGTTAAAAGGGTCACTTTTGAAGAATAGGATCAGAAAATAGATTTCATTTGCCTGAATTAGGATGACTTGTTGTGTTTCCCAAAAACTCCCATGGAGAGATTTGGAAGGTTCATGAATAATTATTGGAATCAAATCTTTGAAAGAACCCATATCTTGTGGCACAGAGGCTATTCAGTAGACATTCAGCAATGTTTTGTTGGAAGAAGTGACTGAGTTAGACATTATGAATAGATTGAATGGTATGAGGTCTGAGAAGACACCATTCTTCCAGTAATTCAAGTCAGTTAGTGCAAGAAGTGGATTTCCTTTTAGTCTTTGAGAGAATGCTAACCTGTAGTACCATTGTATTATTTAAGTATCAGGAAATTATTTTCTAAATAAGTGAAAAAAAATCTTTGTAGGTACAAATGGAGGAAAAATCCTTATCTGATTAGGCCATAGTTTATCTTCATAAGGGAGAGCCAAATACTATATACACATTCTGTTCCATGAAGCATATAGCAAATATATTTGTATATGTTACATGAAACACACACACACACACCATACACACAAATGCATATTATATATGTCACAGAAGTTTAACTTGATAGCCAATAATATTTTAGGATTTGGCAATTCTTGAGTCTAACACTTTTCAGTTCATGTTTCAGCTAGAACTTATTTTCATACCCATTAATTGCAATGGGATTGAGTGTGATTAATCAATTCAAAGAGACAAATCTATTTAAAGGGTCTTATCCTTTTAATGACAGAGACAAATAAAATTAAAAAGTTCTTACCTTATATAATTGGACAAACATGAATAAAGGGTCATATCTTGTAGTGCCTATCAAATACAATTAAAAGGGAGACACATACATTTAAGAAGGTCTTACAGTTTAGTTCCTATCAGATACTATAACCCAATCACTCCCATTTGTAGTTATTATATGTAGTGCTGTTAGCCTTCCTTATCCTAAATAGGACCGTAGAGCTGGCCTTGCTCTGATTTTTGCAAGGAAATGGTTAAAATGCTTAGCAGACATGCCAATCTAAAGGATGGTAGTTCCCTGAGATGACCCTTAAGTCACACATTTTAATACCCATGAGCTTAAATGACAAAACAAAACTTTTGGCTGAAGCTCTGACTAGTCTAAATCTATGCAGAACATGGGCCCAAAATGATACATCTGCAAAACTTTAAGTAATGCATTTAACCCTAATTTGTAGAACAGAGTTGAATTGAATTATTGTCACCAAATCTGGTTGGAGGATTCCACCTGCTACTCCACATAGCAAAAGCTGCCCTGAAGACACTTCTGCAGAATCCCTACTACACCAAGGACTCAAACTGGAAAATCATCGAATTATATGATCTTTTCTAGTCTTATGATTTGGAGGCATTGATTGCTGGACATTTTGTTGTGTTACATTTCCAGTTGCCTTTATGTTCTTATTTTTAATATGATTAATATTTTGGAAAACAATTTAGAAATCAAAGGAGTTGACTTAATTTTGAAGAAGACAGAAATCAATTTTTTGAGGGTTATGGATTAAATTAAAAGCTTTTTAAGAGCAAGTAACTGAGCTGTTGACACTCTTAATTTTCCCCATTTGTTTGATAAGAGGGAGCTTTAGTTTATCTAGCAGCCCAGATAAACATTGTGTTCAATAGTTTGTGAAAGCTTGGGCTCTAGTTAGGAAAGAATATCTCAGTGATGTTTTTCTGTCTTACAAATAAAATATCAGAAAAGCGCATGATTAATTCTTCTGTTCTCAAATACCACAGCAAGTCTTGGTTTGAAAACTGCAGGACATTGTAGGGGTAATAGACAATGAAGTTAAGGATGCTGGCAATGGGATAGGCTTGTGTCATCTTGATGTCCCCTTACTTGTGGTTATTTCGTATCTTTCACTCTTGTGTTTTATGTGTATTTTATATAGTTTTGCATGTGAAGTTACTGTACAATGAACACTGCAAAAGAAAGGACTTTATTTATGATGTATCTTAGAAAACAATCATTATACTCTAATGGTAAAATTATGCCAAAGCCTTCATTAAGAATAATGTAATATGAAAGGCCTCACAAATGAGTTTTACTTTCTTTATTTATAAGTGTTATAGTAATTTCAAAGCTTCCATGGAGCTATCAGGAAAAATAATTCTAATAATAATTGACTTTGAATTGTCATAGCCATGGCAAATAGCAGTGAGGAATGTGATACAGTTATACAGTTACTTAAGTAATTTTTTAGAAAAATCTATAGGTAATAGATACATGGCAATGAGCAGAGTATTCTAAATAATAGGTGCATGAGTAAAGGCATAAGATGTAGAGGTATTACAGAAAGCAGGAAAACTCATGGAAACATTTTCATTGATAGGAACAACAAACTGTGTCTTTATCTTGCTCACAGTTGTGCTCAATTTAGCCATTTGCCTATGTATGATTGTCTTCCTTGAAGCAAACTTATTTTCTTTTCTTTTTTTTTTTTTTGCATGTGATAATTTCTATCAGGTTTATGGTTTGAGAAATAATGTTTTTTTGAATTCTGTAGACTTTTTCCTTTTCTGTACTGGGTCTATGTGTATCTCTTAAGTTTGTTGAGGGCTTTATAATCTGAAAAGTGCAACAAATGGTTTGTGTAACACCCAGATAAAAAATGGTCTCTACTGCTTCAAATGGCATTCTTCCCTTTACAAGAATCGTGATAAGACCTGTCCCATGATTTCTATGGAAACTGGATATTCCTCCTTGGACATAAAGGACAGAAAGATATACTTGCAAAAAAAATTAAAAACAATTTTAAAAATCTCTGCTCTTTCTTTACTCACTCTCCCTTGAATAAAGAGTATGATTTTTAAAAGACACTCATGAAAAACTTTCCCTGCAAGCTGGGAGTGTTTTGCTAATTGAGTTGCCATGGGAGTGACAGGGTGAAAAGCTAGCAATTTGACATTAGGTAGACTGACCAGGAAAATAGCCTAAAATTAACATTAACATCTTGACTTTCCTTCTGGGTAACATGTCCAGAAATGTTCAGAGATTTATACATTTTAAATAACATCTAAATAAGCATGTTATTATAGAAAAAAAGGGAATCAAGATCCAGGTAACAATGATTCTGTGGCTCCAAATAGGCTGGCAGTAAACGGAGACAGATGTTTTTGGGGTGGAAGAGGGGGCTGGTGATTACTATTCATAAGCATATGGCATATGATCAGTTTGTAGAATACTTTTCTAATATTGCATATGGCCTTGTTTATCTAGATTCTTGAATAAGAATGGAGAATTGAGAAGCAAATAGATTCTTATAAGATGAAGGATTTCAAAGCTAATATCTCAAAATTCAAGAAAAGTATAAAGTTACACATGTATTTGGATGGGAGTACAAGTTCCATTTTAGTGGATACATTAGACCAATGACCTTAAATCTGGAATGCATATGGAGGTGGGGGGTCTTTACCTGGTATTTCAAAGGGCTCAATGCAGATTTTCCAGCTTTTTAATTGAAACTGAATCTATAGAAATAGAAAGGCCAGACTTGTAAGGACTCTGTAACAACACTGAAGCCATGGAAAATAGCCAGTTTTCTACATGGAATCAGGTTGCTAGGGCACTAGTTTGGGCACATGTGAAGAACAGAGGTCCATAGGAGATGTATGCAGCTGTGGTCTGGTGATCTAGAATTGGGAAACAACATATGAACCCCGTGCAGCATCATCCAGGACAAAGCAAGACTGGAAAGTGGTGGCTTCTAACAGAAAAACAAGCTGTGTGCCTTTGGCATAAGCCAGGTAGCTTTCAAGGGCCTCAGATTCATCTGCAACAAAGAACCAAATTCTTCATAACCTCACCTTGAAAACAAGTTGTTGATAAATTAGCACATAATAGACCTGTTTCCTGAAGAAATTATGAAACTGGGTGGCTTCATCCTTTGTACTTTCTGACAATGCCAAAGGTCAGTTCTGGAGTTTGGGATGACATACATGGCCATAGATATTTAAAGTAAAGTAGGAGCAATTGTGTTTATCCTTGGGCTAGTGTAGGCAGCTGATACAGGGATCAGAACATCAGACTAGGAATCACAAATGTGGGTTGCAGTTTTATTTTTTCCACCACCTTTCAGGTTGGCTTGGGTGACTCATTGTCTCTGCTATCACCCTCAATGTCGTGTCGTTACCATCACCACCACCACTGTTATCATCATCCCCATGCATTGAAAATTAGGTTTGTCAGGCTAACACTTGACACATAGTATCCCTTTTATTTCTTGTAAATGACTCCAGTGGTCATTTTTGATATTAAAATCTATATTACAAGTAAAAATATTGAGTTTAAATAACTTACTTGACTTTCTGAAACCAGTATGTAACAGATATAGAATTTGATTATTTGACTCAGAAGTTCATGCTTTTCATCACTATGCTATACCATCACATCCTTGCATTCTCTGAGTTTTAGTTTATTTACCTGTTAAATTAGGAAGTTGGTAGACACTCTAAATGACTTTTTCCTTTTAAACTCTTAATTCTGATTCTAAAATTCCTTCCATTTCCCCACCACCACTCCACAACAGCCCCTGAGATCTCCAGTCCTGGAAATGACCACTGTCTTCCAAAACGTCCCTCTACCACTAATGTTTCTTTTTAATAGGGAACATTTATATTCCTTTGATGATATTTCTAGTCCCTACCTAGGACTCATTGTAATTCATGTGACTACTTCCTCACCTTCAAGGAGGTCACAATGAGAGTATGAGATTTAAATGATGTTAGAGCAGATTTTGGGAACAAGTAGGATTGAAAGTTAATGTGTTAACCTAGCAAGTCATAAAGAGGACCAGGGCCTGGGAGGGCCAGAGAAAGGGACTTATGTGTCATCTGCAGCAGTCTGATTTGCAGTCTGGAAAAGTTGGACCACTGGACCATGAGGATATTGGTAATGAAATGAAGACACTGAAAGAGCAGGTGATTTAGGTGCAATGAACTGAAGTTAAGGGAAGAGTTATATATTAAATTTGTAAATTTAAATATAAAAAGGTACTCTGAATAATCTAGTCTAAGGAATCATTTTTATAATTTGAACATTTTAGATTAGCTGCCTTTTACAGCACAAATTTCCTCAGTGACACTTAAGTGTCATTTTGCCATGTAGGCTTTACTTGAGGAGTCTGGACAACGAGATTTGCATAATTTGTATATAATTATGCTAAGAAATGATAGTTTGGGCAATCTCTTATGTGTGTTTGAAATTACCAGCTGTCCTTAAAACGTATGGCACTATGTATTTCCTGTTGTTAGAACTGAAAATTACAGATGTCATAGTCTATAAAATGTGCCTAGGAGTAATGAATACAAATAATTATAAAATAAAGATTTCTTAATTATTGCATTAGACTCTAAATTGAAGATCGATTTCACCAGTGGCTTTATAATGGTCTTTACTAATTAGATAAAATTAGTTAAGAAGTGTTATATAGACACTTGAGTTTATAGTCTACAGTGTTACCTAACAAGAAGTTCTGGGGTGATGGGAGTGTTCTGTATTCACTAGCCACATGTGGCTCTCGGGCAATTAATATATGGCTTTGTGACTCAGGAACTGAATTTTAAATTTTATTTAATTTTAATATTTTTAAACGTACATAGCCAAATTTAGAGAGCCTACAGGCTACTGTATTGGAAAGTGTAGTGATTGACAGATGCTCATTCCAAATCTGTTTATAAACTATGCTTTGGTTTCAAATTGAGATGATAATTCATTACTTTATTGTGCAAATAAGCCTGTGGATAATATGAATAACAATTATGAATAATAATCCTTAAAACAAACTGTTTTAGTCAGGTGTTGCGTTGCTGTAACCAAAATATTCCCCAAGAACAATTTAGAGGAGGAAAAATTTATTTGGGGGCTCATGGTTTCAGAGGTTTCAGTCCATATACAGTTGACTCCCTTACTCTTGGTCCAAGGTGAGGGAACACATCATGGGAGAAGTACCCAGCAGATGAAAGCTACTCATTTCATGGTAGAGTCAGGAAGCAGAGAGGCAAGGAGAGGCTGAAGGGGTTACAGAGAAAATGCACCTTCCAGGACATGACCCCAGTGACCCACCTCTAGCCACACCCCATGTGCCTACAGTTACCACCCAGTCAGTTCATTCAAACTAGGATGGACCTATGTAGAATATAGCTCTCTTGATCTAATCATTTAATTCTGAATATTCCTGCATTAACAAGAGCTTTCGGAGACACAGCATATCCAAACCATAATAAACACTATATTTCATAATCATTATATATATTATGAAATATATATTTCATAATAATAGTAGAGAGTATTTTGATCACAACATGAGGAAATAATAAATATTTGAAGTGACAGATATGCCATTTACCCTTATCTGATCATTACAAGTACTTCATAAGCATGTACAATTATTATGTGTCTATATTTTTGTGTCCAAGACTTAATTGTCTCATGACAAAATAGTCACATTCAAGTTGGTCCTGGAAATTTCCCTGAAAATGCAAAGCAGTTGATAAACATGCTGTTAAAATAGTTGGTTGACAGCACTTAGAATATTTAAACTCTTTGTATTATGTGGAATGTTGAAACTTTTTCTTTCAAAAATGTATAATTATGGAGGAAATTCTTGAAAATTCAAAATCTTCAGAAAATCTAGAAATGAGATAATATTTATTGAGCTCTTACCACTTCCTTGAGCACAGTAGTTTCACAACAACCCTCTAAGGTTAGAATCTTCCCTCTTGACAGATGAAGATGCCAAAGCCTTGGAAGGACATTTGACTTGTCAAAGGTCACAGGGCTGTTAACTGACAAGTCCAGTATTCGGAACTCAGGCGTGTGTTTTTGGTGGCCAACCTCTTACCACTAAGCTCTAGTGCTTTTAATTTCACTGTGGCTGACTTTTCTGATTTCCCCATCTTTGAATGGTTCAGGTGAAGAATGATGACAGCAGGGCTAATTATTCTAGTTCTTGCACCGACTGTTCACCAGACCATGAAGAAATCTATTTCTCCCTTCTCTTATTTTGAAACACATGGCATTAAGATGTACTTGGGGTTATCCAAGATGCCAAGATGCCAATTGGGTTGTACTTGGAGCTATTCTGTCTACAAAGAGACAAAGGAGAGAGATTAATGTGTTACCTGAGGGAAATCTAGCTGAGCTGCGATTCAGAAATAGCAGGCAAAATAGCTGTGGGAACCACAGCCTTGGTAACTCAGCTGAGAGAGTCTGGTCATATTAGGTGTCCAGGTTCTATAGTCTAGAAAAAGTTTAATGGTACCCTGCCTGCATTGTTGGGAGAGTCTTCTAGAAAAGACCTCTTGGGTTCCATAAAAGCCAACATCCTGACACTGATGATTTATTTAACAAGTGCAAATGAAAGTCAATTGAGGAGGTGGGGGGCTGGAGCTATAGCTCAGTGGCAGAGCACTTGCCTTGCATGTGTGAGGCACTGGGTTCGATCCTCAGCACCACATAAAAATAAATAAAGATATATTTTTTAAAAAAAGAAAGTTAATGGGGTGTGGAAGGGAAGAATGAGAAGGGAAGAAAAGGAGATCCAAATGGTGACCTTGAGAAGGGCAGCAAACTTGGTGTTTTATATAAAGGATGGGGGCAGGCCATTTTCAGTTGACTGGTTGCAGAGAGGTGTTCCTGTCTGGTACAAATAGGTACCAACCTCCCTGAAAGATGTGATGGGATAGAGGTCTGAGAGGGATCCTTTAAAGAAGGTAATACAATAGCCTTACTCCTTTAAAAGGAAATTTGGAAAGCAGATATGCCACCCAATGGTGCTTTGGAAATGCTTGACATCTTTAGGTTATTGATCAGTAAAATGATTACTTTTAATCCATTTTGATCTGGAATATACTGCCTGAAGACTTTTCTCTGGTCCCAGAAGAAAGCCTGCAGAAAATTAAGTATTTGGTGTGAACAGCTGGGATGGGAATGAAATCTCAACAGGGACTGGTACATGCTTAGAAAAAGTCATGCTCCTGTTGGCTCACAGGGAGGTTATTAAAAGGGCATACCACCTCTCTTATCTCTTAAAAATAGTTGGATTTTTAAAAAAATAGGATTAATTTTCCTAGAAATTATTAAACTCCACATTTAATTAAGAATAATATTTTAGGCAATATTTTAGTGAATGGTTTTTAAAAATTTTTTTAGATGTTGGTGAACCTTTGTTTTATTCATTTATTTATACACACTGCTGAGAATCAAACCCAGTGCCTCACACATGCTAGGCAAGTGCTCTACCACTGAGCCACAACCCCAGCCAATGTTTTTATGTTGTTAAATGGCTGGGATTCTAGAGGCATTGGGAATTTGTTTTATAAGCATGTATTCACAGCATGTGTGATATATCTCTCATCCTTTCTCATCAGTAATACATCTAGACCAATGACCTTGGGATATGCAGACACATCTTTATTGTTTTATTGCTCCATTTATGTCTGTCGCATTAGCCTGTGAATCTTGTGAAGGCAGGGCTTCACCTTATTCATTGATGCTTTCCAGGGGCAAGGCACATGTTTTGCCACAAAGTGGCACTAACATAATGGTTGCATGAATAACTGAAAGGAGAGTAGTGGGATTGAGTAGGAGATTATCAATATTTCTGGTAGATTTTAGGAGGAGAAAATAGGGTCTATGCCAACAAAAGCAATGTTCTATGAAAATTGTTTTTATGGAAGAATATATTACATTTGGGGACTAGTTCACTAAAAATGGTGAACCTAACTAATGTCCCTAGTGCCCTTCTGCTCTTTTTGATTTGATTAAATGACCATTTTTTTCCATCATGTAGTACTCTTTATAATACCAAATACGTTGTAACATAAAAGTATGCGCATAGTAGCTGTAATTATAATCTGCAGAATATTGGATAAGTAGATACTCTTAATTATCTGCTAAAATCATCGTCTGGCTTCTTCCTTTTCAATCCTTGCATTTTTTATTTATTTTCTTTATCTACTGCACAGTATAGGATCTCTAGTTAACTACTGAACATTAAGTGCTGATGGTATGCATCTTTATGGGTTCAAGATGTTAAGAAATGCTTTGAATGATTGCTGAGAAGTTTGTTGTTTTAGGGAAGAATTCTGCACTAATTTACTAATTCTTTAATCATGAGTTGATGTTGAATTTTTAGTATTCTTTCTTTGCATTGTTGTGACTATGATCAACTTTTTAATATCTAATTGATTATTGCAGTGATAATAATTGTTAACTGATTTTCACGTGTTAAACCGACTTTGCATTTCTAGCATAAATTTAAGGTATGCACCTTGTTGGATATTTTTTACACATTGCTAGATTCAGTTGCATGAGTGATTGAAGGTATGGTATGTTTTTTACCCATAAATTTGTAAAAGCATGTTTTGAAAAATCTTCATTATGAAAAGATATTTTCAAATTTTTTTCTTTTTCAGTTCAATTTAATTGCATTTGGATCAATGAATGTAGTCTATGATGCCTGTCATTAATTTGTTGAAGCTTGCTTTATGGCCTAGCATTTGGTAAATTTTGGCAAATATTTGATGGGTGCTTAGAAAAAATTGTGGTCTGTAATTATTGGATATAATGTTTTACATGCTCCTTAGATAAGCTTGTTAATTGCAGTATTTAAATCTTACAGAGTTTACTGATATTCTTGGCTGCTTAATCCATCAGTAATAAGACAGGTCTTATCATTTTCCATTATGTTGTTGGAATTTGTCCTTCCCTCCAATTTTTGGATGATATAATTAAATGCATAAAGATTTAGAATTATTTTTGTTTTTAATGAGCTGATCTTTAGCAATTGAGTAGTTATTTTTCTTAGATATAATAATGCTTTGTCTTAAAATCCATTTTATGCAATATTTATAATGAAACACCAGTTTTCTTTTGGTTTGTATTTGCCAGATATATCCGTTTGCTACTATTTAATATAGACTTTCTGTGTCTCTACGTATTTAAGAGAGTGTCTTGTAAATGGCTTGTAGCAGGGTTTTTAAAGAACTTGGCAAAATAGCTCTTTTTTTTTTAACAGAATAGCTTATCTCTTTTTATAATTGCTTATATATTTGGATTTATTCTACTTCTTAATTTTTACTTTCTATTTTTGATTTTTAAGAAGACTTGTATTTTTCTTTCCTTCATTTAGATTGTATTATTTCTTTTCTTTGTGTGTGTGTGTGTGTGTTTCTCATTTGCACTGCATAATCATAATTTACTATTTTGGAAATTATGAAATTATGATGTGTGTTTCTCTTTTTTAATGATTATCCCAGATAGTTTCACAGGCATAATTAGCTGAACAGTGTCTGAAATTGGTTTGTGTCTTTACCTACTATTTTAAATATGTGGGGTTATTACAATGCTTTAACGTTGGTAAAAATGTTCCCCTACCAAATTGTATATTTTTCTCTATAGTATTTATTCCTATTTGTATTTTAATGCTATAACTTCTACCTAATTATTATTTTAAAAATTATTTTTATATATTTACCAAAATCACTAACCACCATTTCCTTTTTGCCTCTTAGAACTTTTATGATAAGTTTCTCTTTGAGTAAAGGAGACATTTAGAGTTTTCTTTAATGAGCACTAGTGGTAAACTTTCAATTTTTGCCAAAATTTTGTTATTTTTGAAAGTTGGCTTTGTTATATGTGATTGCAGATTGATATTCATTTTTTCTATATAAACTAAACACTCTTCCACTGGTTCTGTTTTCTATTGGAAATATAAGATTTAAAATCATTCTTTATCTCAGGCTTCTTTAGATATCCCACTTGTCTTTTTTGCTCTACAATTTCATTAAGAATGTTCAATGACTAATTACATAGATACAAATTATACATGTATTTTTTGGTAGCAAAATCAGTGGGTTTCTGTGATCTGTGGTATGATGTCAGTCCACAGCTTAGGAAACTAATTGTTTTTATTCCTTCATTATTTCCCTGTTGTGATTATTTTCTAGCATGTCTATTTGGTTTCTGGGCACATGTTTGAATTCATTACTCCATCCTAAACTTTCTCCTATTTGCCACCTATTTATATCTTTGGATTGCTTTCAGGATAATTTCTTTGTATCTGTGTTCTAGTTCGTTAAATTTTTCTTTAGCTATATCTAATTTTTCCCTTTAATGTAATAACTAAGTTTCACATTTTAAGTATCTTATTTGCGATTTCTAGAAAGTATTTTCACTTTCTTAAAATTTATTAATTTTTATACTCTCTTGTGCTTTGCTCATAATATCTACAAACTATTTATTGAATGTGAAAAGGTATCATTCTATATTCTCTTTCTGATAAGTTCCAATATCTGAAATCATTGCTGGTATCTTGCTTTTTTTGGTTTTTAAGTAACTTCACCCTAGTATTCACACATTTCATGATTTTTTTACTAGGATTTAAGCTCAGTTTTCTTAGAACTTTAGCTATGATAATTCTGTGAGGCTTGGGTAGGATTACATCCTCCTGGAAAGCATTTTTCCCCCCTTTTTAGCTTCCTTTAGTAACTTGATGATATTGTCAATTTAGTACCATTTAAAAAATCTTTTTTGACCACATAGGTAGGAAATATAAGAACACAATTGTGCTTACTAGTCAGAGAGCCTTAGAGATGTAAGCATGTTACTGGAGATGGGTCCTTTTGGCAAAAAAAAAAAAAAGAAAAGAAAAAAAGAAAAAGATAGAAACAAGATCCAATGGAGTGTTGCAAGCATAAATAGGCTAGGCTTTATTTGGGGCTTCAATAATATTGAAGGGAGACACCACTGATGAAAAGAGGACCAGGCTGCTCCCTGGACAAAGGAAGGGGATACCTTTTAATTGGGTTGCCGGAGTGTCTAGGGTCTGGTATTTCTCATGGGTCACAAGTGTTGTATTTTCTCAAGGAATTTCTTCCTTGTGAAAGCTATGGATCATTTAGTTTGTTCTTGGAGATGTTATGGACCAATATTCCAACTTTAATCGTGCTCCTGGTCCTTGCAATAAGATCGTTGAAAAATGTTGGAGGGTGGTGAAGAGAAAAAAAAAATGCATGCTGATTTTAAGGAATGACAGGTTAGGGCCTTAGGAGCTTTTATGTTTTTCTGTGTCCTTTCCCCATCTCATTCATTTAATTGGTGACAGGTCAGCAGGGGCTACGTCCTCAGGTTTTTTCATCATTTGTCCCCATGATGGGCCTTAACTGCCTCAATGTCACTTGTCCATTTTTCTGATCTTTCCAGTGGTTCCTCAATTTCATTACCTGTTTTCTGTGTTCTGCACTGCTAATGAAACACAAGCTGAAAATTACCTTGGTTGAGCAGATGCTTCCTGGAGGAAAGCTGGCTTCTGGCCTTCTTTATTTCCCAGTTTTTTTCTTTTTCTCTTGTTTTCGATTTCAGAGCACTCTTTGCCTTCTTGCTCTTAGAAAATGTTTAAAAGATGCTTTCAGTACAGCATTAAGAATTTTGTTTTTGAGGGTATATGGACTGTTTACCACTGGCATTGAAATTTCTTTTGAGATCTTTGGGAGAGGCAGTGCTATGAGCAATTACCTTAGGTACCACTCTGACGTACTGTGTGATGGCAAAGAAAAAACATACAAGCTCCTAAGGCCCTAACCTGTTATTCTTGAAAATCAGTTGGGTAATGTTATGGATTTTTATTAAATTAGAGCAAAAATAAACACATGGAGGACATTTAAAGATTGCAGGAGTGTGATGTAAATACTAAAAATGAGATCATAGCCTCAATTCAAGTTGCTTAATCTGGTTTGTGAAAGTGTTCATTTGGCTGCTTTTAGTTTTATTTTTGTATGAAAAATTATAAGCTATCATAGTCTTTGAATACACATTTATTTTTCACTCATCAGAACAAAGATTTGACACGTAGTTTTCAGTTGTAACTGTTTATGTAACATCGAACATTAAGTCCCTGGACAATCTTTCCTTTATGTTTTTGATTTCAAGATTTGTTTTGCAAGAATGAATTTCTGTAGGATGTAGGAATGTACTATTTGAAATCTGTCTTCTCATCTTTTCATTTTATTTCTATGGGTACGTAATGATTATACATAATAGTGGGATTCATTATGACATATTCGTACGTGCACATAATTTCAATCTTTCCTTTTCACACGATGTCGTGGCCCCCCAAAATCTTGAGATTTCACCAAATTCCCAAACTCAAAGTTAAAAAGCCATTTTGGTACGGTGGTTGTTGGTACTGTGGTTCTTGCTGTTGATATTTCTGAGTTGTTTACAAAACAAAAACCAGTGAATTTTGAATGGGGAGAGAAAATAAGCAGCCTGTGCTTATGAACTGCAAATATAAAAGATGCTCTTGAAATGGAGTTAGACTGTCACTGCTGCCTCATTACCATGAGTCAAATGTTAATGTTTGTGTCTACCATGGGAAATCTTTCTTGTCCTTGTTTGCCCTCCTTAGATTAATTATTTGCATACAGAGAATCTACAATAGATCTCTTGCGGCTCTGGGTGTTAGACTGGGCTGTGGAAATATTCCCAGAAAACCAGAAAGCACTTAGGCAGGTATGCTAGCTCTTTCATAGTAGCCAAGTGATGGTTAAGGGCTCTTTCTACACTGAAATCATTGTTTTTTTTTTTTTCTATTGTCATAGTCATATAATCAATTATTAACCTTTAAGTCTACATGTGGTATTTTTGAGATTATATTATATGATCATCATTGTTATTGTATTATTAGTGTGTATAGCCCTGAAGTCTTTTTTGAAAATGTTAGGATAAAATTATAGGTAGGAAGATGACTGTCTGAATACAATTTCTATTTAGTGATAATGTAAAGTAACAAAGACTTTCTACCAGTTGGAAATATGAACTCCATTAATTCTATGACAATTCTAGGATTACTATCACCTGCAGGAGTAGGTGAATGGGAAAACTTAGCTAAGAGAAACTGGATGGGTAGCATAGAAACAATACGTAATAAGTCACAAACAATTGGGGTTCCATTTTGGTTCTTCTCTATGCTAATGGTATGATCTTGAATAAATCATTGAACCCTTCTAAGCTTTGATTACTCTTTCCTAAAAATAGGGATAATACTGGTCATGTGGTAATTAAGAACATGAATTTGGGGAAGCTACACTTTAATTTGAGTGCTGAATCTGCTATCAGTAAGTCATCTAAATATGAGCAAGTTGTTTAGTCTCTCTCTCTCTCTCTCTCTCTCTCTCTCTCTCTCTCTCTCTCTCTCCAGGATTCAGTGTTCATGTCTGTTATATGGAAATGGTAGAGTCTCTGGACTGTTATTTAAAATAATATTTATTTTGTTTCTTTTTTTTCTGTAACCCCCATCCCCCTTTTCATCTCATCATTCTTCCTTTTAGATGTTAGACTTCCAATGACTCAGAAAAGGGTTGTAGGAGCAAAATGGTTGAGAGAGAGAGATAGAGAGAGAGAGAGAGAGAGAGAGAGAGAAAACCTAATGAAGGTGATCATCCTTATACTTACAATGCATTTGAAATTCTCTGAGCTAATATTGTCTCTTATTATCCTAGAATCTGGGGGAAGCAGAGGCAAGTCAGAGGTCAGAGAGATGGATACTGAAGTGACACAAGGGTCAATGTCCTGGAGAAGGGAGTATGGCTCCTACATGGTGAGTAGAAAAGGAGAGAAACTATAGATAAGTTTATTGAGCTAATATGAGACAGTCTTGTGTCACTTCCTGAGTGGCAGTTTGAGAATGCAGGTCCTTTCACACATTTAACTCTGTAAGGGGTAAAGTACTATATGTTCATATTATATCTTGAGTTTGAAACAAGAGGGACTCCATCATTTTTAATCACATTGTGTCTTAATTCCTTGTGTGTCCCCTCAGAGTCAATGAAGTTGTTTTCCTGAAGTTGTTCGACCACTATACAGTATGCTGTGGTCTATTACAGTCCTTGAATATCTTCTATTTTGAAAATTCAGTCTTTGGAAAGAGTCTACACAGAGAGAGTGAGAAATCAGAATTTGGCCAAGGTGGGGCAACAAGAGGACAAGAGTAGATGACCTTTTTCGGAAGAGCAGCCAATATGGAAAGGCAAAACTAGCCTGGAGCCTAATGCTTCTCATTAGGCTTCCTGAAAATATTTTCATTAAAATGCTACCTACTAGCTATTGGCAAACTGCATTCACATCTTCATCACATTTTCCTAGTTCTTTACAAAGCAGCCAGGGATTCTTTTTAAAAACCATGTCATTCCTTTCCCCACAACCCTCCACTGTTTTTTCCCATCTTTTGAGAGGGGAAAAAAATAAACATTTAGATCACCTACAAAATTCCACGGTTGGCAGTTGCTGTCTTTCTGACCTGCTTTGTGCTTTCTTGGTCTTGCTGTTTTGGTGGCTGATCTCCTGTACATAATGTTCATGTCTCCGGGACTTTGGACTTTTCCTCCCATACATAGAATGCTGTCTTTCCACAGGGGCACATAACTACTCCTTCATTTGCTCAAATACCACCTTACCAGGAAAGCTCTTTGAACCATCTTTTCTGTATGGTGCTTCTCCCAACCCTAACACTTTCTGCCTCTGCATGCCAAGTATTTTTATTTGTACAATGGGAGACTCCACTGGGGAAAGTGAGATTTTTTTTTTCTCTGCACCTCTGCATCTTTAGTACTTGAAATACATTCTAGCAGTAATAATATTTATTAAATGAATGACTAGAGTGCCTATTATGTGACAACAAATTTTCTAGCCATATTTTGTGTGTATGTGTATATATACAAATCATGTATATCATCATGTATGTGTATATACACACATATACACACACACACACACTTATGTCTATTTGACTCCAAATCTGTTGTTTGTGAGCACTATGCTGCACTACTAAAAAACACACATATGTGTAATTCTCTTAAGTTCTTTGTAAGTATATTTTTAGGTCATGACTTTCCTATTTGTTCATAATAGAGATCATGTCTTACTTCATAATAGAGATCATGTCTTGCTTATTCTCCAAGTATATAATTATGGAGTGGCTACTTTTTGTCTTTGGGATACAGCAATGAGGAAACCAACCAAAGTTTCTATAGAAATGGAGTCTATATCCTAGTGTTCTTTATACTAGCAGTTTCCACATTTTGGGGACTCATAGAACATACAAACAAGATCCACCTTGAATAAATGGTAAACGAAGGAGCTTGTCTTAGACTGAGGAAGTCAGGGGATCTTCTGTTCTTTGCTATTAAAAGGAAGAATAAACTTTATGTTCATGAAAGTTATTCTAAGAAGGAGCATGAAAAGTTTGAGGTTAAATTAACAAATTCTATTTCCTGTTTCACTTCTTTTTTTAAAACATTGAGGATCTACACGTCACTGACATAGTCTATGAATAGATATTTTAGTTAGCTTTTTATGAATGACCAATCCTGACACCACAGGAGACTTATGACTATAAATAAAGATTAACTTCAAAATTGCATCAGCAATTCAAGCATCTTATTATGGTGTGCTAAAAAATAGATTAAAGTAATTATCGTCACTATGCCATTTTAAGCTATAAGAAAAGTGGTGACACTTACATTTTGATAAATAATGCTGGTGTGAGAGAATGTGCAGGTTTTAATTTTATCCTTCAGAACTGCAAATCTACATCCATTTAAAAGCAGCCTGGGATGATATAGTAGGCTTGTTGTGTGCCAGGAGAAAAATCATTATCATCTCTTTTAATAAAAGTGCTGATGGCCACTGCTCAGTAATCCTTCTTAAGTAAAAAATCTGTAGCCTCAACACAGGGTTGTAATTGATTATCATCATTTAACAGTCTTATTAGATAGAATGCTGGGTTGAAAATAGTACCAAGATGTAGCTATAAGATATGTGGGAGACAGTGTCTATCCTCAGTAAATAGTCCTCATGTCAGGAAAAACCTCAAGCAAATTTCTCCAGGGCCTTCCTTTATACATTCTTTATCAAGACTAAAATAGATTTATTTCAAATTGAGCATCGCTTTTAGAATCAACATGAATTTTTGCCTGAAAAGAACTTGGAGACATTATCTAGCCTGTTCCCTTATTTTGAAAAAGGACCACAATCACCACTTTGGTACCAGAAAATTAATTCTGTTATTGCAACCTCCAGGATGGGATCTAGCAGGACTCCCCTCCACACTCCTGTACCCCCTGTCGCTGCCCCCCCCCCACCTTGGCAAGCTCTCCCATTTCCAGAACTGGGGTATGCACTGCTATTACCAAGTCCATTTCCTGTTCTGTGCATCTTCCCCAGACATACTACAGCTATTAGCCTGTCAGATGTCCTTAATAGTTCTTAATAAATAAATAAAATGCACTTCATAGCTTTCCTTCTTGGAAAGACACATGGTTGGCATTAAATATGTAGGTTGGATTCCCTGGGAAATAGCCTCCCAGACTCTGAGGTTTACATGCAGGCAGTTTAGTGGGGAGTTTGTTAATGAGGGATAATCCTTGTGAGGGATTAGGAAAGCCAGACTGGAAAGAAGGAGAAAGTGAACAGCAATTCAGTTGCAAATGGAATTTTAACTGATTCTAAGGTTGCTATGGAGTTGGAAGGGACCTTCAGTGTTGTACTAAATGAAGACAAAGGGATCAGCCTTTGTACTTAATCATGTACTAATTATTGGATGCTAACTATTCCTGGAAAGGGAGCAAATGTTGGGAAAAACGGCTTCCTTCTACAGAGTTCTGCTTTTAGATAGGTCATAACTGTGAGTTATCAGTTGCCAACATTTGTTGAAGACAGGAGAATGTGTGGGTGCTAGAGGGAGATATGATGGCACATAACAGCATGCACTTCAAATACACATTTGTTGAATGAATTAGCTGTTATAGCTTCTGAAGGTTAAGTGCTGCCAATATTATTGAGGAGGTGTAAGAAAGGATTAAATACTAAACAAAAATTATGGTTGGAAAGGAAGAATGGGGATGAAAAGTAGCTCGTAGGAATTTGAATTTTGTGATAGCTCTGTGATTGTCAGAAAAAGAAGCGAGACTTATAATAGTAGAGGGAACTTGGCAAACTTTCCTAATCCTTAAGACTGATTATGCCATTGTCCGCTTATATGATATGATAATATTTTTTGTCTTTCTGTCTCCATCTTGAACCATGACCTCCTTTCTGCCACTTGCTATTTTACATATATACCACATGCATTTCCCCATTTTCTCCTCTTATTTCCTTTGCCTACAATGTCTTTTCCATCCCTACAACTTGATAAACATTTATTTATCTTTAAATAAAGATTCAGATCAAGAGTCCATTCTTCCTTCAGCTCTTCTAGTTTGTTCTCCTTCTGGTGCTAAGTAGAATTTGCATTCTCCTGTATGTGTTCTAATATAAACAAGGTATATATGTTGTCTCTAATATGTCTAATATAACAGCTCAAGAAGAGATCAGGAAGTCTTATATTTCTTTGAATAACTACCAACTGATATTGTGTCTGGCAAGTAGTAGTTACTCAAAATTGTCTATGGGTTCAGTTAATGAATTACATACTTGTGTAGGATTCCAGTGGTTGGAGAGGATCAAGAGGATTCTATATTCTAGCAGAACATGTCACACAAAGGCATAGAAAAAGGAATACACAAAATAATTTTAATAAATTCATTAGCAAGACCTCCTTAGCTTGGGCAGAAGTCTCATGTGGGCACATGCGTGTCAGACTGAGAGAACTCTGAGCACCTGGTTAAGAAATTCTTAGGTACTTTAGTTAATGGCTTTCCAAAATAGGCATATCCCTGAAGTCTCCTTTAAAAATTAATAAGGTGACTCAATGGGTGTGTACGGAAGTGCTAAGTGATCTGAGATTTCAGACCAGTTAGGCAGTTATTGTAGTTACCTTACATAAAGCAGAAGAAAACTCACCTTGCTTGAGCAGTGTGATAGACATTATAACAGATGGGTAGTGGAGGGGTGCACTGATCACCAGGTAGGTCAGTCCAGGACAGGTCATCCTGCACAGCAGGATGCAGCAGGCAGTGTGGGAAGGTAGAGAACAGGTGACAGAAAGAAGGCTGCGTCATCTCCTGGCAAGACACCAACAGATGATCCTACACTTCTCCATCTGGAAGGTCTGCTTCCAGGTGGGTGGGACAAGAATACAGAGAACTTGGCAGCAGGTGTTAGGTAGAGTCCAGCAAGCCAGCTGGCAGTAGAACAATCCAGAAGAGGTAACATGAGAGCTAAGCATAACATCAGAGTTTAGGAAATAGAATCTAGTCCTTTGGAATAGCAGAGAGAATATGAAAGGGATGTATCACCTTGGGCCTCTAACACCAGTGAAGTGCCAAGACAGAGCCAGTTACTAAAACTGGTGGATGAGGTGTAGCTGATCTTAGTAATGTGTGGCATTAAATGTGTAAGCCTGTTCTTAGGCATCTCAAGGACAGAGGCACACTTGGTAACTTCTGGCAAGGTGAACCTTCCTTTAAGGATACTACAAGAGTAAAGGAATCAAAATGTCCCTGAGAGCTTAGAATGCCCTTTGGGACCTAGCCTCAGTTTTGCTTTTCTGACAGCAACGCTAGACATCTAATGAGGACCTCAGGATTGGTTATTACAGAGCAGGAGAACTTGACAATTCTTTGCCTCTCTCTCTTTTCCTCCTGCTGTTACTGCAGATCACTGGTGTATACCTCTAAGCCTTGTGCTGATTTGTGGTTTTGCATAGTATTTCCTGTCTCTGAGTCTCTCAGCTGCTGTTTCCCACCCCTGATCCTGAGTGCCTTCTGCATGTCTCACAGTCACACTGCTCCAGTTGACAGGGTAGTTGGTATTAGAGCAGTTTGGCACGGCTGACTCATACACTGAGTGGGCCAATGACAAGCCCATGACCTGTTTCCCTCAGGTTAGATGCCATCATTGGCTCTGTAGCTGTGGTACTGGTAATTGGGTTACTTGGTCAGCTTCCTCTTGCCAAGGGCAGTAAAAGTTGTATTCCTGAGAGGTGTCTTGATGGACTTCTCTACTAAAAAATGAGTAGACAGAGAAGGTCAAGAGAATAGCAGTAGGAAACTTGATGGGATATTGATCTAAGAGGGTTCCAAAAATCCAACTCCCCAGGCAGGTAGTTCCAGAGCAGTATATCTGAGTAGCATTATGAAGACTTGAAAGGAATTGGTGGTTAAGTTATCAGAGTTTTTGCATATCTTTTCTTCTTTCAGAAGAATCTCTTCATAGAGACTTTAAAAAGTATTATGCATTCTAGAAATGAGAAGTCAAATTCTGAGAAATGAGGTATATATGTTATCTCTTACTTTATGTGCTATATAAAAGGCCTCAACCAACAACAGCTTAGTAATAAAAGAATAAATTGAGATTGTGTCAAGTTTTGGGGGAAAACCCCAGAAAACATTAAGGGTCAACAAATAATATTTTAAATGGTATTAATACAAAGACAAGAATTAATATAAGCTCACTCACATAAAACAAACCAGGAGGATTACAGAATGAGCCAAGATGGAAATGATATATCTAAACTTATAAACCCTGTGGGGAAAGAAGAAATCCACAGTGGATTTCTTATATTGAATTTGTTATATCTAAAAAGGTCCCAAAATTGAAAAGTTTAGGCAAGAATTTTAAGAATAGCAGATTTTCTTCCATTACCCTAAAGAACTATAGATCTTACTTTTTCCCACTCTTTGGTAATTTACAAAACTCTTTACATTCTTTACATGTTTTACTGATACCTTTTGAAAATGGGCAACAGACCTAGTAAATTGACTTGTCTAACATCATGTGGCTAGTAAGTGGCTAAGTCAGAATTTTTTTCTTTAATTTTTTTTTTTTGAGTTGTAGATGGGCAGCATGACTTTATTTTATTTATTTTTGTATGCGGTGCTAAGGATCAAACCCAGTGCCTCACCCATACTAGGCAAGTGCTGGGCCATTGAGCCACAGCCTCAGCCCCGCTGAGTCAGAATTCGAATTCTGCAGAGTTCAAAGCAGCAGAAGAAAAAACAAATAAATAAATAGTTTTTTAAAAGTATTTTTTAGTTTTCAGTGAACCTCTATTTTATTTATTTGCGGTGCTGAGAATCGAACCCAGTGCTTCACACATGCTAGGCAAGGGTTCTACCACTGAGCCATCACTCCAGCCCCAAATAAATAGTTTTAATTCCATTAGTACAATAAACAGATTTCTATAATAGAAAATGAAGAGTTCAATACCAGGTAGCCAGAAAACTTGTCTTTAATTAGATATCAGCAGAGCTGAAGTCTAAAAGAAATGTCAGAGAGTCAGAGCAAAAGAGTCTAGACAGAGAACAGTTAATGTAAGACTCAGAGAAGGCCTTGGCATGGGAGATAAGAAACTAGCATGTCAGGCACTTAGTGGGGTGACTGGAGAAAGGGCTGTTGAGAACTGATGAGCTGAAATTAGACATTGGAATTGTAAGCACTGTTGGAATCCACTGAAGGATTTGTAGAACATCAATGTTTATTGATTATACCATGAGGTCAGCTTCCAAAGACCCAGTGAATTCCAAGAATTGGGCACGGGGCTAGACAAAGGACTCCACAAATTTAATGAGGCTTTTAGAGCTTTCAGACATTTTATCAAGGTTATCCAGGCAGAGTGGATGTACAGATCACTGTGAATTTGAATCCAGTCGCCCTGCTACTCTTGCTGGTCCGAGAGATCAAGGAACAAACTTCCTTCATTTTGATTCCATTTGGGATACTCAGAGCAGAGATCTAGCTCAGGAGCAAATCCAAACGTATGCAGAGTTTAAAAAAATAAACTACCTTGTAGAATTTCTACTTCAGAAAGAAAAAAAATTAATAGTGCTGCCATAAGAAAGCAAAATCGCATGAACTGTGTGTATGGAGGTGGGGATCACCTCTTGCTCTCAAATGGAGTTAAAAATTATTCTGGTGTCTGTTGGAAATAGTTTTCCTCTGTTAATATCTGATTGCCACAAAATTTTGGATGAGATTTTTAAATGAGGTTTCCTCAAATCTTAAAAATGGTTTGAGAATTATGGCAGCAACCAGGACATGCCAACCCTGAAGAGATATTATTTTTAGGTGCTCATAATTATCCAGATTCTGTAATTGCTTACAATGCATAAGCCAGCGCAAATACTCTCTTGTGCATCAGTTTATTGTGAACGGCTCAAGTAAAGATTTGTAACTATGGAAACGAAAGTACAGAAATAATTAGTGAGCTTTTAAAACAAGTAACCCTGGTATTAATCATATTGTCTTCAGGTGATTTGCTCATACCATCTAACTGGCCTGGACACTGAATAGCTCTTTATGGTCCCTGATGAAAGATTAACTGAATGGAATGACTATGAATTTTTGTTAATGACTGGGTAGATTTAGAAGTATTTAATATATGACCAGCTCTTAATAAGTTCTGTCGTTAGAGAAGTGGAATGGCATGGATAAATGAAATAAAATTACATTTTCACTATGAGATTGTATTCTCTTAATTCTTGTTAGCTCTTTTCATCTTCAGAACAAAGAACATGAGTAAAAACCTCAATTTTTTGCCTTTTCCACACACTCAGTCTAGACTGATTGGTTCAGGCTTTCCGGTTAGTCCCAACTGTTTTCGGCGAAGGCTTATGCAGGCAAGGCATGAGTTTGTCCTTTAGAAACAAAAAACACTATGGATCAGGGAAGGGGCTAGAGGGAGGGGCTTCCCTGGGGGGCTGTGGTAGGCAGCTTCTGGCAAGGCACCCAGGAATCCTTGCCTCCCATGACACATATCTCTAGGTCCATCTTCTTGAGTGTTGTCTGGAGTTTGTGACATACTTGACAAAAATAGAATGGGGGCAGAAGAGATGGGATGCCACTTTCATAACTGAGTTGTAAAAGGTGATTCCTTCCATCATGAGCACTCTCACTGAACTCTGCCTTCTCAATTACCGTCACTTGGTGAGGTGCTCTCTGGAGAGGTTTCTGCAACAAAGAAGCAAGGAAAGCCTCCCACCAACATCTCCAGAAAAACAGATTCATCAGTCCAAGAACACTCAAAGAACTGATTCCTGCCAAAGACTCTGTGAGTGACCTCGGGATCAGTATCCCCAGATGCGCCATTGGGTGAGACTGGAGTCCTGGCTGGTACCTTAATTGCAGCCTTTAAGAAATTCTGAAATAGAGACTTCAGCTAATCTGTGCCCACATTCATAACTCACATAATCACAGTAAAATAAGTACATATTCTTTTAAGTGTTCAAGTTTGGAAGTAATGTGCTACTCAGTAATATATAACTAATACAGGAGCTCTTAAAGTGACTCTCAAGAACGTGATTACTGCCCAGTCTTTTCCCTGGCAAAGGACAATAGATTTTTTTTTATTTTTATTTTTTTAGAGAGGGGGTGGAGAGAGATTGAGAGAGAGAGATAGATTTTTTAGTTTTCAGTGGACACATCATCTTTATTTTATTTTTATGTGGTGCTGAGGATCGAACCCAGTGCCCCGCACATGCCAGGCGAGCGCGTTACCGCTTGAGCCACATCCCCAGCCCAAACCATAGATTTTTTAACCACTTCACCGTACTCCTTAGGTGATCCTGATGTAATCACTTCTCCCATTCCTGTCTTTTATCCACTGAAAAGCTAGTGGCTCATCATCTACTTATAAAAAAATAAGTACAAGTAGTCCCTAACTCATAATGGTTTGATTTACAATTTTTTTGACTTTGCAATGGTGCAAAAATGATATGTATTCGGTAGAAACTGTACTCAGTTTTGGATTTTGGTCTTTTCCCAGGGTAGTGATATGTGGTACAATACTTTGGTGAGGTTGGGCAATGACAATGGAAGTGAATTGCAGTTCCCAGCAACCATGCAATTATGAGGGGAAACGACCAATATTTTGTGGTATATTGTGTTGCCAAGCCATGATGTTCAGTAGATTAGGTGCACTAAATACAGTTTCAATTTATGTTATTTACAAATTATAACAGTTTTATCAGGACATAACCCCATCATAGGTATTTTAATAACCGAGAAATTATGATGCAGAAACGTCTCCATATTTGTGAGCTGAGTTTTGTGGTTTTAAATGTTTTATGTTTGTGGAATACTGTTATAGCTTGGATGTGAGGTATCCCCCAAAAGCTCATGTGTGAGACAATGCAAGAAGGTTTAGAAGAGAAATAATTGGGTTGTGAGAGCCTTAACCCAAATGGTGAATTAACCCTGTGATGGGACAAACTAAGTGGTGGGGTGTGGCTAGAGGAGTTGGGTCATTGGTGACATGCCTTTGGGGCATATATGTTGTATCTGGCAAGTGGAGATATATCTCTCTCTGCTTCTGATCATCATGTGAGCCACTTCCCTCTGCCACACTCTTCCACCATGTTCTGCCTTATCTTGAGCCCTGAGGAATGGACCAGCTGTCTATGGATTGAGACCTCTGAAACTGTGAGTCCCCTGAAACCGTGAGCCCCCAAATAAATTTTCCTTTTTAAAATTGTTCTTGTCAGGTCTTTTAGTTACAGCAGTGAAAAAGCTGACTAATACACATATCTTTTGTAACCTCTGGATACTTCTGTAGATGTGTGACACGCTTGTTGAATCTCTGACAAATGTAAGAGTAGTAACTTCAAGTGTAGAAATAGAAGAGGTGGTAGAACAAATGACTTGAAAGTGGAAAATGGGGAGAAAAGACTGAAAAAAAATAATGAACAATGGAAATTTTGGAGCTAGACAACTTGGGGTATTAGCATAAGATTTATTCTTGTGTGAACTCTAATTTTGGAGGAAAGTATTCAACCTACAAGCCCCTTCATTTCCCTTGTCAATATAAATGGGAAAGAGATCCACTAATATAAGTCGAGAAGCCCAGCACTTGAGGGACACATAGGAATTTGTAGATTCTGTCCTTTTAATAATGCAAGGCAAACAAGAGTGGGAGAAACCATCATTATGTGAACTGATGTTGTTTGCTTTGGCTCTCTTGAACCACACTCTGTTTTTATGTGGGACTTGAAGCTCATTTCTGGTTTTATCACATCTCAGATTGGCACAATCTAGTAGTCAGTAGATTTTGTCTTCATTAGGAAGTCAAATATGCAATGGATAGAAAATATGAACCATATTTGATTTTAGAATGACAACTATTTCCTCTCCCTTGGAAAAGAGAGTTTTGTGGAATCTCTGTCAGGGTCTTGTCTGTATTTTGATCCCTCCTTCCACCATCTCTGTGGTGGTATCTTGGAGGAAAGGCAGACACAGAGCTGACACAGGCTGATCTGTTTCAGCTATGCAGAATACTACAGCTATCGATCTGGACTAAAGCTATGATTAAAGACAAGCAAACTTAAAAGTATTCAGGTGGGAACAGGGTTTAGTTTGGATAAAAGAGATTTCTCCTAATTATATCACACTGATTGCAAGCACTATCTTATGAGTAGTTTGAAATGGGAGGGTGTGGAGTGATGTATTGCCCACCCATCCTCATTATCATCAAGGACGGCATCAACAGGGATGCATGTTAGCACTTTTGTTGGACCTCTTATTATAACTGGGGAGTAAATTTTCTCACGTTATGGGACAAACTGAACAGTGATAGTAAAACCAGTGTTCTCATAGTTAATTTGGAAAATGTCTTTGCTGCAGAGATCTTTCACCTACTCCTGAACCATGGGCTCATTAATATACTTTAAGAGGCTCTAGCACCACCCCCTATTTGCCAGGGACTAGTTCTTTTGGGACAGTGTTTTGGTACCAGCCCTTCCTTTAGGGTCTGGTCTGTTTGAGCACGTGTTCACAGGGGCTTGGTACTTAGCTTTCTAATCTCCTTCACTTGCATGATCTCACGCCTACCCTGAGCCCAGGCCATTCCTACCTAACTGTGGGCCAGTAGTCCTGCTCCTCACCTGAAAGGGAAGAGCTAACTAAATATGGGCATAAAACCTGTCTGCTCACTGTCGGCCCAATCAGTGAATTCAGTAGGGAAAAATTATCTATCGCCTATCACTGTACCGAATTGTTGTCTGTTTGCCTTTTAAAAGATGGCTTATATCTTTCCCCTCTGGTCTGTAAACTTCTTTATAGTTTATATCTTACTTACCTTTGTTTCTCCCAGGGTGCCCACTACAGTGCTTGGATTCTATCATGCTATTTTATAGATAAGTTATCTGTGACCTGACAGTTCGACTTCCTGATTTTTCTGCTTTACATTGGTGAGAAAGCAGACCCATACAGACACTGTGTTTTTTCAATTTCAGCATAATATTCAGTAAATTACAGGAGCTATTCAATGGTTTATTTTAAAACAGACTTTTGTCAAATAATTTCACCCAACTGAAGGCTAACATAAGTCTTCTGAACATATTTAAGGTATTTTAAAGGCAGACTAGGCTAAGCTCTGATGCTTGGTACATTTAGTGTATTAAATGTATTTTCAACTTAGAATATTTTCAGTGATGATGGGTTTATTGGAGCATAACCACACTGTGGATCAAGGGGAGCCAGTTTGTATTTCTTGGGAGTAAGAGATGGGAAATAAATTAATATTTATAGGATATTGTATATTAGTATTTTCATTTTTGCTTTGCTATTCCATACTGATAAAGATCCTTTTCTCTATTTTGGAGGAGAAAATTTATACAAGAGTAGATATCTATTAAGTAACAGAACAGATACCGGAACCCAAGGCTATCTGACACAAAACCTGAATAGTCTCTCTAATACCTCTTCTTTGGGCTTATTGCTACAATCTTGTAAGATTCTTCTGCGCTGTGATTTTTTAACATTGAATCCTCCATGGACCTTTCTGATTATAAGACAATGGTGGTCTGAAGAAAATTGCTGAAAGGTTAGATTTGTAAAAATTGAATCAGCAGAGACAACAAGCGGGTTGTATTTTAAATCAGTCATTCTGCATCCTCTCAGCCTATGATCCTTTGCTCACTTTGATAAAGAATATCAGATTTTTGAAATAGCACTAGCAATATAGTGTAAATAAGATGAAAGGTATATTCCTGGCTCTGAGAGTAATTTAAAGATCTAGACATATTCTCATTATTTTATTTTACATTTTCATATAAAAAGTAGTGTTCAAAATCTTATTGTCCTTTTAGGAAAATCCATTGAAAATAGCCAAAATTCTCTATTATGAATCTTATGTTTTTAAAATGAGGACTGCTCCTTATATATAAATGAAGCATACTAAAAATGGAAAAAAATGCTAAATAGTTAAATGGGTATCACTACATAGATATAAATTTTAAATGAAAATGGAAAGTAAAAAAAAACTTAATGTTTTATAAATTATAAAAGCACTTCAGGGAACATTAAAGTTTCTAATGCACTAATTAGAAATTGAAAAATTTAACTAAAATCTGAATAAAAAAATATAAAATCCACAAAGATATCATTAACTGAGCTTAGCATGTATGGAGAAAAAAACTACAAATTTGAAAAACTCTTTGAAAATTATACAAATGTTCCAAGAGTAAAAAAACAGAGCAAATTTTTTTTGAAAAAAATTATAACAGGTTAAAAAAATGCTTAAAACTAAACCAAATTCAAAGACCTATCAGACATGAGAAATTACTGAGTGAATATAGACGTTATAAATGCACTGGGTGTTTTGGGCAGCTGGGCTAGAAAGCTCTTTTCTTTCCATGAACATACCTGCACCTTCCTTTTCCATAACCAGGGGTTTTAGTAGAGTTCTTCTCCTAGATTCATCTTCATCTTCATCTTCCAGAAGATTCAACAACAGAATTCCAGGGATCTGGTATTTCAAGTCAGGTTGGAATTATCCTTCTTGGGCAAATTCCCAATAGTCTAGTTTTTATTTTTTAAATTTTTAAAAAATTTTTATCTGCTTAAACTCCATTTCAAGGTATGAGGTATATTGTGTATTTTTATTGGCTTGAAATTTTTTTCTGTTCTCCATGACTATTTTGTGCATGTATCTGAAATAGAAAGATTTTGTTTTCTTAGAACCTTGTCTTTATACTTGGGGGCATATTTCTAGGAGGTAGTTCATTTCAATCCTAGAAAGCTTCCTTCTTTTAGATTAACTTCATGTCTTTTGCCCCAGTTTGCTACATTTGCTCCTTTAATTATGTCAAACTGCCTCAGATCTTCATGAATAATAAATACCTTATTTGCAGACCAGGAATCATGGTGGCTTTTTTTCTGATATCTGAATATATCCTATTTGCAAATCATGATTTCTCTTTGTAACTCCCAAAAGCATGTGACTTTCATAATTCACATTGATAAAACTGTTCTTTAAAAAATTATGACATTTTTACTGCTAATATATGAAAATTTTTGAAAGAAAATTGTTTGATCTTAATTTAAGGTACTTGGATTTAAAATAAGGGCAATTGGAAGATGTGATAATATACTTCTGGCTTAGACAATTTGGAAATGTAAAAATTTAGTGAATAATGTCCCAAGCAATTCTATTTTCCTATGATGATAATGGAGCCAAGCACTTTTTAAGGAACTCACACAATTTCCTGTCATTAATGTGACCACATAAATCCTACTGGAATAGGTGGAGTAGGGAGAAAGAACAATTAATTCATCTTTCCTCTTAAGAGGGAGAATGCATAAACAGAGCCTGATCTACCTTGGAGGGAAAATAGAACTTGTTGACACTGAATTACAATTATATTCTACCCTTTTGATTCAAGTAATTCATAAGTCAACACTATTATGCTAATCGGGTAATTAAAATAAATAAAGGAATGAATAATTAGGCCATTGTATTGCTAAACGTAATCCCAATCCAGTTATTATGGACCTTAAAATAGACATTGCTTTCCCAGCAGTCCAGTTATTACACAGGCTAGGTTATAACAATTCTTGAATATTTGCATTTTGAGAATTTTTAGAAAAGATATTTAAATAATAAACAGACCTGAAATTTGGGTTAAATGTCACACCAAAGCCTTTTAAACTCAATTGAAACTCTTGATAAACTGGGTAAGATTATGCATTGATTTATTGTATAAAGAGACATAAATTCAATTTGAGTAAAACATCTAATTTATAAGAACATATTTCTAGAATTTGGAAAATGGTATGGAGACTATGTTGATTTATTTTTTTAATGTTGTCTGCCTTGTTACTGCCTTCTCACAGTGATAATCACAGTTTTAAGTAATTTTGGAGTGAATGGCCAATAGTAAATATTTATTAATAACTTGAAAATATAATATAATTTGGTATCTAAAGTGATAAGCTCAACTTTACCTGGCAAGGAAGGAATGTATTGCATGAAAATAGTTGTTAATTGAACATACTTAACTCTTGAATATTATGTAATTTTTTATAGATTCAAAATAATCTTGGTTGGCACATATGATTATTATTAATAAAGCTTGAAATTCAGACATCTCCTGGATTCCTTTTCAGTGTAGATATCATAAAAGAGGCAGCTATATACTTATAAGTATGAAATCTTTACATAGGTATCTCTTAAGAAAAGGCTTACCAGCAATTAGATGGCTACCTTGAAAGAATTATAGATTTTTCTGGAGATTTCATATGAAGTAAAAATGCTGTAAGTCCAGATTTTCCACTTTGATAGAAATTTTTACAGGGTGTAATTGTGTTATGAAACTTAGAGTTTTTAGTTTTGTCAGGATAGATTAAGGTGTGCTGCAGTAAGAAACAACACAGACATTTCAGAAAATTTATTTCACATTTATGTTATATATGTTATTAACAGGTTCACATTTATGTTATATATGTTATTAACCTCTGTTCCATGTGGTTCTTAAATTGGGACCTGGGATGATGTGTTAGACATGATCTAGAACATTGTGACAAGGGGAAAGTGAACATGATGTGTTGAACATAGGCTTTTCTTCATATCTTCCATTTATTTGGTGAGAGTTACTATTTTAATATTTGTTTCAAACATATGTTTCAACATTTGTTTGTGATTTCTCATTCAAGCATTTTAATATTAATCACCTTAAATTCTTATTAGATAATTCCTACTTCAGTGAATACCCAGTAGTAAAATGTCATCTTAGTTTTGGCATTGCTAGTTGTTTTATTCTGTTTGAGTTTTTATGGTTCTTTTTATGCTGAGTGATTTTGCATTATATCCTATATTATATCTTGAACATATCAAATGTGGAGTCAGAATGCTTGAGTTTGTATCTTCAATACTCATGATTTGTAGAACCCTGAATATAGTTTAATTCCTTAAAAATAAAAAGTATAAATAGTTTCTAATTTAACATGTATTAGTAATATCAAGCAAAATAGTTTTGCATTATAAAGGGCCAGTCATAAATAAGGAGATACTATTACTGATAGTTTATTTGATTATTTATTTTATTATATACCTGAAATAAATGTGTAGCAGCCACATAATAAACTATGTCAAATTTTCAACTTTTGTGACAAGATTCTTCTGGTATCAAAAGATGTAAAATCCTAGGGTTGAGGTTGTAGTTCAGTGGTAGAACTCCTGACTAGCACGTGTGAGGCATTGGGTTCTATCCTCAGCATCACATAAAATAAACAAACAAAATAAAGCTATTGTGTCCATCTACAACTAAAAAAATATTTTTATTAATAATGATAATAATAAAGATATAAAACCCAACTGGAACGTAAGCAGAAAAAAAGAAAATATATTGTCTAGTATACTCTAAAAGGTTCAGGGGATAAAGGTGTGGCTTGATCAGGCACTAACCATGCCTCACACCCACGTGCTCTGATGTGGTGTGGAGGTCTGGTGTAGGCCTTCTCAGCCTGGTCACCCTAGTTTAGGAAGACAGCTCAGCACTTCCAGCTTTACTCCTTCTTCACCCAATCTGCAAGATGAGCAAAAGCTCCCTTTCCCAGAGCCCCAGGAAACAGCTCCTTGTGACCTTGGAGAAGATTATGTGCTGTCCATAGCTGGAAAATCACTGAAGACATGGTAGACTAGTAACCCTGACTGTCATAAGCCCATGGAAGTAGGGGCAGGGGTCATTTTGCTCAAATCACATGGAAGAACCTGAGGGAGAGTTGGTCCCTCAGTAGTCAGAAGGGTGTCTAGTTACCAAGAGAGGGGTAAATAAGTACTAGATGGCAAAATCAGCTGGTACCCAGTAGATTCCTGTTGAGACTTTTTGTATCATTAAGCAACATTGGTGATAACCATCTTTATTGGACTTGAAAAAATTATGGCAGTTGCTTGAATGTCACAGGATTCCTGGGGCCACCTGCAGTCATATCCCCCCTGAGACATGTCATGCAGCCAAGTTTCATTTCCCCTTCCGTTCTCCTATGGTCTTTCCATGTTCTTTCTGTGTATTTCCAGTGCTGTTCACCATATTTGAAATCTTTTTCTTTGTGTATTGAAGCAAGCACTTTCCTTCCTGAATATTTGCCACCTTTGAATCCCCTCCGTGACTGAATGCAGATGAGGAGCAACAACCATGTTTAAACTTTTTTCCAAAATTAGAAAATGAAGAAAAAGAAAGCTACAATGCCATTAATCTTTTAAATACCAGTGAAGAATGAGTACTAACTTGCTGTATATTGATCTTCCCTTATGGTAACTGTCCTATCAGCCTCTTTTCCAAGTGATGTCCCCGTGTCATGTTATATGCTGCAACACAGAAGAGTGTGTAGTTCCTACACTCATTGCATGGTTTATGCCTCTATATTATTTCTTGTCCCGTTTCATCTCCAAGGACCTTTTTCCCACCTTCCTTTACCTGGTTAAATGCTCATGTTTCTTCTGTAGCTTAAGGTAGCTTCTCTTGAACTCTGCTCTTTGTTCTACCCCTTATGCATACTTCTCTTGGCTATTCCCATATTATGTTGATACTTTTGCTTTTTGTGTCAGTCCCTATCACTATTCTACCCACACCTTGAGAACAGGAATTGTCATATGTATCTCCTAGCATATTGACTGATGGTACACAGTCAGTTAATGTTGCTGGTTGAATTATGTATTTATTGATTTATCTGCTGCCTCCATTTTCACCTATAAACTTTTTGAAAGCGTAGTTACATTCTGATTGGATCTAGCATTACAAATGATACCCATCACCTATCAACATGTGTGATAAATAGCACCTGGTGATGTTTTCTTAGAAAATATATTCATGAGTGAGTTACAGAGAGAAGATTTAATAATAAATATGCGCTTTTTAATATTCAGGCTTATCCTTTAAAATATATTATGAGAAAGGAAAATAGGGATACCAGAGGTAGAGGGAGCTAGATAAACAGGAAATAAGAGAAGGATGGGGAGAGGAAAAGGAAGAGAATAATATGAGAAAAACAAAAAAAAAATAGCTAGAATAGGATTATTTGAAAAATTGATTTTTTAGAATGGTTGTATACATTTTTTTTAATGCTGTTTACTTGAGAGTAAAACTAAAATGAAATTATCTCAACAATGACAAATGGGAACCATAAATTATCCACCCTTTCAACAGCCACAGCATCATCCTAGTGTCTATAAATGATTTGTATGCCGTATGGCAAGCATGCCCCATTGGGTACAATTACATGATTGTTTATTGAATAATTGCTCTCCTTGTCAAATGTTTGATTGAATATTTGCCTGCTCTCTGTAATATTTTCACTGAGTAATTGTCTACTCTGGGTAATACCTTCACTCAGTAATTGCTTGTTCTGAATAATATTTTCACTGAATCATTTCCCATTCAGCATATTTTATCAAACGATTTTCTTGTTGTGAGTCATGTTACTATAAGTTCAGGAGAATTACTTGCTGCATTACATATTTCCTTTGTATTACTTGGAAGCTAGATCTGAATCTGCCTGAGTCCTTGCCATGTACCTTCTTCAGGCAGTTGAGGGATTATGTAACAACATTCTTTTTCTAAATCATTTTCTCGTGATTCGGACCTTTGAAATTGAAGGCTATACTCAAAGTCAAATAAAATGAAATCTCTGCTTTTATGGGAAAAATAGTTTACTGTAGCAGGAATAAGTGGGCTAGAGGTGTGAAACATCATGGTTAAACTATCCACAAGACTCATTTGGATGTTTCTGGAATCAATTTCGGTGACTCTAATATTGACCAATCCGATTAAACACTAGGGATTGATGGATTATAAATGGTTATGTAAATTAAAGTAGCATAAAGTGGTTAAACATTAATGACCAAGTACAGACCAAGTGTAGGAAGAAATGATCCAAAAAGGCCAAGCAACTCACACCTGTCAATCACCACATTCACTTCGAAACCAAACGTTATGAAGGTTTTTAGAGATGAATAACAATGAAAGTGTGCTTTTAGCCCTCTTATGTATAGCTGAAATTTAGCAATTGATGTAGTAGAATGAGAGGTAGGAGATAATTGCTGTAAAATATCCTATTTCCTTTAAAGCAAAAATCTCAAAATTGGCTTTTTAACAATCTTAGATAAAAGAGTTCACTAGAAATAGGATTTCCCCTGTAAACTTCAGACTTGCTTTTTGGTCTGAAGCCATCAAGTGTATCATAACCCTTTGTGTGGCCATGGTCTGGAACAAAAGCCCTATTCTTGAGGTCACTGATGTCATGACTTCAGGATTTTTTTTTCTATTGCAGTGTTTGATTTTTATTCCTCAAATGTTCTTGATATAGTTCAATTCTTGAGGGACTCGACACCCTCATGAGCTCTTCACTGATAGCTGTGCTTTCCTCTCAGGAGGCTCTGAACTGGGCAAGGCTGACCGGGAAATATCCAGCAGCAATCAGAATTCTGGGTTTGATTTGGTTTAAGTTTAAATCCTGGAGATAATCATGCACGAGTCTTTTCTATTAATAAAATAAAGGAAATGTTTCCTTTTTGAATAAAAAGACAGTTGCACACAATTCCCTTGGTTACTTAATTATACTCTTAGGGAGCAGAGAAAGTTTCCTTGAGGGCTGCTCCTTGGGGAATTTCCTGTCTACATCAGGAAATTAATAGAATAAAATATACCTACAGAAATTAAATAAGAAGTACTTCTTTTCTCACTTGAACTTGATCTAAATGTATAAAGTTTTATATAGAATAGTTAACTTGAACTTGGCACCCTCTGTGAAATTTTCGATGTTTATGCACACTTTGTCATGTCACTTAGTTATCCACGTGACCTTTCTCCTATGAATAATTAAGACCTTGTCCTGAATAGATAGAATAATCCACCATATTATTTTATGCTTAATATATGTTTGTAGGCTCTCTTGGAAGTAGATCTCCATATGTGTCTGTGCATTTGCAGTTTGTTTTAAAGGTAGGAAATACAAAACCTGGTTATAAAGACATAATGATGATCAGGTAAACTCATATTGCTAGTGGAAATATGATAGGAACATTATGGAGAACTATAGAGCTATATTTTCCAGGGCCCATAAAACATTTATGCTTTTTGGCCTGCCATTTTATTAAATAAAGATTTTATTCAAAGGAAATAATTTCTCAGCAGAAAATGCCATTCATACATTAAATAAAAGAATTGAGTACCTCTTATATAGACTAGGGGCTCTTGTAGATACTTAGCACATATCATTGAATAAAATGGAATCTGTGATTTAATAGTGGGTGAAAGATAAGTAATACACATTAAATATGAAAGAGTAATCTATATGTGATATTAAGTGGTGCTGAATGCTCTGAGGAAAAAAAGGAGAGCAGAGTAAGGGCAGTTGGAAATAGTAGGATTAGAAGTTACAATTTCAGGTAAATGGGTGGAGTTGGAGAGTATCATGCTAAGTGAAGTAAGCCAATCCCAAAAAACCAAAGGCCAAATGTTTTCTCTGATATGTGGATGCTGATCCTTAATGGGATTGTGGGCAGGAGAACATGGGAGGAATGGAGGAACTTTAGATAGGGCAAATGGGGAGGGAGGGAAAGGGAGGGGTAAAAAAGATGGTGAAATGAGATGGACATCATTACCCTAAGTACATGTATAAAGACGCGAATGTTGTGACTCTGTGTACAACCAGAGACATGAAAGATTGTGCTTTATGTGTGAGACACTGGGTTCAATTCTCAGCACCACATGGGAATGAATAAATAGAGGGATTGTGTCTATACAAACTAATTTTTAAAAAAACTGTGCTTTATATATGTACTATGAATTGAAATGCATTCTGCTGTGATGTATAACAAATTAGAATAAATAAATAAATTGTAAAAAAAAAAAAAAGTTAAAATTTCAACTGGGATTTTAGGATAGACCTCACTTAGAGAGTTATATATAAACAAAAATTTGAAAAGAAAGGGCTACCAAGTGGATATCTCCAGGAAAATGATAGAGCAACATACAGGAAATGTAGGAAAGTGCTTGGCATGTTCCAGGAAGAGCCAGGAGGCCATCTGGAGGGGTGGAGTGACCAAGGAGAAAGTAGAAGGTGAGGTGTGAGAGGAATGGGAGCCCGGATCCCATAAGGCCATGTTGCCCTTTCAAGGAATTGGTTGCTATGCTGGGTGAAATGAACACTCATTGCATAGTTCTGAGAAAAAAAAAAAAAGATGATATACTCTGACTGACATTTTAAAAGGATCACTCTTCATGCTGTTATTGAAACTATCCCATAAAGAGGAAGTGGTTGAGGAGGAGGCCCAGTTAGGAAATGTGGTAAGCTGAATAATAACAAATCAGGAGCTATTTTGGGGAAAAACTGGATTTTTAAAAGATAACAAACTAAATATTTGAGTAGGTAGTTGGATGTGAAAGTGTAGATTGTAGGGGAGAGACCATTGAATGGTGATCCAAATGTAGGAGTTATTGGCACATTTTGGGCATTAAAAGCTGTGAGATGAAATGAGATTATCTGGGGAGTAAATATGAATAGAGAATAGAACTAAATACTTTGGGATTTCCACATTTATGTCTTGAGAGAAATTTTGTGTATGTAAATAACCGTTGTGACAATATTGATACAAATTTGTGAATAATATGCCAATGGAATTATCCATTCACTAAGAGTAATGATTATGATGACAGTAGAAATAATTATGATAGACCACTAAGTAAAACCTATTATAACTACAATAAATACATATAATCTAAGAATGAGCATAAGAAGGCATTAGGTAAAATAAAGAGTATTGTGTTAATTTTTAGTTTCTTATAGTGAGTAGTTTTCAATTTATGTAACCTATTAATGCACAAAATTTTCCCTCTGATAACAGACTCATTTCAAGGGACAACAGCACATTGAAAACAATTAAGTGAAATATTTTAAAATCATATTTCATTTGAATCAGTCAATTTTTAAGAGAATTTTAAAACATGGTAAATATGAAACATTTATTCTTGTTAGACCAACTGTTTTTGTAGATGAAGCAACAGAGAAGATGATAGGTCAACCACCTAATGGACCCTTGGACTTAGAACTATGCCTTCATGTTACTGTCCTAGGGAATCTGCCTGTGAGAAAGAGCTACTTGTTTATGCTATTCTGATGATAGACTTGAATGCTAAATTAGACTGATAGCACACACTATTCTGGCTGTGCACATTTTTTATTTGATGACCCTGATGAGCACCTCTCTGAGTTCTTGGAGATCTCACTAGAATAGTAATGGATAGGAAAACTTAGGTCATCGGAGACCCAATGGAAAGGGAAATCTTTGCTCTTCTAATTTTAGTTGATGATTCATTTTCAATTACCATTAAGTGTGAAATGGACTTAGCTTTATTAATATATCTTAAAAAATGATTAGAGGTACTAAAGGAACTAAAAGATCATTCACAAATACCAAGTCAGTCTCTACTTGGATCCTGTTTTCCTCCTTGTTTCTTAGTGTTTGTGCTCTTTCTGTTCTCAAATTACTTATAAAATTTAGACTTTTTTTCAATACAGAAACACAGAATTATGTTAAGGACATTGAAAAACTACAACAGAGAAAATAGTATTGCATTTAATCAGTTTAGCTTTAGTTAAAGTGTGGAAAGTCTGTCTCAAAAGGATCAAAGCTTAACTTCCTTGACATTTGTTAGTTTTATATAATTTCAAAAAAGATGGTCAAATGATCCTCTAAACTGCTTATTTTTTGTTCCTGTACTTTTGGTTCAGAAATTCTTTTGGCTTACTAAAAGTCATTTTCTTTCTAAAAAGAGGGAAAGGAAAGAACAAGACAGAAATGAGCATTAAACACTGAATACAAAGCTATTAGATATGGTCTTATTAATGGAGATTTTCAGGAAAGATCATGGAATTACCAAGAAAGATGGCCCACTTATTTCTGATTTCTAAGAAAAGTCATTTTAGGTTGTGCTAGCTATAAGTCAGCTCCTTTCATATTAACCACATGGTAGAAACATGATAGTAGGTTGAAGTACCTATAGTTGTTTAAATATTTTAGTTGAGAACAACACATCAAAGAAGAAAAGGAATTCCTCAACTGCTTATGTATTTTAATGCAAAACTATAATTTTATTGATTTTTTTTTGCTGATATGATTTTATTCAAAATATTTTTAATGTCATTATTTGAATTTTACTTTCCCACAGTTGATTTGTAATATGTAGACATAATCTTCAATTGTCTTGAAAGAATAGCTAGAAAAAATATTTAGCACCCCAAAATAAAAAAAAATATGCTAATGCTAAGAAAAAAAAAACATACTCATAACTCATGACCATCATCAGAAATGCAGAAGACTTCAGTAAGCTTGAAAAGCAATGATGGAATAATGATTGGGTGATTTGAAACTGTGGCCCCAATGGAGTTATTTGTGGAAGTCCTACCAAGATCAACTAGAAAAGCTAAGTTAAAAAAAAGCAACAGCATTTCTTTGATGACATCAGAGAGCTTTCAGGATAGCATGACTTAAGGGACAAAACCTTGGGGAAGTGGGATCCACATGGAGAGATGAAGTGGTAACCAAAGCCACTTTTCTTTTAGGGTGTGAATGATTTTAAGTGCAGGCCAAGAGGCTGAGCATCCAGTGAAAGGGATGGTGCAGAGAATAGTTGGAACAAGGCAGAGAAACAATCAGAGATTTTTGTCAAAATACAGAGAAAAAAAAATTAGATTCCAAAGATGATCAAGGACTGATACCAACAGCATTGATTTTTCCCTCAGAATATCTGCATGTTTCTAGAACTGCATGGCTAGGTAGAGAAGCAGAGTGAGAAGCTCAGCAGAATGTCCTTGACATGCACAGCAGAGTTGAGAGCAGTTCTGGTGTGAGACAGAGGTTAGAGTTTGGATTTTGCCGGAGGATCTCTGGTGAGTACTTCAGAGGGAAGAAGTGGAGGGCCACCTTCTGTGAGTAGTGGCTGAGTCCCCAGCTGAATTAAGGTGATCACTTATCACACTATTATCTACAAAAGGAAAAGTTAGACTTTGTTCAGTGGAGGATAGCACCATATAAAACTTCTACAAGTTTACATATTATGTTCTCCATTTAATTAAAAAACATTCCCAAGTATAGAGCGACAGGATCCATAACCAGAAAACAACACTTAATGGAACATACCCGCAGGCAATCCAGATACAGGACAAGGACTTTAAAATTCTTGCGATTAATATGTGGAGAGGTCAAGATGAGCAAAGCACCCGAGAATTCATATTTTTAAAAAGAAAGAAATGATAGAAATGAATAACACTATAACTTTAAGAATTCAGCAGATGTATTAGCAGCAGATTTGGATACCAAAGGAAGAAAACATGACGAGCGAATTGGAAGGCACATTAAACAGAGGGCCAAAAAAGGAAGAAAAATATGGAAAATGTGTCAGTCTTATTGGGCACAGTGAAAAGTTCTAACACAGATGATAATGAGGTCTGAGTAGACAGGGGAGGAAAAGTAGTATAGAAGTGATGAGAGAAGAAAGTGGCTGAAAGCCTTCCAAAAATGGGTGAAAGATATTAAGCTACATGTTCAAGAAGTTTTGCAAACCTCAAGCATGAAAGAAACCAGCACTCTGAGATGTACCACAGTCCAACTACCAGAAATCAAAGGCAAAGAGAAAAATCTAAAGAGCCTCCAAGGCAGTCATGAGTTAACCAAAACAATTTTATTTAACAAGAGTTAGATTGATAGTTGATTTTTTTTTTTTACCAGAAAGTGTGCAATCCAGAGGAAGTAGAATGAAATATTTAAAATAAAAAGAAAGAAAATTACTGGCAACCAAATACTCTCTATTCAGAAAAGAATGTCGTTCAAAATTTCAGGTGAAGTCTTCAGATAAACCAAACCTGAGAGAAATCACTGTTAACAGTATCTAGGTTAAAAGAAATACCAAAAGGAATTTTCCATCCAGAATGACTTGAAGCTGCTGGAGCCACAGAAATGCAGGAAAGAATGAGAGCATCAGAGAGAGGGCATACGGGCCAATGTAAGTGAGTATGGATTTATAAAATAGAACAATGGAGTCTTGTGGAATTTTAAATATGTCTGGTTAAAAATGCATGATAATGCAAAAGTCAGATAGGTAAAAGGAAGCAAACTTACAAATTTCTAGTGGTACATTAGAAATTAGAGTGTTATAAATCAAAGACAGAGGTTGATTAGGGCAGCCACTAACAGAGAAAGTAATGGTAGATGGCTGGCCTTTGTCCTGGTCACCTTATCAGATAGGGAAATTGATCCTGGTTCCCAGGACAATCTAACTCAGTGTCTTTAGGAAAAGGATGACAATCTGTTGGCGATCTTACATGGAAAGCTGTCTGATAAATGACTGATTTCTCAGTGATATCATTTTAGGATCATCATAATACAGACAAGTCAGCTTTTATGAAAAGAATCTGTAAATTTAGAATATAAAGAATACTGAAATGAGCTAGATCTTGGAGGTGAGAACCTGGGTTTGCCTTTTATTATAAATCCTTAAGCTAATAGGGTAGTAAGTAGCTAGGTGCATATACACTATTCATTCTCCCATTTTTAATGTATTTTTTAATAACTCCAATGCACTTAGCTAAAAATATTTCTCTTCTAATTTCGTTTACCCTAAAGGTAAAAGTTGTGGTCTTGAAGTTTAAAGCATACATCTGCTTAGAATTTTTGACATTTCCCCCTGATAATCAGTGTCACCCCTTTTGCCTTTTTTTCAGTCCTTTTTTTAAGGCTTGGCTTGAGATTTGATGACCAGAGACTTGCAGCTATCTTGAGATCCTGAGGACAAAAGACACATACCAAGAATGGAGTAATAGAAAAACAAAAGGAACCAAGATCCTTACTGAAATCCTTATATAGCTTACTATACAAGATATGAACTACTTAAAAATCTTTTTTTAAAAATATTTTTTTTTAGTTGTAGATGACCATGATACCTCTTTTATTTTATTTATATACTTTTACATGGTGCTGAAGATCGAACCCAGTGCCTCGCATGTGCTAGGAAAGTGCTCTATTACTAAGACACAACCCCAGCCCTAAAATTCTTATTTTATGAAAGGAGTACCTATTTCTTTAATACACTGCAATCTTAGTATTTGGTTGGTTAATGTTAGATGCTCTTATTCATGCATATGGTTCCTTTATCAAGGCCAATGCTGTTCTGACACTCAAGGCCATTTACCGTCTGGCCCTACTTTAGTTATCTCCTCCAGCCCAACTTCCTTCCTGTTTTTGTAGTCATCTTCATTGAAATCCAGAAAACATATTCATTCCTTTCCTCATTGGTTTTGTTTTTTATTATTTTAGGTTGTCTGTGCTCATCCAGTACTTTTCTGTCTCTGTACCTTGCTCAATTAAAAAAAAATCAAACTAAATATTTAATTATTGTTTACACTGGTAAATATTACAGTCTCTAAAATGAAAATGGCCATTGTACTGTTTTGGAGAATAACAAAGAAGGAGAAGTCTTATGCAGTGGTTTCTCACATTATAATGAAGGATTAGCATGATAGTGTGATTTATTTCTTACACTGAATGTCCATTGCGGGTTTGTTGAGGACTCTGCTCTACATAGTCCCTCAGGAACTCGGGCTGACATAGATCGCAACATCTATATGCTTCCTTTTTAAAATAAATTACATATACTCAATGTATCACAGATGATGTTTTATATACACATATGTAGTGAAATGATTACCACAGTCAGCCAAATAACATGTTCTCTTTTTTTAAATATATTTATTTATTTTTATGTGGTGCTGAGGATAGAACCCAGGGCCTTGCACATGCTAGGCAAGTGCTCTACCGCAGAGCTACAACCCCAGCTCCAACATATATTATCTTACAAAGTTACCTTTTTGTATATGTCTGGTAAGAACACCTACAATCTATTAGCAAGTTGCCAGTATGCAATACAATGTTTAGTTACAGTCTTCATGTTTAGATCTTTCTTTATTTTAGAAACGTGATAGTATTTAATTTTATCTTTGTAATGACTCTATTTTGTAGGAACAATTAGCTGAGTTTTGTACATGAGAAACAAGACTCCTAAAGGAGATGAATTCCTTGCTCGAGTCTGGAAGGAATAACTTTCTGGCTCATGCATTTCATTTAAGACTGTCTGCTTTCTTCATATTGAGGGAATTTTCAAATTAGGCAATACCTCCTACTGTCACTTTGTGCTGATGAGCCAAAACACTTGAATCTTTCAGCTAATTTTTGAAAAGACTGATTGCCTATGTGTTTTTCATGGTGTGTCTCTTTTGGCCATCTTTGCCTCCAGGGAGTTTTGCTTGGCTAAATGCTGGCTGGCATTCATGAAGTTCCCTAGGCACTTGTCTTCAGGCAAGGAGATGATTATACCATTTGACAAATGTGATATCTGAACTTAGCACCCAGCAGCAACCAGCATTCGCGAGGCAGGGCAATTTGAATATTATGTAGGTGTTCTTGTGGGTTGCAAGCACTTTATTACCAGCACCAATATACTGACTTACACAGTTGCTGTGTAGTGGTGCATGAAGCTCACAGAGAAGGTTGAAAAATGGAAGCTTATTCCATTGCTAACAAATCAAATGTAATGAGGAAAAACTGAGAAAATGAAAATGGAAATTAGTTCCCCTGCAGTGAGTTAAGAAATAGAAAGTTTGCTTTCTGCCTTATTTCTTTCTCAAACTTAATTTAATAGCAGGTTTGCTCTGCATTAACAAAATACTCTTTTCACCTTAGATGTAATGTTCTGTACCGAAATTGCTATTAGAATCCAGAATACTTTCCTTTATAATCATGATGCAAAGAGACACTAAAAAACAGATCTTGTGTCTTTAACTTCATTCTTTTATTTGTCATTTTTATATGCCTCATTGTATCTGGCAAGATGCTTGCAATTGCAAAGGAGAGAAAATGGAATACAGACTTGCTTAAATTATATGGAAATGTTTTATTTCACTCCACTGCTATGACAGTCTCCAGGTATGATAAGGGCTTCAGTTGCATATCTCTGCTATAGTTTGTTGATTACTTTCTTCATGTGAAGGCTTTACCTTTAGTTAGGCTACCCTCTTGGCAATAAAATGTTCTTACCTTGCATGTTCCAATCTGTAAAAAGCAAGAAAAAGTCTTTTCAGACTCCAAATGTGAGAGAAAAAAGTTTTGTGTTTCTCTTTACTTAAATCTAAGATAATAAATTATGACAATTAACCTGAACCTGGATAGGTTCCCACCTCTGGTCTTGTTACTATAACAAAAAGTATATATTTATATGTGAAGAATGTAGTGGAGTAAATATCCCTTTAGATAATGTATCTGTTTTACATATGGTGTGTTAGTTTTTCATTACTGTCATAAAATACCTGAGGAAGGCTGCCTATGAAGAAAAGAAGGTTTATTTAACTCATAGTTTTGAAGGCAGAATGTTCAAACAGCATCATACCACCAGCTCTTGTGAGCACTCTGTGATACATGGCAAAGAACTTGATAGAATAAGTATCATATATTGGAACAAAGCCAGATAGGGAGGGATTCCGGAATCAGACTCAGGCTTTTATAACAATTCTTGGAAGAACTCACTCCAGGAGACCAATATTTCTGTCTGAGGGCAGTGCCCTCAACAGCTAAGGACCTGTCATTAGGCCCTACCTCTTAAAGGTCCCATACCCCCCAATAACACCAATCTGTGGACCAGGCTTCCAACATGTGAACCTTTCTGAGAACAAACGACACCCAAACTGTAGTATATAGTCTTCCTAAAATAATCATCTGGTGTTTGTGAAGAGGAGGGAATGTAAGTTGCTTGTATATGGAGTACACGTGCATTATATACTCATGGACAGTACATTTTGTGTTCAAGAAATTCACTTACTACTGAAACAAAATATTTTCATGAATTATTTCACATGGTGGATTTATTTCCAAATTAAAAGATGAATACATGCTTCACAAAACATATGTCTGAACAGAGGATAGTTGGGGCCCCTTAAGCACATTGCATTATGTATCAGCCACAGGTGCACCAGTGAAGAACACAGCTGGGCTGGAGAAGGACCCATTCCGGGTCATTGTAGTATCCTATAGTTCTGATTTCAATCTCCTGCCTGGATCATACCTCTCAAAAGGTCTTTTTCTTCGGCTCACCTACTCATGAAGTATTAGTAACAGTTCTTGTGAATTCTGTGTCTTGGTATGAAATTGCACATGCTTTGGCTCCTGGACCTTCCAGAACTTACTCTTCATGTCCTCTGAGTTTTCGCCTCTCCTTAACCTTTATTGATTGTGGAAATTTGCCATCGAATAGTGGTTCCATTACAATACCAGGGCCTCAGGAAGAGTACTGGTTCTCGTCTAGCATGCACAAGGCACTGTGTTCAATCCTCAGCACCATTAAATAAATAAATTCCAATGCCATTTTATACAAGATGTTGGGTATACATGTTCTTGTACAATGTATTCTATACACTCATCCCTGAAACCTGTAAATATGATAAACCATCACTGCCCCAGTTCTTCTATGTTACATGGCATGGTTGGCTATCGTGAGCCATCCATGGGCTATGTGTGGGCCACCACGCATCATAGCCTAGTGCATAGGAACATCTGGTGTCTGGGAACTACCAGTGGACATTTCCTCTATATAAGACTGCCGCAGTCTGGCTGGGCACAATTCAGGAGCCACTTGTCAAAAGAAATGAACTTTATTTTTAGAACCACACACGCCAAACAAAACCGCTCCTCAGAGCCCAACTGCCACCACCGGCTTCCCACAAGCCTCTCTCTCCACCACAAGCCTCTCCACCTCCCACAATCCTCCTGCTCTTGAGGCCAATTGGCTGGGTCGCGTGGGTGGAGCCAAAAAAGTCCCCCAATGAGCAGCTCCGTGGTCTGAAAGGGCAGGGAAACAGCCCAATGAGCATCACCACAGAGGAGCCAATCAGCTAGATGTTGCTGGGGCCGCTGTGAGCCAATCATCAGCTGGCAGTCTGAAAGTTTGCTGGGGCCCCTTCGGCTGTGGCTCTCAACATAAGACCTTCCCAGAGACATTGTGAATTTCTGTTGCTCTCTGCCATGTCCCACACAGCACCTGAGATGGACCTGCCAAGATGTCAGTCACCCTGCTGACTGCAAGACATCACAAAGCAAGACTTTACTCTTGAAACCTTATCCCTGCCTTTGGTATGTCCCCTTAAATGAACCACCAAAGCCATTTTGTCTTGTCCAGTTCCAGATCTCATGTGGGCTGGATTTATCAGGGGCTCTGCTTTTGAAAATATATTTCTGACTCTTTGTCTTTTGTTCTTCACTAATTATTCTAATTATTCTAGACTAATTATTCAGGTGGCTCACACTCTCCTTGGCAGGAAGAAGAACTCCCCCCCCAAGAAGATGCTGGCTGTCAGCCCCTTTGTATCCAAGGTTTCCTGGGTGGCCTCATGATCTAATCACATGAGTACTTTGGAGAGCTTTCTCTGGCTGGTAGCAAGGAGGAAGGCAGAAGGGAAGTCAGAGGGACTTGGAGGATAATAAAGGTTTGACTCACTGGACCTTCCTTGTAGAAGGGGAAGCAGTATCTGCAAAGACCAGAAGATTGCCTAAGAGCCATGAATAGTTCCTACCAGCAGCCACCAAGGAAACAGGGACATTAGCCATACAATTGAAAGGGCCTGAAGTTTTTCAATAAGCCAAATGACCCTGGAAGTAGAGTCTTCCCTAAAGCCTGTAGGTAAAACCTCAGCCCAGGTAGCACCTTAATTTTGGTCTTCTGATAGTTTGACCAGAGAGTCTGGCCATCCCACTTACACTTCTGCCTGCAGAACCATACTCTAATAAATGGTGGTGTTTTAAGCTACTGAGTTTATGGTAATGAATCATGAATCACATATTTAGATTGAAAGTTCCATGAGGGCAAAAGACATGAGTAGCCTCATGATTTTATGTAAGTAAACAGAGTTTCACATCAGATCAGTTGACTGGTTCTCATGCAATATGGAGGGACAGATTTCAGAAATGTGGTTCAATGATGGGAGGAGATGGTACAAATGAGAAAGGCCTTAGCAATTAGTTTCTTGAGCAATGAGACATATAACCTCTCTCTCTCTCTCTCTCTCTCTCTCTCTCTCTCTCTCTCTGGTACTGGGGATTGAATGCAGGGGCACTTAACCACTGAGCCACATCCCCAGTTCTTTTTATTTTTTATTTTGAGACAAGGTCTTGCTAAGTTGCTGAGGACCTCGCTAAGGTGCTGTGGCTTTGAACTTGTCATCATCCTTCCTCAGCCTCCTGAGCCACTAGGATTATAGGCGTGTGCCATAGCACCTGGCAAGGCTGTATTTTCAGAATCTTCATCTTATTTACCACATCTACACCAAAGACATGGTTCTTTAGCCTTTGTATTTCATTTTCCCTGATTTGAATGGTTCTCTAAATAGGAAGGTATTCTCTTCCTTTCTAAGTGTTTCCTCTACAGATTTCCTGGCTCAATACACAGAAGTGGTATTGACCCGTTGCATTAGCTTTCCATCACTATAATAAAACAGCTGAGACAATGATCTTATGAAGAGAAAGGTTTATTTTTTTCCTTTTCTTTCACTTTTGGAAATTGCAGTCTGGGATTAGCAATTCCATTGCTTTGGGATTTTGACAAGTTTAGATCATCATGACAGGAGCATGTGGCAAAGCAAAACCACTCTATGGTAGAGCAGAACTGTTTACCTTGAGCCCAGAAGTAAAGAGAAAACAGCATGAGAGGGGAATCCCATGATCCTTTTCAAGGGCACATCCCCAATGACCTAAAGACTGCCTACTAAGCCCTACCTCCTGAGGGTTCCATGCTAGCACTACCCTGAGGACATATTAACCAAACCGCAGCATCCACTTAGTTCTACTCCCCAGTTTAAGGTGATTATAACTCCAGCAAATCCTTCAGGTAGTCTCCCTGTACCTTTGAATCTGAACTTTTTATGCCATACCTTCTTTTGTTTCATTTCACATTCTGTTAGAATAGTCCAATTAGCTGTAGTACCATAAACCCTCAAGGATATTATTTTAATGACAGCCCTGAGAAACTCCTGACATTTGTAGGTTTATTTCATTAGTAAGTTAACCATCTTGATTACTTTACTCTAAATGCACCAAAATATTTCTTACTAGGAAATCGGAGGAGGTGGTATTTAAAAGTAAAGCCCTGAAATTAGACAAGAAGAGGAAGTTTCAATGAGAGTGATTCAGCTGATACTAAATATACCAGATTACATCATGATGCTGAATCTGCCACAATGTAAGAATAGAGAAAAGACACTTTGCTTTTCCCTCTTAGATCTCTGAGTTTAATGGGCCCTTGCATTTCAACTAGCTAGTGGAAACACATCTTTCTCCTTTGTACATTCTTGCTTTTCACTTGCAAGCTTTAAACTCATCTCCCACCAGGGCAGTAGAATGTTTTTTCTAACTTGTTATTGGCTATTTGCACTCATCTCCATCCTCTAAGCTCAATGTATTAGTGGATGATAATTTAGGGTCCATTAGAAGGATATGGATAGTTTCAGGTAGCATCTTTTGGGAGCTTCTCTTGCATGCAGGAGTAATCTACATTCAAGTGAAGGGAGAAATAAAATACAATGGGCAGAAATTTCCTTCTGTACCAGTACTGTGGAGACTTGTACTAGCCTTCAGAGCCCCATGTTTGAGAAGATAAGAGGTATAAGGTAAGTTCTTGAGAGCCAGAAAGGCTGGCTCTTACCTGAGATGAACCAGGCAAGGGATACCATTAGACCCAGAAGGATTCCTCAGGTAGCTGAGCCTGTCCTGTCCACATGGAACCATTTCAACACCAAGCTTCAGAATGAATCAGGATATAAGAATAAACAGGAGGAAATGGGAACTTCAAACTGCAATTAGAAATACTAGTTTTCTTTTTATGAAATTCAGAGAGTGATTTAACATGAAAAGAAAATAATAAATTATAATTAGAATATTTGATTGGATTTTAGCAAGTTGCTCCAATATAAATACCTTGAGGAGACCTGGGTTTTGGTTTTGGCTTTGTCTCTGTCTAGTTGTGTGTATTCTTTGTAATGTTGCAAAGCCTTATCTGTTTCTCATCTGTAAAGAAACGTGAGAATAAAATAAAAGGTGTTTTAGGCTTAAAAATTCAAGCAAACCACCCAAACCTCCATAATGCTTTGATTTTTGAAACAAATACAGAATAATTTCTTTTAAAGCGTTACTGATTTAGGCCTGAAAATGGCTTTGGGACAGACCATATAAAGATTCTAGAAAAATAATTGTTTTATTTTCAATATCTGCATTTTGGGGGGATACTGGGGATTGAACTCAGGGCACTCAACCACTGAGCCACATCCCCAACTTGATTTTGTATTTTATTTAGAGACAGGGTCTTAATGAGTGCATATCATATCACTTTTGCTAAGGCTGACTTTGAATTTGTGATCCTCCTGCCTCAACCACTGTGCCACTGGGCCCAGCAATACCTGCAGTTTTGTTCAGTCTGTTTTTTATTGTTATAACAAAAGACCTGAAATGGACCCTAAGTTATCATCCACTAGTACATTGAGCTTACAGGATGGAGATAAGAGTGCAAATATCCAATAACAAGTTAGAAAAAACATTCTACTGCCCTTGTGGGAGATGAATTTAAAGCTCACAAGTGAAAAGGAGGAATGTACAAAAGAGAAAGATGTGTTTCCACTAGCTAGTTGAAATGCAAGGGCCCATTAAACTCAGATCTAAGAGGGAAAAGCAAAGTGCCTTTTCTCTATTCTTACGTGGTGGTAACTTCAGCATCATGATGCAATCTGGTATATTTAGTACCAGCTGATTCATTCTTATTCAAGACTAAAACCCCAAACCAGAGTCCAACCCCTCATTTCAGTCTGCTAGAAGCCTAACTGTTCCAACAAAAAGTTGACAGTCTCTTATAGAATTCACAGTGCTATAATGAACACCATGCGTTCAAGCATTTATTCTAGTATACATATCACGTGAGAAATAAAGTTCCTTTTTTTCTTATCATTCCTAAGATGATTGAAAACAGTTTAATTGTGTGGGAAAGTTTTAAAAAATTTTGAAAAGCAAATGTTTTAAAATTGTTTTATGGAACATTTACATTTCCAGATGGTTTTTGATTTAAATATTAGGACAGTTTATTGATAGCGGAAAACTGAAATCCTAGGGAAAGTCAAAGCCACAAAACAGTATGAAACCAGTGATCCCACTTCCAGTTTCAGCTCTAACATGTATAGAGCTTGAAGTTCATCATCCTTGTCCGTGCAACAAGAGGTGTTGGAAAAATTGATGATCAGTGACATTTGGGGGATCCCATTAGATAGAAAACTGTCCTCCTGGAGTCTGGAAGGACAGATGCATCCTGTAAGACACAGCAGAATCTGCTTTCCTTGAGCAGGAGATGGTCACCCTTGCTGTCAGTGTCAGGACAACTAGCTCTTTGTAGAGTTGCTGGAGGCTGGGTGTGTGCTTCTGAGAACAGCATAGGGGGAACTAATCATGGCTTTCCCTGCAAGATCCCTGCTAGGTTTTCAGGCTGAGGATCCAACAAAAGTCCCTCTTGGCTTTGGCATGAGAAAAAGAAACATAGCCTTTGTGTAACTTTCCCATGACAAAGTCCCATTCTATAGGAAAACTTATTTCACCAGAGGATAATGCAAAAAGCTCCTTCCAGCTGGAGATGGTCCCAAACTTCCTGTTTTATCTAAAGGGACCACAACAAAACAAAAACATCAATGAACTAGGGAGATGGCCTCCAGGATAATAAATTTGGAGTAACAGAGTCAGGGCATGAAGTATAAAGTCATCAGGGAAGAACTGGATTCCTAGAGAACAGACAGAACACCTGGGAAGGCTTGACCCCAAGCCACAAGCGCACTGAGGCTTAAGCAGGTTATAGAAAACTTTGCTTCCTTCACCCCCTACCACCCTGCAGTATAACAATAGGGGATGATCTCTGAAAAAGCTGCAGGATGCAGGACTTTCTCAGAGGACAAGAACAAAGGGAAGCCCTGCAGCCAATGGGGGACAAAAACAAGGTCAGTAGAAGGATTTTCAAGCCTCTGGTGCCTATAGCCATAACAAACATCAAACACAGCCCAACTCTTGGGTAGATTAATATAAAGTCTCTCACAAAGGTCTCTTTAACCTCAGTACATATTGAAGATAGAAGATGCCCAGGTTTCAACACAAAATTATAAAGGCAAACGAACTACAGTCTGAAGAGAAAGAAATCACCTGAAATAGACTCAGAGAAGGCATTATGCTGGAATTCAAAATAACTGTGATTAATAACATTCAGGTCTCCAGTGGAAAAAGCCGACAGCTTTCAAGACCAAATGGAGAGATGGAAACTGAGAAAGCATCAAAATGAAATACTGGATAGGAAAACACTGTAACAGAAATGAAGAATGCCCTCAGTGGGCGCATGAATGGATGCAGGAAAGAAGAGGGAAATTGAAAACAGGGAAACAGAAACCTCTCAAACAGGAAACAGAGAGGTGGTATGGAGAGTGTCATCTGAACAGATGGCTCACCAAAGAAGATTTATAGGTGACCAAAGAGCATATGAGTAGATGCTTAACATCATTGTCATTAGGGATTGCAAATTAGATTGAGGTATCAGTCCTTAGAGCAGAACCCAAAGCCCTGGCAACACTAGAAGATGGGGAGGATGTAAAGCAAAGGAACTCTCATTCTCTGTGGGACTGCAGAACAGGACAGGTACTTTGGAAGACAGTTTGGCAGTTTCTTATAAAATTAAACATACTCTTACCTTACAATTCAGCCCTCATGCTCCTTGGTATTTACCCAAATAAGTTGAAAACGTAAGTTCCCAGAAATACCCACAAGTGGGTGTTGACAGCAGCTTTATTTATAATTGCCCAAACTTTGAAGCAACGAATTTGCTTCCATTTGGTACGTAAAAGGATAAATAAACTGCGGTATATACTGACAGTGAAATATTATTCAAAAGTAAAAGATAAAATAATAATAATAAGAGCTAGCCAGCCATGGATGAACTTGGATGAACTTTCAGTGAAATAGGTAATTTGAAAAAGATACATGATTCTTATGTTTGAAAAAACAACAACATGATTCCAACTATATTTGGCATTCTGGGAAAGGCAACATTGGATAGTAAAAAGACCAGTGGTGGCCAGGTGTTGTGGGGCAGAGTACAGAGGATTTTTAGGGCACTGAAAATACACCATATGATATATAATGGTAGATATATAACATCATATATTTGTCAAAACCCATAGAATTATAACACCAAAAGTGAGCCCTAATGTGATTATGTGATAACGTATCCATGTTGTTTCATAAATTGTAACTTTCCACTCTGTGGTGGGGTGGTGATAGTGGGTAGGCTGTGTATGTGAGATGGGTATGCAGAGCATGTATTGAAACTCAATTTTATTACGTTCAGCTCAATTTTATTATGAACTCAAAACTGCTCTACAAAGTGAAACCTATGAAACAAAACAGAAAATATCAAATAACCTGATAATTTGAGTACACTTTGTAAAATAGTTGCTGGTTGAAATTTTCTTCTGGTCATTTTTATGGGGTACATTGGAATTCTTTTCCTAGAACCCCATTGCTTGACATCTTTGTGTATTTGAGTTCATTGACTATGCCCCCATGGTTTCTGCTGGAAGTATTCAATAATCATTTTGAATTTAAAAACTTTATGCACAGACATTATGGTTTACTAGTTGGAATAAAGGGTTATAAACATGTGTAGGACCACACCTTATCAAAATTGTTATCTAACACTACTTGCAATCAGAGCTATTATGAAGGGCTTGAAAGATTTAGAGAAATGGTAGGAAGCTCTGTGGTATATGGGATATGCTCCAACTCTGATGTTTACTCACAATGATGTATGTGAATAAATGCTAAAATTGCCAAACTCTTAAAATGCTTCATCTATGTATATTCCCTTATGTTTATGGTAGAAATCAGTGAACATCTGGTTCCCATCACTTGTTGATAAGGGCAGTATTGAGAGGGCACACATATGCTTGGGTGACAGGGAGACACGATAAAAAAGCAGCTCCAGAGAGTTTGCAGAAGTGTGCACCAACACAGCATATCTATCATGTTAACACTTCATAGGTTTATGATTAAAAGATTCCAAGTAGGGGAACACAATTCACAAGCTGTGTGATTGGAAGCTCAATTTAAGTAAGGCTTAGCTGATAACTTGGTTATATATAAGAAAGTATATACAAAGTGATCATTTCCACCTTTTGCATATGTATATTTTGTATATGTGTGTGTATGCGAGAGTGTGTGTGTATTTCAATATAAATTCTATAATTCCTGAGAGCTTTGAAAAAGACAGTAGTATATAGTCATGGTTTAAAATATTAGACACTCTTTAAATGAAATATTAGATATCTTACTGGTTAACTTATTGATAGAAGGGATCAATGTGCCTATCCTCTAATTCTTGGCTAGTTCTTACCATAAAATTGGTAATAAATCAGAAAAAAACATTCAACTTTAGTTGAGCATGCTCAATAATTCATGATCTGAGACTCTTCAGTGGTTTATATTAGTACTTTTGAAGCTGGTGATGACGTGACAATTTGTTCTGGAATTTTGATGTTTGTGATCTGGAGAAAATTCACCTTTTTCAAGTGTATAGTATAGGAAAAACCAATCAGAATAATTTGAAATCCATGGTTTGGGTTTTATCCGGTTATATAGGCAGATAAAGCCATAAAAATACAAAAATATTTTGGGGAACTAGGAAAAGATCTCTGTTACAATGTGGTACAACATTTGCTCACTCTGTGGAGAGGTGAATAATGCTTAATACATGACCTATAGCTGATCATGATTATTTTTTCTTCTGGAAGCTATTTCATTATATAACACAAAAATGAAGTGAAAGAAGTTGGTAGTGGTATTTTATAGATGTAGAGAAGAAAAAGGAAATCATTTCTTTAGACAGGTACACCAGCAAGGTGAACAGGTAATCAACAGCTTCTCTCTTTAATGCATATAAAACTTTACACTTTTTTTCTTACTGCCTATTTTAAAACAAAAATATCCCAGATAGACAAGAACTGGTGTCTTCGTGTTAATCTTCATAGTACAAACCAACTTGTTTCAGACTACTGAATGTCAGCAGATAATAGATTCTGAGACTCATTTTTTTCCTTAAATAACTATCTTGTTGATAGTCTCAGTTTAATGTAGCCCAGTATTTCTACAAAAACTTAGCATTATCTAAATTTCACATTCCGTTGTTTTGTGATTGTGCTGTGGTATCTTATTATGCTGTATGTATGTATGTATTTATTTTTAATATTTATTTTTAGTTATAACAATATCTTTATTTTATTTTTATGTGGTGCTAAGGATCGAACCCAGTGCCTCATGCATGGTAAGCAAGTGCTCTACCTCTGAGCCACAATCCGAGCCCTGTATGTATTTATTTTTGAGATGAATTACATTAGTGAATTTTTGCATGTGTATAACCTCCTATCAGTACCACCCAGATCAACATATACAGAATTTTTCTGGCATTTCCTAAAACTTTCATAATTTCCCCAAAAGTAACCACTATCCTGAGCTAAGTCACAGTATTTTGTTGTTGTTGTTGTTGTTATCTTTAAATTTTATATAAATGCACTATACAGTTTATATTCTTTGTATCTGTTTTTTAAAAACAGTGTTGGTGAAGTATAACTGTACATAATAGTGGTCTTCATTGTGATATATTAGTGCATGCACATAGAATAAATTGATCTGTCTCCTTCCTCACAACTCCTTTTCCGGCCCCTCCTCCTTCTCCTGATTCCTTTCCTTTACTCCAATGGTCTCTCTTGTGTTTTAGGAGCTCCCTTTTCTTTCCTTTTTTTCTCTCTAGTCTCTGCACACAAGAGAAAACACATGCTACTCGACTTCCTGAATCTGGTTTGTATCACTTAGCATAATGTTCTCTATCTAGTTCCATCCATTTTTTTTTTCTGAAAGTGACATAATTTTATTCTTTTTTAATGAAATTCCATTGTGTGTAGAGGCTTTTATTTTCTTATCTATGTTATCTATGATATTAGCTCATGAAGTAGGTGTCCATTTCTTTAATTTCTAATGTATAAGCTGTATACATTCATTTACTGTTAAGGGATATTTAAGTTGGTTCCAATTTTTGTCTCATATGAGCAAAACTGTTATACACATTTTGGTACATATATTTTGGTAAATATAAGCACCCATTTATTTAGGTGCATAGCACCCAAATAGTATATACTCAGTAGAAGAAAGGATAGAACATAGGTTATACATGTGCTTTAGGAAATACTTAACTGATTTCCAAAGAGGTTGTACCAATTTATACCTCCACTAGCAATCTATGAAAGTTCCACTTGCTCCACTTCCTTAGAAGTACTTGGAATTGTCTGTCAATCTTTATAATTTTAGTCATTCTGGTGGGAGTATGGTGATGTTGTCTTGTTCTTAATTTGTATTTTTCTTTTAATATGCTTTTTGGCTATTTGTATATTCTTCTTTATTCTTCTTCAAGTGCTTCTTCAAGTATTTTACTCTTTTAAAAACATTAGATTAATGTGATAAATATTTTAAATCCTAGTAGAGGCCAAATTTATTAAAATTTTCCTCTAGTGCTTTATTTACTTTTCAATATATTTGCCTACCCTAAGATCATGAAAGATTTTTCCTGTTTTTTTCCCCCTAAAGGCTTTGTGATTTTAGTATTCATATTTAGATATGAAGTTTATTTTTGTGTATGCTTTAAGGGTCAATTCATTTAATCCCCATATAGATATCTACTTGATCCTGTACCACTTATCTGTTCTTTCCCCTAGTAAATATAAGTGTCATAGTTGCCTAAATTATCATTACTTAATTTCTGTAGCTTTATTCAATTTTGATATCTTGAAGTATGAGCTCTTCAGTATCTTTCCTTTTTCAAGATTTCATTACCTATTTTAGGCCCTTTACATCCCCATATAATTTTAAATATTATCCTGTCAATTTCCACAAATATTTTCTGAGATCGAAATTGGAATTTCCCAAAACTATAGATAAATTTGCAGAAAACTGACAGTTTCACAATTTTGTATATTTTTGTGCATAAGAATGGTATTAATTTCTCTAAGCCTTATTAAGTTCCTTTGTAGTTTTGTGCTTAAGTTGTATTTCTATTAGATTTGCTCCTAAGAATTTGATATTTTTAGAGCAAATATAGATTTTCTTACTTTCTAATTACTATTGTTCATATAAACACATAAATTAACAATTGTGTCTAAATCTTTTTTTCAGAGACCTTGCTAAAATAATTTTAATCATTTGACTAGAGGTTCTTTGGATTACCCTATATACATAATCATGACATCCACAAATAATGACTATTTTATATCTTTCAAACCTTATCTGTATTAATTTCTTGGCCTTGTTTCTAGAATTTTCAGTGTCATATTCAATCAAATTAGCATGAGTGAATACATTTTTTTCATTCCAGGTCTTAAACGTCAAGCTTTTAATATTTCAAATTTAATTATAATGTTTGCTGCACACATTTTATAAATACCTCCATGTATACAGTGTCTGCAAATTAACTGTCGCTTATTTCCCAACTTTTTAAGTCATGGAAAGTTAGTCAATTTATTATATATATATATTTTCCTACCTCTAAGGAGATATTTGTTTTTTTTCTTCTTCTTCATATTGATGTGGAAAGTTACTTTGATTTTGAATGGTAAAGCTACGTTGCTCTCCTAAAAATAAACTCATTTTTTATCCCAATACAGTTTCCTTTTATAGATTATGAAGTGGATTTGATTAAAAAATATTTTGCTTCAGATTTTTGAATTTATATTCATTAGAAAGACTGGCCTATAATGGCCTAGGTTTTGCCTTTTTTGTGATGTTTTTGTCAGATGTTGCCATTAATGATGATTTTGTCAGATGTTGCCTAATAAAATAAGCATTATTTCTTTTATATAAGTTTAATCAATTTACCTGGGCTTGGAGTGTTTATGAGAAGATATTTAATTATGGATTTAATTTCTTTTGCAGACATTTCAATATCTTGAGCTGAAACCTTGATTTTAGCCTTTCTTTTCCCATCGGATGTATTCATACATAAATTTTCTAATCACAGCTTCAGATCCCATAGCTTTTGGTGTATCTATTGTATCGCCATCATGTTTAAAATGTTTTCTAATTTTCGATTATTTTCTTTGATTCATAGGCTATTTATAAGCATGATGCTTGAGTTCTCAATATTTGGGCATTTGGGTTATATTTTCTTATGATTTTTAGCTTAATATTATTTAATTCTGTTTTGTCAGAAAACATACATGAGTTGCACCCTTTGAAATATTTTGATACTTGCTTTATGATCCAGCAGATAGTCAATTCTGATTAGATATTTTATGAACAGTCAAAGAAAGATTTTAGGGGCTGGGGTTGTGGCTCAGTGATAGAGTGCTTGCCTAGCATGTGTGAAGCACTGGGTTTGATCCTCAGCATCACATATACATAAATAAAATAAAGGTATTGTGTCCATATACAACTAAAAATATTATAAAAAAATAAAAGACTTTAGGTTTAGCTGAAAATTGGATGGATAAGACTCAAATAAGCCACATCTGGTTTCCAGGGGAGCAATCTAGCCAGTTAACCAAGGGGAAATTCTCATGCAGAAAGGCAAAGGAATTTGTTAACTACTTTTATTCAGAGTGGACATCAGGATATTAAAACACTCTTTCTCCATTTACCTTATTGTATTTTGGTTACTTTTCTTGCTTTTTATTTCACACACACTCCTCTTTTCACACACATATGCTCTTAAACAATTTGGTATAGTTTTAAAGAGAATTAATTAAGAGAACTACAAGAACTTCTCATATTCTCCCTCACCAGTAAATTCACCAGGTGTTTATAGTTTTGCTCTGTTCTCTTTTTCATTTTTTCTTTATACTGTTAGACTCAGTTTACCGATAGTTTTTCTAAGGTTTAGTTCTTCAGGATTCCTGATGGAGACTTGTATCACTCTTACAGCCTTTGCCTTGTAGGCTCTGACCCACCTGTCTTCCTAGAGTAAAATAATGTAAAAACTCCATGTTACTTTCTGCTGGGCTTGTTAGTCCCCAGTCCCAAATCACTTGATTACAACATGCCTGTTCTGAAAAACCGAGTCCCAAGAGTGGGCCTGACCTTGCCTCCCTTTTCTAAAGGAGTTAGCCTCAAAGTCTTGGGAACCTCAAACTCCACCCAAATCTCTGCATTTCAGCAGCCACCCTCGATCTGACCTTTTTGTCCTCTTTGCTTTGCTTTAAAAATTGGTAAATGACCCAAGCAGAAAAGTTGATGCATGAAACAAAGCCTGAGAAAATTTCCTTTTATCCAGAGTCTCAAATCTGCTTACCTCATTAACATTCTGATACCCTCAAACAGAAAATTTTTTAAAAAATTATATAGCTTTAATTTTTGTTTTCAGTAGCAGCACTAATTTGGTACCTGGCTACAATCTAAATCCATTTCCTTCATATTTGTACCATGCTTGAGGCTGCTATTTTTTTAGTCATATATGTAGTCTGCTGTTTTCCTGTTATTCACGTGAAGATTTATCTTTTACATTTTCCACCTGTAAAGGTACACAAACTCCAGTAATGTCATAATATGCACATAACAAGTTTTTGTTAAGACTTACATTTCATTAGAAATATATCAATATTTTCAATATTTTAATTCATATAATGTACTGTGATTTCATGCCTTTGTGATTATGTTTAGAACCTACCCCCTTCTCCCATAGTCTAGGATAATCTCCCCATCTCAAGAGTTTTAATTTAAGTCACATCCACAAATTACGTTTGCTTTATAAGGCAACACACTCAGATTGTGAGTAACAGGAAGTAGATATATTTTGAGGGTTTGTTATTTAACATACTACATTAATTCACCCTCACAATATCTCATAAAAATAGCAATTGCTTTTAGAGAGTGACAATCATATTAGGAAGGCTTTCCACTTTAATTTCAGTGTTAGAACATGCTTTTTGATGTCCCCTGTTTATCTGTGCTATTCTGGACTTTTTATGTTTTTTAACCTGGCTTCACTATTGCTAGCCTGGTCTCTCTACCTTTTCAATCATTTTCTAAATACCCTTGACCTTTCTTTTCTGTTTCATGAATCCCAGAATTCGTGGAGCAAATCTTTCAACAACTTCCTGAAAAAGAGCTCATAGAGATATGTTTTTATTTTTTCCTTTTTCTGTTCTCATACATTTCTGAAAATATCTTTGTCTTTTTTTTTCTCATTTGATTGACAGTGTGTTCCTGGAGACTTTTGGAGGTCTTCTGTAGCTAATTCTGTTCTGTTACTTAAGATGCCACTAGGGTAACAGATCTCAGCCCATTTGTATTCAGATGGGGCTTTTCTATCAGTTACGGATAATCAGCTGTAAGTGGAGGTCATATGTAAATTCTGGACCAAAGCATTTGAGAGCCAGTATAGTCTACAAACTTTCTTTAATCCATTGTCACAGCTCACTTGGATGCCAAGTACTGAGATGGTGGAGCTGTAAGTCTAAGCATTCTTGAATCTTGGAGTCACGGCTCGTAGGATGCTACTCTGGATAGCTCATCCTAGAGTGCATCAATAAGAAATAAACTTAAATATTTAGCTCTGAGGTTTTGAGATTGATTGTTATCACGCAATAACAAAGCCTATCCTGACTAGATGAATTTGGAAGTATTTCTCCTCTGTTTTTTACCTTTCAGTTCTCTCCACAGAAGAGTCCACAGTCTTTTAGATTTGTGATTGCTCTATAGAGCATTTTTTTCTCCAAACTAGTTAGGATTTTCTCTTTATAATCAGTGTTCAGAAATGTCATAATATAATATCTTGTTGTAGGTGTTCTCATTTGACTTGTAGATGCTTCATGGGTTCTTTCATCCAGAAAAATCACTTTTTACTTTTAATGAATTTTATTGTATTTGAAAAATATCCTTCCTTTCATCTTCTGTTTTTTTTTTTTTTGCAACTTTATATAGTTGGGTATTATACTTCCTGTGCTAGACTTTTATTTATTTTTTAATCTGTATTATCTAGTTTCTTGTATCTCAGTATTTTCTCCTGTGATGTTTTCTCAACTTGATTATCTAAATATTTAATTGGTTTTTAAAGTCATGTTTTAAAAAATATTTTAATTCCCAAGAATGTTCTTGTTTTTTTTTGTCTATCTTTTCATAGCAGTCTTTTCATTTTATGGATTATTTTCAATTTCTGAGAGTGTGGTATAGTTTTATAATATTCTGTGTTCCCCAATACAGTCTCTCTTCTCAAATGATTTGTTTGTGTTTGCTTCTGAGAAGTTATTTGCCTTTATATTAAAGTTGTTCACCAAATATTAGTTGCCTTCTTATTTTTATGAGTAAGGTGCTGAAGGTAGTAAGAAATTACTTGTGTTTGAGCAGGACTTAGTGAATGACTGGCTTCAGTACAAATTATAAAACAAATATTTAGCCATTTTAGCAAACCCGCAGAAGTCTATACCTTCAGGTATTATATTTTTTTAGGGAGGGGGGAATGGACAGCTAGTTTACCCAAAAATTAATTCCTTGATTTTCTATTTGTGCTCTAAATTGACTATCAGTTTCCTGAGACCAAAGTATGAGAAGACTTTGGGCATATTAGAATGAGTCCCCTTTTAATAAGATATTCCATGTGTTAAGTGTCACCAAGTCAAGTGTCTCTCTGATTCAGCCTCTCAATTTTCAAGTGTACAGTGGAAGAAAAATCTGTAATAGAGAGCAAATAAGAGAAAATGGGAACAGAATTCTGCCTATTGAATTTATCATCTCATTCACAGAAGTTGGCTGAAATAGCACTGCTTGCAAAGCACAGTGCCAAGACAGGACTGTCAGAAGTGTCAGCTGATTTGTGATCCTTCTGACTTCCTTTATGAAGTTTATAGTGTCTTTCATTGCAGACCATGATAATAGCCAACTTCTCGTGGATCACTGACTGGATAAAAGAGGGTAGCTAACTCTAACAGTGCATCTAAGTCTGTGTATACAAATTTAATTAAAACAACTGATGTCACTATCAGTGCATTTATGAGGGCACTTACATCTAGTAAGACAGGGGGCCCTAATTAGTAGTTCTTACTTTATTTTACTTTTGGTTGAAGAAGGAGGTACAATCCGATACAGTTCCTTAGCATTTGGATTCCAAATGAGGAGAGCCAAGAGCATCATTTTTGGATCATATAAATGATGGTAAACTTAGATTCACACTGATTTTAGATAATTTTGTTTTGAGCGAATATAAAATTAAACTTTTATATTTAATGGCAAGTAAAAGTTAATTAAAAATGGAGAGTCTACAGAATTGGAAATTTAGCCTAACCCCATGCAAAGGATACTGTATTCCTTAGTAACCATTTGAGATGTAATTTGTGGATGGTGTTCTCGGATTTATCGGGCTGAATGTACCCATGCCTAAAAACTGGTGCATTTTCAAACTGAATGTCATTATTTTACTGGGACTTTGATTTTTCCAAATGATATGAACCTGCTTTATGGTCAAATATAGGTCATTTAGTATGACTTGATGACTTCTGCAGCTGTTGGGAAGGACTCAGGTGTGGGGTGTATCAGGAAGTCCCTGCTCTCCTGTCTCAGGTAGCCAAGAGTCTTGATTATAGCCAAGTGGCTTCATTTAATAAAATACAGACCTGACAGATTATTCCTAATGGACGCAGGAAATTCCCTTGATTGGTTTAAGTTATTCTAGTTCCCAGATATAATTTATATGAAGTCAGGGGTTATTATATTATACTATATTATAAACAGTTTTTTTGGTATACTTATTACTTTGTAGGATTTTTCTCTCTTGTTAGAGAACCATGATAGTCTTTCAGGGCCCAAATTAGGAAGGAAAAATTATAATTGTGTGTTATCACTTTGAATTATTGAGAATATAGAGAGAGGTACTTTCCAAGGAAGAACCAGTGTCCTGAGTATGACAGTGGAGATTGATCATAAACAAACCTCTCCTTCTCCTATCTACCCTCCTAATATCAAGGACATATATGTTGCTTTGTGTGGAGGTTTGAAACTCTGTGTAGATTTTAGAACAATTCAGTTAATAAGCTGAATGAGTAGAGGGTTGAGAAAACAGTGTTATTAATGTTTTCTTATCAATATTGTCTTAAATTAAGAAGGACTTTATCAAAAGAAGTGATAAAAGGTGCTGAGAAAACTGGAAATCCATATATAGTATAATGAAATTTAACTCCTATCTCTCACCCTGCACAAACATCAACTCAAAGTGGATCAAGGGCCTATGCGTTAGACCAGAGACCCTGCACCTACCAGAAGAAAATGTAGACCCTACTCTCCACTGTGTCAGCTTAGGAACCAACTTCCTCAACAAGGCTCCTAAAGCACAAGAAATAAAATCAAGAATAAATAAGCAGAATGGTATCAAATTAAAATGCTTCTTCATAGCAAAGGAAACAATCAATAACATGAAGAGAGAGCCTACCGAATGGGAGAAAATTTTTACCACATGCACCTCAGATAGAGCATTAATCTCCAGGATATATAAGGAACTTAAAAAACTTAACGCCAGAAAAACAAATAGTCCAGTCAATAAATTGGCAAAGGAACTGAAGAGGTACTTCACAGAAGAAATATGATTGATCAACAAATATATGAAAAAATTTTCAACATCTCTAGCTGTTACAGATATGCAAATTAAAACTACACTGAGATTCTATGTCACTCCAGTAAGAATGGCAATTATCAAGAACACAAGTAACATAAAATGTTGGTGAGGATGTAGGGAAAAAGCACATTCATATATTGCTGGTAGGACTGCAAATTATTGCAACCAACTGGAAAGCAGAATGGAGATTCTTCAGAAAACTGGGAATGGAACTCCATTTGACCCAGTTATCCTACTCGATGGTGTATACTCAAAAGACTTAATATCAGCATACTACAATGATGTAGTCATATCAATGTTTGAAGCAGCTCAGTTCACGATAGCTAAGCTATGGAATGAAACTAGAAGTTCTTCAACAGGTGAATGGATTAAGAAAATGCGGTATATATATATATATATATATATATATATACACACACACACACACACACACACACACACACACAATGGAATACTACTCAACCATAAAGAAAATAAAATTATATTATTTGCCAGTAAATGGATGGAACTGGAGACTATTATGCTAAGTGACATAAGCCAATCCCTCAAAACCAAAGGCCAAATATTCTCTCTGATATGTGGATGCTAAAACAGTAAGGTGGGGAGGGAAGAATAATAGTTTATTGGACTAGACAAAGGGGAAGAAAGAGAAGGGAGAGGGACAGGAATAGGAAAGAGAATAAATTGGACATAACTTTCCTATGTTCATAAATGAATACATGACCAGTGAAACTTCACATCATGTACTACTGCAAGAATGGGATCCTAATTGGAATAAGTTATACTCCATGTATGTATAATATGTCAAAATACACTCTACTGTTACATATAACTAAAAAGAACAAATTAAAATTTAAAAAAATGAGTAGGAAAAAATAAAAGAGTAGGCATGGAACCACCATATGACTCAGCTGAACCACTGCTCAGGATTTATCCTAAAGAATCAAAGTCATCATACTACAATGATGCCTGCATAGCCATGTTTATAGCAGCACAGTTCACAACAGCCAAACTATGGAACCAACTTAGAGGTGTCCATCAATGGATGAATGTATATAAGAAAAATGTGGTCTATATACACAATGGATTTTTATTCGGCTATAAAAAAATGAAATTATGTCATTTGCAGTAAAATGATGGAAGTCGAGACAACTGTTAAGTGAAATAAATAAAACTCAGAAGGGTAAGGGTTCTATGTTTTCTCGTATGCAGAAGCTAGACAGGAAAAGGAAAAGAAAGATGGGGGCGGTTCTCATGAAAATCAAAGGGACATCAGTAGAGGAAAAGGACCAAGGGGTGAAAGGCGAGGAGGGAGTGGGAAAGTGCTGGGGAGTGATATTGGCCAAATTATTATTGTTATATTGTGTATTGTGTGCATGTATGAATATGTAACAGCCAGTTCCATTAGTATGTACAGCTAACAATGCATCAGTTAAAAATATGGGGAGAAAACAGAAATAAAAGGCTTTCTCAGAAATTCTTGTGACTTGCCTTCAGATTTTGAGCCTTTTATTCATTTACTGCTTTTAAAAATTAACCAATTATTAAGGAGAACAACTAACTCATTTTCTGGTTTTTGGTTAAGATTATCCCCCAAGTGATGTACAGTGGTGAATCTGTTGTCATTTCCATAATATATCCTTATACTTTTACTTCCCCCATCCCCCAATTTGCAAAGAACCTACTTAGAAAAAAAATGTTTCCCAAGAATAATTCAGTGCATGTTTTGCAAGTCATTTCAAATAATTTACATGAAATGTGGATAAAATATGTGAGAAAGCTGCATGAGATATTTAAAAAAAACCCCACATTGTTTTTGTGAAAACTGGTCAAACCTGCAGGTATTCTAAAGATGATGGGAACATTTGCAACACAGGGATGTGAGTTAAAATAGTGTAGATGATGGGACATATCTCCTGAACGGAGTTATAGACAGAGCACAAAAGTGAAACAAAGAGGAGAGCAAATAAGGAAACTATGGAAAAAAAAAGAGCTAGATTCTTAAATATTACTTCTCTTAAAACCAAAGGTTGTGTGGATAATTATTTGGAGTGAAATTTGGAGCATTCTGGATACAGAGAGAGATTAAGATTTGATTTGGGAATCAGATATTTGTATGCTGTACTCAAGAAAAATTTTTATTCCAGTCACACCTGAAAACACGTCTGTTCTTATGACATTATGTGACGGAAGGACAAGGAAGCAGGGTTACTGTACAGCAGCAACCAGGAGGCCAAGATGGGGGTTTTAAGAAGACATTCTGAGCCAAAGGATATTTGAGGAGGAAGTGGACAAGCTGGAGCTCAGACAAGTTTATTTTACCTGGGGTAATGGCGCTGGATAAAGGTCTGATTGATAATAATAATTGAGAGGCTGCTCAGTCACCTGGAGCAGAATCCAGTACTTTACAGGACTTGGTTTTATAAGAAGGTGACAGGGACTTAACCTCTCCTCTGGTTAAGGTATCACATCAAGGACTTGGTTACTGGAGGACATAAGTGGCCCTTGATTCTCCCCTTATGGAGGGGAGGCCATCCTGTCCCTAGAGCCCACAAGCTGACACATAACTGCTTTTGCTTTTGCTTTTGCTTTTACTATACTCTTCCCTGGTGAGAGCTATGATGTCCAAGTCTCTGACTTATTCTTTATACTTCTTGGAAACCTGCACAGAAGACCTGAGGTGATGTGGGCAACCTCAGAGGCTGTATAGGAATATTGTACAAGAATAACAGAAACATTGTTTTAACCACCATGGGTTGCCAAATAGGGTGTGCTTAGTGGGGGGCAGCAGGTATGGAGTTTTCTCATGGGAGAAGCATTTCTTATATGAAACAGAGTCTCAGGGTAAAAACAAATTTGTCTGGTCAAGGAACATATAGGTTAGCCCATAACATCTATGTTACCCAAAGTCATCTACAGATTCAGCGCAATCTCTGTCAAAATCCCAGTGGTATTTTTCACAGAAATAGAAAAATCTTTCTAAAATTTGTGTAGAATGCAAGTGTCCCGAAGAGTGAAAGCAACCATGAAAAAGAACAATGAAACTGGGGATATCACGTGCCTTGAAAGCAACCTCAAAAAGAACAACAGAACTAGGAGTATCACATGCCATGATTTCATATAAAAAATGCAGTAATCAAGCAGGCATAAAAACAGATACATAGATCCAGAGAAAAGATAGTACAGCATAAACCCACACATATTTGGTCAAACAGTTTTTGATAAGGATGTCAAGAATATACAGTGTAGAAAGGGCATTCTCCTCAATAAATTGTGGGGGAAAGTTGGGTATGCAAAAGAATGAAATTGGACCCTCACCTTATACCACATACTAAATGCATTGAAGAATGCATTAAAAGACTTAAAGGTAAAATCTGAAACCCACAGAATTCTTAGAACTCTGAGGTTGCCCACATTACCTCAGGTTTTCTGTGCAGGTTCCCAGGAAGCATAAAGAATAAGTCAGAGACTTGGACAATGTAGCTCTCTTACAAATGCATTAAGAAATGCACTTGTAAGATGTTCTCCATTTAGTTCTCATTTTTCTTGGGCAGTGTACTAGAAGAAAACAGGAACAATTTCACCTTGACATTGGTATTGGCAATAATTTTATTTTAAATATGACACTAAAGCAAAAATAAATAAATGAGAGTATATTAAACTAAAAAGATTCTGCACAGCAAAGAAACAACAAATTAAAAGGAAGGGGGAAATATTTGAAAAATTTTCATCTGATAAGCAGTTAGTATCCAAAATATCTAAGGAACTCATACAACTCAATAGAAAAAAAAATAAAAACAAAAAACAAAAATAAAAATAAACTCAACCTAACTAAAAATGGGCAAAAGACTTGAACAGAGAGGACATACAAAAGGCCAACAGGTATATGGAGAGGTGTTCAACTTCACTAAACTTCAGAGAAATGCAAGTTAAAATCCAGTTAAGATATCATTGCACACTTGTATGAATGGCTATTATCAACAAGCAAAAAAAAAAACAAACAAAAAATGTTGTCCAGGAGTAGAAAAAAGGGAATTCTTCTACAATATTGGTAGGAATATAAATAAGTACATTCAGTACAGTAAACAGTGAATCACAGATATGTAGCACACATCTATATTTTTTATCATATGTTATGATACTATAACACATTTGAAGACCATAAATGTTACATAAATGGTATTAATAGAGTTCCTGCCTTTTCTCTCTCAATCTACCTTCGCTTTTGAGTTTTGCTTATATTGACAGGCATAACCATAGTTTATTCACTTAAAATAATGTATAATATCTGTCGTATGAATTAGTGCTAATTTTAAATTAAAAATGGAATTACTGTATGATCTAGCAGTCCTGCTACTGGATATATACCCAAGGGAAATGAAATCAGTGTCATGTGAAAATGTTTGTATTCCCGTGTTCACTTAAGAATTATTCACAATAGCCAAGATATGTAATTATCCTAAGTATTCATCAGTGAATGAATGCATAAAGAAAATCTGATATTTATATATAATGGAAAAATTTTTAGCCATAAATAGAAGGAAATCTTGCCATTAGAGACAGCATGGATGGAGGACATTTTATTACATGACATAAGCCAGATATCGAAAGATAAGTACTCTGTTATCTGACTTATATATGGAATCAAAAAAGGCAAACTCTGAAGCAGAGTATAGAATGGTAGTTCCCAGGCTCTGGGGGTGGGATGTGTTTAGGTGGGAATTGGAAGATATTGATCAAAAGGGTGAAAACTTTTCTGATATACAGCATGTTGACTATACTTAATGATTACATATTTCTTTTAAATTTGATGAAAGAACAGATTTTAACTATAATTTCTGCCTTCTCACCATGGTAACTTTGGTTGGTGATGGGTGTTTTAATTAGTGGTAATTGATATACAGGGTATATATGTTTGTGTGTGTACGTGTGTGTGCGTGTAAGTTGTATTGCATTCTTTGAATATGTATAATTTTACTTTCCAGATAATATTTTTAAAATAAAAGAACAGCAACACACAAAATTCTCTAAAGCTTCCAAGCCTCTCAGGGTTACTTAGGAGTCTCTTTTTGGTTGTGAGCAATGGAACTTCAACTTGATCTAATTTAAGAAAAAAAATAAAAAGAGAGGGAGGAAATTTTCCAGTGGTAAGAGATATCTTGTGTAATCCTGGTTCAGGATACATGCCAAAAATAGACCATAAGGAACTAGAGCAAATGACTGCAGATTGAAAATATTTGGGAAAAGAGTGAACCAAATATGTACAAACTTCTTCCTTGTCATTATTTTCTAAACAATACAATAACTGCTTACATAGAATTTATACAGCATTAGGTATTTAGGACATGCACAGCTTACATGCAAATACTATACCATTTTATATGAAGGACTTGAGCATCTGTGGATTAGTGCCCATAGGTCTCTGGAATCATTCATCCTTGAATACTGAGGGATGACTGTGCATATGTGTGCATGTGTGTGTGTGTGTGTGTGTGTGTGTAATTCATTTTATGCATAATGCATGTAACTGATATGCTGATGTTTTATAAATTTTTCAAGCGTAATAAAAATACAGAAATATATCTGATACCTATATACCCTTCACTCCAATTTAGTTCATATTAAGAATTTTGTAGTATTTGTTAAAGTCCCACTCCCATCTTTTTTTCTTCTATATCTCTACATTGAAATGGTCACTATGCTGAATTTTTAAATACTGTTCTTATGCATATATCTGTATTTTTCAACATAGACTGCTATGATACTAAAACACATTTGAGGACCATAAATATTACATAAATTGTATTAATAGAGTTCTTGCCTTTTCTCTCCCAATTTACCTTTGCTTTTTTTTATTAGTTGCTCAAGACAATACAATGATCTTGACATATCATACATTTGATTCAAATAGGGTATGAATTCTCATTTTTCCACGTGTACAGATTGCAGGATCACATTGCTTTTGAGTCTCATTTATATTGACAGGCATAACCATAGTTTTTATTCACTTAAAATGATGTCTCTGTTATATAAATAAGTGCTAGTGTCTGTTAGGGAATTTGATATTTTTTTGTGATTACAAAGATTGCCTGAAGTAAACATTTTGTGTATCACCTGACTGTGTTTTCTAGGGAACATTTCAGACATGAAACTGCAGACTCATAGGGTTTGTGCTTTTCATTTCTAGCTTTACTAGGTACTTCTAAATTGTTCTTTAAAATGGCTTCATCAATTTACCTTTCCATTAGCAGTGTGTTTCTTCATCTTCACATCCCCATGCAAACTATTTTTCAGAAATAATTTAGAAATATTTTTTTCTGAAATATTTTTCAGAAAGGCATTTGTTTTTTAATTTTTTTCTGCCTGAATTCCTATGATGTTGAACATCTACATATATTAATGAAATGATCCATGGCTTAAATTATGTATCCCACTGAAAACTGGAAATCATTAGAACTGTCAGCCATAGCAACATTACATATTAAGATACATGGGATGGAGCTAAATTCCAAAGAAAGGCATCTTCCCCCCACCCCACCCCCTTTGGCCCGTGGTGTTCCAACAAAGTGTTCCACAAAGTGTTCCTCTGAGAATTCTATCTTCAGGTGCCTTGCATGTATTTGAGTTTAAAATGGATACCATTACAAGTTCCAGGAAAACTGGAGTGAACTAATGGGATAGAGAATCCTCTGGGAGACTATGGGATCTAAGAAGACACATTATAAATTTTGCCATCTTCATCTGGGAGAAGTGTCAAACACCAGATATCCATGCACCCCCAGAGATAAAGCTGAAATTTTTCAGTCCAACTCAAAGTCAGCTCTGAACTAAAATAGATGATGGTGAAGTGGGAAGCAAGTATAGGGGTATGAAGTTCCCTGAGGAGGAGGGCCTCTGGGCACTAGTGAGGAAAGGTGACCACTGACTATCCAAATTCAAACTTATTCTTGGGGTAGCTATACCCAGTCTTAAATTAAAAAAAAAATAAAGCAAAGAAAGAAAATGAATGCAGGGGCCAGAGAAGAGTTTCAATATGTGATCACAAACAAATTCCTAACATTTCTTTTTCTGTTTGGGGAAGACTGACAACTTCAAAAGGTAGCATTTGCCTCTCGGTCCACACATATTCTACATGTAGTAGTTGGTGGTGTCTAGGTTTGCACAGAGGAACCCTGAAGCCTGCAGAAGATATAAAAGGAGAAATATACTCTTGTGATGTTGAGCTCACTGTCAGAGATTCCCTAGGCTCCCAGTCTTTGGGCCTTTTTCTGTAACTCTTAGTTTGCTCTCTAGCTCCTGGAAATAGCTCTCTTACCTTCTGCCTGTTCTCAGACACTATTTCTGCTGAGCGTCCTCCTCCCCACAATCTTGGGCTTATTTTAAAAGCAGAATGAACTCTTGGAATTCTGGTTATGGCCTGCTGTATCCCTCAAGCTATTATACAACTTTGACTTTCTGAAGCTTTTCAAGTTAGCTAGAAAGGCAAGAAAGCAAGCTGGTGTGAAACAAGAATGAAGAGTTGTAGAATTTTGAAAAGTTCCAACAATGACAAGGAACAGAACTGATTGATGAGTTTCAACTTTAGTACCAGATAGAGCAGGTCAATCAGCATTTATACCTGTAGGGGTGGGAAGAGCACAGTAATTCATTCAGAGATGAAATACTTTTTAGAAATGACAATGGCAATAATAGTGCCATCTGTTTGGGCTGGGTATGGTGGTATGCGTTTTAAGACCTCATTTCCTTCAGCCTCCACAGCAAACCTATAATATAGACGCTTACAGAATGGGAGATCAGCTTTACTAAGGGCTAAGTAACTTGCTGAGCTTCAAACAGGATTTTTGTCATGGATATGGGAGGGAGGGAGGCTACCCAAATGTCACACAATTGAGTTAATCTTTGAGTTTTAAATTCATTGAAAAGTGAGCTGTACCTAATTACAAGAGCTGACAAATGACAGCCAGTGGACCAAACACGGCCCATTGTCTGCATTTGTAAATAAAGTTTTATTGTTATACAGTCACACTCATCAATTTACATTTATCTATAGTTGCTTTCACTGTGCAATGGTAGAGGTTACTAATTGTGACAGATACCACATGACCTGCAAAGCCTTAAATATTTACCATCTAGCTCTTACAGAAAACATTGGCCAAGCTCTGCCCTGTTTCCCATTTCCTTTAGAGTTTTTTTCTTTAAAGAAACTTTGCTCTTATTTCTTTCTCTTCATTCCTTCATGTGAAATTCTAATATCCATTCCATAGATGGAGGTAAAGTATTCTTTCTAGATAATTCACCCATCTTTAGAAACTCAATTCTATACAAGATTGGCAGTTGCGCTCTTTCAATCTGTGTGGTATAAAGCTCCTAACGTGATACATTTCTCTAAGTCTTCAAACAGAACTATATTTTCTCTCTGTCTTCTAACTGAGGGTTCTTGTGTGATTGCAGGACCTCTGAAGTGCAAAGATTTAAAAAAAATCTGGGCCTGGGGACATAGCTCAGTTGGTAGAGTGCTTGCCTTGCACGCTCAGGCCCTGGGTTCAATTCCCAACACCATGAAACAAAACAAAACAAAACAAACAAACACAAATCTAGTGGCCATATTATTCTGTTCTTTATTCATGACATTCTATAGCTCTTACATTATTTTTTCCTGGTGAGAATTACAGGAATTAGTAATTAGTTCATTAAATCTTGCTTTAACACAATCATTAGATATGTATTGCTCAAGGGAGTTTTGGGTGTTTACTAAGCAACTGCTTTAGTATGTATGATCGTTCTCAACAAGAAAAAAGCGAGGAGAATATTTCTTCCATAGAAGTGTGTCACATCAGTTTTTGATTCACAGCTCCATGAAGTCAGATATTTTAACTATCTTATTCTGATCACTAGCCCTAGTATTTAATATTTTGGCTCATTTAATATTTGATGAATGAATGAATGAATGGCTATAAAGAAATACCTCAAGTCATGAGATGATTGAGTTGATTCTTTTTCTATGGTTCCACCAATTCTCAAATTTCTTATTCAGCATCTTACCTAGTTCTAGGACCATTGAACCCTTTGGTAGAAGAAATATAGAAAGTCCTGGTTTTCTAGCTCTGTAACTTGGTATTATCTCAGTTTTACTATTGGTGTAAAATTTCTAGACTTTCCCTTTGTGACCACCCACCACTTTGAACCCTACCATACTACATTTATAAGAATGAGTTTGGGGGTAGGGAATGGAATGAGTGGAGGAACTTTGGATGGGGCAAAGGAGGGGATGGGAACAAAGGGGTAGGAAAGATGGTGGAATGAGATGGACATCATTACCTTAGGTACATGTATGATTGCACCAATGGTGTGACTCTACTTCATGTACAACCAGAAAAATGAAAAACTCTGCCGCATTTGTGTACAATGAATCAAAGAGCTTTCCACTGTTATGTATAACTGATTAGAACTAAAAAAAAAATTAAAAAGAAAAGAATGAGTTTTCCCCCCTCATTTGTATTGGTTTCTCATTGCTGCTATAGCCACAAATGTGGTGGCTTAAAGCCATATAATTTATTATTTCATAGTTCTGTAGAGATCCCAATTTCTTCCCACTGAAACTATAATCTGGAAGCATACACCAGACTTTCCAGAGGAGTGTTAGGAAAAAACAGTAGGAACGACATGGGTGCTACGCCCTTACTCTGTAATCTAGGAAGTGCCCTGCTTTCTAGTAGGACCAGATGTTAGGTATCAGCAGGACTGTGTTCCTTCTAGAGGCTGCTAAGGCAATGTTTCATTATCTTTTCCCATTCCTAGAGGTCGCCTGCATCCCTTGGGTTTTGGCCCCTTTTCTTCACCTTCAAAACCGGCAGCCTGGCATATTCACCTCTCCCTCCCCCCACTTCTCCCCACTCCCCCATCCCTAAATTTGCTTCCTTTGTTACTTTTACTCTGACTTCATGCCTTACTCCCTCCTATAAGGCCATTTGTGGTGACTTGGGGCTCACCAGGATAATCTCCACATTTCAAGAGCCTTTCCTTAGTCACATCTACAAAGCCCCTTTTGCCTTGGATGGTAACATATTTACCAGATTTGAAGATCAGGAGGTAGATATCTTTGAGAGGGAATTATTCTGCCTACTACACTATTTTTCCTCCTTATCTAAATTGGCCCTGATTTCCTACCTAATAATTCAAAGTATCCCAGAGAAAGGAGTTACAAAAGGAGACTTCTTAGGACATTTGCCTTTGGTTTCCACAATTCTCCTTGAGCCCTTAATTTATATCCTAGGTCCTGCCTTCATTCTGGTTCTGAAGCCCCCTATTTCTCTGCCTGGAGTTTCACATATTGCTTCTTCTGAGATCTACATCAAGTACAACAGTGTACCATTTTGGGTTCATCTGATCTCTGCATCCAAACAGTACTCTTGACCCTGACCAGAGGCCAGATGGTGGAGACAATCAAGAAACAATGCTTGAGGGGTAATGCTGCTATGGGAATAATTGGGTCAATCCAATTTGTTAAAAAATGAAGAAAAGAAAAAAAAAACAAAAAACAACTGTTGAAACGCATATGATGCAGACCATGCCTCAACAATTCTCTTGTTTTTCTGATTGGTTGCCTCTTGATAACCTGTTTCCAGGTTTGCTTTACTTCTGGACTTTGAAAATCTGTTTATTTTCTACCGACAGCATCATCTCCTGGATCTCAGATGAAGCATGATTCCTGAATATATGCAACTATTTACAAACTTGGGCTTGGCTGTGACTCCTTTTACCTCCTGACCAGCTGTCCTGCTTCAGACAAACCTGAGTTCATGGAAGAACTAGGGAGATTGCAACATAGAATCCTGGTACCTAACGTGAATTTATGAGTTGTAGTTCTCTTCTCTGTGAATATTAAATGTAGGGAGAAAAAAGGAAATAAGATTGAAATCAAATTAAAATCTTGGGTACGTTTCATTTTAAAGAAAAGTATCAGAGAAACCTTTGACAGGAAGAGTAACAAGTGAGAATGCTCATTTTAATCATTAGAAGAGAAATGGGTTTTTTTACAGCTTGAAAACAAAGACTCAAAGGCAAGAATTTATCATGTGTTCAGCCAATCCCTTTTTAACTGATTTAAAGACTGACCCCTCATTAATTATTTTCTTACTATCCATTGTTTTCATGACTCCATGTCACTATCTAAAAATATTTCAAAATCCTTGAAACTAATTAAAACATAGAAGGTTTTGTTGAGGCATCTGAAGCCAATGACCCGTAGGCATACACCAGGTTTTCTAGAAGAGTGTTTATTAGGAGGAACTTGTGAGGATGAACTGGGTGCTCATTACAAACTAGGCAGTGCACGGGATCCAGTAGGGCAGGATGTTAGACTTTGCAAAGGAGAGGGCCTTGGCCAGGGTCTATCGAGCTTTCAAACTGCATGACTTGAGAAGTACCAGCTCTAACTTTCTATAAGCAGGAGCTGCTGCATCCAGGTCTATTGGTTGTGACCTCAGCAGTGTGCCCAGACTGCTTACCTTCAGCATTTAGGTGCAGATTTCTCTAAATCTCTGCAGGAATCCACCTCTGGGATGACAACACTCAATAAATCAGAAACGCAATTGTAACAAGTTAACTTCATCTGTCAGTCCGCTCCCCTGATGGCAAGGTACATATTTTGCAGGCTGAAGGGGGAGGGTGGGGGTGTGGGGTGTGGGGGGAATGCTTGTCATGGGGTTGGCTGTAGCTAGCCAAAGAGTGGTGTGAAGGAGGCCGAACATGATTGGCTCCTGCAGCTAGAGCATGAGGCTAGGAAAATGAGAAAAGGCAGAATATTATGAGACAAGGTAGGGGGTAAAAAAATCCTCTATGTTTGAATTAATTTCAGGATTTTGAAATATTTTTGGATAGTGACATATAATAGTTTTTAAAAAGGATAGTAACAAAATAATGAATGGGTCAAACTTTGTATTTTCAGCTCTGGTCACTTGGGCTGCCAACTTGTAGCCAACAGAGAGCAGTGCTAGCAGGTGGAGAGTATGTTCAGATTTCCCAAGAAAATTGATTAAAGTAGAAGAAATAAAAAGATGTATGGAATAAATATATAGGATGAAGAAAATTTTATTGGTTGATTGGATGATATCTCAGCATCCCAATACTGATAGTAAATTTAATTGTTATTGTAATACTTGAATCATGCTGGGGGTGGTGGACTGGACAAAGGTAAAGATGCTGGTGTTTGGTCAACCTGTCTTCCTTGACTACCACCCCTCCTGGGAACTAGCCTTTGTGCTGACTGGCCATCTTACTATTACAGGAAGGACGCACAGGTTTGCAGTTTGGGTTCTTCTCATCTTCTGCATATTCTCTATCTTATTATGAGGTTAGTCTGATTATTTCTGTCCCCTCTTTGGTCATGGAGAAGACTTCTCATGTACCTTCATTGTTATATTTTATGAAATAGCTAGAACATCATCAATGTCTTTACAGAATTTATCATTTTAAAATATGTGACCACATAGCTTACAAATGAAATTTGCTTGAAGGGGCTCTTAGGATGGCTCTGTCAGATCTTTGTATTCCAAGTTTCTACATTCATCACCCACCCCCCTCCATATGGATCAGCATCCACTTATTAGAGAAAATATTCGGCCTTTGGCTTTTTGGGATTCACTTACTTTGCTTAGCATGATATTCTCCAACTCCATCCGTTTATATGCAAATGCCATAATTTTATTCTCTTTTAATGCTGAGTAATGTTTCTGTTGTGTATATATACCACAGTTTCTTTATCCATTCATCCATTGAAGGGCATCTTGTTTGGTTCCACAGTTTAGTTAATGTGAATTGAGCTGCTATAAACATTGATGTGGCTGCATCGTTATAATATGCTGTTTTTAAGTCCTTTTGGTATAGACCAAGGAGTGGGATAGCTGGGTCAAATGGTGGTTTCACTCCAAGTTTTCTAAGGAATCTCCGTACTGTAAAGAAACTGTTTACAGTCAGGGAGTGTAGAAGCGGTTACCAAAAGTTAGTATATATCTTTATTGGGAACCAATGGATACTTGTACCAGCACAATCATGGAACTGAGATTCCATTTGAAAAGTCCTGGAAGTAAGGAGTAAAAGCTCTTTGGACTTTCACTCTTTATTCTTCTTTAATTTCAAATTCATTTTTAGAGAAGGAGGTATCAGAGATTACTCTGGTTCTTAGATTCCTCAGTGATGGCAAAGAAAATTAATTTACTTTTTTCCCTTTTAATTTTTTTGTTCTTAAATGAAATACCTTGAAATTTAGTTTTTCTCTCTCTTCCTCCCTCCCTTCCTTCCTTTTCCTTCCTCCCTTCTCCTTTTCTTTCTTATATTCATCTGGAAATGAAGCTGGTGTCCAGGGAGCGGTTATGATGACTTCCAAATGTCACATACCTCATTAGGAATATAACTGGAACAAGAATCCAGGTCTCTGGGCTGGGACCAACTCTGATTGGGAAGTGACCAACATGGTAATTGCACATTTCTACTCCTGGTTTTGTGATACAGTGGGGTAGAAAAAGGACCAAAGTGGAAATCAGAATGCCCTTTTCAAATGCTGGCAACTTAAGAATCATCAGTCACTTAGCCTTTCTATACTTCAGTTTTTCACTAAAATATACATAATACCTTCCTTAGAAAGTATAAAAATATTATCTGTGGAGTGCTTCATGGTTTAGGTGCATTCCAATTTTAAGTTGTTATTTGGTGGAGTAACCAGGACCCCCAAAATACTTCTATTGTCATATTTGCAGTTTAGCCTAAATTTCATTTGAAAACAAAAATATTTAATATTTCAGAAACTTAATCCCAGGGCTTTACTGCTGAGCTTCACTGTTGTCTCCTCTGAGATTTTTATTTCTCTTATCTATAAATTTCCTAATAATGTCTCCAAAAATGCAAATGATTTGCTAATCATTTGCCTCAGGCTGTATCCTCATGTGTCTCTGGAAGATGATGAGTCATTAACAGTCTGGATTACCTAATTTCCTCAGTTAATGGAGCCACAACACATGGGTTTTCACATTTGTTTGCAGAAGAGAACAGTTGGTGGAAGCTTGGGGCTCCCAAAGACCCTCAGCGGGCATTCCCCCAAGTACAAAAGAAGCTACTTGTGAAGATTTACAGACACCAATGAGATTGTCTAACCCCAGCCCTATTAAACAGTGTGCATGAAATTCTGTAAGATCTTCCATGAAAAGTTCAAAGTTGACTTCACCTAAATAAAAAACAATAAGTTTCTGTCACACAGCTAGCTGGCTTGTTAAATCCACCTCTGCACAGTCTTATCCCCAGTTCCGGAGGCTGTGCTCTAAAGTTCGAACCAGTGACTGAGAATCAGATTTACTCAGCCCCTTGAGGCTGTATCTGCTCTTAAGTTACTAGCTGTAGAAAGAGAGCCCCTACTTCAATGAAAGGCAATTCTATTTGTACTATAATCATGTTTCTTGAGCACATTTTTCCTTGTAGAAATAAGATCTCAGCATGTTGAAATAAAAGGGAAAACACAAAAGAAAAATGAAGTGATAACAGTTATGCAGATTAAAGTTAAAATATAATTCTGTATCCAGACGAATTAAACACTGAAATAATAGAGTTATTAATTAAGATAATTAATTAAGAAAGAAATTAATTAAGAAAAAAAAAAAGAAAAAAAAAGTTTATTTGGGCTGATGGTTTTAGAGGTTTCAGTTCAAGTTTGGGTGAACCCCTGGATTTGGGTCTGGGATGGGGATGCTGGAGAGCAATGTTGGGAAGCAAAAGCGGAAGAAGAAGAAACTAGGGTCCAATAATCCCCTCCATGACCTAAAGATCTGCTGAGAGCCATAGCCAAGTAGGAATGACGCATGGCATTTTTGGTTGAAAGGTGACCCTGCTCAGGGATTAGGGTGGCTCCAGGTTTAGGGTGGATCCTGCTGGATTAGGGTGGCTCCGAGTTTAGGGTGGATCCTACTGGGAATAGGACGTATCCTGCTGCCTCAGGCGCCCACTCCTTGAGTTCCCGTTGAGTTCTCGCAGGGTTCTGAGAGTATTGGTACGCAGAGCCCGGTGAAGGGAGTGTATTTTTTCCCAGAACGTGGGAGTAGAGTGCCAGTGAGAGTTCGGGAATAAAGAGTTGCTGTTTCAATCTACAAGGCTTTGTGGTGGCTTGGTTATTTTGTGCCCAGACAGACTGCGGTAAAGATCTTCCACTAGGCCCCACCTCCCAAAGATTACACCATCTCCCAATAGCAAGCAAGGAACCAAGCTATTAACACTTGAACCTTAGGAGGACATTCAAGATCTAAACTGTAGCAGGAGCAAAATGAACCTGTGTTGTCTGTGACCTGACTCATGGCACCATCTAATTTTCTATTCCTAGCTTGCCATGCACTGCAGGGGAAAACTGCAGTGTTTCTTTCTTTTACCCTTTCAAATATATGCTTTCTCCTTCACCTTGCTATGCTTCACTTCGGTTGATTCATCTCACATCCTTCTGTTGCCTTACACATTGTCCTTGTATTTAGCATTCACCTCAAGCCAGTAGTTGTATGCACATGTCTTACTAATCTTAGCAGAAGAGAGAAAATCCAATTTTATTGAGAAGGGTAAAGCTGCCTGGAAATGACTGCTTGAACTTCTTTTCTCTCAGCTTCAAAATTTTAATTTTTACCCACCTTCCCCCCTAAGAACATCCTGTTGGTGTTTTTAATTTGAAAATCTCTTCTCTTTTTCAAATCTAGCCTTCTACCTGTACTAGATCCTATCCATTTTTAATATCTTTGGAATTTTGTTTCATAGATTAATTTTTTCTTTTGTCTGCACATATAGTTTTTTTTTTCAACTAGTTCTTCTCTCTTTTAAAATAGACAGTCTTGACTCTCCTTTCCTAAACAAACATAAAATGAAACAAAACCATCATAAAAAAGAATAAAATAATGCCTTAGAGAAATCCCTTGGCCATTGCTTATCGCTTGCTCTTTTTCTCTTCTTTACTTCAAAACATTACAAAACTGTAATCCAGGCACACTAGTTAGGCTCCTTCACCTTCCGCCTTACCCCAACCACAGCAGTCAGCCCTCAGACTTCCCTGAGTGACACAAATGTGTCACCTGTGGGCCTGACAGGTCAAGACCACACATTCTAGAGTGATTGTGCCAAACCACAGGCAGAAGAAATACTGCACCTGGAGTCGGAACTTTGCAAAACCAACATTCTCTCCATCAGTGCCCACTTGGATCTCTGCGGGATGTCCACTAGATGTCTACTGTAATCTCTGTGTGTCCACCATGGTCTGTTGTCATGTTGTTGCCTGTGCTAAGCTGGATCTTTGGCTCTGGAATCCCAGTTCTCCTCAGTATGTTCCCCTTTCTTCCTACAGCACCTCATCCGCAATCATTTCAGCAGTCTCAGTCCAAGGCAGGCTTGCTTTGTGAGCGTCGTCAGATAAGATTCTTTTCTCAGTAATTTACTGCAGTCTCTATTAATGAAATCCAATGGCTCTTTCTCTCTCTTTCTGTACTGAGGATTGAACCCAGGGACCTTGAATGCTGGGCAAGCACTATTTTACTATTATATCCCCAGTCCTTTTTTTTTTTTTTTTTCTGAGACAGAGTTTTTCTAGGTTGCCAAGGCTGCCCTTGAGCTTGTGATTGTCTTGCCTCAGCCTCCTGAGTAGCTGGTATTATGGGTGTGAACCACCATGGTAAGCTCTAATTTCTTTTAGCTCCTCTTCTCTGTGTCCTGGGCTATGTTGACTGCCTGCTTCTTCACTTTTGCCTTCTCTTGGACTCCATGACTAGGATGTTTCTATTTACTTCTGGCTTCTTCATTGTTGATTTGACCTCAGTCTTTGCACTATCTCTCAAAATCTTCTCTCACTTCCCTTCTCCCATCTTTCCACATGTTTTCTCTGTTTATCTTATGAGCACTGAGGGACCCAGTCCTTTGATTTCTCTCCTTACACATATACTTCTAAATTTTCAGCATGTAAACTATTGAGTAAAACCTCTTCAGTTATGTCTTTTTCCCCCCTCTGGTACTAGGGATTGAACCTAAAGATGCTTAACCCCTGAGCCGCATTCCCAGCCCTTTTTGTATTTTATTTAGAGACAGGGTCTCATTGAGTTGCTTAGCGCCTCTCTGTTGCTGAGACTGGCTTTGTACTCAAAATCTTCCTGCCTCAGTCTCCCAAGCCGCTGTGATTACAGACGTGTGCCATGGCTCCCGGCTAGTTGTTTCTTATACCTCATATTTCCCTCTCCATTCTTGCTACTCAGTTCTAATCAAGACTCCCCTTAATTTCTTGTAAATGTTAAACTATCTTCTTAAGGACTCATGTTATTTCTAATTTCTGTCCTCTCTATTTCCTCGTGAGCATGATGACAAATAAACTTCCCTAGATCAATATTTTGATTGTAGACTACTTTCCTTAAAAATTAAAATAAAAGACTCATTGATTTACATCAAGCTTTCTAAACTTCGGCCCAGAATTCCTCACACTTACAACTGTCTACTCCACAGTTGATAATCCCATGAGCTTTTACAGTGGCTCTACTCACTCCACTTCCTTTGCACTGCGTGGTTTCCTACCATTCTGCCTAAATTGAACCATTTCCTTTGGGTTTTTGCTATTGCTTAAAGTCCAGGTCCAGTGCCACCTCTTTTATAATACCTTTCTTAAGGTGTTTTGATGAATAGCAGTTCCACCTTTGAACACCTATGGTTCTTTGAATTATTAAAAGGTTACTTGTCATAATGAATCTTGAATGATAACTTTTATGCACATATAAATTCTCTCCTATTTCTCTAAAGCTCCTACAATGTCAATCAAGGTAACTTGATAAATGTAGGGGAAAGTAAATGTTTTTTAAATGAATGGTAACAACTTATTTTGGAATGTCTGGAGTCATACCTTTCCCGAGGTCAAATGCAGAAGGGACACACATAAAAGTTGTATTTTCATTTTTAAAACCCCATAATTTCTGGAATTAGCATTCATTATCTTGGTTGCTACACTTGTTTTGTAACTGGTTGCAATCTAGCATTCCAATTAAAACTTGAAACACCCACACATCTCTGATATGACTTACTTTTCGCTGTTACTTCTGTATAAACACTTATTTCTACTTGGGCCGTCATTTAAGGGTTTCCTTCCTTCTTTTTTGTCTGAAAAACTTGGAATTGGCCAGGAACTCTCCTCCTTTCAGTGCGCTTAAGTAAACTCATTTGTACTCTCAGAAATCTCCTGGATACACTTTGGCTTCCTGTTAGTTATGAACCCAGGGTGTTGCTTTCTGCTCACCTGCTGCGACCTTTGGTTTCAGTAAGGAATGACCTTTGGTTTCAGTAAGGAATGGTGTTGTGATGCCCTGGAAAAGAGCACCGGGTACATTTGCTAATTAAGCCAGGTTTTGTCTAGGGGATTTTTATTGTTGCCATATTCTCTCCATATAAGTTTGAGAAGCAAAATGAACCTAAGTTCTCTGCCTCTAAAGTTCAAGTGTTACACATTCAGCAATTGTGGCTGCCTTGGGAATGTGCTGAGCTGTCTAAGCGATTCTCTTTATTTCCTTTTTGAACTTTATTTATTTGGGCTGTTCTACAATTAGCTTCTCTGCATAGAATTCAGAACCAGTTTGGGGATATAGCATTCACAGAGATAGAAATTATTTTTGAACAATCACTTCTCCAGTCCTCATGTAGTCTTCCAAGGCAACACTCCAGAGTGACTTGGTTGCTACAAGTCCCTTGTGGTTTTGTATTGCTGAAATCAGGTTTCTGTATGAATATTATATCAGTTGACTCATGTTATATGGTTAGAAAGTGACTTCATGCACATGGCAACAAGCAGGTATTTGACAGGGGATGACAAAGCATTTGGCTGCAGGGCCCATGTCTTGGTGTCAGTATTAGTTCCTCCTCTGCCTTTTCTTCCTTCTCTCTTCCTTCCCCTCTCCTTATTCCCAATCTTCTTCTTCCTCTTCCTTCTACCTTATTTCCAACTTTGCTTTAAAATGTTCTTTCTTTTGCACTCAGGATAATTTTTACATTAAATTTTGCCCGTGGAACAAGCAGATTGCTAATGAAGCATGTGAAATAATAAAGCATGTGTAATCCTATTTTAGTTTTGTAAATCATATATTTAATTTTATGATTATTTTCTGTGGTTATAAAATCCTGAGAGATGTTTCCAAAGTATAGATAATAGATTAATGAAGTAGTAAAAGTACTCAGTGTTCTTAATCTCAATTTCCATAAATATCCACAACTGTCATTACTGTAAGTGCATCGATCCCAAACTTCCCCAAGCCCTCTCCAGCCAAGAGGTATGCATATCATCACACTGTGAATTAAGTGGTTCTGGAGGCCTCCCTCTCACCCAGGTAGCTGCAGGGGCTAAGTCTTCTGCTTAGCTTTCTAGTTTTCCGGGAAATGAGTGCTCGGATCAGGTTGTGTGTGCTCACTCAGAGAGTGTGAGTCACTGTCTCCACTGTTCTGAGATACCTTTAGAGGTCTTGGGGCTGTGCCTGAGGTCATCATGCTCAACAGCTCCAACCATTGAAGTTCCCATCGTCCTGCAAGGTCTGCAACAGAATGCTTGGGTCACGGGGTTACACAGGTGAGTCAACTTCCTGTACTTGAGCAAAGAGAAGGTAGGTTTGATAAATTACCTTTCAATCCTAGGACAGTGAAACTGACAGAATGCTTCATTGAGAACAGAACAGAATCAATTAATTTTCATCACCCGACTCAAAATATCTTTAGCAGCCTTCTTGTCTACATTTGATTTTTATTGATTTCATCTGATAACTGTTTGATATGATCTTAGTGATCATAACCTGCATCTCCTAGCATCTGATGTCTTGAGTATACCTCTGTTTCCTCAGGCTCAGTGCGAGGTGCTTTGCAGTTCATTATGAATTCCTTTTTTAAAGGAGCTCCTGCTGTAAAGATGGTACGCTAAAATGGCAATGAACCGAAACAAAACATGAGGCAGTGCTAGCTGAAAGATAAAGTTAACAAAACTGTATGTATGCAGCAACTGAGTGGAGCTTTCTGGACTTAACCTCCAAGTGGTTTCTGCAGACACTGTACACACAGGTTAGATGATCTTATGCCTGTGGGCTTCAGGACTGCTTGAATAACTAGGATGCTGTTGGTGAGACTACTACCCACTTAGGAAAGGCACACTGTGCTGAAGGACTCCTCCTGGGTCCTGATTTTTGAAAATGAAGACACAAGGAACAGTGATCAAGTTCATATACACTGTGAAACTGTGACAATGAAGGGCAAATAACTGTCAAAGTCTAGTAGCACAACATTGAATAGGAATAAAGTTTTTAGCATATGCTTCACAGGGCAGTTTCACAAATATGGGTCAGAAGCGATATAGTTTGACAACAGGTTTACTTCAGGTCTGGAGTATTGATTGGCTCAAATATCTGTAAAGTGTTGTACTGCCTGTCATAGAAATCTCAGGTATCCTTAGTTGGTATTTTTTAAAATCTTTTTTATTTTTTAATATTTGTTTTAGTTGTAGGTGGACAAAGTAACCTTTATTTTATTTTTATGTGGTGCCAAGGATTGAATCCAGTGTCTCATGCGTGTTAGGTGAGTGCTCTACTCTAAGCCACAACCCCAGCCCCTAGTTGGTGTTTTTAAATCAAAGGAGATTATAGTCAACTTTATGCTGGACTTATATTATTACAAATAATAGAACATTATTCAGCTTACCTAATAATATGGTTGTATTTGTATCTTATTTTTTGGTTGGAGAAGTTTTGGGGTAGTTTGGGATGAGATGCATGCAATATATCCAAAATACTTCTAATTTTGTGTTCCAAAATGGGTACTATATTTTAATTGGAAAGATAAAAGGTTAAAGTAACCAGGATTACATGCTAGCACAAAATTAAGAATTAGGGTACAAAACCGGATGCCTCTGAGCCTGAAATTTAAAAGCAAAAACAATAGTGAAGACATTATAGCTGTCTTCACTCATTAATAAGTGCTTCTTTTATTCCACATTGATCTAGAGACATCAGGGTTAAAAACAATGAATGTGTACTTAGTACCGTCCACGTGCCCAGCCTGAGGTAGGCTTGTTACAGGTATAGGGGTATAACTTCATAAATATTTCACAGCAACTTTATGAGACGAGAGCAATTTTACCTATTTATACTTGAGACTCCTGAGATACAGAGAACTTTGGAAACTTCTTCCAGATGATATGCATATTGAGGAAAGCAAAATTTGAGTTGTAGAATCTGAATTCTATGGCTGACACCTGTGATTATCTAAGGAACCAGCACCTCACCCTCCCTAGTCATTGTGGTTTGGGAGTCTTTGGGTGACCTTTAGGAATCCAGGGGTGGGCATGCCATCCTGTCCTGCTCAATAGAACCTTGGGTCTCTGAGTCTCACTGACTCAATCCAGGCATGTGGGGGTCCATTCTAGGATCTTTAGTGAACACATCCATCCCCCCATCCCAGTCAGATTCTGAAGATGTAAGCCCTAAGCCGCTGGCAGACATTTTGACATCATGAGGCAAGAAAGGTATGTGACAATGGTGTCCCCATAAAAGAAAGCAGAGCTCTCGGTGTGGGGTAAGCTAATAAAACACATTTTTAAATTAGCCCTTAACCATGTATAAGGATGATTTTGTTATTGTCTCAGTTTAACAAGGAATAAAGCAGATTCCTTTTTTTTTAAGTTCAAGCATTGTGATTTTCTTTTTTATATTGTACTTTTCCATTGGTTCTTTTTAGTTATACATGATAATCAAAATTATTTTGACATAATTATAAAAGCATGGAATATAGTATGTTCTGATTTGGTCCCCAGTACTTCCTATTCCACCTCTGTTCCCTTCCCTCTGCTCTACTGACCTTTCTGCTACTTACTTATAGTAATTTTTGTTTAAATTAATGTATTGTGGATGTACATGATGGTGAGATTCAGTGTGTTATATTCTTGTATGTACCTAGTAAAGTTAGGTCAGATTCATTCCACTGTCCTTCCCTATCCCATCCTCCCTTCCACTTATTGCCCTTTGTTTATTCCACTGATCTTTCTTCTATTCCTTTTTTATCCCACCCCCACCTCATTTTGGATTAGCTTCTACATATCAAAGAAAACATTCAACTTTTGGCTTTGGGGGACTAGCTTATTTCACTTAGCATGGTAGTCTCCAGTTCTATCCATTTATCAACAAATTCCATATTTTCATTCTTCTTTATGGCTAATATTCAGTTGTGACAAATATACCACATATTCTTTATACATTCATCTGTTGAAGGGCACCTAGGTTGGTTCCATACCTTACCTATTATGAATGGTGTTGCTATAAAAAATTGATGTGGCTGCATCACTGTAGTGATCTGATATTAATTCCTTTGGGTATATACTGAGGAGTGGGATCCCTGGGACAAACAGTGGTTCCATTTCAAGTTGTCTGAAACAACAAAGCAATCCTTAGCAAGAAAAGATTCTCAACAATATCAAGTTCTGATATTCTCAACAATATCAGAATCTCCATACTGATTTCCAGGTTGGTTGCACCAATTTGCAATGTATGAATGTACATTTTCCCCCACATCCTCACCAACATTTATTATTACTTGCATTCTTGATAATTGCCATTCTGACTGGAGAGAGATGAAATCTCAATGTAGTTTTAATTTGCATGTCTGTAATTGCTAGAGATGTTGAACATATTTCATGTGTTTGTTGTTGTTTTTCTTCTTGTTCCTTTGCCCATTTATTGATTGGCTTATTTGTTTTTCTGGTGTTAAGTGTTTCTGAGTTCTTTGTATATCCTGGAAATTAACATCCCATCTGAGGTGCATGTGGCAAAGATTTTCTCCCAATCTGTAGGCTCTCTTTTCACATTTTTGTTTCTTTTGCTATGAATAAGCTTTATAATTTAATGCCATCCTATTTGCTGATTTATTATTTTACTTCTTGTGCTTTGGGAGTCTTAAGGAAGTCAGTTCTGGAGCCAACATGTTGGACTGTTGGGCCTACACTTTCTTCTAGCTGATTCAGGATTTCTAGTCTCATTTCTAGGTCCACTTTGAGTTGAGTTGAGATGAGAGATAGAGTTTAAATTTCATTCTACTAGATAGGGGATTCCCTGTTTTCCCAGCATTATTTATTAAAAAGGCTATCTTTTCTCTAAGGTACAGCTAGTATGAGATACCAGTATTTATTTGGGTTTGTCTTTTTGTCTTCTATTTCATTGGTCTTCATGCTTGTTTTTTGCCAGCAAGATGCTGTTTTTGTTACTATACCTCTGTAGTATAATTTGAGGTCTAGTATTATGATGCCTTCTTCTTCACTGTTCTCACTTAGGATTGCCCAAGACCATCATTATTTTGAATGGAGAAAAGCTGAAAGCATTTTCTCTAAAAACAGGAACAAGACAAGGATGCCCACTTTGACCATTCCTACTCAACATGGTTCTTGAAACTCTAGCTAGAGCAATTAGGCAAGAAAAGAAATTAAATGGATGTGAATAGGAACAGAAGAGGTTAAATTATCTGTTTGCCGATGACATGATTCTATATTTGGAAGACCAAAAAAGTTCCCACCAGAAGATTTCTAGAACTCATAAATGAATTTAGCAAAGTAGTAGGATATGAAATTAGCACCCACCAATCAACTGCATTCCTAATACTCCACTGATGAATCTGCTGAAAAAGAAATTAGGAAAACTATCCCATTTACAATAACCTGGAAAAGAATTATTTGGGAATCAATCTAACAAAAGAGGTGAAGGACCTCTACATTGAAGATTGTAGAATGCTAAAGAAAGAAACTGAAGAAGATCTAAGAGTGCTAGAAGATGGAAAGACCTCCCATGTCCTCGAATAGGCAGAATTAGTATTGTCACAATGGTTGTACTACGAAAAGTGCTATAAAGGTTCAATGCAATTCCCATAAAAATTCCAATGATATTCATCACAGAAATAGAAAAAGCAGTCATGAAATTCATTTGGATACATAAGAAATCCAGAATAGCCAAAGCAATCCTTAGCAAGAAAAGATTCTCAACAATATCAAGTTCATGATGTTATTGCTAGCAGAGCCAGGATTCTATTTCTTAGGTGTTCACTGAATACCTTCTTTCATTCAGATTCTAAAAATCAAAATAAACCTTAGTACATGATTATCTATGAGTTATTTACTTCATCAAACCTGAAGCTAATTGTAGACTTTCATGTATGAATGGAGATTAATATATTGCCAAATATAAGTGAGGATGAAAGTTAAGTATGATTTACCATTAGAGTTTTAAAACTTTTTTTGTATTCCTCCTTTTCTTCTACTGAGAAAGGCAAGTAAAATTGTTATCCATTTATGCTGCCTCTTGCAAGGGATGCATAAAGGTTGCCTTTTTTATTATGATTCCTTGCAATTGCATGAGTTCCTAAGGATACACAACAAGTTTTTAATCATTGCAGATTGCTTGGGAGTGGTGAAGAAGGGTGCTAACTACTCATAGGTTAAAATGACTTCTGAGCTTCTGTTCTGAATTATAGATCTTCAGATAGGGGATTCTATACTGGGAAGGATAATTAGAAATTCAACTGAACTGTATTCTGCACAAAAATGATGTCTCTTTGGACCACGCTGCAAGTCTTACTTAATGGTTATGAACCTTTAACAACTAGCAAAAGGTACAAGTAATGGAGGTCATTATATAATAAATGAGAAATACTATTGATATCTTCTTCCCACATGATACTAGAATTGGAATATCACTTTAGTAGCTTGTGATTTGTCATTTTTTTTTACCAAGTTTAAGCTCTTTCTCTTAAAAAATCAATATATTTTAATATTATGTGGTAATGAGTGTCCTGACAACTCATTCATCCATAAGTCATTAACTTTCCTGTCTCCCTCAATGTAGCAGTTGAGTTGAATTAATTTTAAAGTGCCAATAGAATGTGAACCTTAAAGATAACTGATACTTAAATATATTACTTTATTATTCATATAAGTCTAGAAAAAAATAGAAATATACTGTGTATAGGAAACTGATTTAGAATTTAAGTATGCTGTCAATAACCTTGCTCTCCTAGTTGTTTCATTTAAGTTTCCATTCTTCCTGCCCCCACCAAATCCATTGCATTGGGAGTTTTGCAAATTCTGCAATTATATAGTAGGTGGGGCTACTTCTTCTAAACCCTTGTTACCAACACCCATCAGTTCTTGGCTAGTTTCCTCCTTTCATCTTCAAATTAGTTTTTTACCTTCCCTAATGGTCCTCCTGTATTTCATTCTTCATACAGCAAACAGAGTAATGTTTTAAACAAAGAATGAGGATATATCAAAATCCTATTTAAAATCCTTTTGGGCATCCTGTGGCACTTATGATAAAATCTAAGCCTCTTCATCCTGTCTCCAAGGTCCTGAGGGTCTGGGCTCTCCAACAACATAGCACTCTTCCTTTCCTCTTTGTCATTGTGGTCTAGCCATGTTTTAGGCAGCTGTTTTGCTACTGGGACTGAAAGACCTGAGCAGGAGAATTGTAGAGGAGAAAAAGTTTAATTGGGGGCTCACAGTTTCAGAGGTTTCAATCCATAGACAACTGGCTCCATTCCTTGAGGTTCGAGATGAAGCAGAACCTCATGGTGGAAGAGTGTGGCAGAGGGAAGCAGCTCACATGATGATCAGAGAGCAGAGAGAGGCTCTACTCACCAGATACAAATATATACCCCAAAGCCATACCCCCAATGCCCCACTTCCTCCAGCCGCACCCTATCTGCCTTCAGTTACCACTCAATTAATCCCATCAAGTGATTAATTCACATATTGAGTTAAGGCTCTTTTAACCCAATCATTTCTTCTCTGAAGCTTCTTGCACTGTCTCACATGTGAGATTTTGGGGGACACTTCACATCCAAACCATAACAAGCCATAATGCTCTCCTCTCGGCTTCTGAAACAGACTGAGCCCACTAATGCCATGAGGCACTTGCATCTCGACTGTATCCGCCTATGAGGCTCTCAGATGTTCTCAAAGATGGCCCAAGTGGCATTCAGAATGTGCACAGCATTTCATGAGTGATAGCTTTCCTTACTGTAGCCAAGCAGGCAGTTCCAGTCCTAGAAAAATTTTATCACAGCCAATGTTACTTCTTACATTTCCTCATTTATTTGTTCATGGTCGGTTTTCCACTAGAATATAATCTCCCATGCTAGTCAGACCTCTGTCATTAATACCTGAGATAAAAATAAACTTATGAAAAGAAAAAGGCTAGTTTGGCTCATAATTTTGGAGCTTTCAGTCCACAATTGTTCCCAATGCTTATGGCAAAGTGTATCTCATGTTAAGCCAAAACACTAAAAGAAAGGAGGAGGAAGGGGATGGTGTCCCGCTACCCTGTTTAAGAGCACAATTGCAATGGCCTGAAGACGTTCCAATAGGCTCCATTTCCAAATGGTGCCACCATTTCCCAATAGCACCAGACTCAGGACCAAGACTTTACCATATGGGAGATACTTAAGATCCTAACTAGAGATACTTAAGATCCTAACTAGAGCAGTTTTGCAACAACTCAGAAGAGTGGCTGATACATGTGTGGTGAGTTAAATAATCCAACTATATTTCACTTAGGAGAAAAATACTTGGAAATGCTATAAGTAAAAGCAAAATTTAAATGTGCATTATTTCAAATATGTACAAATAGTATATGAAAAAAATGATAGGGTGAGTATAAAGTTTTGTTTTGAGTTGGGATTTTTTCCTTTTTTTAAGTTCAAAATTTCTTTTTATAAATTGACACTAATATATACATATACATATATACATACATATATTTCCGAAATACAATATCATAATTCCATATATTTATACAATGTAAAATGATCAAATAAGGCTAATTTGCCTTTCCATATCCTCAAAGATTTATCATTTCTATATCTTTTTTTTATAACTTTTTATTTTATTTTTATGTGGTGCTGAGGATCGAACCCAGGGCCTTGCACATGCAAGGTGAGTGCTCTACTGCTGAGCCATAACCCCAGCCCTTCATTTCTATATCTTAGGGAGCTTTAAACTCTTTCTTACTTTGAAATACATCATAAATTATTTTAGACTCTATTCTACTATGCTCTTAAACACAAGAAATAATTCTTTCTTCCTGGGGGTATTTTGGTAGATGCTATCAAATCTGTTTGTTATGTTTTGAATCTAAAATATCCCCCAAAGCTCACATGTTAAAAACATTGGCTGCATAGTTTAAAGGTGTGACCTTTGGAAGATGACTGGATCATTAGGCCTCTATTCTAATCAATGTATCAGTAAACAAGCTAAGCATCTAAGAGTGCTATCATCAGAATGGAAAGACAGCCCTCAGAATGGGAGAAAATTTACAAATCATATATCTGATAAGGGGCTAATGCTCAGGATAAAAAATATTTCTGGAACTCATAACATAAAAATTTAGAAACCAATTTGAATATACATCTCACCAAAGAATATAGCTAAAAATACATTAAAAGATGCTCAACATCACAAATCATTATATAAAAACAAATCAAGAACTATTTCTTTTGATTATCTTTGGATGTTTATCATTTTTTTTTAAAGTCAGAAAATAAAAAATACAGGCAAAGAAATGGAGAAATTGGAATCCTTGTACATGGCTGATGGGAACATAAAATTGTACAATAGTGTGGAAAGCAGCATGTCCTTGTGTGTGTGTGTGTGTGTGTGTGTGTGTAGGTGTGAGTGTGGGCGTACTAGGATTGAACCCAGTGCCTCATGCATACTAGGCAAGCATAGTCTACCATTGAGCTATGTCCCCAGTCCAACAGTGTATCCTAAACATGGAAGGACCTTCTAATTAGGAATTTCACTTCTAGGTATATACCTCAAAGAATTGAAAACAAAAATTCAAGCAGTATTTGTATACCGATGGTTACAGAAGGATCATGTGCAACAGCCAGAAAGGGGATATAATGCAAATGCCCATTGATAGATGAATGGATAAATAAAATGTGGTGTATATATATACCATGGGGGTACTCTTCAGCCTTTAAAAGGAATAGCCATCTGATATATTCTGACATGGATGAATCTTGAAAACATACTCTTGAGTGAAAAGAGACAGAAAAGGACAAATACATTGTGATTATATTTATGTCTGAATATTTGGGTCCCCTTACCTCAGTCCTTATGTGAAATACTAACTCCCAAGGCAAGGTCACCTTCAAGAATGGGATTAGTGCCTTTAAGAAGTCTAAGGGAGCTCCTTTGGTCCCTCTACCATTTGAAGACATAGATCAAGGACATTATCTATAAATGAAGAGATAGACCCTCACTAGATTCCAGGATGGCCAGGGCCTTAATCTTGGTCTTCTCAGCCCCCAGAACTGTGAAAAATCGTTTTCTACTCAGTTTATGGTATGAACAGACTAAGACATATGTGGTTCCTGGAAAAGTTGAATTCAGGGAGATAGAAAGTTTAATAGTGGTCTGTTAACAGGACTAGGCAGGAGGGAATAATGAGGAATTATTGCTTAATGCCTACAGATGTCTAAGTTTAGGATGATCAAAATGTCTTTGAGATGAATGATGGTACTGCTTGCACAAGAGTGTGAGTAGACTTAATGCCACTGAGCTACACTTAAAAATGGAGGAAAAGATAAATTGTATCAAATTTTATCATGCGTATATTTTCATGAACCTAAGTTTAAAACCTCCAATTATAAATCTTCCTGGAGAAAATCTAAGGAAAACTTTTATTACCTTTAATTAGGAAAAGATTTCTTTAGTGTATAACCCAAAGTACAATTTGTAATGGAAATTCGTGCTTCACCAAAGGTTAAAAAAAATCTACTCTTCAAAAAAATAGACTAAAATAAAATATTTACAAAATATTTTTACATCTGTTAAAATGCCTTACTCTGACTTAAAAATAACTCTGAAAACAAAATAATGAGAAAATGACTATTCAAAACATTTGAATAGTCAGTCCCCAAAGATGACTGGAATAAGCAAATAAACAAAAAATGCACATCATTAGTTTTTATGGAAATGCAAACTAAAACCAAAGTGAAACAGAATTTTATCATAATGCCAATTAAATGTAAAATTTAATTATGAGACCGGCACAATTTAAAAGACTTTTCATACCAAGTGTCAGTAAGGATTTAGAGAAATTTAAACTCTCATGTAATGCATGCAGGAATGTACAATAGTACAACTGCTTCAGAAAATAATTTAGCAATTTCTTAAAATTTTAGGCATGCATATAGCATATGATCAAGTCATCATAATTCTGTTTGGTCCAAAATGTCATATCACATGCAAGAATATCAATAGCATGTTTATTTGTAAAGGCCAAAGGCCCCAAACCAGTCAAATACTCACCAAAAGGTGATTGGCTGAACAAAGTGTGGATACCCCACACAGTGGAATACCACTCAGTAATAAAAAGGAGTGAATTCTTGATACTTAATGGATCTCAGAATAATTCTGCCAAGTAAAAGAAGTCAGATGAAAAGAGTATGTAGTTTCTAGTGTCATTTATTTTTTTTCAGATTTTATTTTTTTTATTTTTATTTTTTATCTTTATTTCTTACATAATGACAACAGTAGAATGCATTACAATCATAATTATCCACTCACAGCACAAATTTTTATATCTCTGTATATAAAGTATGTTCACACCAAATCATTTATATAACTTGAAATTACAAACTAATATAGTGAAAGCAGATCATTGGCTGCCTATTTATGGGAAGAGGATAAATGAGGTAGGAGGCTTCATGAAGGGCCAAGATGAAACTTGATGGTGATGGATATGTGTGTTACCCTGATACTGGTGATGGCTTTACCTGTGTATGTTATACCTCATCAAATTTTATACTTTGAATAAGTGCAATATGTTATACATCCATTGTATCTCTTAAAAAACTGTTTTAAAAACTGGGAAAAAATAAAGGGAGAAAGAAAGTACAAAAGAAAGAGAAAAAAAGTAATGAAGGAAGGAAGCAAGGAAGGACAGTGTGTTCTCATGTAGCGCTCACCTCTTAGTTGTATGGTTATTATTTCATTCAAATTATAAATACCTTAGTATTTAAATATTTCCAATGAATCGTAGTCTTCTTAAATTCCTGCATAAAAATCAACTTTCTATAAACAGAAACTCAATACAATTAAAAAATTCTTATTAATAATTTGAGACTGTTTTGTAGGGACCTGACTGATACTATTTGAATGCATGGGAAAGAAATTTAGTTGGGAATCATTATCTTAGATTGTTTTGGACAAACTATCCCAAGACAAATATCATGGCTTCCAGATTTTAAAATCCTAACAGAACTACCACAAGTCTGTGTTTGTCGTTTCTTTTTATAATAATAGAAATAAATCATTACCCTTAATAATTAATAATTAGCTATAAGTTGTTTTACATCATTTTTAAGACTAATCACAACTATTTATAGAGTCAGTGTTGAATGCTTGTCTTGAGCAGAATTTTATAGTTTTCTATCCCATGACTTAATATTACCTTCTAGAAACATCCATACTTTTCAAAGAATTACAACACAATAGCCAGCATGCGTGAGTGAGGTAGAAGAGTCTGTCTAGCTGTGTTCTCATTACTGTGGTCATGTTTTGTATATTCTGAGACCACTACATATGTATAAAACAGTGAGAATTTGATTAAATCGTTAATTCTTTAGCCACTTTCTTCTGCCCTTTGGTGAATGTGGCCCAGTCCTAGTACAGCAGACTGTCTTTCCCTATTTCCCTTCCTATTCTAGATAGGACGAGTGACGTACAGAGACATGCACAATTTTACACCATGTTTTATATTTTAAAAATGACTTTTAAGTGACAAAAAGGAGGATGGCTAAACCTTACCACTCACTATGTAGGTGTTGAAGCTAATTAAAATCTGGTGACTTCTGAATTAACTTGTGGGTCCCTACAGTGATGGAAATTGCTTCTTTCTAGTATTATTGACTGACAAAGCAGGTGACAGCTTGTTTGCCTCCTTTGAACAAGTTCATTAGTTTCCAATAATGGCTGTTTCAGGTAAATACTTCAGTATTTAATTAGCAGGCTCTCTTTGGTGAGTTAGAAACAATTACAAGATCTTTTCTCTTCCATTTGTGTTCAGGACCCAAATGCTTTCTTTGGCCCATCTGACTCATCTTCAGTCAATAGTTGTATGCCTGACAGCTGCCATCAATAACTATTGAAGCAACTGCCCATGTATTTTTTTTTATGATCTAAAAATAAGATTCCATCAATCTTGAAGATTAACTACTTGGACAGCACAAGTTTTAAACCTCTTTCAGTTCAAGTCTTCCAGTTGACACCACTTAGTCAATATTCTGTGTCGTTGCCTAATAAATTGAAACAACATGTAAGTGTTGAAAATTTCTACCCCGAGCCCATACAAGTGTTCAGTTGAAAATATCCTAGTGAAAGAGAATGTTTAATGTCAACATATATTGAGAGCCTGCTATGAGCTTGTCTCTAGGGACCCAGAAGGTACTCAAGACTTTGTCTCTGTCTTAATATAATCCCCAGTATAGTGGAGAAATAAGTCAACATTTAACCATATTACATTAATATAATTTAATGTTAGTATGATATGACACAGGAATCAGAGCTGGAGGGATACTTGCATATTGAATAGTAGGAGCTTTCAGATTCTGTCTGTCTACTCTTTGTGAAAAGGTAGAGGTCAAGAAAAGAACATTGGTGGGGATAATTGGGCTTGAAGAAAAAGAACATTTTAAAAGTAATGCTCTATATGAATCTCTGGCAAGATGCAGCTATATCTGAAGAGGATCTTAGCAAAGTTTCCTTTTGTGATGCTTTCCCTGAAAAAAAAAATTATACAATAAATATTTAAATTATTCTTCAGGGCATTTTGTGTTGGACTTGCATTTCTTTTGAATGTTTGCTATATGCAAATTGAAAACTAAACTTTATAAGGTATACCTTTAAGGAAACATCATACTAGATTTTACAAATGAGATGAAGATTTGGTGGCATTTTAAATAATGTTATTACCCTAGGCCAATTGTTGTGGTGCATGCCTATAATCCCAGTGACTTGGGAGGCTAAAACAGGAGGATCAGTTTGAGGACAGCCTAAGAAACTTACCAAGACCTTCAGCAACTTAGACCCTGTCTCAAAAAAAACGGGGGGGGGGGTCTGGGCTTGTAGCTCAGTGGTAAAGAAGCCCCCTGGGTTCAATCCTTAATACCTGTCTCCATACCCCCTCAAAAGTTATTACCCAGAAATGAACTGAAAGCACAGCTTTGTCATGACTGCCTACATGTTAGAATTACAAGGGGTCTAGGCAACTCTTCATGGCTGTGACCAAAATAACTGAAGAACAACTTGGAGGAAGAAAAGTTTATTTTGGCTCATAATTTCAGAGGTTACTTCCATGGTTGCTTCACTGCATTGCTCTGGGACTTAAATAAGGCAGAACAACATGGTGAAAGGAGTGGTGGAGGGAAACTGCTCCCTTCATGGTGGCCAGGAAGCAGAGCAAAGGGGAATGGGTCTCAGGGGAAATGACCCCTTCCAGGGTATGCCTCCCAGTGACCCACCTCATTCAGCCGTACCCTACTTGCTCCAGTTACCGTCCATTTAATTCATTGAAACTAGGGTGGACTGATTATATTAGAGATTTCATGATTCAATCATTTTACCTCTGAACATTCCTGCTTTAATCCAGGAGCTTTGGGGGGACACTTATATCCAAATCATAACACAGTGCAAGGGTTTGGGTGTTACAAAAGACAAAAAAGTATAACAAGTTTTTTAATTAACCCAAATCTATAGATGGAGTGTCTGAGATTAAAACTAAAATTTTTGGAAGAATTTGTTTTTCAGAACCAAAAGGCACAAATCCTGCTCCTTCCAAGAGTTCAGCCACTATTTGGGCCTTGTGGATTATTGCTAGCATATATACTAGGGCCTAACTATTACCATATCTTTCAAGTTTTAAAGATCAACTAAAATCCAATGTTTAAAAAATATAGAATTCTCCACTTTCTGTATTATATTCCAAGAATGCCATCTATTCTTAGCGTGCTGTGGACTATCATTACTAGGACCATCTGTAGGCCAATTTTTTGCACACTGTTAATATACATAGTCAATCATCATTATTTGCAGATTGCATATGGGTGAATTCATCTGCTTGCTAGAATTTGAACCTCAAAATCAATACTGTGACACAGAGTCAAACGTGCATAGAGTGGAAAAAAGTTTTAGTTGCCTGAAATATGTCTTCCCAGCTGAGGATGAACAAGGCAACAGTCTGCCTTCTTGTTTCAGTATTCATACTGTAAATAAGGGTCATTTTCATGGTCCACTTAGTGTCATATTTTTCATATATTTTGTGTTGTTTTTTTTGTTGTTGGCAACTGACTTTGTTGTTAAACTGGCTTCTATGCATAGCAGTAAAGTCATGTTTAGTGTTGCTAAATGCAAGAAGACTATGATGTGCCTTATGAAGAAAATACTAGTGTTAGAGAAGTTTCATTTCATAAATTATGTAGTGCTATTGTTTGTCAGTTTAAAGTTAATAATAAATTATATATTAAATAAGCTGACTTTAAACAGAAATATGCAAGTGTGTATATTGATTGGATTACAAATAGGTTTGTGACCGGAATCTTGAAGGATCCTAACCCCTTATTTCTCCTAGAAGCAATAGTGCAGTATTTGCTAATTGAGTATTTGCTATGACATTTTTTGGCATAACTACTACAAATAGCAAGAAACAACCATAATATCTTGCTCTAGGTGTGAGTTACTAAGCAACACCATCCACCAACCCCCCCGCCCCGCGCCGCAAATTACAGTCAGTAAAGTCAGTCAAGACTGCAGAATAAAGGATCAACAGAGTTCTGACTTAGAGAATTGGGCAGAAGTGAGGAGCTGTGAGTGACCCAAGAGTTCCGACATTCATGAAGTTGATTCTTCTTCCACGCATGCTGAGCATACGTGAGAAAAATTTGGGGTATAGTAGTCACCTATCAGATGACCAGAGCTATCCCAGAAAGTCAGAGATCACCCCTTCTAATTTACTTCTAGAATGACTGGATTGGAGAGAGGTGGAGTCACTGTGACCATCTGGCATGCCCTGTTCTCATTGGTGAATTGAGAGTTGAAGTATTCTCACTTCATTGCACTTGTGAGGTGAAGGTAATTGTGGACCAACCAGCCTCACAAGGAAAAAGAAGGCTATTCTTCCATCTATTCTCCATGATGTTGGCATAGACAGGGAAGAGCTGGATTGAAATTGAATTCTGATAATAATGAATTTGCAGATACCCCAATTGCAATGTTTATTAGAACAAACTTTTATGATTTTAACTAGATTGAAGAATCTATCACCATTTCCAGGAATAAGAGAGGGTATGAATGGATATGCAAAGTAGAGATGGGGAGCTTAGTAGTCAGAAAAGACTCAGCTGACTCAAATGAATATTGAGTTTCCTCTGATCTGTTCGTCTGAAAGAGAGGTCGGTAATAGTTCTGTCAAGGGGGTATATGTTGGAAAATGAGTGATGAATGAACAGCATGGGAAGAATTGGAATGTGGACAGGGTAAGAGTGATTTCTTGTAGATGCCAGAGGCCTACAAACTTGTAGAGAGAAAGATAATTTAGGTAACTTTTATTACAGAATGAGTTGTATAAATTTGGGATTGCCCCATTCAAATCAGTAAAGTGCTTTATACTTTTTTTTGAAATCTGTATATTTTGAAAATGGATAGCTGAATTGAGATTAACTATAAAGGTAGAGGAGGGAAGAAGTTTTTATATAAATTTTGTGATATGGAAGATGAATTTATCTTGTGAGAGAAACTTGAATGTTATAAGTTTGAGAACAGTATTAATTCAAAAATGATGTGAAGCATAAGTTGACTATGGAACTGTTGGATTGCCAGGTTATTTCTAGGATCCAGCTGAAATTGTTGACAAATTTTATATACATATATGTATGTTTACATATGTGGTTATTTGATTTTTATCCCAAACTACTCAGGAAATTACTGTACATATTAAGACAAATATTTGTGTTCATATGAGGGTGAACACTTGTAGGAAAGTGGAAAAAAATGACATGCGTCAAGATAACTTGGAATTTTGCCAGGAGTGTTTGACATGATATACTACAGAGTCTTAATTATTTTAGATCCACTCTGCCCAGTGAAGCTGATGAAAATGAATGACTCCATAAGGTATAGCACTATGTACAATGTTCCATTATAAAAAGAATGATTCCTGCAGGAAAATGGATAGAACTGGAAAATATAATGTAAAATGAAATAAACCAGACAGAAAGAAAAGTATTGCATAATCTTTCTCATATGTGAATGCTAAACAGTGTCAACCTGAAAACCATCAACCACTGAAGTACATATACATGTATGTATATAATCACAATAGTGATAACTAGAGATAGGGAAATGCATGGGGGAGGGCAAGGGTAGAAAAAGGTTGGTGTGATCAATGCACATTGTATGCATATATTGAAAAATAACTTTGAACCCCACTAATATGCACAATTACTATGTGTTAATAAATAATCTCAAAAAAAGGAAAATATTTTTTAAAAATTACAAAAGAGAAGAATGAGAGAGACACAAGTTAACATACTTATTTCTAAGGAATAAAAGATGGAAGAAGTGATTCTATGTAACTTCCAAGGCTAAGTTATAAATCAAGTTCTTTCTCTTTTGGAATTATTGATCTTGGAATCTAGCCACCATGTTTTGAGAAAACCCAGGTCACATAGAAAAGAGGTATACAGCTTTAGTTAATGCTGAAGCTGGTAGCCAGCAATACCTCAGAGCCATGAAATTGAATGAGCTTTCTGAAGATTCTGATTCCCAGCCTTCCAACTGTCCTAGCTGAGATCAAATGGAGTAAAGTAAAACTGTCTTAATCAAGCCCTCTAGAAATAACAAATTCATGAGAAAAATAAATACTTTTAAGTCACCAAGTTTTAGGAGGGTTTGTTAGGTGGCAATAAATAACTAGAAGAGGCATTTTCTTGAAGTATATGAGCCATAGATTTTTCCTTGTTAGCTGGGATGGAAAGAAAAACTGGCTGGATAAAAATGCCATTAAGTTTAAATTTATAGGGAAGTAAACATGAGAGCAGCTACAGCTGATATTTTTTATGTCTTTATGGGTGATAAGCCCATTTGCTTCATCGCTGAGACAAAGTGGAGAGGAGTTGATAGGAATGGGTTTGAAGTTTTGATTAAATATTAAAATTTCAGAATCAGTTATTTGGGGAACAAGGAAGGAGTTAATTAAAGTGACTGACAAATTTAAAAAATGAATGATATTGCAAATCATATGTAATAATGTATCGTTACTTTCAGCATAGCTATACTTGTTTTTTCATTAGTGACACAAGTGAAGAGTGTGTAAAATGTTTTGTAAGATGAATTTGGTTGACAATAAAGGGAGCTATGAAATGCACAATGTTAGTGATGTAGTGTGTGAAATTAGTTACAGAGCCCAAGATATGTAGAGGAAAAAGCAAAACCAGGGGAAATCTGATAACCTAGGAAATTAGGAGGAGATCAAGGATTGAAGGTCAAGGTGTGGTAAAAGAACAAGTTTATTTTGAGGAAATTGAAGAGGCTAAAATCTCTGTTTGGATATAGGAATTTTCAAGTTTAAGATTTCAACGTTGAAGATGTTTTACTGGTAATAAAAAGCATTGTGTTACCACATGTGAGAGTTATAGAAGGGAGTAAAATTGAAAGAAATACAGAAATTAAGACCCTCTGAGGTTAGGAAGACTTGTGGCTGGTTGTGTGGAGTTACAGTGGGGTAGGAGGTGGATTGAAAAGGAAGAATATAACCTCTGCAGAAAAACCTAAAAACTTTTATATATTGATGTTGAGAATAGGAGGAGGGTGGCATACATTTGTATATGGACTTCAAGATGGAGAATCTGTTGAGGAAAAGTTTTCAATATTGGATGTTAATCTCTTTTTCTGGCATTGGGGTAGGGATGGTGTCATTACACTTGGGAGGATTGGAGAGACACTGAGAGCCATCAGATGAGTTAAAATTAAGGAGATAAGTGGTTTAGGAAAAGACCAAGGCTATATAAGAGTGTCTTTAAAATATCCTCAGTGTTCTAGAGGCTACTGATTGGTCAGGGAGATTTAAATAAAGTGTAGGAACATAGTTTTTCATTCTTGCAAGAATCTGGTAAGGAGAAAAGAGTTGGGACACATCATAATCCAGGGTGGGGAGAACAACACACAGAAAACTATTATGTGTAGTGGTAAATGTGAATTACTGAAGGTGAGGGTAGTCCAAAACTAAATCTAAATACTTAATAGTCATATATGACAGTGTTCTGTATGAAAAAGCCAGCTGGGAATAGGGCACATATCAATTCTGAGTTGATAAAAATATTCACCTTTATTTTCTGACTACTAATTCCATGATGGCAGTAATCATGCCTCTGTGTTCATTACTGCATGCCTAGAATAGCGCCCAGCACATCAGAAATGATTAGCAAATGCTTGTTAAGTAAACCATTCAACTAATAACAATCTCGATAATATTAAAGGTTTTGTTAATTATGTATTGTGTATCAGAAATGATACTAGCGGTACTTTACATAGATTACTACATTTAATCTACACATTTATGAGGTCATCATCATCAAATTCTAGATTGAGATGCCAAGAGATTAAATGATGCAGGCACAAAGTTAGTATAAGAATGGATTGAATTTAAACTCAGGTCTGATTCCAAAGGATAGGCTTTGAACGCCACTCGATGATATGTATTACATACTTATGAGTGTGGATTATAATCTGTGCATGGGGCATGGGGAGAAAGGAAGCAATTGGGTCTTGGGTGGTTAACTGTGAATTCTAGGGATGAAGGCTGAGAAAGTTGACAGGGTCAAAGGAGGGACATTGATGAAAATAAACTCAGAGATCCAGCTGGCTAACATCTCATATGTACCCATATTTTGAACCAAATTATTTTGTTGTTTTGTGGTTTTTAAAAATTCCTTATAGATTTCATATATCAATCTCTTGTTAGACATGTAATTTGCAAATATTTTCTCCCAGTTTATAGGTTCTTTTCAGTCTGTTTACTGTCTCCTTTGCAGTATAACAACTTCTTAGTCTGACATAATTCCATTTGTATATTTTTGTCTCTGTTGCCTATGCTTCTGAGGTATGACCTAAAACGTCATCACCCATACTGATGTTTTGAAGTGTTTCCTCTATGTTTCAGTGTGATGTGACAGTGTGCATCTATAACTTCCCAGGTGTAGCTAAAGGCAAGGATTGTCTGAGTCAGATGTAACAGTCCTTCCATCTACATACAGCAGTCACAGTTCCTGTTAAGATTAAGAAGAGAAATCAAGGGGTGGGGGGAGGAAATCCAAATGCCAATTTTTAAGGTTTCATGCAACTGGAATTTGAGGCTAAAAACATAAATGATTTACTTTTGATTCATCAGTCTCATTTAGATCAATAATTAAATCAGTATCATTCAGCTATATGTGAATAACTATGAAAAATATCTGCGTGGCTTAAGTCACATTCTGTAGACATCTATGTCACTGTTACCTTTATTTAAACTATTTCTCAAATCCTGTAATTCCATATTGGTTCCAGGCCCTACTCTCGTCCTGATATATCCTTTGATTTATCAAGGACTTGTCTATCAGGCAATGACTCACATTAAAGAGCTAAGGCAGATCCATGACAACACACTGCTTTCCTCCCCATTTGATCTGATTTCCCTTCAGAGCCCTGTTGTCATTGTCATTTCAAAGTCACTGCTGGCCACATGTTTGGAAATATCTGAACCACTCACACCAACATTTTATATGAATTCCTGAAGCAGAAATGGAGACCTCTGAGCAAGTGCTCACACTGTTGATCTTGCTATGTTTCACATGAAACTGGGGATTTGGTTTGGGCTATAAACTGGGTTAGAAAATGCTCCCATTCTTTTCCTCCCATTGTGTGATGCTAGCAATAATGAACTCCACAATGAATTCACTTACAGTTATCTTTATATTTCATATGCTTCCTTCTCTTCCATTTTCTTCCAACTTTTGCTTTGTCTATCAACCCAGTTCACCATGGCCTCTATTAATGTATTGCAAATAAATTCAGCTATTTTCTTAGTCCTTCTCTTGGCTCTTCAACCCTGTGGCAAAAAAGCAAGACCAAATGGATTCCCTAGCACAGCCTCCTGGTGGCCAGGACTCCCAATTTCTGGCCATTATTTCTCCCATACTCTATCACACAGTAGCGTAGAAAAAAAAAAGAAGTATTATTAGTGCTAATATTTAATAGAGAGAAGGGACAAAAGAAATATGTATAGTGATGTTGGCCTGTTTTAAAAGCTCTGATCTTTTAGACAGATAATATACCCTTAACTTATGTGTCTTAAGTTAAATATTTTTATGACTATTGCTATCAATATAGGCACAATTGAATTTTCTACAGCTAATCTAAATGTGTAAAGTTATTTCCTAATATGTGTCCTTTTATACCATTGGGGGGGTATAAATCAGAGATTAATTAAGTATAAATAAGTATAAGTTGAAATTGATATAAATTAATTAAAACTAGCTTAATGTAGTTTCATGAATTGGTAAATATAACAATTATAATTAATAAAACAAAATCTTATTGACAAATCAAAGTTCTTTAATACTATAAATTTAGTTCATATTGATTAAAATAATTTTATATAAACTGGGAAAATCATTTTGTTACTTATCAAAGAGATTTCAGTGTTTGTTGATCTACCATAAATAGAATGCTTCTGACTTTTTACCAGTAGAAAAATCTTTAGACTTGAATTTAAAGATACATTTCTAGTTCTTAGGTTAAAAGATATTTAGACAGTAAATAATCTGCTTCAAACTCATTTTTGTTATTTAAAAGCTGAAGAAATAAGACTTAATGAGTTTGAAGGACACATTTGGCTGTAAAAGCTAAAACCCTGTTAAAAATTTGGCTTAATAGCTAAGCTACATAAATTAATTTAGAAAAAAATATTCAGAGAAAGTTATTATTTGTTTGCTTATCTTTGTTAGCATGTAAGTTTTACATGTACAAGATTGTGACATTTTATATTAGTTTGCCATTGAGAGATATAATGTCTGGTATGCACCTGGTTCTCAGTAAGAGTGAAATAAAAAATTAATGTCATTTCAGGAAAGTTAACACTAGAAAATAATTTTCTGTTTTGCTGCTCTAAAACCTTAGGTTTTTATTTAAAAAGAAATAAAATTTAGGAAACACTTACATACACCACCCACACACACTTGAACCTTATTAAGAAGACTAACAGGATAATATGAGAAATTTCAGATGGCAGTTATTAAGTTAAATCTTAAAGACTGTGACATTATAAGTAGTGCAAACATTCAATTAAAATTATGGAACTCAAATTATAAGATCATGTGCAATTTATCTAAAGTAGCATTGTCTTCTAGCTTGATACAAATTCTTCTTAAATTATTAGTGAGCTAGACCTTTAAAATTACTTGGCAAGATAGTTTTATTGCTTGATAATTAGGAGCCACTTTTTTTTTCTACTTTTGATTCAAATTTACTTAAATGTGAACAGTATTCATGTATAAGTTTTCACTTGTTATACTCTTGATTTTCCCTTATGTGGATAAAAGACATCAAAATGGTAATAGCAACTATGTATGGTTGGCAACTATATTTGTTTTTGTCCTCCTTCTTTTTTTTATTATTTCTTACATACATGAGAATAGTGGAGTCACATTTTAAAGACACGCTTTTATATAACATGGAAAAACTTAACTGCTCAGAAATTTGGAAAATAAAGCTCAATGTTTGTTCATTTTATTGTTTCTCTTTTATTCTCCCTGTTTCAAGATAGTTTTCTTGCATTTAGAATATATAGATAATACTGCAAATAAAAGAAAAAAATTTGATTTGCATTATATTCAAATTCAGTTGATTTCACCATGTTTTCATTTAGTTACCTAATACTTCAGTGCTACTGAAAATATGCTGTATACATACTGTTCTGTTAAAAGGTGAAAATATCAGTAGAGTGGTTTGTAGAGAAAAATATGTTCTGTTATTTTGGAAATAATGCAGAATTTGGTGTTGCTGTCTTCTCAGGTTCCAATTCCTGTTTTCATTATTTGAAAGATCTCCTTTCCCAAACATCAACATAGCACTTATTATATATGGGTCTCCTTCATTAACTTTAACTCATCAGCAAACATTTCTATATTGCTCTTTGTTTAGGTGAATTCCTTAGGTCTGTGATCAATCTAGTTAGGAGACTTCATTCATTGTACTCTATCTTCTGTTTTTCCATACTTTATTCAGATTTCACTAGTTCCCCTGCCCGCCCCCCGAAATGTCTTATTTCCATTTTGAATCCATTGCCCCAAATCCTTTATTACAATCAGTCACCTTGCTTCTTAGCCTTCTATGGGTTACAACAGTTTCTTAGATGTTCCTTATTTTCGATGATCTTGATAGTTTTAAGGAATACTGGTCAAGTAGTTTATATCATGTCCTTTTAGTGCTATTTATCTGATTATTTCCCTTGCTAGATGGTGTTAAATGTTTTGGTGTGGAAGATCACAGAAATGAAGTGCCTTCCTTACCACCTCTTATCAAAGTTGCATGTTATCAACATTACATCAATGGTTATGTTACCTTGAATCACCTGGGATCTCTTAGAGTGTTTGCCAGGTTTCTACATTATAGATTTCCCCCTCATTTTGAAGCTCTACTTTTTGTGAGTTGTTAAGTATAGCCAACATTCATGGTAAGAGAGGAAGTTTCATAATATTGTTGGGAAATGTTTAAAAAAGTTGTTTGACATTATTCCATATGGGGAATTTTTCTCTTTTCCGTTATAGCTTTTACTTGATATTTATTTATACCAATATTTATATAGTTTGGATACATGTATAATTATTTTGTGCTTTGGGTTATAGTCCAATACTGTGTTACTTACTCTGTTGCTCAAATTGTTTCATATTTGTCCATGGGTAGCACTTTTTTTGGTGTACTTTACTATTTGGTATAATAAGATGCTTTAAACTTTTTTGCATGTTCTCTGCTCATTCCTAGAATCAGCTATTTCTCTAAGGATACCTGGATCCTTTTACCAAAAAATGTTGTAGAAACCAAGATCAGGGACCTGGATTTGCTCATTCCTAGTAGAATATCATTGTTTGTATGCTGTCTCAGTGGACAGAAATAGTAATAATTTACAAATTTCCACCCTTGGCCATTTTTGTAGGCCAGTATTTGTGAGCAAATTTCTCACCTTTCTAATTACACATATTCCTCCTAGTCTTTTAACATTTAACTTGAGTTCTAACTCTTTCATTAATATTTTCTTATCTAAACTATTGAATTTTCTCTAGTGGCTAGCATTCATAATAGCCGCTTACATATCTATTGATTTATTCTTTCATGTAAATATATAATATACAATAATTTTGTATAATTTATTATCCAAACCAAAGACACTGTCAAATCAGAATTAAATGAGAAACAGGAAGAATGTATGTAATGGCTTAACATCATACATCTTTATTTACTTTGGCTATTAAAGTAGCCCTTATATTAGAGAATCAGATGGGGACATTAAATTGTTTTGTTGGCAAAATCACAATTAAAGGTTTTGTTTGCTTTAAAATTTTATCCTTTAGGTAAACAAAATCATTCTAGGGTGATACTACTTTAAGTCATAAAATCATAAAATTTTAATATAAAAATGAAATGGGATTTTTGGGTTTAGTGAGACCGAATAATGATGTCTTTACCTCTTTTTCCACTTGAAAATCACTCAAAACTGATAGGAAGAATTAGAAACAGATACCCACATTCTTCCTTTGGCAAATCTAGGAACTATTCACGACCTGGAAATATCTTATATGAGAAAAGGTTGCCAGATTTAGATCAATAGTCATGCATGGACTGAAGTCGCCTAATAAAGAAAGAGACTCTAAAATTTGCTAATAAAGAAAAATCCAGCTCTGTGTTTTATAGAAGTGTCAAATTTAAAGCACAGTGATTCAAGGAGGGTAATAGTAAAGGAAAGGGCAAAAATATCCCAAGTACATGGTAACAGTAAGAGAATAGGGGTTGTAATAATTGCAAGTTCAGAGTCTAGCCAAGGAAGCCCACTCATTCTGTTACTATTTAATTATGTTCTTAAGTTAATAACCAATTCAATTAGATAAGAGAAATTAATGAAAGACATAAGGATTTTTTAAAAAGGGAAGTAAACCTGTTTTCACGTGGCATCCAACATACTTTTATAACCATGAAAATCAATGATGAAACAAAATCAAGCAATGAAAGAATTCAGTAAAGATAAGAAATTCATTAAAAATAGCATTCATGTGCACAGATAACAACTATTCAGAAATATTAGAAGTAAGATATTTTATTTTACATTGTACAAATATAAACTACTGGGGATACATTTGGTAAGAAGTATTCAAATTGTATATGGATAAAATTGTGAAGCATTATTGAAAGTCACAAACGTGGATTTGAGAAAAGGAAAGGAAACCCTTTATACTTCAGGATGCTTCAACATCTTCAAGAGGTTAAAATATCCTACTTTACTTAAAACTAAATACAATCCAAATGAAAAAAAAAAAAAAAACAAACAACAACTAAATACAATCCAGTGAGCTACTACAAAAGTTGAACCTTAATTTCAAATGAGAAATCAACCAATAAAGGACCCTTAAACATGTGAAGAAAATTTCACCTTCACCAATAATAAGAGAAATGCGAATTAAAACTATGCTGAGATTTTTTTTTTTACACATGTTAGAATGGTTTAAATGAAAAAGACTAACCAAACCAAGTATTGGCATGGATGTGATAGAGCTGAAACATTTATATACACTGCAACCATAAAACTTCTTCAGAAGACAATTTGCCAGGTTCTTGACAAGGTAAGATACACCTACCAGGTGGTCTAGTCATTCCACTACTAGTTATTTATCAAAGAGTAATGCAAGTATGTATCTATACAAGGAGTGGTCCACAAATGGTCATAATACCTTTATTTGTAAAGACCCAAACTAGAAATAATTCAAGTGTCCATCAGTAGATAAAATTCAACATGCATATAATTGAATAATCCTCAGAAATATAAAGGAGTGATGTATCCATAACATGATTGGATTACAAAATATGCTGAGTGAAGGAAGCCAAATTGAGAAAATAGTTTCTGATACCATTTATTTAAACCTCTCACAAGTGCAAACCAACTAGTGACAAACAAGAAACAGATCAGTGGTTTCCTATCGATGGGGAGGAGGGAAAATAAAGTGGGAGTTATTACAGAGGTAGGAGGAAACTTGGGGAGGTGATGGATATATCCATTATCTTGATTGTGGAGATGGTTTCACAGGTATAGACGTAACCTATTGAATGTACATTTTAAATATGCAGAATTTATCATATGCCCATTATACCTCAATAAATTATCAAGAAAAGAAGACGACACAGAGATACCATTTCTTACACAGCAGATTTATGAAAATTAAAAAATTTCAATCCTAAGGTAGGGAATTTGGCAATATCTAATTATACTCCATATTCATTGACTCTTTGATATAGAAAACGAATTGTAGCAATGACACCAAGCATATATATTTCCTACAGAAAGAAAATATATTTACATAAAGGTATTCACTGCAGCCTTACTTGAAATTGTGACATACTGTAAACAACATCATGCTCCAGTGTATGCATACTATGAAGTTCTAGGCAGCTCTTAACAAATTGAGGGCAATGTCTATGAACTGATGTGGAATGATTTTCAGGAGAAATTAAGTGAAAATAGCTAACAGGAAGGAGTATTCCTGAAACCCTGATTTGGTATACCTTGGTAAGAAGAAATATTATGAATAACAAAAATAAAACACGAATATATCCTTATAGCTACAAAACATGGGGAAAATGAACCAAAAAACATTAAATGTCTCTTATTTAAAATAGCTGGGGAGAGGAATCACACTGGAAGATATATGAGAAGTGACACTTCTTATAAAAGTTTGAATTTTAAAGCATATTATTCTATATATTAGAAAAAGAAAAGTAACCAATAAGGATAGGAAGGTAGGAAAATCAAAAGCAAAGTGAAACAAATGAACCTAGATATATTTATAATAAATACTATAACCACACAGAGGAAGAGAGAAAAAGGAAAGAAGGAAAGGAGGAAGGGAAAGAAAGAAAAGAGTGAAATAATTCAGATAGTTTATGAACAACATTTGACTATATATCCTCAATGTTGGGCACAGATGTAATGTGTAGAGAGGAATTGAAAAAAATCGAAACTTACTTTTAATAGGTTTGTTCATTATATGAGAAACACATTGAATTATTTTAGATACATCTACAATAGGATTGACTAAATGATTAAATGTATTGAAGTCACAGGGAAGCAAGGTTTCCACTGTGGAAGTGACAGATGTACAAATGGAATGGGAGAAGAAAAGAAAGAGACCTAGAGGAATGATATCAATGGGGGCTCATGATATCTGAAATATGTATATTTGGCATAGATGCATGATTATTTGTGTACGTGCATATCTATGTGTATTTATGTTTCCAAGTTCTGTCCACTTGAAGGATCAAAAAACAAAGACATACCTGTGACAATGAGTGCCAGATCTTGGTCTCTGAAACTATTCTCCACTTAATGGAACCAGAAATCTTCAGAGCCGTTACTGATTTGGGGAGGAATAGGATAAGTACAGGATGGGCCTGGAGCACCCTGTTACATCAGAAAGTAAGGAGCTGCTCAAAGAAAAAAAATATGGTGTGTTACAAAGACATAGGAGTCAGATTGAAGGGGGTCTCCCCGGCCAAAGTTTGGGCTATTTAAGTACTGAATTCTAAACTACTGAAAAAATAAGAACGAATTAATCCACATTTAAAGTAAAGAGATGTATAAATAAATGGGGGAGAGTAGAAGGTTGCTTATAATAGGAGGGCCAACTAGTAAATGTGAAGGGAATGCCAGAGATGGAAAATCCGTCACTGGGCAATAGTATGTGAAGATTGGATCAGGCAAGGACCACTGATGGATGCTAACTCCAGGAGTAATTTTTGATGAAGAATGGGGTATTTTCATTGTTTAAGATCGTCTCTTCACAGATTGGTAGTTGCAAAAGGAAAATTAAGTGGATAAAATGAGCAATACCTTGACTAGACAATGGACAATAACATTATATGTTAGACTCAGATGGACCTCATGGATCTTCAGATATGAAATTTGGGGAAGTAAACAATAGCACCTGTGAAGTGTTCCGGATGAGAATGTATATAACTTCAATTTCATAATAAGGAAATACCAGGCCAACACAAATGAGGAATATTTGATGGCAAAAACATGGTAGCTTTATTTTTCAAAAAAAATGTTGATATAACAGAAAAAGACTGCAGAAGATATATGGCAGCTGAACACCACATGAGATCGTATGTTGGAGTGCACACTTATGCAATAATAGGGCAGATGATAAAATTGGAACTTATGCTGTAGATTAGGAAAAGTATCGTATTATGTTCATTTGAAAAAGTTATAATTGTACTAATTGTACTACAATTATACAAAAGAATACCACTATTTTGGAAAGAAGAGAACTGCAGATTCAGGAAGCAGGCACCAAAACAAAGCACATTTCATTGACATCACTCTTTCTGTAAGTAGTCTTCACAGAGACTGTGGAGTCAAAAGACTAGGGAGAAAAAAAAAAGGAAACTTGAAGAAGCAGTTGATATTTTTTCAACTTAAAAACCAATTTCAACTTTTTTTTTGTTTTTGCCTTTGTAGTGTCTGACACAATACTATTCTGTATGATAGACAGATGTCATCTATAACTTGACTCATGGATTGATTTTTGGTCCAGAAGTTCTGAAAATGGATGCAGAGAAAATGTCAGACCAGAGGAACGATTAGAAAATAAGAGCATCATCTGTTAAAGACAAAAAATAAAATACATTGATAAATATTACTGCCACACTTGCTGAAGCCTTTAAACTACTTGAGTTTATCTTCATCTCTAAAGTAGACACTGCTTAGAGATGATCTTTTATAGAAGGAGTAGGAGATGGTATGATAACTGTAGGACTGCTGACATTTTTCTTAGATTTACCATTCTACTTCTGATATCTCTACCTAATCACAAGTGATGAGACACTTGTAAAAACTCCTATGGCAATGACTTGGCTATTTCACTGAACTGTTGGTGACTACTATTTTTACATTGTTTTTAAAAGTCAAGTTTAATTTTTAAAATTGTGTTTGTCTGTCTCAAAATGTAAAATTTATAATTTGGTAATTCTCATGTATTCTCATCTAGTTTGTTGATTCCAACTCTGAACCAAAAAGAAAAATGTGCTAAAAAAGAATTAAGACTTAACTCAAAATTTCTAGAAGAGATAATACAGAGAAAGCTCTTGATATTGGCCTTCACATTTTTTTTTTAGATTATATTACATAGTAGCTCAGGCCCTAAAAGAATATAAATAAATAAATAAATACAAGCATATCAAACTAAAAAGCTTCCAGACAACAAAGAAAACAATAAAATGAAAAAGCAGCCAATAGACTGGGAAAATATATTTGCAAACCACATATCTGATAAAAGGCTAATATCCAAAACTCATCAAGTTTTTTTACAACTGCACTTAAAAATGCATTTGCTGAAAAAATGGGTAAAGTGGGCTGGGATTGTGGCTCAGTGGTAGAACACTCGTCTGGCATGTATGAGGCCCTGGGTTTGATTCTCAGCACCACTAAATAAATAAATAAACAAACAAACAAATAAATAAATAGGTATTGTGTCCATCTACAACTAAAAAAAAATGGGTAAAGTGATGCAGCCACATCAATGTTTATAACAGCTCTATTCACAATAGCCAAACTATGGATCAACCTAGGTGTCCTTCAACAAATGAATGGATAAAGAAAATGTGGTATATATACACAATAGAATATTACTTAACCATAAAGAAGAAGGAAATTGTAACATTTGCTGGTGAATGGATGGAACTGGAGAATATCATGCTAAGTGAAATAAGCCAGTCCCCAAAACCCAAAGGCTGAATATTCTCTCTGATACGTGGATACTAACCCACAACAAGGGAGGATGGGGAGGGGAAGAAAAAGTCCTTTGGATTAGACAAAGGGGAACAAAGGGAAAGGAGAGGGAGGGGAATAGGAAGGATAGTAGAATTAATCGGACATAACTTTCCTAGCCTTGTATTTGAAAATACCACCAGGGTTACTCTGCATCATGTACAACCACAAGAATGGGATCCTAATTAAAATGAGTTATACTCCATGTATTTATAATATGCCAGAGTACATTCTACTGTCGTGTATATCTAAAAAGAACAAATAAAATTAAAAAGAGAGTGGGTAAAGGACCTGAATAGACATTTCTCCAAAGAAGACCCCCCCCCCAAAAAAAAAGCCAATTGGCATATAAAAAAGTGCTTAAGATCACTAATTATCAGAGAAATACAAATTAAAATCATTACAGAAACAGTTATAAATAAAAGCTAGGTAACAGATATTGGCAAGGATGTGGAGAGAGGGAACTCTTGCACACTGTTGGTGGGAATGTAAATTAGTACAATCATTGTGGAAAACAGAGTAGAGGTTTCTGAAAAAAATTAAAGACAGCATGACCATATGATCCAGCAATCCTGTTTGTGTGTGTGTGTGTATGTGTGTGTGTGTGTGTGTGAGAGAGAGAGAGAGAGAGAGAGAGGAGAGAGAGAGAGAGAGAGAGAGAGAGAGAGAGAGAGAGAGAGAGAGAAATGAAAATACCACCTTGTAAAGGTAGCTGCAGTGTCATGCCTATGTACACAGCAGGTGTATACAATGAATAAGCTTAGAGTTCTGGTGTATAGCATGAGGACTAAAGTTAATAAATTGTATTTTATTGGAGATTTTTGTTAAATATATAGATGTTAGCTGCTCTTTTCACAAAAATGTAACCAGAGGAGATGATAGACTTGCTAATCTGCTTCACCATAGTAACTATTTTACTATCTTGGTATATCCCCAAACATGTTATAAACCTCATATGTTCCCAAAGTTTTTAGAGTCTACATATAAATGAGCACTTACAGTATTCTTAAAAAAAAAATAAGACAAACGTTAAGAAGGAGAGGTGTTGGTGAAGTTGTGGACTCTGACCACTTCCTCTGGAATAGAATTTTGAAATGATCTGATCTAGTTTCTCATTTGCTTTTTAGCTTGAGCTTTCATTAGTTTGAAAATAATGTCTCAGTATGGTCCTCTACATGTTGATCCTGCCTGGTATTCATTGAGATCTTAAGTTTGGAAATATGTTTATCTGAATTGGGAAGATTTTTTTTGCCACCATGTTTCAAATGAAACTTTTGTGGTCTATTCTTTATCTTTTATCTGATAATGGAAATCAAATTAATCTTATAGTACATGCTTTAATCATATCTACAAAGGATCTTATAAATTTTGTTTGTTTTTTCTCTCTTCTGTACAATGATTTCTATTAATCTATATTCAGATTCACTTACTCTTTCCCCTCTCTAGTCAGATGTTAAGTCCCTCCAGCGAATATTTCATTTCAAATATTGTATTTTAATTTCTAAAATATTTAAATAATCATTTCTCTTTCATTGAAGATATTTCCTATCTTTTGAATCCTCATAAGCCTAGTTTTGGGTTTTTCCCATCATGTCTGTGCATGGTTACAATAGCTGCATTAAAATTCTGTCCCGCTAATTCTCACATATGGCTTATCTCAGAGCTGGTCCCAGACTGATTTATATTTTCTTGTGGGAGCATATGTCATTTTATTGATTCATCAGCTGTCACATTTTAATTAAATTACATGTATTTTTAATGGATACAAAAAAGGTAAAATTTGTACATATTTCTGGGGTACTATGTGGTGTTTCATTACGTGTGTACATACATTGTGCAGTGTTTAAATCAGGTAAAACATGTCTCCTCAAACATTTTTCATCGCTTTATATTGAAAACTTTTGAAATCCTTTTGTTTAGCTTTTCAAAATATACAGCACATTGTTGTTATCTATAGTCCCCTACTGTACAAGAGCCTGCTAGAACTTCTTTCTCCTGTCTAACTATAATTGAATATCCTCTCTCTGGCTCTCCACATCTCTCCCTCCCCAGCTCTTTCTGTAGCCTCTTGTAGCTACTATTCTACTTTCAACTTCTATGAGATCAGACTTTTTAGACTGTATATGAATGAGCTTATGTAGTATTTGCCTTTCTGTGCCTAGTTTATTTCACTTAACATAATGACCTCCAGTTTCATCCATCTTGTGGCAAATAACTGGGTTTTATTCATACTTATAACGGAAGGTATTCCATTGTTTGTATTTTTTTAACCTATTTGCTAGTTAATGGACACATAGGTTGTTTCCATTTCTTGGCCATTGTGACTAGTGATGTGGTGAGCATGACATACTTTGACATAGTGAGTTCATTTTCTTTGTATACATACTTAAGAGTAGAATTTCTGGATTATATGGTAGTTCTATTTATAAGTGTTTTGAGGAATAGCCATGATGTTTTCTCTAAAGCTGTACTAATTTCAGTTCCCACCAACAGTATAATTTCTGTTATTTTTCTGTGACATGTTATTTTATTTCTTGAAGCAGGTAACATGTGGATTAGATTTTTACTATAAACTCTACTTCTTGGTTCTCATCTGGATATTTTCAGTTCTGGATTTAGCCACAGATATAGGAAGAATAAACTGCTTACTTCTGGCTCTTTTGGGTTACTCTTTTCTCCAGTGCCCATGTTTTCCTATTTATTTTTCAGGAACCCTTGGAAGAATGATTTTCAGCCAGTGCCACAGACCCTGCCTTTGTGTTTAGTTCCATACCAAAAAAAAAACCAAACAAAAAAAAACAGTGAATATACAATATGCAACTCTTCTCTATTTGTGGACTCCCCTTCAAGTAGTCCATGCTTCACCTAAGTCTTCTTATAATTTCCAGGATTTGTAGCTTGTATGTGGAGGAAGACCTGTCCAATCGGATTGTATCTGTTACCAGAAGTGGAACTTCTGCAGGTTTTAATAATCCTGTTTTCTATTGCACAGTTGTCAGAAAATATGTTATATGCTCTTCTCCTTTTTGGAGCTTGTCTACGTATTCTTTGTGACAAACTCTCAGGTCAGTTTCTCAAATTTTCACAATACTGAAACACATTCATTTGTCTTATTGGTCTACATAGGTTTATAGATATCATTACTTTATTTTTCCTCTCATTTTTTTTTTAATTTTAGTCACTATATCTCTTCTTTCTAACAGAGAAAGTATTCACTTTCTACAATATTTCTGTGGATTTCTCTTGCATTTTCCTACAGTTTTCTATTTAAATAGTCTTGGTGATACATTATTTATTTTATGCACTCATAGATATTGAATGTTCACATTTTAATAGAACAGTTATAGTAATAAATTGACCTTTATTTTCTCAATTACGTGTTTCCCATAATTCAGGTTTCATATATCAAAATTATTACTTGAACTATCTTTGCCTACATTTTCTTAGTTTAATTTTCCACATCTTTTGGGGTTAGGTTGTTTCATATATATTTTTCATGCATGACACAGGTTGTATTTTTCTTTTTGACTCGTCCTGAGACTTGGGTCAATTACTTTTTTCCATTTATGATTATTTTTTACATGTTTTTATTTCACATAGCTTTTGGTTGCTTTTTATTGTTTTCCTCTATATTAACTTTGTGTTAGTTTAGGTAGATTTGGTGATTTGAGGCACTCATATTCTGTTTCCCTTGTGACAGAGACTACTGGTTGCCAGTTCACATCTTTACACACTTATTTTATTCAAGAGGGGATGCACCCAGTGAAGACATGGCTTTTCTAAATTACTTTGCCTATAGATATGATCATATAAATAAGTCTGGCTGAGGAAGTGTGTATTAGTCTCCAGAGGAACGGAATCAAGAGGAAGTATAATTATAAAAAGGGTATGTGTTAGGTTGGCTTATGCAACCAGAAGCTGGATAGTCCACAATGGCCTTCTGCAGGCTGGAGAGCTGGAAGAACCAGTTGCTATAAAGTCCAAGAGGTTGAAGTCCCAGAACAAAGGGATCAATACTGCTGCCCTAGTCTAAGACTAAAGGCTTCTGGAAACTTCCTGGAGAATCACTGGCAGAGTTCACTTTGGAAGAGTGAAGAAGGGAGAGTCCAATATCCTCAGATGATGCCAGCAGCAATCAAGAACCCCTTCAAGAAGAATGGAGCTTGCATCTGTTGTTGCTTCCTTATTCTTCCAACTTTCATTCCATCTAAGCCATCATTCTATTGGATGGTACTACCCATGCTTAGGGAAGGTCTTCATTTCAGTTGGCTATCCCACATGTCAATCATTGCTAGACATACCATCACTGACACACCCATAACCCTGATTTTGTTTATACCTTTATTTATTCATTTTATTTTTATGTGGTGCTGGGGATCCAACTCAGCCCACCCATAACCCTCTTAAATCATCCACTTTTCTTAATCCAATCAAGCTGAAAATTCAAATTAACCATTATAAAGTATAAACAGAAATGAGTGTAGGATTTCCAGAAAATTGTTTAAAAGAAAGGGACATGAACTACTATTTCTTCTTTCTGCCACCTGGAATGTGACTAAAACGGCTGGCGTCTGAGAAGCCTTTTTTTTTTGGACCAGGAATACATTAAAATCAAATGGAATGGGATGATAAAAAGACTCTGCCGCAGTCCGGCTGCAGCAAAATAACCCGGGGGTGGCGAAGAACTTGTGTAGATTGATACAGCAGGAGTGGGAGCCGTTTATTGTAGGACTGGAGGGGTATATATACATTACACACAGCTTATCTTAATTAACATAAACTAGATACAGCAGTCAACCAATAAGGAATCTCTACACTTAATGGCTCCTTGGCGTTACTTCACAAACCACTCCCTCTGCAAAATGCCAAGTGCCATCTTGACTTGTTTACAGACTCTAACAGACTCTTCTCTCTGACATCAAACAACTGCAGTTCAACACCCAATATGGATTTTATTTACAGTAGAGAGAATGAACCATTTTCTTTACATTTCTGTTATTTTAGACTTACCTACTTTTGTAGTATAATAAAAGCCTTACCAGTGCATAATACTTTCACTTTACAAAAAAAAAAATACATAAACTTCTATTACTTATAAAGTCCAGAAATTAAATAATATATATTGACTTCAGATAATGAAGGATGAAGAAATTTTCTGACAGTTTAATTCTTTCTCATAACCAAGAATTAATAAGTATCAGATTCATTTATTTGATCATATCAGTAACATTATTTTATATTCTAGAGTTTTTGCTTCAAGATTTGTATTTTATAATATTCTACAGATTAGTTATTGATATCACTCTCTAGAATACAAGTTAGTTGTCTGTTTATTCCTTCCATCTAAATTACTAACAGAATTAATATTTATTAAAATGTGGTGGTGATACTCAAGTACCCAACTAAATATACCTGCCTGTATCCTTTCTAGATGGAGATCATTATGCAATTCAGTTATGTTCAGTTAGATACAATTGAAAATCTGTTAGGGATATTGAGGAAAGTTTTGCATTTAAAAATATTGATCCTGCCCTTTGCTGAAATGAGAATATTGTGGCTGGATCTAGAGCTCAGTGCCTCCTAGCATTAAGAGGGAAAGGTCAAGGAAACTGTCTTTGTGCAGATGATCCCAAGTTAGAAACCACCAACTCTGGACTTCATGAGCAAATAGAATCTCCATTTTGCCTTTTGTTTAATGCAGTGATATTGCTAATATAGCTTCACAATAATATATTTTTAAATAAATTAAATACATTGCTTCTTGGCCATTCAGTTGAGGAATAATTGTTCATAATAGTCTCTTATGACTCTTTTTTAAACTTTTGCAGCATCACTCATAATGTATTCTTTTTGATTGCTGATTGTGAGCCCTCTGTTTCCCTTGTTAATCTAATTATGCGATTATCAATTTTGTTTATCTTTCCAATGAATCAACTCTTAATTTTGTTGAATTTTTTTCTCTATTTCATTTAGTTTTCCTGTGATCTTTATTATTTCCTATTCTGTGTTACCCTTGGATTTAGTTTGTTCTTTTTTAGGTTCTTAAAAAGCAAAATTAGGTGGTTTATTTGATATCATGAAAATCTTAAAATTGGAAGAACTGATATTACTCAAATACCCATACTACCAATGTGAACTACAGATTGAGTATAATCTCTAAGAAGATTCAAAAGGCATTTTTTTTGCAGAAATAGAAATTAAATGATTCTAAGATGTTTGTGGAACTCCAAAGATCACAAATAGCCAAAGCAATCTTAAGAAAGAACAACAACAACAACAAAAATAAAGAAAAACAAAATTGAAATATTAAATGCATCTTACTAATTTCAAATTGTATTATAAATTTATAGTAATCAAAGCAATATGGTACTGGCACGTGAATAGCACATAGACCAGTGGGACAGTAGAGAGTTCAACAATCAACCCACACATGTAAAGAACTAATCTTTGACAAGGGTGCCAAAAGATGCAATGGGCAAGATTGACTTTTCAAAAATGACATTTAGTCTACGGCCATACCACCCTGAACGCGCCCGATCTCGTCTGATCTCGGAAGCTAAGCAGGGTCGGGCCTGGTTAGTACTTGGATGGAGATCAAAAATGACATTTAGAAAACTAAACATCCTCATGCCAAGAATGAAAATGGACCTGTATTTTACATCTACAGAAACATAAATTAAAATATATATTAAAATTTAAATGTAAAACCTGACACCATAAAACTCTTAGAAGAAAATATAGTGGGGAAGCCTTTCAAAATTGGCCTTGACAATGATGTTTTTGATATTATACAAAATGCTCAGGCAATGAAAATAACATCAGAAAAGAAGGACGACACTAAACTAAAAAGATTTTGCATGGCAAAAGGAATCATAAAAAACAAAACAAAAACAGAAAGGCCATCTATGAAATGGTACAAAATTTTTGCAACTGTTTATCCAATATCTGATAAGGGTTAATACCCAAAATGGAAAGGAGAAAGACAATAAACCTGAGTTTTACAAGCAGGCAAAGGAATAGCCATTTCTAAGAGGACATAAAAATACCCAACAGGTAAATGTGAAAAAGTGTTCAAGATCACTAACCATTAAGAAAATGCAAATTGAAACTCCAGTGAGACATCATCTTGCACTTGGTAGGCTGGTTATTATAAGAAAAGAGGAGATAGCAAGTGTGGTAAGAGAATGGAGAAAAGGCAACACCTTTACTCTTTTAGTGGGAATGTAGAGAGGTACAACCATTGTGAAAGCTGTGGAGGCTCTACAACAAAGGCATTTTAAAAGACTGTATAGTATTCCATTGTGTATATACACCACATTTTCTTTATATATCCATCCACTCATAGACACTTAAATTGTTTCTGTATCTTGACTGTGGTAAATAATGGTATAGTGAAAATAGAAGCTCAGATATCTCAACAAGATGCTGATTTCATTTCCTTTAGGAAATCCCAAAGAAATTCCTAGCAGAAGCATCCTGGATCATGTATTAGAATTAAAAGTGATTTTTCAGATCTGGGGATGAAGCTCAGTGGCAGAGCACTTGCCTAGTATGTGTAAGGCCCTGGGTTCAATCTCCAGTATTGCCAAAAAACAAAAAAGTGATTTATCTCTATCATTACAGTAATACAGCATTACATGTTTGTATGTATACTTATATTAGTGTTTCATACTTTTTTAGGTTATTATGTTGCTATTTAACATCCTTTCATTTCAACTTGAAGAATTCTTTTCACTGTTTCTTATAATGCAAGCCAAGAGGAGCTAAACTCCTTCAGCCTTTCTTATTCGGGGAAGTCTTTATCTCTCCATTTTTGAAGGACAGTTTTTCTAGGTATAGCATTATTTGTTGGGAGTTTTGTCATGGAGTTTCTTTCTACATGACATGTCACTTTTCTCTTGCTGCTTTCAAAATTATCTCTCATTTGTATAAATAAAACTATGCATATACGGTTAACTGATTTTTGAAAAGGATGTTAAGAATACATACATGTGAAAGGATAATCCTGTCAACAAATAGCCTGGGGGAAAACTGGATTTATATATGAAAAAGGGTAAAATTATAGTCCTCTCTTACACCATAAACAAAAGTCAACTCAAAGTGGATGAAGTACTTACTGAAGCTATAAAATTCCTAGAAGAGAACACTCTGGGAAAAGGAATCCTAACCTTGGTCTTTTAATGATTCAGTGATATAATATCAAAGGCATGGACAACAAAAGCAAAAATAGTCAAATGGGATTAACATCAAGCTAAAAAGCTACTGCACAGAAAAGGGAACAGTGAACAGAGTTTAAAAAAAACCCTACAGAATGGAAGAAAAGGTATGCATCCTATATATACAATAGAGGATTAATATCCAAAGCATATAAAGAACTCAATACAAAAATGTAGTAACCCAATTAAAAGATGGGCTAAGGAGTAGGAGAGATATTTCTCCAAAGAAGTCTTACAAAGAGCCAGCAGGTATATGAAAAAAATGTTCAACATCATTAATTATCATGGAAATGCAAATGAAAACATAAATATCACTTAACACTTGATAGGGTGGCTATTTCCAATAACACAAAGGACAAATGTTGACAAGGATTTGAAGAAATTGCAACCCTTGCACACTGTTGGTGGGAATGCAAAATGATATACTATATCCACTGTAGAAAACAATGTGAGGGCTGGGGATATAGCTCAGTTGGTAGAGTGTTTGCCTTGCATTTACAAGGCCCCAGCAACACACACACACACATACACACACACACACACACACGATAGAAAACAATGTGAAATTTTCTCAAAAAAAAAAAAAATGAAACAGAACCACCATGTGACTCAGCAATCTCAGTTTTGAGTATCTGCAAAAGGCTGAAGTCAGGGTATGGAAGAGGTATCTTCATTTCTGCATTCATACCAGCACTATGTAAAGTAACCAAAATGTGGGAATAGTCTAAACGTTGAAGCTTAGGTAAATGGATGAAGAAAATGTTGTGTAGACATAAAATGGAATATTATTCATCTTTTAAAAAGAAGGAAATCGTGCCATATACAATGACATGGATGAACTTTGAAGGCATTATGCTAAGTGAAATAAGCAGTCATAGAGAGACAAATACTGCATAAGCTGTGACTCCCTTCGGCAAGTGGAATCCTGTCTGCATTCTTATGATGGTTCTGTCCCTGAGAAACCCAGTGCTTTGTTGAACCTTCTGGGAAATATCTTAAATCCCTGTCTAGTGCCTAGGACTTACTAAGGTGATAGTACTATTTTATGAGGAGGCACTTGAACCTAGTTTAGTACCTAGGAGGAAGAGATGACAGCATCAGAGCCAGTTTCCCCCCTTTATGTTTCTTTTCTAGGTTGATTCCAGGCCTAGGGTTGACCAGATATCCCAAGGATATCTGACTGTCACAGCTACAGAGTCATTAGCCACCTTTGTTTCAGAGGGCTGCCAGGCAAATTTCTCTCTCCTACTACATAGGGCTTTATTTTTTCCCAAGGACCATGTAATACTGGGTCACTTGAGTGTTAGTTCCTTGTTTATATTGGGCAACTCAAATTATTTTAGCCAAGGGTCCCCAAACAGATATTTGCTGGGGACCCCATACATCCTAGAATTGACACAGTCCCCAAGCCCCTTTATCAACTTCTTTCTTTAGTGATGTCTTGAATTAAATATATGTATATATAAAAGAAAAGGAAGGAAAAATCTGTCTTTGACAACTTGCCATAGAAGCTCCTTTGTTCTTAACACTAAATTATGTTTTCAGCTTTTTTCCCCCTCTAAGTAGTCGAATGATGACTCACACACACTGTATCATTAGATAAAAGCATTTGCACTTCTGAAGGGAAATAGTAAGGTCATGTCAGTTTATCTAGAAAGATCCTCTTAGAAGGCATCAATCACAATATCCCATTGTTCATGAAAAAGTTTGGTATTTCTTTGAGTTTATATTCTTTATATATGAGCTTGTTTATATAATTTTCCTCCACACAAGTTCCCAAACAGATAAATTGTAATGGATAGCAGGCATCATCAGAATGTATCATACTCCCCCCGCCCCCCATGAAAGGGGGTTCACAAAAAAGAAAAACTTAAGATATTTAAAGCAGCTCTCCAGAGAAGTCCAGACAAGCTTCCCTGCTCAGGAGGGCCAGAGATGCTTCCAAATGTAACAGTATTCTTGGTGGCTTTGGCAAAAATTGATGCTTCATTGACCTTCCAGGACCTTAGACCATGGCTTCTCAAAAAAAAAAAAAATCATCTTTTCAAGCCTTTTTGTTTGGTGAGATATTTTTAAATTATATTAACCAAATTGGAATTTCAGAGGAGAACACAATTACAAGAGAAATGTTACTGAAAGCAGTTTCATTTCGATGTGGAAATTGCAAAAATCATTGGCATGCATTGCTTGGCAATATCTGTCATAATTTTTTCTCAATATACCTAACTATCATGAAAGAGCTCTGAAATGGCAGTTCTATATTTGCATTTTGGTTTCTATCTTATACCATCATGTCAATTTCCATAATCTAAAAGTAGCTGCCTCAGAGGATAAATAAAGAACTCTAAAAATGAGATGCATGTACCAAAAGTTTAATAATCTTCCAGTTCCTCCTGCCTGAGTCATGAACAACTCACCCTCTGCACATGTAAAAGGGAGGTTCTGCACTCTGCAGACTTGCTTCCTTTTGCTCTGAGTCTTCTCCATGTTGTCCAATCAGCACCTTTGCACCAGGGATTAACCACACAGGGGCCAGGGTCTCTACTTTCCCTTTGTTTTCACCCTTCACAATAAAAGCATCCTTTTTTACTTTCTCCCTCATTTCAACCCCTTCAAACTTTTGACTCAAGAGAGTAAGCACTGGGTTTCTGACCTTGTCTTCTCTAGAATGCGTTTTACATCCTCTGGAGACAAAGAGGGCGCCATGCAGGTGACCTACAGTTTCTAGAAAAAGGAAATAAAGGAGTTTTCATATCAAGATCTTCAGTAAAACTATACTAAGTAAATAGTATGATTTTATACTTCTGACAAACAGATAATGGACTAGATCTAGAAGGTTCACAAAATGATCACACGTGTGTTAACCTTATTTATGGTAAAGGTAACCTCAGTGAACAGTGAGGAAAGGTAGTATTTCAAGAAATAGTCTTAATTTGGATATCTCACATGTGGAAAAAGGAATATTAATCTTTAACATATATTAAGCACACCAATATGTAAATCTAAATATGAAAGGTTATAGAATAGTGTTATTGAATATAACTTTCTGCAGTGATGAAAGTATTGTATTTCTCTGCCTTCCAACATGGAAGCACTCGCCATGCATAGCTCCTAAGGACTCAAAGTTTGGCTAGTGTAACTGAGTAATAGAATTTTAAATCTGAATTTAATTAATTGAACTTTAATAGCCATTTGTGGCTATTGGCTACAGCTATATTGTAAAGCACAGTTCAAGAATATAACTTATCAGAATATATTCCTTGCTTGTAAAATAAGCAAAAAGTTCTTAAATAGGACATTAAAATGCTCCCTAATGAGAGAAAAAGTTTGATGAAATTGACTAACTGAAAAATTAAGAAATATTTTTATCAAAAGACACCACTAATTTGTTAAATGTAACCTGATTGCCCTAAGAAGACTCATATCCAGAATATATAGAGACTTATGCAATAAATCATTAAAGAAATAGCAACTTAACAGTAAAATTTTGAAAAATTTTAAAGTCTTTAAAAAATTGTCTTTATTTATAAAGAAGATATGCAAATGATTGACAAACATGTAAAAGGGTGTTCCTTTTGGAATTAGGAAATGGTAACGTAGAACTACAAGTGATAACATTGACTTCACCCATCAGAATGTCTAAATTTTAAAAGATCAAAATGTTGGTGAAAATATGGAGATCCTAAAAATCTTATGTACTGCTATGTTGGTATAAATTGGCAGGAGATTAAAACAAACAACCAAACAAACCAAAAAACCAAAAAAAAAAAAAATGTGTGGATGACACTCGCAGACAACATGCAGGTATATAGATCATGTAGAAATGGATCCATAACCCACTGTCCTACTTATACAAAATTCTAAAACAAGAAGTGTGTACTAATAGAGGTTAGGAGAAAATCACTTTCAGGAAGAAAGGATGGAGGGATGTAGGGGGACTTCTATTGTGATATTTTGTTATTTATTAATCTGTATTGTGTTTATAAAAATGTGGTAACTGTTCCACAAATCTTTTGGTTGTGTCCTTATGATTAGCATTTTCTTTATGTATGTACATGTTAATGAAGTCTATGTAAGAATGAGTCCGGGACTCCTAAGTGAGGAGGTAGAAGCAAGTACAAACCCTTTTGGGATGTGGTCACCTGATTCATTGTTGTACAGGATTTTCATAAACAAATCCTAATCATCCATGACTTTATTAACACTCCTGAATAATGGTGCAAAAAAAAGGCATGGTCTGACTAATACCATGTCAGAATTCACAGCTAACAGATTTACGCTGAAAGTACTTCATGAGTTGTTAGTTCAGATATAAACATATTTGCCTCATAAGGAGGGTAAATAAGAAAATGTATCAATATATGTATACAACTCAACAAACATTGTATAATAATAATATTCTAGGGGAGTAGGGGTATAACTTAAGGGCAAAGTGGGTACAAAAGGCTCTAGACTTGATTCCTAGCACCTAAAAGTAGTAGTAATAAAGTTATTCAGTCAATTTATGACTAATTTGAGAAAGAAAAAATAAAGAACTAAAATTTTAAAATTTAAGACAGAATGAGTTTTTTCAAAGGGAGAACAATAAAATTATTTAAATTCATGTTTTAAAGACAACTTTATTGACGTGTAATTGCCATATAAAATACCTACTATTCCTATTTATTCACAATTTTATGAAGTTGAGATACTCCCATTGTTGGAACAAAGGAGAAAGCAAAGAAGTAGAGAAAAATCAGTGCAGATGAATAGTTCGAAATGATAGATATAAATTCTAATTATTAGCTATTACAGTCATTATAAATAAGCTAAATTTAGTAACTATAAGAATAAATAAGATAAAGCTGTACAGTGCAGCTAAATGACTATGTTCAAGATGCACACATAAAACATAAGAAAACAGAAAGATGGCAAATAGATAGATGAAGAAAATCATGCAAGTACTAACTAAAAGGAAAATAATCCAAAATATAGATTTGAAGATACAAAGAAGTATTTAAGTAAAACATGGATATTGCAAATGAAAAAGAGAAAAAAATCAACAGAAATTTGTGCTAAATACAAAACTTACATATAACAAATAAAAAATGAAACATATGTAAAAAAGTGGAAAATTTTGAGAACAAATCAATATCCCCAACATCATAGGAGGAGATTTTAGGATACAATTTTCAGTGATAATGAATCAAGTAAAAGAATTGTGAAGGTTTCTGTAGTTCAGACAACAATTGAACTGCATCATATACTGGAAAAACATGGAGTTCAAATAACTATAATTGGAGAATATACATTCTTTTCAAGCACACATTAATTAGCTATAGCTAATAACAGGATAGGATAAGTTTCAGTATATTTCAATAAATCAAATTTCATGCAGACCATGTTATCTTAACACAATGTAATTAAGTGACAGTTGGATAATGCAAGAATAACAAAAATGCCTCCATGTTGGAAATTTATGAACAGACAACTAAATAATCAAAGAAGAACTCTTACTGGGAATTAGTATTTTGCTTTTTACTGCTAGCCTCAAATATATTTTTATATTTGTCGCACTTCTTAAATGCTCCAAAGGATTTGCTCTATAGCTGTGTGTAAGCATTCCTAAAGTGGCCTCACCCAGTATAAGCAGAGCAGGTATTTAGGTCTCCCTGTGAAGAGTTCTGGATCTTTTCCTGTGCAGTAGCCTTATCCCTGGTACATTTTCATGCAAACCCTGCTGTTGCCTCAGCCACCCCAGTGACTGACCCTTTCATCCTCAGGGGGACAGCTCACTTCTTGGATTCTTAGCTCCTGTGCTCCCTGCTGGAGAATGCCTCTAGGCAGAAGGCACAGCTATTGTTGGCTCAGCTAATTTCTCTCCCTTCTGTAAAAGAAGGCAGCCCTGGGTGGCTTAAGATGCAATGTCTGAAAATAGTTGGTTTATATATTTGTATTTATTAGGTGTATATTATATACATACCATCATCGTATGTGCTTTCTAGTGGTTGGTGATGACAGGGTTGATCCCTCTTTAAGATTCTTCACCTCTTCTTCCCAACAGCTTCCCACCTAAGGGAAACTTCTCTGTAGCTCTCTTCTAGCCCTTCTGTCCCTTCTCCATCTTTTCTCCCATCATGGGTAAGCTAGCATAATCTATTCAGTGTACTTTGCCTTTTACAGAAGAGAAAAAGAGCCAGAAATTATTTCAAACTGCTCTTATTATCTGTCAAAAATTGCTGAGGGAAGATCCTTCAAATGCCTCTGTGTGTATATGTGTGTTTGTGTGTGTGTGTGTGTGTGTGTGTGTATTTTCATGTTAATCTGAGTTGGCAGAGGCAGAGAAGGATTTTAAAGGCCATATAAAGGTCTGTATTAATTAAGATTTTAATAAAAATATATTCTGTATAAAATTCATACGTACTTGCTACATCGAAAACTCAATGGATTTTTTGGGTGGTGGAGGGCATAGAACATTGCTGAATGTGAAGTACCTGTCATAATTTTATGTGTCAACTTGACTGCACCATAGCATAAGATACCCAGATATTTAATTGAACATTATTCTGGGTGTGTCTAGGGTGTTTATGTGGAGATTAACTTTTGAATCAGTAGACTTGATAAAGCAGGCTATAAATCCCCTACCTCCCCAATGTGGGTGGGCCTCATCCAATCCAATGAAGGCCTGAGTAAAACCTAAGACTGAGTAAGGGGGAATTCTCTTTCTCTCTGCATGCCTTCTAGCTGCAATACAGGTGTTGCCTTTGCACTCCATCCGGAACTTGTACTAAGAACCCAAGAAGTTTTTAGAACTGTACCGTTGGCTCACCCAATTCTCTAGTTTGTCTGCTGTAATTTTGGGGGATTTTTTAGCCTCCGTGATCCTGTGAGCCAATTCTTTTTAAGAAATTAATCTCCATATCAATCTCTCTTTCTATACATACACACAAGTACATACATAGATGATCCCTGATTTATGGTTCAACTTATGATCTTTCAGCTTTATAAAGATGTAAGCATGGTATGCACTCAGAAGAAACTGCACTTTATGAGTTTTAAATTTTGATCTTTTCCTTGGCTATTGATATGTGGCAAGGTTCCCTGTCCTGATGTTGAGCAGTGACAGTGAGCTACAGCTCCTGGTCAGCTACATGATCTTGGGGTGAAACAATCAATACTCTACAGTGTACTGTGCTGCTAAGCTGTGATGTTCAATAGACCAGGCATCCTAAAAGCATTTTAAACTTATGATTTTGGGATGTTACATTATTGTAAGTTGAGGGGCATCTATTGGACCACTGAACTCTATGCCCAGCCCTCTCAAACTTATTTTCAACAGTAAAAATACTGTACCATGAAAAAAAAAAAAGAGGCTATTCCATCCCATTTTAAACAGTGGCACCAATCGTTTTCTATCAGATGGTCACTAGACTTTTTGACATGCTTTAAAAGTGCTTTGTACATGTCTTCCATTTTATCATATCAAATATATCAAAAATACATGTATTCTGGCATAGACCTTTAATAAGATTAATACTTTTTACTCTTTCATCAAGAATATTTTTGATTGAAACTGATTTTTCTTTCTCTGTGAGTGGGTCATGGCAACAAACAACAACAACAGCAACAACAACAATAATAAAGGAACAAAAAGACTATTAATATAGTTTGGTGCCCTGATGTGTGTTACCCACTATTGGTTTTGCATCATCAATACAGATATTGACCCCATGTAAAAATCAAATAATGACCTAATGTTATTATAACAATAACTTTATCTCATGAACCTCCTGAAAGGATCTTAGTTTTTTTAAAGGTCTGCAGACCATGCTTTGAGAACTGCAGGGCTATATTATATGAGTGCTTAACATGTATTTCTTCTGTTTTTTTTTCCTGTGAGTCATTTGGTAATATGTAAAATATATTGATCACATACTTAATTTATCCCCAATATTTACTGATGGAAATAATCTATGGACAAGAAGGAAAGCCATTACGTATCTCCCTGGGGTGCTGTGTGGTCCTAGGGACTTGGGATACTTCTCCACTGATGTCAGCACTTGTGAGATGCTTGACTGGACTGGTGCCGGCAGCTGTCCCGTGGATGGTCAGATGAAGTTTTACTTTCCTGTGGCAAAAAAAGCACCCTGAATTATCCCAGCCAGAGAAGATCATTAGAAAGAGTTGATTCTTGAAAATATTATCAGCATACGAGTCTTTTCTTATTTATGAACCTGAGCCACTATAGGTTTTGAATTTTATTCTCAACACAAACAGCAAATTTCTTTTAAGAAACAATTCCCACTGAATGTCGCAAACCTTTTTAAAGAAATTTTACATGGTTACTTTTCATATCTGAATGATTGGTGGTATTTACATTTTTTCAGCATTAACATTTAACTCCAAGGAGCAAATTACAATTACTGTGAAAACATTTAATGAATATTTTAATAAAAACATTTACATTCTGAAGTAGATGGAAATGATTTTCAGAATGACTCAGACATTGAGCTTTACTAGGCCTGTGCCCTAAAGGGCATAATTGTAAAATTCAATACCCTTGTATCTATCAACATCCATTGCATCTAGAATCAAAAGACATTTATTGTTGGTAATAAAATAATTTAATAGTGTTTATAGGGATCTTTAAATGGCTGTTTGCTTGGAAAAATAAATTACTATCAAGTTCAATAAAATCCCATTTGTTTTTTGTAGATAGTATGAATACAGAGTAGGTTTTGTTCTAAAGTCACTGCTGATGTTAATAAAGGAAAAAAACAGAATCAGTCCCAAAGAAAACGTATACTTTGCTTCAGTCTTATTGTTTTTCAGTCATATACATTTGATAAAGAATGTGCATTATGGATGAGACCATTTTTCCAGATTAATGTTTTAAAGGATTGGGAAATAGATATAATGCTGACTGAAAAAGTCACTGCTCAGTCAGTAAGAAAATGTTATCTTCCTCTTTCAGTCTTCTTCAAAGTGATACAATTATACAAAACAGAAGCTCTAATTACTAAGAGTGTATTATCTAGAAGTTAAGGAAAAGAGGGAGGATTTTAAGAGCAATCTTCATACTTTATATTTTTCAAAATGTCTATCATGGTATTTGGCACATAGTAGGTATTGAAATATTTTGGTGTGACTCAATGGTTTGAAGAAATTAACAATACATGGTGACGTGACCCAGTGGATAACTGTAATTTGTTTAAAAGATGAAGTCATTTTTTAAAATAATTATAAAATAATTATACCAGACATATAGCTTAAAATCAGAGGAATAGTGTCAGTGAAGGTCATGGGTATGAACAGTGATAATCAGAAAGAAAAATAATCCAAAGAGCAAAGGTAGCAAGGGCCAAAGAAACATTTAGACTTTGAAAAAATTGTTCTAGAGGGATCCTGGTCTTTAAACAGAAATCTTCAAGCAAGCAACTTTAATGCTCTTGGCTTATAGACTATGGGAGGTCAGAAAACAAGGCAGATAACAGGTTACCTTCCCAGATTGCTGGAGGAACAACAGGAAGAAATATTAAATGCAGCCATCTATTTTGCCAGGTGAGGAAGAGAGATTAACAGGAATGTGGTGACCAAGAAAAAAGAAATGTGGAACCAAGAAAAGGAAAGTTGTCAACTTCCTGTACCACCCACACATGGAAAGTTTATTTATTTTTAAAGTTTCCTTTTTAATCAAACTTGTCAATATAATTCTGTGTCTCTCCATTTTAAGCAAAGTATGTCTGTATGTGGAACAAGACTGTCACTTGCCCAAGTACAATGATTATTACAAGGTACAACACCTAATAAAGTGGGAAATTGGAAATTCTTAAATCATAAATTCTGGCCCAAGGAAAGGCAAATGCTATGATTGTTGTATCAGCTAGCTTTTTGTTACTGTGATAAGATGCCTGAGGAAAAGCACTTAAAGGAGGAAAGATTAATCTTGGCTCATAGTTTCAGAAATCTCAGTCTGTTGTCAGCTGACTCTAGCTTCTGAGACTGTGGTGGGCAGAACATCATGGTGGAAGGGTGTAGTGGAGCAGAGCTGCTCCACACAGAAAGAGAGAAAGAGAGGAGGAGGAAGGGGCCAGGGACAAAATATTATTCTTCAAAGGCACATCTCAATGACCCACCTCCTCCAACTACACCCCATCTCCTCAGTTTCTGCCTCCTCAGTAGTGCCATGAGCTAAGGACCAAGCCTTCAACACATGAGGCTTTGAGGAACATTCCTGATAAAAACTATAACAATTATCTTAGAATGTATTTAGATAATTGTTTTGTATTTCAAAATGCTTTCAGAATCATCTCTTTTTAACCCTGTAATTCAGAAGTTTTTCCATATACATGTATTTTCCTATCTTAGAATGTTCTTTGCTTAATCAAACCTTAGTCAGGCACCTGAACTTTCTCCTAGACCTATATGGACACTTCTTAGAGAAATGAAATTTCTTCAGGAAACCTGCCATGTCAGTTTATAGAAAGAAAACTCCACCTTTGGTATCTGATTGAGTTCCTGATTCTCCATATCCCCTGGGTGATGTCTGATCTCTCTGGCCTGTGTTCGGCAGAAATTCATTTAAGTAGATTTAGCCAGAATCCTGTTTGCTCCTCATATTTCCTCTTCATAATTCTTCATCCACTGATCTCTACACTGATCCTTGGCTATAAATTTGCACTTGCCTGTCGTGTATCTAGTATAGGGTTCATTCTCTCTCCCCTAGTGCATTTCCCATTTGGTGGCCTCTGTACTTACTGTGATGGTCCTGAATAAAATCTTTCTTGTGGTGCTTTAACAATATCACTGGATATGTTTTTTCTTTACCAGTGGATTCTAAGTAATTAGGAGCAAGTGAACAGCAGTCTCCCGTGAAAGATGATATTCAAGAATGGAAGAAGGATAGATAGCCTGTTCCTTCTGGGGAAACCTTTAGTTTGAAAACCAAACTATAAAAACTATCTTACAATCACCTCTAACATTTTGAGGCCTGTAAGGAAAGAGTATGAGTAGAGGCCAACATTTTCTATGCTTTTTTTTTTAATGATCATCAGTCATGTTAAAAAACCATTAAAGTATGATCTCTTCACATATATATTGACAAATACACCTTTACAACAAATTAGTAAAAATATTTGTGAAAAACCATGGTTTTAATAGGATTGAAAGTCAGGAAAGTAGAGAAAACGCTGAATATATTTATTATTGCCTATTGTGTAAGTCTTCTCTCTACATAATGATGATTTTGGATGAGTGATAGAAAATAGGAATTCATAAATCATGACTTATTATATTTATTTCCTAAAGTGCTTTCATTGACTACATTGCAGTAAAACTATTATTTCCTGATTGACTGCTATTGGAAATAGCACTTTATAAAATGTTTCCTAAGTTATTGTGGTTTTTAGGCAATTTTCATTAATATCAGGTGCTAAGTCAGTGGCACCTGGAATTGTCAATAAGATTCTTGAAGTAACAATTAGATTAGGAAATAAAACATGATTTTATATAACATTCAAACAAAAGCAGGGTCAAATATGACATCATAATAACCAAAGAAACATAAATTATGTTATCAAATATGTTTATATTACTTGCAATGTGATTTTTGATGTTTCTGAAAGCAAGGGATAGATCTGTAAAATGTTCCTTGAATTCTTATTCTTCAAAAACTTTCAGTGTATGATACTGAAAGTAAAACCAAAAATATCAGTTTATAGTTCCATTTATTTAATTGTTTTTAAAAATTAAAGCTATGTGTTTGTAATGGCTAGATTATAATGTTTATAAATTCAAGAATATCTGCATAAATTGTCTACTATATAGTTATAAAATTATTTTGCTTTGTTTTTCTAAAATATGGAAGTTTAGTCAAAATGTCATTTTGTTGCATAAATAGTTTCTTTAGATTTAGAAAAAATTTACGGCTAAAACTTTTCAGTGGTATTTAAAAATATCATTTTAGAAGTTAAAGACTAAAGTTTGAATATGTTTAACATTTTGGTATGTTTGTCAGCATAGTAATTGTAGTAAATATTTCATAAAATATAACTCTGGATAGCATAAATTCAACTGATTTCAGTTTTTGCCAAAGACCATCATTTTCTTTGAGGATCTTCTATTATTTTATAAAACTATTCTACTGCATCTTACACCCTACCTAAATAGAATCTAACTGGTATAATAGAATTTAGATAAGATTGAGTGTAAGGTCAATTTGACTTGTGTTTCGTCAAGATGATCTTATTTTTCAAAATTGTATTGGCTATTTTTGAACCTTTTAATTAAAAAGTGAACTTCATAATCAGATTTTAAATTTCCACCAAAAAAGTTTTTAAGATTATTGATTTTGACTGCACTAAAACTATAGAATTATTTTGGGAACATTAATATCTTTATTAATCATGAACAAAGTGTATTTTTCCATTAATTTAGAGCTTTTTTTTTTACATTTATCTCTTTTATGGACTTTCCTCTGTACAGGTAATAGACTTCTTTTACTAGGCTTATTGAGAGTATTTTAGATGAAATTGTAAATGACATAATTTTAATATTTCTTTTCTATACATTTGTTGCTAGTAAATAAGAATTCAATTTGTTTTCATATACTGAAATAATATCAAGCATTCTTTCTAAATTCACCATTTAATTCAAATATTTTGAACAGAAGTCATGGTAGTAGACATTCCCCTGTCTGAGCACAGGGGGACGCTTTCAATTTTGCATCAATAATTATGTTTTCCATAGATTTTTGGAAATAATTATTATCAGGGATGTGCTATTCTATTTTTAGTTTATAAATGATTTAAAAAGATCATTATCAAAGGATATTAAATTTTTCTCTCTAGTTTTATATATGCATGTTGAAATAATCATGAGGTTTTTTTATCACTTATTAATTGTGTGAGTCTCATTGATTTTATGAATATTAAAATAATTTTTGAACCTGAAGCAAGAGAGCAAATAGAAAACAAAACTTGGTCATGATGGACTATCACTTTTATCTTTACTGTATTCAGTTGGCTAATATTTTATTTAAAGATTCTTTTATTCCATATTAATGAAGGTGTCTGGTTTATATTTTTATGAAATGTCCTTGTCAGATTTTGGTATCAAGGTGATTTTGGTCTCATAAAATGAGTTGATAGATATTTTCTCTTTTTCTGCTGTCTGGTAGATATTGTGTTAGATTGTATTTTTTTCCTCATTAAATATTTTGAAGAATAAATGGTAAAACTATCTGAGCATAAAGTTTTCTTTGCACAAAGGTTGATTACAGATTGAGTACCTTTACAAATATATATATAAAATATAAGATATATTTACAGAGTCAGTTAAAATGTATTTCACTTGAACTTTTTGTGGTTCATCTAAATTTCCAAATTTGCTGACAAATTTTCACATATTCATATATATGCACATATATATGTTTTATATATATACACTTACTTTTTAAAAATATATTTTCAATGTTGAGATGTTTTCTTTCTTTATTTTTTTGTTTTATTTCTACCTTCTCTCATTATTTTTGAGCATCTTATGAAGGATTTGTCTATAAGCCAACTATTGATTCTATTGATTTCTCTTTTGTTGATTTTTATTTTATTGATTTGTTCCCCTTATTTTTTTCTCATCTTTATTGGATGTAATTTTCTCTTCCATTTTCACTTCCTCAAAGTTAATTGATTTGTTTTTTTCCTCTTTAATGGTATAATTTTTTTCTCTGAAAACAGCATTAGTTTCATCCCATGTTTTAACATGTAAAAATTATCTTTTCAAATTTTCTTTCACATTTAATTATATTTCAAATAATAAAATATATTCTATATTATCTATTATGTTTTTAAATATCTTTCAGTTGAAACTTTTAAAAATTTCTGTTTTGATTACTTCTGTGCTCCATGGCTTATTCTGAATATATTACATGATTTCCGTACTTTTGTGAGTTTTCTAATTCCTTTTCCTATTTTAAATTTCTAGCTTACTTATACTGACATCTGAAATAATTTGTTTTATTCCACTCCTTTGAAATTTATGAACACTTGGATTTTGGTTTAGCGTATGGAACATTTTAGTAAACATTCCATGTGAGTTTGACAGGAATATATATGGTGCAGGTGTTGGATGCTGTGTTTTACACATGAATCATTTAATGTTTAAATATTCTACATCTGGAAATTCAGTCCATATCTGAACACAGTCTATGGGTGACAATGTTTGAATCAGAGCCCTGCTGATTCAAAAACCTCCACTAGAGAATACCTTAGTATTTTGGTCAGTCTTTTTGCTGCTGTGAACAAAAGATCTTTACAAGAATAATTTTAGAGGAGGAAGTTTCTTTGGTGCTCATGGTTTCAGAGGTCTCAGTCCATAGATGGTTGATCCCGTTGCTCTGTGCCAGAGGTGAGGAGGAAAGCACCTCAGGACTTGACAATCAGGAAGTAAAGAAGCTCTCATTCACCAGGGACAAAATATAAACCCCCAAAGCATGCCACTAAAGACCCACCACCTCCAGCCACACCCTATGTGCCTATAGTTACCACCCATTTAATCCCTATCAATGGATCAATGCACCAATTATTTATACCTTTTATAACTCAATGATTTTACCTCCAAACTTTCTTGCATTGCCCACACAGGTGCTTTTGGGGGACACCACATACCTAAATAATAATGCTAAGCCTTAAGAACGCTAGCCCAACATTAAAAGAACATCTTTTATTTATTTATTTTTTTCCTATTCCGTACTGGGGATTGAACTCAGGGGCACTCAGCCACTGAGCCACATACCCAGCCCTATTTTAGATTTTATTTAGAGACAGGGTCTCATTGAGTTGCTTAGTGCCTCACCATTGCTGGGGCTGGCTTTGAACTCTTGATCCTCCTGCCTCAGCCTCTTGAGCTGCTGGCATTACAGGCATATGCCATTGCACCCAGCGAACATGTATTTTTTGACAGGAATTTTTCTCATTCCTTATGAAAAAGACAGCCAAGATGATCTAATCTTAATTGCTAACTGTGCAGAAGAGGTAAGTTAGAAAATCTTAGTTTAAAAAGCTGTGTCTTATTTACTTATTGAATAAACTACATTTGCTTTTGTTTTCCTTACTTTGGAAAATTCAAACTAACCCCCTCTGTCTCCCCCAGTGAAACAGAACTTTGAATTAAAAGCTAGAAAATACAGGAGAGATGTAAATATATGCTAGCATATTAAGTTGTGGATAATTTTTTATCTCAGTAATAATTTTCTTTTTCCTATACATTAAATATTTAACCCTCTGATAATTGGATATTGTTTTTGTAATGAAACTGTTTAGTCATTCTTTTGAAATGTATTCAACATTTACCATGTGCAAAGCACTCATTAGAAATTTATCCTGTGAACCAGTTCTCTCCAACTATACACAATATTATGAACTTTTATTTTTTCAAAGTTCAGAAAGATTCCAGATGGAATCTTACTGCTATAAAAGACAAAAATACCTAAAATTATAAAATTGGCTTGGCAAAAATTTTCACCTGGTCTGGTGGCACACACCTGTAATCTCAGTTGCTCAGGAGGATGAGACAGGAGGATCATAGGTTCAAATACAGCCTTAGCAAAAGTGAGGTGCTAAGCAACTCAGTGAAACTCTGTGTCTAAATAAAATACAAAAAGTAGGGCTGGGGATATGGCTCAGTTTTCAAGTGCAGGGAATTTAATCCCTGGTACCCATCCCTACCCCCAGATTTTTTTTTCTTTCCCTGGGGACAAAAAATAGTCAATCTTCATCCTGATAGAATAAAATATTTTAAAAATTCAGAAAGAAAAAAAAATGTGGGTCCCTATTACATTTAGACTCTTTGTGGTATGGTCAGTACAGAGCAAAGAATAGATCTAGCAAAGCTACTTATAACCAGTATGCTATTGTAACATTATTTTTTAAGTACTGGCAAAAATATTTAGAAATATGCAAAAATTATATACAAAAATGTGTTTTTTTCCAAATTGGGATATCTAAATCAGCTAATGACCTGACAGTAAATATTGATTGGAAGTAACACAGAGGATGGCAATTATTAATTTGCAGATGGCCTTATCTAGATGGCTGAAAGCACCATGACTTGGGAACAGGAGTGTAACTCCAAATGCCAGAAGCCATCCCAGATGGCAGAGAAAATCTACTAGAGTATAAATTTCAACAATCATTTATATGCAAGAGTAACACTTAAGGGATTTGAAATTCATTTTCATTTCCATGCACAAGCATCATTTTTTCAGGGGGTGTTTATAGGCATATCAATGAACCAAGATGTAAGAAAACAAATTCCAGTAGACTTTTTCAACAGAGGTGTCAAGCATGAAGGCTATTGAGTCACTTATTTAAGACCTTTACTTAAATCAAATGAATAAAGACACGCAAAGCATATTTTTAGGTATCGCAAGAGAGAAAGAAGCAGGGTTAAAATGCAAGGTACATATTGTTAGACTCCTGCAGTCAATCATAGCTAGAGAAAATCCACATAACAGTTCAGATATATGTTTGGTTAATGTGTGTGAAGATTTATGGTTTCCAACCTCAATCTGGTGCAACCTTATATAGATTGTGATTTCACTTACTCTTTTCGCCCCCATATGGACACCAGTCTTTTATATGGTTCCAAAACTACTCTAGCTCTTTTTACTTTATGAGGTGACTGTGTGCTCTACTTTATGGAGAAAATAGAGGGTCCTGTACACTTCACAAAGGTGGAATATTATTTGTCTTTGCATCATTCCCTGCCCCCCCTTTTCCAGTGAAAATGTATCTTTCTTCTTTCCTCCACACTTGTGTCCTGAATTACCATTCTTCCAATCATCTATGCAACTTGAAATTATCTTCCTTTTCTTAAGACATTATCCTTTCTTGCATGGTTCCCTTTCCATTTTCTATTTTTAAAAGTGCTTACCCACGCCACCACTCTTTATATCTGTGCTTTTATGAGTACCGTTGATGTCCAGTTGCTCTAGTTCCTCCCGTCCTTCAACATTTTAATTTGTTGGATTCATGGAGTTTTCTTTCCAGTTTCTGTTCTCAGCCTTCTGTTTCAAGTCTCCTATGTAATTTCCTCTTCTTGCCTCTGTCTCTGAGTGAGAGTGTATGTCTCAAGGCCACCTTAACCCATTTTTCTCTTCCTGGATTATCTCTTACACTTTGAAGGTTTTGAGAACCACAGATATATAACTCTGTACCTTCTTGAGAATCAGAGAGAACACCATGAAGTATTATGAAAACATCTCCAATCCAGTAGATAAATTAATTCTCTTTCATCTGAGCCTCAAAACTTCTTAATAATGATTTAATAATATCATTTGCTAAGGTATCTTGAGGCCTATACTAAATACTTAATACATGTTATCACTATCATCTCCATTTTCAGATAAGCATAATGAAACAGGAAAGTTTTAAATAGTTTATGCAAGATAATAGGCAGGTAAGGAAATGAATTACCCTAAAGGACATATTCTCAACCATTGGAGCCATGATACACACCTTGGTTCAAGAGTTCCTCTTAGTAGAGATTTTTCAGGTCTCTACTTAGTATATTTTATAGATCTTATTTTGATTGTTTCTTTCCTTCTAATTTGCCCTCTTAAATCTAGTTTCTTCATCCTTTTCCTTCTGTTTTCCACATGGATCCAGGTTTTCTTTCTAGAAGATAAATGTTATTAAATAAACTTTCACTAGCTTCTAAGGACCCATGACAAACTATTAGATATTTATGATTATTTACAAGATCTTTAAGATACATCATTGACTATTATTTCTCATTATTAGGTGATGGCCTCCTTTCTTTTATTCTGTTCATATTGTTACCTATGAGATGTCCTTCCCCCAGCATATCCATTTGGAGAGCATCTCCTCATTTTGAAAGGCTTTTCTCAAATATAAACTTCATGGCCCCTCACCAGCTTATACATTTCTTTTGTGTTCCCATAATACTTTGCACAATTTATATTGTGACATATGCCATATTGCTATACTCAACTTGCTCATGTCTCTGTTGTACTCATATGTATAACATTGCTCTGTATATGTGTGTGTGTGTGTGTGTGTTTCCAGCACCAAGCATATTGTCCAGCATACAGTGGCAGTTGATGTGCTTTTTAATGTATGAAAGGATGGAGGAACCTGAATTCTGAAAATAAAAATCAATGAACTTAATATTGAATCTGAAAGAATTTTAGAGCAGGTTATACATGTTTTTAAGTACTTAAAATAGAAATTATAATTATAGTGATAAAAATTAATTTATTGAAATCAGAATAGCATCGTTTATAGTGATAAAACATTAATTTATTGAAATCAGAATAGCATCGTTTACTTTTTTGATAGGGTCAGTGGTTTCACATAGCTTCAAAATGACTACAGAGTAAATTGAGATTTCTGTACAATGTTTTGTCAAGACTGTTGTCTTTTTCTTTACAAGTAAAATAGATAAGCTGACAGATAAAGCCAGATGAAATAATGATAGTTGTTTCAATTCTTAATCCTGTGAGGATTTTGACTTCTACATTTAAAAAAATCCTTATAGGTTATATTTATTTGTGTTTTTCCCCTGGTTTTTATGTTTTGTATTTTTATCAGTAATGAATAAAGTTTATAGAAGACAAATACATAAAATTTGTGAAATGACCAAACAAAACAAAACAAAACAAAACTGTAGAAGGATGTGAAATACTCCAAAGAACTAAGATTTGGAGTCAGATACACCTGGATTTAAATCAAAGCAACGTGAAGTGGGATCTTTAATCTTGCTAAATCTAATTTTCCTTATGTGTAAAAAGGCAATAATATTTGACTGCTAAGGTTGTTGTGAGCATTGACTATATAAAACTGGATCATGCCTGAGAAATGACTGACTAAAATGGATCTCTTAGATATTAAGGATTATGATTTTAAAGAATGCTGTTACTACTGGAACTAATAATACATAATATAAACAGGATAATTGTTAACTCCTAGGTTTTAGTTTGAATATTAACTATTATGTAGTGCTCTGATTTATTAGCTATTTATAAAAGATTAGGGCTTTAAATTGAGTCCAAACTCATTATGAGTCAACAATGAGGCATGATTGACATAAAGAAAAATAACAAATTTAATTTTAGCCCAAATAAACAGAAAAAAATGATGTCTAAAAACAGTTTTTGAGAAATCCCAACAGTGTTATATTAGTCAGTCTGTAACATGATGGGCATGTGACTGGAAACCATGTCCTGGAACTGTTTAAAGATGCAGCTTTAATCTCAGCCAATGGCAGGCTTTGGAAAAAAAAACAGATTAGCTTTCTTGCCATTTTTTATTTTTATTATTTGGTACTGGTGAACTAAACTCAGGAGCACTTAACCACTGAGCCACATCTCTGGGCCTTATTTTATTTAGAGACAGGGTCTCTATATAACAGTTAATATTCAATAACTCTACTGAGTTTGCTTAGGGCCTCACTAAGTTGCTGAGGCTGGCTTTGAACTTGTGATCCTCCTGCCTCAGCCTCCCATGCCACTGGGACTATAGGTATGTGCTACCATGCCTGGCTCGCTCTTGCCATTTAAAATGATTTGTATGTAACATAAGTAGTAACTTTTGTAGATAAGAACTTTCTTACATTTAGGGATTTTCAAATATTCTGTGGCTTATTTTGTATTACAGGGATTCCCTTGTCATTCTACCTACCACTAGGAGTGTTCTAAGATTGGGTAGTCACCAGTGAAGCCATTGTAGAAAGAGTTAATCATGGGCTGGGGATGTGGCTCAAGCGGTAGCGCGCTCTCCTGGCATGCGTGCGTCCCGGGTTCGATCCTCAGCACCACATACAACCAAAGATGTTGTGTCCGCCGAAAACTGAAAAAAAAAAAAAAAAAAAAAATATTAAAATTCTCTCTCTCTTAAAAAAAAAAAAAGAGTTAATCATGCCAAGTTGGAAGTGATATCAGGAGCTCTAAGGTCTAACATGCTTTCAGGACCAGTAAGTTTTTGTAGGTCTATAGTAACCTTCATTTAAAAAAAATTAACTTCTTTTGTGCATTTAAAAAAAGTGTATTAGAGTGTATAACACACTTCTTAAAGTCATTTTAGGTCAGTAGAAAATATTTCCCTGGTGTATAAGACTGGTTTGATACACAGCTTTGTCCTTTGCTAGTTTGTGACCATTTTAGGTCAATATATTAATGTCTTCATCTCTCTGAATCTCATTTGAGTAGGAAAAACACGTTATCAGATATTCAGCAAGATTAAATACAACAGAATAATTATTTATGGCACGTATTAGCTCTGAATACAGATCTCTGTTTTGCTTCTACCTGAGGTGTGGTGGGTTTATATGAAAATTATAACATGGGAGAAAATTCTCTGCCAAATGATTCACTGACAGGTGGCAAATCAGTAAGGGTCTGTCACTTAATGTTTTAATACCAGGTAAGCTTCTGGAGACAACCTTGTTCTAATAGCTAATATATTCGGTTTGGGGAAAAAAAAATCTGAATTCTCGGTCTATTTGGGGACCGGCATGCATGCCAGTGACATGGATGTCTAAGTGTGGTGAGAGGCCACATTTCACATATCACCCCAGCCTGGAAAGCGAAAACAGTAAGTTGGCAGAGTAAGTCAAGTAAAAGCAGGGGAAGGATTTTATATTGTTGTTGCTCCCACCCAAGGGCAGGTGTTGCTTAGGTAACTGCTCTACTGCTGCCATGTGCTGTGACAGCGTCTGTGGCAGGAGTAACAGCACTGAGCAAGCTCAGATCTCTGACAGGCCTGAAATGGAGACATCTGTTTTCCTTGGGAAAGTGTGAGACGATGTGGTTAATACAGAGGCATATTTAAATCTAAGGCATAAGCCTTCTTGAGCTTACTCAGAATTGTATGTGATAGTGGGAATAATTTTATTCTCTTCACCCAGTTCCCCCATCCCCTCTTCCTAATTATAGAAAAGTGAGTTGGAGAAATATTGAATGACTTGGGGGGAATTGTTGAGTCTTTATTTTTCGTCTGTGTTCAGTTGTCACGAAGCCTAAGATATTCAAAAGTTGAGCAAAGGGTCACAGCAGTGAAAATAAAGGATTTGGGGTCATTTTGATGATCACTAAAAGTCAATGATATGTTTTTAACACTCCTAAGGTTATGCATAATTACTGATTGACCTTAAGAAGGCTGTTAATTGATTTACATCCCCATCTTCTCATATTAAAATGTGATTATGAGATAAATTATGGGCGTACAGGCACTAAGGCTCCTTCTCTCCAGGACTCTATGCTATTCCTGAAGGAGGACCTTTGCCCTGGGAGGTGTACTGCAAGGGGTATGGGGACACTCAAATGACCTACCCTGACTTTGTAAGGCATTGAATGAGAGCCCCATCCTATGGAAGAAGAGCAATTCAAGAGTACAAAAAAAAAAAAAAAGAAAGGAAGAAAGAAAAATAAAAAGGCTTAGTTGTTACAGGAAAAGGAAAATGAGTCTGAACAAAATAAAATAGCAAATGCCCACTATCATCTTTAAAAAAAAAAAAATCTCTCTTTTTTTTTTTTTGTACCAGGGAATGAACTCAGGGGCACTTGACCACTGAGCCACACCCGCTGCCCTTTTTTGTATTTTTTATTTAGAAACAGGGTCTCACTGAGTTGCTTAGTGCCTCACATTTGCTGAGGCTTGTTTTGAACTCTCAATCCTCCTCTCAGCCTCCTGAGCCACTGGGACTACAGGCCACTGCACCTTTCTGACTCTGGCTTCTTTTGCCAGATAGATGAGCTCCAGTTCCATCCATTTTACTGCACATTACATACTTGCAATTTTATTTATGGCCAAATAATACTTTAATGTGTGTGTATGATATCTATCTATTTGCATCTCACATTATTCATTCATCTGTTTATAGACACCTAGGTTGATTCCATAACTTTACTAATATGAATTGTGCCATTATGAACAAGGGTATGCATGTCTCTAAAAAATGCTGATTTTGAGTTTCAAGATGGCGGGCCAGAGGGAGGCAGCATTCTATGTCACTCTGCGACCTGGGATACAAGTAGTGAGAATATTTCTTCTCTGCTAGCGATATTCTTGCCTCCCACATAGGAAGCACCATGCTGGTCCAGGGCTCCAGGCCTCAGCATCAGAGTAGGTCTCCCAACTACTTGCCCACACAGGACTACCAGGTACCCAGGAGAGACCATCAGCAGCAGCACCTGCAAAGAACTTTTGGGCACGCACCCAAGCAAAAATCATGACACAGCTCCCATGGAGGACACCTGGCAGCATCCCATGAGTAGGAACTCCAGCTACCACCCCCATGTGGACCCTCAACTACCAACATAGGGCTCCCCTGGTTGCTACCTTCTTGGGACTCTGCAGCAATGGACATAGTCCCCTACATGCAGTAGCCTGCCTGCACCTGGAACTTCACACAGGCTCTGAAGTTAGCAGACACATCGTCCAACACCATCGCCTGGCTCATCCCACCCAACCAGACACCCCACCGCTGAAAGCAGGAGCCTTCATCTTGGGTCACCTTCACCACCTACTTCCAGTTACCCAGTTTCTAACTACCCCCCTCTCCTCAGCAGCTAACCCTGCACAGTGACACCCTGGTTACCTTCACCATCCTGAGGGCAGAGATGCCAGCTAACAACAGAGGACCCCACCTATTGGATGAAAAGGGAAGCAGGAAAGATACTGATAACCAATCAAAACAAGCCCTGTGTCTTCCTTCAAGATTTTTATTTTCTTTTTCCTCTCCTTTCTTCCTACCTTACATCCCCCGTATGTGAAACCAAGTATTTTGCATGAATTAGGATTTTGAGGACTCGGACATCTGAATAGTACATGACACTTGTGATGTATATTCTTTCTAATTTTTAAAATCTTTTTTTTCTTTTTTCCCATCAATTTCTGCTATTTTAACATTTTTCATTTTTGTTGATATATGTGTGTTTATTTTATGTACTCTACTATCTTCCCACTTACTTGTCTGCCCAAATTTACTTCCTCTTCCTTCTCCTGCTACTAATTTTCCTCTTTAGATTTCTCTTTCACACTTCCTAAGATATACCAACTCCTACCTCTTCAGTATATCAGCCTGTTTCTCACCCCTAGTTCTTTGTCTACCATCAGAAACTGTAAACCCCTTTATAAGCCTGGGAATATATTGTAGATAATAATTGAATTCACTTCTGTACATTGTGACCAAACTGTAAACATCTTATTAGCAGACATTTGTTTTTAGGGTGTATATTGTTTATATTGGGATCTGATAACACTGTCCTTCACATCAGAGGAGAGGTATTTGATCCCTACAGGGGAACCATAAGCCTATAAGGTAAAAAGGGTAACATCTAGGACCCATAGTGCTAGAAGGGAAGAAACACAAGCAATATGAAAAGACAAAGGAAGAAAGTGACCCAAACAAATCAAGATACATTATTAGAATTTATGGCTAGCACAGCAGAAGAAATAACAGAGAAGGAGTTCAAGTTGTACATAATGAAAATGTTCTGTGAATTAAAGGGTAATATAAGAGAGTAAATAAAAGCACCAAAAGATCATTTTGACAAAGAGCTACATAAACAAATAAAGGAAGCAAAAGATAACTTCAATAGGGAGAAAGAGGTTCTTAAAAAAAAAAAAACAGAAATCCTTGAAATGAAAGAAACAATAAACCTAATTAAAAGTTCAATTGAAAGTATCAGCAACTGATTAGACCACTTGGAAGACAGGACCTCAGACAATGAAGACAAAATATATAATCTTGAAAAGAATGTAGACCAGACAGTGAAAATGGTAAGAAACCATGACCAGAATATTCAAGAAATATGGGCCAGCATAAAAAGACCAAATTTAAGACTTACTGGGAAAGAGGCAGGAATAGAGTTTCAAAATAAAGGAATGAGCAATCTATTCAATGAAATAATATCAGAAAACTTTTCAAACATAAAGAATGAATTGGAAAACCAAATTTAAGAAGCTTACAGGACACCAAATATAAAAATTTATAACAGATCCACACTAAGGCATATTATAATGAAAATGCCTAACATGCATAAGGAGAGAACATTAAAAGACATTAGAGAAAGAAATCAGATTACATATAGGAGGAAACTGATTAGAATATGTGCAGATTTTTTAACCTAGACCCTAAAAGCTAAAAAGATCCTAGAACAACATATTCCAAGCTCTAAAATAAAATGGATGTTAACCAAGAATCTTATATCCAGCAAAATTAAGCTTTAGATTTGATAATGAAATTAAAACCTTTCATGACAAAGAAAAGTTAAAAGATTTTACAACCTGAAAGCCTGCACTGCAAAACATCCTCGGCAAAATATTACATGAAGAGGAAATGAAAAACCCAACAATGAAAATCAGTAAAGGGAGGTATTACACTAAAGGAAAAATTAATCAAACAAGAAACCAATTCAAAATAAATGCCCAAAATAAACAAAAGTGGCTAGAAATACAAATCATGTCTCAATAATAACTCTGAATGTTAATGGCCTAAACTCACCAATCAAAAGACATAGACTGGCAGATTGGATTAAAACAACAACGACAACAACAACAATATGCTACCTTGAAGAGACTCATCTCATAGGAAAAGATATCCACAGACTGAAGGTGAAAGTTTGGGAAAAATCATACCACTCACATGGGCTGCGGAAGCAAGCAGGGGTTTCCATCCTCAGATCAAATAAAGTAGATTTCAAGCCAAAGTTAATCAAAAGGGATAAAGAAGGATATTAAATACAGTTTAAGGGAACAATTCATCAGCAAGACATAACAATAATAAATTTATATGCTGCAAACAATGGAGCATCTACGTTCATCAAGCATACTCTTCTCAGGTTCAACAGTCAAATAGACCACAACACAATAATTCTGGGTGACTTTAACATACCTCTTTCACCACTAGATAGATCTTCCAAAACAAAAGCTGAACAAAGAAATTATAGAACTCAATAATACAATCAATAACTTAGACTTAACTGACAAACATAGAATATTTTATATTTTTTCAGTGTGTTCTTTAATTTTCCTTGTAGAATTCTTTCATGTCTTTGATTAGGTTTTTTCCTAGGAATTTTATTTTTTTATTTTTTGATGCTATGAAGAATAGAATTTTTTTCTGATATTTTTTCTTTTCAAGGATTCATTACTCAGTATATAGAAAAGTTATTGAACTTTTATGTTATTTTTGTATCCTGTTACTTTGCTGAATTTGCCTATTAGCTCCAGAAATCTTTTGGTGGATCTTTTAGAGTCTTATAAGTATATGATCATATCATCTGCAAACAAGAGCAGTTTGACTTCTTACTTTCCTATTTGAATATCTTTTATTTCTTTGTCTTGATGAACTGCTCTGGATAAAAGTTCATGTACTTATTGAACTGTTGAGAATGGACATCTTGTCTTAGTTTTGATTTTAGAGGAAATTAATTTAGTTTTTTTTCCCATTCAGCATGATATTAGCTTTATGTTTGTCACATATAGCCTTTATGATGTTGAGGTAAGTTTCTTCCATTTCTAGTTTATTCAGGTTTTTGTTATGAGGGCTGTTGAATTTTGTTTAAAGGCTTTTACTGCATCTATTGCAATGAATGTGTGATTTTTCTCCTTGTTTCTATATTTGTGGCTTAATGCATTAAGGGCTATATCTCAGATCACATATGTTGATCTACCTTTGCGTCCTTAAAATGAAACTTGACCACAGTGTGTGATTTTTTAAATGTGTTATTTCATTCAGTTTACAAGTATTTTATTAATAATTTTTGCATCTATGTTCATGAAAGATATTGGTATATAATTCTCTTTTCTTGATGTGCTTACCCAGGTTCAGTATTAGAGTGATAACTCACTTCACAGAATGAGTTTGGAAGCATTCCTCCCTATTCATGGAATAATTTGAGGAGCATTGATGTTAGTCCTTATTTAAGGTCTTGTAAAATACAGCTGTGAGTCCATCTGGTCTTGGGCTTTTATTTATTGAGTGTCTTTTTAAATTATTCCTTCAATATCATTACCTACTATTGACCTGTTTTGGTTTTCTATACCTTCTTACTTAAATTTGGTAGGCCATGTATTTCTATGAATTTATCCATTTTTAAAATAGATTTTTTAATATATTGGTATAAAAGTTTTCAAAGTAGTCCCTCATGATCCTCTGGATTTCTGTTATATCTGTTTTAACAAACCAATTTTTGTCCTTAATTTTATTAATTTGGGTCTTCTGTCTCTTTCTTTGGTTCATTTGGCTAAGGGTTTATTAAACTTGTTTCTCTTTTCAAAGAACCAACACTGTTTCATTGATCCTACGCCCTCTTAACTTTAAAGTTTCCAATGAGAAATCTGCTCTTCTTCCAATGGATTTGCCTTTATAAATGACTTGACACTTCACTTTTGCAGCTTTTAAAATCTCTTCTTTATTCTGAATTTTTGCCTTTTAAACTATAATATTTCATGGACAGGTTATTTTCTGGTTATATCTAACTGAATTTTGAAATGCCTCCAATAGATATATGTCTATCCCATTCCCTAGATAAGGGAGATTTCCTGCTAGTATTTTGGTGAATAACTTTATGTGCCATTAGCTTGTATCTGCTCACCTTCCTCAAGATCTGTGAGTCTTAAATTTGTAATGTTTATCAGAGCTCTTGTATATTTTGTTTGTAGTTTTTTTCTTTATTGCTGTCTGAAGTTTATAGTTTATCCACCTTGTCTTTGACTCATTGTTTTCTTTCTTTAGCTTGATCTAGTCTATTGCTGAGTTTTCCACTGAATTTATTTGCCTAATTGAGTTTTCATTTTAAGATTTCTAATTGACTCTTTGAGAATATGTATCTCTATTGAAATGCTCATTCATATCATTGATCATTTTAACTATCCTGCTTTTCGAATTCTTTTCTGGCATTTCCTCTTCTTCTAAACCTATGGATTCAATTATTGAGGAGTTAAGTCATTTGGGAGGTGTCATATTATCTTGTTTCTCATATTTCCTCTGTTTCTTTTTTAAAATTTTGTTATAGATGGACAGAATACTTTTATTTTATTTGTTTATTTGTATGGGGTGCTGAGGATTGAACCCAGTGTCCTACACATATTAGTCAGGCACTCTACCATTGAGCCACCACCCTAGCCCCTTTCCTATGTTTCTGAATTGAGATTTGTGGTCTGTTTGGATTGATATCCTCTTCACTGCTATATAAGGGTCTTTTTAGTGAGCTGCTTTCTCTTTTTGATGTGTGTGGACCAGGGCTATATCTCAGCATCAACGCACCACTCAACATATTCAGACAGCCATGTTCAATTATAATCATTGTGTTGAGAGCAGAGAATAGCTACCAGTGACAACAACAGCTTGAAAACAAATCTTATATTAAAATATTATAAAGCCCTATTGAGAAAAGTTCTCTTCATGCTCCACTAACCAAAGAGAAAAAAAAAAGTGGGGAGTAAAAAAAGATAGACTGAAAAGTTAGGCAATTAAGAATGAAAAACTAATATTAAATGTGTATAGCATTAAAAGGAAAAGGAAAGAAGAAAAGTGGGGAAAGGGAGACAGAAGAAAAAAATTAGTATGACAAAGTAGAAAGGGAGAGTATAAAATGAGAAAGAACAAAAAAAAGAATAAATGCAATTCATGAATTAAAAAAAATATATAAAATATTGTAAAAGCGTGCAATAATAATGGGTGGAATCAAAACAAAATCAACCCAAAAAAACAATACAAGTAAAAAACAAACAAAAAAACCTTGACATTTAAAATACTAAAATTCCCTCCTTTCTGAAGTATTTCAGGTGAAGAGACTTCTTTCAGGAACTTCCACATTTGGATTCTGCCTGATATTGGGATGTGGCAATGGAGGCCTGTCCTCTGAACGTCTCTGGGCATGGAGGTAGAGAACCAATCAGCTGGCTTGTGTTGGGAAAGTACATGTATTTTTTCACATCTTGATCAACCATCTTGCTTAAAAACTTTGCACAGATATTATGCTTCAAACCTTTCCCTGTAGATGTTCACCCGACCCAGCTCCAGTGCAGTCAGGGAAACCCTGGGAACTCCACCGTGGGCCCAGGTACCCCAAACTGCCAATTCCAAAGGAATCCACTGTGCCTTCCCCCACTGTACACACTAGAAGACCAGCCTGCTGCAGGCCCCACTGCCTAAAGCTCTTAACAGCTCCATGCCATAGTCTCTTTCTTAAGGACCCAGACTAAGTCTCAGGAAGGGTGCCTGTTGGCACAGTTGAAAAAATAAATTCAGAAAAACTGCCATGTGATATACATCCTTCTGGTGACTCTGGTCCTAGCAGGGGTTGCTGAGCCTGCAGAGATGCATGTTGGGGTGTTAGGGTGGGGGATTGAAGGCACCAAGCTTTCTACCACCAGCCTGAGCACCGAGCCTTGGCCCAGTCTACATGTAAAAACCACACACTGCTGGACTTGTTCCAAAACTCAAACTATACTCTTTGCTGGGTAGATTGGCAGAACTGCAGACCACTCAGAGTGGTCTTCCTGTCTGCCAAGAGTTTTCAGTGGGTCTGAATTACAGACTCTTCTGGACCCAGATTGACTCAAGGTGGGCACCTGCTAAATAAAAGAGTAGTATTTGATCTTAGAGATTTAAAAAACGCAGGTGCTTCTAATTTTCCATGCAGAAAGCCTAGATGAATGGAGCCCATTTTAAGGTGGTGAGGTGGTTCCCCATAATGGAACTTCATGAATCCATAGGAAAGTACAGTAAACCACTTCTCTCAGGTGGTCTCACTAGGCAAAATCCAAGTCTACTTTCTGCTAGGACTGCATATTTGCACAATAGTAGAGTCTGTATTTCTTGATATTGCTGATGTCCTCCCCCACCCCTCCCAGATGCTTCCAGAAGAAAAGAACCAGCACTTCATTTCCTGTTTGCTAATCAGAGAGCAGGGATGGATTAAAGCCTTTCTATTTGGAAAACTCTCTCACAGCTCAATAACATAAGACAGTCCAAAGTTAGAAGTGAAATTGAATTAATTAATTTTCATTTGTAGCACTAGGGATTGAGCCCGGGGCACTACCACTGAACTATAACCCCAGCACTTTTTAGTTTATTTTGAGACAAGGCTGGTCTTGGACTTGAAATCTTCCTGCCTCAGTCTCCCCAAATAGCTGTGATTATAAGGTGAATCACTGTGCTGGGCTAAATATTTCCATATTTAACTATATATGGCTCTGTATTAAGGTATCACAAATTCATACTGATGCCTTCAACTGTATCCATAAGGCTAGGGTTATAAAAAATAAAAAAGGTTAAAAGAACCATTACATTTCTTCCACATTTGTAAAATTCTCTGGGAAGTTCCAGAGAAAATTATTACTTTTTTCCTCCAGCAGGATCAGGAGATCCTCATTTCATGATAGATTATATTCCCTATTTAGAAATTAATGAAATTATCATTTTAGTGTTTCTACTGTTTGGGGGCTCTAGTGATTATGCTCCAAGAAAATTTATATCATCTGTGATTCTTTGTGTTCACTCTTCTCTGTAGATTTTAGGGTGATGATTTCTCCTTGGTTCTCTGGTGATTAAAAAAAAAAAGGCTGATGATTTTCAGTTTTGTTTTTGGTGTATATATGGGAGTGTGGTGCTTGCTAAGCTCCTTATGTGTGTGGATGAAACTACAAACTGCTGGAATTTAGGTTTTACATTTCTTTCTTTACTATTTTTATTATTTCTTTGTGCATTTTGTTACTTACTTTAGAGATCTTTATGGTCCCCATTCATGTATAAGGCATTGAGTAAGCACTGGCCATAATGATTAAAAAGATATTTGTATTCAAACATACTTATCTGAAGCACCACTTAAAGTATAAATATCTACTTTATAGAGGGTTAAAGGGAAGGAATAGGAATTTCAGTGTAGGAAGACCTTGAGGAAAAGTATGGAGCCCAGGAGATCATAATTTGGAAAAAAAATTTTGTTTAACATGACTTGAGTATAAAATGTTAGCTTGACAATATGCATCTGTCCATATGTTATGTTAAGGAATTTAGATTAATCTGCAGCATTGAAGTGCCATTGACCATTTTAAATGAAATTTTGACGAATCAGGTTTTAGAAAAAAATTTTTTGGATAAAATTTTTAAGATGGGATCTAAGTCCTCAAAGGAATTATGGTATTGGCCTGGGGAATCAATCCTTATTATCGATAGAAAAAGCTGGTGCCATTCAATTATGATAGAGATAAGCTAAAGAAAAAGTTTAATATAAGGACATTGTCACCACCAGTATATGAAGTTCTTGAGAAATAAATTTTGTTTCATTTTATCAGGTGTAGAGCACCAGAAGTCTGAACTAGACTTAAAGGGAAAGGGAGTGTGGCTCTATGGAGGAGAGAAACTGTTCTAATGACCAACTGCATAAATATGGATTCTAGTCTATAAATTATATATATATATATATATATATATATATATATATATATATATATATATACATACATACATACATACATATCCTTTCATGAGGAACAATTTTTAAAAGAAATTAGCTGCATTTCCCCCCTTATTTTATCTTTCTATTCCCTGTAATTTTATTAGGAAGGTACTGGTGAGAAATAAATTTATTATTTAATTCACTGGTTATAGCGTTTGTATAGACATGGTGCTGCAGTATACAGTATACCTCGGAGAGGAATGTCCACCACCAGAGCTCCAGTTGCAGTGAGTTGTATGGAGTAACTGACAAGGGTTCAACTTTTTCCCCCTTGAAGTGAAAATACAGGGACTTTCCATTTGTATAAACCAAGTGTATATTACATTAGAAGACGTTATTTTTTAAATGTACATTGAGGCTTCCCTCTACATTTGAACAGTCAAAGGAATAGACTATGACAAATATTTGTCTTTTTTGCTTGCTCAGCTTTCAAATACTATTCTCATTTATTAAAGTGCCAGATTGGTTGGGATGATGAAGAAGAGGTTAGTTTTTTTTCTCACCAAATTTCTGGTTAGTTAGCACTTGGCTTCTTATTTATTTATTTAATTCTTTGTATTGTGACTTGAGTGCAGGGACAATTTAACCCTGAGCTAACCTCTAGTTTTTTTTTTTTTAATTTTTTATTTTGAGATAGGGTCACACTAAATTGCTAAGGGTCTCACTGAGTTGCCCAGACTGATCTTGAACTTGTGATCCTCCTTCCTCAGCCTACCAAGTCACTGGGATTACAGGTATGTGCCGCTGTTCCTGGCTGGCACTTGGCTTCTTCCCTGAAACCCGTTGCCTGCTTTTGCTTGTAATCTTGTTTTCCAGAAGAAGTAATGAACAGAAGAAATGAAAGTTCAGAGTTCTGGCTGCTGGGGTGGCAATAACATCCTGAGTGTAGACAGAGGCGCCTGCAGCAGCATATGATGTACGTTGTTAGTGGCACAGGAACTCTACACAGGTGTTGGCAGTGTCTCAGACACACTGGTGACCCTGCAGGAGCAGTAGCATCCAGTGTCACCAGTGTCATTATCCAGATGCATCTAAGGGCATGATTTCAACAGAATTTTCAGTGGTGTGTTTCCATGGCCTTTTGTCCATTTTCAAACTTGTTTCTTCAGCCTTCCTACTGAGGTCTGTGAGATTTCTGAGATTTTTTTTTTTTTTTTTTTAGTTACCAGAACAACTTAAGCAGAACTCTAGCCAGAACAGATGGGAACAGAGTTTCAAAACAAAATCCCACCCAGTGAAATTTCCAGAACAAACAGGGAGAAAAACTTTTTCAGGTGTGCCTTGGTCATTCTCCTAATTAAATTATCCTTTATTCATATTTTAAAGAATTCCTTCAGTTAACCACCATAGTCTTACTGAAGCTAGAGCAGCAGACAATTACATCTTTTCAATAATCTCACTAGCCCTGACCACAGGAGCTGTGATACTCATTCAGCTTCCACGAGTTTGTGTTCAGCTGCAAGGCGCACATTTAGTAAAATATATCTTTAAAGGAAAATAAAATATAAGATGCTCAGTAGGGTTGCATGTACAAAGGAACTTAATAAATGTTCACAGACAAAATCTGTGGTTGAAGTTAAAAATATATACATATTTTATATAAATATATATATTTATATAAATATGTGTGTGTGTCTATATATATATATATATATATATATAGTTGTGTGTGTATCAAAACTTTTAGAATACATAAGGCATTTACCAGTCAAATTTATTTTAAATGTATTTTAAATATAAAAAGTTATATCTTCTATTTGTATAGATTTTTTTTTTTTCAAACTTCAGCTTTCTCCAGTGAGCATTGTGTGCTTGTTGTCAACCAGGTCTTAGTTCTTGTCATTATGGAATAAGCAGCTGCAAAGGTGAAGTGTTTTGACAAATACCGAACGTCATCCATTTTATGCTGCGGATCAGCATGGGTGTTTTTTAGCTTCTTCAGATGGCTCTGTAATGGAGTTATATTTGGAAATTTCCCAGTATGGTGCAAAAGCCTCATAGAGAGAGAAAGTTTATAAACTGCAGTTCTACAAGAAGAAGAAAGGCCAGATGCTCATCCTGCGTGATCCCTCCTTGAGTCTTTGTGTTTCCCCAGCTAGACCTTTCAGGTCTCCTATTTATAAATTTAGCTTGTGTACACTGAGTGGTGACAACGATTTGAATCGGCTAGCATATTTTCACTCAGTATGGAGAGAAGCTGCATTTAAAGACTGAGATAACACATCAAGGAAAAAAAATAAAATCTGACAGGAAGGGAAGACAAGGGTAAAAGAGCATCCTTAACCATGAATCTGACACTCAAAATATTTTAATCTGTTTGGTTTATTGAGAAGATGTTTTCATGTCTGGGCTAGGGTTATCAAAAATAAAAAAGGTTAAAAGAGCCATTACATTTCTTCCACATTTGTAAAATTCTCTGGGAAGTTCCAGAGAAAATTATTACTTTTTTCCTCCAGCAGGAATTAAAATAATGAATGAAGACCCTTTTAAAACTATTTACTAGGGCTTAGGATATAGCTCGGTGGTAGAGTACTTGCCTAGTATGTGCAGAAGTCTGGTTTAATCTCCAGAATTCCAAAAAAAAAAAAAGAAATTCAACTGCTTCTAGTGTTGTTCTTAAGGCCCAGTTGTAGATCAATAAAATAAAGAGAAAAATTATATATAATTAATGAAAGACATTCATTATTTAAATAAGAAATCAGCACTGGGAAGCTAAAAATTTAATGGAAGAGATACTTCAGATTATTTCTTGAAGTATATTATAGAATTCTCTGTTACACTGACAGTTGTAGTGACATTTGCAAACCCTCAAGCTGAATCATGCCAGTTTACCTACACATTTAGAATGACCCATAGGAAGAACAACTCATGGGTGATAAACTTCTCTCCAGGGCTATTTGGAGTAACAAGTGCCATCTCTGATTAGCTTTGTTCTTCTAGTCAAAGTGAATTCTATTTTTTTAACCTTAAGCTTAATTATTTGTGGAATCGATACATTGAATTAGTTAGGTATTAGGTTGGTTAATAGCACTTACTACTTTTCAGGCATGCTATAAGCATTTACCACATATTACCTCATTTGCTTCTCACAACAACCAGAGCACATTGGTTCTGTAATTGTACAGACGTGGATAGTGAAGCTAAGAAGTAAAGTGTGTGTGTGTGTGTGTGTGTGTGTGTGTGTGAGAGAGAGAGAGAGAGAGAGAGAGAGAGAGAGAGAGAGAGAGAGAAGTGAAGTCACTTGGCTAAGTTTATACAGTGTGTGACAGAGAAAGAACTTGAACCCAGGTGGTCTCCAGAATCTGTATTCTTAACTGCTGTCCTTCATGGCCTCAACTTTTGAAAATTAGCTTGAAAATTGTTTTAATCAGCTCTTTCATTGCTGCAACAAAAAGAACTGACAGGAACTATTTTAAGGAGGAGAAGTCGATTTGGGGCTCAAGGTTTCAGAGGTCTCAGTCCATAGATGGCCGACTCCATTCCTCAGGGCCAGATGTGAGGCAGACATAATGGTAGAAGTGTGTGGCAGAGGCAGACAGCTGGGCACATGGCATAGGAAGCATATAGAGAGAGCTCTGCTCAACAGGGACAAAATACATACCCTAAAGGCACACCCCCAGAACCCACCTCCTCCAGCCACACTCTACCAGCCTATAGTTACCACCCTATCACAAGATTAATGTACTGATTGGGTTCAGGCTCTCATTACCTAATCATTTCATCTCTAAACCTTTTTGCTCACACATAAGCTTTTGGGGAACCCTTACACCCAAACCATAACTAACATTTTATTCTCTCTTTATGTGTTTCATCTATAGTGCCATGTTTTTGTTGAAGAATATTATTTATGTTTTAATGTCAGCTTGTATCTGTGACCAATGCACAATTTTGTGACACTCCACTTGACATCAGTGGGAGGCACAATATAGCACAGTCAGTATCCAGTCCCAAGTACTGATGCAGAAGATCAATGTGGCAACTTGGATTGTACTGTCTATGAGTGACAAAAAGACCACAAGTAACAGAGGATTAAACAAGATACTTATTTCTCTTCTTTTGGGGGGAATAAATATGACTGGAGGCTGGCAGTCCAAGTCTGCTGGGATAAGATCAGTTTCACAAAATCTTTAACCACTCTGCCTCCTACAGCACTTGGCTTTTGTTCCATGGTCAGGCTACTGCTCAAGCCCTGGCCATAACAGGTAAGAGGAGGAAGGGTAGAAAGAAGGCCAGCCAAAGCCATTGCCCAGATGGTTTACACTCCTTTTCTGTTTGCATTCCACTAGTCGTAAATTAGACACACAGACACTTCCAGGTTCATGGGAGGTGGTAAATGTATTTATACAGCTATGTGCCTGCCTAAAATCAGAGGCTCTGTTATAGGAGGGAAAGACAATGGAAAGCAAGTGTTGAGGGACATCTGGCACTTTTTGCTGCATGGAGGATATAACCTGAAGTTTTCCATGTGTAACTAGGGAAATGTAAATTCTACACACTTCTCTTAATTTAGTTCAATTTTCTTAGCTTAGCCTTCTCTTCTGTTAAGTATAATCAGTTCCTTTGGCTATGTCTCCCAGCTTCCTATTTCTTAAATCCTTGTGCAGCTGAATGATAACACAAGGTGTGAACCCTCACTATGCCTACAGTCATTGGGTGAAATTCTCCCTCCCAGACACTCTGAACTCCCATCATTTCCCCAGCAAGTCTTTTCTATCATGCTTTGGAATCAGGAGGATGTTTTATATTCTTTGAATACTTCCTGCCTCCCCGCTTATCTGAACCTAACATAGCCTTGACAATGTTAGGTTCAGATAAGAAAATTTCCCTTAAAAGGTTACCCTTTCTCTTCTCATTTACTCTCTCTCTCTTTCTCTATCAACCTTCTAGGATGCCTCCCACCTTCTTCACTGAGGGATATCATCCTGCAGTAATCTGTATACCTCTCTACTCCTCTCTTCCATACCATACCTCCAGAGTTCCTCTTTGATTGCCATGTAATTTTAGGAATTGAGGCCATCGGAAGTATGAAAGTAGGATAGTGATGGAAGATGACACAGCTTAGAGAAGAGATGTGACTTACACAAGTCTCGATAAAAAAGTGTACTGTTTGGACAAGGCTTGAGAAGTTGCATGCTTGACTTTGTAAACGTGTAAAAACTTCATTTGTTCACTAACCAAAGGATTTCGTTCCGGGAAACTTAAAACTATAGACAGTCAGAAACTTTGCCTTTGGATGCCACATTGCTATGAATGGAACAGCCTGCTCTTGCTTGAATGATCTGAGTTTCTGATACACTGAAGCCGTCTTACAGAGTCCCTGAGAAGTAATTTCCAAATGCAGTGGTCCACATTTATCTTAATGTGGTATTTCCAAGAAAATAGAACCTGGAATCTACTTTGCAGTTCAGGACTGATATGAGCTTCTTAACCTGTAGGCCTGCTTTACTCTGAGTCAGACACTGCTTAATATAATTACCTAAACTCTTCAGTTCCCATCAGCTTTCCCACCCCCAAATCCTATACAAGCCCTATCTAGTCCTTTGCTTGGGGAGTGGTATTCTGAGTTTCTTACAGGGTACCATACCTCTCTTATTGCCATAAACTGATAAAACCTGATTTTGTACATTGAAAGTTTGTCCTCAAGTCTTTAATCAGGTACACTTTATGAAGCCCTATAATGATGTGAAATGCTGAGGCCAATAAGATGTCATAGATTTTGTGAGATAGTCCTATTTAGTTAACCCTAAACCCCACAGGGTCAAAGCTAATAATCTGGCAAGTCCTAGTATGATTAAATACATCTAGGAAAGAATCATAAATATAGAAGGAAAGTGCTATATTAAGCCCTTAGAGTTTAGAGTTGACACAGATGAATTTCTGTCTTGGTTCCAGTCATTAAATTTTTATGCCCTTGGTTGTTACTTATTGTCTAAAGCTTTGCTTTGCTTTTCTAAAAAGTGGGAGATACTTACTCAGAGCATTTTGGTAGGGATCAAATGTGATTTATTTGTCAAAGGCTTGGCCCATGATAAACTCACAATGGATGATCGGTGTTATTGTTTGGTGTAGTGTGGTTCACTTACAAAAAGAAATGGGCTCGGGGCTGAGGATGTGGCTCAAGCGGTAGCACGCTCGCCTGGCATGCGTGCGGCCTGGGGTTCGATCCTCAGCACCACATACAAACAAAGATGTTGTGTCCGCCGAAAACTAAAAAATAAATATTAAAAAATTCTCTCTCTCTCTCTTTAAAAAAAAAAGGAAATGGGCTCAAGACTCTAAATTTCCATTGATACTTAAAAAAAATAAATCTTAAGCAAGTTACTGTATTTCATTTTGCCTCATATGTAGAAATAGAATAGGAATAGAAACCTGGCAGACTTGTATTATTAAGTGTGATAACATAATAAACATGGCCAGTATAGTATCTGGCAAACAGTAGGGACTCCATTAGTGCTGGTTCTCTTTTTCTCGCTAACCTTCTTTTCTAGTTGTGCTTTGAGAAAAATAATGATTAAATATAATACAATTTGGAACGGATACTATTTTATTTAATACACAGATGTTATATTTGAGCAATTCTGCAGATGATAGTGCTATCTCTGCTCCTTTCTGTGTATTTTATCACCAGCTATTGTCTGGGGTAGGTAATAGTTTTCAAGCTGAACCGTTAGAAATGTGAACAGATGAGAGAGGGAGATAGGGGAATGGCCCCTTTCAAAGCAGATTCCAAACCATCAATTACAGCAGTGAGGTTGGCACTCATGTACTCACAACTGAAAACAGATCTAGGATGATAAAAAGGGATTTTTAGGAAGAAACTGAGCATGACAGATTCTTTCTAGAGGATAACATATCAGCCATTAGTAATTTAGCCTAAAGAATACATCAAATTCTACTCAATATAATTTCCAAACAAAAAAATAAAGTATACTGAGAGATAGGCTATAAACATATTTCTCCAATCTTATGCCCAGAAGTCCAAAAACGTTCTTCTGTCCAAAGACTGAGGATGATACATGAGAAAGGACTTTGTGCTTCAATCTCCCCCACTCCAAAAATTTGTTCCTGTTTTAAAAGATTATAATCCCATGAAAGATGACATAGCTTTCACATAGTTTTATGGTTCACATTGAAGATACATTGAACAATATCGGTCTATTCTTTGTGCCAAGACAATGCAAAAAGTCATGAATGATGCAAGGTTCAGAGCAATGTTGTCCCATGACTTTGTGCAATTTCAAGTTGGCTGGCGTTTAATTTCTGCTGCCATGGAAACTGTCTTGCAAGGTACCGACTGTCAGTGGCTTCCTGCAGGCACAGTGACAACATATCTAAGAAGAGTGATACTGTCTCTATTACCATCAATCAATATTTATTGAACTCTAGCAGTCAGTCTCGAGTCACGTTAGGAGCTCTGCACTACAATTTGCCCCCAGCTTCTGTGTGGTTGGCCTGAGACCCAGGAGGTCAGATGGGTGAAGCAGAGTGGCTCCTGAAGACAACCAAGAATGAAGGTTATAAAAATCTCTAGAATTAGTGACTGGATCGCTAGAACTTGGTGAATTTTAAAAACAACATTAATGTCAAGATATAAACCAAAGGAATTTAGGCTCCATTAGAAATGGTAACATTGGAATTAATGTGCTTTCTTAGAGTACACACATTTGGCATATTTCATTTTTCTTATTATTCCTGACCGTCTTTCCCACCGTTTGATATTTTAGATTCCTGTTCTGTGGACATCCTTTTGTATTTCTGGGAGTTGTTGTGATTCACCAAGTGTGTTACAGAGCCATTCAGCTAGAAGCATGGACAAGTCAGAGTAAAGTTTCTGGATCGACTCATTCTGCTGGGAGTTATGCTTTCTTTATTTGGTCTCTAGCCTGGGTCTTTACCCCGCCTCTCCACCCTCTTTTCCTGTACATGGCTAGCTTCCTGGAGGCTTTCAGCTTCTCCACCTAATTTTCCTTATCTGATTATTTATCTTATTTCTTAAGCTCACATGTCTTGACTCATTCATCTTTTCTGTTTCTTCTGTCAACAGATTAAAGTAAAACAGCATCACAACTCAATACCATGCTCTTCCCATCCCCACTGCTCTTGTTGAGAATCTTCTTTCCTTTATCGACTTCACCTTCTTGGTTCTGCCTTTTTTAATTCTGTAAGTTAGTTAACTTACCTTCTCCTCCACGGAGCTTTACTACATTTCCTAAGATCCTTACATTTCCTAAGAAACTTACTGTTTCCCTGTTTCTACTACGTTTAAAAAAATAATTTTGTTGTAGTATTCAGTCCATTGAATTGTACTTACTTGCTTGAATGTCTGTCTCTGCATTTCCCTGAGAGCTTCTTCACCGAAGTGGCTAAAGCTCATTTATTTTGTCATTATAAGTCTTAACAAAGAAACAAACCCCTTCTCCCTAACATTACTGTTTTGTTATTTTGGGGTAATATACTACTTTATTTCCCTAATTTATTAAAGGGAAGGAACTGGAGTTAAAATATCACTGTTTTATTGGCCCTATGTGTTAGCAGATGATGCATACCCAACTAATATTATCTTATATTAATTTGTTTAAATCAGTTTATAAGGTTGAGTTAAAATTGTTAAATACCTGGGGAATTATACCTGGCTCCCCCAAATGATTCAATGAGTGTAATTCTTGTCAGCAAATAGTGACATTTACAGAATCTATTCAATACCACCCTTGCATCCAGTAAGGTTTCTGGGAGATACCACATTGCTACATTTTAATTTTTATGGGGATATGAAGATTTTGACAATAAAAGAGTTAATGTTTTCAGAGTAGGCTCATCGGTGGGGCTTTTGAACAAGTTCTCTTTTGTATTTTTCAAATGGGCAAACTGAAAAAAAATAGGTCTGGAAGTGTTTGTAGAAACTGTAATTGACATTAATTACACCATCACATTCATTCTCTGCTCCAATTATTTTTGTTGGCTTCATCCACATTTCATTCTGACAAAAATAGGAAAGATAGAAAGTTCAAAGTTTGTTTTTTTCCCTCAGTTTAAAAATTATATTTTCTTTCAGGTTGGGATTATTTGAATCAGAGACAGAAAAGACAAAATGGCAGCTCCCTCCAGGTGTGTTGGTACTAAGCAATTCAAGTAGGTGGCACTCTTTCAAAGTTGGGTTGGTCAGAGTTGCCAGGAGAGCTTTCAGAGTTTCAACATGTCTTTCATGTGGTTTTGCAATATGTTGGGTGATGCGATACTCTTACAATGTGGCCATACAAATGAAAAATATAAAAAAAAAAATTCAAAATTAAATATAATGAGGAATTATTTGTTATTTTGGCTTATTTGTACCATTTTTATCCTTCATCTAGATAAGTTAACATAAGAAATACCTCACTGATAAGAAACAATACTAGAACCCTGGAGGAAAAAGAAAATCAGAACTAGATAGTAAACCTCAGTGTCTAATCTGTTGCTTAGTTACTGAGCCATGCTATTTCCATAGTATATTCACAATCATTAGCTCTAGCATTTACATTTGTAACCCTACCTTTGTTTGGTTCATTTTTCATAATAGTACTAAAATATGCAGACGATTGCATCAAAGAATATCAAGCTCCCTTAAAAATCACCTCTTGATAAAAATTGCTGAAGTCATTTCAAAAAGTATTTTAGCAAAATTTACAAAATAATGTTCTGCATGTTGCATTTTTTTAAACCCTAAGTGAAAGACGCATTTAAAATATAACTATTATTGGTGATTCACAAAAGTGTAGCTCTTCGGATCATTATATTTTACTGTTAAATATCTTCAGGTGCTTTGAATCATATGCCTTTTGAATGACCATATTTTGGAACATATTGAAAGCACTCGTCACCATATTTTACCATTAGATTCTGCTAGGTTTTTATGCCATGAGAACTCCGTTGCTGCTTTCTTTGAAACCTGCCAGAAGATTCATAATGGAGCCCATTCCCATAATGCTTTTGTTCCCTTTCTTTCAGTTATATAATTCTATAACAAATGCCATCCTTCTATGTACTCAAGGTGGTATTAAGAATGTAATGATTTGAACAAAGGACTGTTTTCCTCTTTCACCTTCTAAGATTACTAAGAATATTTAGTTTTAGGAAGGAAAAAACAAATGAAAATGGTATTAGCCACGTAAGTCAAAGGGTAACAATGTGACAATTGCACATAGATGACAAAGTTCCTCATTACCTTGCAATGACTGGTAAGCAATCACTGTGATTAACAGGGTTCGAGAAAACACTCAAGTGCAAAATGAAAACTTTTCCATGGTCATTCTTCAGCTATAAAAATAAGGAAAATTTAGTAAATACTATGTAGAACATCTGTCACTGAAATGTCAATAAATTTTATTGAAATTTATTATAAAATAATTTTAGCCAAAGAAGATTGATCATACTAGTAATTCTTCATTCAGTTCACAAATGCTCGAGAATGCTCACTCTTGTTACAATGCTGAGTCAGGGGACAAAATAGTTGACCTCATAAAACTTAGCATATAGGGCTGGGGATGTGGCTCAAGCGGTAGCGCGCTCACCTGGCATGCGTGCGGCCCAGGTTCGATCCTCAGCATCACATACAAACAAAGATGTTGTGTCCGCCTATAACTAAAAAAAATAAAAAAAAATATTAAAAAAAAAAACTTAGCATATAGTTCTATTTTACATTATTTATATTGATTTTCATGCCTTTGTCAGCATTTATGTTTTCATAGTTGTTCCCATTTCAAAAGACCTCCAGTCTAAGATTTGAAAGGAATATTGACCTATCTTCAATTTACCTGAGTTTTTCAATGATCTTCGTAATCCTTCCTCCACATCAAGAGGGATTTTTCCTGTGTACTCTTCTGCAAAATGTTTGTTCTGGGTTTAAGAAGTGAGAAAAAAGAAATTTGGAGTGGGAGGGTTGTCATATTTAACATTGAATATAACATCAGGGTGTGCTAATGCCCACCATTTTCATTGACCTCTACTTTCAATTCTTTATAATCAAAGTTACTGATACTGCTTTTCTGAGTCAGAAAAAAGACTCTCCTTCCATTCTTGTTTTCCAGGGTGGGGGCAATGCTCTTGTTACTGTGCACATTAAGAAATTTATAGGCAACCAAGCATATAAAGAAAAATTATAATAACACCACATACTATCTGTTAGCCTATGGTGTTTACTTTTATTATTCTGCAGAATCTTAAAAGAAATACCTGCCCTCAAGGCATTCTCAATCTACTTAAAGAAGCAAGATAAGTATGCTATAAAGATATGGGACCCCAGATATTCTGTGTCAGTAGAAAAGATAATTAGTACCAATTACCTTGGATTACTGGGTCAGGGAATATCTCGCTGAAGACATGAAACATTAACCAAACTTTAAGGGCTGGATAAAATCTGGTAGAGCTATGAAAGTAATAAAATTAGGGTAGTGATGGGAGTAAGAAATCATAGTGTTTGTCCAAGAGCACTGAAGAGAATGATATAGTGCATGATTGGGGTGGTAGGGAATGGAATATAAATGTAGGTATCAGTTTTTAAATATTGTTGAACTTAAGCCTGTAAATAACAGAGAATTTTGAAAGTTTTTAAAAAGGAAATGATAAATGAAAGTGACTTTGACTGTTTAAGATTAATTACCATGGAGCTACCTAAAAAGCTAGGGACAAGACAGGAAAGTGTGACAGTAGTTGGGTTGGAATTTAATAAGTCTAGTAATAGTGAAAATGACACAAGAGTTGGGGAGACGTGAAGGAGGAAAAAGAATGAACTTGGTAACTAATTTGGTAAGGATAAGGTTTGAGACCAGTTGATTGTGCAAATTTAAGGATTTTGCAAGACTGTTAGAGGAAAATAGAAAAACATTATTTTCTTTTCATGGTCCATTAACATCTCTTTAGAACTTTTCTGTTTTGTTTGTAAGTCAGTCTCTTCACCAACTGCTTATTCACACACACACACACACACACACACACACACACACACAGGCACACACAGTTGGTAAACTCTGAAACTCTGCCAGGATCAACATCATTCTTTTGCCCTTAAACTGAATTGTTTCTTAGAAGAGCCTCTTCCAGCTGGTACAGAGATGCAGTTAGACAAACATGTTATTGTTCAAGCTGCATATATTATGTTCTTAAAGAATCATTAATTATCCATTCTGGAGACTGTCTTTAAGGAAGCCACTCATATTTTAATTAATATGAACAATGGTGTCTGACATTTGGTCATACCTTTATTTAAGGGGATTAGAGTTAGGTGTAGCTCTGCCAGGTTGAGAACTCCATGGCTTAATTTGATCACATTTTAAATCAGACATAAGTAATGAGGACAGAAAGGGAGCCTTAAATGGCTGCCATTTTATTTCAATTCAAACATTCATTTTAAGATTCATGATATACTATCAGTCCTGCTGGGTTATGAGTGAAGGATTCATTTTCTAAAATGCATACATAAATCTTACCAATTATTTATACAAATGTACTAGAAAACAGTATTGTGAATAGAATGATGAAATAAATGATATTAATTTTTAGGAAATTGAACAACATTTTTGTATTAATAGGCTTTTTTATATTGTGAGTTTCATTTCTGTAGAAAGAAAATGTCACTCATTTACTGATTATAAAAAAATTTAATTGAAGAAATGTTGGAAGATAATTTTCAATGATTGTTAATGAAATTTTCTTCCTCATTGCACTTCCTTATTAAACTTTGATGTATTGAAAATATCCATACATTATTTGATTTGCAGATATATAAAAAAGATATATAAAAAGTAGATTGCTTTTTACCTTCTCAATACTATCTTTTAATGTACAAATAGTTTAATTTTCGTGAAGTCCAGGTACCTGTTTTTTTTCTTTTACAGTTTTTGGCCTTATATTTGATCCATTTTGTGTGAAATTTTGTATATGGTGTTAGGCAAAGTACAACTTCATTTTTTTTTCATGTGAATATTTATTTTTCTCAATACCATTTGTCGACAGCACTTCTATATTTGCCAAACTTAGTGCTCTTTATTCCCACAGATCTGGGTTTTTGTTTGCTTTCAATTTCCTTGATTCGGAATAACTTGTTTTCATGATTTTTGTAACGTGCATTCTCTCAGATTTTGTTTGTCTAAAGATATTTTGCTCCTTCAAAGAATATTTTGAAGACTACAGAGAGTTGACTATTAACAGTGTTGATTTTCTTCTTTCTTTCTTCGGACCTCTGGAGATGTTTTCTGCTTGCTTTCTGGTCCACATTGCTTTCAGCCACTGTCCTTATCATTGATATCCTTTCTAATGACTCCCCCCATCTGCTGCTTCTTTATTTTCAGCAGTTTGTCTATGGTATGCTTTAAAGTGGTTTTCCTGTTTGGGAATTTTTGAGCTTTCTCAATATGTGATTGGATGACTTTTTTTCAGTTCAGGATATTCTTGAGCATTCTCCCTTCCAATATTTCTTCTTTCATATTCTCTTTCTTCTCTCCTTCTTTTGTTTCGGTTAAGGGTGTTAGAACATTTGATATGAACCCAAAGATCTTAAATGCTTCATTTTTATTGTTTTCTGTTTTTCCTCTTCTTTATTCATTTGGATAATTTCTACGGACCTTTTTTCAAGTTCACCAATTATTTCCTCTGCTTTATAAACTATCTGCTTATTAAGTCACCATATTTCTTTTTAAAAATTTCTGATATGATAATTTTCTTTCTTTCTTTTTTTTTTGATTTCTACTTCTTTTGAAGCTTTTGCTTTTTTAGCTAAAATTCCTCATGTGTTCGTACATATCATCTACCTATTATACTAGGTGGAATAATATATTCATCCTAGGTATCTTAAAGTCCCTATGTCATATTATAAGATTTGGGTCATCCTCTGCCTCTGTTACTATGGACCATTTTCTGTCTTAGCCATTTTTTTTGAATTTTTTTATGTTTCAGAAATGTTTAATGTATAAAGATATTGTCTGTATAAAAATTAAAAACAGTAGAGAATCAAGTAAATCTTATCTCCCAAAAGAGTGAAGCCTGTCTGTCCATCCAGTAGCGTAGTGGAACCAGTCAGTTTACACTCCAATTCAGCTCTCTCTGTCCAGAACATTTATTTTTATTAATTTTAACTCTACTTTCATTTGTTCACACTCCAGAGATCCCTTGATGTTTATAGGCCTCATGCCTACTTTCTGAGTACAGAAAATTTATCTCTGTTTTGCCTCTGGATGGAGTGTCCTTTTTAGATTTCTGGCACATTCCTTTGGCTCTGCAGTTCTGTCTTTATTGGAGGTTTTATGTCATTCATGTTTTTATATTATAAACTAATTTCTTAACTAGCTCTACTATAGTCATAATGATGGTATTGTTTTGGGTGTAATTTTTTTTTTTTTTGGAGCTAAAATCAGTGCTTGTTTCCTTTTCTTTCTAATAGTGTGCTTATCACAGTACACCTGTGATTTATAGCAACCAAACAATAGTCCTAGAAGCTATTTCAACAATACCACTGAAGGCAGAACTAGACAGGCATGTAATCCAGACAGTGGAGGAAATGAAATGTTAATTCCTTTAGTGCCCTTCCTCCACCCTATCAAGATAACCTGCCCCTGCTAAAACCTGTTGCTAAGGTAACCTGTCCCAGGAATTTTCCCTGAATGTGTCCTGGGCTGCTCCATCTGGCCCTTCCCCTGTCTGTCTACTTCTTACCTTTTGGCTGTCCCACTGGACATCTCCTGGGCCTAGTCTCTTACACAGGAAGGAGAGAGATAAGGGGGAGAGAGAACAAAGGAAGCCTAGGACATACAAAACAAACAAACAAAATGGCGGAATGCCTCTCTTCTTGGGATACTAGGATACCAGCAATGGCCTCCTTCTTCCTCCTGGGAGAAGTCTATATTACCCCTTTTAAAATGAACCCTGCTTTATATGCTTGCATTGGCCTACTTCTCTAATGTTATACTTCAGCATGTGAGAAAACAGGACTCGCTACCGATAACTGGCGGTATCACCACCACAGGTAAAAATTGAAGAATATGATGTATGACCCCACTCCTTTGTAGACTTTCAGTGTACTCTAGCATATAAATGTCTCTGAGGAGTCCTATGTAAAGTGAATTGTTTAATTTTTTTCCCCAATTTTAATTGTCTTAATCACAAGGGCATTTTCCCCTAAAAATCTCTTTGATCATTTTATAGATCTTAAAGATACCTGAAAAAATGTAGATGAATCCAAAATTTACAGTAACTTTCTTACCAAAACTTAGAATTGGATTTTGTAACTAACTGAAAAGACTTTGAGGACCATCATACTTCTTGAGAGTTTTTAAAGTCATGCAGTTACCATATTTTTATTTGTTTCTCTTTCTTGTTCATTTTGTTTTCTAAAGACCATGAAGGAAGCCAGAGTATTCAGATTTTAGCATTAGGTAATAGTAGATTAAATAATCTTTGCACAATGGATCAACATCTTATTAAAATTAAAATTATGAGTTTCACACTCCTTATCTTCTCCCTGTTAGATAAAATAAATATGAATGGGAAACTGAAGAGGTATGTATTATGCTTTCCTGGGATGCTAGTATTTATTAGTTTTACTATTCCTTCCAGCTACCAGTATTTTTGAAGTTGGAAGAGAAAAACAAATTACCTTTCAATCTTGTGAAAGCTCCCTTAAATCTTAGTCAAGTTGTTAGTATTATAAGAAAGCTAAGTGTCCTTGATAAATTTAGATAAACTATTAAAAGGCCATAAATTGTGTCTGCTTGTTGAAGATAAAATTAATTTCAATAGAGCTCAAGTACTCTGCCCAAGAGAACCAAGGATTTTGTGAGAAAATGATTGCCAACGTTGGTTATAGTATATACTCACCTCTGTGGGTGGGACACTGGCTTTGAAATTTTTAAAAGCTCTTTTGGTGCTTCCATTGTGTATCCTAGTTTAGCAACCATAGGGGACTATTGAGGGTATCATCTTAATATGTTTCTAGCAGCTATTGGTAAATTATTCTCATAATAGTTTTCTAAAGTCTTAAGCTTCATAATCTTTTGTAGTAAGATAAATATTAATGATTGAGGGCAATGGTTCTTGACAAGTGGCAGCTGCTTATTGATAGTAACTTAGTAAAGCTATTATCCCCACCCTCCTTGTTTCTCCTGCTCACCCTTCTCCCCTCCACCTTTTTTTCTTTTTTTCTTAACAAATGTTCTGACTACTCTGTGACCCCTGCCTAAAGGTTAGAGAAGCAATCCTAATTAGGGAAGGAAGTACATAAGGAGATTGAGAGATACTCTGATGAATAGTGGAATTAAGAGATGCTTACTTCCTATTTGCATAATAGGTCCAGTATGACAAAGATGTGCTCCAGGTGTTTGAATTCAGTTTCAGGATTCTCAAATTCAAAATCTTCTCAAGCTCAAATATTAAAACAGACAGCTTTGCATAAACTGTTTTCTCTGTAATTAGTATCCTAATTAGTGTCTCTGCTTAGTAATGGAAACTTGACTTGAACTCCAGCCTTCTTGAGAACCCAATTCTTTTCACAAGAACTAAACTACCCACTGATAGAATAAGCCTGAAATCTGCTTTTTTAAGGCTCCTCTTACTCTAAACCCCAAATCCAGCCCCACCAGCCCTCACCATGTAGGCATCCTACTGTCATTGAACAATGTGCAGGTGAAATCAGGATAGATGCTTGTCTTCTAGAATTTTTGCTGTCTTTTGGATCTCTTGCTGGAGTCTGCCTGCTAGATTTCGTGTTTCTACAAGATAATACTTTCTTAAACCATGTATGGGTTTGCCATATTTTTTGAATGCCATGGAAAACTAGTATATCCCAATATTCAATGTGTGTACAGATCGCCTGGGATTTACATTTTTTAACATGGAGGTTCTGATTCTCAAAGACCTGGAAGGGAGTGCTGAGATCCTACACGTCTAATATGCATCATATGCTCTGTTAATAACTATGCTGCTGGTCCATGGTTTAGATGAGTAATAGTAACACATTAGATCACCTGATTGTCCTCTCCAGATGCCTTTATTATCCCAGCCCCTCAGAAGTGTGGACCTAAGGACCTGGCCTTGTGAAGACAGAACCTAAATATTAATGAATATGAAGTCTCATTTTCCAAGTTGCCTACTTCATCTGTCAGGAATTAGTGTTGCTATGGCTATTTTCATTAGTCTGAGTAAAAATTTCTGCAAGAAAACAACTACAGAACTCATCTTATTTATTCCTTTCTTCCTGCCAGTGGCCACCCCTCATCTGTCAGACTATCACAGGAGCAGGCTGCTGTCTGTTACAGGATTGGTGGCAAGAACTGAAAGTTTCCACTTAATGTCTTCCTGCTCCTTCTCAGGCAAAATTCTAGCCAGGCATTTCTATGTCTAAGCATCCGAGACTACCTGAATTTGGTGAATGCAATGGTCATTTCAATGCAAGAGAAGCTCAAACTCTGTCTATAGTTGTAAACTGTGTGATATTGGGTAGATCCACCACTCTGTGAAACCACAGACCAAGGAAGGTGTGAGCCCTTTTAGATTCTTGGGGTCTCCCAAATTTACAGTTAAGGGGGATTTGTTTGCTTGTTTCCCAGCCACTGGTTCAAAATCTCAAAAACTGTAAAGAGACAACCAGTCAACTTGTCTCTGACCCTCATTATTGGCTTTTCTTTCTTTTTCTGTCAAGGGAAATCACCAGAAAAGGCAGCTTCTAACGGATTAAGAAAACACCAGAGGGCAGCAAGCCAGGCAGTGGCCTCTGTGGGTGCCCATGTATACATTTCTCTGTTCTCCACAGAAGTGAGAAAGCCATGCCATCTGAAATTAAGTCTGAGCTGAAGGTCAATGCCATCTGAAGATGGAAGATTATCACCATGTTTGAGAAATGGCCTTGAGGCCACTAAGAATTTGCCCGGTTCACAGTTCTGACTTTGCAAGGGGCTGTGACAATTCCAATAGAACCCACTTTTTAGCTTTAGAAAAAAATACTTCATGGAAAAATTATAATTATACTTTTTTTCACATTTGGGTAAAAATTCTGTTACCCATTTCTCTCCTTACCACTTTGAAATCTTCCTAGCAATCATACTATTCTGAGTAATTTAAATGCAGCTTGATGATATGGAAATTTCTACTTCAATTGTCTTCTTTAAATATATGTATTCATGTGTAACTGTTATTCAGAATTGAAGATGTTGTAGGATTCAAATACTTCCTAAACACCCTTGAATATACAGTTGTTCCTCAGTATTCTAAAGGGATTGGTTGTAGGAACTGATAAAAATCTAAGCATACCCAAGTTCCTTATGTAAAATGGCATGTGTTAATACTGTAACCTATGTCCACCTCCCATACACTTTAAATCATTTCTAGATTATTTAAAATACTAATGTAATGTAAATGCTATGTAGGTAGTTGCTATACTGAATTGTTTCAGAAATAATGAGCAGAAAAGTATGTGTGCATGTTCAGTACACACTATTTTATTCTGATATTTTTAATCTGGAGTTGGTTAATTCTACAGATGCAGAGCCAACAGACCTTTAAGGAGAGCTGGCCATATTAATGTAGCACTGACTAATGACATTTCTCTTCTACGTGGTAGCCATCATTCATTTCTGGGCATTATTTGGAAATCTGACGCAGCCTATCCTCATTTTAGATAGACAAATCTAAATTACTTGATTCATGTAAATCAATTAAATATTAATTAATCCTTAAATATCTGTTATGTACCTTTTATATCAGACTCTGTGTTAGAGATAAGGGTGTGAGAGAGGAACATACACACACAAAATTTCAAAAATGCAAATCATTTCATTAATGTTTCTCATTAGCTCACAATCTATAGCTGAAAATAACAGGCAAGTTTAACAGCCTAGTATAAAGTTTAAACCTTTCGTGTTTCTTGACACACACACACACACACACACATGTATATATATATATATATATATATATATATATATATATACACACACACACACACACACACATATTATATATATATATATATATTTTTTTTTTCATTTTGCCGACTTTCAGTTTTTTCAGTTTATAACACTGTTTCATTTTACCATTCTCAACACCATGGAAACAGTTGTCTAGGGTTGAATTTTTTCTTAAATATCAGTGAGGTCTTCTCGTGCCTCAGTATTTGCTGCAAATTCATTTACGACACATACATATGTACATATCTTTCATTAAAAAGCTACTATTGTCTCAAGAAAGCATGTATAATTATATTTATGCAAATACTACATCTTATTTCTATTGAACTTCATTCACTTGTACATGGCACGCATTTTCAACTTCTGATGTAATTGCGTCTATATCACTAGCTATAGTGAAAAAAATTATGTGTTTGGGCAGGGAGGGCTTGCTTTCTTTTCTTTCTTTTTTTATTTTATTTTTTTTTAAGAAATCAGGAGTACATATGTGTTGTAGAAAAGACATAAGATGGATAAGTATATTCGTGGAATGTCTTTTTAATTGTAAGCAAATTGTTTTTCAGGGTAAGAAAGCATCACGGAGTCTGTGCTTCTCTAGCTTTATAATCCTCAGCAGTATGGTTTAAAAGTTTCACAGTGTGGGTACCGCATCTACCTTGAATTTGTATCTGTCGCAGTTCATACTGACCTTCTCTTGAGTCCTGGTATTCTTTTCTCTTTAAATATGGACCTTAATGTGGAACTTTCAAGGTTCTTGCCAGATTAAGATGTTCAGGAGTGAAACGAGTGTGTTAAGGCTGTTTAGAATCCTGAAAAGTGCTAAGCATGGGAGGCATAGAATGGGCCTGTAATTGGTCTGGTGTGGCTACAGTGTTCTGCTCTGCAGGGTACCTGCTGGAGGGTGAGTAGAGTTTTGCACTAAAACTGTGAACCAGAACCTGGACTCAGTCCCACCTGTCAAACCTCACTTAGGATGGAGCTTCTGGTGCTTTCTCATCTCTCTTAGGGGTGTCCCTGCCCATTCTATCTGCACCTTGCACCTTTATGTTTTGATAGATGATTTTTATTTGTGTTGTGGATAATTTCCCCTTGGGCTTTATTTCAGTCTCCAATTTTGCTCAAGATTTCTAATTAACCTGTAGTTCATTGACTGATACAAATATTTTTAATTCATAATTGATCTCTACTTAAAGTCATTATATCCATATCACAGGGGAAAAAATGAATCATTGCAAATAAAGAGGGGGAGCAGATAGGCAGAGAAGGCCTTTGTCATTTTGAGAACTTTCCACTCATTGTTGGACTTCTTCAATGGGTACTAAAATTGTTTTCTGTGTAGTAGTCCCCAAGATTCCTGATTCTCTGATGGCTATAAGGTAACCAGAGAAAATGACCTACCATCACCCTTCCATAGCCTTTCTGCCTCTGCTAAATTGCAGAAATCTTTTCTCTTGCCCCGATTTGGATTAGTTTGATATGAGGTGAGTGCATAAAAGTTTTATTATGATACAGTTATTAAGATAGTTTTCTTTCCCTGCCTCTCCTTGCCCCTTTCTTCATTTTTTTCCTCTGAAATTTTCATTGAAAAGCCCATATTCAGCCAGGCATAGTGGTTTCAATGCCTATCATCTCAGTGAGTTGGGAGGCTTAAGGAGGACTGCAAGTTTGAGGCCGGCCTGGGCAACTTTGTGAGACCCTGTTTCAATAAAGAAATAAAAAAGGCTGAGGATCAATCCCCAGTCCTGGGGGGAAAAATCAAAGGAAAAAGGCAAAATCAAAACATTATGTATTTTCCTAGCACAAGAAATCAATATATACAAAAGGAAAAGCAGGCTACTTAGCAAACTTTTTACTGACAAAATTTTAAAATACTTTTTTTTGGTCCCTGCATTAATTACATTAATTACATAGATGTAAAATCATGCTTTTTAAAATTTATCTTCTCAACTTTCCCCAATCCTCCTCCTTATTCCAGACCTTTAAAATGAAAAATAATGGTTAGAGATAGACAAGACAGTTAGCACAATATGAGAATATCCGGAGGTGTTGCAAGTGGGTCCCTGACATCATAAGATTCTCAAGAAGAAAACCACTGATGAGATTTTCCTCTGACAAGGTATGGGGGAGGAAACCAGTCTATTCCAGGACTCTGGTGTCCTTAAGTGGCCCTATTTGCTCACAAATGGACAGCATCTTACAGGCAGAAAGAAGAAACCAGGACGTATTGCTGGCATCATGATGTATGATACTTTTTCAGTAAATAAATAATATTATTTGAGAAATGCAATTTTCAAAACAAGCCTATTAAAAATTTACAAAAAAGTTCTATTTTGAGACTTGAATGTGAGCACTAAGGCTAATTGATAATGGCACTTAAACTGTATTTTTAAAACTACACAAAAAATCAAGAAACATACAGGCTGATGTCAGAAATTGAATCACATTAGTAATTTAATAGAATCAAATATAATCATAAATGTCTGAAACTAAATAAAACTTGAGGTAGAAGGAAGTAAATATTAACATATGAAGAAAAAACATTTGTTCTGAAAAATTCTTAACATATTTACTATGTCTTTTTAAATATAAAATAAACCCTAAACAAACACTAAATACTGAACACTTTTCGTACGGATGGCTTATGTTTATTTATTTGTTGAAATAAGAGGAAGACTATGTTTTTAACCTGGGTGAATGAAATCTCTAAGCCCAGAGAGTTTATAACAATTCATTGCAATTGTAGTACCTGTTGCCATGGATACACATTGTCCCTGTTGGGAACTGTAAAAATGGCCCAATCATGCCAAGAGACTATATATGCTGTTAATGACCAGTACTTATACAGCTTATAAGTTACACTGCATTTTTATATACATGATTTTCCTTTATATAAAATACTTTCATTTAATTAACTAGAGGTTCCTCATACTCTTAGATTAAAGCTAGTTTTGAGAGTTTAGAATAAATATTTCCACCAAAACAACCTTCCAAGTATACTATTTTTGCTGAACTATTTTGACAATGTTTTAGTTTTGCTTCTACAATGGTGGATTTTAATGTATGTGTTTTATAAATGACATTTTTCAACCAAGATGTTACCATCCTAATGTTTGAAATGCTAAACATATGATTTAATCTGATAGGTTAGCTCATCAATAACCTACCCTAAAGATAGGTTTTTTGTAGTGTTTTAAGCAAATTTCTCAGCCCTCTGAACCTTTTTTATACACTGAATAAGGTAGGAAGAAGAATTTTATATAACTCTTAAATCTTTTGTGAGCATTAAATGAAATAACCTATGTAAGTGGTTAAAATTGTCCCTGCCCCCATGCAGAATTCAGTAACTGTTAGCTATTAGCGTATGGAAAGAATCATTGGCAATCTGCTTCTTAACACTTTAAGGTAAGCCACCACGTAGAAAACCAAGGGAATCCATTAATGACTAGCATATGAAATATTGAGTCAGCCTTGGAAACAGTCAGAGATGACTATGTTTATTACTTTAAATATTAGTCATCTGACTTCAATATTTCTCCTACCACAGATAATTTTATTTTGACTAATTAAACACCAAAATGTTTGAGCCAACTTTCCTAGCAGTACAATCTAAACAACCAGACCTCATTTCTTTTTCCTGCTAAGGCCATGACCCAGTCCACAGCCACCATGTCTGAAAGTTATGGGCAGTATACAACTTGCTATTTAGTTAGATGGTGCAATTGAAAACACAGAGATACAGAAGAAGAAGAGAAATGGACCCAGGTCTGCATCATGGAGAGTTATCCTCCCTAGTATTCAGTTATGTGTATGATGAAAATACCAAAAGATATAATAAACATAAAACTCCTCATAAATAGAAAATCATTTACTGAAAAAGCATGACTTCTTGGTTTTTTCCTTGTTTCTATTTCTACACGTTTTAATCTAGTAATATTTGTAATCCACCTTCAATGTTCACTAACTGCAATCAGTTATATAAGAAAACCTGGAGACTCTTATTCTCAATTTTTTGTATGGCTTATAAGTAGCTACACCCAGTTTTGGTTCACTTATCTTTTCTTTCTTCTTCTCCATTATTCTAATGGATTATTTACGTCTTTCTCAAAGACCTTCCAACTGAATTTCTGTACACATATAGCATGAACATATGTCAAAGATAATATTGAACTCATTACATTAATGAGCCAGTAAGATGGTAGAACCAGCCCAAAGAGCCTTTGAGAACCCAAGAATTATAGGCAGGTTAGTAAAGGAATATTAAAATAAGATTTCTAAGTTTGATATAACACTGGGTTATAGTAAATTATAATTTAGAGGCTTATTTTTTTTCACTGAAATTATTTGTACTTTCACCAGAAAACTATCTACGGATTAACTTCTGATCTAATGGAGTTGTAATGACAGTTACCCTGTTATTATAAAGTTAATCAGAATACCCAGTCTTTTAAATCTTTTTTTTTTGTTTTCAAATTCTGGGTAATATTTCTTACTGTGACTTATAAAACCCCATACCTTTGACCTCAGTTATCCCTTTGGAAGATTATGTGAATATGTTGATTTATCTCTAGTACAGAACCTTTCAAATATAAATAGTCATAATTCTGGAAACAAATATTATTGAAAGGCCACAGAGCTTGAGTTTCATTTTCTTGGATGTTAGTGCCGTTATAAGAATCACAGCTCTAGCAAAATGTGTTTGAGAGCTTGTTAGAATAAATTCCTTATTCTATATTTATATTTAGTTCAAAAGATGAAAGCAGGATATCTAACAAACAACATCAGGAATAAGATGGAACTAGCTGAACTTCCCTTAAAGAACTATTTTAAAATTTCTCAATGGGCCGAGGAAAGTTGTTCACCCTGGTATATGCACTTTTGACACCTATAGGTCCTTTTACCCCATTCATTTATCAGTGTTTTTGTGTATCAAACATGTTTAGGAAACTGCTACGTACAAAGCCAGCTGCTATAGAAGACATTAATATTTATAAGAGAGTTCAACCATTTCTTAATAAGAATGTTTCAACATGTGACAAATGGTATTCACTGTGTATTGGACACATTCCATGGCATAGTTATTGACATTTCTATATTGCAGTCCCTCATTTTTCCTTGGAAGTAGATGAAGGTGTCTTCTTCTGCCAGATGCTGAGCTCTATCAAAATGACTAATGAAACAGTTGGAGACAAGTGTCTGTTTTTGAATGGTAGGGTGGTTCCTCTGTAACGATGTTCTAAAGTTTAAGAAATCGAGCCTCAAATTCTACCCACAAAACTGCTAATGCTTCACAGAATCACTAGACTATATATAAACTTCCCTGTTTTTTTTAAAATACCTAAACACTCAACAAGAATTACTTGGCTGTTTCTAAAATGCCTGAATCATTTTTTTAAAAAAAAAATATTTGGATACATACAGCAGATTGAATCAAGACCCAGAATATTTCCATATGTAAAATTCAAGGTGAATGTAATAGTTTAATATGAAACATGCAAACATAGAATAATAATCCACACCCCAAATCAAGTAATAGGCATCTACTTTTAGAATATTATATGCATTGTAACTACATTTTTAAATTAGAGCATCATACATTATACATAGATGGTAGTTGGGTTCATTTTGACAAAATCATATATGCATGGAATTTGATTTACTTCACTTAGCCCCCATGTCCACCCACCATTCCCTCTCCTTTTCCCTCCTCCATTCTGATTCTTTTACTCTACTGATCTTCCTTCCCCTATCTATCTATCTATCTATCTATTTATCTATCCATCCATCCATCCATTTATTTGTACTAGGGATTTAACTCAGGGGCACTCAACCACTGAGCCACATACTCAGCCCTATGTTGTATTTTATTTAGAGACAGGGTCTCACTGAGTTGCTTAGCACCTCATCATTGCTGAGGCTGGCTTTGAACTCTTGATCCTCCTGCCTCAGCCTCCTGAGCCACTGGGATTACAAGTGTGTGCCACCACACCTGGCTAATTTATTTAGTTTTGATAGGTGCTTTCTACATATACATAAAGGAGAAATTCCCCATGGTATATTTATATATGTACATAGCATGATTTTTATTCAGTTCATTCCACATTTCCTCCTCTTTCCTGTCCTTCTTCCCTCCCTCTTGATCACCTTCTACACCACTGATCTTCCCTGTATCTTTATGGTGTCCCAATCTGCTTACCCCATTTCCCCCTTATTTTGTTCTAGCTTTTGTAAATTAAAGAAAATATCCAACCTTTGAATTTCTGAGTCAGGCTTATTTCACTTAGCATGATGTTCTCTATTTGCATCTGTTTACCAGGAAATGCTGTAATTTCATTTTTCTTTATACCAAGTAAAGTTCCACTGTGTATATGTACACATTTTCTTAATCCATCTACTGATGGGTATCTGGGCTGGTTCCATATTTTGGGTGTTATGAATTGTGCTGCTTTAAACATTGATTTGGCTTCATCACTGTAGTATGCTGATTTTAGTTCTTTTGGATGAATAGCAAGCTAGGTAATATGGTTCTATTCCTAGTTTTTGGAGGAATCTCATACTGCTTTCTAGAGTGATTACACTAATTTGCAGTCCCACCAACATGTGAGTGTACTTTCCCCCCAAATCCTTGCCAGAATTTATTGTTATTTGTATTCTTAATTATTGCCATTATTACTAGAGTGAGATGAAATCTCAATGTTGGTTTTTAAAAAAATAATTAATTATTTTAAAAAAGGATTTTTTTTTAAAATAAATGAGCGAAATGCATTACAATTCTTATTACACTTATACAGCACAATTTTTCATATCTCTGGTTGTATATAAAGTATGTTGACACCAATTTTTGTCTTCACACATGTACTTTGGATAAGGATGTCTATCAATGTTGTTTTGATCTGCATTTCTCTGATTGCTAGAAAAGTTGAGTATTTTTGTTGTCTGTTGGCCATTTATGTTTCTCCTTTCAAGAAGTATCTGTTTAGTTCTTCTGCCCATTTATTGATTGTTTATTTATTTATTTATTTTTGGTGTTAAGCTTTTTGAGTTCTTCATATATTCTGGATATTAATCTCCTATGAGAGGTATAGTTGGCAAAATGTTCTCCCATTCTGTCGGCTGTCTCTTCATGCTTTTGTGTCCTTTACTATGCAGAAGCTTTTTTATTTGATGGCATCCTGCTTACTGATTCCTGATTTTATTTATTCAACTTTAGGGGTTTTGTGAAGGAAGTCAGTGCTGCATCAATATGATGGACTGTTTATCCTATGTTTTCTTCTAGCAGTTGCAAAGTTTCAGGTATAATTCCTACACCTTTGATACACTTTGATTTTACTTCTACAGATGGATTCCAGTTTTCTAAGCACTATTTATTGAAAAGGCTGTCTTCTGCAACACATATTTTTTGCATATCTGTAAAGTATCAGATGTCTCTAAGTATGTGGGTTTGTTTCTGTGTCTTCTGTTCTACTCCATTTGTCTTCATGCGTATTTTGATGCCAATACAATGCGTTTTTGTTACCACATCTCTGTAGTATAACTTGAAATCAGGTATGTTGATATCTCTTGCATCAATCCTTTGATCAAAACATCAAATTATTGCTTTGGCTATTCTGAGTCTCTTATTATTCCAAAAGAATTTAGGGACATTTTCCCTTGTTTTTTAGTTCTGTGAATAATGTTGTTGGTATTTTAATGGGGATTGCAGTGAATCTGTACAGTGCTTTTGTAGTGAGACCATTTTGACAATATCAATTTTACCAATCTATGAATGTGGGAGGTCTTTCCATCTTCTAAGGTCTTCAATTTTCTTCTTCAGTGTTCTATAGTTTTCACTGTAGAGATGTTTCACCTCCTTTGGTTAGATTAATTCCCAAGTATTGTATTATATTGTATTATATTATATTGAGGTTATTGTGAATGAGATGGTTTTCCTGTTTTATTTCTCAGCAGAAATCATTGTTGGAGTATAGGAGAGTAACTGATTTATGAATATTGATCTTGTATCCTGCTACTTTGCTGAATTTATCAGCTCTACATGTTTTCTGATGGAGTCTTCAGGAAACAGATAATTTGACTACTTTTCCTATTTGTATTTCTTTAATGTCCATGTATTACCTGATTGCTTTGGTTAGTTTTGAGAACTATATTGAACACAAGTGGTGAGAGGAGACATCCGTGTCTTGTTCCTGATTTTAGAGGAACTACTTTCAGTTTTTTTTCTTCTTTCTGTTTAGTGTGATATTGACTTTGAGTTTGACATATATAATCTTTATAATGTTGAGGTAAGTTCCTTCTATCCTGGTTTTTCAATTGTTTTTAATGTGAATGAGTGCTGGATTTTATCAAAGGCCTTTTCTGTATCTATTGAAATGATCATTTGATTCTTGCCCTTAATTGTATTTACATGATAAATGACATATATCGATTTGCATATGTTGAAATAAACTTGCATCATGGAATAAAACTCACCTGGTCATAGGGTACTACCTGTCTTCTTATTGTGTTTTTGAATGTGTTTGCCAATATTTTGTTAAAGATTTTTACATCTGTGTTCATCAGGGATGTTGTTCTGTAGTTTTCTATCCTTGATGTGTCCATCTGGTTTTGGTATCAAGGTTATAATGGCTTCATAGAATGATTCAAAGTATTCCATCTTTTTCAATAATATGGAATAATTTGAGAAATATTGATGTTAGTTCTTTAAAGGTTCTGGTAGAACTCAGCTGAGAATCCATCTGGTCCTTGTCTTATCTTTTTTGGAAGGCATTTAACTTCTGATTAAATTTTATTCCCTGATATTTATCTGTTCAGGTTTTCTGTATCTTCCTGGTTCAATTTTTGGGCAGGTCACATGTCTATAGAAATTTGTAAATGTCTTCCAGATTTTCCTATTCATCAGAGTATAAATATTTAATGATCCTCTGGATTTCAGAAGTATCTGCAATGACATTTTCTTTTTCTTCTGTGATTTGTTTATTTAGGTCTTCTCTATTTCTTTTGGTTAGTTTGGCTAAGCGTTTATGAATCTTATTTATCTTTTTGAAGAACCAACTCTTTGTTGCATTGACTCTGTGCATTTTTTTAAATTCTTAATTTTAGTAGTTTTGGGTCTGATGTTAATTATTTTCTGTCTTCTACTGCTTTTGGACTTAATTTGTTCTTGTTCTAAGGCCTTGCGGTAGAGCATAAGCTTATTTATTTTTGATCTTTCTATTTTTTTAATGTAGGCACTCAATGCTGTAAATTTTTCTCATGAAACTGCCATTATACTGTCCCAGAGATTTTGATATGTTGTATCTCTTTTTTTTCATTTCTAAGAATTTCTTGATTTCTACTCTTATTTCTTCTTTGATCTAGTCTTCATTTAAGGGAATATTGTCCAATCTCCATGTGTTTATGTGATTTCTTTTTATTGTTATTTATTTCTAGTTTCATTCCATTATGATCTGATAGGATATATAGGATTCATTCATTCATTCTCTCTTTCTTTGTATATACTAAGAGTTACATTGTGACAAAAGAATATGGCCTTTTTTTTTCAAAAGGTTCCATGCACTTCTGAGAAGAAAATAAATTCAACTGTTTTGGGATAAAATATTATGTAGATGTGACTTAGGTCCATTTGATTTATAGTATTGTTTATGTCAGATATTTTTATTGATTTTTCTGTTTGGATAACCTGTCTACTGATGGTATAGACCAATAGAATGTTGAAATTACCCAGTATTATTGTTTTAGAGTCTATCTGAAATTTAATATCAAAAACTTTAATGTAATTAGGTGCATTGATATTTGAAGCATATGTATTTACTATCCTTATATCTTCTTGTTGGATTATTCTCTTTATTAATATGCAGTGGCTTTCTTTTGAGTCTTTTGATTAATTTTTGCTTGAAATCTGCATTCTCAGATACTGGAACAGCTGCTTCTGCTCAATTTTGGACTCTATTTGAATGGTATATTGTTTTCCTTTCTTTTTTCTTTTTTTTAATTTTAGCTTGGGGGTGTCTTTGCTTATGAGATGAGTTTCTTGCAAATAGCTTACAATTGTGGGAACAAAAAGTTGAAATGTTTCAGAAAGACAGATTTTAAAGAACTCCTTTCGTGAGTTTATGCATTTTCCTCCCACATTTCTGCCATTGACGACAGACAGAGTAGTCAGCTCATGACCATTGACTATATTAGGGCCTAAAGATGTGTGCCAGGGGCTGGGGATGTGGCTCAAGCGGTAGGTGCTTGCCTGGCATGCGCAGGGCACTGGGTTCGATCCTCAGCACCACATACAAATAAAATAAAGATGTTGTGTCCACCGAAAACTGAAAAATAATTATTAAAAAATTCTCGCTCTCCCTCTCTCTCTAAAAAAAAAAAAAAAGGTATGTGCCAGAATCCTGAGTCACTCCCTGAAATTGAAATGTGTTGGTGAATGATCAACATCCAGATTGGATGCCCTAGTGTGACTGGAATCAAAGACCAATTTCTTTAAAACTTCTAGATCTTTAAGGCCATCTAACTCCTCTTTAATCTTACAATTTCCTAGAGAAAATACACTTGGTGGTAATCCTTGTCTTAAGACCCCTCCCCAATATGGGAGCTCTGCTTTCTTTTATTACTTTAATAAATTCTGGTAAATTATTCTTACTCTTTTGTCCATGCATCTTATTTTTTAAATTTTGTGCCTCAGAGAACCTAAGAATTCTTATTTCTCTATTAGATTATTTTTTATCCATTCTGCTTATTTATGTCTTCTAATTGAGGAATTAAGACCATTTGCATTCACTGTTATTATGCATAAGTGTTTGTAGTTTCCTGCCATTTGGTTCATTTGCTATATTTAATTCTGTCTTGATTTCTATTTAGTTGGTTGGTTTTAGTGATTTTCATTGATTTGGAAGATTTGAGGTTTGTTTTGTGGTTCCTCCACATGTAGTATATTATTCAAGTAGTGTAGTCTTTGTAGTGCTGGCTTAGTGTTCATGAATTCTTTTAGTTTATCTTCATCTTGGACAGTTTTTATTTTACTATCAATTTTAAAAAAGATAGTTTTTCTGTGTTGGCTGGTAATTGTTTTCATTTAGGACTTGGAATGTCTTATTTCAGGCTCTCCTTGATTTGAGATTCTTGAGTTGAGAAGTCAGAAGTGAACTGTATGGGTTTGCCTCTAAACGGGAACTGATGTTTTTCTTTTGTAGCTTTTAATATTCTATCTTTGTTTCCTACATTAGGCATTTCAATTATGATGTGTTTTGGAGAATTTCTATTTTGGTCTTGTCTATTTGGGGTCCTATGTTCATCCCGCATATGGATATCTATCTTAATTCTAATATGGGGTAATTTTTTTCTGTTACTATCCTTTTGAAGATATTCTTAATCTTTGTAGGTATATCTCCATGGTTTCTTCTATCCCAATGACTCTCAGGTTTGTTCTCCTGATGCTTTCTCAGAGTTCTTATATATTCTGATTTTGATCTCCCCACCCCTGCCCCTTTTCTTACATACTGGATATTCAAGTTCATATATCCTGTATCCAGTGCCTGAATTTCTGTCTTCAATCCTGAAGATATAGTTTCTATGCAGTCTAATCTGTTGGTGATACTTTCAAGTGAATTTTTAATTTGATCATTGTGTCTTTGATTTCCATGAGTTCGGAGTGGTTTCTTTTCATTTCTTTATTGAAATGTTCTTGCATCTCCTGTATTTGCTCTCTTAATTCATTCCTTAGTTAGATCTTCTTTTACTTCACCGAACATTTCAATAATCCATTTTAAATAATTTTCTCTGGAATTTCAACCACTTCCATTAAGAACATTCAGAAGTGAAATTATTAAATTATGAGAGATGTAACCTAATTGATCCACTGATATGTATTAACTGGGTGGTAAATGTAGGTAGGTAGGTCTTGGCTGGAGGAGGTAGGTCATTGTGGAGTTTCCTTTGGGATTTATATTTTGTCTCTGATGAGCAAAGGTCTCTTTTGCTCTCTTTGCATCTGCCATGTTCTGAGCTGCTTTCCTCTCCTTGCCCATCAGCTAGCCTCACCTCAAGCCAAGAACAATGGAGCTAGCCATTTGTGAAGTGAAACATCTGAAACTCTGAGTCCCAAATAATCTTTTTCTCCTCTACATTGTTCTTGTCAAGTCTTTTGGGCACAGCAACAACAACAAAAAATTGACTAAAACAATCTCTATTCTTTGGTTTGTTGGTATTTTAGGGAAGTGGTAGAGATAGAAGGAAATGCACCTTTTCTTTATGCAGACCCTAATTAATTAATGCTAAGGCAGTGAATTGATATTTCATACACCTAAGAGATAAAATTCAGTCAAAAGATGATTTACTCATATAAAATATTCCCTAATATTCTGATACTTCCTTATTGGGTTGTCAACTGTTGCAAATGTAGTTTCTTACTTTGCTTCAAAAGTTTATTTAATAGAGACCACTTAATGTCTACTTCCTTGGACAAAAACCATCTTTCCTATGTTCAGATTTCATCACTGCCTTCTGAGTAACAAGATGATAATGTTCTATATTTTATTATTAAAATAATGGATGAAGTTTATATCTAGGATTTGGTATTTATGCTTGTTGTTTGGGAAATTAAAAAGCAATTATTTTCTAGAAGAGAATTATTTCATAAAATGCATTTTTTCACAGATTAAAAGGATAAAGTTGCTTTGAAAATTTTTATATTTTTGTTAGCATCCTTGAAATATAGACTTAGTGTATGCATGTGTGTGTGTGTGTGTGTGTGTGCGTACAAACGTACACATTTTATATAGCATGACCGAGACCTGAATGCCCATAGATTCATGAACCGTGTTATGTAAAAATATCAAGACATTTTATCAAACCCATAGTTATCAAGATGACCTAAAAATGCAGTATTCTTTCTCCAATGATCTTCTGACACACTCACATTCTGTATTTAAATTAGTTCCATAATATTTTATAGCATTGTTTCTATTAAAAATATTTTCAATTTCCCAGTTTTTCTTAGAAACATCTGAAACTACATTTAAAAATAATTTTCCTTCCTTTCCCTTGATAACAACTACACAATCTAGCTGCAAAGTGGTTGGGAAACTATTTGAGGAATCTGAAAAGTAAATACCATCAGTCAGATCAGGGTAGAAAACCAGAGTTTGAAGTCCCATCAAAACAGATCTGAGTTTATCATTTTATTATTTCCCTCAAATGTTATCTAGTTTGAACATAGCATGCAACCCTAATGGAAGCAAGGGGGATAGAGGAAGCCTTCTGGTTCTGGCTCCAGGAACTGAGACAGCAACTCCTAAGAAGCAGAGTGTAGAAACCTCCTGTCATGCTCTTCCTTCTTATTCCACTCTCTCATGATTTTCAAGAAATCTTAAAAATGTGCAGTAGAATGGAGTAACTAAAGCCCCAAACTATCTCACTGAAAGTTGGAAAGAAGGATAGCCCAAGGACAAAGAAACTTCATTTTAAAATGAATTATTCTTTGGGAACAGATTAGAGAAGATAGCTTTTGAAAAAATAATTCCTATACAGATCTAGAACAGTGTTTATTTCTAGCTTGTTAATATCATGATAGAGTTTATCAGAAAAATAAATTATTCAGAAAAGAAGGAAAGTCTAAGTATTCCAAGCACTTGAAAATCAGTTCTGAGGCTGGAGGATGCATGTGATAGTCAAAAACTGTTAGTATGGCCTGAGAGGAGCCTTGGTGGATAGGCTGGTAAAAGGTCTTTTGTACTTTCTTAAGAGTTTGACCTCTGTGCTAAAATAAATGTTAAAATTTAAAGATTTTAGGCAAACCTTTGTATTTTGAACTATTTCTTTCCTCATATGAAGTAGATAAGAATGGAAAATGGTTTAGGGAAGTACAAGTTTGGCTGAGGGGAAACATACAAGGGTGGCTTCCTAATAGTTCCAGTAGGAGAATTTGAATGTGTCAGAGACAAAGTAGAAAAGCTGATAGATTCAACTTGTTCTTGAGAGTTCAGATAAATAGTGTTTGGGATTTACTGAATATGTAAGAGAAAAAAGCAGCTGTTGTCAAGAATCTTTGGTTTTAACCAAAGGTCCAATGTTCTCTCTGATATGCTGATGCTCACTCACAATAGGTGTGTGTGTGGAGGGAGGTTCACCAGATTGGCAGTGAGAGAAATGGAGGAGGCATGGGAACGGGAAAGACAGTAGAATCAATCGCACACAGCTTTCCTATGACCAGTGTAACTCCACATCATGCACAATAACAAGAATGGGAAGTTATATTCCATGCATGTATGCTATGTTAAAATACATCCTACTGTCATATATAACTAAAAAGAACAAATAACAAATTAAAAAAGAAGAAAAATAAATAAAACAAAAATTAAATAAGAAAAAGATGTCTAGCTGGTATGGCAATGTCTTGTAGGTGAAAGAAGGGTGGATAATGTGGATAAGTGAAGTGTACTTTTGTAAATGACATATACAGGTTAGAAATAAAGTTTTATTAGCCACCTCTGAAGGTCTCTACAGCCCTCTCACAAGCTTATCCCCTCTTTTCTGTTCACTATAAATATAATCTCTAGAAAAGTAACTACTCTCCTATTTATGATATCAATTCTCTGTTCTTCTTTATGGTTTTATAACAAAATGTGCTGAACACCATAGTAGTTTCTGAAATTTTTTGAGACAAGGTCTTCCTATGTTGCCCAGGTTGGTCTTGAAGCCCTGGCCCCAAGTCTTCCACCTCAACACCCAAGTGCTCAGATTGTAGGTGTGCACCACCATACCCAGATTGTGCTTTTTATTCACTGAATAAATCATAGCACTGAGTCTAGTGAAAGCAAAGTGAAGTGTGAAAGAGAATATTTCTGAGGAGAAAATGAATTATTGCTAGCTATATTTTTTAAATATAAGAATATAAATATCAAAAAAAATTAAGAAAATAATGCATACCTGACATACCTTCAAAATCTATTTTTTTCTATACATTTGGCAGCATACAATTTGATCTCTTTTTATAAGACAATAATTTTATAATATTGTTTTCTACATGTTTAAAAGGCACTTCATTATTTGCTCTAGCATGATCAATCAAAGTTTGTCTTCATTTTTTTTTTTAATTGCCAAGTGTGGTATACTGGATTACATAATTGATCATATAATTACTGTCCTACATATTTACTGATGAAAAAAAAATCTTGTAGGGATTCTGACCATGGAAATGTAAAAGGAAGTGTTCCCTTGGTGAGCAAACTCTTGGGGGGTAACAGACACCCTGTTTCCCACCTTTAGGTTGCCTGTAATCTATGTTGAGATCTAATAATATAGTTAATATATGTGTGATGTCTAGCTGGTATGGCAATGTCCTGAGAAGCCTACGTTTAGAGCCTCATCAAGCTTAAATCTTGATTGCAGGCACATAGCTCCTGGGAATAAAAGAACTTTTTTGCTACAATGTTTCATCAAACTCTGGTGCTTCTGGATCTGCCCACCTAACACTAACTTCAAACAATGGACTTTCTAGAGAACTGCACAAAGCTCCTAATATAAACTGTAGAATGTAACTGTAGAGTAAGCAACCTTACTAATAGTCTAAACAATAATGTAGTTATGGTATTAATGACCTAATGTAACCTATTGGTATCAATAAACGTGGCCACTTGGACAAAGAGCCACTCGGCTGCCTTCACTGCCTCTGCACCCTATCTCTGTGTCTCCCTTTATTATTTCCTTACAGAATCTTTGGTTTTAAACTTCACAACAGGCTTAATTATGTTCTATTTACTGAGATATACAATAATAGAAGCAGATTTGGGGGAGACTGTGAAATTTTTTCTATATATTTTGAGTTTGATTTGCCTGGGAGAATGTCCAACTGAAGAAAGGACACACTACACATTTTCTGGGACCGAGTTCAAAATGAAAATGTGAGGATCTTTGTTCAAAACTTCTTGGGGATTTCAAGACAGTGAACACAAAGCACCAAACCAAACACTGAGCCCTCGGAGCACAGGGCCTGCCCAGGTCCCACTCCTTTGAGTCGGCTCACTAGGATTCATGTAAGGAGGTCTGAGCTCAAATATCAGTCTGGGAGTTAATGGCAAAATGGGATTGTGTAACTGCTTTAGGAAAGAATATACTGAGAAGAGCCAGCTTTGGGTTATGCCCTGCGGAGTCTTGATCTCAAATTTGAGAGATTGTAAGAAGTGACAGAGTGACCAAGAAGGAAGGTTTTACTACTTATGTGAAGGAAAAAAACAACACAAGAATCGTCACTGGAGAAATAAAAGGAATAAAGGAGGAATGGTAAATTCTACCAATATGCTGAGAGGACATGGACTGAAAAGTGTTTGATTTAGTGGCAGGAAGGTCAGGGCAGATCTAACAAAGATGTTTTCAGTGGTGCTCTTGGGGATGAGAATAAGAAGTCAAGGGCAAAGATTAAGTTAGACGTGAGAATAGCAGAAAATGAAATAGCTAATAAGTTTCTGTGATGAGGAGGAAAGAAAGGATAACAGATAAAAGATGATGATAGTGTCAGGGAGAATTTTTGTTTAAGATAGAGAGTCTTGGAGCATACATCTAATCTCTTTGTTTCTTTCTGTCTGTGTATCATCTTTGTCCAAAGTCAGAGAAGAGGACTAAGTGGAGCCAAATCTTTTGTTACAACAGAAGGCAATGGAGTGGAAGTATTTATTTCTCTAGATGTGGACATTGAGATATTGAGGATCTTACTGAAAGCTTATGTTTTTCTTGGTCAAGTTATAACTTAGGTCAGGAATTAAGAAAGAGGTGGTAAAAAGGAAGTAAGAGAGACCTGGTGAAAGAAAATTGTGCAGTTTTGCATGAATGGATTTAAGACAATTATGTTACATTTTAATAGAGATAATAAATAGAAACAAAACAGATTATTTTGTATGTACTTTTAGAAAAAATAAATCAATATTAAAATAGCCTTCTAAAAGTATTTTTAAGCTTACAGATAATTAAAAAAACAGTATACTAATATTGATGACATCACAACTAAAATGCCTAGTTTATTCAGATTTCCTTGGTTTTCATCAAATGTCCTTTTTCTATTTCAGGATCCCATCCACTACATTGTATTTTATCATTTTGTCTCCTTAGGCTCCTCTTGGCTGTGACAGTGTGTAATTGATGACTTTGTTTTAAAATATACATTGTTTAACTGAGCAAGAAGACTAACTAGAAGAAAGAAAACAAAAGCATAAATATTTAAGCTAAAATAAGCAAAGCAAAACAACAAAAACAAATAAACAAAAAACCTAACAAAATCTAGTACTTCAATATTCCTTACTTTTATACTGAAGAGCAGTGTATGAATAATCTAAAAAGCTCCTTATTGTTTCTTTCTATTATAAGGCTGGAATTTTTTTTCTCTTTGTTTTTCTTTACTTTTATTCTCTTTCAGTGTTTATTTTAAAATACAGATAGCTATCAGAATACTTGTAATGTTAGTAGTCAAAAGCCATCCTGTTATTATAAGTCAAACATAATTAGAATTCTCACCTTCATTGACATCTATGGTTTCAACTAAGAATAAAACTAAGTATCATGATCTATTTCTTCTATTTGGATGTGTTTAAAAGAAAAACTCATTTATTTTAAAGATATCAATCCAACAATCTGTTCATGATAATAAAAATTTATGTTTGGCTTACTAAGAAAAATATTCACAAGGCTAGAGGGCTAAAATTTAACTTTTGTTCAAACTGTGTGACATGGCATCATGGAGACACAGACTGGGGGAAAGAATTGCTAGTTTATAGTTGTATATAAGCTTTACATGATTCATCACCAGGATGTGATGAATAGAACCAGTGACCAAGATTGTCATATAATCATAACCTTTCCAGGAAGAGCAGAATTGTAAGGCTACCAGCAAGCAAATATTAGTTTAATTAGTTTTATCCAGAAAGGAGACAAATAACACCTTTTGGAGTGAGCTTTATATAAATGTCATAGTGGAAAGAGAAAACAAAGCATATGTGGATATGTTTTATGTGATAATAGAAGTGATAAGGGGAATGTAGGTATCTTTTGATTAAGAAGTTGAAGAACAGCAGAGTATGCATTCTGAAATGTTTCCACTTTGATACAAGGATTATTTTGAGCTGAGGCATTTGAGAAGAAGCAGATACAGGAAAGTTCTCTTCCCTCCCCACATTACCAAAAGTACTACCTACATTTACAAGGGTGTCCCTCCTACCCTCTCTACCCTGAAGGATAGAAGTTAATAATTGAGATAGACTTTAGATCATTTAGACACTCAGCCTGGAGATATCAGAAGAATCTATATAACAAACTTTACTAACTAGCCTTTATCTGTCCCATGAGATTCTCAGGAATTTCTCTCCCCACAATTTGCTGCCCCTAGAGACTCAACGTTCTTTTCATTTATATTGTCACTCCTCTAAAAATTATTGTTCTTTGTTGGAGATGCTATATAAGCAAAAGTTCTAAGCCACTTCTTTCAGAGTTACTTTTTTTCCCTGGGGAATATACATGCTATTAAACTTATGTTTATTTCTCTCATGTTAATCTGTCTTTTGTTATAGGAGTCCCCACTGAGAACTCAGAAGGGTAGAAGGAAAATTATTTTCCTCCCCTCTGGTCTATTGGATAACAATGATATAAACATTTCTGAGATTCTTGTTTTATAATAACTCATTTTAGAATTATTTGCCAATTTCTAGTCTAGTGTATCAACATGCCCATAAGCTTGTATGCATATGAGCACTGGTTGGGAATCTCATTACTCACTTAACAAAGGGAACTATGCTAATCCCATAAAGGAAAATGTATATCAGGTTCCAGTTTTGAGTAGGATAAAGTAAGCATACTTATTTCCCTTCCTTTCCCTTGATATCAACTATACAAACTAGGCTAAAATGGTTGAGAAACTATTTGAGGAGTCTAAAAAGTCAATATCGTCAATCGGATCAGGGCAGAAAACCAGAGTTTGGAGTTCCATGAAAACAAACGTGAGTTTACCATTCTATTTTCCTTTAATATTCTCTAATTTGAACATAGCCTGAAACCCTGATGTAAGCACAGTGATGTAGACCGAGCTCTAGGAGAAGCCCTCTAATTCTGGCTCCAGGAAATGAGACAGCAACTCCTAAGAAGCAGAGTATAGAAACCTTCTGTCGTGCTCTTCCTTCTTTTCTCCATTCACTCATGATTCTCAAGAAATCTTCAAAATGTACAGTAGAATGGAGTAACTAAAGCCCCAACTATCTGACTGAAGGATGGAAAAAATATATCCCAAGGAAAAAGAAAGTAATGAAGAGATCACAGGGTGGAAGAAGCTCAAAAAAGTAACCGTATGAAGTTCTTTTTGCACTTCACTCTTCAATTTAGAGACACATATGCATGGATTGTGTCTCAATTATCATAATGAATTTATCTAGAACTGAATAATGGATACCTATTGATCCACTGGGATACCAGCTGACCACTAGGCTGCACCAGGGGAAATATCTAAAGAATTCTACAAGGGCTAAAAACTGAGTCAACATTGGAACAGGGAGGCTGAGAAAGCATGTTAGTCCTTGCAGTCTGAATTTACTATGTTCGGGCTTACTATGTTCAGTTACTATGGAATAAGAATATCAGTATTTCCCATATGATTTAAACTAGACACAAAATTCAAAATTATTCAGAACACAAATAACCACAATGATTTCAACTTGCATAAGACAATCAGCAGACACCAAATCTTGCTGTGATCCCAAAGAAGTTACATAGCTCACTATCCCAGTTTGCTTATCAGTGAAACAGAAATAACAGGAAATGTCCCAAAGTTATTATGACCATCATATTAGATATTTATAAAAATTATATTCACAGTTTATCAAATTTTACACCTTAAATGTGTGGAATTTATCATGATAATTATATCTAAATAAAATAGTCAAACAACGGAATATTGTTGTCTTGTTACTTAATACAAATTAATATATTTTAAATTTTGAATTATTTATATTTTAGCAATAGTGACATACAACATTATAAAATCTGGAACTTAAACTATCTTAAAAATAAGAGAATGTGAAGATAAAGCTAATTCTCTGAAATATGTGATGTTATTAATCATTTTAATTTAACCATCTATTTTCCTTATTTGTGATAAAATGTTTCATAAAATATTTATTGATGAATAATTGACAACTGCGCAGAATGTAAGCATACAGTTTGGGAAGGTATGACATCTGAGTGTCCATGTGAAACCAACACCACAATCAAGACAAGGACAGGTGTGTTACCCCCAAGGCTTTCTTGTGTCGTTTTTTAATCCACTTCTTGTCTCCCTCCACTTTCTGCATCCTCTTGTTCTTCTCTGACATTCTGATTTTCAGCTTTATAGTCTACTTTTTGATATTAAGCTTTGATTTGCTTTTCCTAGAATCTTATACAATTATATAGTTGGTACTTTTGTGTTTCTCCTGCCTTTTACTCAGCACAATTAAGATGCTTCCATGTTGTATATATCAATACTTCCTCCTTATTGCTGAGTGGTATTTTACAGAATGGATATAGGAAGATGTGTTAATCCATCATCTGCCTTAGCAGACCAATGAACAAACAAATGGGTGCATTAGTAACTTTGCAGAAAGGTGCTGTGAACATTTGCTCTATACATCTTTTTTTTTTATGGACATATGCTTTCTCTTCTAATGGGTGAATAGCTACCTATGATTGAATAGAAGTGTTTTTAAGAAACTGCCAAGATGTTTTCCAAAATCACAGTATAGATGCACAAATATCCTGAAGGATCTTCTCATATCCTTGTCTGACTTTGACGTCTAGGTAATGATAGCCTCATAAAATAGCTTGAAAGTATTTCCTTTTTAAGTTATTCAAAGAACTTGTGAAGTATTGGTATTAGTTCTTCTTTACATATTTGGTAGTGAAGCTATTAGCTACTGGACTTTCCTTTGATAGAAGATATTTTATAACTGATTCCGTGTCTTTACTCATTATTGGTCTTCTCAGATTTCCCACCTGTTCATGATTCATTTTGCATAGGTTGTATGTGTCTAGGAATTGACTCATTTATTTTAGTTTATTCAATTTGGGGCACATTATTTTTCATAATAGTCTCTTCTGATCTTTTATGTTTCTAAGGTATCAATTATAATGTCTCCTGTTTCATTTCTGATTTGTCTTTTTCTTACTCTTGCTAAGGTTTATCTATTTCATTTATAGTTTCAAAAAAACAATTCTTAGTCTTGTTGATCTTTTATATTTTTTTTCTAGTTTTCACTTCCATTATTTCTGCTCTGATCTTTATTATTTCTTTTCTTATGCTGACACTGGGCTTAACTGGTTTTCCTTTTTCTGTTTCTTTGCAGCATAAAGTTGATCGAGATCTTTCTTTTTTGTATGTATTTATTTCTGTAAACTTTCCTCTTAGCACTACTTTTACTGTATCCCATAAATTTTTGTACACTGTGCTTCCATTTGATCTGTGAAAATATATTTTTTAAATGTCCCTTTTAATTTCTTTGTTGGCCCATTGGTTGTTCAGTAAAATACTGTTTAATTTCCCTGTATTTGTGTTTTTCCCCCCAAATTCCTTCAGTTATTTCTAGTTACTAATGATTACATTCAGAAAATATGTTTGAAATAATTTCAGTCTTCTTACATTTGCTCTGGCTTGTTCAGTGGCTTAACATATGACCTATGGTAAAGAATATCCATGTGTACTCAAGAAGGATGTGTATTCTACTGTTGTTGGATGGACTATTCTGTATGTGGGTTAGCTCCAATGGGCCTAAACTGTTATTGAAGTCCAGTAGTTTTTTTTTCAGATTTTCAGCCTGGATGATCTGTCTACTGTTCAAAATAGGATATCGAAGTCCCTACTATTATTGTAGTGTAGTCTCTCTCTCCCTTAAGATCTCTTAATGTTCATCTTAAATGTTTAGGTTCTCCAGTGTTGGGAATATGTATAGTTACAATTGCTATAACCTGTTTATGATTTGACCCTTTATTATTTTATAATGTCCTTAATGTCTCCTTTCACAGTTTTTGAATTAAAGACTTTTTTCTGATAAAAGTATACCTACTCTTGTTTTGGTTTCCATTTATGTAGGATATCTTTTTCTGTTCTTTAACTTTTAATTAATAGGCATCAGGTGAGTCTCTTGCACGTAGCATAGAGTTGGGTCTTTTATTTATTTTTTGTAATTCATTCATTCATTCATTCATTCATTTTTTTTTAAATTAAGGAATCTATTCCATTTATATTCAAGGTAATTGTTGCGAGGATTACTACAGGAATTTTGTTAATTGTTTTCTGTCCATTCATTCCTTTCTTCCTCTCTTGCTGTCTTCTTTTGTGGTTTCATAGGTTGAATCCTTTTTATTTTGGTTTCATATGGCTTATAGATTTTTGTTTTGTGGTTACTATGAGGCTTACATGTAATATTTAATAATAATCTATTTCAAATTGATAACAATTTAACATTGATTGCATAAAAAAAGAATTCTTCTTTCCCCCATTTAATGGTTTTAATGCCAAAATTTACATCATTTTGCAATATGTTTCCCTTGACAATTTATTTTAGCTAAATCTTTATTAATAGTAACACTTGTATTTGGGATAAAATTGCTCTCCATGCCACCATTACATGCCACATATGAATCTGAACATGGCTCTGTATTACTTGGACCATATAGTTTTGTGCTGTTGTCACCTGTATGTTATTAATCAGCAGCCTTTGGTCTCAGGTTAAACTCCTTGTACCAATTTCTGTAAGGTAGGCCTGGAGGTGATAAACTCCCTCAGGGTTGGTTTGTCTGGAAAAGTTTTCATTTCCTTCTTATTTCATAAAGATAGTTTTGCTGATAAATTATTCTTGGTTGGCAGTTTTGTACCTTCAGAACTTTGAATATTTGTGCTACTCTTGCCTGGCCTTCAGAGTTTCTGCTGAGAAATCCACTGATCGTCATAGAGAGGCTCCTTTGTATGTGAGTTTTGTTTGTTTGTTTCAACCCCTTGGTGCCCACAGAATATTTTGTCTTTGGTTGCTGATACTTTGATTACTGTGTTTCAGTGTTCACTTTTGGGGTTGAATTTGACTGTAAACTTCTGTGCTTCCTGGACCTGAACGTTAGCCTCTTTTCCACAGATTGGGGAAGTTTTTATGTTTTTTTAACAATATGATTTCTGACATATTTTACTTCTTCAATTCCTGTCATACATGAATTAGGTCTCTTGATGGTGTGTCATATTTTCTGAGGACTTTGTTTATTCTCTCTCTCTCTTTGCCTTCTTTTTTGCTCTTCTAACTGAATCATTTCAAATGTTCTGTCTTCAAACTCACTGATTACTTCTTCAGCTTAATGTATCCTGCTGTTAAAGCTTTCTATTGCATTTTTCACTTCAGCTGTTGTATTTATTATTCTAAAATTTCTGTTTTTTTATTATTGAAATTTCTTTGTCAAACTTCTTATTTTGTTCAAGTATTTCTTTTTAACTTTTATTTATTTTTAATACATATATTTTTCTGGTTCACAGAACCACTTACTTTGGTTCTACCTGAACCTAGGTGTTCCTAGCCCTGCTATTTCATATGTGGCATGTAATGGTGGCATGTAGAGCAATTTTATCCCAAATACAAGTGTTACTATTAATAACAATTTGGCTAAAATAAATTGTCAAGGGCTATGTATTGCAAAATTATGTACATTTTGTCATTAAAAACATTAAATGGGGGAAAGAAGATATAGAATTGTTTTATGCAATCAATGTTAAATTGTTATCAATTTGAAAATTGAGAGAGATGGTGGGGCTTCTTGAGACGTATCCTGGAATGCTAGAGAAGCTGGATGTTCACCTCTGTAGCAACCATGATCTCTGTGTGGCATATTCCATGTTGGGGGAGGAGGAAAGAGCAATGTATTCAAAGTGAGACTGTCTTTTCCTTTCTGTGTTTTTTTAAATTAATTTTTTGTTTGTTTTTTAGAGAGTATTATAATTATATATAGTATTTGGATCTCTATGTGCTTTTTATCCTATAATGTAAACCATAAAGTTGCACATGCTCGTTTATAATCTGGGGGGATTTTACAAAGGTAATCTTACCAATATGGTTGTGAGTTGAACTTTTTTTGGGAGTCGTGAACCTGGAATCTCTTATTCTGTTATCTTCCTGATGTTCACATTCATTTTTAATATTGAAGTCATATACTGTGGTCTTGCTGCAATCCATTAGTTCTTGTAACTTTCTTAAACAAATAAATTCTAGTGGTTTTCTACCTGGATAATCATATTGTCTGCCAATAAAACTATTTGATTACCCTATTTCTAATCTTTCCAGGTTTCTTTTCTTGCCTCATTGCATTGGGTAGAGTTTTCAGTGACATGATGAATAAAAGTTATAAGATTAGAATCCCTGAATTGCTCCTCGTCTTATGTAGAAAGGGTAAGTCTTTCACCATACTGTTAAGTATGATTAAATACAAAGAATATGAAGACCTGAATTGGGTGTCAACATACCTTATATACAAACAGAGATATGAAAAAATATCATAACATCAAAAAAAATAGAAGTCTGATTCTTAGTGGGATTGGGAGGGTGGCATGGGAAGATTAGACAAACTCTAGATAGGGCAAAGGAGAGGGGAGGAGGTAAGGGGTGTAAAAAAGAGGGTGGAATGAGATGGACATTATTACCTTATATACATGTATGAAGACACGAATGGTGTGAATATACTTTGTGTACAACCAAAGATATGAAAAATTGTGCTTTATATATGTAATATGAATTGTATGCATTCTGCTGTCATATATAACAAATTAGAATAAAAGATTTAAAAAAAAAATTAAAAAGTAGATTTTGTTAGATAACTGCTATGGTTTGGATATGGTTTGAATGTATCACTCAAGGGTTCATATGTTGAAATTTAATCACTGTGGTGAGGTATTTAGTAGGTAGACACTTAATATGACTATGATGTTCAGCCTTGGGGATGTAGTTAAGATCCTCAGGGTAGATTTCTTCATGACTGAATACTGTTGGCTTTAGGTGCCCTTCAACAGATGAATGGATAAAGAAAATGTAGTATATATACACAAAGGACTGTTACTCAGCTTTAAAGACGAATGAAATGATGGCATTTATAGCTAAATGGATGGAGTTAGAGAATATTATGCTAAGTGAAATAAAATCCTTTAAAAACCAAAGGCTGAATATTTTATCTGATATGTGGATGCTAATTCACAATATGAAGAAGTGGCTAGAGAAGAATAGAGTTACTTTGGATTAGGTAGAGGGGAGTGAAAGGAGGGGAGGGGATTCATAGTAGGAAGAATAGTAGAATGAATTGGACATCATTACACTTTGTATATATGTGATTACATGACCAATGTTATTCTACACCATGTACAACCAGAAGAATGAGAAGTTATACTCCATATATATATGATGAGTCAAAATGCATTCTACTCTCATGTATGACTAATTAGAACAAATAAAAAATTATTTATCACTTAAGTGATTAATGATAAAATTCATCAGCAAAGTGATCTAGATCTGGAGTTTTCTTTGTAGACAGGTATTTAAAAATTACAATTTTAATTCTTTAATAGCTTGAAATCTATTCAGGTTATGTATTTCTTCCTATAGAAACTCTGGTACCATGAGTCTGTTTAGGAATGTATCCCTTTTATTCATTGATACAAACTTTTTAACAAAAGTTTATTACTATCCTTTTAATAGAAATTATTATTTGATCTTTGTTATTATTGTTGTTGATAATTTATATCTTTCTGTTTCATCAGGCTTTTTATTTCATTAATTCTCTCTCCATTCCTTTATTATTGATTTCCACTCTGATTAGAATTTACCAAACTTATTGTTTTTATTTTTTATTCCCTTTTCCACTTACTGTGGGTCCAAATTACCTCTTTTTATCTATTAGGGTGGAAATTGAGATCATTGATTTTAGATCTTTCTTTTTCTCTAAAATAAATGAATAATTTGATATAATGGTGTTTATTTTTATTCAGGTCAATATAAAATAATTATGGATCAAACAAAAACTTAAAAGTAGACTTAAAAATATTTTACTATCCTTAGTATGTTAATACTTTCCAAAAAGTTGCAGTTTTTTCTAAAGACAATTCTATTATTTATTTCTAATTTGGTTCCATCGTGTTCAGAGACTACCTTATGTATAAAATGAATCCTTTTAAGTCCAATGAGGCTAGTTTTGTGTGCTTCATTTTGGCCTGTTTTACCATTATTAGGTTATTTATTTTAAAATATTTTTGTTCCTTCATCTCTCTCCTCTGCTTTGTAAGATGCAAGGTGACTTTAAAGTGCCCCCAGTTCACTGATGTAGTTTTGTTTCATTCTTTTATTCTCTGAATATCATTTTGAATGGTTTCAGTTGATGTCATCAAGTTTACTATTCTTTTGCAGTATCTAGTCTGCAGTATCTAATCATTTCAGTGTAATTTTTTAATCTCAGACTTTGTAGTTGTAATTTATACAAATTTTATGTATATATTGGTATATTTAGAATGATTTTCATGTTGGTATTTACCTTTTTAATATCTTCAACAGGTACAGTATCGGTTCAGTGCTCTTGTTTAGTATTAGTGTCTATTGGCTCAGTTTTAATTTGTTGATTTTTTTGTTCCTCACGGACTTTATATGCTTGGTCATCTCTGATTTGATGCCTGAGATTGTGAATTTTATCTTTTGGGGTGGTGCACATCTTTGTATTAATTTAAATATTCTTAATTGTATTTTCAAATTCAGCGTAGCAATGTAGAAAGCAGCTTATGTCTTGTTTTAAGAGATTTATTAAGCTGATGAAGGGAACATTTGGGGATAATTTTTACTTCTGTTGAGACAACAACTTTCAGAATTATGGACCCAATATCTCATGAATTATGAGATTTTTCTATCTGGCTGGAGGAAAGAGTTATTATGCTAGGCTTCATGTGAGTACTGGCATCACACCCTCTAATCGTCTTAGATGGTTATTTTCTGAAACTCAGTTTGTTTCCACATATGCATTAGCCAGTCTGTATTCTGCAGATCTGTCTCTTTGTGCAGGTCTCTCCTCTTAATTACTATGGTTGCACACCATGTTTTCTTGGTCTATCTGGACATTTACTTTTATCTCCTTACTTTGGGAATCTACTGGGCTTTGCCTAAGTTCTTACTCTGCCAGGGTTGGTACAGATCCCCTCAAGGCAGTACCCCATAGCAATCACAGGGTTTGCTCCATTTGTTTCCTGTCCCCTAGGGACCACCTTTTGTCGTCTGATGTTCAATAGCTTTGAAACAGATGGTTTGTATTTCTCTTTCTCCTCCCTCTTTCTGCCTCTGTCTCTCTCTTTCTTCACGACACCTACTGGTTTGTTTTCATCAAGGAGGACAGATTCTGACTCTGTTATTCCATTTTAGCTCAAATTGGAAGTTTATGTTTAGGCAAGGAAGACTTTGAATAATGTCAGGGAAAGAAGGTGAGTTAAACACCTTGAGGCAAAGGGACAGTATGCAACATGCGACTGTAAACAGTAAAGGTGGTCAGAGAATGACCTCGTAAAAGGGTCAGGAGGTTTACTGCTGATGTACCAAACAGTGTTGCTGCTTTTGTAGATTGCAAGAAAGTGCCATAAATATACTTACTTAGGATCAAGGGGTGGATTATTTTAAAAGTGTAGTGAAGTAATGAGGTTAAATTGCCACTGAATGCTTTCTAATGTTTTCAGTGATAAGTGTTGTTCTTTATTACGTGTGTTTTGCTTTTTGCTTGATATTTTTTGTATCACTTCATTTCACAGAAGGTTTCTATTAAAAAGTTAGAGGATATAATGGCCATTTCCTCAATGAATGTTATCATCAAACACTAACCAACACTGATACTTACCATAATGATTGTTCAGTAAACCCCTCTCTATTAGACCATGTCAAATACAGAGTTCTATCAACAAAGAATATCTTGAGGCTGGAAGGAAATTAATAAAGGCAAAAAAAGCCATTCAGAGTCCAACTGGCCTTCCCTGTTAACTGATTTAACAAAGTATTTCAAAGAAATTCAAAACCAACCTCTCTGCAGCATAACCCATGGCTGTTTCTGTCCATGGTGCTAACCAGCACAACTCTAATTGTGCTGGGAACCTGGGAGAGGAAAAGAAGAAAGAAGCAATTTTGTTTAATAAAGACAGAGAGACAACTTAGAATTTTTAAAAAAAAATGTTAGTTTAGGTAAACAGCTACCTGAAAACATGTTTTAGCAGAAGCTTTTTAATATTCATCCTATCCAAACTTGAAAATCTTTCATTTCTCCTCACCAAGTGCATGCATGGTGCTAGAGAGATTATTTTAGTATGTTTTTGAAGTCAAAAGAAGATGAAGTATCACATTCAAGAAAGAGCAAGCTGCAAACAAGTAAAAATTCACACTTTTTGGAAGCAGGGAGATTGAATCATTTTAATTATTCTCATATAGCTTCTTCCATTTTCCTTTAATGGCATAGAGTAATAAACAAACAGAATCTTATTCACTATATTATTTATTTTCCTTCTTGGCATTTATGATATACCAGAACACAGTGACCACATCTGATTCACCATACAAATTAATGTAAAAAGCATTAGTTGCTTAATAATTCTCATACATCATCCAACTTTCTGAGAGCACCGAAATCCCATTGTTTTCTTATTTATCTTCTCTTGCTTTAATAGAATCATCAGCAATTATCCTCTCTTTTTTCTTTTTATAATTATATTTATTTATGTAATTATACATGCATACTTTTATCACTCCATATTTCTTGGTTTGAAATATCAAACCTTGAAATACCTGATGAAATAGGAAAATGGGTTAAGTATATAATCAAGTTGAACCCCTAAACATAATTTCATCCAACAAATCCACAAATAACCATGTAACTAAGACCCCCCCACTTTTTTTCCAGAACACAGAGATTTTCTCATTTTACTTATTTTCTTTATTAAACCTGGTAGAAATTTGAGTACCTACAAGTATATCTTCTAGTTTTTTGTTGATCTGTGGGTCAAAGTAATTAATTAGTTAATTAAATTATTAAACATATATGTATGTTAGACATTTTCCCAGGTGCTGGAGATATATATATATATATATATATATATATATATATATATATATATATTTATAAATATATATTTATATATTTAGTTTATATATAATATATAAAACTAATATATAATTATGGTTCATTAGAAAATGTTAGTTTGTCATTTAGTACTTAAGGTGTTTTTTTTCCCTTTTTGTTTTTATGTTGGGTATTAACGTCAGGGCCTTATGCATGCTAGATACCTGTTCTACCACTGAACTATATTCCATGTCCCCTTTAGTTGAGACTTAAGTGTTGAAGATGATGATGATGATGATGATGATGATGACGATGATAATGATGATTTGTGCCTATTCATAACAGGATGGAACAACTAGAAAGGGATGGGCTCTCTACTCTAAGCAGTGTAAGCAATATAAGAAAATGTGCAAATATCTACAAACACCTGGCACTCTGGTATTTAATTGTGATTAGATTGAAAGGAACTGCTTGGAGGGTTAGGTAGGAACCTCCTAAGAAAGAACCATTAGAATATGGATTCTTGTTAAGCAATGGTAAAGAACTATAGAAGGAAATGAATTAGAATGAAATTTAGAAATTTTAATACAATATGTGAATAGAAATATGTATATAAAATATGCATACATATGTATGCATATTATTTATATATGCATGCATACATATATGTATCTGTCTATAATCAATCTATATTATAGTAAGTGACTGTAATCCCATTCCCAAACTATTATGAGACCACGTTTGTAGTAAGAGACAGTGATCCAGATTATAAATCTACTTTCAGAATAAATAACATGTAAGAACCATGTTATGAAGATCTAAAAGTATAAATAACTATCAGTAATTTCAATTTATTTGTCTGGAAATGTCTTTACCAGTATCCACTCAAATGGGCATAATAAAAGCAGGATTTATAATTAGTGTTTTCAATACTAAGTTTTTGTGGATCTTGCTGCTGCATAATTTATTAATATTCATTGTTCAGCCTATCATTTTACAGATTTAAAATTTTAATCTGCTTAACTATTTCATTAAATTTACTGTAAATATAGTCAAACTGTCAGTCATTTATATTTGATGGTTATTTTTTTCTCCTTTTTAAAATTTTTTATTAGTTTTCATTTCTTAAATTTTAATTGACACATAATGATTTCACATATTTATGGGTACAGTGTAACATTTCTTTTTTTATTTTTTTTTTGTTTTAATCAGTTACACATGACAGTACAATGACCTTGACATATCATACATTTGAATCAGATGGGATATAATTTCTCATTTTTCTGAGTGTACAGGTTACAGTTGCTTGTAGAAATAGTTTAGGAGAACAAATTTGCATTGCGAAAGAAAGAAGGAAATGTGAAGCTAAACAGAAAAAGACAGGTAATAAGATTATACAGCAGGATGCCTAAGAGATACAACTAAAATATTAGAAACAGAAATTCAGTCATTTGGCTACACGGGTAGTATCAAAATAGTTTTCTGATGTGTAATTTAATCTACAACCTAAGTATAAATTAGGGAAAAGGAAGAGAAACATATCAAAGAATATAAGAGTAATTTTAATCAGATATATTGGTATATGTTTAATCAATATGTATTTATTGAGAATCTGTAGATATTACTATAGGTTCTGGTGATACAACAGTAAACAGAGTCCCTTCTATCATGATACTTATAATATTTGGTCAGAAGAAGTGATAAATAACAACAAATGACAATTGATAAATGCAGCGATGTTAATACTAGGGGAAAAGTAAGTAAAGATGTTAATTAGCAAAGGATGGCAGGGGATTTTATGTAGTTCACCAGGGAAGATGTCGCCAAAGAGAAGGTATTTGAGTAGAGCCTGAAGGAGTGAGAGAGCACATTATGCAGGTAGTGGTGAATGACTGTTCCAGGCAGAGGAAGTACCAAGTACAGAGGCTCTAAGGTGTTGACATCTCTATTTTGAATTTTATCTAAAGTGAATTTATTCTTCAGAATATTGAGAAGAGGAGCAGCATAATTTTGCTGAACCTTAAAAAAGCTTATGCTAGCTTCTGTGTGGCTAACAGACCACAGAATGACAAGGATACAGCTGGAATACCACTGTGGAATCTCTCTGTGAATAGTTCAGGTGGAAAATATCAAAGTAATTTGGTTGGGAGTACAAACAGTGACATAATGAGAAAGGATAGGATTCTGGATATCTCTTAAAGCTAGAACCTATGAGATCTTCTAACTGAACTGATGTTAGGTCAGAGAGAAAGAGAAGAATGAAACATGAATCCAAGATTTAGGTCTCACACATTGGAGTTCACAGATGGCTATCATTGAGTTTGGGTGGCTAGAGAAAGTTAGCAGCTTTTGGGTGAGGTAGTTATCACATGGCTCATTTTGTTTGAGGAATTTTAGATGCTCAAATTGTCTATTTGTTATCTAGAGAGAGATGCTGTAAATAGTTGGATATATGAGTCTAGAATTCAGAAGAATAAATGACTGGGATGCAAATTTAAGAAGTACCAGTGTTGTTGAAGGCATTTAAATGAATGAAAAAGGAAGATGTATATTCTGTAGTTCAGCTGAGGGCTGGGGATTTAGCTCAGGGATAACATGCTTGTCCAGCATGTGTGAGACCTCAGGTTTGAGCCCACCATTGCAAACTTTAAAAAAACGTCTAATTTCTATAGTTCAATTGAGAAACATAAATGTGAAGAAATGCCTTGTTCTTAGGGAGGAAGATATATTTTGAAAATATTGATTTTCTCCTAGATTAGAAGACACATTTAACATGGTCACAATCAAAATACTAAATGAATATTTATCCCCCTTTTTTTGAACTGGGGAAAGAGATAGTGAAAAAATAAAACTGTACCATCTTTACTATTATTTTATAGTATTTCCAGCAGTATTTTTAGTTTCTTCTTTTATATTGCACCAAGAATAAATAAATGAAATAAATGGAAAAATGACCCCAAATTTTAATTTAATAAAGTAAGTAAATTGCTCTTATCTGCAAATATAAACTATAATGAATAATTGTGAAATACAGTAAAATCTTGATAGAGGCATGGAAGAACTCATTATAAATGTCACTTCAGACCTGGGAAAAAGAGAAAGATCAATCTCAGCATAACAAATGTCCAACAATCAGTTTGATTAGTTTCACTGAAAATAATGCAAAGTTCTCTGTAGTTAAAAATGCCACGAAGGCAAAAGATAAATTATAAAACAGGAAAAATATTTGCAACACAATAAGAAACTTCCTAATATGCAAAAAAAAGCTCTTATAAGAGTCCATAAACAAAGCAGAACTGGTAAAGGAACAAAATATTTGTTGAATGAATAAAAATTGCTTAGAAGCATATAAAGTGGGACTGAGATAATAATAATTTTTTTGCCAAATAAATTTAAAGATTAAGAGTTTGATGCACACAATATTGAATGGAATATGAGAAATATATACTTTGATCCATTGCTGTAAGTTTACAATGATCCTAATTTTTTGAGGCATAATGTGATATTTTTGTTGTTATATATGCTTATGTATATAATACACATCTCAGATTTTTGTCTCTACCAATGTGAAATTGAATCTTAGCTTTGTTATTTTGTTTTGGGACATTTTTTCAAGAGGAGCATAATTTTTAGTGAGCATAGAACAATGTGGTTAACTCTGATATTCAATGTCAACACATAATTTCAGAAATGATTTTCTATTGTTTATTAGAAAAAAAGTAAAAACAATCAAAGAATAATTTTCAGTGTTAGTTAACTGAGTAAAAATGACAAAGAAGAATGACTGTCTCAAATAGTAATTTCTAAAGTAATTTTAAACCATACCTATGGCAACTAGTATTATAGACCAAAGAGCTCTGCTTCTGACCACATCTGGCTCTCCATCCATTGACAATAAAATGATCTCCAATAAAATAGATGAAATTTGGAAAGGCATTTTAATAAATATAAAAATACAATGAAAGATCTGCAGATAGTTTACAGAAAACAAAGAATAAGAATGAGAAAGGCAAAGATAAACAGAAAAAAAAGCACCAAGGAGAGATTTAATTTAGGCAACAGAAGAGAAATTAAAAGGAAATTACTACAAATATATCCTGAGAAGGATTCAAGAAGTTACTACGTTATTAAAACTATAATTCCATGAAAAAGGCAAAACTAAACATTAAGAGGATTAGAAGTTAAAGGTGCATTTACAAAGCCACTTAATAGCATTATAGAAAATTAGGAGGACCTGTACTTCACTGGTACAGAGAGATCAGAGAGATGAAGAGGGGGAAAATTATGAAAGAAATGGTGCAGAAAAATTCTCCCAGAAGAAAAGAAAAAATTACTGAAATAAATAAACAAGAATCTGAATAGAATTTGGCTTGTCATTATCAATATCAAAATAATAGAGAGCAAAAGAATAGGCTTTGAGTTCTCTTTGACCAAAAGCAAGCAGTGTAAGCACAACACTGTACGATATGGAAACTATGGGTAAAATGAGAAAGTAAAACAATTCAAAAAGTTACTATTTGGATTCAGAAGAGGTAAGGAGAGGAGTTAGGCAGAGGACTATTTTGTTATGTAATAAAATCTTCTGGTTTTAATCAAGTGCATGTATTGCTTTAATTAAAAAGAACTTTATTAATGATAGTGGAATGTGATGATTATTATTATCCAAAGTACAGGTATGAAGACAAGAATTGGTGTGAATATACTGTGTATACAACCAGAGATATGAAAAATTATGCTCTATATGTGTAATAAGAATTGTAATGAATTTCACTGTTATATATAAATAAAAAAATTAAAAAATTAAAAAACCCAAAATATCAAAAATAAAGTTACTACAATTTCACATCATTGCAGGAAAAAAAAGAACTTTAAAGTGTATGTGTTAATTAACAATAGTCCCAGAAGGGTGAATTTTTAAAATTGTGTGATTTTAATTTAGTAATAAATTTAGTAATTTCTTCAGGATTTTAATTTAGTAATTTCTTCAGGATTCCATAATAATGGAATGCAATAATAAGTACTTGGGAAGCTGGAAATTAAATAAATTATACTTCCTTGGACTTATATTTTGTAGAAAATAAAGAAGAGGGAGAAAAAGAGAGAGAGATAGAGAGATAAAGAGAAAATTTCTTAAAATTTCTACAACAGTATCAAGAAAACCAAATTAAGATTGGGTTTTTTCGATTTAGTGATCGATGGAGTCACTAAAGATATGGTCTTGGGATTGAGGTAGACACAAGAGTTTCCAAGTCAAAGAACAAGGGGCAGAACTCCCAAGGAGTACAGGCATTTTTTTTTCATTAGCATGAAATGAATCTTATAATCTCTCTTATCATGTGACCTCTCTCCATTATTTAATTATTAAAGGAAATGTTATTGACCCCAAAGTAAATCCTATTATAAATAAGTTATAGATGATGTTTTTCTGAAGTCGATGATATTTTTCTCATATGGTAAAAGGAATTGATAATTGTCTGAATATTGCATTGATAAATGACTGCCCTAACCACAAAAATCACAGATATTATGATGCAGCCCCATCATCATATAAAATTGGGCAAAATATTAGATGATTATCATGTACATGAGATGCAGAATATTTAAGTGTAAGTCTTGTGAAAATTTGTCTATGATACAAATAGTTATCAATGCTTTGATTTCCAGAATATCTTTCTCTTAAAATAAAATAATCTACTACATTGGCTCTCAGCTGCCAAGAAACTGCATGATGGTTTAGCAAACTATCTTCTTCAAGGCAGATGTCAGGAATTTATATTGATCATTTCAAACAATGATCAAAAGTAAATTTTATCTAAATGTAGAGTGAATGTAAAACGTTTCATTGTTCTTTTCCTTTTTCTAGATTATTATGTAAGTCTTTTTATTATTATCTTTATTATTTTGTTGTTGCTGTTGTTGTACTGGGGTTGAAACCCAGGGCTTTGTGTATGCATTCTAGGCAAACAAAGTACTTACCACTAAACTTTACCCAGCACTTATTTATTTATTTTTTTCCAATAACTTGAGATGGTATTTCCTTAAGTTGCCCATGCTGTGCTCAAACTTGTGATCCTCTTGCCTCAGGCTTCAAAATGGCTGGAATTTTAGGCATACACCACCATGTCTTACTTATATTACTATACAATTTTAGATTTTGATTGTCATTTAATTTTTGCACTCAGATATGGAATATTGTGCCTATCTTTTCAGTTCATAGCACACTGTGATTAATCCACACTATGATTAGTCTCTCTTCTGTGGATGCATGTGTATTATCTACATGATTGTGTGTTTGTATGTGCGTATATATAAACATGTATGAGTACATGGAAGTATTTGTGTTTGTATTCTCTTTTATCTTCATTCCGTGTTTCTTTTTAACTTTCTGTAATCAACCATTATAATATATTCAATATGTAAGATTTCTACTTTTTTGTACATTATTGTAAAAATTGCCTTATGCTTTGAGGTGAATCTACTTTCTTTGGAGACAGGGTCTTGCTAAGTAGCACAGTTTGTCCTCAAACTTGTGATCCTCTGCCTCAACCTCCTGAGTTACTGGGATTAGAGGCACGTGCCACCATGCCTACTTCACGGGTCCACTTTTAATTGATGTAAAGATAATTGTTCTAAAGAACTCATTCTTCCCTTTACTTGTTAACTCAGGAATACATTTGAAGATCTATATATGCTATACACTTAGTCTATCACTTACAAGTCCTACCCAGTATTCCTCAATATGAATCCACTAAAATTTACTTATCTCCATTCACCAAGTGATAGTTAACAAGATTAGCTTCATCATTTCATTACTACCAATAAAACTCATCATTATGCCTTTGGATGGTTGTGATATATTCAGGAATAGAAAGTTGGATCATAGAGTCTATATATATTTAAAATATATATTTAAAATCACTATGATTTGTGAATACTTGGCAATATCAAACTTTTTACTTACTTTCCAAGCTAACAGTACAAATTGACATCCCATTTTTAAAAATTTGCATTTATCTCATTACTAATAAGTGAAAATATATAATCACATGCTTTTTAGCCTTTTGGGTTTCATTTTTGTGATTTGTGTATTAATACCATTTATCTCTTTTTATTGTTGAATTCTAGAAATTTCTTCTATACTTAAGTATTAGGCCCTGATTGTTTTACATATTGTCAATGTTTATTAATCTGTCATTTGTTTTAAATTTTGTCTGTTTTATCATTCATTAAAGAGAAATAGCTATAGTGTAATCACTGCTACCCTTAATCACTGCTTTGGTATTAGAATTTTCTCTTCAAAATTCGTGTTGAAATTTAATTGCCATTGTAATAATATGAAAAGTTGGGACTTTAAAGAGGTGATTAGGTCACAAGGACTCTCATGCTATCTTGGGAGTGGGTTAGTTATCACAGGAGTGGATTTCTGATTTAAAAAAAAAGATACATTCAGTTGGATTTTCCCTTTTTCTCATGTGCTTGCTTGCTCTTCCACCATATCATGGTAGAACATAAAGTTCTTCTCCAGGTGCTGGTGCCATACTCTTGAACTCTAGAACCATGAGTCAAATAAACTTATTGCATATGAATTACCTAGTTTGTGGTATTCTGTTATAGCAGAATATAGACTAACTAGAATATAGACTGTTATAGCAGAAAATAGACTAACAGAATTATTTCTGCTTTATGGTTTTGTATTTTGGGAGTTTTTCTTAAAAAAATTATTTATTTTTACTGATTTTTAAATTATGTATTATGTACTAATGAAAATGTTATGTTTTTCAATATTAGATTTATGTTTTGTGGAATTTATGATGATGTTTCCTTGGAACAGTTGTCTTTGTTTCTCTAAACTATCATAGTTTTCTATTACTGTGACTTTGTAATATAAATTGATATTTGTCAGGGCCCATTCTTGATCTTTGCTCTTTTTTGGAGTTTAATTATTTGACCAAGACTCTTTTTCCCTTCATGCTAATAACAATTAGCACGAGTTTAATAAATTGCTTAAAAAGATCAGATATACTTCTATTTGGGGATACATTTCATTGTAGATACAATCTATATTTCATTGTAGATACAATCTACATTTCATTGTAGTTTAATTTTACAGGACCCAACATTTTATTTTCCCAGGCATAAGATATTCCCTCTCAAAATGTAGATACAGGTCTCCTTTTATTTCTAGAAGTATGACTTAGTTTCATATTTTTAATATTGGTTCTGTTCCTTTGTTTTGTTCTTTTGGGAATGCAATTATATGAATGTTATTGCTTCTTTGTTTTCAACACATTTAATTTCTATTTTTATGTCACTATTGTTCTCTTGATTTTTTTCCTATCTTTAATGCCCATATTAAATTTATATTTGAATATATTTTTAAATTCAGCAATCAGATGTTATTATTGAGGTAATTTGGGGGGTTTTTTTGGTCTGTTATTTTTTCTGAGTTCAATCTTATTCTGTATATATTTTTTCTCAATTTTAATTTTTTAAGTGCTTGGTTAAAAAGAAACTTTCTTAAATCCTCTTTGAGTACATTCAATTCAATATATGGTGTTGTGATATATCTTTATTCATTTTTTTTAACCTGTGTGTACATTATTGGGTGGATGGTCCTCATTAAGCAAGGCTGGATCTTATGTGTTGTGAACCTGAGATGCAGATTTTTCACTATTACATAAAAAAACCTCATACAAAATATCTAATGTTTTTATATATAAATTCTTCTGAAAGAAAATATCTACCTTTGCAATCATGAAGGAATGAATGTATATAGTTTTCAGTTCTCTCTTTTCAGTATAAACTTTTTATATTAACACACGCAAAAACAATCCCAAGAATTCAGGCAAAATTTGATATTTGTTACATATTTAAATTACTTCAGGCTTTTAAAATATTATTTATTTGCACTTTAAAGCACTGTGTTCTAATTACCAAGATGTCCTCATTCTAGCATCAAAGTGTTCATAGTGAGTAACCATAAGAAACAAGCATCGAGCTTATGAAAGGAATATGTTCCCCAAGGAACCCTCAAGCTGTGTGAAAACAGGAAGGAGACTAAGAGCACAGGAGATAAACTAAACTGCCATTTATTTTTATGATTTCAAATATATTTGTTCTGGCATACTAAGTTTGCATAATAAATATGTAATGAAATTCACACAATGAAGTTCCTGTCTTGTTCACACAAATCCAAAGTGTTTATTCCTAGTTGTGAGTAGCTCTCCCTTCTGGGGGGCAAATCAGAGAAACTGCAGTGACAATAAGCCACCAATGCAGGAGTGGGAGAGGAACTTTGGGATATATATAGCATCTGAATCTAAAGCCATCTCCCTAACTGAAATCCTATTCTTTGAAATGGAAAAGGAAGATTTTGTTGATTAGCTATTTCTACTTCAAGAGATGGTCTAATATCCCAAAGGTTTTTTTTTGTTTTGTTTTGTTTTTAATTATTTTCAGAATAGAGACACCTCCAATTGATTCTTCACAAAATCCCTCATAAATTGTTCTCTGACTCTTTGTCTCTTTTTCTATCTCACACACACAACGTTTCTACATTTTCCAACTGATAGAATTCCTTTGGAATTAAAGAAACTATGGTATCCGAGTTATCTAATACTGTACAAGAAATTACCCCCTAAACTATTCATATGAGACCATCATTTATTGTGATCATGGATTCAGTGGAGTAGAAATCCTAGAAGGCACAGTGGAAACTTATTTTGGGGGGATCTCTCAAGCACTTGCAACTAGATAGCAGACAGAGCTACATCATCTGAAGTCTTTGCTTTGTCTGGTGGATCCACCTCTGAAGATCACTCATATTGCTGTAAGTTGGCTGTTGGCTAGGTCCATCAGCTCTTTTTCATTTTGATCTCTTCAAGGAACTGTGTCAGGGTCCTAATGACCTTGTGACAGGCTCTTCAGCCTGAGAGGTCCAGAGGTTGGAACAAGGCCTACAACTTTATGCCTTCAGTAACACCTTCGGAAATTACACTTCTTCACTTAGGCCATATTCCATTGGTTACACAGAGAAAGAGAATGTGGATTCAATGTGGCATTTTCAAGGACATGAATCAATAGGGCCTGATAAGAGGGATTAATACATAGTAACCTTCAGAAGTGCTGGAACCAATGTGATTATGACTATCATTTGTGTTGCAGTCTCCAGATGTTCATAGAAAACTTGTTCATAAAAAGTATTGTTGGCACATCTCTGATAATCCTGAGAAATCTTATTGAAGCCAGTACTGAAATATCTTTGAAACTAAAGCTGTTCTCTTTCTGTACATAACTAATTTAGATGTTCTTGTGGATGGCTTAGGGATTCCACATACTGGGTACACTGACTTCTCATGTATTTATCAAAATTTATGCTAAATTTATCCTGAAAATATTAATCACTATAAAATTATATTGGTAATAATTTTAAAATTAGGATTACTATTTATCAGATTTTTCCTAAATATTAAAAATTCAGATCAGGTTCACCATGTTCATAAACCTCTGGTCTGTGTTAAATTTCTGTCACTCAAAACATTTATGTGATGGTTTTTTCTTCATGAACTTACAATTCTCTTCCAGTGTTACCCTTGTGTCTAAGTGGACAAAAGGAAATTCACACTTTGGTTGCATAAGTGGAATAAGGCATTCCCTCCATTCCTTACAAATTTGAGGGGTCAGAGTGAGGATGATGTGACATCATGTTATTGACAATGACAAGGATGAATGACAATGAAAATGCTGGTGATTGTGTGGCCATGTGAAGGAAATAATGATAATAGTGATCTTGGTATACCTGCAAACTGCATTTTGAATAATCAGTGCTGTCATTGGTATTCTCCATCATAGTTCTGAGAGATAGCAATCCCCATTTTACATATGAATAATAACTATAGTTCAGAAAGATTCAATAATTCTTCCCAAATAAAAAATGATTCAAATGTTTCTTATTATTGAAAATTTAGTTCCTAACTATGCAAAAGACTGGTTTTATCATTATTTTATTGGCATGAAGAAATTCAAAGCAAAGAGTAAAGAAATAAGTAACCTGCTTAATGTGACTAAATTTAATAGCATAAAGTGTAATTTGGTTTTGTATGAATTAGTAGCAGTCACAATAATAATAAACAAGTTTTACATGCTCTTTCACTGTAAGAATTTATTCATTTTGATATATAACTCAGTGGTTCAGTTCCCATAGAGTTCTGCTTAAGTTGTTGCCTACACAAATTTATCACACTTCAATAATTTAGTTTGTGTAACTGAAGAGATTAATAGCAATTTCCTTACTAATCACTTTCTAATGGCAAATGACTTTAATAGAAAATAATAATTCAACCTCTACCTTAAAAAATGAGTAAATTACCATTTGTGTTGCTCTTTGGCGTATGTAATATTACATTTTGGTTTCAAATATTTATAATTCTCATTAACATTTTTCTGTGGTATGGCTTATTGGGAGCATTATATTATTTAAGTGTTCCCCAATGATTTTATTGTATTGTTCAGCCAAGTATTGATTTTTAAAAAGTATTGATTTCTTTTTCTATATAATTGCCTTCTAGTTTTTCAGCAGTTTAAGAACTCTTGTACCAAGGGATTAGACAATCAACAACTGTAGGGTGGTAAAATCATAAATACTAGTGACACATTTTGATTAAGAAGAGCAACAGAGTCAGTTGTGCATGCTGTAAGTACATTAGCCAAATTTGCCTACTTGATAAGATAACTGAGGAATTTATTTCTTCAGCTGCATGTATGGGTCCTGGTAATTCTAAGATCAGCCCCTTTTTAGGAACTGCCTTCTACCAAGGGAGTTTCTTTGCCCAAGTCTATGCTAATTCCTGGGACACCTCATATATGTTTACTAATCATTTTAAGAGTACAAAATCATAGACCCAGTCTTAGTCTGAGACATCTGCAAGGGTCCAAGAGTCATTCCAGTTTCAGAACTTCTCAGGGAAGTTCTGATGGCCCTGTTCCAACTGCCTCACAAGCTGTCTTCCATTCCCAAGACCACACCTTAATAAGTCTGTACACAGAAGTGAGCCATGGATATGCCTTTCTCAGCTGGAAGAATGACACTGTAGCTCAGCTTATCCAGGTATTTTTCCCTGGCAGGGAGATGTGTGGCAATGTATGACCTTCAAAGGTCCTTGATGTTCTTTCTAGCCATAGAGCTGCTGGCTTTTTCTGAAAACCCCATAGAGTATTGCCTCTCAAATCCAGACTTTGACCTGGAATATTTCTGCACTTAGGAGGCCACCTTATATTTCTAGAAAGAAAGTGTTCCATGGTGGTGGTAGTGATGTTTTACCAAAATAGAAACAATAACAGACTTCCTGACTGTGGCATGAGATAATGGAAAGCCTGGGGAGCCATATGATTTCTGCCTGGTGACACAAAGCCTATTTCCCAACATATATCATGTGACAAGAAATTTACCTGGCCTTTTGCACTAAGAAGACTCATTTTCAAATGAACAAATAAAATATATGTAAAGAGTTTTAGCATTTTAGCCTGAAATTTAATAAGATCTTAATAAATTATTGCTACTGTGATTATTATTGTTAAAATTGAATAAGCAGCCATTTTATTCCATAATATAATTCAATATTAATTAAGCTATTTTAATAAGTTTAAACTGTAATTGGTAGGGCAGTCTTATAGGCTATAGCAACGAAGAACCCAGGCAATAATCCTTGTAATAATAAATGGAGATAAGTTCAAATGAGGAAAGCATAACTTGTAAAATGAACACAGATTGCTTACACTGGTGCAGGGGGGAATCAGGATTGTATTTGTAAGTCATGGAAAGAGCTCACACACATGCTGATATTGGGAAAAAATAGAGATGCAAGAGTAAATGCTGGGGATGTTCATTAGGGTAAATAAGTGCCAGTTAGAAGGAATTAAATGTTCTCTTTTTTTTTCATTTGCCTGGCTTCTAATGAAGAGTCTTCAGTGTGTTTTCATTTTGGATGTTCATATTGACCTATCTTCAAACTTCCTGGTTCTGATAAATTCTTAGAAGGCATTCTTTATTTCTGTCACTATTTTTCTTATTTATATTCTTTCCATGTGAGTTTTTTTTATCATTTCTATTAACTATCTGTTTTTGTATGGCATCTACTTTTTCATTAGAGCTTGGTGTATTAATCATTCAAAATAGGCTCAAAAAATCAAAATCAAAATACCTAGGAATAAATCTAACTGAAAGATGTCTACAATTAAAAACTGTAGATCATTAAAAAAAATTTAATACACAAGAAAATGGAAAGACCTCCCATGTTCATAGTCAGAATTAATATTGTTAAAATGGCCACATTACTAAAAGAAAAATGCAGATTTAATATAATCTCTCTTAAAATACCAATGACATTCTTCATAGATCTTAGAAAAATAGTCCTAAAATTCATTTGGAAGAATAAAAGATGTAGACTGTCCATCACAATTCTAATTCAGAAAACAATGCTGGATGCACCACAAAACCTGAATTCAAATTTACTGCAGAGATTACTAACAAAAATGTTATGGTACCAACATAAAAACAAGACCCACAGATGAATGGTACAGAACAGAAGATGTAGAGACAGACCCACACATGTACTGGCATCTGATCCTTGACAAAAATGCAAAAACATGTATTGGAGAAAAGATAGTCTTTTTAATTAAAAGTGCTGAGAAAACTGGTTATTCATATGTAGAAGATTGAGACTAGATGCTTATCTCTCACCCTGTACAAAAGTCAACACAAAATGAAGCAAAAAAAAAAAAAAAAGAAAAAAAAAAGCACAAGGAATTAGACCAAAAATTATGCAATTCCTAGAAGAAAATGTTGGGTCAACACTCAGCTTATAGGCACAAGAAACAACTTTCTTGATAGGACCCCAAAAGCTCAGGAAATAAGGCCAACAGTCAATAAATGGGATGGTGTCAAATTAAAAACCTTCTGCACAGCAAAGGAATCAATTAGGTATATGAAGAGAAAACAAAAAGAATGAAAGAAAATTTTTGTTAGCTACTCTTCTGACAAAGAATTAATTTCATGAATATGAAGAGAGAAAATATAGCCTCTTGAACAAATGGTGCTGGGAAAACTGGAAGTCCATACGCAACAAAAAGAAATTAAAACCCCTATCTCTCATCAAGCACAAAACTCAACTGAAAGTGGATCAAAGACCTAAGAATTAAACCAGAGACACAGCATCTAACAGAAAAAACAGTAGATCCAAATATTCATCATGTTGAGTTAGATCCCAACTTCTTAATAAGACTCCTATAGCACAAGAATTAAATTCAAGAATCAATAAATGAGATGGATTCAAACTAAAAAGCTTCTCACCAAAGGAACAATCTGTGAGGTGAATAGAGAGCCTACATCTTGGGAGCAAATTTTTACCCTTCACACATCAGATAGAGCACTAATCTCTAGGGTATATAAAGAATTCAAAAGCTAAACACCAAAAAAAAAAAAAAAAATAGCACGATCAATAAATGGGCCAAGGAACTGAACAGACAGTTCTCAGAAGAAGATATACAATCAATCAACAAATATATGAAAAAAATATTCAACGTCTCTAGCAATTAGAGAAATGCAAATCAAAACTACTCTAAGATTTTATTTCACTCCAGTCAGGATGGCAATTATTAAGAACATAAACAACAATAAATGTTGGTGAGCATGTGAGGAAAAAGGTACACTCATACGTTGCTGGTGGGATTGCAAATTGGTGCAGCCAATATGGAAAGCAGTATGGAGATTCCTTGGAAAACCTGGAATGGAACCACCATTTGACCTAGCTATCCCACTCCTCGGTCTATACCTAAAGGACTTAAAAATAGCCTACTACAGGGAAACAGCCACATCAAATTTTATAGCAGCACAATTCACAATAACTGAACTGTGGTAACGACCTAGATGCCCTTCAGTAGCTGAATGGATAAAGAAAATGTGGTATATATGTACAATGGAATATTAACCAGCAACTAAAGAGAATAAAATCATGGCATTTTCAGGTAAATGGATGGAGCTGGAGAATATAATGCTAAGTGAAGTTAGCGAATCTCAAAAAATAAATGCCAAATGTTTTCTCTGATATAAGGAGGCTGATTCATAGTGGGGTTGGGAGGGGGAGCATGGGAGGATTAGACAAACTCTAGATTAAAAGACAAAGGGGTGGAAGGGGAAGGGAGGGGGCATGGGGGTAAAATAGATGTTGGAATGAGATGGATATCATTACCCTAAGTACATGTATGAAGACACGAAAGGTGTGACTCTACTTTGTGTACAACCAGAGATATGAAAAATTGTGCTCTGTATGTGTAGTACTAATTGTAATGCATTCTGCAGTCATGTATAGCAAATTATAATAAAAATAAATTTTAAAAAGAATATATAAAGAACCCAAAAAGTTAACATCAAAAAAATAACCTAATTAATAAATGGGCAAATTAATGAACTGAATAGGCACTTCTGAAAAGAAGGAATACAAATGGCCAACAAATATGTGAAGAAATGTTCCACATCTTTAGCAATTATGAAAATGCAAATCAAAACTATAATGAGATTTCATCTCACTCCAGTTAGAATGACAACCATCAAGATCACAATGATGATTGTTGCCTCTGATTCTGCTGCTGCCAGCCTGAGATCACATGGAGGTCTTATTTCTGGGTGTTACTGCCACTGAAGAAACCACTGCCTTAAATGCATTGAAGCCAAGATTGCTGCTGACCCCTGGAGATTGCCTAGAGACAATGCCCCCACAACAACTGCAGTTGTAGCTGCCACTGCAGCAACTAATACTACTGACTCACTGCCTATTGTCAACAACCACTATGACTACTGTTGCTACCACAACCTAGAAGACTGTTTTGGGGGAGACTCCAGATTTGGTTGCACATGGCTTCACCCATTTTGGGACACCAGTCAGGGCCAGGGGTCTGGGCGCCAGCAGGTTGACCACCACAAGAGTCTGTGTGGGGGGACTCCAGCTGAGATCTGCAGGTCCAGTGTGGGGGTGCCTGAAGGTTTGGAGGAGCCTTTTGAGAGTGCTGGTGGCCATTGTCTTGCTGCTGCTGCTGCATCTTGGGGTTGCTCCTTTGCATGAGTGTATCCCTGGTGGTCTCTCTGCAAGTAGGAGCAGCATTGAGATCTTGGGACTGCAGTTGGCTGATCCTGAGATATCTGAAGCTCTGATTGGTGGGATAGAGATGGGTTTGCAAGGACTGATCTGGGTTTGGTGATCCCAAGAGATGTCAGAGACAGGGCTGAGAAACTGTTGAACACTGACAGAGATAGTTTGACTTTCCAGCAAGACATATTTTATTTTATGCTATTTTTTGATTCACTAATCTCTCTACCATATTTGGAACAGAATGTTTTTTATGCATCAGTGTGTGAAGGACAATGATGTATGATTGGTGTTTTGCATTTTTGTTGTATTCTTATGTCTTTATTTTTTTTCTCTTTGTTCATATTTTCTCTCTCTCTCTTGTCTATTTTCTTTCCAACTTTTCTCTAACCAATAACCAATCTCTGTTGGCTACTCTTCCACTCTTCCTGTGAATTTTTACTTCTAGCTTCTATCTTCCTCTCTCATGAATATTGCATACTACACTACGACTATTCTCTCATCCACCATTTTAAATCATACATCATTTTAACAAATGTTCTTTTATACTATAGATAGTTATTGAACTCATCATTTTGGTTCAATGTAAGAAAGCAGTAGACTCCTTAGTGGGAGTTATTAGGTTTAAGGATACATATTATGTTCAGTGGGTGCTGTTGATATTGGTCTTACCAGTATAGGCAAAGTGCTGGAGACCTTCACGGACACTATAGGTCTTCAGGGTATAATTTATCCTGACATAGATCCATACTTTTAGATAGAAAAACACACTAACAACATGAAAAAAAAAACAAGGTAATAAAGTGCCCCAAACAAACCAAGATGCTTCAACAACAGAAGCCACTGATAACACAGTAGAAGAAATGTCCAAGAAGGAGTTCAGATTGTATATAAAGTGATATGTGAAGTAAAGGATTGTATAAGGAGTGAAATCAAAGAAAAAATACAGGAAGTGAAGACCACTTTAATAAAGAGTTAGTTGTGAAAAAAAGAAAAAAAATCAGAAATACTCTAAATGAAAGAATCAGTAAACCAAGTTATAAATTCAATAGAAAGCATCACCAACAGATTAGACCACTTGGAAGACAATGAAGACAAAATATATAACCTTGAAAGTAGATTTGAATACACGGAGAAGATGATAAGAAACCATGAACAGAAATCCAAGAATTTTGGGATAACATGAAAAGACCAAATTTGAGAGTTATCAGAATAGATGAAGGAGCAGAGATATAAACCAAATGAATGCGAAATCTTTTCAATGATATAGTAGCAAAAAATTTCCCAAACCTAAAGAATGGAATGGAAAATCAGATACAAGAGGCTTACAGGATCCCAAAAGTACAAAATTAAAGCAGACCCACACCAAGACACATTATAATGAGAATGACAAACATACAGAATAAAGATAAAATCTTAAAGGCTGTGAGAGAAAAAAATCAAATCACATATACGGAGAAACCAATTCAGATCTCAACTGATTCCTCACCCTAGAACCTCAAAGTTAGGAGTTCCTGGAATAACATATTTCAAGTTCTGAAAGAAAACAGATGCCAACCAAGAATTTTATAGCCAGTGAAATTAAGTTTCAGATTTGAAAATGAAATTAAAACATTCCATGATAAATAAAAATTAAAAGAACACAATGACAAATGCTGGAGAGGATGTGGAGAAAAAGAAACAATTTTACGCTGTTGATGGGATTGAAAATTATTACAGTGTCTATGGAAATCAGTATGGAGCTTCCTCCAATGACTAGGAATTGAACCACTTTATGACACAGCTATACTTACTGTTCCTCAATTTTTATTGTCAAGAATTAAAGTCAGAACCCTATATCAACATATGCATGCCTTTGTTTATAGCAGAACATTTTGTAGTACCAAACTGTGGGACCAGTCTAGGTGTCCACCAATGGCTGAATGAATAAAGAAATTGCAAATATATATATGAATATACAATTTATGCATATACATATATGCATATACATATACACACACAAAATCAGGAAGCATCCACCTCAGTGAGATTTCTAGATGCCTATTAGCATATAGAGTGACAAAATATCCCTTCTAAAGTGAAAGAAGAGATGTTGCATCTGGCCCCTCCTAATAGCATTTGCATTGATTTTATTTGTGTCCCTCTCTGGCACCTTACCAAGGGACCTCCATAAAGTAATACTTTTGAGTGGGTCCCAGAAAAAGAGAAGTCTCTAACACTCTAGCATTTGATCTAAATGGTTTTTGACATGTCTATGGTAAAGATGGTATTTAGAAATGTTAGCAGAATCCTCTAAGTGAATTATAATATAGACCCTTAGGATTTGGGGGCAAATTGCTGCCATTCTCAGGATATTTTCTTTTGAGAAAAAGCTATTGACTTGATTTTGGGCTTTAGTAGAGACTGAATGCTTAACAGTGAGCCATCAGGTTGCCATGCAAACTGATCAGAGTAACCTCATTGCAAAATTCTCTGAATATTGGTTTTATCAGTCCCTTTTCAAGTATAAATGTCCAGAAATAAAAAAGAATAAGCATACATCTAGATAGAAGCCTAAATTCAGTGAATTTATAAATTTACAATTTGACCCCTCACTTCTATACTCTATATAAACTGATTTCCTGGTATCCAGGGGCTGACTGGTTCCATCTCTACAAAGAATTTGCTTTTATTCTCTGGGGGTGGAGAGTCACAATTGCGGTGCTTCCTGGAATTCAGGTGAGCAGATAAATGTCTCAGCTTTTAATACATCAACTTTCAACCAAGTTTATTTTTCCCTAATTCCTTTCCTTACCTATTTTTTTTCAGGGAGGCTGAGAACTTATTCTCAATGGAATTCTTTGGCAAAACTAGACCTTACCTTCTTTTGCTAGGTGGTTTCTTTGATGACTCTTCTACCCATTCTCAATCTGAAAACTCTTTGAGATATTCCTATGCTTTTGCATCATATATCATTCTCTTTGGCCCAAGCAGATTATTTTTATGTTCATTCTTTTATGCAATTTTATGAGTTTAAGGTAAAAGACAAATTTATGTAATCAGTTTCTCTTATTTAAACATACCCTTGCATTGGATTTTAAAATGAGATTCCATTACCATTTCAAAATTTTCCAAAAAAATTAATAATGAAATAATAGGAAAGGAAATAAATTTAAAATCTATGAGATTTTTATGACTACTGTATATATCAATAGTATCACTTAAACAAGAATAAAAAGAAAGAAATTTTCCATTTTATCAATGAGCTCTCTAACAAGGAAATAATCTGTATTTTTCTTTGTATTTTATAACATTTGGACAGATTTTTCTCTTGGAGTTAGGTTGAATTTGCTTCTTTTTCAGAATGAAAGCCTGATGTTTGCCTTCACAATCAATTTCCATTCCTTTCAATTTGGAACTGATGAATCTTTACTGCAAATGGCAAATGAGGTCAAAAACTGTCCTCAGAGACACATCTGCAGCCTTCACCAGATGCTCTTTGACACTGAGAAACCTGGTGAGAATTGTCAAAAGGGATATTGTGAGGGAAGGGTAATCATTTGCTAAAAGTCATTTGGCTTTTCGGTTTAAGATATTGGTGATTTATCAGTCCCTTGTCAGTTATAAATGTCCGGAAGTCTAAAAGAATAAACAGCTATCTAGACAGAAGTCTAAATTCGGAATCTACTTTTAGCCTAGAGGAGAGTTTCTGTTCTTCTAAAAATTTGTTCCGGTATCTATCCACATATTTTTACAAGTAATTGAGACAAACAGGAGACATCTTCAGGTAACAAGCAACTAGAAACAAATATAATTTTTTTATAGAGGAGATAAAAATAAATCTTAATATTCTGAGTTATGGAAAACAGACATGTGTTTTTCCTATACATATTCAAAAGCCAAATTAGTAATAATAGATATAATTTATTGGTAGTAAAGTATTTCTAAGTTATTATGTTAAATTCTCACATAAATTATCTTTTTTTATTGCAGCAATTTATTTTATGATTATCCTTTGAGCACTTACTGTGAATAAAGCACTGTACTAAGTGCTAGACATACATCAGTTAACAAAGAAGTATTTTGGCTTGAGTGCAGATGGAGATATGAAAACTATCATTCCTTTCTTTTGATAGAGAGACAAGTAAAAATACTCTATAAATTAAATTCTCAATTAAGTGTATCAATAATAACTATTATAATCCACATTTTTCTTAAGATTATACTCAAGTTAAATATAAGAAAGCAAAACAAATTACACAGGCAAATAAAAGGGGTGATAAGGAACAAAAAATGAAATATAATTGACAAAAAACTCAGCATGTACCAATGCTTTAATATTTTGCCAAGGATATATAATATGGTAATGAAATAATGGTTAAAGGTGTGAGCTTTGAGGTTAGAAAAACTTTGTTTCAAATCTTAGTGCCTCGTTAACTAAACAATCTTGAGTGAATTTTTTTTTGCCTGACTTCTATTTCTTCAACTCTAAAATAAGTATGTATCTCCCATCTCAAAAATTAGGATGAGAATATTTGAGGTATTATCTAATGTGCTTTGTATAGTTCCAAGCACATTTTAAGTGCACAATAAATGGCAGCTATTAATCCTATGCCACGCTGATATATATATACATTGCTTAGATGAATTATGGATTATTAATTCCATTCTGAAACCCACTCTTGAAAAGATTTTCAGATAAATTTGAGGTGCCCAAGGAAGAGTCTATGATAGTGAAAGAATTCAAATCCAACAGTCAATTAATTTTTCAATAATAATAAAACATATTACAGGTACTGTGCTCCAGGCTATTACCTAAGAAATATAGTTGAACAAGCAAAGGATGATACCTGAAATCCCTCTGTGAATGGATATAATCAATGCCTTTAAATAACCACAGAAGCCATGCAATAGATTTACTTCTTATGGTCCAAAGAACAATAATTAGGTGTAAGACATTGAAACCACAGGTGAGTAGACAATAGAATATTAACTTTATATCTACTCAATTAACTAAGGATAAATGTTTCTGTAGTTTTTCTGATGATTTCTAATTTTATTATATTTTTTTTCTGATAAGATGCAAGGCATTATTTCAACTTTTTTTCTATTTCTAAAGACCTGTTTTGTGCAATAAAATATGACCTATTTTGGAGAAGGTTCCATAAGTAGCTGAAAAGTAATTGTTTCCAACAGTTATTGGGTAAGATATTGTATAGATGTGTTAACTCTATTTGATCTACAGTATGTTATTTTCCCATAAGTTAGTAGCATCTAAGTCATAGAGGAACATCTATTATCTCTGTAAATCTGCCTGATGCTTGAATTCCCTCATGCTTCCTGTTAGAGTCTGTAAACAAGTCAGGATGGCACCTGGCATTTTGCCAGGGGGAGTGGTAATGCCAGCGAGCCATTAAGTATGGAGATTCCTTATTGGTTGACTGCTGTATCTATTTTATGTTAATTAGATAAGCTGTGTGGAATATATATACCCCTCCTGTCCTACAATAAATGGCTTCCACTCCTGCTGTATCGATCTACACAAGTTGTTTGTCATCCCCCCGGTTATTTTGCCCAGCCAGCCGGACTGTGGCAGCTTCCAAAATGTCTCTTGAAGAGAGCCTACAGAATGCGAGAAACTCATTGCCACCTGCACCTCAGATAGAGCATTAATCTTCAGGATATATAAAGAACTCATAAATCTTAACACCACAAAAAAATAACCCAATCAAGAAGTGGGCAAAGGAACTTAACAAATACTTTATAGAAGAATAAATATGATTGGTCAACAACTATATGAAAAAATGTGGAACATCTCTAGCAATTACAGAAATGCAAAGTAAAACTACCATGAGATTCCATCTCTTTCTAGTCAGAATGGCAATTACCAAGAATAGAAGTAACAATAAATTTTGGCCAGAATGTGGGTGAAAATGTACACTCATACATTGCTGGTGGGTCTGCAAATTGGTGCAGCCACTCTGGAAAGCAGTATGGAGATTCCTTAGAAAACTTGGAATGAAACCACCATTTGACCCAGTTATCCCACTCCTCGGCATATACCCAAAGGACTTAAAATCAGCATACTACAGTGATGTGGCCACGTCAATGTTTATAGCAGCTCAATCCACAATAGCCAAACTATGGAACCAACTTAGGTGCCCTTCAACAGATGAATGGATAAAAAAATGTGGTACATATACATAGTGGAATATTACTCAGTTATAAAGAAAAAAGAAATTATGGCATTTGCCAGTAAATGGACAGAACTGAAGACTATCATACTAAATGAAATAAACCAATCTCCCAAAACCAAAAGCTGAATGTTCTTTCTGATATATAGATGCTAATACACAATAAGCAAGGAGGGGAAATAGAAGTTCATTGGATTAGACAAAGGGGAATGAAGAGAAGGAAGAGTGAATGGGAATAGGAAAGACAATAGAATGAATTGGACGAAACTTTCCTATGTTCATATATGAATACATGACCAGTGTAAAGTCCACTCATGTACAACCTTAAGAATAGGAGATTATACCTCATGTATGTATAATACATTGAAATATGCTCTATTGTCACGTACATTTAAAAATAAAAAAAATAAAAAATTCTGAAAATAGCAGCTTAGTGAAGAAGTGGTGATCACTGGTGGATATACAGAGATTCTGTGACTTGAGTATCAGCACTCTGGGACATTGTACTTAGAAGGAGGCAGATACAGTACTGCCCATTCAAAATGCATAACCTGTGTCTTGAGTTGATTCCTAAAGCAGTGTAATCAATGTAGTTGCTAAGCATGGACCAAAGCTTCACACTATACCTGGCAGCTGCTGTAAAATATTTGCTGATTGAATTGAAGAAAACATTTAAAAAATTATACACCATGATCAAGTTGGTTCCATTCCAGGGATGTAAGGTTGGTTCAACATATGCAAATCAGTATACATAGTATATCACATAAATAGAGCAAAGGACAAAAATCACAAGATTATTTCAATACAGATATTAAAAGTTTTCAAAAATTTATCCATTCATGATAAAAAAAACCCTGAAGAAGCTAAGGATAAAAGGGCCAACATCATAAAGGGCATATATGACAAAAACTAAAAAACAATATCATACAAAGTGGTGACAAACTGAAAGCATTTCCTCTAAAATTAGAAACAAGACAAAGATGTTTACTTTTACCATTCCTATTTAATATAGTTCTTGAAATTTTAGCCAGAGCAATTCATCAAGAGAAAGAAATAAAAAGGTTACAAATGGGAGAGGAAGAAATCAAATTGTCCACTTGCAGATAATGTGATTCTATACTGAGAACATTCTAAAAACTTCACCAGAAGACTTCTAGAGCTTATACGTTCAGCAAAATAATACATACAAGATCAACATACAAAAATTAATTTTCTATACACAAATTATGAATTCATTTAGAAAGAAATCATGAAAACAATTTCATTTACAATAGCTTCAAAAAATCAAAATAGGAATGAATCTAAAAAAGAGGCAAAAGACCTCTACAGAGAAAATTACAGAATTCTTAAGGAACAAATTGAAAAAGATAGCAGGACATTAATAGACCTTCCATGTTCATGGATAGGTAGAATTAATATTACTAAAATGGCCATACTACATAAAAGTGAACTACAGGATTGATGCAATTCCCATAAAAATACTAGTGTTATTATTATTAGAACTAAAAAAAGTTGTGAAATTTATATGGAAGAACAAAAGACCTGGAATGAAAGACAATCTTAAGTAAAGAACATAGCTGGAGAAATCACCATACCTGACTTCATATGATACCACTGAGCTATAGTAACAAAAACAGCATGGTAATGGCATAAAAATTCACATGTCAATCAATGAAACACAATAGAGGACACAGAGGAAAACCCACACAAGTATGGTCATCTGATTCTTGACAGAGGGTAACAAAACAACTTGGAAAAAGACAAAATTCAACAAATACTGCTGAGAAAACTAGATATCTGTATTTAGAAGATTAAAACTAGGTCTCTATTTCTCACTGTGCACAAAAGTTAACTCAAAATGGACCAAAGATCTAGGAATCAGACCAGAAACTTTGCAACTGCTAGAAGAAAATAGGATCAACAGAGGTAGGCACCTCCGATTTCCTTAATAGGATGCCTGTTGCTCAACGAATAATACCAAGAATCAAGAAATGGGATAACACAACATTAAAAAGCTTCTTCACAGCAAAGAAAAAACAACCACCCTGACAATAGAACCTACAGAATGAAAGAAAATCTCTGCCAGCTACTTTTCCAATGAAGGATTAATATCCAGAATAATTAAAGAACTCAAAAATCTCAACACCAGAAAACAACCCATTCAGTAAATGTATGAATGAAGTAACCAGACACTTCTGAAAAAAAAAAAAAGAATTACAAATGGCCAACAAGTATAAGGAAAAAAAAAAAAACCGTCATTAGCCATCAGGGAAATGCAAATCAAAACTACATTGTGATTTCATCTCCCTCCAATCAGAATGGCAATCATTAATGCAAATAACAGGAAATGTTGGCAAAGATGCAGGAAAAATGGAACCCTTACATACTGTTTGTGGGAATGCAAATTAGTATAGTCACTATGATAATCAGTATGGGCTCCTCGACAAACTGAAAATAAAACTACCATATAACCCAACTCTATCAATCTTTGGTATTTATATAAAAGAATTCAAATCAGCACACATTAGAGATATATGCATTCCCATGTTTAAAGCAACACAATTCACAATATCCAAGTTATCGAACCAGCCTAGATGTTTGTCAACAGTTGAATGGATAAATAAAATGTGGTATATAAACACACAATGTCGTTTGATTCATCCATAAGGAAGAATGAAATTATGTCATTTGCTGGAAAATGGATGAAACTGGAGAGCATCATGTTAAGCGCTATAGTAAGAAAGGCAGGTGTCATGTTTTCTCTCATATGGAATCTACAGAAAAAAGAATGATCTCATGAAATGGATCTCATGAAAATAGAAGGGTAGAGGAAGGAGATCAAGAGGAGAGGAGGATGGTAAAATGAGGAACTGGGGAGCAAAACAGATCAAATTACCTGCAAGTACAAATACACGACAATCAAACCCACTATTCTGTATAATTAATATTCACCAATAAAAGCATTTTTAAATTTCTTACTCTCAAATAACCCAAATCACTAAATCCTTATTTATTCCTCTGTAATCAACCTAATTGGACAAGGTAAGAGAATTGGAGTTCTTTTCTTTTAAATAATCATCCCATGTTAATTTCTCGCTGATTTGTGTTTTTGCCAGAAGGCAGGGTTGTGGTAGTTCCATACAATGTAGCATTTTGATGTCTTTCCAACTCACCACCCATATGAGAGTTTACCTGGGAGATCACTACCCCAGTGTCAGCATAGCTTCTCACTTATTACTGGAGCATCCTTCGGGAATGGAGGCTCTCACAGCCTGTCTGTACAGCTGCACCTTGCTTTAAGTCCTTCCCTGGGGCACCGCTGTACCAGCGTCCACTGCTTCTCAGGAGACTTGAGGCAACCTCATTTCCTCACAGCTCTAGATCTTGAGCAGAGTTTCATAGTTTTACATGCTAGTGATACAAAGGTTTCTAGACCTAATTGAGTCCAACAATAACAACAATAACAAGGCAGAATAAAATGCAATTGTCAAGGACAGGAAGGATTTTGGAATAATAAGATAAAGTGACCTACTTCTGATAATCCAAGAAAGTAGGTTTTTTTTTTTTTTTTTTTTTGTATTGAGTATGAAGCAGTGACACATAACTGAAGTATGTAAAAAAAAATGACCAAATAATCATTTATCCTGGGATAAGCCAGAAACACAATTCATTTATTCATTTATTTAATTAGTAAATATTTTTCTGTGTGTTTTCTATGTATCAGGCATTACTGAGCACTATTTTTCAGCATAACTTTCAAAGATACACTTGGCCGAAATAACATTTTTATATTTAACTAGCTGGTGTTCTCTTTACTTTTGGAATAATCTGATTCTAATTAACTCCTGGCCAATCCTTTGCCATTTTATTTAATTTCATGGATGTTAATAAGACTTACTTTTCCACTTAAAAACAAAACAAAACAAAAGAAAGATAGATGTTTTTCTAAGTGACCAAGTCTAACACTTTCAAGTCTGATCAGATTCTCATAGATAGTGTTTCCTGCTCCAATAGCATGCTGTCCTTACTCATAAGCCTGGTGTTTGCTGTTCAATTCTTCTGAGAAGCAGTGCTGAAATGAAGTTAAGGGTTCAAGAGTTTTACCAGAGAGTAAATCCTGTGGAAGATCAGGCAGGAGAAAGCAGGAATGAGCAGATGAAAGTATTAGCCTATAATGCAAATCTGCTAATTTTAGAAATAAAAGTGGGGAGAGAAAAATAGTCTCAGGGATGATCTGACAGATCTCATCCAACACCCCCGCCCCTGAAAAAAAAAACAAGTTCCAGAACAAACAGAGGACTCTAGTGTTGGACAAAACTGGAAAGATCCTACTATTCATCACCATACTCCCAGTCAGTGGTGGGGGCTTGCCTAGAAAGGGTGTGGACACTTCAGATTAGTGGCCATGTAGACCAAGGCTGTGAATCCACTGCATTCCTCATTTCTGGACCACAAGTTCCTTCTGTGTCTTATGTCCACATGGTCCACATCCAGAGTACAGCAATTTGAAAATGTTTTGTTTACTTTCCCATATTCCTAGATAGGCCATAGGATAGTTGAATGTATAGACTGTTTTAACCTCATTATCTTCAGTATAAAAAAGGCTTGTAGATGCTCAATAACAATTAAATTAATGCATGACTATAGCTGAAGTATTTAAACAGCTTTTAAAGGGTTGTAAAAGTTGTTCAACTTAAAAGCAAACAATAAATCCATTGATAGTAAGAGTCTTCTGATAATAAGCATAATTGTTCCTCAGTATCTGCATAGAATTTCTCAAAGGTTCTATGAATACCAAAATCCAGGATGCTCAATTCCATCTAGAAAATGGTGTAGTATTTGCATATATCCTGCGCACAGGATATCACCTTGCATTTCCCTACCCTGCATATATTTTAAATCATCTCTAAATTACTTTTAGTAGCTAATACAATGTACATGCTATGCAGTTGTACTGTATTTTGAGGAGAATACTGACAAGTACTTCTATGGGGAGCTTGTCTAAAAACTAGAAGAAAGCAACAGAGTTATGTCAGAGAATTTATTTCCTGGCTCTAGCCTTATGAATGTGCCCCTCTCTAAATGGCCGACTCTATACTTTTTTCTTTCCTTCTAGATTTTATCACTATTCCCTGTCCTTTTCCATTTAAGCTTCCACTTGCAACAGCTCTGTTGCTGTAATCCCAGATTCCTACACTTCTGCTTCTCCCATGTCCCAGCCACACCTGTGTAAGGATCACAATGCTAAAGCCTTGCTGATACACAAGTTGTGTATCAACCCTTTTGACCTCAGCCTAGACCTGCTAGACCTTCATTCATTTCGGTGGGGACTAAAATCTTATGGCCTATTTCACCTCTTTATTTCTTGACTCACTAAATCTGACAGGTACAACCCTGAGCCACAGTGATTTTCCCCAAAAGTGTGCATTTGGTGATCTGTAAGTCAAGGGCAGGTCGGTATGAAAATGTAATTGCAGTGTCTGTGAAAGGTTAGGCAGATCAAGTGGCTGAGGTCAAGGCTGCAGCTCACCTACATGCTACATGAGTTCCCAAACCTACAATACAATTACCTTCTTATGACCCAACTTTCCACAGTTCAGCACTCATTTTTTGTATCCAAGTCCCTCATGGAATTTAGTGTATCTGCTTTTCACAATAAAATGAAACAGCCTCTCATTATGAATAAAAGTGGAGTGCTAAATTTAGACATTAATCTGGAGTTTCAAACTCTTTGATATGTAGTGTATATAACCCAGGATAATGTCTCCTTATGTTACATTTAGAAAGAACACTTTAATTTACCTAAGACTCGTTAAATTTTTAGTATGGTTCAAATTCTTTAAAATCATCTGCTATTCCTTGTTAATTCTGATGACAGCTCCATCTAAACTGTTACACAAACAAGAATAAACACCACACACAGATCACAGTTGGATGTTCATTTGCTTTCCTGTTTCTAGATTTCTTTTCTGCTATTTCAGAACATAGTCATTGCTGTGGAGGTCAGCGCCTTCTGATTCTACTTATACTCTTAAGTACATCTTCGCTACATCATGGACTAATTTATAGAGACTGTCTGTAAAGTTCTGACTGATACTAAAAAGTTGATTGAAAAAAAAAAAACAATTTCAACTCCCCATAGCACTGTGAAATTCCTAGTGCTTTCTTGTCAATAGAAATAAGTGAAAGAAATTACATGACTGATCACCTTGCCTTTCCCTATCCTGTTTGATTCCTGAGGCATGGATGATCAAACGAAAAGAAGTAGAGTTCAGTCAATGGATCATCTCAAAGCTGAAGCTTATTTGGTCTGCCAGGCTGTTATTTACCTATCATGTTAGAAAACATTTTCTTAAAAACTCCATTTCTGTTGATCAAATGTCACTGAGAGAATTTCTATAAATTATTCACCATGGAGGAAGGAACATGTTATTTCTTTTTGTAAAGCATGTTTAAAGAAAAATTCTCTGATACATTTTAGGGAACAGAAAGAAAATCAAGAGGAAAAATATTCCTTCTTTAGAAGTACAACCCCAGCTCTGATATTTCTGAACAAAAGGCAGTTGAATAGGGGACAATGAGACATCTATTTTTCTATCTCCTAATCTAGGTATATCATAGTGTTTCCCAAAATGTTTAAACACATAAAAGGAAGTAGTATACAATCAACAAAATACTATTATGTGGCAACAGGTAACATCAACAGAAATTGATACACAGAAGTGGGTGGCAGTTTTTACACTGTGTTTAAAACATGTTTAAAATGACAGATGCTTTCAGTAGCTATCAATTATTAAAAGTGTGAAGAGAAAGATATTTTAAAGAAGGAACTGTTCAAATTTTAAGCAGAATTTACAGGATATACAAACAATCTGGGTTCAAAATAAAATTGTTTCTCAGTCCCTTCTGGAAAAGAATTTCAATTTAGAAAGGATCTTGGGCACTTATCAGTAAAGCACAGTCTCAGGATAAAATCACAAGGCTATGGATGAAAGACTATTGATGCCTCTGAAAGATTTAAATTGTGCCTGTTTGGGCTTCTAAGAATACCAAGTGCCAGCCTCCTTTATGATAGAAAGAAGAGACTTTCTTAAAATATTGAATGTGAACCACAGGCTTTTAAAACTAGACGAAGAGGTGTTTAAGAATCTTAAGGATGTTGTTCCACAAAACTCTTTAAGAATCAACATAATCCAGAGAGAGACTTGTCTTGAGCCTATTTGTGGAATGTAACTCATTAAGATTCATAGTTACCTTCAAAATAGTTCATGAGAATCATACTGTTAAAATCACCAAGAATTAATACTAAAACAGAAACAACCCCCTCACCCCATCCCAGGGATTGAATTTAGGGGCATTCAACCACTGAGCCACATCCTCAGTCCTATTTTGTATTTTATTTAGAGACAGGGTCTCACTGAGTTGTTTAGTGCCTTGCTTTTAACTAAGGCTGGCTTTGAACTAGTGATCCTCCTACCTCAGCCTCCCGAGCTGCTGGGATGACAGGCGTGTGCCACGGTGCTAGGCAAAATAGAATCATTTTAAAAAGAAGAGCCCTTAGAACCACCTGGCTCTTATAAGAGGGAGCAATCTGAGACAATTACTGCAGTTTGAGTAAAGCTGTAGATTCTGTGAGAGAGGGAAGAGGACAAAGAGTGAAAGAGGATGCAGCCAAAAGCAATGACAATGAGGAGACACTTGCAGGGGGTGACACTGGATCCTCAACAAAGAACTGGCAACACTTGTGCTCTGCTGGATTTCAGTGTGGCTTGGACCAGTGTCTATCAGTTCTCTTCCTGGTGATCTTTTTTTTTTTTTTTAAGTGGAGTACTTATTTTTGTTGTCCTATCTTTCTATGTTTGTTGTGGGTGGAGGAAGGGGAGGTAATTTCTCTCTCTAGTGCACATATTTCTCATAGCAGAAGACTCATATTTGAGTCCCTGTATCTGAAAACCTTGACTAAGGAATTTTCATTTGCATATACTTTAAATGACACAATTTTAGACTTTGAGGTGATTCCATAAGGGGAGGGAGGCATTAGAAAAGGGTGAGTGTGTTCTGTGTGTGAGAGGGATATGAATTATTTTTGACTGAGGTGGGGAAGTGGTTGTGAATTCCTTCCTATCTATCCCATTGAGAGATGAAGTCTAATTCCTTCCCTTGTGAATTTATGAAGGCCTTGCTGACATTTTTGAGTAATAGAGTATAGAAGAAACAATATTCTTGGACTTTGAGGGCTAGATCATAAGACTTTAAATTCCATCTTGACTTGTTGGGATGTTCACTCTTGGAATATTCTTTTCTCAGAACATGGCCCATGGCGAGGAAAGCCTAATGCATGTGGAGAGGCTACCACATTTGGGTACTCTGGTCAGCAGGCCTCACTGAGCTGCCAGTGGACAACCAGCATTAACTTCCATCCATGTGAAAGAACCATTCTGGAATCCAGTGAATGGATTCTTTGGGTAATTTAAGTCATGGCTGCCATTTGACAGACAGCCGCCACATAAATATCCCAAGTGAACAGAGAACAGTTCACCCTGGTGGACACATGGGGATGTGAGAGATGACAAAATGCTGTTGTAAGTCACTAAATTTGCGGAATGTTTTTTATGTAGAAGTAGATATATTACAGAAACAGAATTATAACATGTAACACACCAAATTTGCCTTTTTAAGAAAAATCTTTCGAAGCATACATAGGTCAATGAGCAAATGAATCAAGAAATGTTTGCTGTGTATCAGTATATCCTTCATATATGAAGAAAACATACTGTAACCCCTAACTTCTAAGATACCACTGATTATAACATTTTCTCTCCTTTATGCACCATAAGGAAAGAAAATCAGGATTTAAATTATGATATGATTCTCATTTCCTATGAATTGAAACTTTACACTCATAAAAAGTTATCCATACTAATTTGAACATAAAATATGCAGTCATATACCATTGATACCAACATGTACATCTAAGCAGAATAATTTTAGAAACATTTTTTTAAAACTTATGTATGTTGAATCACTTTCTAATCCAGAGTCATTGGTGATGGTATTTTTTTTTCACAGTGTTTTCCTGTTTCATCAAGAGCATCAATGAAGCACCATTTCTAAGAAGCATACTCTATTAGTGTTTCCAGGAATTCTTTGTAAATCATTTATTCTCATTTGGCACATTGTGATATAGAACCTTCCTTGAGTTTTACCACAAGTTAGCAGTGGGAAGTTTTCTACATAATAGCACACATATCCCTTCTTCTTTTAAAAGAGAGAGAGAAAGAGAGAGAGAATTTTTTAATATTTATTTTTTAGTTTTCGGCAGACACAACATCTTTGTTTGTATGTGGTGCTGAGGATCGAACCCAGTGCCCCGTGCATGCCAGACGAGCACGCTACCGCTTGAGCCACATCCCCAGCCCAACATATCCCTTCTTTAAGTGAATTTAAAATTGACTGAAATTTCAAGGGATCGCAGTTGTCCATCAGAATTAACAACATTATCATATTTCTCAGCAGGCGTATTCTTCGGTTGTTGAAATAAATGTTCATATAACACAATATGAACATCCTTGAGTAGTATTCAAGATTCCTGGCCATCTATCTTAATTGCTATTCCTTCTTCTAGTCCCCTGAGCACTGTGGGGATCTCTGTCTCATTTGGGGGAAATGATTCTCCCTTCGTGTTTATTTGAGAGGGTCTGCCATGATTATGAATTCTCATCTTAGGACTGAGGCTTTACTTGAGAAAACAATGTCTGTAATTCAGTCGAATTGCTGGTTATGTGAACAGCTGTGACCAAATTTACACATGTGCAAGCAATGACATTTACAGTAGGATTACTTCCTAATATCAATGATTGTCATTGTTGCACTTTCAAATTTCAGAGAAAAATGTGGAAGATGTGCATCTTAAAATTGATGCAATAAAGCACATGACTATATTTGTATATATAATTTCATGTGTCTATTTATTTAAACATGCATGTAATATATACATACATTCATATAGACAATATGTAATATATATGTATGATATATATACACACACACACATACACATACACACAAACATATATCAGAAACTTTTATTGCTGACTCTGCTCTTCAAGGATACACAAGTATTAAGAAGAAATTCTCTTACCAGTTCATGGAATGCTCAGAAAGCACACTAATTACAGTTTCTAGAGTCTTTTATTTAGAAAAAAAATTTAGGGAACTACCAATTTTGAGTTACATATAAAGAAACAGAGTTCTGGTGAGGGGAGTAGTTGAGTATCAAACAAGTCGTGGGGACATAAAAGCTGGAACAATTGTGTTCTGATTTCTACTTCAGTATTCTTTCTATTACAGCTGGGAATCTTAGGTGATAGTCCAGGTCGATTTTTTAAATAGCAATTGTTTAGTATTATCTGAATGTTCTAATGCTCCTTTAAGTAAAAGAAGACTTTTATTGGACAGAGATCCTTCACACTGTATTAAGCCTTGTTGCAGCCTTCAATGTGATTACTTTCTTCTATCATTTTTTTAAAACTGGTTCTGAGTGGCATATTAAGCCACTGCACTATTGTATTTAGAAAAGGGAAATTATCTTTACTAATTATAGCTATATATCAAGACTTGAAAGTAACATGATTGCAATGTTTAAACACCTATTTCCAATATTGACATTGCCACATTCAAATCTCTGACAAACCCTTCTAAGCAGTCTCCTTGAGGGACCATGCCTTTTCTCTATTTATAGTGTTGTGGTTTAAAGTCAAGTTTGGAATTCTCTTCACTTTTTGGAGCCTGTAGATAATTTCCTGCATATTCCTATTGGTGACAAACTTCTATACTCTGAAGGTCAACGTATCATTTTTGTTTTCTTTCATAACTGGCTACCCTAAAATTTAGTGGTTTAAATAATAGCCCTGATGATGATTCTGTGGGTCAGCTCTTTGCACTGGGCTCAGCTAGCCAGTTATTCTGATCTTGGTTTGGTCTACTCAGATGTTTACCGTTAGTGCCTGGGCTGACTGGGGTTGTGATATAGATTTTCATGTTGTGTGTGGGTGAATGTGTTTTAATATTGTTGACCCATTTATGAGGCTGTGGCTACAGGATAGTCAGATCCTTTTCCTGAAAAGTTAATTAAGTCCACCCCTCAACAATTTCCCTTACCAGGGGACTCACCATTATATACCAACTCCAGGATCATGCACCAGAACTAGGGGTAGCCCCTTTGCATTGAAAGTATTTCATATACATGAAATTACTCAAATTACCCAATATAGGGAGTCTGTGATTTCTAGCTAAACTCACCCATTTGCCACACATAAACTGCCCCCTGTTGTTTCAACACAGTAGTACAACCCTCTTTGTGGTACTTCCTTCATTTGGAGTTATAAGTAACAAAAATTTTGCCTATAATCTACCCAAGTGTCACTGAGTTGAATGCTGCCACCAAAATCATCTTTAAGTTTTATAATAAAACCGATGGATTGCCAGTTTTCCCAGCCCCATTTGTTGAAGAGGTTATCTTTTCTCCAATGTGTATTTATGGCACCTTTGTCTAGTATGAGATAACTATTTATGTAGGTTTGTCTCTGTGTCTTCTATTCCATACTATTGGTCTTCATGTCTGTTTTGGTGCCAATACCATGCTGTTTTTGTTACTATAGCTCTGCACTATAATTTAAGTTCTGTTATCGTGATGCCTCCTGCTTCACTTTTCTTGCTGAGGATTAATTTGACTATTCTGGGCCTCTTATTTTTCCAAATTAATTTCATAAGTGCCTTTTCTATTTCTATAAAGAACATCATTGGAAACTTAATAGGAATTGTATTAAATATGTATAGTGCTTTTGGTAGTATGGCCATTTTGATAATATTAATTCTGCCTATCCAAGAATACGAGAGACCTTTCCATCTTCACAAGTCTTTTTCAATTTCTTTCTTTAGTGTTTTATACTTTTCATGTAAAGGTCTTTCACCTGTTTTGTTAGATTGATTCCCAAATATTTTATCTTTTTTTAAGGCTACTGTGAATGGGTTAGTTTTCCTAATTTCTCTTTCAGTTGATTCATCACTGACATATAGGAACACAATTGATATATGGGTGTTAATTTTATATTCTGCTACTTTGCTGAATTAATTTATGAGTTCAGAAATTTTCTGGTGGAGTTTTTTTGGTTCTTCTAAATATAGAATCATGGGGTTGGCAAATAGATTTTCCTATTCATATCTCTTTAATTTCTTTCTTCTGTCTAATTGCCTAGCTAGAGTATCCTAGCTAGAGTTGAATAGAAGTGGTGAAAGAGGGCATCCCTGTCTTGTTCCAGTTTTCAGAGGAAATGCTTTCAATTTATCTTTATTTCGAATGATGTTGGCCTTGGCTTTAGCATATATAGCTCTTACAAATGTTGAAGTATGATTCTACAATCCCTCGTTTTTCTAGTGTTTTGAACATGAATGGATGCTGTATTTTTTAAATTTTTTTTTTCATCTGTTGAGATAATCAGACATCTTAGTGACCTGGTACACATGAAAATGAGATAACTTATCTCCATCGAATGTGGTCTTACAATTTCAACAATCTAGTCAAACTTGTTCCATTGGTAGCAGGATTCTGAGAAAGAAAGCAATGGTCTCCTGAAACCCGTGCACTGCTCTTTGCACTGCTTTCTATTGCTGAAGATGTCTTAAGACCACACTGATTTCAAGGGGTTGGAGAAAGAGGTTCTATGTTTTTATGGAAGAAGCTGCAAATTCATACTTCAAACCCCATGGATGCCAAAGAATTGGGAGAATTGGGGCATTTTTGTAATCAATGCACAGTAGAGGATTTGATTTTGGAATTACGAAAACATCATTTAAAGGCACAAGTGATGGGTAAGTTTATTAACTTGGCGAGTTCCTTTCTAAATTAAAAATAAACCAGTTTCCTGTGATTCTGGCTTATGTAATTCACCTCTGTTGTCCATAATGGAGACATTTTCAAACTATGTTTGAAACCCAGCTACCTTGATTTAATGAGGAGTTTCTCCAGAATCTATTCTGTTTGTTGGCCATATTTCTCAAAAAATTTTTGCAGAAATTAACTGCCCTGGAATACAACTCATTTAAAATTTAAAATTACAACATAAATAAAAGAATTGTTAATATATTGTTCTCCTGTAGTTTGGACTACATTACAAGGAATTGTAGACACCTCAACAATAAATCAACAAATACTAGTGAACACTTACTCTTTTAGTTCATTTTTAAAATATCTGATAACAATACTTTCTGAATAGCTAATAGTCTATTCTATTAGCTTCTGTGGAAGTGGGATGAAGGTGCTTAGAGATGAATGAGTCATGGTCTGTTCAGGTCACAGTGATGTCAGACTCTTAAGGGGATTATTTTATTATCATTCATTCTTTCTTCCCAGCTCCTTTCTATAATGTAAAATTGTGTGTGTGTGTGTGTGTGTTGTGTGTATGTGTTGTGTGTGTGTTGTGTGTGTGCATATAGATGATAGACTCCTAATATTTTTCTCACTGTATGTTTTCAAATTTATTTAAATTATATTGTACTATAAAGTGTATAATTTTTTTTCTTTTTTTAAACATTATTTTTCCATTCTAGTCATATTTCTATATAGTAATTTAACTTAGAATTTCTGATAGTTTATCCAAATAATACTGTGATGAATGCTTAATTGCACATCTTCTGAAGAATTAGAGTAAAAACTTAACAGAAATATAAACCTAGGGCGAAGGTTGCTAGGTACTATGATAAATATGTAGGATGACCATACATCTTGATTTATGTTGACAGTCATTTTAATTTCAAATTTTCACTATTCTCTCAGTTTTATCAGCCCACCAAATCAAAATATCATAGACTAGAAAGCTTAAATGACAGAAGGTTATTTCATCATAGCCCTGGAGGTGGAGAAATCCAAGATCAAGGTACCTGTGATATTGGTATCTGGTAAGAATCCTCCCCGTGTGTTGTAGGAAGACTGCCTTCTTCCTATGTTCACATGACTTCTTTTGTGTGTGTGGAGAGAACGAGTGTGCTTTCTTTTGTGTCTTCTTAAAGGACACAAATCGTTTGGGATCAGGGCCTTCCTCACATGACCTCACTTGGCTTTAATTACTTCCTTAGAGGACTAATCTTCAATTAAGCCATACCAGAGCTTAGGTCTTCTGCATATGAATTTTGGGGAGGTACAAACACTCAGTCCATAACAACTATTACCATTTTTTATTACATTTATTTTTCCTCCTAAAAATTTATTTCAGTTTTGGTAACAAATTATATAGTCACTTTAAATATGTGAACACTGAAATTCCTTCAGTCTGCTCCATAAATAGTATATTGGGTCTCAGACTACCACCCAAAGTGCATAAGGTTATTTGGCCATGTTCTTTAAGGAATTTTTATTATCTTATTTCCTATCTTTGCCATTCTTATAGAATATAATAGAGTTGGAATGAAATCTTATGCTTATTAACTTATGATGTGGTCCCTTGTACCACTTTCCATTTAGGACTGAGGAATAAAAGTAGTTAAGAGTTCATTGTCTCCTATATTAATATGAATTCTACGTGTATTGCTATTAATATTCTGTACTAAGTTAACATTTGACACATGAGGTCTATTTTAATTGTTTAAAGCAGAGTAAAGTTGTGTTTTGGTAGAACAATGTCTTACAATTATGTGATTTTGAGCAAAGTTCTCAGTGACTCTGATCCTGTACTTTTGTGGCCATAATGAGAGATAGTGAAAGGTCCCTAGGGCAGTGTCCATGGAAACTTGGTGGATGGTCCATACCTGTGGATTCTCTTCCTTCTGTCTGGAAAAAAAATCTCTTACTTACTAACAGCAGGAGGATGGGATGATGTTTCATACTTTGCTTCTGGCTCTTAGCTCTCTGATCTTCATTTCCAGATTGTTCTTTTTTTTTCTTGTTAAAAAAATCTTCTTTGAGTTTTCTGTCTTTGAAAGATGTGGCTCTGATTCATGTTTGTTTTCTTTAATCCCAAGGCAACTCTAGGGATTTAAATCTCATCTCAGGAACTGAGAACATAGGAAAACAGCTGCAGCGACTGCTCTGGAGCAGAGCTTCTCCTGGGGCTTCTCCTAGACTCAGAGGTGAATGTTCCTGCTGCTCTTTGGGAAAGCAGCTGGATGGGCCTTCCTTTAGATATCTTTAAAAAATACCCAGTGTTCAGGGGAATTAGATATCCTTAGTAGAAAAATAAGTTATTTCTCAGGAGAAATGGATAGTGACAAGGGAGAAGCAGGAACTAGAAGGCAGTGAAGGTATGCAGGGGGTCTGGTGGGAAGCATTGCTCCCGATGCAGTTATCAGCCCACCTGATGTCTTGGGTCCAACATGATTATCAGTGAGTTCATTAGGTCTTTGACAGGTGTCTTCCAGGGATCTTTGGCAGGGTGCCTATTTCCTCCTGTCACTTTTCATCCAAATGAAGGCCTTTGGAACGACAAAGGACAGTTGAAATATGGCAAATGTCCATTTAAATAAGTGATCAGTTTGTTTTTATTTTAAAGATTCCTTTCTGTGTAGGCAATCAAATCTAATAATATGAGTGTTAACAGAGAATGGTTTCAAGATAAGTAACTGCTTTGCTTACCTTGATTTGCCCTGTTCCTGTTCAGGACCACCACATTAACCGTACCAACTATCAAACCTTCTGATAGAAATCCTTTGCCAGATTCTAAAAACGCATGTGAAAGTTTTTTGTTATTTCTCCACCAGAATGAAACACATATATAACTTGTGGAGTTTAGAAACTGGGCTTAATATATACACAAAATGATTCTTTCTATATTAGATTTTTTAACAATGAATTCATCATTAAGTATCCCAGAAGCAGGTAATGAATTCATTCTGTTCATTGTGTTTTTTTTTTTTTTCTTTTGGTAATGGGGATTGAACTCAGGAGCACTTGACCGCTGAGCCACATCCCTATCTTTGTTTGTAGTTTCTTTAGAGATAGGTCTTACTGAGTTGTTTAGCTCCGCGCTTTTGTGGAGGCAGGCTTTGAACTCACAATCCTCCTGCCTCAGCCTCCAGAGCCACTGGGATTACAGGCGTGCACCACCATACCCAGCACATAGTGGATTGATTCTTACTGGGGCCTGATTGTAAGATCCCATTTTTTTTAAGTTATGTCCTTATGTATAGTTCTAATTTGAAATCTATTTAATTTTGCTCCTGTACATATTTGTTATAGCTCTTAGTGAAGGGCAACAATTTGTTTTTGATAAATTATAGAAATAGGGCAAAGCATCATTACCTTGAAAGAAACATTTAATTTAACTGGCTTGCTTCTTCCCTGATATGCACTGCCAGATTTTGAAACTTTGAATGGATCAACAGAAAAGAAGTTGAAAATTGCTATGGTTTAAATCATCTCCCTATTTTTTTTCTTTAACTTTATCCTGTTTATTGGAACTGATTGATTTAAATTGATGAGTTTCATTGATCTTTGTCATGCTTGATCTAATTCCATTAAATTGTCTGTTCCAAGTTGGGCAAATGAGTTTTATTTTTTAATCCAATTAAAAAAAATCTGTAGAATGTTGTTCATGTAAGGACTGGATAATAACTAATTTGTTTGTACTAGTTAAATTCAGCAAGATGAGAATTCTCATGGTACAATCCTAGATGATTTAAGCACCTGTGCCTAACAGTCTCAGAATTAATATTACCCTTAGATGATAGTGACTCAGAGAAAATAACCAGCCAAAAAAATACATGTATTAAGGAATTTACTCTATCTTAGGAGAGAGACACTGGGTAGTGACCCAAGTTATTAGAATCAGTAAGTCTGAGACTAATAGACATAAAATCAGCCCTAACACTTTCAATGCTTCCAGAGGTATAACCTAGAGGGAAAGTTCTTTGCACTTCCTCCAATACTACATTCTGTACAAATCCACAATGTCTTTGTTGGCCTGACTTAACCCATAGAACATGTCAGATATTAGAGTGGTGGTGGGAAGCCTCATTATAATGAAATCAATTTCAGCATCCCATGTATGTGGTTCTATCTGGAGATGACAAATGGGCCTGGCTTTGGTTGATGCCAAATATTTCAGAAAATATCTTTTTAGATATTTTGTACATCTTTGTTGCTGAGTAGTAACTCCACTATCAACCTTGTACTGACTCATATACAATTTTTAGCAAAACCTGTACAATAAATATTTAAAGGCAATTTTATTGGGTTTTATGGAAAAACATGCATTCTCACATAGTAGGTTAATAAATTACATAGGAACATACTAGATATGAACATTTTAAATTAAATGAATATATATATATATGAATATGTGTAATACCTTTTCTTCTATTTAATTTTCAAAGTGAAAGTAATCAGAAAAAAATTTCAATATCTAATATCATTCTAGGTGTCGAATGTATGTGTAGATCATATTGATTTTAGCATGACTTTAGAAGTTTTTGTGTACTATTAGCAAAGGATATTTACTTATCCATTTTTCTGTTTAAAGGTGCAAAATTAATATTGCATTTTGAGACATGCAAAGCTAATATTGCATTTTGTAATGTGCTGGGGTTTTTAACTACAACCACAGGAGGAATTACAAAAGAAGATACTACTGACTTATAAAGTCATGAATGTAGAAACATTACTTATACTTTTGGTGGAACTAAAACACATGAATGTTAATGTTACCCTTGAAGAAAGTAAGGAAATACTCAAGGTTATCCAAACTAATATTCACTGCTCCCTTTCAATCAAAAATAGTTTCTCAAAATGTGTATAGTAATGATACATTCCTGAAAGAATAATTGTTATATACCTTTTAAAAATATGGGTACAAAATGGTAAAGTTTTTCAAAATATGCTTTCCTACACCCACTGAAGGCTCATTGAGTCAAAAACTGTGTTATACCTGGGTGTAAATTCTCATGAAAAATATGTTAAAAAACATTCCTTATTCACTTCCAGTGTGAACTGCCAATTGTGAACAGCTGATGAATACTAACAACATCTAATGAAGCAAAATTAGATTATCTGTATTTACAGTTATCTTTGTGTGTACTTCAGGGGTGAATGTTTTGGTAGACTCAATCCCATGATTATGTAGAGGGGCACGCTCAGGAAGAAGGACCTGGATAAATTCAACAGGCTCCATTCTTACTGTGGTTCTCTCTCTTGCATTCTAGCTGCTTGCTCTTTTCCATACAGGCTATGCATTGAACATGCCTCTGAGACATTTCACTAGTAACAAGAAGACTTGAGAATTAATCAAAGACTTCTTTGGCCTTAAATATCTCATTTGGATAAGACAACTATTGATTTATTGACCTCTTATTTGTAAATGTTAGTACTGATTGATGATGTTGTTTTTTCCACTTTATGAAGTGTAATTTCAGAATCAGTAATAAAACAGTGATATATAATTAGTGGGAAAAAAAAGAGAAGGCAGTAACCTCTCCACAAAGTGAATGTATTTAAACCTCAAAATATTTAGTTTCTATTCCAAACTGAGAAAAAAAATAAGGAATAGAAAATATCTTCTAGCTTCATATGAATCATTTAGAATCAGCAGAGGGAGGAAAATAATTGTCCTCTTCATAACTAAGTCCAAACTTGCAAAAAACCTTATAAGTACTTACTCAAATTCAACCCAGAAGCTGTTTTAATCATTAAGATGAAGATTTAAGGTGTTGGAATGTTGTTATCTAAGGACACCTTAGCTTGGGGAGGAAAAAAATATATGTACATGTATATTTTTATGTATAAAAATGTATATATGTCAGGTATTTAGCCAAAGTATGTTGCTCAACATCAACCTCTCCAATCTTAGATACTCTTTGAAGGAAGTGCAGTGGTAGAGGGCGACCCAGAGCAATGTTTAAAACTCTTAGAATCTTCATTTCCATCTGTCTGATTTGGTGATTAGTGTAAGTGTTGTTAGTCACAAAAGCAAAGTCACCAATTTCTGGAGGATACAATTCTTCATATTTGCTTGCAATAAATATGGCAGTGACAGTAACCAGCTGCAGCATCTTCTTGGGCACACAATTATCCTGCATAAACCAATCAATATCAGAAATATTCATAAACAAAGAAAAAGAAGCAGACAAAAGTAATGACATAGAAGGCAGAGGAGGAAGATCAATCAGCAATCACGCACCAGGACATGTATGTCTATTCTGTGTGCTGGGGGCTTCATGTGGATTCCATCAGTCATTCATTACATCTGCCAACTGCCTTGTGTGGTAGGTAATTTTTTTCTCAATGTATAAATGGTGAAATTTCAGTTTAGACAAGACTTTCAAGATATGTTTATATAAGAAATATGTGTCATTTCATTTAATCTCTCTCAGACAATAAGTAAAAAGGAAGTGCTAGTGATCAATTTTCAAAGAAAATAACCAAAAATTTACACTTTAAACAAAACAGAGAAGTCCATTTAAATATTATTTCAGGACTGACTCTGGACACTATGTTACTAAGTGAAGCAATCATTTGGAATATAGAACTTTTAGAATTTAAGGATAAATTTAATAATATTTGCAAAAATATTATTAGATGTGTATTTCTTTAAAAATTTGGATACTTTCATTTTTTTAATTTTAAAAGTTTTATTGTAGCATTATAATTATATAAAATGGTGAGATTAATTTATGCCCTATTCATATATGCACATAATATGATTTGATATCTGGGTATTTTTTTTAAGTTTTATTTGTTATTTAACCTCTGATGCAAAATATTTTTTAACCTTTTTTTTTGCTTTTCTTGAATGGTTACCTTTTTTTCTTACCTTCCATAGGTTTTTACTTCATTTTTTATAACCAGAAATTTGAAAGGCTTACACTTTGAAGGCTAAGAACTAAAATTTCATTAGCTAGCCCTGAGGGTTGTGGGAAGGAAAAAAAAAGTAAACTCAACTCTTGTGACATAGAAAGGCTAATGTCAAAGGAGGATGATTAAGAAATGGATATGAAATGTATAATGGTTTGGAATTGCAATGTTTTGCATTTATATAATAGTCAGATTCAAAGATGTGTAAGTTATAGAACTATCTGGGATAGTTCCAATAGCCTCAAGCCAAGGTTTCTACTTGCTGTATTATTCCTTCCCTCTCATTCCCTGAAGCTAATCAGAGGACAGAAAATTCAAGATGAATTAAAAAAAAAGAAAGAATAGCAAAAGCATCATGACTTCACAAATCTGACACAGAGGAAACAATAGTGGAGAAAGAATTTAGAATCATCGAACAAGGCATATAGGAAAAAAGTAGGAAGCATAATTTCACAAAACAATAACCCCAAAACCACACCACAAACCAAGATATTCTGGATATCATATGAAAATTAATGTACGGTTGAGTTTACAAGAAATGAAGAAAAATATACAGGTGAAAGAAAATTAAGAAGAAACAAAGAATGGGAAGTCAAATGAAGTGATATCATCATAACTGTGGGCTTTCTCCATCATAGGAACTGAAGGGTGTGTATATTAACATCCTTCAGCAAGAGATCAGGAGCCTGCATGAGGTGGAGATTTGAAGCTTCCTTCTCTACAGTAAAGTCAGGACTTCAAAGGAGCCCAGACTCAGAAAGAGGAGAAACTAGAAAAAAAAATACGCTCTTTAGCACACAGTGGTGTTGTTCTACCACTTGTCTGTCTCTGCACATGCTATTGGTGGAAAATATAAGAGTCCTACAGAAACATGAAATTCCAGGTCTGTGGCTCACATGGGTCTGAATTTAAATTTCTATGTTGTAAGTAGAATGGAAATCTCAAGATCAGGAGAACAATTTAAAAATTATTTTTGACTTGCAGATAGCTCAGGTGTTCTTTGAAGAAGTAAATGCAAAACCACTACATCCATTACTTAGTACAATAAAAACACAATTATTAAGAACAGAAGAAATTCATATAAAGAAAAGGTCCACTGAAAATGAACTTGAAGTAAAAAATGAAGTACTCATCCCTATGTGAAAATCAGAAGATACCATACAAAATAGAATCTCAGAACTTGTAGCACTGGCAGAGCAATTAAAGAATACAAATTTGCATTCCCAAACTACTTAAGCATCAAAAGACTATTATATTCTCCAACTTTATTCATTTACCTTCAAATTCCATGATTGTATTCTCTTTTAATGCTGAGTAATATTCCATTGTGTATATATACCACAGTTTCTTAATCCATTCATCTATTGAAGGGCATCTGTTGTGAAGTGTGCTGCTATAAACACTGATGTGGCTGTGTAAATGGATGGAGTTGGAGAATGTAATGCTAAGTAAAGTAATTCAATCTCCAAAAACCAAATTCCAAATGTTTTCTCTGATATAAGGTGGCTGATTCATAATGGGAATGGCAGGGGGAGGCATGGGGGGGAATAGAAAAACTCTAGATAGAGCAAAGGGGAGGGAGAGGAAGGGATGGAGTATGGGGGTAGAAAAGATGGTGGAATGAGATGGACATCATTATCCTAAGTACATGTATGAAGACACTAATGGTGTGAATTTACATTGTATACAACCAGAGATATAAAAAATTGTGCTCTATATGTGTAATATGAATTGAAATACATTCTGCTGTCATATATAACCAATTAGAAAAAAAAGCCTAAGAGATAGGTTTATATAAAAAACTGAAATGGCTCTGGACCAACAGGATTGAGAAACTCCCAGGAGCCGCCTTACAGGGATTACTGTCGACACATTGAGGGCAAAACTCAGCCCGGAGGGCACAGCTTTGCCTACAGGAAGAGAAGAAAATAGATCTCTAAGACCTAATTTTATTTCTTATTTTATTTTATTTTATTTTTTCTCTCCCTTTTTCCCTCTTTCTTTCCCCTTCCAAGTTTTATTGTTCTTTCCATTCTCCTCTATGCTATCTATCTCCCTCTCCTTCTTTCTTTTCAAGAACACCTTCCTTCCCCTTCCACCCAACTTTCATCCCAAGCATTACGTCCTCCATTTCGTGTAACTGTCTAAATGCAAATAGGTGAATGTTTCGAGGCCGTGTATAGTGCTCCTAAATACCTAGCGACTACCAACACCCTGATCCAATCGACGGTTAGTATCCCCCTTCAGTAGAGCAATCTTCTAAAGTAGCCAAGACATACTAACCCTTATACCTTCATAGCACCTAACCTAAAGTCCTAAGAACAAACAACAAATCACTATATGCATACAAAATCCGGAAGCCCTTTATAAATTGAATGAACCAGCTCTAAAGTACAATAAAGCCCAACATCTCTAGGCATAATCTCCCACCACAAAGGAGAGACAACAGAGATATACAAAGCCAAAACAAATGTATAGGAGAAAGCAGTTACAAAGCAGTCAAACAGAGCTGGAAAGTAACGTGAACAACATGAAAAAACAAGGGAAAAAAGGATTACAGATAATGCAGGACAACTTAAATCTACAGGAGGACCTAGAAGCATCAGAAACATGGACAGGGAAAGAAATCAAGGCATACCTAACTCAGATGGAACGGAATATTAGAGAAGACATGAGACAGCAAGTCCAAGCATTGAAAGTATATTTTGAAAACGAACTAAACAAACAAATTCAAACTGCAAAGAACGAACTTTACCAGGAGATAGAGATCTTAAAAAAAACCAAACAGTAATTTTAGAAATGCAAGAAACCATAAGCTAGATTAAAAATGCTAATGAGAATATTACAAATAGACTAGATCAAGTAGAAGTCAGAACATCAGATAATGAAGACAAAGTTTATCAACTTGAAAAGAATATAGTCAACACAGAAAAGATGCCTAAATCTCACGAGCAATCTATCCTAGAGATATGGGACCTCATCAAAAAACCAAATTTGAGAGTCATTGGGATAGAAGAAGGCACAGAGATTCAAACCAAAGGAATGGACAACTTATTAAATGAAATAATCCTAGAAAACTTCCCAGAGATGAAAGATGGAATGGATTGCCAAATCCTGGAAACCTACAGGACCCCAAACATCCAAAACTGTAATAGACCAACTCCAAGACATATAATTATGAAGATAGCCAACATACAGAACAAGGAGAGAATATTAAAAGCTACGAGAGAAAGGAGGCAGATTACATTCAGGGGTAAACCAATTAGGTTAACGGCTGATTTTTCATCACAGACTTTGAAAGCGAGAAGATCCTGGAACAATGTATTTCAAATGCTGAAAAATAATGGATTCCAACCAAGAATACTGTATCCAGCAAAATTAAGCTTCAGATTTGACAATGAAATTAAAATCTTTCACGATAAACAAAAGCTAAAAGAATTCGCAGCCAGAAATCCAGCACTGCAAAGCATTTTGGGCAAAATTCTACAAGAAGAGGAATGGAAAAATAGTGCCCCAAACTAACAGCGGGAGGTATCTCAGTAAAGGGGGAGGAAAATAACCAAAAAGTAAAAACTAGCCAAACTAAAATAAATAAATAAATAAACATGACTAGAAGTACAAATCATATTTCAATTGTAACCTTAAATGTTAATGGACTAAACTCACCAATCAAGAGACACAAGCTAGTAACCTGGATCAAAAAAACAAATCCAACAATATGCTGCCTTCAGGAGACGCATATGATAGGAAAAGACACACACAGGCTAAAGGTGAAAGGTTGGGAAAAATCATACCACTCACATGGCCCTCGGAAGCAAGCAGGAGTGGCCATACTCATATCGAATAAAATCAACTTCAAACCTAAGTTAATCAAAAGGGATAAAGAAGGACACTATATCCTGTTAAAAGGAACCATCCACCAACAAGACATAACAATTATCAATTTGTATGCACCAAACAATGGTGTGGCAATGTTCATAAAACAAACTCTCCTCAAGTTCAAGAGTCAAATAGACCACAACACAATAATAATGGGTGACTTCAATACACCGTTCTCGCCATTAGACAGATCCTCCAGACAAAAGCTGAATAAAGAAACTATAGAACTCAATGACACAATCAATAACCTAGACTTAACCGACATATATAGAATATATCAACCATCATCAAGTGGATACACGTTCTTCTCAGCAACACATGGATCTTACTCAAAGATAGATCATATATTATGCCATAGGGCAACTCTTAGTAAATATAAAGGTGTGGAGATAATACCATGCACCATATCTGACCATAATGGAATGAAACTGGAAATCAATGATAAAAGAATGGAGGAAGAATCCTGCACCACATGGAAAATAAGCAATATGTTACTGAATGATAAATGGGTTACAGAGGACATAAAGGAGGAAATCAAAAAATTCTCAGAGATAAACGACAATTCAGACACAACATACCGGAATCTATGGGACACAGTGAAAGAAGTTTTAAGAGGGAAATTCATTTCCTGGAGTTCATTCCTCAAAAAAAGAAAACACCAACAAATAAATGAACTCACACTACATCTCAAAACCTTAGAAAAGAGCAAAACAACAGCAAATGTAGCAGAAGACAAGAAATAATTAAAATCAGAGCGGAAATCAACGAAATTGAAACAAAAAAAAACCATTGAAAAAATTGATAAAACTAAAAGTTGGTTCTTTGAAAAAATAAATAAGATCGACAGACCCTTAGCCATGCTAACGAAAAGAAGAAGAGAGAAAACTCAAATTACTAACATATGGGATGAAAAAGGCAATATCACAACAGACACTACAGAAATACAGAAGATAATTAGAAAGTATTTTGAAACCCTATATTCTAATAAAATAGAAGACAGTGAAGATATCGATAAATTTCTTAAGTCATATGATCTGCCCAGATTGAGTCAGGAAGACACACACAATTTAAACAGACCAATAACAAAGGAAGAAATAGAAGAAGCCATCAAAAGACTACCAACTAAGAAAAGCCCTGGACTGGATGGGTATACAGGGGAGTTTTACAAAACCTTCAAAGAAGAATTAATACCAATACTTTTCAAGCTATTTCAAGAAATAGAAAAAGAAGGAGCTCTTCCAAATTCAATCTATGAGGCCAACATCACCCTGATCCCGAAACCAGACAAAGACACTTCAAAGAAAGAAAACTACAGACCAATATCTCTAATGAACATAGATGCAAAAATTCTCAATAAAATCCTGGCAAATCGAATACAAAAGCATATCAAAAAAAATTGTGCACCATGATCAAGTAGGATTCATCCCTGGGATGCAAGGTTGGTTCAATATACAGAAATAAATAAATGTTATTCACCACATCAATAGACTTAAAGATAAGAAACATATGATCGTCTCGATAGATGCAGAAAAAGCATTCAACAAAGTACAGCATCCCTTTATGTTCAAAACACTAGAAAAACTAGGGATAACAGGAACTTACCTCAACATTGTAAAAGCTATATATGCTAAGCCTCAGGCTAACATCATTCTAAATGGAGAAAAACTGAAGGCATTCCCGCTAAAATCTGGAACAAGACAGGGATGCCCTCTCTCACCACTTCTATTTAATTTAGTCCTTGAAATACTAGCCAGAGCAATTAGACAGACAAAAGAAATTAAAGGCATAAAAACAGGAAAAGAAGAACTTAAAATATCACTATTTGCGGAAGACATGATCCTATACCTAGAAGACCCAAAAGGGTCCACAAAGAAACTACTAGAACTAGTGAATGAATTCAGCAAAGTGGCAGGATATAAAACCAACACGCATAAATCAAAGGCATTCCTGTATATCAACAACAAAACTTCTGAAATGGAAATGAGGAAAACCACCCCATTCACAATATCCTCAAAAAAAATAAAATACTTGGGAATCAACCTAACAAAAGAGGTGAAAGATTTATACAATGAAAACTATAGAACCCTAAAGAGAGAGATAGAAGAAGATCTTAGAAGATGGAAAAATGTACCCTGTTCATGGATAGGCAGAACCAACATCATCAAAATGGCGATATTACCCAAAGTTCTCTACAGGTTTAACACAATGCCAATCAAAATCCCAACGGCATTTCTTGTAGAAATAGATAAAGCTATCATGAAATTCATATGGAAAAACAAAAGACCCAGAGTAGCAAAAGCAATTCTAAGCAGGAAGTGTGAATTGGGAGGTATAGCGATACCAGATTTCAAACTGTACTACAGAGCAATAGTAACAAAAACAGCATGGTACTGGTACCAAAACAGGCAGGTGGACCAATGGTACAGAATAGAGGACACAGAGACCAATCCACAAAATTACAACTTTCTTATATTTGATAAAGTTGCTAAAAGCATGCAATGGAGAAAGGATAGCATCTTCAACAAATGGTGCTGGGAAAACTGGAAATCCATATGCAACAAAATGAAGCTGAACCCCTTTCTCTCGCCATGCACAAAAGTTAATTCAAAATGGATCAAAGAGCTTGATATCAAATCAGAGACTCTGCGTCTGATAGAAGAAAAAGTTGGCTCCGATCTACATATTGTGGGGTCGGGCTCCAAATTCCTTAATAGGACGCCCATAGCCCAAGAGTTAAATACAAGAATAAACAAGTGGGACTTACTTAAACTAAAAAGTTTTTTCTCAGCAAGAGAAACAATAAGAGAGGTAAATAGGGAACCTACATCCTGGGAACAAATTTTTACTCCTCATACTTCAGATAGAGCCCTAATATCCAGAATATACAAAGAACTCAAAAAATTAAACTATAAGATAACAAACAACCCTATCAACAAATGGGCCAAGGACCTGAACAGACACTTATCAGAGGAGGACATACAATCAATCAACAAGTACATGAAAAAATGCTCACCATCTCTAGCAGTCAGAGAAATGCAAATCAAAACCACCCTAAGATATCATCTCACTCCAGTAATATTGGCAGCCATTATGAAGTCAAACAACAATAAGTGCTGGCGAGGATGTGGGGAAAAGGGTACACTTGTACATTACTGGTGGGACTGCAAATTGGTGCGGCCAATATGGAAAGCAGTATGGAGATTCCTGGGAAAGCTGGGAATGGAAACACCATTTGACCCAGCTATCGCCCTTCTCGGTCTATTCCCTGAGGACCTTAAAAGAGCATACTATAGGGATACTGCCACATCAATGATCATAGCAGCACAATTCACAATAGCTAGACTCTGGAATCAACCTAGATGCCCTTCAATAGATGAGTGGATAAAAAAATGTGGCATTTATACACCATGGAGTATTACGCAGCACTAAAAAATGACAAAATCATGGATTTTGCAGGGAAATGGATGGCATTAGAGCAGATTATGCTAAGTGTAGCTAGCCAATCCTTAAAAAACAAATGCCAAATGTCTTCTTTGATATAAAGAGAGCAACTAAGAACAGAACAGGGAAGAAGAGCATGAGGAAAAGATTAACATTAAACAGAGACGAGTGGGGGGAGAGAAAGGGAGAGAGAAGGGAAACTGTATGGAAATGGAAGGAGATCCTCATTGTTACACAAAATTACATATAAGAGTTTGTGAGGGGAAAGGGAAAAAAAAACAAGGGAGAGAATTAAACAACAGCAGATGGGGTAGAGAGGGAAGATGAGAGGGAAGGTGAGGGGGGATAGTAGGGGATAGGAAAGGTAGCAGAATACAGCAGTCATTTATATGGTATTATGTAAAAATGTGGATGTGTAACCGATGTGATTCTGCAACTTGTATTTGGGGCAAAAATGGGAGTTCATGACCCACTTGAATCAAATGTATGAAAGATGATATGTCATGAGCTTTGTAATGTTTTGAACAACCAATAAAAAATACTGGATACCTACTGAAAGATAGTTTTGGAATTAGAAATTATGTCTGAGAACAGTTCATAGAATGTGGTATAATGAGTCAAAAAGATTTTTTTTAAACATGGAAAAGAGATTAAAAACCTGGATGGATAGACTCAATACTAGTAAGAATAATTTTATAAAGAAAAACAAGTCTATGATACAGTGAAAAATAAATATACATATGTATATATTAGTTGTGCATTTTAATGGGATCATTATGCTATTTCCATACATGCATACAGCCTGCACTGACCCCAATTATCCACTCTTCTTTCACCCTCACGTCTGTGTACCCCTCCTAGGAACCTAGAAATCACTATTCTATCTTCAGGTCAACTTTTTTTTTTCCTTTCCACATATGGGAAAGAATATGATATGTCTTTCCATGTCTGGCTTATTTTGATTTTATGAGAAAAAGGTTATTTAAATTTTATAAAAATAAAAATCCTTAAATTCAAAAGTGTATCAAGTAAGATGAAAGGAATAAGAGTGGCGGGGACTAAAGTTAAGAGATAAGTTGTTAAATGAAAATAAATGAAAAGGTGAATTATCTATAAAGGAACAATAATTCCATTAACTACAAGCTTCACATTAGCAAAAACATAGATAGCAATAATGCAAAGAGAAAACTGTCTAACGAAAATTAAATTTCCAAGTAGATCATCATTCAACAATAAGAGCACATTAACAAATATCAACTCAGACAATTTGCCATTTTTGACTCTTACAGAAAGAATGAATAATGGATAGACTTCATGATGAGGACACCTGAATCTAGAAAGAATTAGAGAAATCTTAGATTCAGTGATGATCCTTGGAAGTGATTAACGTGAACAAATCTAAAGTATAAAAGGTATAGAGTGATAGTACTTATTAAAGAATAAGTCAATGTATAATATTCATCTTCTGTGGCTAAGTGAAAATAAAATGAGAAATATTCTTAAGATCTAGGCAGATATAGATCAACACATTAGTTTTTGTTAATGTATCTTGTTTTTAAATTTATCTGTATGTTGGAATATAGGATTTAGGTATGGAAGCCGCTACTGAGTAGCTTGATAACCTACTCTGGTAAATCTACTCTTCAAAATGCAGCCACTCTTGAGATTTTCACCTAGCTAAGATACCAGTGAGAAGAGTTCTACTCCTCTCCCACATTTATTAATCAAACTACTCACCACTTCTCCTCTTGGAAGGTGTATCAGACAGACCCACATTAATTATGTAATGAATAATGTGGAAATCTTCATGACTCATCACAGCACACCTTTATTTCTGGATCACAAAAAGATCACTGTTGTTCATCTGTGAACTCTGTTCAATGACTGTTCCTGGTCTCTTTGCTGGCTGATGTAAGATCCTTCCTGGCAGTATAATGCCCCATGTCTGAGAAGGCAAATGAAAGGAAAATTACATGGTGGAGCTTTTATCGTGCAGCTGAACAAGTCACATCTACTAACATTCCATTGGCTACAATTTAAAGGAGCCAATATCATCTGAATAAATAATGTGCCTACTAAAGGTTGAATGAGGGAGGGGGTAAGGCCCTAGACACCCCTCCAGGGTCACTCTGTCCATGAAGAAGAAAAGGGGCCAAAGAAAGGATCTGCCCCCAGAAAATAGTGACCAATACAGTGTGGACACAATCATGTTTTGAGGCAGTTGGTCATAAAACAAGATGAGATTAATATTCTAGACAATGGTATGGAATGTGGGAAGAATCAAACAAGAAATAATCTTTTTTTTTTTTTTTTGGTACCAGGGATTGAACCCAGGGGCACTTAACCACTGGACCACACACATCCTCAGCACTGTCCCCCCACCCCTGCTTTTTAAATTTAGAGATAGGGTCTCACTGAGTTGCCAAGTGCTTCACCAAGTGACTGAGGCTGACTTTGAACTCATCCTGTCACAGCCTCCTGAGATGCTAGTATTACAGGTGTGTGCCAAAGCAATATTCTTGAAGATAAAGAAGTATTAATTTTTAGACATTAAATTTTATATGCATGCTTAAAAATTGAGTACAATAAAATTCATGCAAATTAAATGTAGAAAAATGAAAAGGGAATTACTTAGATTTTACCAACTAAATAGAATAGAATACTAATAAACAGTAGTAGATAGAAAAAGTGAAGAAACTGCAGGTTAATTCAAAGAACAGCATGAGATTATAGAAATAAATTCAAAAATTAAGAAAGCCAAGCTAAACAGTTAAACCCCTGAGATGGCCAGACTGGACAATAACAAAACTCAGTCTGTATATTATTTTCCTGAAAAAAATAAGAGAGATTTTTGAAAGTGAAAGAGAGAAAAAAATGATCTCAAGTAAATACTTACCTAAGTAAAAACAGGAAAGTATGTTAATGTAAGGCAAAATAGATTTTATGATCAAAATGACTAAGAAGGATATAGAAAAATATTCACTAGAATCATGAGTTCTGAACTGTTACACACTAAACATGATCACAAAACATTTGAAGGAAAAAAATTGGTAGAATGAACAGGAAAAATTGACAAATCTGTAATTATTATTAGATATTTTAACATCTACTTCTCATAATTTTTAGATAAAACAGACAACATATTAAAAAAGACATTGAAGACTTGACTACAATAATGATTACATCTGTAACATTTATTTAAAATTTTACTCCCAACAGTTAAAGAATGAACATAAAAAAAAAGAATGCACATTCTACTCATGCACACAGGATCATTCAGAAAATTGATGACATTAGACCAAAAAGCAATTCTCAGTATACTTTACAAATCCATATTATACAGTCCATATAGTCTCATCATAAGGTAATAATGATAGAAGTCAATTACAAAAACATTTAAAAAGAATGCCTGAAAAATTTTAAATATTTTAAATTATTTATGGTTCAAAGAATAAATTATAATAGACATTTTAATATAGTCAAAGCTCAACCATTCCTGGGATACAATTTTTATTAGTTTTCTTTTGCTGCTGTAACAAATTCCAAAAACTTAGGTTCTTATAACAGCATGAATTTATTATGTTACGTTTTTGGAAGTTGGAAGCCCTAAGGGGACCTCGTTAAGCTAAAGTCAAATTGTGAGCAGGGCTGTGCTCCCCCTTCTATTTTCTAGAGGCCACCTGTATTCCTTGGCTCATGGTCCGCATGACCTTCATCTTCAAGACTGGCAGTGACCTCTTGAGTCGTCCCTCAAATTGCATCACCCAACTGTGACTCTTTATCTTTCACTTCTAAGGATCCTTGAAATTACACCGGGTCTCTCTGGGTAATCCAGAATCATCTTTCCATCTCCAGGGGAACTGATTAGCAAACTTAGTTCCATCTTCAGCCTGAATTCCTCCTTGCTGTGTGGATAATATGCTCATAACTTCTGGGATTTAGAATGTACATCTTTGTGTCTGAGGAGAGTTGTTATTCTACCTATAACACAGCATAATTATTAGTTTAAGGGAAAAGTATATATATATATATATATATATATATATATATATATATATAATATGCTATCTATATTCTATAAAGAAGAAAATCAAACCTTTTAGGTAAGCATTCATTTTAAAAAGACAGAAAAAGAAAACAGAATAAACTTAATAAAAGACCAAAAATGGAGCTATTTATGATAAGGGAAAAATTAGTGGAACAGGACACATAGATGTTAGAGAAAATCACAAAAACCAAAGTTGCTTCTTTGTAAAAGAAAAACAAAAACTAAAAGAAATTCTCTTGTAAATTCAGTCTAGAAAAATTTGCTGAAATAATATTAAGAATGACACTAGTAAAGAGACATAATTAAGACTGAGGAGAGATTTAAAATATAAGAGATAATGAACAATTTAAATCACTTGAAAATTAAAATTTTTAAAGAAAAGACACATATTATCCAAGAATATTAAAATAAATTTTTAAAACTATAAACTTGTTATAGGTTATTATTAAATTGAATTGATATTGATAAATCTGCCACCCCTGTGAATACACTCTAAAATCTTAGATCCATAAGAATTTAAAATGAAGTTTTACTAAACCTTCAATTGAACAGACATATTCAATTTCCATAAACATTTACAGATAGTAGAAAAATAGACAATATCCTCCAAATTAGTTTTATTAGGATGTTGAGATTTTGACATCCAGGTCAGAGAAATCTATAGAAACAAAGCAGAAATTTTAAGTTTGGTCCCTTTTTGTTTTTACTTACATAGATTCAAAAATACAAATTACAATATTAAATAAAAGCAATGTTTAAAATCAGGATCATTATTTTTAAAACTTTCTCACAATAAAGCAGACATAGTATAAAATTAGATTATATTATAATAAACTATATTATAATTAATAGATTAGGAAGAAAATATAACACCCTCATGATCAAGCTTAACCAAATGGGAGTCAAAGAGGGTCCATTCCTTTTAAATGATCAAAAAGATAAACACCTTCATTATTATTACCTTTATTTACCATATGCAGGTGGTGCTTTCAAATGCAAAAAAATAAGGAAGAAATTAAAAATAAAAATTTATATATTGAAAGGGTTATTATTCACAATCAATGTGATTATATTATTAGAAAATTTTCACATAAAGTGATGACATTAATAAGTATCAGATAAAAGATGAAAATTTATAAAAACCCAAAAGCAAGAATATTGAGAACGAATATTGAGAAACCTAGTATACTCTTCTTGGAAATGTAAAGTGGTGTAACACCCATGGAAAACAGTGTGATGGTTCCTCAAAGAATTAAAAATAAGATTCCCGTATGATCTGGTAAACCCACTTCTGGATATTTATCTGGAGGAATTTAAACGAAGATCCGAAAGAGATATATGCACCTTCATGTTCATTACAGTATTATTCACAACAGCCAAGACGTGGAAATAAGCTAGATGTGCATCAACAGAAGAACATATTTTTAAAATGTGGTGTATATAGATACCATGGAACATTGTCTACTCTTTCAAAAGAAGGAAATCCTGCCATTTCCATCAACGTGTGTGGGCCTAGAGAACTAAGCTAACTGATATAAGCCAGACACAGAAAAGCACATACTATATGATCTCACTATATGAGGTGCCTAAAATAAATAAATTCACAGAGCTGGAGTGCAGAATGGCTGTTGTTAGAGACAAGGTGGAAGGGGAATCTGGGAAGGTGCACAGTGTCAGTTGCACAAGGTAAATTGAGAGGTTTACTGCACAGTGTAGTGCCTAGAGCTAGCATTACTATATTACATACTTAAAATTTGCTAACAGGGTAGATCTTACATTATTTGATCTCACCATACACGCAAAATAATGAAAATAATAAAGGGGTGGGAGGAGACTTCAGTGAGTGGTGGATATGTCCATGACCTTTAATGTGGTGATTGTTTCACGTACTTATCTGCAAACTCAAGTTGAGGATATTAAATAACTTTCTTCTTGTCTATCATACCTTAATAAAGTGTTTAGAATTTTAATGTGCAAGAGGGACAGTTCAACTATTTAACCGGCTGTATGATAAAAGATTAACACCTTCCTACAAAAATAAAGATTTCTTTTTTTATGTTGTAATAGTTTCTAAGGGCTACTGCAAGAAGGTACCACAAATCAGGGGACTCTATTTAATTGTTTAAATTTTTAAATGGATACATAAAAACATAAAAGTTGTATATATTACTGGGGTCATTTCATGGTGAGTATGAGAATACATTGCATAAGGTTTAAATCAGGTTTACCTTAAAATATTTATCTCCTCCTATGTTAATCATTTCTTTATGGTGAAAACTCTTATAATCCTTTCTTCTAGCTTTTTGAGGTGTAGAGTACATTATTATCTATGGTCACCATACTGTACGATAATACATACCAGAGTTCCTTGCTTCTGCCTCACTGTAAATTAGTACCATTGATTAACCCCTTCCTAACCTTCTGACCTCTATTTTCCCAGGCCTCAAAGGATTTGAAATAGCAATTTATGTCTCACAGTTCTGGAGATTAAGAGTGCAAAATCAAGGTGTTGTCAGGGCCACATTTCCTCTGAAGCCTGTATGGAATTCTCCTTTTCCTCTTCCTGGAACTTGGTGGCTTGTTGGCAATCTTTGATCTTTGATCTTCCTGGTTTATAGATGTATGTATCTCTCCATTGTCCATGTTCACATGGTGTTTCTCCTGTGTATGTATATTATCTCAGCTCTCTGGGTAACTGTATCCAAATTTCCCCTTTCCATAAGAACACCAGTCATATTGGATTAGGGCCCACCCTAATTTTAAACTCACCTCATTTTAAACTATTTAAATCTGCAAAAGCCATGTTTTCATATAAGGCCAAATTCTGAAGTAATGGGACTTAGGACTTCCTCCTGTCTTTGGGGAAGAGAAATACAATTTAGCCCAAAAGAAATATGGAAGTTTTAAATGCTGTGTAAATATATGTATTTGAGGCATAGGAATAAGGAAGAATTTCATAGGTGAGACATAAATACATACACACACACACACACACACACACACACACTTCACAGTTTGTGTGTTTAAAGGGGAATGATACTTGTAAAAGAAAAATAGAGGAAGCAGGACTGTACAGAGGGAGGCTTCAGACCAATTAGAACATGACAAACCTAATACCACTACAGAGAGCCCAGAATCAAAGAGGACTGTTAAGTGGAGTCCAGCAAAAATGTCTAAGGTCCTAGGCCACCACCTTGCACTGACCAGGGACTGTCCTCAGAACAGCAAGACTGTGGCTCATACACTTAGATGGACCCTGAGAAGGCTGACAGCTGGAGATTATTTGCAGCTGGGCCAACAGTCCCTGCTTGAAGGTTATTGGAATGGAGCATCTCTGCCTGCCAACAGGAGTGAGATAGCCTGCTTGTTCAGTTAATGTAAGCTTCGTGGTATCTGCTGGCTACGGGTATGATTTCTGAATCCAGGAAAATGTAGCACACCAGGCTAGAGAATAATGTTCACTGGACTTATTCCTTGAAGCTTGGGAGTAACTAGTGAGGATATAGGGATCACCAAGCCTGGAGAGAGAACAGAGGCATATGTGAATGCAGGTGATACAGAATTAGTGTAATTGTTTCCCATCTTCTAGGAAGTTCAGGGAATTGAAGGAGAATAAAAGTAGGAATAAAAGTAAACAATAGATCTGAGATTTATATCTCTGGTATGTTCTGGGGATCAGTTCTAAGTTTCTGAGTACCTGAAACATCACAAAACAATGGGAATGTCTAGATATTAAAGTTAATTTTAAGGATAATGCACTTATTAAAGAATGATTTTGAGTAAAACATTGTGTTGGTGACTTGGGCTGCCCTCTGTCCAAACCTCTTGGATGATGTAGGACTTGTGTGGAGTTCACATTATAGGATGCAGCAGTGCCAGTGAAGAAATTAAAATATAATAATATATTAAGAAATTGGTGTTCTACATAAGGCCTTGTCACCAACTAGTTAGTAGTCACTAACTAGATGAACATTGACCGATACTAATAACATTAGAGAAGACTTGAACACTGGCTGGCATGTTGATGCCCAAAGAAATCTCTGCTATTTGTATTAAATAGTCAATGATAACAAACATCTTTAACACTACTTTCATCTTTCCATATCAATCCCTGTGGAGATTAACAAGGAGTTTACAGTGATGTAGTGAGCCAGAAGCATTTCTCACATGCAAAATTTACTTCTGTGTCTCTTTCTTGTTTACTGCAAGTCATGCACTGCTTTAAAGTATGGGAAAAGAAATAGCTTCACAAAAAGCTAAATAAAATTACTACACATCCCAGAAATTGCACCCATAGGTATATAGTCAAGACTTGAAAAGAGGAACTCATGCTAGCTAGTACTTGCTTGCCAATGTTCATTGCACAATATTCATGCTAGTCCAAAGGTGGGAAAAGTTCCTGTCAACAGATAAACGGATCATAAAAATGTGTGGGTACACACACACACACACACACACACACACACATTTGCTTTCCAGCCTTTAAAAGGAATAAATATCTGATATACAAATAACATAGCAGAACCTTGAAAATAAGATGCTCAGTGAAATAAGCCAGACACAAAAGGACACAACTATCAAATGCCTCCATTTGAATGGCTCCATTTATATGAAATATCTTGAATTCATGGAGATAAAAAGTCTATGCATATTAGAGGATATCAGTAACTGGAGAGAAAAGTGAGTGGAGTATATTCTTAATGGATTCAGAATTTCTCTTTGGAGTGATGATAAAGGTTAGAAACAGAGAAGGTGCTTGTAGAACTTCTTAAAAATAAGTAAGTACCTGTTGTTGTTTAGATGTGAGATGTCTCAACAAGCTTATGTGTGAGCCAATGCAAGAAAGTTTAGAAGTGAAATGATTGTGTTATGAAAGTCATAACTCAATCAGTGAATTAATCCCCCACTAGGGATTAGCTGGGTGGTAACTAGAGACAAGTAAAATGTGGTTGGAATAGGTGGGTCATTGGGGCATGCCTTTGGGGTATTATTCTTTGTCCATGGTGAGGGCAGCTGTCTGTGCCTGTGATCATGTGATGTGCTGAGCAGATTTCCTCCACCACACTCTCTTGCCATGGTATCCAGCCTTGTCTCAAGCCCTGCGGAATGGAGAGGGTTGTCTGTGGACTGAAACCTCTGAAACCATAAGTGCCAAATAAACTTTTCCACCTTGAAATTGTTCTTGTCAGGTTCTTTTTTACAGTAGTGAACAACGCTGACCAAAACAGTGCCACAGAACAACAAAAGCAAGAAATATCTATAACTGTGATGATTCACACTCATGATAGATTTTTTCTTCCCTCTTAGAAAATTAGAATCCAATTGCTAAGTTATGGAATAATAAGGACATGATATGTCATGAATATATTCCTAAAATATATTTCTTGATTTCCCCTCTTCCGTCATCTTATCCACAATTCTAATCTCCTTTACAGAGGTAAAAATCTAGTGCTGTGGTTCTCCCAAAGCATGGTACAGCTCCTTAATATAGTTAGTGCCCAGGAGCACATTTATTTTAAGCTACCAGACTTATGTTTATGATATTTTACTTGAAGTTATCATAAAACCATGTAATAAAAAGCCATTGTTATACAATTCAGCCTCTGTGTTCATTGCACAGTATTCATGCAATGAACATCTAAAGAAGCTTCTCAGTAAGATAAGGAGATCATGCATCAGAATGTTAACTGAAGATAGCACGCTTATATATTCAGTGTCGTGTGTGTTAAAAAATTTACTTTATCATTATATCTTAATTGGAAACATTCAAAGCTACAAATTTCTAGTGAAAATTATTCTCTTTATATTTTATATTTACTTGAATAGTAATAGGAAAATAAACTCCTATTTTTTCTCAAGGAACTAAACAAGGAATACACTTGCAGGTGAAACAAATTGTCTTCCTTCAGTTGAAATGAAACTGCCTTGTATGTGCTCAGCAGCATATGTAAGTGGCAGATTGAAACTTGGTCACAGAGAATTTTCTGTTCCTGACAACATCTGTTATACTTGACAGATGACCCAGTGCCAAATTGTTTCAATTGAGGCTACATAGAAAGTAGAAATTCCCATTGTTTTTGCTTCCTTTTTATTTATTTATTTTTTTACAAACAACATTAACTTGAAAAACTAGGTGTGAACTGAACAAACTATGTACAGTGTTTACACATTATGGATGTAGAGAAATGTGCAATTTCAATGATTAAAATACCACATTTCTCACTTGCTGCTTCCTAATAGACAGGAGATCTGGTTTATCTATTTTTACATTTTAGTTCATAACATTTCAAATGTTTTCATTTTTCTGTGAGTATAAAAGGAACAGAATATCTAGAAAGTGAGACATGTTCAATCCCATTTATAAGGACACCATGATGCTAATAAATGCATATGCAAGAAACATGAAGACCAAAATGACTCCAAAGAAAATGCAAATAACAAGCACGTATTAGATGTTGTTTCATTTTGCTAGTATTGAAATGAACACAAAATAAAACAAAACTGCTGTATAATTTACCAGGCATACAATTTAAACTGTGTTATGCTATGGAGAGCCAGCGACAGTGCATTAAATCCATAGTATTGGTGCAAGGATTGCAGAATGGATATCTTGTAAAGCTATTTGTCATGTCAAAGGCCATTAAAAAGGTTTATAAGACTCACTTGATACTGCTAGTTAATTCTCTGATGAAAAGCAAAAAACAAATTATTGGCATCTTTCATATAATCTAATCCTGGAGAAACGGAAGAAGCAAAAAGGAAATATAGATGCCTTCAGGAAACCAAAAACTTAGCAACTTGTTCACAGCATGGAATATATCTTGAGAAGTTTATGTCTGAAGGGTTAGGGGCTGAAAGGAGAAGAAGAGATTGAAGCAATAGTAAGAGGTCATGGTGGAGGTAAGTTTTATTATTAGCATTCTGTTGAGGCATTGCATATGTATAGTAAATTATACAGAGCACAAATATGAAGTTCAGTCAGTGATCAGAATGAAAAGTACTGCCAAAACAAAATGAGGATTATCACCATCATCAAGATCCAGGGAAAAAATGAGACAGACCAACATCACAAGCCTCCTTCATGCTCCAGAAAGGACAATAGATCATTTTTGGCTGTTTTTTTTAACTTCATATAATTGAGTCATATTCATTCGTATCTGATAATGTTTCACTCAGACTTAGAATGGAAAGAATCATGCTTTTCTTTTTTGCATGTAGCAACAGTTTTAAAAATATTAATTTTATTATTTTATTATTCACATATTACATATCATGTTTATTACTGCTATATCACTATGGTTTGAATGTTTATCTTCCTCCAAATTAGTGTTGAAATTTAATCCCCAATGGAATAGTATTAAGAGGTACCTTTAGGAGGTGACTAGGTCGTGAGGGCTCTACTCTCATGAATGGGATCAGTGCCCTTATAAGAAAGCTTGAAGGAATCTGTCAGTTCCTGTTTTGGCCTTTAATCCTTTTGCAAAAATAATGTAAGAATGCAATAATTGGCACCCTCTATGAAGCAGGGAGCAGACATTCCTCAGACACTCATCTGCTGGCACCTTGATCTTAAACTTTTTAGCCTCCAAAACTATAGGAAATAAGTTTTTGTTGTTTATAAGTTATCCAGTCTAAGGTATTTTGTTATTTCAGCCCAACCAGACTAAAACATGTTTATTATTTTATTGCACCTGAAACACTAGTTTATGAATACTGAGTTATATGACTATATCAAATTTTTTGTCCTTCTTTAAGTAATCATTTGAATTCTTCCTAATTTTTGATACAATGAGAAAAATAAAGAAGCTAAAATAACCTGGTACATATTTTTAGTGTAAATGAACACTTATATTGGGTCTATATACAAGAATATTCAAAATTTTGTCTTTATGGGGAGAAAACAGAGATAAAGATATTTAAGAAACCATCAAAAATAAATGTTATATAACATTTTTTTTCTATTCCTTCTAGATATGTTCACTAGCAGAACACTTGATCAATTAATAGAAAATGAGAGAGGGAAAACAATGAGCTGTATTCCAAGCTACACAGTGGCATGAGTGGATATGCAGCTTCTCAGTAAGGTGAGTTAAAGAGAGATTTAACTAAAATTTAATATTGGGCACTCCAAGCAGCTTAGGAATCAGAAATATGGGTGCAATTTACAAAGAAGAAAGAAAACTCTGTAGCCCACCACTGGCAATCACTGGAGTGGATGTGCTACAAATGGGCGGGGGCGGGGGCAGTAAAGGAAGCTGCATTCCTAGCTGTGCTGTGGCATGGCTTGGTATGGAGAAACCTGAGATCAAAAATGTTGCCTAAACTTATTTGACCTAGAGGCTGAACTATGCGCTGATGCTTGAAAAGCATAATCCAATGCTTTAAAAGCACACCGTATCTCAACTGGCCTGGAGAGCTGAAATGAGAGCCAACATGGGGCAAATGTGCTGTGTGGCATCTGTACGACCTGGGAGATGAGAAAAACAAAATACAACCACAATGTCCCTGTAGGCACCTATCAGGAACCTCGGCTGTGCCTGACAGAATGTGAGAGAAATGGGCACAGAGTAGACTGCACGCAGGGGTATTTGAGTTGGAAGGGCAAAGGGGGACCTCACTAGTTTCTCCTTGGTGTCTGGTGACTCACATGACCAGCTGAAGCAGGCTGGGAGTCTGAGTGGGCAGGGTTGAGTACTCTCAGGGATTGATAGGCAGTGGGGTGAGGCTCTCAGAACCAGTGCTTGGCAGGTAAAAGAAAATGCAAGACACAGTTAGGACAGTGGACATGCTTTATTCAAAGGTCAATAACAATAGGCTTCAGCTTCAACTTTAGCCCCAAGCCAGTCTCACTTTTGCCCCCTGAGTCTTTTCCATAGGCCTTTCTTATATGCAGTTCAGACAATGAAGGCCCATTGCTCACAGGTTACATAAGTGGGCATGTGCTCAGCATGTGCTCACAAGCAAATGTTTATGACCTTGAGTATACACTAAATCAGAGTATTTCTGAACTTGACTATACAGTGACCATAATATCTGATTCATGGCCTTGGTTACACACTAAAAGCATAATAGCCCACTAGAAACCTTGGTGAAGGAGCATAATTATAGCCATTTTGGGCCAGACCCAACAGGAACTAAACCCAGGAAGGCTATACTCCCGGGCAGCTGTGAGTGGAGGGTGGCCACCTCCAGACACCCACTCATGATTGGATTACTTGAGAGGCTCCTGAGAACCAGACCTGCACAAGAATTTGGCTAACATCTAGCCCTAGGTGTGGGTCAATCTAGTCTCTCCAAAGAAGGTTCTACCCAACAAAGCCTGAGTAGACCTGAGGCCTGATTAGACCTCAGCACCACCAGTTTTGGAACTCCCCTCAAAGAACACTACAGAAACAGTACCCTGGGAGTGGACCAAACTGCCCCAAATGGACAAAATGAAAGCTGACTATATCTTAACCCACCCCACCTCATACTGATGAGAGAGGAAGCTAAAGCTTATACTGAACAACTTCAGTCTTAGGCTACTCCAACTGGTAACTCAGAAACACAAGAGGAAGGGGCAAACTACCCCACCCCTTGCTCTATCAGTATATAACTCAAGAAGAATTGGAAAGGAAGACTATTGGACATAGATAATAACCACCCACTCTGGTCAAACATTTTGAACACCTCAGCAGAGAAAGTTCCTTCAGTCTTCACTAAGATTTTGGATTTTTATTTTATTTTATTTTTTATTACTTTGTGTGTGTGTGTGTGTGTGTGTGTGTGTGTGTGAGAGAGAGAGAGAGAGAGAGAGAGAGAGAGAAGAGAGCGCAAATGCATATGTGTGTGTGTATATATATATATATATATATATATACATACATACATATACATACATACATACACACACACTTATTTGTCTTTTTTATCTCATATTCAGAATTTTTAATGTAATTATTTTTCTTAGCATTCTCTTGTGGTGGTTTAGGTTTTTTGGATTGTATATCTAGGACTGATGTTCTATTTTTTCATTTGTTTATTTCTCTCTTTTTTTTTCTTTGTCTCTTATATTCTCCTGCTAATGGTCAAATCTATTGATCTGTCTCCCTCTCTCCCAATACCCTTTTTTAATTTTTTTCTATCCTTTGGTGTAAACATCACCTGGTACATCTCTTCTGTTTTCTCTCTGTTCACTTTTTAAAAATGCAAAGTCTTTTCTGACTTCCTAACATATTTCCTTTATTTTCTTTCCCTCTATTTTATTGTATTCTTACTATCATTCAAAATTAATTGGTTTATACAAATCCTGCCCCCAATATTAATACTAATAGAATCATTAATGTTGTAGTTGATACAGTTGACATAGGCTGTTTGCTTTAAAGCCAGAGTTAATTCATGCTTGTTGTTTTCATGGTTGACAATTCTGAATCCACAATTCCTCTTTGTTGGTGGCAATTAATGTTGAAGATGTCATAGTAGGATGTGGGTATATAATAACACTATATTTTTTGTTGTTTGTAATAGTTGTTACTATTGTTTATTTCACCACTATTCTGTGAGTTGTGGGAACCTACAGGGACACTGAAAGTTCACAGTTTAGAGACTCTCCTGCTGAACTAACGATTCCCTGACATTACTCCAACTCAAAGAAGTGAGGAAACAAAAGCCCTAAGCATCAACAAGGACCCAAGGAGGAAGAGCCAGAGAGGGAACTGAGGTCCCCTGCATTGGCATCTACTCATTCATCAAAGACTGAGAAAAGTCCCAGAACAAATAAAATAATTACACACAAAAGGATGTGCACAACATAGGGGTATAGGAATCCATCTCAATTGATGTGCAAGGCCAAAACCTCTGAAAATATGAGAAAGCTTGCAAACAAATCTCCCCCCAAATCCACAGTCCCCCAACAAAGGATCCAACTGATGTGAGGTGGACAAAAACCCAGAGAAAGATGATTTTAAAAACCTGATCATTATAATGTTTAATGAACTAAAAGAAGATCTAAGGAAGGAATTAAGAGAGCAATTACAGGAGATGGAAAACCATTTTAATAAGGAAATAGAAATAGTGAAAAGAAACCAAGCAGAATTCCTAGAAATGAAAGACAAAATCAATTGAATTAAAAAATCTTTCTTGAAGGCATCATTAACATTTTAGATTGTGTAGAAAATAGAATCTAAGCCCTTGGAAACAGAACTTTAGTCACTGAAGATCAGTTATATGATCTTGAGTGCACAGAAAGCAATAAAGGAAAAAGAATATAGAACATGACGGGAACATTCAAGAACTCTGGGGCAATTTTAAAAGAACAAACCTGAGAATCATTGGGACAGAGAATCATTGGAAATACAAAGTAAAGTAATAAGAATATTTTTAACAAGGAAGTTACAGAAAACTTCCATATCAAAAGTGAGATAAACATCCACATACAGAAGGCTCACAGGACACCCAAAGAGACTCAGTCAGATGGGAATCTCATGGAGACTTATCAAAATCAAAATGCCTAACATAGAAAGTAAGAAAAGAATATTAAAAGCCACAGGAGTGAAACATCAGGTCACATTCAGAGGCAAACCAATAGGGTTCACTTTTGATTTCTCAGCTCAGATTCTAAAAATCAAGAGGGAACTGGAATGAGATATTCCAAGCCATAAAAGTAGATAGCTGTCAGCCAAGCCAAACTCGGTTTCAAATTCAAGCAAAACCCCGATTTCAAATACCCAGAAAAACTCGATTTCAAAATCAAGGGGGAAATAAGAACTTTCCACAATAAGAATAAACTAAAAGAAATCAGAAGCACCAAGCCAGAACTACAAAGAATATTCAAAGATAAACTGTACACAGAAGAACTAAAAGACAATTCCCAAAGCCCACAAGCCAAGAAAGTTCAACATAAAATTAATCCACTTAATGAGAATCAACACAGGATAAAATATAGGAATAAATTAAAATACCAGGAAAGCACAAAAACATGTCCGTACTAATGCTGAATGTTAATGGTCTCAACTTCCCTATTAAAATACAGGTTAGCAGAATGGATCAAAAAAAAGATTCAACTATTTGCTATTTACAAAAGATTCTGCTTCTACGTAAAGACACCCACAGACTTAAGGTAAAAAAAATGAAAAAAAAAAATTCTGGGCATATAGTCCAAGAAAACAAGCAGGAGTAGCTATTCTCATAGCTGACAAAATGGATTATTTCAAACAAAAATTAATTAGAAGAGAAAAAGTAGGCCACTACATCATAATAAAGGAAGCAATCCAACAAGCAGATATCACGATAGTAATCATTTATGCCCCAAATTTCAACACATCCAATTACATTGAAAAATATTCTTAAGACTTCAAATCTGGGCTTGGGATGTGGCTCAAGTAGTAGCGCACTCGCCTGACATTCGTGCAGCCTGGGTTCGATCCTTAGCCCTACATACAAACAAAGATGTTGTGCCCGCCAAAAACTAACTAACTAAATAAATATTTTAAAAATTCCCTCTCTCTCTCTCTCTCTCTCTCTCTCTCTCTCTCTCTCTCTCTTAAAAAAAGACTTCAAATCCTACATAGACCCCAAGACATTGATACAGTGTGATTCCAAAATACCATTATCATAAATAGATAGGTTATCAAACACAAAACCAATAAAGATATCTTCAAACTAAACAACACTATAAGTCATATGGACCTAATGGACATCTACTGAATATTTTACCCCAAACAACTGAATTTACCTTCTCATCAGCTGCAGGTGGGAATTTTTCCAATATATATTATACTCTAGACCACAAAGTAATTTTAGCAAACATAAAAAATTCCTATGACCACATGTATCCTATTAGATCTTATAGGAATGAAGCTAGAAATAAACAGCAAGAAAAATAATAGAAAGCACACAGAGGCATGGAGATTAAACAATACTCTCTTAAATGAAGAATGAATGAAAGAAAAGTGAGAATAGAAATCAAATGAGAACAAAGACATCATATCAGTATCAATATAGAAACAAATGAGAGTAAAGACATCATATCAATATCTCTGGGAAAGTATGAAAGAAGTTCTAAGAGGAATATTTATAGCACTGAGCACGTACTAAATAATTAGAGAGATCCCAAATAAATAAGCTTCTGTTCTACCTTTAGGTCTTAGAATAAGGAGAAGAAATTAACCCCAAGACCAATAGAAAAGAGGAAATGATTAAGATCTTAGCTAAAACCAATTAAATCGATAATAAGAAAATAATACACAGAATAAATATACAAAGTGTTGCTTCTTTGAAAAGATAAATAAAATTGACAAACCCTTAACACAACTAACCAAAAGAAAAAACTGAAAGATCAATTGAAAGCCTTCCCAAGTAGAAAAGCCCAGGACCAGATGGATTCTCACCTGAGTTCTACCAGACCTTTACAGAGGAACTAACACCATTCTTCTCAAATTATTCTAAAAAATGGAAAGAGAGAGTAACACTTCCAAATATGTTTTTTAAAGGTAGTATAACCCTGATACCAAAACCAGACAAAGAGGCATCAATTAAAGAAAATGTCAGGGCAATATCCTTGATGATCATAGATGCAAAAATCCTTAATAAAACATTAGCAAACCATATTGAAAAACACATAACAACACAATCAAGTGAGTTTCATTCCAAGGATGCAAGGTTGATTCAACATATGCAAATCAATAAATGTAATTCATTACATAAACATAAAGGCAAAGATCACATGACCATCTCAATAGATGCAAAATAGGTCTCTGATAAAAGCCAACACCCATTCATGTAAAAAGGACTGGAGAAGCTAGGGATCAAAGGAACTTACTTCAACATCTCCTAAAGGCCATTGATGACAAACTGAAGCCAACATCATACTAAGTGCAGAAACACTAAAAGCATTTCCTCTCAATTTGGGAACAAGACAAGGCTGTCCACTCTCACCACTCCTATTCAATATGATCCTTAAAACATTAACTAGAGACTGGGTTTCAAGATGGTGGAATAGAGAAGGTCACTTTCCTGGTTTCTCTGTGGTATGAAGCCAAGAAAACAGATAGGCAGCTTCTCAGCAAGGTGGTTGAAAATAAAAGTGGGGGACTTTACTAAAATTTAATAGTGGACATTCAAAGCAGATTGGGGACTCAGGGGGTTGGATGTAATCAAATAAGGAAGAAATCACCAGCACTACCACCACTGCCATGGTCAGAGGCACCAGTCAGAGCAGTCCCTCTGTGAGCAAAGTGGAGGTGTAAGGAATTAAAGGGGGAACCTGTATTTTTAGGAGGTCTCAGGCATGTCTCGTTATAGAGAGTAAGATATCAAAGACACTGCCCAACTAAAATAACAGGCCTTCTGCATAATATCCTTGTGCAGGAAAGAAGCCACATCACTCCTGGCTGCATGCAGAGGACAGAGGAAGGAACCATTTTGCACCCATGTTGTGGGGGCCGGCAGCTAGGGGAGCAAATTACTGGCAAACCTGAGTATGGCTAGAAATACAGGCCTGGCAAACCCACACTGCACGACATACCGTCTGCATGACATGAAGTGTACCTAAGTGACCAGGAGAAAGTCAAACGTGGAGAGGGGTGTACACAAGGGAATACTGGTCCTGGAAACCCACCATGCTCCCCTCCTCCCCCTCCAATCAGGCTGCTTGCAGGACCAGCTGGGAGACATGTGCCTGGCTGAGAATTCAAAAGGGCAGGGGTGGGAGAGATTGAGTTTAGAGACTGAACCTGGAACTAGGAAATGTGAGGCCACAAGTGACAGAGTGGACAAAGTATTGATTGTTCCACTGCATGAAAGGAACCCAGGGGAGATCTCTGGGGTACGGTCTTCCAGTATGGATCTGCAACTGCTGCACCTGGAGGTGTGCTCATTTAAAATCTCCAGATGAATGGCTTTCAGTGAAGAACCTGGAGCCTACCTAAGCCTAAATCCTTCCTCCTATAGTTTCTCCTGTGGGTTACCTCTCTCATTCCAGTAATGCACCCTGAGGGTGGAACACATCACACTCCAGATCATCCCACCTAACACTGCTGAGAAGGGAAGCTGAGAATCTTACAAACTCCAATGGAAACAATTCTTTAACTTTTCATCAAGATTTTTCTTTTCTCTATTTAATTGTGATCTTGATGGTTCATGGACATTTACCTATTTTCATATTTTTTCTCATTTCTAACATTTTTGAAGCTAATTATTTTTCATGGATCAGTATTTTGGGGAGTAGGATAATGGTTAGAATATTTCAGTATTGTTTTGTAATTTATTTTTATTTTTACTTTTATTTTATTTAGATTTTTACTTTATATATATTTTTCTCAGTTATACGTTTCTCTTGATTTTTTCTTTTCTTTTGCTAACAGCCAATCTCTATTGTTCCCTCTTTCACCCTTCCTTTAATTTTTTACTTCTATCTTCTGTCCTCCTCTCCCATTATTATCACATTCTATATCACTTCTGATCTCTCCCTGCCCACCATTTGATATTGTAAGACCTTTTGCAAACTTACTCTTTTACTATAGGCCACAACTGATCATATCATTTGTTTATTGTGACAATTAACATTATAGATGCCATAGCAGGAACTATTTGATTTAATGTTGTGCATTTTTTATATTGTTATTATTTGTCTCCCCCAAAACAGTGAGGTACTGGAAACCTTCAGGTACACCGTAAAACCTTCAGGTCCACAGGGTAAAACCTCTACTGCCACAGATTCATACTGATAGACAGATAGACACATAAATAACTTGAAAAGATAAGGAACAAATGACTCAAACAAACCAGGAAACTTCAATAAGAATCCATCCACACCAGAGTGATAGAAATGTCAGAGAAGAAGTTTAGTTGTACATAGTTAAATTGATCTGTGAGGTAAAGTGCTTATCTAAGAAGTGAATTCAGAGAGAAAATACAGGAAGTGAAATATTACTTCAATAAAGAGATACAGATTCTGAGAAAAAAAATCAAGCAGAAATCATCGAAATGAAGAGATCAATAAACCAAATTAAGAATTCAGTAGAAAGCATCACAACCAGAATAGACTTCCACATGGAAGTCAGTTTCAGGCAATAAAGACAAAATGTATCATCTTGAAAATAAAGTTGACTTTGGAGAAAAGATGTAAAGAGAACATGAACAGAAATTCCAAGAAATATGGGACAATATGAGAAGACCAAATTTAAGATTATTGGGATAGATGAAGGATTGGAGAAATAAACCAAAGGAATGCAAATTTTTTTTCAATGAAATAATATCAGAAAATTTCCTAAACCTAAAGAATGAAATTAATAAGCCAATCTAACAAAGAGAAAGACAAAGAAAACTCAGGTTACTAAAATTATTGATGATGGACACTAGTGAAATACAGATGATAATCAGACACTATTTGGAAAATAAAATACAAATTCTTGAAGATATCCACAAATTTATAGAGACATATGACTCCCAGATTGAATCAGGAGGACATAGAAAATTTAAACATATCAATTTCAAGCAATTAAATTGAAGTTGCCATAAAAAGCTGACCAAGAAAGAAAAGCATAGACCCAGACAGATTGTTCACAGAGTTCTACCAGATGGTGAAAGAAGAACACCAATCTTTCTCAAATTACTCCATGAAATGGAAAAGCAGGGGACCTTTCTGAATCATTCTATGAAACTGGTATCATCGTGATACCAAAACCAGACAAAGACACATCAGGGAAAAAAACTTCAGGCCAATGTCCTTGATGAATATAGTTCAGAAATTTTTTAATAAAACACTGGCAAATTGCATACAAAAATATGTTTAAAAAGATAGTTCACCATGATCAGGTGGAGTTCATCTTAAGGGTGCAAGATTGGTTCAACATATGGAAATCAATAAACACAATTCATCACATCAGTAGATTTAAAAACAAGAATCGCATGATCATCTCAATAGATGCAGAAAAGTATTTGATGAAATATAGCATCTATTCATGTCTAAAACACTAGAAAAACAAGGGATAGTAGGAACATGACTCAACATCATAAGAGCTGTATATGATAAACCCAAGGCCAACATCATTCTAAATAGAGAAAAATTGAAAGCATTTCCTCTAAAAACTGGAACAAGAGAGGAATGCCCTCTTTCACCACTTCTATTCAGCATGGTCCTTGAACCCTGGCCAGAGCAATTAGAGAAAAGAAATAAAGGGATATAAAAAGAAAAAAAGAACTCAAAATATCCCTATTTGCCAATGACATGATTCTATATTTCAAAGACCCATACAAATTCTAGAACTCAAGTGAATTTGCAAAGTAGCAGGAGAGAAAAATAACAGCACTGCATTCCTATCCATCAGTGATGAATCAACTGAAAGAGAAATTAGCAAAACTATCCCATTCACAGTAAACTAAAAAAAAATATTTGGGAATCAATCTAACAAAAGAGGTAAAAGACCTTTACATTAAAATTACAGAGCACTAAAGAAAAAATTAAAGAAGACTTTTGAAGATGGAAAGATCTCCCATGTTCTTGGATAGGCAGAATTCAAAAGGGCAGGGGTGAGAGAGATTGAGTTTAGAGACTGAACCTGGAACTAGGAAATGTGAGGCCACAGGTGACAGAGTGGACAAAGTATTGATTGTTCCACTGCATGAAAGGAACCCAGGGGAGATCTCTGGGGTATGGTCTTCCAGTATGGATCTGCAACTGCTGCACCTGGAGGTGTGCTCATTTAAAATCTCCAGATGAATGGCTTTCAGTGAAGAACCTGGAGCCTACCTAAGCCTAAATCCTTCCTCCTATAGTTTCTCCTGTGGGTTACCTCTCTCATTCCAGTAATGGACCCTGAGGGTGGAACACATTGTCAAATTGACCATACTACCAAAAGCAGTATACAGGTTTAATGCATTTCCTGTCTGATGATGTTCTTCATAGAAATAAAAAAGGAGTTATGAAATTTATTTGGAAAAAAAGAGCCCAGAGTGGACAAATTAATCTTCTGCAAGAAAAATGAAGCAGGAGGCATCACAATACCATACCTTAAATTATACTACAGAGCTATAGTAACAAAAACAGCATGGTATTGGCACCAAAGCATACATGAAGACCAATGGTACAGAATAGAAGACACAGAGACAAACCCACATAAGTGCAGTTATCTCATACTAGACAAAGGCACCATAAATATACATTGGAGAGAAGATAGTCTCTTCAACAGATAATGCTGGGACAACTGGAAATCCTAAAGAACAAGAAATAAAATTAAGAATCAATAAATGGCAGGTTATCAAACTAAAAATCTTCACAGCAAAGAAAACAATCAAGAACGTGAAGGGTGAGCCTACAGAATGGGGGAAAGTCTTTGCCACATGTAGGTCAGATAGAGCATTAATTTCCAGGACATACAAAAAACTCAAAAAACTTAAAAAAAGCAAATAATCTGATCAACAAATGGGCGAAGAAAATGAATAGAAACTTTACAGAAAAAGAAATATGATCTGTCAAGAAATATATCTTTTTAAAATATCATCATTTATAATTTATTTATTTTTATATGGTGCTGAGAATCAAACCCAGGGCCTCCCACCTATGAGGCAAGCACTCTACCACTGAACTATAGCCTCAGCCCCTTGGTCAACAACTATTTGAAAAAATGTTCGACATTACTAGCAATTAGAGAAATTATAATTAAAAATGCACTGAGATTTCATCTCCCTCCAGTCAGAATGGCAATTATCAAGAGTACAATCATAGGGGCTGGGGTTGTGGCTCAATGGTAGAGCACTGGCCTACCACGTGTAGGGCACTGGGTTTGATCCTCAGCATCACATAAAAGCAAATAAAGGTAGTGTGTCCATCTACAACTAAAAAAAATTTTAAAGAAGAGAATACAAGTCACAATATGACGAGGATATGGTGGAAAAGGTTCACTCATAGATTGCTCTGGGACTGTGAATAGTAGCCACCATTCTGGAAAGAAATATGGAGATTCCTCAGAAAAGTTGGAATAGAACTATTTGACAAAGTTATCCCCCTCTCAGTATATACCCAAAGAAGTTAAAAAAATCAGCATGCTATAGTGATGCAGCCACATCAATGTTTGTAGCAGCTCAATTCACAAGAGCTAAACTATGGAACCAACTTACATGCCATTCAGCAGATGAGTAGATAATGAACATGTGGTGTACGTACACAATGGAATATTATTCTGCCATAAAGATCAATGATATGATGGCATTTACAGTTAAATGGATGCAACTGAAGACTATCATGCTCAGTGAAATAAACCAATCACCCCCTGCAAAAACCAAAGGCTGAATGTTCTCTCTAATATGCAGATGCTAAAACACAATGGGGTAGTGGTGGTAATAGTTCATTGGATTAGACAAAGGAGAACAAAGGGAAGGGAGGTAGGATGGAAATAGGAAGGATAGCAAATAAATTGTACATAACTTTCCTGTGTTCATATATGAATATACGACTACTATAATTCCACATCATGTACAACCACAAAAATGGGAAATTATATTCCATGTATGTAAAATATGTCAAAAATATACTGTCTTGTATATCTAAAAGAACAATTAAAAAGAACAGTAGCTAGAGTAATCAAGCAAGAAGAAGAAATCAAATACATAAAAAATAGAAAAAGAAGTCTCTGTTTGCCAACGATATGATCCTATGTATAGAAGTTCCAAAAAACACTAGAAGATCTGTGGAGCTTAACAAATTAATTTAGCAAAGTAGCAGGATATAAAATCAATGCAAATAAGTCAATAGCTTTCCTATACGTCAAAAGTGATTCAGCTGAGGAAGAAATCTGGAACATCCCATTCATGACAACCTCAAAAAAAATTAAATTCTTGGGAATTAATCTAACACAGGAGTTAACAGAGCTCTACAGTGAAAATTATAAAACACAGAATAAAGAAAGTGTAGAAGACCTTAGAAGATGGGAAGACATCCAATGTTCTTGGATAGTCAGAATTAATACAGTCAAAATGGCCATATTACCAAAAGCAACATACAGATTCAGTGCAATCCCCATCAAAATACCAATGACATTCTTCACAGAATTTTTAAAAAATCAATTATTAAGTTATTTAGAAGAATAAGAGACCCAGAATATCTAAAGCTATACTAAGAAAGAAAAGTGAAAGAGGAGGTACCAGAATACCTGATCTGAATTTTTTCTACAGAACTGTAGTCACAAAAATAGCATGGTATTGGCCACAAGATAGACATGAATTCCAATGCAATAAAATAGAAGGCACAGAGAGAAACCTACAAACCTATAACCATCTGATATTTGACAAAGTTGCCCAAAACACATTTTGGAGAAAAGACAGCCTTTTTAACGAATGGTACTAGGAAAACTGGATAGCTCTATATAGAGTAATAAAATTAGGTGTCTCTCTCTCTCTCACCATGCACAGACTCAAATCAAAATGAATCAGACAAAATTTTTTTGAGGGATTTTCCATACTGCTTTCTAGAGTATTTGCACTAGTCTGCAGTCCTACCAACAGTGCACAACTGTACTTTTTCCCCTACAACCTCGCCAGCATTTATTGTTTTTCATATTCTTGATCATTGCCAAACTGAATGGAATGAGATGAAATTTTAGTGCAATTTTGAGTTACATTTCCCTGATTGCTAGAGATGTTCAAGATATTTTTTTTCATATATTTATTGGCCTTTTGTGTTTCTTCTTCTGAAAAGTTTGTGTTTAGTTCTCATTTATTGATGGGATTATTTGACTTGGGAGCATTAAGTTTTTTGAGTTCTTTATATCATCCGAATATTAATTCCCTTTTGAAGGGGTAGCTGGCCAAGATTTTTCTCCCATTCTATAGGCCCTATCTGCACACTCCTAATCATTTCCTTTGCCAGGCATAAGCTTTTAAGTTTGACTGCATACCACTTATTGATTCTTGGTTCCATTCTTTCATTTTGGGAATCTTGTTAGTAAAGTTAGTGCCAGCGCCTATATGATAGAGTGTTGATGACTGGAAATATTAATATGCTTTTTTTATAACCTGAAAGTACCAGCAGATGAATCCTAAGCAGAAATATAATGCTTCTAAGTAACACATTAATAAGGGTGATTTATTAGATACATATACAATTAGATACATGTAACTATATTTTTATTTTTATCAGGATAAGAATATGAATATAAATAAACTCTGTTGAGCCACAAAAAAAGTCTCAGTTAACATCAAAAGATCAATAGCAGAGCATATGCTCTCCTACAAACTACAGTGAACTTACACTTTAAGCAAAAGGATGACTAAAATATCTCATATGTTGTAAGCTATTATTAAATATCTCATATGCTAACATACTCCAAATGGAAAAAAAAATTTAAAAGCACTTTTAGAAGTGATCGATAATAAGAATCTATGGATCAGGGTATGTGAGACATGGCTGAAGCAACAAGAAGTCAATATATAATCTCAACTATAACATCCATATCCCAGTTGTGCTATAGCAGTATAATAGTTTGTTAAGAGATTAAATAAGACTCTCAGAGATGGGATATGATATATGTCTTTTTAAGATGTGTTTATGGTGAGATCCAGTAGTGCCAAGTTGAACAGGTATTTTACCAGAAAGTCTAGTGATGAAAGGCTGGATATGTGCTTTACTAGAAGGTCCAATGTCAGTGGGCTGAAGAGAAATATTTCCATTTCACACAGTACCTCTGGTGCTTTGCCAGAAAATAACCCCTCTATTTCTGCATGACTCTGTCTAGGACAAGTGCCTAGACTAGCACTGCTCTTTCCATGATGTTCTGATCTGCAGCAATACCATATGAGGGGATGTCTTATAGATTCAGTTATAGATGCAGCATAAGGTTAGCTTGTTTTGTCCCATTGTATGAAAAGCATGTTGAAGAACTTGGTATGCATGCAAGAAAGCAGTTCTCTACAGCAAACAACAACTTGCCCTAATTCACAGTGTACATGAGAGCAAGTCAGTGTTTGATAATGTAATATGTATCTGGACATTCTCACCCAGACTTGCTCTCATTGTACCCTTAACTTGACTAGGTTTGGTTTGGGGAAGAGAAAGGGGCATTTAGGGATATGGGTGTTTGTTATGGTTTAGATATGAGGTGTCTACCAAAAACAAATATGTTAAGTAATACAAAAATTTTCAGAGGTGAAATGATTAAATTATGAGAGGTGTAACCTAATCAATGAATTAATTCACTGATATGGATTAACTGGGTGTTAACTGTAGGCAGGTTGATGTAGCTAGAGGAGTAGGTCGCTGGGACATGTGCTTTTGTGGCTTATATTTTGTCCTCAGTGATCAGAGCTTTCTTGATGCTTCCTGGCTGGTCAAAGGCTGTGCTGCTTTCCTTCACCATATCCTTCTGACATGATATTCTGCCTCACTTTGGTTCCACCCTACTTGCACAGGGGGCCTAAGGAATTTATTTTTCACCATGCATAGCTAACCAGTTACTCAGAGTCCACTGTAGAGTTTGGTCCCAGGAGACTTGGCTATTGCTCAAGTTCATGGCAAACCTTAGCATCAACCACATGGTGCTAGCTCTGCAGGAATGCGGGATGCTAAAATTAGGGGGTCATGGAGGCTTCAACTGAGATTTCAAAGAAAAGCCTGGGAGGTCAGGCAAAGTATAGAAGGGTTGAGTCCCTGTGGGCTGTCCCTGAGAGGGTGATGCTTAAAAAGGAACCCTAATTTCCAATGAAGACCCCAAAGATTAAGAGATGCCAGTAATGTGTGACATCTACTGAGAAAATCTGTAACAATCAAGCAGAAACAAGCCAAGAGAGATACTACATGGGCTACAAACAGCAAGGCCCCAGGGGCAGAGCTACATAAGCCCTTTGGAGAGAATATCACTCTGCCATGTACCCGAGATCATGGACATGGACCTATAGGAGTTGTTTGTCCAGATGGATTTCAGTCTTATTTTGTTTCCATTCCTTATCTCTATGCCCCTGTTTCTTCCATGTGGAATGGATATGGTTATCATCACATATTCGGTATATGTAACTTGATTTTGATCTTTACTCTCATAGCTAAGAGTGTGCCTTGAGTCTCAGTTGAGATTATGTTCTTGGACTTTTGGGCACTGCTGAAACTATTAAGACTATGAGGATTTTTTCATGTACTTGTTGATTGATTGTATGTCCTCCTCTGAGAAGTGTCTGTTCAGGTCTTTGGCCCATTTGTTGATTGGGTTATTTGTTTTCTTATTGTTTAATTTTTTGAGTTCTTTGTATACTCTGGATATTAGGGCTCTATCTGAAGTGTGAGGAGTAAAAATTTGTTCCCATGATGTAGGCTCCCTATTTACCTCTTTTATTGTTTCTCTTGCTGAGAGAAAACTTTTCAGTTTAAGTAAGTCCCATTTGTTGATTTTTGTTATCAACTTTTGTGCTATGGGTGTCCTATTAAGGAATTTGGAGCCCGACCCTACAATATGTAGATCGGAGCCAACTTTTTCTTCTATCAGACGCAGAGTCTCTGATTTGATATCTAGCTCCTTGATCCACTTTGAGTTAACTTTTGTGCATGGCAAGAGGAGGGGATTCAGTTTCATTTTGTTGCATATGGATTTCCAGTTTTCCCAGCACCATTTGTTGAAGATGCTATCCTCCCTCCATTGCATGCTTTTAGCTCCTTTATCAAATATAAGATAGTTGTAGCTTTGTGGATTAGTCTCTGTGTCCTCTATTCTGTACCATTGGTCCACCCTCCTGTTTTGGTACCAGTACCATGCTGTTTTTGTTACTATTGCTCTGTAATATAGTTTTAAGTCTGGTATCGCTATACCGCCTGATTCAACAACAAGTGCTGGAGAGGATGTGGGGAAAAGGGTACTCTTGTACATTGCTGGTGGGACTGCAAACTGGTGCGGCCAATCTGGAAAACAGTATGGAGACTCCTGGGAAAGCTGGGAATGGAACCACCATTTGACCCAGCTATTGCCCTTCTTGGACTTTTCCCTGAAGACCTTAAAAGAGCGTACTACAGGGATACTGCTACATCGATGTTCATAGCAGCACAATTCACAACTGCTAGACTGTGGAACCAACCCAGATGCCCTTCAATAGATGAATGGATAAAAAAAATGTGGCATTTATACACCATGGAGTATTACGCAGCACTAAAAAATGACAAAATCATAGAATTTGCAGGGAAATGGATGGCACTAGAGCAGATTATGCTTAGTGAAGCTAGCCAATCCCTAAAAAACAAATACCAAATGTCTTCTTTGATATAATGAGAGCAACTAAGAACAGAGCAGGGAGGAAGAGCAGGAAGAAAAGATTAACATTAAACAGATACATGAGGTGGGATGGAAAGGGAGAGAAAAGGGAAATTGCATGGTAATGGAGGGAGACCCTCATTGTTATACAAAATTACATATAAGAGGTTGTGAGGGGAATGGGAAAATAAACAAGGAGAGATATGAATTACAGTGGATGGGGTAGAGAGAGAAGATGGGAGGGGAGGGAGGGGGGATGGTAGAGGATAGGAAAGGTAGCAGAATACAACAGTTACTAATAGGGCATTATGTAAAAATGTGGATGTGTAACCGATGTGATTCTGCAATCTGTATTTGGGGTAAAATTGGGAGTTCATAACCAACTTGAATCTAATGTATGAAATATGATATGTCAAGAGCTTTATAATGTTTTGAACAACCAATAAAAAAAATTAAAAAAAAATTAAAAATAAAAAATAAAAATTAAAAAAAAAAAAAAAGACTATGAGGATCCTGGAAAATGAACTAAAAGTATTTTGCATTGTAACGTGGGCATGCGCTTTTGGGAGCCAAGGGCAGAAAGTTATGTTTAAATAGGAGGCTTCTCCCAAAAGCTCATGTGTAAGACAATGCAAGAGTTTTCAGAGCTGAAATGATAAGATTATAAGAGGTGTAAACTAATAAACAGATTAATCCATTGATGGATTAATCGGGCATTACTGTAGGCAGGTATGGTGTGGCTGGGGGAGACAGGTTTTTGTAGGTGTGCTTTTGGGTTTTATCCTTGGAGAGTGGAGCTCCCTCTCTTGCTTCCTAGTTGCTATGTCCTGAGCTACTTTCCTGGGCCACATCCTTCTCCCATTGTGTTCTGCCTCACCGTGGGCCCAAAGCAGTGGAGTCAGCTGACAGTGGACTAAACTTCTGAAACCGTGAGTCAAAATAAATTTTTCTTTTTCCACATTGTTCTTGTTAGTTCTTTTGGTCAGAATGATGCAAAAGTTAACTAAAACAGTGTTTTAGTGTCTTCCTTTTCTTCATGGATGACATAGCAGTCAATATTTTAGTTGGATATCATAAGAAACTTGATATACTTTTTCTAAGTTAAAAAAATAAATACACTGTAGAAAGAAACACATTAAGGCTTTAGAATATGGCCTATGAGGAAGAAAGGAGTTAAAATAATATATATATATATATATATATATATATATATATATATATATATATATATATTTGAGTTAAAATTATATATATATATATATATTTGAGTTAAAATTATATATATATATATATATATATATTTAAATATATTTCATTCTATCAGTTAAACTAACATGATTAAATGATTTGCAATAATATATATTATGGACATAACTATTTCAAATCAAAACATGTAAAAATGCTTATATTGAAGCATTATGTATAGTGAATTTGTGGTTGTCGCCCATTTCAACTTCCGTCAACGTAAGAATAACACAGTGGATTAACAGTGTGTGATATATTATGCACCGATTAGCATACTAGGGAAGATTACATAGCTGCGTCTGGTAAGAATTTGTTTTAAGAAACAACTATTTTTGGTAAAAAAAAATAAGTGTGTTTCAGAAAGTGAATTTCATATGCTTTATGATATTGGGTTCCCAGTTCCATGTAACCAGAAGATATCTGTATAAATAAAGATAAGATAAAATCAGAAATAGTATAAAAATCGTATCTGAATGAGGATAACATAATAACCTGATAAAACCTTTTAGCTTTTAAGAGGTTCTATGGTATTGTATTTAAAACAAAATTTTAGAGAAAATAAATAATTCTAGTTTATAATGTGAAGGATTTGTGTTAATATGTTTATGAAGGAAATATGATTTTAATAATATTGTGTGGAATGTTACTTAGTAGTCAACCACCCTTGTTAATGTTGAATAGCCATATTCAACATATTGTAGTGCAGCAACTTTAGTTTCATCTCCATTATTCCTTGTAGTATTTTTTGATACTAGCTTCATGAGCTTTGGTTTGCCCTGCCTATGTACTACTGAATTTAATTCAGTAGGAAGTTAATGAGTTTGACTTAAGTGAAGAAAGTGTTGGAATAATCAAAAAGACAGTATTGTTTTCCTGATGAAACAACCAACCTGAGCACCCAGAATGTGTCAAGTCCTACAAAAAATATATATTTTTATGTTAACTTATGAAAAGCCAAGCATATAAGACACGCACAATGATAAGAATTATTTCATGTCTTTTATACAGCACATGGTGCTGTGTGTTGTGTAAATCACACAACAAGGAATGTGAATAACATGTTGAACTTACTGCAGTGCTCCTCAATTGGTGTGCTGTAGAACACGGGTGTCCCATCAACTCTCACAGGTTTGCTAGCATGTTGTTATCAATGCATGTGATTCATTTTGCTGCAGCTGATTATATACATAGAAGGGGAACAAGCCAGATGAATGTCAATGTGACACATTAATGTGAATTGGTGGTGTAAACCATGGACTTTGAAGAAAACATGTCAGAGAACTCTTCTTTTTGGCAGAATGAAACTCTCTGGGCAGTGACTGGTTCTAGTAAGACAGGAAAAACAAGGTTAATGAACAATATGGAGAATTGTTTATCTAAACACTAGGAGACTTTGGTATTATACTGTGATGACAGTATGGTGATTATTGTTGGCCTATTTGGGAGGTTTTCTTTTCCCCGGTTGATCCCTTCAGATGTGCCACCAAAATACTAATTTTGAAGGAGTGTTATGAGCCAAGGAAAGATGACCATGGATCAGTCAGTACTGTAAAGTCATTTTCTTGTAATGAGCTCTTTGCTGATTATTCTGGAACAACCTGGTCCCAGAATATTAGAAATGTCCCAAATGAAGAAAGGAGGCAGATGGACCTAGGTTTTCACAGAGTGTAATTTATTGGGGGTTTGATTATAGAAGCCTGGACCTGAGTTTTAGCAAAATTAAGTGGATCCCCATAATTTGGTTGAGAAGATGGGGACTTACATAATGAGCCGGGCAAATGTGACTTCATCCAAGCTGTTATGTTCCTTGTAATGTAATGCTAATATCAAAGAGGCAAATTCCTAGCTTCAGTGTCAGGTCATAAAATTCCATATACCACTTTAATGCTCTAATGTTGGCAACACTCATTAGGTTTTATTCAGGGACAATCATGGTGATTACAACTCAAAATGGCAACTGTCTGGTCAAGCTAGACACTTTTCCTGGCAAACAAGTCAAACAAGATTTGATACAAACCACACCAAAGATAAAAATTTATTATCTTTTTGAGTTGCAAAGTCTTCCTCTTGTAGTTTAGTAAGCTCTCTGCCTAATTTCCCAATTAGAAGTGACATCTGTCTCCTACCACTTAAGACTGCACAGTATCTTTACATTTCTGTAGAAATGCTACGATTTACACATGCATACATGCACACATGGAGAGACAGAACTAGACTGTGGAGATAGGCATTTCAAAAGGTCCTAATTGGCAATAGCACAGATTAAAATATCTACAAACCCAGAGGAAGAATTGAAATGAACTCAGAGCTTAAGGTAAGCACCTGAACTGGCAAGTATGGGTAGATGAATTGCTTTGTAGATAGCTTGTTAAGTGGCAAGCACACTTCAAAGGTCTGTTTATTTTAGGTGGCTTTGGGATGTTTAGTGGAGATGGTATAAGTGGCTAAAGCTGTGCACATACAAGTAAACCAGTGATGTTTACTTTTTACTACTGATTAAAATCTCTTACATTCCATCAGTTAGAGGTCAGATATTTTTAAAGACTAGAAAAACATCCTGATTTCACAATAGTCTCTGTATCAGTTGAAAATAATAATAGTTTGAAAATAAACATTATTAAAAGATATGCTAGCATTTGAGGAATAGATAAATGATGGACTTGCATCTGGAAAATAACACAACCTTGAAAAATAAGAAGAAAATGCACCCAGGTGTAGTGGTACACATCTGTAATCCTAGCAACTTGGGAGGCTGAGGTAGGTGGATCAATTTTGAGGACATTCTCGGCAACTTGGTAAGACCCTGTCTCAGAATAAATAAAAAACAAATAAAAAGGGCTGAGGATGAAGGTCAGTTGTAGAGTGCATGTTCAATTTACAATATCACAAAAAATTAACTATTTTAAATAAATGTAATAAAAATGAATTAATTGAATTAATTAAAGAAGAAAATACAGGTGAACTCCTCTTCAGGAATAAACTAGAGCTCAGAGTCCTTGTGTGCTCCAAAACAAAACAAAACAAACAAATAAACAAACATAAAAACCTTATAACCAATGCTACTAGACAACATATATACACAGAAATATGTGTATGTAGATCATTCTACTGCCAAGAAATGTTTACAGTATCCAGAGCAAAGGGCCCAGTGGTAATCTAATCACTAGCAAGAAGTCATTAATTAACAAATATCACACCTTTCTAATTTCATAATTGTAATAACTCTTCTAAAATTGAACCATGAAACACAATTTCATCTTGAGAACTAAATTAAGGTCTCTAGAGAGTTTCCACATCTGTTGCAGAAATGGGTTGGATTATATTCAGGTTCAGTGATAAGTTATTAAGAATCTATAGCTTGCAGCTGCTTTTAACATAATGTTTCAAAATGTCTATTTTAACAATGTCAGGTATCTTCTTTCTGCCTGGCCCTGTGCTAGGCATGAGGGATTAGCAGTGAACAAGACATACTCCTTGAGAGAAACTGACAAACAAGAAATCTTTTGTAATGTGGAATAATGAATGCTATAAGCACAGAACATTAATAGAATTATGAGGACAAATAATCCAGGCTTAGAGAATAAGAAAATAACTTTAAGAGAAAGGGATATCTATCTACAAGTATAGATATTACCACAGTCTTATTAACAGCTCTTAACTTTGGGGTAATGTTTTCCTTATTTTCTAGATGAAACGAGGTAACTTAAATATACATATATAGAGAGAAAAAATGAACTTTATAGATACAAATATATAAAGCAAATCATGAAGTCATACAGTCATATATATGCATAAGTTTTAAAATAATACAGAAATAACTGCAAATCTTCATAGTAATTCTTTGTCTCATTAGTGTAATTTTCAAAATGAATTTAAATTTGTTTTATGTACTTTTCTTTTTTAAATATTTTGAACATGGACTTTCAAGTGAAGTTATTTCAAAACAAAATTCATAAACTTATAAAGACATATATATTTGTGATATGCAAATGTTAAATGCTATAATGCATTTAAGAAATGAGATAGTAGGTGACCCTGAGATATGTGTGTATATATTAGATATTACACACATATATATTATATCTTTGCTATTTATTGAATTATAATTCACATATGTATATCTTATATATGCCTCTAAATGGGTGTTGTTGAAAGTATATACCAAGGTAATTATAACCCAAATGAAGGTATGATTTGTTTATTACCCTAAGAAATTCCCTCCATTATGATTCTCTGCCTACACACTATTGTGACTTCTATCCCTGTGGATTAACTTGACCTGTTCTTCAACTTCATAGAATTTTTTTCAATAGCGTATTAGTTTGCACATATAAAATAGCCTATTTTTATAACTGAGTATTATTTCATACAGGAGTATAATATAGTTTATGTATTCCTCTAGAATTGACTTTTAAAAATGTGTGTGTGTGTGTGTGTGTGTGTGTGTGTATATATATATATATATAGTCAGTTGTAGATGGACACAGTACCTTTATTTTACTTATTTATGTGGTGCTGAGACTCAAACCAAGTGCCTCATATGTGCTAGGCAAATGCTTTACCATTGAGCCACAGCTCCAGCTCCTAGAATTGACATTAATCTCCAAATACTAGATGGTTTCCAGCTATTATTCTATTATTGATTTCTAATATGATCCCATGTGGTCTTGGACATATTTTGTATGATTTCTATTCTTTTACATTTTTAAGATATTATTCAGGGCCCAGAGTATGGTATGTCTTGGTGGTGTTTCATGTGAGTTTGAGAACAATGTATATTCTATTGTTGGATGGAGCATTCTGTAAATGTCAAATAAGTCAAGAAGATTGATAGTACTGTTCAAGTCTTCTGTATCTTACTGATTTTCACCAGCTTTATCTGTCAATTACCAAAAGGGAGGTATTGAAACCTCCAGTTTTAACAATGAAATTGTCTATTTCTTTTTGCAATTCTCAGTTTTGCCTCATATAATATAACATTCTGTCAAGCATATACGAATTTAGTATTACCACGTTATACCTTCATGAAAACTGGACTCCTTTATAATTATGTAATCCTCCTCTTTCACTCTGATAATTGTCCTTGTTTTGAAGGAACAAAAGAAATCTTTTGATGTCTGTTAGCATATTATATCTTTCTCCTTCACTTTAGTTTAGACTTGTGTCTGTATATTTCCTTAAACAATACAAAACAATGGGTTTCATTTCTTCATCCATTGATCATCTCATTCTTTTTTAAAAAGTGTTTATTTTTTGTGCTTAGCTTTTTGAGTTCTCTATATACCCTAGAGATTAGTGCTCTGTCTGATGTGTGAGGGGTAAAAATTTGCTCCCAGAATGTAGGCTCTCTGTTCACCTCACAGATTGTTTCTTTTGCTGAGAAGAAACTATTTTTGTTTGAATCTATCCCACTTATTGATTCTGGGTTTTAATTCTTGTGCTATAAGAGTCTTATTAAGGAAGTTGGGGCCTAATTCCACATGATGAAGATTAGGGCCTACTTTTCTTCTATTAGACGCAGAGTCTCTGGTTTAATTCCTAGGTCCTTGATCCACTTTGAGTTGAGTTTTGTGCATGGGGTTTAATTTAATTTGTTGCATATGGATTTCCAGTTTTCCAAGAGGAAACTTTTCTCCAATGCATATTTTTGGCACCTTTTTCTAATATAAGATAATTATAATTTTGTGGGTTATTCTCTGTGTCCTCTCTTCTGTACCATTGGTCTACTGGTCTGTTTTGGTGCCAATATCACGCTGTTTTTGTTACTATTGCTCTGTAATATAGTTTAAGATCTGGTATAGTGATGCCACCTGCTTCACTCTTCCTGCTTAGGATTGCTTTAGCTATTCTGGGTCTCCTATTTTTCCAGATGGATTTCATGATTGCTTTTTCTATTTCTATGAGGAATGCCATTGGGATTTTGATCGGAATTGCATTAAATCTGTATAGTGCTTGTGGTAGTATGGTCATCTTGATAATATTAATTCTGCCTATCCAAGAGCAAGGTAGATCTTTCCATCCTCATCCAATCAATAAATGGGCCAAGGACCTGAGCAGACACTTCTCAGAAGAGAATATATAATCAATCAACAAATATATAAAAAAATGTTTATCATCTCTAGCAATTAGAGAAATGCAAACCAAAACTACTCTAAGATATCATCTCACTTCAGTTCAAAATGGCAGCTATTATGAAGACAAACAACAATAAGTGTTGGCGAGGATGTGGGGAAAAGGTACACTCATACATTGCTGGTGGCACTGCAAATTGTAGCCAATATGGAAAGCAGTATGGAGATTCCTTGGAAATCTTGGAATGGAACCACCATTTGTTCCAGCTATTCCAAAGGACTTAAAATCAGCATAGTACAGGGACACTGCCACATCAATGTTTATAGCAGCACAATTCACAATAGCTAAACTGTGGAACCAACCTAGATGCCTTCAGTAGATGAATGGATAAAAAAAAATATGGCATATATACACAATGGAGTTTTACTTAGCAATAAAAGGGAATAAAATCATGGCATTTGCAGGTAAACAGATGGCATTGGAGAAGATAATGCTAAGTGAAATTAGCCAATCCCTCCAAAAATGCCAAATGTGTTCTTTGATATAAGGAGGCTGATTCATAGTGGGGTAGAGATGGGGAGCATAGGAGAAATAGATGAACTCTAGATAGGGCAGACAGATGGGAGAGAACGGGAGGGGGCAGGGGGTTAACAAGGGTGGTGGAATGTGATGGACATCATTATCTGAAGTACATGTATGAAGACATGAATTGATGTCAACATACTTTATATACAACCAAAGATATGAAAAATTGTGCTGTATATGTGTAATAAGAATTGTAATGCATTCTGCTGTCATTTATTTATTTTAAAAAATCAATAAAAATGTTTATTTTTTTATTCATAGTTGGGCACAATACCTTGATTTTATTTATTTATTTTTATGTAGTGCTGAGGATCAAATCCAGGGCCTCACACCTTCTAGGTGAGTGCTCTACCACTGAGCCACAACCCCAGCCTGACCATTTATTTCTCTTAAGTGGTGAATTTAGACCATTCACATTTCAAGTGGTATTGATACAGTTGAGTTGTTGTCTATTATGATTGTAAATGTTTCTCATTTGTTGTACTTCTTTTATTTCCCCCCCTCTATTTTCAGCTTCATTTGATTATAGTTAATCATTGTATATGTTTACATTTTCTCACCTCTCTGAGCATATCAATTATATCTCTTTTTATTCTTTAGAAGCTGCACTAGGGTTGGCAGAATTCATTTATAACTAATCCAAGTCAACTTTCAAGTAACAGTATAACACTTGATGGGTACTAAGGATGATTTGCAGTAGATTATTCCCAATTCTTCCTTCCCATTCCTTATAACATGGTAATATCAATGGCCTTTATTTCACTAATCCATGTTCTGATCACCTATATAATTGTTACTTTGAACTGTTATCTATTAGATCAATTAAAAAATAATCAAAGTAAAAATTTTCTTTAATCTTCAGTGTTTCCTTCTCTGATGCTCTTCCTTTATCTCTGGGGATCCAAGTTACTGGACTATATAATTTTCCTTTTCCTAATTTTTTTTAAAGTACTTGCAATTAGTATGTTGACAATGAATTTTCTGAACCCCCTTTTTATCTTGGAAAGGCTTTATTTTCTTCTTTAATTTTCAAGGATTATTTTGTCTATATAGAACACTGAGATGTTGGTGTTTGCACTTTAAATGATCTGAAGATTTAAATGTTCTCACTTTGCTTACATGATTTCTGGTGAGAAGTCAGTCATAATTCTTATCCTCATTTTTTATAGGTAAGGTTATTCTCCCCCCCTTCAAGGTTTTTCTTTTTCCTGTAGTTTGAATGATATGTCTAGTTGTAGATTTGTTTAATATTGATCCTTCTTGGTGCTCTCTCAGCTTCTTAGATATCTATAGTTTGGTGTCTGTTATTAGTTTTAGAAAACATGTCAGTTATTAAGTCAAATCTGGTGACATTCTAATAGTTAAAATCCACAAAAGTGTGGAAGTCCACCTGTGACAGCCATCCCAAATAATTTCTATCAGTCTAGTTCACATTAATCTTCAGTAATCCATTAAAATTATCTTTTAAGTATTCTTCAGTTTCTGTCTTTAGAGTCTTCTGTCCCAAATAAGCTGGTATTGTCTGTGATTTTCTGTATTTGACCTCCCTCCAGATTTGAGGAGGGAAGTTTGACTCCTGACCTCATTTCTCTGATAGGTCTAGGAAAAGCCATTGATTTTCAGTTAGTTTAATTTTTTCTGAATGTATGGGCGGTGTCATTTGTTTTGTAAGCTTTTAACATTTTGGAGATGAAACTGGAAGTTGGTGATTGATATTTGCTTTTTTTTTAAACCTTTTTTATAACTTTGTTTATTATTAGTAGTATTATTTTTATGTGGTGCTGAAGATTGAACCTAGTGCCAGAGTGCTAAGCAAATGCTCTACCACTGAGCCACAAGATTAGTATTTGAATAAAGCTTGTATAAACATTCTGTATTCCTTTTTGTTCAGACTTATGTTTGCATTTGCCTATGATTGGATACTCTGTATAATAAGTGTGTATATTTTAACTTTATAATGAATTTATAAGTCAAAACTTTTCCAACATTTTCAGAGTAGCTGTGCCATTCAGCACCCACTGATGGAGAGTAGGATTTCCAGTTCTCTTACACATACACCAATAATTAGTACTCTTAGCCATTTCAATTTTATCAATCATAGTTGCATTATTTCTTCCTATCCACATCATTCAAAAATTAAATTTCACAGTAGAACTCATATTTCATCTTCCACAACTGGTTTTATAACATTTCTAAATTGAAAATGATAGAGGAGAATGGTATTTTTTCATAAGGAAGATTACTTCCTTGGATAAAACCAGGGTTCTAGTAGAAAAGAAGAAAATTTGGCCATTGGATAGAACAATGACTGTTTTTGCTACCAAAAGTGCTTATAAAGACAAAAAGCTATGAAAGAGCATAGAATTACAAATGAATTTATTCTATACATATGGCAAACCAGAAAAACCAACATATATAACATATAAAATTTATATAACATATAAACTTTGGAGGGATATAGATATAAATTTTTAAATAAAATGTAATTAAAACTGTGCTTTAGAAGTTATTATGCCAGTTACAGCAATATAAGAATCTTTAAAAAATGATTCTTTAAAAATCTTTAAAAATCTTTAAAAAATGAGGTGAAGAAAGAGCCTACATTTTGGGAGCAAATTTTTGTCACATGCATGTCAGATAGAACTCTAATCTTCAGGATATATAAAGAACTCAAAAAACATAACACCGAAAAAAAAAAAAAAACTCAATCAATAAATGAGCTAAGGAGCTGAACAGACACTTTCATAAGAAGATATACAATTGATCAACAGATATATGAAAAAGTGTCCAACATCTCTAGTAATTAGAGAAATGCAAATCAAAACTACTCTTAGATTTCATCTCAGAAATGCAAATCAAAACTACTCTTAGATTTCATCTCACACTAGTCAGAATGGCAGTTATCAAGAATACAAACAACAATAAGCGTTGGCGAGGATGTGGGAGAAAAGGCATACTCACACATTGCTGCTGGGATTGCAAATTGGTGCAGCCAATTTGGAAACCTATATGGAGATTCCTTAGAAAATTTGGAATGGAACCACCATATGACCCAGCTATCCCACTCCTCAAGGATACAGCCTCATCAATGTTTATAGAAGCTCAATTCACAATAGCTAAACTGTGGAACCAACTTAGATGCCCTTCAATAGGTGAATGGATAAAGAAATTGTTGTATATTTATACAATGGAATATTATTCAACATTAAAAGAGAATAAAATTATGGCATTTGCAAGTAAATAGATGGAGTTGGAGAATATCTTGCCAAATGAAAAACCAAAAGCCAGATGTTCTCTCTGATAAGTGGATGCTGACCCATTTTGGGGGCGGGGTGGGAAAAATGGAGGAATTGTGATTGGGCAAAGGGGAGTGAGGAGTGAGGAGGGGGCATAGGGGAAGAAAAGATGGTGGAATGAGATGGACATCATTACCCTAGGTACATGTATGACTGCACATTTGGTGCAATGCTGTATTGTGTACAAACAAAGAATGAAAAGTTGTACTGTAATTGTGTACAATGAGTCAAAATACATTCTGCTGTCATATATACCTAATTAGAATAAATAAATTATTTATTAAGAAATAATTTGAAAAATCATACAATATAAAAATATTATTGACATTGATAAGATTTATAACAATGATGTGCATTCTTCAAAGAATAATATTAATGGGATATTTATATAACATGATAAGCAACACATATCTGAACAAATATTCCAAATACTTCATTGTGAAAAAAAGAGGGCTTCCTGTACATACTAGGAAGAAGAAAAATATTGAGCCATTTTTTCTTAAATAGTATTTGGCATGTTTTGTCAAATGCGAAGTAGTTAAAGGAAAATAAAGTAAAATATTATCATTTTCAGGCAGACTGATTGTATACCTCAGTAGGATGTTGATATTCTAAAGAATTCACTTGGAGTGTATCTGTGTCTATGAATTTGCACCTATATTTACCTTTAAACTTTTCAAAACTTCCTTGTTCATATTCCTTAAATACAACGCTTCAATTGACTGGGGAAGAATTTGTCATATTGGGGCAAAGAACAAAAAGTCACACTATTTACTTTTAAATAGTTTACAAAATGTGGTTTACATAAAAGACAGAAAATATTTGTTGCTGTTTTTTCTGTCTACTATACATAGATAAAGGCTGTTTAATTCCAGATAAAAGAGAAAATAAGGGATAACCAAGATATTAAGATGTTGTTGGTTTGGAACACTGAAAAGGGGCCCCATTATTTACATACTCTTCATCCTTGATAAACACAAGGAGGATCTTGGTGGAATTCACAGATAAGGTTAAGGCTATAAGAGCAGTAGTAGCTTTCACTCCCACAAAGACCTGGGAGAGAAAGGGCAGTTTTGGATTCACCCCTCTTCCTAAAAAACAGACAGAACAGTTTGATACTAGAAACAGTGATATAGTGATATATTATCACACAAAGATTTGAACATTCCCCAGGCAATTTTTGTAGCCTTTGAATCATGTTAGGGAACATTTGAATATATCCATGGACTCCATTAAGATGGACATAGTGTTATCCAAAGAGAGGTCTTTGTGTACAGGGATGAGGTAGAGTGTCATAATTACAGACACATATTCAGTATGTGCAATGGAAGTTATGGCCAGTGACCAAACAGGAACATACTGGCACATTTGTGTGCCAGTATGGAGGCATGGAGCAGATAGGGCCTTGCATTTCCATCAGAAACAACATAGGACAGGTGACCATCCCAAAGGCTACATAAGATGATATTCACAACAGAAGACACCAGTGTGGACAGATGTGAATTTACAAAATATGGAGGAATATTTTTAAATTAAACTTTACATGTTTTCCAAAGAAATCTATAACATTTCATTGACAACTACAAAAGATGAATAGGTGATTGTTGAGAAGATCAACAGAACAAAATGCAAATTCCTTTCAATTTAAATGGTAGATTTAACATATTCAAAATCAATCGTATAAGGATTAACTTAGGCTAAAATTCTTCAAGTTATTTTCAGTTTTCCCCACATGAACACAAACATGAGCATAGGCAGTTTCAGGCATACATTTAACCAACAGAACACCCCCAGAAGGATGCATAAACTATTCCTCACTGTTGTATGGAAACATCTGGTTGACCTTCCCTGGACTGTGTGAAGAAACCTTCCAATTCATGACCCTGTCCTAGTCAATATTTCTAGCTTACATTTAAAGCCCTATATGCTACTATCCACAGAAGGATGTCTTCCCAGTGGAAAACCAGGATGCTGGGCTGGGGATGTGGCTCAGCCATAAGGCGCGCTCACCTGGCATGCGCGGGGCGCTGGGTTCGATCCTCAGCACCACATACAAATAAAATAAAGATGACGTGTCCACCAAAAACTAAAAAATAAATATTAAAAAAAAGAAAAGAAAACCAGAATACTAATGGATGAAGAGAAACAAAGGATCATGGTGGAATTCATAGATAAGCTGAGGCTTAAGGCTGTGAGATTTTAGTTACTGAAAAACATATACCAACCAACAAATAATTAAATTTACTATGCATTTAAAGGCTAATTGAATAAATTAATCTATAAGGAATATGAAATAAATATAATGTCTATAATAAAACTGTATAATAAAATATGAAATAACATATGCAAAAAAATAGAGGATACACTAAAAACCTGATAGAAACATGACATAATATTATTTATCCATTGTGGATTAATTGATGCTTTAAAAATATTTATTGCATGTTCACTATGTGCTAAGCACTACTCTAGGGACTAGGTGTAATAAATCAGGGTTAAAAACTAATTTTATAAATCTTATTCATGGTGCTAACTTTCTTGAGGAGGAGCCAGATAATAAATAAATAAATATATATATATATATATATATATATATATATATATATATATATATATATATATATATGGTATAACCTATTGGATAATTATAAAAGACAGTTTTTTTCCTTTATTTTTTTAAGGTAGAAATTGGACATTGAGAAAGGGAAATTTGAATAACAACAAATGAAGGCTCAAAGCCCAGGAAATACAAGAGGAAGAGCATTAGAGGCAGAACAAATTGCAAATGAGTTGCTTGATGCATTTGAAGACAACACTAGGAATATTTAAATTGATATAGTAGAAACCAATTTTTAAAATTTAGGAAAAGGAACAAGGCAAATATTTATGAACAGTGTACTCGCAATCATGTACAAGTATGTCTAGAAAAAGTGTAACTAGTAAAACCAAAATTGATTAAAATTAGGATCAAGGTTGACTTATGTTCAATTTTCGCTTTTCTATAATTTCAGTTTTCTTTATCAACCATAATTTACTCTTACACTGGAATTTATATTTTTAAAACTCATTGAGCAGGGGTAAATTTAGCTGCTGTATGAACTACACAGTTATAAAATGTGGGACAAAAATGCTTGGTATTAAATAGAAAATTTTCCACATAGGGATATGCTGAATACTTAGTCTTATTAAAAAAAAAAAAAACAATGAACAGAGAGCCTCCTCCATGAAATATTGTTCATTCTCTTCCCCAAAGTATTGCTCAGTCAATAAATATCCAAACAAGCAACTTACTGTCTCATGGTGAGAACATCAGCTTTGTGCTTAATTTAATTTATGACTTCATAGCAACTCACCAATTTGAGATAATGTGTTCACATTCCTTATTAGTTTAGTAAAATAGCTAAAAAGGCTCAGTTGAACACTTAGCAGATGGCAAGCCTCAGTCCCTGAAATCAGATTATAGTTCCTTCTTTGCCAGGGAGTTGACAGATGGGTATCAGTCACATACCTCCAGGGCAGAGGATGCATGCACAGCAATTATATAGGGAGAAAGGTGTTTAAAGAGTACCCTCTGGTTCTGCCAGCTAAATCAATAATGGACAACTGAGAGCTGGAATTATTAAACCATGATGGGTCTGGAAATTGCTCTTAACCTTTGCCTTTATTTGTGATGCCCAATTCCTTAGAGAAGTGTTCAAATGGCGAATGATCAGATGGCATGATAACATTATGATCATGCTACTATGTATCTAAATGGATTACCCAATTGTTGGATCTTAAACTGAGTCTCTTTTTCTCCTAACCTTGTATCTCTAGTGAATTCCTGAGAACATAGCAGATGAAAAATGTGCGGTCAAAGTTGTTTTCCTACATGTTGAATACCTTCAGATAGCCATAGACATGTCCACAGAGACAAAAGCTTATGCTGAGAATTCTAAAAAGTCAGCAAAATATTTATAGTCAGTTTGCTTTTAGTTTGTATTGAATCAGATGAGAGTGAGCCTTTGCTATCAACTGAACCCAACCTGAAGTTATATCACCGACATAGGGTCTTGTGATTTAGCTAAGTGTTCATTTGCATATATATTTGCATATATATGTATGTATATCCAATGTTTTCTTCTAATTCTGTTTATTTTTTACTATCATTGGTGATACATTCGTTATTTATTTATTTTTTTTGGTTTTATGTATCGGTTAGGACAACATTAGCTGCCAGAACCACCAGTGATTTATAATAAGATTTATATTTAGTTCAAGTTTATAGTGTAACATGGATGTACCTAATCAGTAGATGGACTACTTCTGACCCAAAGAATCCCATTTTATAGGCAAAAACTACTCATATACCCCTATGGTATATGGTTCTAGACTGGTCTGGGAAATGTAGTTCTTTGTTGAATAGTTTTCCATTTGGCACATTCTGGAAGATGGAGCATGGTTCTATCTATCTATCTATCTATCTATCTATCTATCTATCTATCTATCTATCTATCTAATTATTGTATAGCCAGTCATTTCTGCCAGAGAAGCTATTTGGGTTCTTAGTATTTGGCAACCTTTGAAAGATTGTGTGTTGAAGTTCCAAACCCTTTTCTAGGGTCAGGATTTTTGTTGGGGTAAAGAAAATAGGAAAAACCATGAGCCAAATTAAGGTTTTCCTCCTTCAACTTGTTTTTCTCCAGTATTTTTCTTATCAATACAAAGCTGACTAGCACACAGCATTAAAAGATAGGCCTTAAAGATATTCTTTTTTAGTGATTTTTGGAATCCTTTTTTTCATGGCTAGCAGTATTTCCCCCTAAAGCAGGGCAACTGCTATCAGCTACACTTTCCAGTTGGGCAATGTCAAATCGTTGCAGTTACTGTCTCTGCCTCCACAGTCTAGAGTCATGGAGAAAGCAGATTCAAGACAGTCAGTTCCCTCAGCCCTCCTCCTGAAGCATAAGAAGACAGTATTGAGGCATTATCATTCCATTTAATTCTTAAATTCTGTGTGCTATCTCATGGCGGGCATTGTGCTTGGCTCTAGGAATAGCACCTGTACATAAAACACCTCTGGTTTTATGAATTGCTTATTGTACAACTCTATTTGGATATCCTTGGCAATCAGTATGTGCAAAAGTGAACTCTGTACTACATGTTAGACTTAATTAATAAAGCTTAAGCTTTAGCTTCATGAACACAGTTTTTTCTGGTCCCATGGAAGGGATATAGCAATACATTCACCTGGAAATATGGTTTAAAATGTTCCTGCAAATTACATATACTTCAATCTGCACAAAATCTGGCTTTACCCTTGTTCCTGCTATGCCTGGCCTTTTATGTGCTATGAGTCTCTGAGTGCATGGAAATAGCATGCGTTCAGTTGCCTCAGCCAGATACCTTGGCATTCACTTCTCTTCACTGTTCTTTCTTCACTGGATGAATCAACAATTGCCACTCTAACTCCTAAAGTCAAGGCACTCCAATTTTCTATATTTTCTATAAATTTATCATATTCAAATTTCCATCTTCTCTTGCCTGCATTAACACAAAGACCCTGAAGTGAAGACTTTTGCTCTCTGATTGACAGTGGACCATCAAAAGTGATCTTTCTAAATTGGAATTTGATGAAATAATCCTAAGGATCCTCATGGGTTTCAGGATTAAATTTAGGATTTTTAACACAGCTTTCTGGATTTGTCTTTAATCCTCATACCTTTTGTGCAATAAATGCATCCCATTAAATTATGTTTTAGTCTTCCTATAATAATTATGCTCTTTCCTTTGGTTTTAACTTGTTTTTTGCTTAAGCCAAAAATTAACCCTTTTTCATCATCAAAGACCTTATTAGATATTTTCTGTATAGACTTCTAAACATATGATTCTGTTATTATAGTATCGGTTCCTCTGTATTCCAGTTCCCTACTTTAATTGTGTGTATTATATATACTATTAAACCCTTAACAATGTACTTAGTGGGCTATAGTCATCAGAATTAACAGAGTTCCAACTACAAATTCAAATTTCTGGGACTCACTCTGGTCCTGATAATTCAGGAACTAATATTGGAAATTGAAGAACATTACCTTCTTAACAAACAATGTAGATGAAACTAATATACATTTAAATGTAAAACTATTGGCTAAAAGGAGCCTGATATCTAGTAAGCAAATAACAACTTATTAAATTAATGGATGAATAAATAATATGCTTCATTAGTAATATTTTTTACATGATTCTATCTCCTAGATCCACAACAGTATTAAACTTTCCTATAAGAAGCAGGACATAGAGATACATGAGTGTATGGAGGTCGAACTCCTCCCTGCAATGTTTCAATGATTATGGTTAATATTTGGATTAAGATTTTGGTCTGATCCTGGCGCAGTGGTGCACACCTGTAACCCCAGTGCCTCGGGAGGCTGAGGCAGGAGGATTGAGTGTTCAAAGTCAGCCTCAGCAAAAGCGAGAGGCACTAAGTAACTCAGTGAGACCCTGTCTCTAAATAAAATACAAAATAAGGCGGGGAACGTGGCTCAGTGGTTAAGTGCCCCTGAGTTCAATCCCTAGTACCAAATATATATATATATATATATATATATATATATATGTGTGTGTGTGTGTGTGTGTGTGTGTGTGTGTGTGTGTGTCTATATTTCAACATTTCATACTGAGTGGAGCTAGTGGAAAAAAAGAGGAGTAATATATGTAAAAGAGATAATATTAATATCTTTAATGTATGATGATGGCCTTTAATAAATAAGAAAAATATTTTTTCAATAGAAACCTAGGCAAAAGCATGAATTGGAATACATAAAAATAAGTAGACATAGTGATCCAAGAAATGCAGAAAACTAATCTTACTGCTATTTCAAAAAATGCAAAGCTGAATACTAACTAGAAATCATTTTCAACTCTCTCAATGATAATAGTTTTTAAAAAATGATTCTTTTTGTCAATAGGGCATAGAAATGAGCACTTTCAGACACTGCTACCAGAAGGGTAATTGGTCCATGTTTTTTGAAAGATGCTATGAAAATATTCACAGATGCATAAAAGTTTTAATAATGCACACAATAATTGATCCAGTAATCTCATTTTTAGGAATTTAAGAAGTATTTGGAGAAGTACTCCAAATTGTACATACAAGGATGCACATTATGAAGTTATTTGCAGGAAAATATGAAATAGGCTAAAAGTCCCCAAGTAGGAGATTTCTAAAAAATAAAATGTACTACATGCAAGCACAATCTAGAGTACAATGGTACCAGAAACAGCTTCTGGAAAAAGCAAATCATAATACCACTCCTGCGTGCTAGGTATATAGCTTCACATACTTACTTTCATTCTCTCAATGCCAATAATGGTAATACACTTGCTTGGTAGACTGATGTGTGGAAGGACTATTAGAAGACACTTAGCAAACTATAAGATTTTTAACAATTCTTGAAAAATATTAGCTAACTATGAGTATATAGAATCAATCAGAAATTTGAGAATAAATTTACTATCATGAACATAGTAAATGAAAAGTCAAATTTCAAAAGATTATACATAACATTGCCCTCATTTCCTATTTAAGAAAATATCATTCCCCATATACCCACAATTCTTCAAACTTTCAGCAATGTTTAGATTTGGATTATGAAATTATATATGATATTTTTCTTCTGTGTGACTATTTTCAGCAATGAATACAAATTGCTTTTGTAAGGAGAAACTAAGAAAGATGCAATAGAAATTTCTACCATAAAGTCTGTTTTAACCAGTTCAGATTTGGAAACAATAAAAAATACTACCATTTAATACAAATGCAAATGACTGTAGATTGCTCAGAATCTGGAGGTTCTATATATAGAGGAGTGGGAAGTAAAAATGTTGACATCAAGATAACACCTCTGGGTGAAGGTTCACATATTGTAAAAGATGCAAGCACTTTGCCATGAGAAAGACATAGATTTCCTTGTTGCTCTAGTTTCTCACAGAGATTTACAAGACTAGTGAATGACAGACATCTTGCTCCTCTTTCAGACTCTGTCATTCACATCATACTGGCCTGTTTTCAATTTGGCTTGGGTAACACTTATAACTCACTTAACTTCTCTACACTTTAAATAACTCACCTGTAAAATGGAAGTATTAAAAGTAGCTATTAAATAAATTGATTTTGAGTATATGATCTGCCATGTTATAAAATGCTTCACATCTGTTAATAGTTTTTGATATGCTTCTTCCTTCTATTATGATGAGGGAATGCTTATTTGTCCCTCTCCTCTTTCAGAATTAGACAAAGGTAAACCTGAGATTACATTGCCTCATTAAATATGACACTAGGTAGGAAAATTAGATATACTATCATTTGCTTATGAGGTTAACAACATCTGATTTAGCAATTTCCCTTTCAAAAAAAATCTACTTAGGCAATATTCATTTTCTATATAAAGTGAGTCAGTGACTTGTACTGTTGATGTCACATATTTTAAACGTACATTTAGTTGATCAAATTTGAAAGATATTCTAGAATTTAAGATTTAAGCACTAATATTCACAATACTTTCAATAAGCATTTATTATATGTCTCATATTATCTATATTACAGAAACACAAAAATGAATGCCTTCTCACCCTTGGAAAAGAAGTCCTTGACAGGCAGGGATCAGCCATGTGTAAATACATTATTCTAATTCAATGAGACAAATCCTATTTCAGTAATGCCCATGTTCCAGAAATAGAAGGATTGATTATTTGGTGATGGTGAAATTCAAGGATGGGTTTTGTTTGTTTGTTTTTTAAGAGGAGATGACACCTAACTTTTAAATAATGAAAAGATTTTTTTTTCAGGCAATCAAGGATAAGGGAGAAAAGTGTTACACAAAGATAGAGTAACAGTGTTTCATGGGAGTATGAATTAAATGGAGCATTTGGAAAAGTACAAGTCTGGAATAACTGAAGTGTTAGAGCAGGGTGTGATTTAAAAATGAGATTTAAAATATAGTATGTTTCAGTCAATTTAAATCTTACTAAAGTTTTAAGACTTAATACAGTAGTGGACTGCAGTTATTGATAAAATATTTTTAACTATGGGAGTGATATGGTTAAATTTATGTTTTACATAATTGTCAAATATGGAAGATGAGTCTTAAGTTCACTTTGAATAAATTTATCTTTTAGGTCATCTATATATCGTTACTGGTATTGCTACTTACTCAGTGTGTGACTTTGGACAGTTTAAATCATCTGTCCTATTTCATGTTCTTGGCTGTAAAATGAAGATACTGGGTCTTGTTTCAGAAAGTGAAAGTGAAGCTTAAATGGTAAATATGTGTCACGTGACTAGAGTAGTACCTGTAATACAGCAAGTGCTTAATAAATGAATGCTATTTTTTCAAAATTAGCTTATTCATTAATGATATATGTTTTGAAGGAAAAAAACTGAAATGGAAAATGAAGAAAAAATCTAAGGTTTCTGGGAAATCATTTTCCACATGAGGATGATAAATATATTGATTTTAGAGGTAATCATAATATCTGTTATACTCTATGAAGCTTGTATTTGCCAAGAAGATATAAAAATTTCTGCAAACTCCCAATTAGAAAACACAGATGATTTTTAATTAGAAGGTGACATTCACATTCATTCATTTGCGTGCCAGAGTGCAATTTCACCTTTACAGAAATACCAGATTCCTGTTTGCTCAACAGCTTGGAAGTCACCAGGTAGAAGATCAAAAAGCACATGTCAAACTCAGAGAAACAATGAAAAGGGTAAATGAACTTATCCTGAATCCTCCAACTCTCATGACACTTTCCCTGGCCTCCTTCCCAGGATGCTTTATCCCCCTAAAAGGAGCAAATAAACTCTCCTACCTCATTACACTGGAATCAACATGCTGAAAACAAAGGAAATTTGTTTTAAATAGATGGAGAAATGCAAGTATAAAATAATATTTTCAAAGTTATGTAATTCCATAAAAGGCTTTGTGGGTAAATTTTACAGATTTTCAAAAAAGCAAAACCGTGAATTTACTATATTTTATTATAGTTACATATAAATATAAGAAATTGACAATAAATAATTCAGTATAAATCTGAATATGATTAAATTGTACCATCTTAAAAATAATTATTATCTTTTAAAATAATTTTACTTAAAATAATATATAATTTAATATTTGGAAAATATATAGAAAAGTACATAGGAATCAGTATTTTTAAACAGTTGCATTATCTAAAAGTTTTAACTCTTCGACTAAATAAGGATGTGCAAATTTTTAATAGTTTTTATTCAGAATATTTCTTTATTTCTCTATTTCACAAAGGGAAATACTGTGATTTGCAATTTTAAGAGAGAATTAAACTTTTAAATAATGGAAATGTAGTGCAAATAATTAGGTTGGGAGGATCTATTTTAAATCCAAAGATTTAAGCATTCCAATTTTTGTAGGAATTGATTGAACAAAAGAGATGGCTAAGATTATGAAGAGTGATTTCTCTCCCATTTTAGTAAATGAAAAACCTCTTGTAATTGCCTGTAACAGTAACAAAAAATTTAGGAACTGTAGGAGGCATATCAAATTTTGTTTTCTGAACATGTCAAACCCCTCTATTTTTGTGATATGAGCAAACAGCACCATTTTATTTTGCTTATAGATTTGAGGGTAGGCAAGTTAGGAATTTGGCAAAGTATAGCGGGGAATGACTTTCCTTTGTTCTATGTAAACTGCATGTTTAACTGGGAATTTGGAGGCTGGAGGTGTTCAGATGATTTGGATTTCTCTGGCATATAAAATCTAACATCCCCATGTGAATTTGGGCAACATAGTATATGTGAATATAATTTATAATTAATAAAGCTAAGAAAATAATGAATAGTGTTTTTCATGTTGTATATAACATAAAATGGAATGTGTATGTACCTAGATATAGACATATGTGTACACATATGATATCACTATCTCTTCTTTATATAAACCCAACATTATCTAAGATAAACTGGCTGGGTTGCCTTAGCTTATTTGAATGGGAATTCTATTTGCATATTAAAGTGAATTTACCTATCTACCAAAGCTATTTAAGTGTATTTATGGTGCTTCCAAGTTAATCAATATTGAAAGGCAGTAAGGTATTTACATATGTATATATTTATTTATTTTAATATATCATTCATTTAATTATTCTTGGTATTTCGAATAATTGCCATGTGCCAGGGCTTGCAGAAGTTAGTGAGTCTGTGGATATCAATTAGCCAGTCAGAATCTTTCGAAATTCTGTTAGAAATTTGCAATTTTAAAACTTCTGACTCTCTTCATCAAGTCAGTTGAAGTAAGAATAGTAGTAGGAGCACAATTATCACCTCATTTTTAATATTACATGAGACACAGTATAAGAAATATATAGAAATGTTGTAGATATATATTTATAAACTTAATGTTTTGTATTACATAGAATCATACATATTTCATAATAATTTATTCTATTTTGCCTCATCCAAATTTCAATGAAAGAAAAGTTTCAGAATTTTATCCTCATTTTATTTCAAGGAGTTACACATTAGGTTTGAAGGCAAAAAAATCTGTTTATGTATGTATTTGTATGGATTTATACAGATAAGAATGTAAATGCATTCATAGGCATACTGATATAGAAATTAGAATTGGAGTACAGATTATTTAAGTCTCCTAGTCATGTGATTTTTATTCAAGTTTTAGGCTTGATTTACTTCTTTTGTTCATATAGTTAATCTCAATATAGCCTCAATCACTTTTTTATTCTGATATGCTTTTTTTAAATGTACGTTTCCACAAAGCATATCATAAATACTTCAGAAATCTGAAGCACTCATTATCTCCTGGTATGAATATCTCATTATATTGTAAACTGAAATATATATGAATGTTTTAAGAATTTTTATGTGGAGTTTCTGTTGTGACACCTGCTATTAAAAGGTGGCAGTATGCCTGTGTGTTTTTGGTATACAATCTTAGATTGGAATGACAAGCAATTTCTTTAAGTGTATTGTAGTGATAGTCAAAAACAATGTGAATGCATTTGTTACTGAACTGCACACTTAAAAATGGTTACAATGGACACTTTTCTGTTATGTATGTTTTATCATAATAAGAAAGTTTAAAAAGTGCTTTTTAGCCCTTGATAATTGCTGAAAACTAGAAAACAATAATTCAAATATTTTTTTAACTTTGTATGTATTGCTATATTAAATTTATAGTCAAAGATATGCACCCTTTTGTGTTACCTTAAATGATGTGCAGTGTTTTATTATAAGTTCAAGTGGATGAAGCATTGTAAAGGATATGGGTGAAACAGTATCTACCTAATACTAAGGATGTTACTATAAGGAAACAAGCACAGGAATACCAAAATAAAGAACAGAATAAAGTAATTGCTGTGATTTACTATACAGAAAAATAATTTTAGGAGCTAGTGTTAGGAAGGATTAACTTTTATTTGTGGAGTTTGGGCCAGACCATTTGGTAGAAATTGTAGTTGAGCATAAATGTAAATAATTTATAGAATTTCTAGGCTAACAGGTTCAGAATGATATTTTTTAAAGAAGGAGTAGACCAAGTTACAGATATAGGGAGTTGAAAATAGAGAAGCACAAGATAAGGAGATTGCATGCTGTGTGGGGTCAGGTAAAGAGGAATTCCGACTAGGAATATTGAGAGAACCAAATCATGGAAGGACGAGAAGGCATGTGCTCCTCAGCAAACTATGATGTTGAATTGTCACCCCTCAAAGAATGGGTTGAGTCTTGCCAGAGAAATGGATTGGTCTTCTTTTGAACCTGTCTTTGTATTATTAGTATATAAAGGAAATTAAAACTCAAAACTTTGATCTCATATTTGCAAGGAGAGAAGGAATCAAGTTGTACATCTACTATGTGTGAGGTATCATGTGATACATTATGAGAGAGTTCTGGACTTAAACTGTTAAGCCTTTTGTTTAGCAGTCTTGTCACCATGATTTAGTGAATATATGTTATAGGAATATAGACTTTTATGTAGAATCTCTGTCAATGCTGGTTATGGATACCTATTCTATTTTGGGAAAAACAATAAAACTATTCAGCTTTATCTTTTACTGAATATTTTTAATCCTAACAACATAAAAGTATAAACCTTATTTTAGAAAACTATATTCTTGATATCATAAATGTAAACAAAGAATACTGTAAATATATATACATACACCCATACATACATATGTGCATATATATATATATATATATATATATATATATATAATTTACTCTTCTTTACTCATTGCTATCACATATTACAAAATTAAAATTTAAATGCCTTCATGTTCATGTACAACCAGAAGAGTGAAAAATTATTCTCCATTTATGTATGATGTGTGGGTTCTACTGTCATGTAAATCTAATTAGAACAAATAAAAATAATCATAACTTAATTTTAATAAGTTAAAATGTTGCTATTTTAATAGTTTCAATATCAATTACTGGCAGCATTATTTCCCTATTGATTTGAAATGTTATCTTTATTATATAATTACTTTTATATATAATTTAGTCTATCTTGGGACTATTTATTATGTTTTACTGAATGTATATTTTAACAGCTTTACTTCTGACCCCACTTTCAACTAAAATCATCCATTACAATTAAAAAAAAATCCTGCATATTATATCTATTAACTTCAAATGCAACCCTACATTATATTGATATTACTAACTAGGAATATGATTCTCTTAAAAATTTAGAAATAAACATAATACAAATTAAACATGATTATCTCTGATAAAATGTTCAGGAAACTCAGAATATAAAAAACAAAAAGTATCTTTTTATGATTTAGTGACATTTAGATATTTAGAGGTCTCCAATGAATGTTGAAGTAATGCATGTTTTACAATGTAATTCTGAAGGTGTTACTGCAGAAAGTGACTATGAAATATAAGGAACTAGGGAATGTAGGTTGACTGTCTCATGCCTCATATTAATAACAATGGCCAATATTAAAAATATCTTTACTGCTGGTTAAAATGCATTTTTATAGTAAAGCTTCCAAAAATTCAGATAACATTTCTGTAATCTCTCTAGCTAAAATGTGAGTTTGTTATCCACTAATAATTATTTTTTTGCTAAAAGTACATCTATTTTAAACCTGTGATTCTGCACATTGAACATTTTGTATATGAGAGTTTGTCCAGCATAGTGGCTTGAGATGTTGAGAGAAAGGAGAGAAAGGGAGGGGGGAATAGAGGGACAGAGATAAAGATATCTATATCTATATCTATATCTATATATATAGATATATATATATATCTATATATCTATATCTATCTATATCTATATCTATATCTATCTATCTATCTATATATATATATATATATATATAGAGAGAGAGAGAGAGAGAGAGAGAGAGAGGTTTTTTGCTTTAGAAAAAATAGAAAACTTGCTTCCATGAAGACTAGCAAAATGTAGTAAATAACACTGGAAGTAAAGTAAATTAAACAGCCAACTGTGGTCCTGGAACGGTCTCTTTCCATATGATGCCAAGCCAGAGATGTGGAGCCACTGCAATTAAACTTGGTAAGTTGGCAAGGAGGACCAGAAATACCTCAATTCTGTGCACAGGTGTGAAGATGCTCATGATCTTTGTCAGAATTTTAACGGTGGCTCAACCAGACACTGAATATGATCCCCTTTCTCATAATATCCAAGACAGGAAGAGAAAAACCATCTGTTGGATTACCAAGGTAGGAATCACATTATAATGTGAGAAATTAACCATAAGGTCTGAGTCAGTTGGACCATCACTGTAGATCTGTCACAGAGTAAAAAATAAACTCTGACAAATGTGCACTATCCTCGGGATAGCAGTCAATCTACCTCAACCCAAATATATTCACTTCAAGCATATGGATTTCATAAAATAAGTTCTTTCTATGGTGATGTCTGAAATTTTCCAGTGTGAAATCGTCCAGTGTCAGAGCAAGAGTTGCTCATTATAACTGAAGTACTTGTTGTCCCTATGAAAATGGAGCCATTGTTCCATAAGCCGTGCTTTGGGTGGGAAATGTTTACTATGGTCATGCTCAGAGGATTCCAAGTTGGAATCTAGTGCACTTAGATCCACAAATTGATGCCTACATTAAATTTAATGTTAAAAAGAAGACTTTATGGTACAACGTAAGATAAACATAAGTATGGATTCCATTGAGCTCTTTAAAATGTCATGAGCACAGAAGTAGAAAGTCTGATTAAGACTGTGTCTTTCTTTTCCTCGCAACCTACATCTCTGCTGCAGCTCCCTGAGTTCATGGAAACTTACTGGAACATCTATGACACTTCCTTAGGCTATTCAAGCCCAAACTGTTTTGCAAGTCTCACCCCTTTGGTGACTCATATCTGATTAAATTTGAAGTGTTTACTTTAAAAAAAAATTTTTTAGTTGTAGTTGGGCACAATACCTTTATTTTATTTAGTCATTTTTTATGTGGTGTTGAGGATCAAAACCCAGGGCCTCGCGCATGCTAGACCAGCACTCTACCGCTGAGCCACAACCCCAGCCCCTGATGTGTTTACTTTTTAAGATGTACATTTCAGCATTTGATTAAGTTCTTTAACATATTTTGAGAAGATCGAACTTTTGGAAACATTTACTGATCTATGTCCCTCAGGAGGGTAATTACAAAGTAAGTATTTGGTGTTTTGTTCCTGGCAGTGATTACCACTTGCCAGGTACTGTACGCATTTCTGAAGACAAGATCTCTGACTTGTCAGAGAACTAAAGTCCAGCTTTAATTTGGTTAAGCTTATCTTTGAGAAACAACTCTCTGAGAGAAAGAAAAAGCCTGGTGAAGATCTTACAAAAAGAAAAAGTGATAAAGAAGTAGGAAGGTCTGGAAAAAAGACAAAGCAATGAATTATCTGGAAACTGAAAAAAGTCCAGTGAAATGGAAAATTAAAAGAAACAAAAAGCATGTGAAAAAATAATACAATCTCTGGATGAAGAAGGTATTTTTAAGATGACATTGGAAACTAAAAAAAAAAAAAAGAAAAAAAAAAAGGGTAATAGTTTCCACTGCTAATTTGACTCAAAACTGGAAATGTCTATAGATCAAAGAAAGTTTGTGGATTCCATCTTTGCTCTTCTTTGCTTTGCTTTATGCTCCGGGAGACTGACCTCTATGAAGGACAACACTGGGCTTCCTCTGCCTTCCAGTCTCTGGATTACATTGGCCAAGGGGAGTCCCTTGCGGGATGCCAAAAGTATCCTCTTTCAGGTCTCCAGTTTTTGCTGGTCTCTGATAACATTTTTCCCTCTGTTTGCTTTTCCTGGTGTAGAGATGGTAACAGCTCCCTGCTGTCAATAATCCTTGGGTGTTTCATTAGCCATTGTCTGGTCCCTTAATGGTGCCCATAGTTTTGTAAGCTCATTGAACACTCTTAAGTGAACCCCTTTGGTGTGCCATCTGTTTTCCACACTGATCCAGACTGAAACATTACAACCGAATCAGCAAGTGACAAACTTGGAAAGAAAATACTACCTGTGTTACAGAATCTGAAGAGCTGATCTCAATTTTACAGCTGCCATATCCTAGAGTTCTTTAAAACTATGATGAAAGTGAAAAATGAATGAATGTTTTATCAACATGAATGACTAAGGGAAAAGGACATTTTAAAAACTGGTCACAAGATTACTAAGAAATAAGTGTTGGGGATGTATAGTGTAATTTTATTTTATGTGAGTTGGTTTTATTTCCTGAATCTGCTAACAAAAGTAGCTTTATTTATACATTAAGGAAAATTAACACTAGTGATATAAATATACTTTAAACATATTTAATATGATTGAATTCCATAATAACGAGATTACTGTAATCTACCCACCTTGGCTAGAGAACTGTTCCATAGACAGTGAAAGAAGATTCTATTTTTTTCATTAAGTGTTATTTTAAATTTGTAGTTGTTTTTTCTATTGGTGAATTATGATCATGCATAGTAGTGGGATTCATTGTGACATTTTATAAGTAAGTATTTGGTGTCATGCACACGATATAATTTGATCGATTTTATTCCCAGGACCTGCACTTTCCCTCCCACCCCCCTCACCCTGATCTCCTTCCTCAACTCTACTGGTTTACCTTCTATTTTCATGAAATTCCTTTTAAATTTTTTCTTTCTCTCTAGCTTCCACATAAAGAGGGAGAATGTATGACCCTTAACTTTCCAAGTCTGGCTTAGTTTGCTCAACATCATGGTTTCCTATTCCATCCATTATCCTGCAAAGGACATGATTTTGTTCTTCTTCATGACTGAATAAAACTGTTTTGTGTGTATATGTCACATTTTTTTTATCTATTCATCTGAAGATAGGCAATGGTGGCTTGAGGAGTGAGGAAAGGCAGGGTATCAGTCCTTTTAACCCTCTTTAAAGTTTGCCTTGAAAAACTCCTTCTGGAGTCAGACTTTCACTTCCTTGCACATAAGCTTATTTTTCTAGGATATGACTTGTCTCTCTTCTATGAAGCCCTTGAGGGAATTTTTGCATAATGTCAGGACAAAATATGTGTTTAGTGAATGGTTCTTGAATGAAGAAGTAAACACCTAATATTGACAGAAAAACAGAAGGGACAAAATGTGAAATGATTTTGTCCATTTTCAATTTTTTGTTTGTTTCCCTATTACTGATTTATAAGAGTATTTCATGTGGTCTGGATACAGTCTATAGCTTACCTTCTCATTTGCTGAGCATACTAAAGAATTAAAAGTTTTATTCTTGGATAAATTATAATTTAGCAATTTGATATGATTTATACCTTAGTTTTAGTTTTGTTTTTTTTTTTGTTGTTGTTGTTGTTGTTGTTGTTCAAAGTTTGCTGCCTTGAAGTGTTATTTAGAGTACTCTTGTAGAAGTTTTATAGTTTCTATTTTTACATTTAGGTCTGTGATCCATTCTGAGTTAATCTGTGTATGTGGTATGAGTTAAGATTCAAAGGTCATTTATTTAAAGTAGATATCTGTGTTCTAGGGTCCTTCTTTCCTCCCTCCCTTCCTTCCTTCTTTCCTTCCTTCCTTTTCTCCTCTTCCTCCTCCTTCTTCTTCAGCATTATGTTCATACATAGTAGTTGGGTTCCTCGTGACAAAATCATACATCCACTGAATTCACTGAATTCCTCCCTTTTCCCCTCCAGTTCTCTCCTTCCTCCACTTTACTAGATTTCTTTTCTCTCATCTATTCATTTATTTTTGACTGGTTCTTTTTAACTTACACATAAAGGTGAAGTCCCCTGTGGCATATTTGTATGTATTCATAACATGATTTTTTAAAGAATCCATTCTGCACTGCCTCCCCTTTCCCATCCTTCAGTCTCCTTCTTCTACACTACTGATCTTCCTTCCTGTATTTTTATGTTATCCTTTCCTTCCCTTCTCCTTTGCTTTATTTTACTTTAGCCTCCACACATCTGAGAAAATATCTGACCTTTGAGTTTCTGAGTCTGGCTTATTTCACTTATATTTGCATCCATTTACCAACAAATGCCATCATTTCATTCTTCGTTATGACTGAGTAGAACTCCATGTGTATATACACAGCAGTTTCTTTACCTATTCATCTATTGACAGGCATCTAGGTTTGTTTTGTAATTTAGCTATTGTGAATTGTCCAGCACCTTTTTTTAAATATTTATTTTTTAGTTGTAGGTGGACACAATAATCTTTATTTTATTTTTATGTGGTGCTGAGAATCGAATCCAGTGCCTCACGCATGCTAGGCAAGCGCTCTATCCCTTGAGCCACATCCCCAGTCCTGCCATTTCTTGAATTGTTTCCTTTCCACATTGAATTTCCTTAGCTAATTTGTAAAGTATTAATTTATTAAATATAGGCAAATCTTTTCTGTTCACTGAACCAATATATCTATCCGTACATTGTCATACTGACTTGATTATTGTAGCTATATTTCGATTCTTGAAATATGTATGTAAGTCCTCCAAGTTTGTTATCTTTCAAAATTGTTTCAGTTATTCTAGGGCCTGTTCATTTTCCATATATAATTCAAGAATGTTAGTTTTTCCATTTTCAAGTGAGAATTTTCCTCATCCTATATTCTACTCTTTGAAGACAAATCCCTAAATACATCATGTTTTCGGGGTAGGGGGCACCAATTGGAAATTAAGCTCTACCTCTCAGAGCGGGAAATTGTTTCACATAGTATTTGGAAAGCTGTCCCCTAGCTATTATTTTCAATCATTTCTCTATATCAGAATGGACTCATGCGTATTTTATGTGTTAAGCTTTCACACTTAATAAAATCATTAATGTGGTTGGGTTCAATTAAAAAGTCCATCCTTTTAATATTTGTTTATTTTTCTGTTCCCCTTTACTTCCTTTCTAGACTTCTTTCAAATTATTTTTAATTCTGTTTTATTGCCAATATAACCTTATTAGCTAAACATGTTTGTTTTATTTTCCATGATTGCTTTAGTGATAGAGATATATTTATATGAATTCAGATTGATATATTTCTGGTAAAATGTATATTTAACTTATTATATCTACATTCAAATTATACTATACCATTTTCCATACAATATAAGAATCTTATGTATATTTTCATTTCCTTAGTTCTACTTATTGTAATATCAAACATTTTACTTCTACATAGATAGGAACCTCAAAGTATGTTATTATTTATCAATATAAAGCTATCTCTTTTATTTTAAATATTTACTATAAAGCAATTGAATTACCTGTTAAATAATTGTTTTGAAAATTCATTAATAGCCACCCACATATTAACTCTTACTGGCTTTCTTTATTCTTTCTGTAAATCCAAGTTCTCTTTCTCTTTCAACCCCAGGAACTCCCTGTAGCCTTTCTTATAATAAAGAATAATTCTTTATTCATGAATTATCTTAAGTTTTATTATTCAAAAAATGTCTCCAGCTTTCAGTTTTGAATGATGTTTTTCTGGATACAGAATTCTAAGTTAACATAGGGTCTTTTGTTTTTCACTTCTTTTTTGCATATTATAGATGTCATTATACTACCATTTGTTTGAGCTCTTTCCATAGGAATCTGTATTTTTTCTAACTTTTGTTCTTTTATCTTATGCCTTTTTTTCCTAGTTGTTTTTCGGTTGTTCTCTTCAGTGTACTTCATTAATGTGATGTGGAGATATATATATATATATATATATATATATATATATATATATATATATATGTTTGTACTTCTTGGGTTTCACTGGATTACTTAAATCTGTTGATTTATTTTCATACATTTCAGATATTTCTGGACATTATTTCTCCAAATAATTTTTCCTGAACTCCTGAATCCCACTCTTACTTTAAAGAGATAGTGGATCATTTGAAGTTGTATCCAAGATAACTGAGATTGTGACTTTTCTTAAATCTTTCAACTCTGCTTTATTTTGCTTAGCATCTTATTATTTCCTGAAGGTCATTTAGGTTTTTCTCTGTGCCGAATTGTTGATATTCCTTTCCAATTAATTTTACCTTCTAATGTTGTACTTTTTAATCTTAGAAGAACCACTTTTGTTATTTTGAATGTTTATGTTTTAATTTTGTATATTTATTTCATTTCTCATTATATTCAGGATTTCTTTTAAATCCTGGGTGTCTTTAAAGTAGTTTCTTCCTTTGCTACTGATTCTACCACATCAGTCATATTTGATCTGTTTCCATAACCTTGTGTTTTGTTTTTGTCACAAGTCACATTTTCCTGCTCTTCTAGATACCTGGCATATTTTTATTTGACAATAGACGTCAGATTGTTTTGCTGTTGAGTGGTTAACTTTTGTTGAGTTTCCTAAAGAATGTTGAGATTTTAGGTAGTAGGGAACTACGAGCAAATCAATTTCAGATCTTAATGAGTTGTTTCTGAGACTGTTAAGGGTATGTGTAGAATAGCTTTTTTTCTAATTCTGTTTTAGTTCTCCTGCTAAGACAGCACCTATAGTGAATGTTCAAAGTATCCATTGTGGTCTCTTTAACACTGGTTGTTAGTCAAATATTTCTTAGCTCTATGTGAGCTCTAGAACTTGTTCATCTAACAGCTTCCTGAAGGATTCATCTCACTATGTGCATATTAGAATGTATGCACAGACTCAAGAGAAATCCAGTGTATATTTCTGCTATTCATCTTTCACATTGCTTCCTTCCTTCTGGAGACATTCACCTACATATTTGACTCTTAATACTTAGAGCATTTAAGGGTTCCTGGTGCAAATTTTTGGAGCTTTATTTCCCTCTTTAGAACTCTGCACCATGATTCTAGCTGGCTTAATCTCCCATATTTGATCTCTGTCAAATCAACTCATGAATTGCTTAATGCTCAGCAGCAGACTCAGGAGGCCACCTTCAAAGGAGCTGCTTCTTTGTCAAGATTGGATTCATCAATGCCTTCATTTTCCTGTACTTGGAGTTTTTTTCGCAAATAAAGCAAAACCTCATTGCACTGAATGTTTCATTAATTAGTGACTAAAATAAGTCTAAGAAGAAATCTGGATCACTTGCTAGACCTAGTTTGTTAGCTTCTCTTCTTTCAGGGATTGTAGTGCTGTGCTGCTTGTTGACTGAGAACTAAAAAAAGAAAAATAATAAAAAAAAAACAAATTATAACTCCAAACCATTTGAGAGAAAATATGTATAAACAAAATAATAAGGAATAAAGAATTGAGAATTTTTTAAAAAATAAATAAAAAAATAGAAAAAAGTGGTATGCTAAGACACAAACTTATCAATAAGTACTTAAAGTTCTAATTAAAATATAGAAGCAAGCAGGTAGATGATAAAACAAAATGCAATAGTATTCTGTTTATAAGATGGTAACATAAGGATGCAAAGTATATAATTTAAAAATTATAATTAAGAAAGCCAATATAAGTATGATAGTCATAGCTATGTTACACTGGTGGGGTTTTCCTGGAAGCCCTTACAATAGTCTTTTTATTCTTACAGATCAAAAATTCAAAGTATTCATCAAGATATGTACAGATTTATGCCTCTTTTTTCTATAAATCCTATGAACTTTTAGATTTAATAAATATTTTATTTAAATTGGAAGTATTATTTATTCTTTCATTTTACTAGATTTTCTTTATTTCTTCTCTTAAATGCTTTTATTGATATATGCTGTCAAGATCTCACCTTCCTGACCTGTTTTCATTCAAGATTCACATTTTTTGCTTTTTTTTTTTTTCTCTCTCATGGATGGGACAATGCTATTTGATTTTACAGATTCCTGCAATTAGCTAATAATTTATTTTTATTTCCTATCTTGAATTTTTAAGATGTGAAATATATTTTCTAGTTCCAAAATATTTTTATTTCTCAAATTTCATTATCTTGAAAATTTTCATTACATGTCTATTGAGATGTTTTTATTTCTTCTACCTCTAAAAGAGCTATCCATTTGAGTAGTATTGCCTGGTCTATTAATTTTTCTAAGAGTCCTATGGTAGTGATAAATTGTTAAAAATACATGATCTGTTAGAAGTTTAAATTTTACTAGTTTTTGCATTATGGGTGTTACACTAGTGTATACTTATTAAGATGAAGGGCTAGTAGGCCTTTCAGATCTCAAGCTAATGAAATTATGAACAGGAAAGAGTAATTCTTCTCTAGACACAAGAAATAACAGCAGTGCACTTTTTTTTTTAAAGAGAGAGAGAGAGAGAGAGAGAGAGAGAGAGAGAGAGAGAATTTTTTAATATTTGTTTTTTAGTTTTCGGTGGACACATCTTTATTTTTATGTGGTGCTGAGGATCAAACCCAGCACCCCACACATGCCAGGCGAGCGTGCTACCGCTTGAGCCACATCCCCAGCCCAGCAGTGCACTTTTAATAGAATACTACTACTGGGCTATAATTATGACAATTCATACATTTATAAATATATGTTTAAAATTACAAAATTCCTATTATAAAAATATGTGTGTTTTATATAATTTTATAATTATAAATAAGATACATATCAATTTATTAATGGAAAGAATAAATTATGTCTTACTTTTGTTTTTACTAGAAATTTTATGTTTTATTTTTTCCAGATTTGAGAGATAACTGACAAAAAATGTTTGTATTTAATGTGTATCAGGTGGTGATTTGATATGCATATACATGTAATATGATTACAAAAATCAAGGTTATTTTCATATCTACCATCTCACATAGTTATATTTTTTTGTGGTAAGAGGACATAAGTTTTATTCTATCAAACTGATGGTGTATTTTTAACTATGATCACCATAGCATATATTAGATATCTATAACTGAAGATTTGCATGTTATATATACATACCTGAGTGTGTTGCTACAAAAAATACCTGAGTGTGAATACTCTTAAAGAAAAGAAGATTATTTAGTTTAGTTTTAGAAGTTGAAAGATCAAGAACAGTTGTTTCTATATATGAGAGAAAATATTTGATCCTTGACTGAGTTTACCATATTGTTCTTCATTCCATTCATTTAGTAGCAAATTCCATATTTTAATTTTTCTTTATGGCTGAGTAAAATATCATTATGTGTATGTTAAAGATATATGTAAAGATATTTTATCCATTCATCTATGGATGGGTACCAAAGCGGGTTCCATAATTTGACTATTGTGAATTGTGCTGCTGTAAACATTGATGTGCCTATATCACCAAAGTATGCTAATTTTAGTTCTTTGGATAAATACCAGTGAGTTGGAATAGCTGGTAATATGGTGGTTCTATTCATAGTCTTTTGCCTTCTGAGAATTCTCTATACTGCTTTCCAAAGTGGTCGTACTGCTTTGAAGTTCCACAAATAATATATGAGTGTATCTTTTTCCTCACATGCTCACAGTGTCTATTATTATTTGTATTCTTGATGATTGCCATTGTAACTGGAATGATGTGAAATATCAATGTAGTTTTTGATTTGCATTTTCCCTGTTTGCTAGGGATGTTGAACATTTTTTCATATATTGGCCATTTGCATTTCTTCTTTTGACTGTTTACTTCTTTTGCCCATTCATTGATTGGGGTATTTGTTTTTTTGTGTGCATGTTAAGCTTTTTGAGTTTTTCATAGATTCCCTCTCAGAGGAATAGCTGGAAAATATTTTCTCCCATTCTATAGGCTTTCTCTTTAACTCTTAATGTTTTCCTTTGCTATGAAGAAGATTTTTAAATTAATACCATCCCACTTATTGATTCTTAGTTTTATTTCTTGAGCTTTAGGGGTCTTGTTAAAGAAGTCAATGCCTGCACAAATGTGTTGGGATGTTTTGCATATGTTTTCTTCTATCAGTTGCAAGATCAAAATAAGAGGGGGGGGATCTCACAAAAATAGAAGGGAGATCAGTGGATTAGGGGAAGGGAATAGAGAGTGAGGGAAGGTAAAAGTGAGGAATTGTGGAATGAAATCGATCAAATTATGCTGTGTGCATATACCACAGTAAAGTTTACCTTTGACTAGATCTATAAAACACCAGTTATAAGACAGTAAATAAGTAGAAGGAAGACCAGTAGAATAGAGGAAGGGGAACAGAGGAAGGGAGGAAAGGCAGGAAAGAGGAAGTGCTAGGAATTGAAAAGAAGCAAATTGTATTTTGTGCACATGTGATTATGTCAAAATGAATTAAATATAATTGTAATACATAATAAAAACATTTTAAAAAAGATTGTGTGACCTCATCTGGTGATCTCCAGTAAGTGCCCCTTGGTCTACATCTCAACATGGTGAGTAAATGGAAAGGGAATAGGCTTTTTACAGAAGAGACCAAAACCCTCTTTTGTGAAAACTCTCTCTTCAAGAGGAGCATTAATCCCTTCTTAACACTATGTCCCCACTTATCTTGCTTTGCACCAGAGGTCACTTATTAAAGGTTCTACCAGTTCAATACTGCCATACTGAGATCAAAGCCTGTAGTATATTAACCTTTTGACGGCAAACCACATCTAAACCACAGCATACCCTTTGACCCTCAGCTGCCTGTTTCTCCCAGACCTCCAGTCCTTAGCCTCTGGAAACCAGCATTATACTCTCTATTCCTATGAATTTGAATATTTTGGGTTCCATGTATAGATGAGATTATCCAGTATTTGTCTTTCTGAGTCTGGTTTATTTCAGTTAACATGATGTCCTCCATGTGGATTCATGTCACAATGTCAGGTTACCCTTCTGTTTCTGTGGCTGAATAATGTTCCTTTGTGTGTGCATACACACACAACACCAAGGAGTTTTCCTTCTAAAATGTTTTCCAGTCCTACAATTAAGTCTTTAATCTATTTAGGGTTGATTTTTGAGTATGATGTAAACGAAGTGTACAATTTTATTTTTCTGTGTGAATATCAAATTTTTCTTAGCATCTTATATAGAAGAAACTATCCCACTCATTATATACTCTTAGCACCCTTGTCAAAGATTGGTCAATCATAGAGATTATGAAGTCTCCATTCTGTTCTGTTGCTATGTGTGTCTCTTTTTTGGTAATAGATAACATAATATTTTATAGAATAAACATAAAGACTCTACCCCCAAAACTATTTCAATAATTTATCAAGTTCAGTAAAGTTGCAGGATACAAAATGAACACACAGAACTCAATTGTGTTTCTCTAACCTAACAGTGAACTATCCAAAAATGAATGATAATCTCATATGCAATAGCATAAAAAAGAATAATGTACTTAGAAATAAAATTAATGAGTGAAGATACACTGAAAACTATATGACACTGATGAAAGAAATTGAATAACGCATGAATAAATGAAAAGAAAGCCCATGTCCATGGATTGGAAAATTAATGTTATTAAATAGCATTATAAATATTCATGCTACTCAAAATAATGTATAGATTTAATGAAGTCCCCATCAAAATTATAATGGCATTTTTTTCATAAATAGGAAAATTATCCTAAAATTTTATGGAATCAGAAAATATTCTGAGTAGTAGAAGCTATACTTAGGAAAAAGAACAAATTGGAAAGCCTCACACACATCTTGATTTCAAACTCTTATTACAAAGCTATAGTATTTAAAACAGAATAGTAATGGCATAAGTACTACCTTATCCTTAAGTCACCGACTTTATTAGCTGATTTTTCTCAGTTAAGCAAAGAGAACCCCTGCACATTTTTATAAAATCGTTTTTACTTGAGTTTCCCATTTTTAAATAACAGCACTAAGAAATAATTGAAGTATCATAAAATACACCATTTTAAAATGTAAATTCAATGCTTATCATTGATGTTAGCAAAGAGTGCTGTAATCATCACCATTATCTAATTTTGCAATATTTTATCACCACAAAGAAACCATCCTCACTAGCAGTCAACCTCTAATGGTTCCTTCCCACCCTCTTGTCAAGAAAGAGTCTATTTTATGTCTCTATAATTGTCCATATTCTGAACTTTCATATAAATGAAACCATGCAGTATGCTATCTTTTGTGATCGCCTTCTCTTACCTAGTATAGTATTTTTAAGATCAATTATACTGAATAATAATGTGTAATACATTTACAATTATTAAGATTTTTGAGAAGACAAGGTACCTCTTTGGTATTTTTTTTTTAAAAGAGAGGGAGAGAGAGAGAGAATTTTAATATTTATTTTTTAGTTTTCGGCGGACACAACATCTTTGTTTGTATGTGGTGCTGAGGATCGAACCCGGGCCGCACGCATGCCAGGCGAGCACGCTACCGCTTGAGCCACATCCCCAGCCACTCTTTGGTATTTTTAAATGTTTATTCTTTTGCTACATTACAGTCTTCTTTATGTAAAATAGATACTTTCTGTATGCCACTTTAATAACTTTTTTGCCTTTTAATATATATTTTTAAATTATTTTCTTAGACTTTAGGATTACAAACAACATCATAATTTGAAACAGTAGTTTTAATTAATACCAAATTAATGTCAATTTTATTCAAAATATATAGCTCTAGTATAGCTCCATTTCCTCACTCATTTTTTGTGTTTTTACTTCTTCAGACATTTTAAGCTGAGCAGCACAATATTTTATTATTGCTTTATGCCACTTTATACGATATCTGATAGAAAAAGAAAAGTGTTATGACATCTTATTTTTAATTTCATTGATTTTCTGCTTTAATTTTTATTATTTTTTTCTTCTGCTTGCTCCAGGATTAAGTTTCTCTCATTTTTCCAATTGTTTGAGAAGGAACTTCAAATAATAATTGTTTATCTTTTCCTGTAGTGATATGTGACCACAAACTTAACAGATTGAATTTTTATGTTCCCTTACTTCAAGTATTTAAAATTTTAACTTGGCATGTTTGACTCACATGCTATTGAATAATGTGTTCCTTAATTTCCAAACATTTGGTGATTTTTCAGCTATCTTTCTATGACTGACCCTGGTTTGAGTTCACTGTGGTGTGTGAACATTGTTTATATTATTTCTGTTTTCCAAAATTTGTTCAGGTGTGCTCAATTGCTCTGAATATTTCCCATTATGATGAATGTTTCAGGATAATTAAGGACTATTTGAATTCTTCTACTTTGTGATGAAGTCCAATTAAAGAATTTCATAAATATCAATTCAGCAAAATAATAGTACTATTCACGTCAGTAATTTTACTATTCTATCATACTGCTTTTCTTTATGCTTAGTATTTTAAAGAAAGAGGGTGTTGAAATTTCAAGCTCTAAGAGTAGGTTTTTTATTTCTCATAATATTTCAATTTTTGCCTCATATGTTTTTTCAGTTTATTTCCAGATACATACATCGTAAGAGTTTTATCTTCCTACATAATTGAGACATTTATCTTTATATAATTTCCTTTCTGTCTTGAATGGTATCCTTTCTTATGGATTCTCTTACGTCTGAAATTAATATTTCTATCCCAGTCTACTTTTATCCTACATGAGCATATAAATGAATTTCTTGTTGAAACACATCTTTGGGTGCTGTATTATTTACCCATTTTCACATTATTTGTCTCTTAATTGGTGTATTTGAATCATTGACATTTAAATTTATTATTGATATATGTGGTTTTACCATGTTTATAGCTGTTTTCACATTTGTTCCTTTTTAATATAAATTTTAAAAAATTATTATTGCCCTAGAATTTTCAATATATACTTGTATCTAACACAAGTTCATTTTAACTAACACTATGACACAAGTAGTACAGACTATTAAAGCAAACTATCCCCAATTCTTCCTCCCATTCCTTATAATGTTACTTTACCTATCCATGAGCTTCAAATGCCTAATACATTGTTGTTCTTATACTTTGAACACACAATTCTCTAATATATCAAATAAGAATTAAAATAAAAGGTTTCATTGCTTCTTAATTTATTCCCTTTCTTTATATTGATTCAAATTTCAACATACATTATTTTTCCCATCTCTGAAAATTAAGCATTTCTTACAGGGAATGTCTGCTTTCCAAGAATTCTATGAGCTTTCATCTGAATAAATTATTATTCATCATTTTTTATGTTTTGTATTTTTGTTTATTTTTAATAGATTAATTTATATTTATATATATATATATATATATATATATATATATATATATATATATATTTAGTTACAGTTGAACACAATACCTTTATTTATTTATTTATTTGTGATACTGAGGATCGAACCCAGTACCTCGCACATGCTAGGTGAACGCTCTACCAATGAGCAATAACCCCAGCCCCTAATAGATGAGTTTTTAGAGCAGTATTAGGTCTACAGCAAACCTGAATGAAAAAATACAGAGTTTTCAGATATGCCCTGACTCTATATCCATAGCCTCTCCCACTATCAACCACTCACAGAAAAGTGCCACATTTGTCATAATTAATGCACCTATTTTAATACAGCATTATTGCCCAAAGTTCAGAGTTTACATTAGAGTCCGCTTTTGATGTTATATATTTTGTGGGTTTTGACAAATGCATAAATATAAGTATCAATCATTGTAATATCATACAGGTAGTTTCGTTGCCTTAAAATTTCTGGGCTTCAGTAGTTCATCCTTCCCTCCCTCAACCCCTGAGAAGTTCTGATCTTTTATTTTATCCATTGCTTTGCCTTTTTTTTTTTTTTTTTGGAATGTCATAGAGTTGGAATCATGCAAGTTTTTCTGATTGGCTTATTTTGCGTAGTAATAGACATTTTAAAATGATAATCTACGTTTCTTCAATGTCTTGATAGTTCACTACTTTTAGTGCTCTGAATAATATTCCATTGTCTGATCATAACAGTTTACTTATCCATTCACTTTTTGAAGGATGTCATGGATGCTTCCACATTTTTGCTGTTGTGAATTAAATTGATGTAAATATCCTTGTGCAATCCAGGCACCGTGGTGCATGCATGCCTGTAATCCCAGCAACTTGGGAGGCTGAAGGAAGAGCATCACAAGTTTGAGGCCAGCCTGGGCAACTTAGCAAGACCTTGTCTCAAATTTACATTTTATGAAAAGAAGGAGCTGAAGATATAGCTCAGAGGTAGAATGCTTCCCTAGCATGCATAAGCTTGTGGGGTCAATCTCTAGAACAAAAAAGAAGGAAGGAAGGAAGGAAGGAAGGAAGGAAGGAAGGAAGGAAGGAAGGAAGGAAGGAAGGGAGGGAGGGAGGGAGGGAAGGGGAGGGGAGGGAAGGGAGGAAGAAAGGAAGAAAGAAAGAAAAACAGAAAAATATATATGCATGTGCATATATGGATTTTTTTGTGGACATGTTTTAAGTCAGTTAGATAAATACCAAGGGGTATGATTTCTGAATTTTGTGGTTAGAGTAGTTTAGTTTTTAAAGTAAAACTAAAAACCGTCTACCAAAGTGGTTTTACAATTTTTCACCCTCATCAGCTGTGAATGAGGATTCCTATTGCTCCAGAACTTGTCAGTGGCTTGGATTTAAGTTTTTCTAGTAGGTTGTGGTGGTCTCATTGCTTTCTAAATTTTCAGTTCTCTAGCAAATAATACAATGTTGAACATCTTTTCATATGCTTATTTGTCGTATGTACCTCTTCTTTGGTAAAGTGTATGTTTGGATGTTTTTTTTTTTTCCCAATTTTAAAAAGAAAGTTATTCATTATTTCAATTTTTGAGTTTTAAGAATTCTTTGTATTGCAGTCCTTTATTAAATACTTGTATTAAATATTATATTAATATTAAATATTAATACTTGCTGTTTGCAAGTATTCAAGTTTGGTGGCTTGGCTTCTTGTTCACTGGCTCCTCTTCAATTTTGAAGGATTATTTTGCCTGATGGAGAACTTAATATTGGTGGACTTTTTTCCCCTGGCATTTTAAATGTTTCACTCTTATTCTTGCTTGTGTGGTCTCTGATGATAACTCAGATGCAATTCCTATTCTTATCCTTCTCTATGTAAGAGTTTTGTTTTGTTTAATATGATTTCTTCATTTTTTCCCTGCAATTTAGATGTGATTATTCCTGAGTGTAAATTATTTTTGTTATCATCTTGCTTGGTATTCTCTGAACTCCCTGCCTTTATTTGGTATGTACTATTAGTTTTGAAAAATTCCTAGCCATTATTGCTGCCATATTTCATTTAGTCATTCTGTTTTACTTCTTTTTCTAGTTTTCTAATTATATATGTATGTTATACTTTTTGATATTGTATTACAGTTCTTGGACTTTCTGATATCTGTCTCTTTTTTGTTTGTTTGTTGTTGTTGTCTTTAACATTTCAGTTGGGGAAGTTCCTGTTTGTGTATCTCCAATCTCAATAGTTAGCCTTGTCTAATCCATCAAGGGTATTGTTCATTTCTAATACAGCATTTGGGTTTCTAGCATACTATTTTTACCCTTAGAGTTTTCATTTCTCCTCTTACATTCCTCACCTGTTATTTAATGTTATATAATTTTTCCATTACAGCGCTTGACATATTAATCATAGTTTATTTAAATTCTCTTTATGATAATTTCAAAGTCTATGCCACATTTAAGTCTTACTAAGTTTCAAGATTGCTTTGCTTCTGTAATGTTCTTCTTATTGCTCTTAATATACCTTATTAATTTTGTGCAAAGTTTAACATGGTGTACCATGCAATAGGTACTGAGAAAATGAACTTATAGTATGAGATTGTATGTTTATTTGGTGGAATCCAGGCTGTGTTCAGTGTTTGCATTGGCAAACATTGTGGCAGGGATTTCAGTTTCCTTCAGTGTTCTTGCTTTTGTCTCTGTTGTCTTTGAGATTCTCTGAGAACCCCTTAAATGAAGCCTATGTTTGTGGCTCTTTCTGATGTATCCTACTGCTACTTTACTGGGGCACTGGTGATGTTGTAGTAAGGTGTAAGGGAAATGAAGTTTTCGATAATTTTATGATTATATCTCAGTCTTTCAGTGGGCCAGTCTATCTATGCTGTGATCTTTACAAGTTCTTCTTAACCTTTTGTACTCTACTTAGGAGAGACAGAAACACTAGACAAACACTAGACAGATTCACATAATTGTCCAGTACCCTCCTTGGATAAAGCTCTGTAAGTCTTTTCCAATGTGCAATAGGTTTTGTAAAGAAGAATGCTCTGGACATGCTATGAATTGCTTAACTTTTCCCTCTGTTAGCCAGTCATATGACAGATTTTCCTTGGCTCTTCATCATCATAATCAGGTAGGGTTTCTGGAGATAAGCCCAGATTGAGGGTGGACCTCAAAATATTAGACCCCCTATTGTTTTTCATTCTGATGAGAGTCAACATTCACTTCCATAGTTCCACAAAATTACCATATAGATACTTCTCTAGATAGTGGTTTTAGTATCTTCATACAGCTAAGCTGACCTTGGCTGTGATTCTTTGTATTCTCATGTCACTCCAGGTTTCTAAGTGGCAGTCTGTGCTATGTTATCTACTCTCTGAAAGTGATTTGAAAACTGTCTTCCTATATGTTGAAAAATCTAAATCCAACTGATGTTGAGAAAATATATTGTTATCTTTTTATTTAATAAAATTTATTGTTCCCTAAAGTTAGGAAACTATATATCCCAAATACTTGAAAATTCTTTAAGAATGACAACATTTAATTTTTAAATTAAATTTAATTTAATTTAACATCTAATTTTTAAATTAGTGTTGCATTTTTCTGTAGAAAGTAAATATATGTTTTGTCTTTACAATGCCTTTTGTTATGCACCAGTAAAGTAAATATGAATTACTACTGTAATTTTTCATGTTCAACATGTTGAAGCCCAGAACAGAAACTGTTGCCAAAAATGTTTGTGAATTAGAATTCTATTGCTTCAAGCTTCATGTGGTAATTACTTAGCTGCTTTTAAATGTGATTTATTGATTAGCAACTTGTTAAAGATGAAAGAGCTTACTTGCGCTGTAGGATATTCCATTGCTTGGAATTTAGAAATATGCATTCTCTTTTTATAGGCATATCATCCATGCAGCTCAATATGCACTGAACTCCTAGGTATGATGTTATACCCATAATATTGAAATGTGGCAGATTCCAGTTCCTTAACAGTCAGTTGTTGAGATGTTGTACTTTTAAAGAACAAACAATCTGAAGAAATATCAATGAATGGTATAAAATTGACTGATAATGCTGTACCTTAGGAATTTGATATTAGTTTTAAAATAGTGAACTTATGCTTTTATTTTTAACAAAATGTTTAGAATGTAGGGGCATGCATAATATGGGGGTATTTTAGGGGATTAGAGGAAGCAAGATATTTCTGATCACTCCCCACCCACCAAAAATAGGAATAAGAAAGAAAAAAGGCACAACAAACAGTTCATAGAAACTCATGAAGGAGATCACAAATAGAGTTTCACAAGCCAGCCATACAGAGTCCATTAGAAATAAGTTTATTTTCACAGCCAGTATTACTTAATCAGGGAATGAAATCTTATCCTTTTCATATAATAATATCCGTGTTTTCTAATACCTTGAATCAGTTCTCTCAATTCACATATTAAAAATATGTGCTCGTGAGTTATTCCTAAAGAAAACCCTATCATCCTGGCTTTTCTCACATATAAGGCAATCCTAAGAATTCAAATGAAAGCAAGGTTTGATATTAATATAAAAGTGTGACCTTTATCCTAGTTTCTCATCTTAAAGATATTGGTCTGAGTTAAATCTAAATAACAAAAAGAAATGGCTAAAGAAATTAGGTAGATTCTTACTGCTCCTAATGTAGAACACTTTTTTAAAACTCTAATTTATTGAGTTAGAATGTCTCCAAAAAAATGTTTTCTAATCAAGAAAGTATGGTAAAGATTTTTTCTCATCTCTGCAATGATATGTAAATAATAGCTAACTAAAAGGAATAATTAACAGTGATAGTGTTGTACCTCATGTAAGCTTTTCTATCCCCCATCCCACTATTAAAAGCACTTATAGGGCTGGGGATGTGGCTCAAGTGGTAGCGGGCTCTCCTGGCATGCGTGCGGCCCGGGTTCGATCCTCAGCACCACATACCAACAAAGATGTTGTGTCCGCCGAGAACTAAAAAATAAATATAGAAAAAAAACACATTAAAAAAAGCACTTATAAAAGTAGAATTATTTATGAATGAACTACCAAGCAGCAGGAGGAGTTCCACTCTCCAAGTCTAGAGACACTGAAGGGCTAGTCCTTTGATAAAATGGCAGACTACCTTACTGCATTATCATACTGTACAGATGAAATCCTTTCATCATACAGAGGGTAATGACTGACACATGTATACAAACATACTTATATGAGGCATTTTCTTTGATAGGGTCATTTCTTCACCCAGGTTTCCCCATTAATCCATCTTTTATTAGAATGGATCAAAAGTTACCAGATCATGTAATAAACAGAAAGGGATGAGAGAGAAGTGAAATACAAGAGGCACTTCATATTGGATAATAGAGTTGAGTGGAATTAACTTGGAATAGATCAAGGGTTGAAGCGTTCTAGAAGTTGTATGTATTTCTTTATCAGTTTTTGTAACAACAACAAAAAAAGACTCCTTCAGATTAAGCATGAGGGGAAATAATGTCATGGTGAGAAATTCTTCATACTAGAAAATATGCCCCAACATCAGACAGTAAAACATAAGAAAGGAGTCTCCCAGTTTCGGGTAAATATTGAATGTCTACAATGATAAATAGTGGGGGGAATGAAATTGACCAAATTATATTGTTATATAGTGTGTATGTATGAATAGAAATGGGTCTTGTTGCACATTCATACATAACAGTATTTATAATTAATAGTATGTAAAATTATAATATATTAATAAACATGGGAAGAAGGGAAGCTCTGAACTCTCTGTCCCTGCATGGATATACTAAATAAATAGCTACATGTGGAAAATTCTCTTTGTAAGAAATCCTGAAGCTGGTGTGTTTCTATCACACCAAGCGAATCAGAAATCATCATGCTAGTGCAATAAGCCAGACTCAGAAAGTCAGTGTTTTCTCTCATATGTGGAAGCTAGAGAGAAACATGAATTAAAAAAAGTCAGGAGTGGCTATAAAATAAAAAGGAGAACAATAATGTAGAGGTAGGGGATAAAAAGGAATGGAAAAAGGATAGGAAAGGGAAGGGACTGCAAATTGAAATCGACCCAACTATGCTCTGTGCCTGTATGAATGAATATATCATAATAAATTCTGCTTTTCTGTATATCTATAATGCACCAACTAAAATGACAATGAATTAATAGAAGACCAATGGAAAAGAGGAAGATGATTAGGAGAAGGGAGGAGGAGAGGGGAAGGTGAAATACTGGGGTTTGAAATGGAGGATTATATGATACTCATGTATGAATTTGTCTAAATGAACCCCACTATTATAGATAACTAGAATGTGCTAATAAAAACAAAAAGAAGAAAAGAAAAAAATACTCATGTTAACATCAGCATACTACACTGACACAGCCACACCAATGTTTATAGCAGCTCAAAGAAGAAATATGATCAGTCAACAAATATATTAAAAAATGTTCAACATCTTTAGCAATTAGGAAAATGCAAATTAAAATTACATTGAGATTTCATCCCACTCCAGTCAGAACGGCAATTATCAAGAATATAAGCAACAATAAATGTTGGTGAGGATGTGGGGAAAAAGGTACGCTCATACATTGCTGGTGGAATGGCAAATTGGTGCAACCATTATGGAACACAATATGGAGATTCTTCAGAAAACTTGGACTGGAACCACCATTTGACCCAGCTATCCCACTCCTTGGTTTATACCCAAAGGTCTTAAAATCAGCACACTACACTGACTCAGCCACATCAATGTTCATAGCAGCTCAATTCACAATAGCTAAGCTATGGAACCAACCTGGTGCCCTACAACAGATGAATGGATAAAAAAAAATGTGGCACATATACACAATGGAATATTACTCAGTTATAAAGAAGAATGAAATCATGGCATTTGCTGGTAAATGGATGGAGCTGGAGACTATCATGCTAAGTGAAATAAGCCAATAACCCCAAACCAAAGGCCAAATGTTCTCTCTGATATGTGAATGCTAACTCACAGTAAGCAGCGGGCAGGGGAAGGAAGAATAGAAATTCACTGGATTAGACAAAGGGAAATGAAGGGAAGTGAGATGGTATGGGAATAGGAAAGACAATAGAATAAATCAGACATAACTTTCCTATGTTTGTATATGAATACTACCAATGAAACTCCATCTCACGTACAACCTCAAGAATGGAATCCTAATTAGAATGTATGTAAATACATGTATGTAAATACATCAAAATACACTCTACCGTCATAATATATATGCATACATATATATTATGAATATATATGCATAGAGTAATTTTAAAATTCTAAAAAAATGATAGAAAAACTAGAGGCATAATCTTGCCATAAACTTTTCCCAGCACAACACTGTAAATTGGGAATAACAAAAAAGCAAATGATGTAAGAAAAAATGAAAAGGAAGCAATCAAAAGGGGTATAGTAGATAACAAAATGTCAATGGATATTCCTAAAACAATGAAGAAATGAAATTTAAAATAACAAACTATAAAACAGTCTGAACAATATTAAGATATTAACGAGTGGGTTTTTATTCCTATGCCTGTTTTTAATAGGAATTTTCTTACAGTTTCACTGTTAAGCAAACAGTATTAGATTATTATAATTCTAGAGTACATTCATTCCTCTTACTAAAAATAATATTAAAATTGTAGGCCTATGTTTAAATGAAATTTAAGATGAGTATAAAGCAAAGCACTGAGTCAACCATTATCCTTTGTTTAGAATGACAACAAAGTTTATTTATGGAACAATTACCAAAATTTTAAGTTAAATCCATTCTTATCCTGTATCTTGATTTTTTAAAACTAAATTTTAGACTAATGTACAATTATTCTATCTTTTGTTATCATAAAATTAAATTTGAACTGAGCTTTGCTTATTATTTTAATGTTTTTTAACCAAGGCCAGATAAATCCCTTTGTGATTAGAGCGTCACTGATTTTATTGCCATCAAAGAAAGATAACACAAGTCCATACACACATACCTACTGTGTTTTTTTTCCTTCATTAGGAAAAATTTTCAGAAAGCATTTCCTTTTGCAGAAGTTTTAAATCTAGATTGAAAATAAATGCAAGATTTTAACATTAATTTGAAAGCTCCAGGCAAAAAACTCATTCTTGCATAATTTTAATGTTAAGTCTGGGTTTAGGATAAATGTGTCAGCAGTGTTAAGGGAGCACCTTTATGTTTGAAGTTGTTAAATAGTTGATGTTTCTCTCTCGTGATTTTACCTTAAATGTCACATTAGAAAGTTATAGAAGATGCTTTCTCTTGTGAATGTTCTTGTGCAATCAGAAAACCCAACTACTCATTTACCCTCTCCCACACCACTATTTCTATTTGCCACTGGGTGGGCTGGGGGACTGAGCAACCACATTAATTTTGTGTGTTTGTATCTAAGACCTGCTAGAAAGCTTGAAGCAACTACTGTGGTTTTATATTTCCATTTGAATTTTTAAGGTAGTTCAGGTTTTCAGTGTCTTGAATATCTCACTTAACCTTTTTGCACATGCCAACTTCTTATAAAAACACAGGGTCCTCCTGGAACAGGTGGAGCATCATTTATCTCTCTCTCTTGAGAAAACTTAATCTGAGCATCACCAGGTGAAAGGCTAAGTTGGTTTTACTGGATTTAACTAGAGAACATTATCATTGAAGTTGATCCAGAGAGCTGTGTGTGCACAAAAGAATCCTGCTGTGATATTACCAAGAGCTTTTATTTAAAATAAACTGGTAAAAGTTCTGGGCTGTGATGAGCATTTTGACTGCCAAATTCTAGGAAGAAATTAAGTAACAATATGCACAATTGATTTAACAGAGATTAAAATCAATGCATGAGGATAATGCATATTTTGACTACTCTAATTTGATTCCAGGGTAGGAGTTTTGTAGCTTTTAAAATTTCTAAACAAATGATTTAAAGCACTGCCTTCAAACACATACACATCTATCCCTCTATTATTTCTTTCCATCTCATTTGTACTTTCTCCTTATGCCAAATTTTTTTTCCTAAGAAAATGTAGATTGTTGGAATATTTAGCATCTTAGATTTCATTTTTGTCTTAAACAGTTATAATTTAAACTGAATCCTGTATTCTTGCTCTTTAGAAATTCTCCCAAGAAATTTTAGAAACACTTATCTTATTGAAACTGAATGTTCCTGGTAATTTTCATTTGAAAATTTTCTTTTCATACGGTATAAGAGAACCATGAAGATTCAATATTTTTATCCCATTCTAAGGAAAATGGCCACTGATGGAAGCAGACAGTATGTTTTATATTTAGCTCAGCTTTCTAGGAACCTCTCATGGTGGCCTCAGGAGTCTATCAGTGCTCAACATTTCTCAGTGCTTTGTCTCTGGAATGGAAGTTAGGAGTCCAACCATTGGTCTGCTATTAATGAGTGTATCACCTGTGACAAATCTCTTTGTTCACTGATTATTTTTGGAAAAAAGAAAATATTTATCTCAAATTTGGGAATCAAGTGAAATAATACATGGAGGCAAATCATATGCTATAACTGTCACACAGTGCAAGGAATTATTTATTAGATTACTGTTATCAGTCAATACAGTTTTCTGTGACTAGTACATTATTAGTCATACCCTTCAAAAATGTTCAACTCTTC